>NC_030836.1:2500000-3750000 GCF_001704415.2 Capra hircus
TCCACACATGACCACTGGAAAAACCATAGCTTTGACTAGATGGACTTAGTCGGCAAAGCAATGTCTCCGCTTTTGAATATACTATCTAGTTTGGCCATAACTTTTCTTCCAAGTAGTAAGCGTGTTTTAATTTCACGGCTGCAGTCACCTGCAGTGATTTTGGAGCCCAACAAAATAAAGTCTGACACTGTTTCCACTGTTTCCCCATCTATTTCCCATGAAGTGATGGGACTGGATGCCATGATCTTCGTTTTCTGAATGTTGAGCTTTAAGCCAACTTTTTCACTCTCCTCTTTCACTTTCATCAAGAGGCTTTTTAGCTCTTCTTCACTTTCTGCCATAGGGTGGTATCATCTGCATATCTGAGGTTATTGATATTTCTCCCGCCAATCTTGATTCCAGCTTGTGTTTCTTCCAGTCCGGCATTTCTCATGATGTACTCTGCATATAAGTTAAATAAGCAGGGTGACAATATACAGCCTTGACATACTCCTTTTCCTATTTGGAACCAGTCTGTTGTTCCATGTCCAGTTCTAACTATTGCTTCCTGACTTGCATACAGATTTCTCAAGAGGCAGGTCAGGTGGTCTGGTATTCCCATCTCTTTCAGAATTTTCCACAGTTTATTGTGATCCACACAGTCAAAGGCTTTGGCATAGTCAATAAAGCAGAAATAGATGTTTTTCTGGAACTCTCTTGCTTTTTCCATGATCCAGTGGATGTTGGCAATTTGATCTCTGGTTCCTCTGCCTTTTCTAAAAGCAGCTTGAACATCAGGGAGTTCACGGTTCATGTATGGTTGAGGCCTGGCTGGAATGTAAAGTCAAGTGGGCCTTAGAAAGCATCACTACGAACAAAGCTAGTGGAGATGATGGAATTCCAGTCGAGCTGTTTCAAATCCTGAAAGATGATGCTGTAAAAGTGCTGCGCTCAATATGCCAGCAAATGTGGAAAACTCAGCAGTGGCCACAGGACTGGAAAAGGTCTGTTTTCATTCCAATTCCAAAGTGTGCTAAAGGAAAAAGAAAATGCAACAGTGCTATTACTATTTTCTATTCTTTTCTCAAGTTTGTAAAAAGTATGAGGAGAAGTTTAATTTTTACTGCATAGCTGCTACGTGCCAGGTTGTACCCAGTATTTTATGCATGTTGTTTCATTAAATTCTCAAAATCATGAAGGTAGAGATTAACATTTCCATTTCATAGATAAAGAAACCAAAGTTTGGAGGATTTGAATAAGATTTTTAAGATCACAAAGGAACTGAAGATAAGTTTTAAATATAGGTTGCTTAGAATACACACACACACACATATGTACATGTATATATATATGTGTGTATATATATATATATGTATATATATATATATATATATATATATATTTAGTCACTAAGTCGTGCCTGACTCTTTTGCGACTCCGTAAACTGCAACCTGCCAGGCTTCTCTGCCCATGGGATTTCTCAACCAAGAATACAGGAGTGGGTTGCCAGTTCCTTCTCTAGGGGATCTTCCTGACTCAGGGATTGAACTCACATCTCCTGCATTGACATGTGGTTTCTTTACCACTGAGCCACCAGGGAAGCTCAGTGTGTATATATATATATACAAACACATATATATATAATGTATAGAAACAAATGGGGACATATATGTATACATATAAATACATATATATGCAGTTTCCCCATTTGTTTCTATGGCTCTTAGATTCTTAGATTATAGGGCTCACAATCTCAAGATACCCTGAGACAGACACCAACCTGGACTCTGTTACTGTCCCCCCTACTAACTGTGTGACATTAAACAAATATCAGTTTTCTAATCTGTAATATTAGAGGATTTGGCCATTTCCATTCTATAATCCTTTCACATGCCAATCTCTGTGTCCACACAAAGTTATAAAATTATACTTGGGGACAAAAAAGTTAGAATCAATAGACTTGCATCAGTTCAGTTCAGTTCAGTCACTCAGTCATGTCCGACTCTTTGCAACCCCATGAATCGCAGCATGCCAGGCCTCCCTGTCCATCACCAACTCCCAGGATTCACTCAGACTCACTTCCATCGAGTCCGTGATGCCATCCAGCCATCTCATCCTCTGTCGTCTCCTTCTCCTCCCGCCCCCATTCTCTCCCAGCATCAGAGTCTTTTCCAATGAGTCAACTCTTTGCATGAGGTGGCCAAAGTACTGGAGTTTCAGCTTTAGCATCATTCCTTCCAAAGAAATCCCAGGGCTGATCTCCTTCAGAATGGACTCGTTGGATCTCCTTGCAGTCCAAGGGACTCTCAAGAGTTTTCCCCAACACCACAGTTCAAACGCATCAATTCTTCGGTGCTCAGCTTTCTTCACAGTCCAACTCTCACATCCATACATGACTACTGGAAAAACCATAGCCTTGACTAGATGGACCTTAGTCAGCAAAGTAATATCTCGGCTTTTGAATATGCTGTCTAGGTTGGTCATAACTTTTCTTCCAAGGAGTAAGCGTCTTTTAATTTCATGGCTGCAGTCACCATCTGCAGTGATCTTGGAGCCCCACAAAATAAAGTCTTACACTGTTTCCACTGTTTCCACATCTATTTCCCATGAAATGATGGGACCAGATGCCATGATCTTCGTTTTCTGAAAGTTGAGCTTTAAGCCACCTTTTTCACTCTCTACTTTCACTTTCATCAAGAGGCTCTTTAGTTCCTCTTCAATTTCTGCCGTAAGGGTGGTATCATCTGCATATCTGAGGTTATTGATATTTCTCCCAGCAATCTTGATTCCAGCTTGTGTTTCTTCTAGTCCAGCATTTCTCATGATGTACTCTGCATATAAGTTAAATAAGCAGGGTGACCATATACAGCCTTGATGTACTCCTTTTCCTATTTGGAACCAGTCTGTTGTTCCATGTCTAGTTCTAACTGTTGCTTCCTGACCTGCATACAGATTTCCCAAGAGGCAGGTCAGGTAGTCTGGTATTCCCATCTCTTTCAGAATTTTCCACAGTTTCTTGTGATCCACACAGTCAAAGGCTTTGGCATAGTCACTAAAGCAGAAATAGATGTTCTTCTGGAACTCTTTTGCTTTTTTGATGATCCAGTAGATGTTGGCAATTTGATCTCTGGTTCCTCTGCCTTTTCTAAAAGCAGCTTGAACATCAGGAATTTCATGGTTCATGTATTGCTGAAGCCTGGCTTGGAGAATTTTGAGCATTACTTTACTAGCATGTGAGATGAGTGCAATTGTGTGGTAGTTTGAGCATTCTTTGGTATTGCCTTTCTTTGGGATTGGAATGAAAACTGACCTTCTCCAGTCCTGTGGCCACTGCTGAGTTTTCCAAATTTGCTGGCATATTGAGTGCAGCACTTTCACAGCATCATCTTTCAGGATTTGAAATAGCTCAACTTGAATTCCATCACCTCACTAGCTTTGTTCGTAGTGATGCTTTCTAAGCCCTACTTGACTTCATATTCAGGGGAAAAACTTTAGGGAGTAGAGTTCCTGGCTTAATGGGGTTGGAACTAGCCAGTCTGATTGGAGTGTCATGGGCTTCATGGTGGATGAGTGGAAATGGAATGTTCATTAGGATGAGCTACTGTTGAGACTGTCAGACTGTGGTACAGTAGAAAGAGCATGGAAGAACAGGTACCTGGCTTTGAACCCTGATGTGATCAATTACTAGTTGTATAACCTGAGCACAATTCTGCATCTGTTTCCTGCTCTGTATTCTAGGAGTGACTGTGAAGCTCATGTGAGAATGAAATGAGGTCCCTGGAAGTAACCACCTTGCCCGTGACAGAGACCATGGTTGGCTCTATGAGCACCAGCTTCCTCCTCTTCTCTCCTATGTGTGTGACACTGGCACAAACTTTGCACGTTAAAATCTGAGCCACGTTAGTACCAAATTCCCCAGTTGATATCTCCGGACCATCAGACAATTTCAGGAAGATCAGAGTTGCAGAGAGGGGTCTAGACTGACTCCATTCCCACCTTCTATTCCAGAAGCCCCACAATGCTCCTTTCTCTGGGCTTTCTGTTTTCTAACAGTCTCTGAGTAATGCTCCCTGCACTTTTGGAGGAAAGTTTGATGTGTGTAGACACGGAGTCCTGGCCACACGCCAGGGGTGTTAGATTTTCCTTCTCCCACTGTGTCTCTTGAGGAAGACTTAATCGGAGCTGTTGCCCAAGAATGAGGTCTCCATGTTCTTTCCAGCAGCTGCTGTTAATGTATGGTGTCTGCTGGTGTTTTAACACCTGGTTCAATATTTACCTGTGAGGGCTTCACTTTTCTCTCTGACCTGAGTCACAGAATGGGAGCTGTCTGGATGATGCCACCTTGGGGATTGCTACAAAGTAATCCCAAAGCTGACCACTCAGGATTCACTTGTCTTTCCAGAAACATTCCGCCAGGTAGCAGGCTCTGGAATAAAGTCTGCTGCCATTTCCCGCTGGAGTCTTGGAGCTGTGAACACCAGGCCTGTGGTGAGCTAATGCAAAGAGGCACGTAAGTGTGTGGGTAACTGAAAGTTAGAAACAAGGGGATGGAGGGTTTTATTGGCTTCACTATATACTCTTATGAGTCAGAGAATAAAACGAAACTCTTGACTCTTCAACTCTTTTTCAGCTTCAATAGGTTTCCCTGGTAGCTCAGTCAGTAAAAAATCTGCCTGCAGTGCAGGAGATGCAGGTTTGCTCACTGGGTTGCAAAGATCCCTGGAGAAGGAAATGAACAGAGGACCCGGTGGGGTACAGTCCATGGCGTCACAAAGCGTCGGACACGACTGAAACGACTCAGCATGTGCATGCGGGCTCATGTGTTCGACCCTTTTCAACCCTGTGGACTGTAGCCCAGCAGGCTCCCTTGTCCATGGGATTCTCCAGGCAAGAATACTGGAGGGGGTTCCCATGCTCTCTTCCAGGGGATCTTCCCGACCCAGAGACTGAACTCAGGTCTCTTACATCTCCTACCTTGGCAGGAGGGTTCTTCACCACAAGCACCACCTGGGAAGCCTTTTCAGCTTCCACACCCATTTGCAAAGTCATCTTTGTGCAGCACCCTGAAATAAATACGATGTTTTCAGATCCACTGTTTCATTCCAGTGTCTGCATGTGTTAGCACGTGGCTGGTGTTATTATCTTAAAGATGTTGGGTAACTTTTCAAGCCATTCCAAACACTTTGCTGAATGAAACAGGAAGTAACTAAGCAAAATAATACACATGCATTAAATAGTAGGAAACACATATGATCACTTGACAGCCAGATTTATGGAAGGACTTTTACCATCAACCCATTTTATAGATGAGAAATCATGGCTAACAATCCTGCCTTAATTTGCCCAATTAGATCAAATACTTTTCAGAGTGATGGAGTAGATACATTTGCGCATTATTAGAATAAAATGATTGTGGAAGGAAGTATGTCATGGATCTGGGGGCATGGGCATGGGTGAAAAGCCTTTTTGAATTCTTATTCTCCTATAGAAGAACTTAACTCTTCTGTTTTTTGTTTTTTAAGGTTTTTTTTTAAATGTGGATCATTTTAAAAGACTTTGTCGAATTTGTTACAACACTTCTGCTGCATTATGTTTTGGTTTTTTGGCTGTGAGTCATGTGGGGTCTCAGCTCCCTGACCAGGGATCGAACCTTCACCTCTAGCATTGGAAGGCAAAGCCTTAGCTACTGGACTGCTGGAAAGTCCCAGCTCTTCTGGTTTTGATCCTAGTTTCTCATCATTCTATAGCTCAGTGTCCTAATTTTTCATCTGGGCATGGATAACTTCTAATTAGCTCTGTTTTAAAAACTGAAGTCAATATTGTGTCTGGTATATGGAATCTGGGAGAGACTCAAGGCTGGATCACACAGTGGAGATTTGTGGTCACTGTTTACGATTCCAGAAAGGTGCTCACACCATTTTGGTTTGTCTCTATTTTTGGCTCAGCCTCTGGGAATTGAGGAGAGAGAGGAACTGGCTTGAGGCAAACCATCCTCGCATGCAGAGTCCTGGCTGGCTGACCAGAACTGAGTCCTCTGTAATTACAATGACATCTCAATATGTTTTTATGTCTCAAGTAGTCTTGCTTGTATCACATTTGCATTTGAAAGTTACAGCTTCAGATCCATAAATGCTGAAAGGTCTCCAGGTAACTTGATGCTGTTTGGAGCAAGAAGCTCGCCTTCAAAACGCTGCCAGGAAGATTCACTTTTTATAGCACTTTTTATAGGAATTCCCGCGGAGGAGAATTCTCAGGAGAAGAATTTGGCCTCCCTGTTTGAAGCACATCTGGTTCTTTGAGTTGTCAAGGAGTAAGTAGTCCATAACAGTGGAGAAAATGAGGTAAATGTGAAATTCAAGCCGGACAAAGTCAGGAGAAATTCAAATTGCAGACAGCTTTGTTTATCTTTCAAAACATCCTGCTGGTTCATAAATTAGATTGTCTTCCTTAAATTAATCAAAATGAAAAACCAGTGGCATCCCAATGGAGCTATGATGATATAATTAATTCTCTTTATTCAGAGGCTACTTACTAATCTGTAGATTTTCCAAGACCCTTCCTTTCCCCTTTTACATCCAATTGTTTATGTATTCGTCAGTTCTCTGCCTAATGCTATCTTCTGGAATGTGTGGGTAGAGAAGGCAGAGGGGACCTAGGAAGTGAACTATTATTATAATCTAACAGCTTTGTCTCAGCAGCAGGTATGCACTTATGAGATATATACTAGATGAAGGAAATCTGCTACTTCTGAGCAGTTCTGAATTAATTAGATTCTGGGGTTGCCACGAAATTTGCTAATCCATTTTATTCTCACTCCCTATGTAGGTAACTGAACCGTTAGAAGTCATAATTAGAGGTTTTCCTTTGGGATCTTTGTATTTTCATGATAGCTCATGGGTTAGAGAAAATATTCAGATTTGGAATTTTGTGAAAATTCAATTGTAACCGAACTAGGAGAGATATCCAATTATCTTAGAAGAAGCTTCCAGTTGCTCTGGACTCTTATTAACTAGCAATAAATATTTGTGTGTCTCCCTTTGGCAATTCCCACATGCCCTGCGTTGTGCCGTTTTGGACACAGAGCGTCTCCCCCACTGGACTGTAGTGCCGGCAGGCACCCTGATGGCATCTTGTATTTGTCCTCTCCGGGAAGACTATCATGTCAGCCACATCTGTAATTTACTATTTCCTAGTGAATTGGAGAAGGAAATGGCAACCCACTCCAGTGTTCTTGCCTGGAGAATCCCAGGGATGGGGAAGCCTGGTGGGCTGCGTCTATGAGGTCGCACAGAGTTGGACACGACTGAAGCGACTTAGCAGCAGCAGTGGTCACATTAATTAAAATAAAAATAGAAAAACAGATGAAATTAATTTTGACAATATATTTGCTTAACCCAGTCCATCCAAAGTCTTATCATTATAACATGTAAGTGATATTGAGGCAGGAAGTAGATGAGCCTCCTCCTCCCACACCCTCCCCCCACCAGGGTAAGCCGCTGGAGTTCATTCCCTGTGGGCAGAAACTCCAAAGTGTCAACAGCAGGGCAATAGAGAGAGGAGGCTGGGCCCTGCCCAGATAAGAGGGAAGGTGTAGTCGCTCAGTCGTGTCCGACTCTTGTGACCCCGTGGACTGTAGCCTACCAGGCTTCTCCGACCATGGGATTCTCCAGGCAAGAATACTGGAGTGGGTTACCATTTCCTTCTCCGGGGGATCTTCCCGACCCAGGGATCGAACCCGGATCTCCCGCATTGGAGGCAGACGCTTTAACCTCTGAGCCACCAGGGAAGCCCAGATAAGAGGGAAGAGATCACTTATTTCTCCTTCGTGAAGTCAAGGAAACCTTCCTAACTACAAATCTCCTTGGAGGTCAAACGCGGAATGATGTCAAGTCTACCCATAGGCCTCTTCTCTGGAATCCATCTTGGCTGAGAGAGGCACTCGCCTAGATGGGAGGATCCCGAGATACACCAAATACAGACTTAGAACCAGGCAAAGCAAGATGATTGGCCAGAGGAAACCTGGCGGAAACGCCCCATCAAAGTGACTCAAACTACCGCAAGGGCGCTACTCTGAGTCCAGCGGTGTGTCTGTCTGCACATGCTGTAGTTTTTCCTCCTAATAAACGCTTACTTTTTTCACTGCTTCTATCTTTGCAGGAATTATTTTCTGCAAAACGGAAGGACCAGGGGCCTTGTCACTGACCACTGATTTAGGGACTGGGATTCAGCTCGCTCTCTGCCATGACCTGACCTCAGTCTCTGGCTAGGAATCTAAATTCTGCTTCAAGTCACTGTAGGCTGAGCCCACCTGAGATCAATATAAGAAACTATTATAAATGTCTCACATTAAAAAAAAATGAAGGTCTTCAACATCTTGTATGTATTTTATACTTGTGGTATACATGTATTTTACACTTGTGGTACATTTCAATTCAGACAAGTCGGATTTCAAGTGCTCATTAGTCACATGTGGCTACTGGCTTTTCTCTTGGACAGCTGAAATCTAGACCACTGCATTGTCAAGGTGACACAGCTCTCTGCTAGCAGATTCTGAATCCTGTGGGTTCAAATCCCAGCTTTACTGATTCTCCATGCCTCAACTTCCTCTTTACACATAATAATGATAATGAGACTACTTGGCACACAGTATGCTTTCAAAAGGCATTTGTTCAATGAGTGAAAGTACTTTTCATAGATGGTTGTTTGAGGGTTGATTGAGATCATGTAAGGTCCTTAGCACAGGGTGTGATACATGGAATCTCTTCAATAAAAATGAGCAATTACTGTTACTATGATTGTGTCTAGACATTAAAATGATTCAGTAGATATATCCCCCCTCATGTCTCATGGCCAAACTTTTAGCCACACTTTAATACCCATCTCACAGAGGCTCCCGATGAAGCCTTCCTCCTTCCTAATCAATTCCATAGGAAATTTTTCTTCTGTTTTCTCTCAAAAGTTAGTTCATCCTTTTAAAATTTCTCATCACATTATAACATAAGGATTTTTGTGTTTTCATTTTCTTGCAGATTGTAAGGCCCCACACAATTGCAGGGGCACTGTCTCTTTATCCAAGGATCCTTCGTGATGCACCACACATTAACTGGTATGAAGTAAGCGCTCAGTACATTTTTAATATATAATAAGTAAATACATCCATTTCTTTGTAGCATAGGAGGCTGAGATCTTTTCCAGAAGAGATCTTGATGGATTGCTTTTCTATTCTGAACTGCTCTTAGATATAAATATGCTGTCAGCCATGAGTTTCCTCTTAAACATTTATTGGGCTGATAGAGATTTTTTGAGATATTGAAACTCATAAACAGTTTTAATATGACAGTTACAAGCCCTGAGGAGAGGACAAAGTGTTCATGAGTGCTAGGTGATGGAAACTTTGTAAAAAGCCACTGAAACTAATATAAACAACACATTTAAACTGAAGATAATATGTTCCTTTTCCATCGTGGGTCACAGCTGTGTAGGGCACCAGCTATTTCATGAAAGGTGTATAGTTACCCAGGATTTAAACTTAGATATAAACTCCGAATCTGCAGCTGCCAATCACAGAACATTCCCAGCGCTGGGCAGATTGGAGGTGTCACACAAATCTCCTTCTGCTTCTAGGATTTGTCCCTGTGGGGCACATCAGTTTTGGCCCCAAGAAGCTTCCCTTTCTGGGGCTGATGTTATTCCTTTACTTTCATCAGATAATATGGCCATGGGACTGAGGTCATAATTTCTGGTGTCAGTTCAGTCAGTTTTATGTGTGTCCAGATTGTGTGAAAGATGTAACTTTTTTTTTTTTTTTGCTGTTCATTATACCTGCTCTTGACTTTCATTCCTATTTTCTCAGTCTTCCTGTATAGTTTAAGTGAAAGTATTAGTGAACAGTGCAATCAACAAAAAGCTATAACTAAAAAATAGATTTTTTGAGGTATTAAAACTCATAACCAGTTTTAATATGACAGTTACAAGCCCTGAGGAGAGGACAAAGTGCACCCCAATATCCATTGCAGCACTATTTACAATAACCAGGATATGGAAGCAACCTAAACGCCCATCACTGGAGAAATTGATAAAGAAGATTTGGAAAAAAAAAAAAAGAAGATTTGGTACATATATACACTAGAATATTACTCAGCCATAAAAAGGAACAAAATTGTGACGTTTGCAGAGGCATGGCTGAACCTGGAGACTATTACACAGAATGAATTAAGTCAGAAAGAAAAACAGTGTATATTAGCACATATATGTGCGGAATCTAGAAAAAAATGGTACAGATGAACTTATTTGCAAAGCAGGAATAGAGAATCTGCCTGCCAATGCAGGAGAAGCAGGAAGTGCGGGTTCAACCTCCGGGTCAGGAAGATCCCCTGGAGAAGGAAATGGCACCCCACTCCAGTAGTCTTGCCTGAATAATTCCAAGGACAGAGGAGCCTGACAGGCTATAGTCCATGGGGTCACAAAAAGTCAGACACGACTGAGCAACTCGGCACACACATAAAATAGATCACTAATGAGAACCTACTGTAATTCTTTTTTTTTTTTTTTAAATTCAAAATAGAGTGGGAAAAAAAGCCCCAAGTGTTTACTTATTCCACTGACATTGGTGTCACTGTGTTAGGCATTCCGGCACAGACATGAGCAAGAAGTGGCCCATCTGCTCATGTGTGGCTCGAGATGGACAAACGTGCAATACCAAGAGTGTTGTCGGGTACAGATAGATATGGAAGGATAGAGTAAAGACGGTCAGTAGTTGTGCATTCAATAAAAGTCAAAACAGAAAAATCACGAGGCTCTATCTCTTCTTGGCCAGGTAGCCATGAGTAGGTGAAATAACCCATCTAAACCTTGTGTTCTTCAATTGCAAAATGAGGATGGCAACCCACTCCAGTCTTGTTGCCTGGAGAACCCCATGGACAGATGAACCTGGCTGGCTACAGTCCAGGCGGTCACAAGAGTTGGACACAACTTAGCGGCTAAACCACCACCACCACCAAATCTTGTGTTCTTCAGCTGCAAAATGGGGATAATTAAAGTACTTGTCTCTGTGAATGGAGTTGACTGCAACCATATGCCAAGCAGCAAGAGAACTGGATACATAATCCGATGCCTGCAGAACACTTGGCACAGTGATGAATGTTGAGTAAGTGTTTCCTATTGCTGTGTATATCAAAACCTGAGATAATTCTTTGAAGTGTATTGGCCTCTGCATTTTTTTTGCAGTGGGACAGATTTTGACAGAACTTAATTGTATATTTAGACTCAGGGTTTTCTTATGACAGTATGAAAATTCATAATTTTTGTCAAGTCAGTATGTTCTAATTCAATTCCAAGCTGTATGGAAGAGTAATTAAGGAGAATTTGCACTGTCAACATGAAGAGATATTATAAAGCCAAAACCATTTAAATTCATGATGTTGGTAAAAGAATAGTTGGACAGATGACTAAATAGAATAGACAATTCAGACATAACTTTAGTTTATACAACTTTATATATGACAAAGGAGACATTGCAAATTAATAAAGAATGAACTATGTAAATTGTGTTGGGAAGTTGGCTATTTGGAAAGTAAAATCAACATATACCCCTTTTCGAAGTCTATATAAAAATACACCCCCTGTGAATTAAGGTCTAAATATGGGGTCGCAAAGAGTCGGACACGACTGAGCGACTGAACTGAACTGAACTGATGAAATACACACACACACTCACAAAACACGTATGACCAAATACTTGCTCTTTGGTTAAAGAGGTGATTTCCCACTGCTCTTAGACCAAAGTCTAAACTTTTTATTACAGCTTAAGAGACTCTTTCAGCTCTGCCTGGTACTTCGCTCTTAATCAAAATCATTCTGCCACCCTACTCTGCGATCCTTCTCAGGGGACTTCTCTCAGTCCCTCAAATGTTCTATCTTGGTGGTTACTTTGTCTGAATGCTTTATTTCTCCTTTCTACCCTCACCCCTACTCCTCAGCCCCTAAACCTTGTTTCAGTCAGCTTAGCTATCACACCTTATACTTTATATAATGTTAAATACCATTTTGGGTGTGTGATTGTGCAGTATTCTGAATGTTTCCTTTCTTAGGATCCTCATATGTATAATTAAAAGTTACATGAGAACAGAGCCCAGGTTGTCTGGCTCACTGCTGTTGTTACTTTAGTCTCACCATTGCTTGATGTTATGTGATGGCACTTGAAAACTAGATCAAGGGAAGAAACCAAGGCAAAGAGAGATTTGATTAGATAAAAATAAAAATAAACAAGAAAACCTTTCATGCCATTACAAATCATTGGAGAAGAAAAATGATTTCAAATGGTAAAGACCTTTCCACTGTGTTTTCTCTACTCATAAATCACCCAAAAACAAGAACTAAAGGCAAAACACAAATACCATCTGCAATGAAACTCTGACAAATGGAAGAATGGAAAGTTAATCCATGGCACAGAAGAAAATGAAAGTTAAATGCCGACGGATTACAGCATCAATGAGAAACATTCTGATTTTTTTGTCAGATTTTTTTTGTGCTTTATTTTTGGCTGAACTGGGTCTTTGTGGCTGCACATGGGATTTCTCTAGTTGCAGCCAGTGGGGGCTACTCTTTCCTGCAGTGCGTGGGATTCTCACTGTGGTGGCTTCTCTTGTTGCAGAGCATGAGCTGTAGAATTCAAGCTTCAGTAGTTGTGGTGCACGGGCTTAGCTGCGGCTTGTGGCATCTTCTTGTACTAGGGATGGAAACCGTGTTCCCTGCCTTGGCAGGTGGGTTCTTAACCACTGGCCAACCAGTGAAGTCCTGGAACCATTCTGATTTAATCCACAAACTTTAATAAGGCCCTGGAACTTATTTATAATAAGACCCTGGAACTTGTTATAAGGCGCTGGAACTGATTTAATCCACAAACATCAATAAGACACCAAGCATAAGTTATGGATAAAGAGAGTGTATGTGGGTGCATGTGTGTGGTGGGGGAGATTAAGGAGGGGCTTTCTGGGAACAGAAGATTTGCTTAAAGTCTTTTAAGGAGCAATGAAGTGCTTAATGCATTCAAAGTGCTGCACTCAACATGCCAGCAAATTTGGAAAACTCAGCAGTGGCCACAGGACTGGAAAAGGTCAGTTTCCATTCCAATCCCAGAGAAAGGCAATGCCAAAGAATATTCAAACTACTGCACAATTGCACTCATCTTACATGCTAGTAAAATAATGCTCAAAATTCTCCATCTCAGGCTTCAACAGTATGTGAACAGTGAACTTTCAGATGCTCAAGTTGGATTTAGAAAAGGCAGAGGAACCAGAGACCAAATTTCAACATGTTGGATCATCTACAAAGCAAGAGAGTTCCAGAAAAACATCTGCTGCTCCTGCTAAGTTGCTTCAGTCATGTCTGACTCTGTCTCACCCCATAGACGGCAGCCCACCAGGCTCCCCTGTCCCTGGGATTCTTCAGGCAAGAACACTGGAGTGGATTGCCATTTCCTCCTGCAATGCAGGAACGTGGAAAATGAAAGTGAAGATGCTCAGTTGTGTCTGACTCTTAGCGACCCCATGGACCGCAGCCTTCTCTGAGAAAAACATCTACTTCTGCTTTACTGGCTACGCAAAAAGCTTTGACTGTGTGGATCACAACAAACTGTGGAAAATTCTTAAAGAGATGGGAATACCATCTCTCTGACCTGCCTCTTGAGAAATCTGTATGCAGGTCAAGAATCAACAGTTAGAACTGGACATGGAACAACAAACCGGTTCTATATAGGGAAAGAAGTACTTCAAAGTTGCATATTGTCACCCTGTTTATTTAACTTCTATGCAGAGTACATCATGAGAAATGCTGGGCTGAATGAAGCACAAGCTGAAATCAAGATTGCCAGGAGAAATATCAATAATCCACATATGTAGATGACACCACCCTTATGGCAGAAAGTGAAGAAGAACTAAAGAGCCTGTTGATGAAAGTGAAAAAGAAGAGTGAAAAAGTTGGCTGAAAACTCAACATTCAGAAAACGAAAATCATGGCATCTGGTCCCATCACTTCATGGTAAACAGATGGGGAAACAGTGGAAATAGTGACAGACTTAAATTTTTTAGGTTCCAAAATCACTGCAGGTGTGGACTACAACCATGAAATTAAAAGGTGCTTGCTCCTTGGAAGAAAAGCTATGACCAACATAGAGAGCATTTTAAAGAGCCGAGACATTACTTTGCCAACAAAGGTCTGTGTAGTCAAAGCTATGGTTTCTCCTGCAGTCATGCATGGCTGTGAGAGCTGAACTATATTGCAAAGTAAAAAAAATTAAAAAATAAAACAAAACTACAGTTAAAAAAGAAAAAAAAAAAAAAGAAAGCTGAGTGCTGAAGAATTGATGCTTTTAAACTGTGATGTTGGAGAAGACTCTTGAGAGTCCCTTGGACTGCAGGGAGATCCAACCAGTCCATCCTAAAGAAAATCAGTCTTGAATATTCATTGGAAGGACTGATGCTGAAGCTAAAACTCCAATACTTTGACCACCTGATGCAAAGAACTGACTCATTTGAAAAGACCCTGATGCTGGGAAAGATTGTAGATGGGAGGTGAAGGGGAGGACAGAGGATGATATGGTTGGATGGAATCACTGACATGATGAACATGAGTTTGAGCAAACTTGGAACTTGGTGAAGGACAGGGAAGCCTGGCATGCTGCAGTCCATGAGGTCGCAAAGAATTGGATATGACTAAGTGACTGAACTGACTGAGATCCCTAGATGCTGACTCCTTACTCAGAAGAAGCGAGTGACTCCAGTAGAATGGAACAAGAGAGATGATAGTGAACGGTACGCATGGAGAAATGAGGAACTGAGGCCTGGGACAGCATGTATTAGTAGATGGACTGAGTACAGGTCTTCTTGTTGAGCAGTGCCCCTTTCCAGATCTTGGCAGCCAGCCTGATATTTCTCAGGGAGAGTTGAGAGAGACTTTCCCTGGAAAACTGGCACCACCACCAAGAAAATTCTAGCGTGTACTTGCTTTTGACCACACCATTGAGAAGGGCTGCTGGCCGCTTGACTCGGTCACCTGATCACTTCTCACAGACAAACACTGGTGATGGCATTACTTCACCTCCTCCCGCAGAACTGCCGGTCAGCGTTTCTGTGTTCCACTTAGGAAAATGTAGAATACCAAGGGTCATTGACATTTGAAGCAGTCCAAGAAACAAGGATATTAAAAAACTAAATAAATAATGAAATGCATATATAGATAATAAAAGGGAAGGTTGGAGGGATAGCAAATGCAGGAAGAAGAAAATGTTACAAACAAATAAGAATACCACTAATATCTTTGAAGAGTCATGAATATATATTACATTCATAAAACAAGAGTGAAATGTTAAATATATTATTTAACAAATGAAAAAAAGGACTCCTGAAAATTAAAATTTTTAGGTTTTAAATTAACATTTTAAATTAAAACGAAAAGCCATTTATTTATGCAGAAAACACATATGGAGTGCTTATTATGTGCCTGGCACTGGTCTAGGCACAGATGGATGGAAGGCTTTGTACTCTAGTAGCCTGCATTCCAGTTGGCAGATAATAAGAAAATACAAGTAAAACACAGAGGGGATCAGCTGCATAAGAAGTGCATTGGAGAAGTAAGACAGGGTAAGGGAGAAAACATCAGGAATGAGGGAGGTTGCTCTTTTATAAAGGGTGGGCAGGGAAGTCCTTACTGCTCAGGTGGCATCAGTGCGGAGATCTGAAGTAACTCTGATGGAAGGGGCTTCCCTGGTGGCCCAGTGGATAAGATTCCTGTGCAAGGGGCTCAGAGTCAATTCCTGGTTGAAAGCTAAGACCCTGCAAGCCAAGTGGTGTGGCCAAGAAAATACTAAAATAAAATCAAATTAAATAGAATTGTTAGAAAAAACAAACAGCCCCATCAAAAAACCCACAAAACTCTGATGGAGAGTCATGTGAACATATGAGAGGAGATAGTCAGGGAGAAGGAAAGTCTATGCAAAGGCCCTGAGGCACGCCCATGCTTGGATTGCTAGGCGAGGAGGTGAAGTGGGGATGGAAGTGATTGGGCCTTGATGACCTCAGAGGTGACATTGATTGACCAGATTATATAAAGTGCACCTATTAGGCCCTATGGCCCATACCATAGCAAATGTTTTGGAATACCTCCTATACTTAGCTGAAATTAAGTTCATAGATAATATGATAACAGGGGTCTTCCCATGTGGAGCAGTGGTAAACAACCCACCTGCCAATGCAGGAAACACAAGAGACTTGGGTTTGATCCCTCAATCAGGAAGATTCCCTGGAGGAGGAAATGGCAACACACTCCAGTATTCTTGCCTGGAAAATTTCATGGGCAGAAGAGCCTGGAGGGCTACAGTCCATGGTGTCATAAAAAGTCGGACCTAACTGATCACTCACTCACACTCATGACTTCATACATAATTTCAAAAAAAAAATCTGTAATTCCCTGATAGGAAAATTTGAGAGAAATTTCTAAAAATATATGTAAATTCCAGTGCATGATTACATCATAAGACATAACAAGTAATTCTCTGGTGGTCTAGTGGCTAAGACTCCACCCTCCCAATGCAGGGAGCTCAGGTTTGATTCCTGGTTGGGGAACTAGATCCCATGTGCCACAGCTAAGAATTCACATCCTGCAACTGAAAAAAGATTCCACATATGCCACAACTAAAGATTCTGCAGGCCACAGTGAAGACTGAAGATCCCACGTTCTGCAACCAATAGTGTAGCCAAATAAATAAATCAAAATGAATAATAAAAAAAAAAGACATAATGAAGCAGTCAGATACTTCACCTTTGGTCAAAATACCTATGAACATGATGACAGAACTGATACAATGGTAACTCAAATATCATGAATGGCAATGCCACTGATGACATGGCTTTGTGAAAAGAGCAATTATTGGTAAAATTCTGAAGGAAGTGATGCATAATGTCCAGAGAAAATGCCAGGAAGCCAGGCAGGAGGCAAGGAGACTCTCATTCTGTGGGCTGTCCATGCATTGTCGATCATTCAGTAGCGGTGCCCTGCTCTCTAGATGAAGGAGAATGCCACTCATGGTCATAGCAGAAACACCCTGGAGAAATTTACAAAAGGACAGTTTCATTGCCTTACACCTCCACTGCGAAATACTGACTGAAGGCCTTGAAAGCCATTTTGAAGGTTTTGGGCATTTGTAGGGGCTGCTATGGAAAGTCACTGGAAGAGTTTCATCAGGAGCACATACGATTTGACTGACATTTTAAAAGAAGACCGTGCTGACAACAGGCTGTAGAAAGGAAGGGCAGAAGCAGAAGTGTTGCTCAGGGGCTCTGTGATCAGCCAGGACAGCTGCCCTTCACGGTGTCAGTGAGAAGTAGCTGGACACTGCATACATTTCTTTTTTGTATGTAGCAGAATTTTCTGATGAATTGCATGTGAAAATAATAAAAAAGGCCTGGATCAAGAATAACAAAATCAGGTATTAGAGTTTTCTGAGGTGGTATTTGAACACATCATCCATGATTCTTTTCTCCTTCTTTGTTGGCTTGGAGGCTAACCGTACATTGTCAGATTTTGCAAAGATATATCATTTGTTCGTCACTCATCTGCTAGGTTATAATTCCTTCATTTTTGCCATTGACTTGTCAGTTGCTATCCATGGAGACCAGAGCTATGACTAGAATATTAAAATGTGTACTCGTCTAGAGTTCCTTTAATGAAGGCCTAGGTATGGTCCCAAACTGCAAATCTCATTAACCTGACCAACATAACGTCGCTCTACTACCTGATCATCTTACTCCTGCACAGCTGGGAAACTGGAGAAAGAGGTGAAATGAGTGTTCCAGCCCTCAGGGGAAGAGGTCAAATCAACGCAAAACCTCTGCTTTTCATGAAGAATATCCTTCAAGTCTAGAGGCTAAGCACTAAAAACAGAAGTCAAATTGGGATTGACATATGCATACTACTACATGTAAAATAGATAACTAATAAGGACCTACTGTATACCACAGGGAACCCTACTTAACTACTCTGTAATGACCTATGTGGGCAAAGAATCTAAAAAAGAGTGGATGCATGTATTTGTCTAACTGATTCACTTTGCTGTACACTTGAAACTAACAAAATATTATAAATCAACTATATGCCAATCAAAATTTAAAAAATAAAGCTATTATAGGGCAATGTTTTAAAACTCAAATCTTACAGCAGTGAGGAATCAACATGATCTAGCAGCTGGATGAAAGAATCAGGGACTGAATCTAAAATGGCCTTCAGTGGGTAATAAAGTTCCTTAAAATCTTATGTTTTGTCTATAAAATTCATGTGAATTTTGCATTCTACTACACATTTTTTATGCTTTCTAATAAACAAAATTATATTCTTTGCCACCAAAGATGGAGAAGCTCTATACAGTCAACAAAAACAAGACCAGGAGCTGACTGTGGCTCAGATCATGAACTCCTTATTACCAAATTCAGACTCAAATTGAAGACAGTAGGGAAAACCGCTAGACCATTCAGGTATGACCTAAATCAAATCCCTTATGATTGTACAGTGGAAGTGAGAAATAGATTTAAGGGCCTAGATCTGATAGATAGAGTGCCTGATGAACTATGGAATGAGGTTCATGACATTGCACAGGAGACACGGATCAAGACAATCCCCATGGAAAAGAAATGCAAAAAAGCAAAATGGCTGTCTGGGGAGGCCTTACAAATAGCTGTGAAAAGAAGAGAAGCGAAAAGCCAAGGAGAAAAGGAAAGATATAAGCATCTGAATGCAGAGTTCCAAAGAATAGCAAAAAGAGATAAGAAAGCCTTCTTCAGCGATCAATGCAAACAAATAGAGGAAAACAACAGAATGGAAAAGACTAGAGATCTGTTCAAGAAAATTAGAGATACCAAGGGAACATTTCATGCAAAGATGGGCTTGATAAAGGACAGAAATGATATGGACCTAACAGAAGCAGAAGATATTAAGAAGAGGTAGCAAGAATACACACAAAAAAGATCTTCATGACCCAGATAATCATGATGATGTGATCACTAATCTAGAGCAAGACATCTTGGAATGTGAAGTCAAGTGGGCCTTAGAAAGCATCACTATGAACAAAGCTAGTGGAGGTGATGGAATTCCAGTAGAGCTGTTTCAAATCCTGAAAGATGATGCTGTGAAAGTGCTGCACTCAATATGCCAGCAAATGTGGAAAACTCAGCAGTGGCCACAGGACTGGAAAAGGTCAGTTTTCATTCCAATCCCAAAGAAAGGCAATGCCAAAGAATGTTCAAATTACCACACAATTGCATTCATCTCACATGCTAGTAAAGTAATGCTCAAAATTCTCCAAGCCAGGCTTCAGCAATGCATGAACCATGAACTCCCTGATGTTCAAGCTGGTTTTAGAAAAGGCAGAGGAACCAGAGATCGAATTGCCAACATCCGCTGGATCATGGAAAAAGCAAGAGAGTTCCAGAAGAACATCTATTTCTGCTTTATTGAGTATGCCAAAGCCTTTGACTGTGTGGATCACAAGAAACTGTGGAAAATTCTGAAAGAGATAGGAATACCAGACTACCTGACCTGCCTCTTGAGAAATCTGTATGCAGGTCAGGAAGCAACAGTTAGAACTGGACATGGAGCAACAGACTGGTTCCAAATAGGAAAAGGAGTACGTCAGGGCTGTATATTGTCACCCTGTTTATTTAACTTAGATTCAGAGTACATCGTGAGAAATGCTGGACTGAAAGAAACACAAGCTGGAATCAAGATTGCTGGGAGAAATATCAATAATCTCAGATATGCAGATGACACCACCCTTATGGCAGAAAGTGAAGAGGAACTCAAAAGCCTCTTGATGAAAATGAAAGAGGAGAGTGAAAAAGTTGGCTTAAAGCTCAACATTCAGAAAACAAAGATCATGGCATCCAGTCCCATCACTTCATGGGAAATAGATGGGGAAACAGTGGAAAGAGTGTCAGACTTTATTTTGGGGCTCCAAAATCACTGCAGATGGTGACTGCAGCCATGAAATTAAAAGACACTTACTCCTTGGAAGAAAAGTTATGACCAACCTAGACAGTATATTCAAAAGAAGAGACATTACTTTGCCAACTAAGGTCCATCTAGTCAAGGCTATGGTTTTTCCAGTAGTCAAGGCTATGGTTTTTCCAGTAGTCATGTATGGATGTGAGAGTTGGACTGTGAAAAAGGCTGAGAGCTGAAGAATTGATGCTTTTGAACTGTGGTGTTGGAGAAGACTCTTGAGAGTCCCTTGGACTGCAAGGAGATCCAACCAGTCCATTCTGAAGGAGATCAACCCTAGGATTTCTTTGGAAAGAATGATGCTAAAGCTGAAACTCCAGTACTTTGGCCACCTCATGCAAAGAGTTGACTCATTGGAAAAAACTCTGATGCTGGGAGGGATTGGGGGCAGGAGAGAAGGGGACAACAGAGGATGAGATGGCTAGATGGCATCACGGACTCGATGGACGTGAGCCTGAGTGAACTCTGGGAGTTGGTGATGGACAGGGAGGCCTGGTGTGCTGCGATTCATGGGGTCGCAAAGAGTCAGACACGACTGAGCAACTGAACTGAACTGAACTGATAGTGGGTTGAATGCTAGCTTCCCCAAATATCAGTTTATGGCCACACCCTAAACTCTGGAACTGATAAATATTGCCTCATGTAGCTGAAGAGAGACTATAGTATTATAAGAGAACAGATGCGATTATATTAAGGATACTGGGATGGAGGAGATTATCTGGGATTATTCAGTTAGACCCTAATTGCTTTCTCAAGTGTACTTGGAAGAAAGAGACAACACAGAAGGGAGATAACAGAGGAGGCGGAGGCAATGAGAAGGCAGAGTTAGAAATCAGAGTGACGAGGCCATAAGCCAAGGAATGTGGACAGCCATCAAAGTTCACAAAGGCAGAGGAAGGATTTTCCCCCCAGCCTCTGAGTGTGACCTTGTTGGCACCTTGACTTCAAACTCTTACCTCTGAAGCTGAGAAAATAAAGGTCTGTTGCTTTAAGTCACCTGATTTTGTGCTAAGATTGGGGCAGCCACAAGAAAGTAACATAGGCACCTTTTTGCCAGCAATGATGCTGAGCCATTAGCATCACTAGGACAGAAGCTTCACAAGATGGAGTGGTCAGTCTACAGCGCTCGGAGAGGGAGATAGCTGCAGCTCCAGCTGCAGCCAAAGGAGAGAGCCACTTGGCAGTGCAAGGAGGTCTGACAGAGGAATGGCCCCACAGGAAGGGAGCCTAGGGTGTGAAACTCGGCCCTCTGCGTCCATTCACCTTCTGAGCCATTCCACACAGTTCCCAATGAATCCAGTGGGAAGCTTGGCCTCGGAAGAGGCTGGTTGATACAATCCATAGAAAACAGCCTCCCTGAAGAGAGCAGAGTGGAGCAGGATGGTCAGAGAAGAACAGACCCTCCCGCATCCTATCTGTGCTTTAGTCTCTTTGGGATGCTGAGAGGAGTGCTATGAAATGCTTCAGAAGTTGGAGATGTCTCAGAGACCGTCAGCTATACCGAGGCTTAAAAGGAGAAACAGACTTACACATGGCACGTGACCATCCAGGTCACAGCAGGGACCCCATCTCACATGTTGGAGTGTCTGCTATTACTTTTCTAGGCTTTGTGGGAGAACCTACTGTCACACACTGAGAGAAGCAGGACATAGAAGGTAAGCAGTTGAACGTTCCCTCTTGGAGCACAGGCTCAAATTTTCTGGGAGATCCTGTGAAGCGCTGTTTCTGCTCCTTGCACTTGTACACCTGATGCTCCCTGCCCCATTCTCTGTCCAACCCTAGCTCAGAGAACCAGTGAAAATTCTGTTCCTTGGGTGCCTTTCCTGACCTACCAAAGTAGACCTGTTCTTAAAATAATCCAGGCCACCTGTGCACTTTGTATGTTTCTCATGATTTCACTTATTGCATTGTATTTCTGATATTAAAATGTGTGTTTGACTCTGCCCTTCGACAGTAATTACCTCAAGGGTGAGACCAGTGTTGTGTTTCTCCTTACCTTCAATTTTTAGCACAGTGTCTAGCACCTGAAAAGTGAAAATATTAATTGCTCAGTCATGTCCGATTCTTTGTGACCGCATGGACTATAGTCCACCAAGTTCCTCTGTCCATGGGATTTCCCAGGCAAGAATACTGGAGTGGGTGGCCGTTTCCTCCTCCAGGGGATCTTCCCGACACAGGAATGGAACCCTGGTCTCTTACTTTGCAGGCAGATTCTTTTACCATCTGAGCCACCAGGGAAGCCCCAGTGGATATTTAATATCACTTGTTTAATGGATGACAGGAGTTGCAAAGAAATGCATGAAATTGTGTAAGAGGATTACTTTGCCAGAATCTAGATGTACCTGAGTATTTGTACTAAAGGCATAGATTCACTCTAGGATTCAAAAATAGTTCAATCAAAATGTATTGATTGACTGTCTTGGCTGGCTTGTTGACTGTCCTACTGTTTTCCATCACCTAAGTGATCCCATAGCTTCTTGGACAAATGTCGATCAATCTAGACTAGACCATGGTAGAAAAGTTATCTCTTTGTCTGTGTCTCCTACTATTTTGGGAGCCTCTGGGGATTAAAACTGTTTCTTGTTGTACTTCTAGCACATATCACAATGTCTGGTACAGAATAATCAATCACAGTTTATTAAAATTAATTGATGGCTACTAATTGACATTAATTCTATTTCTTTGGCAATTGTCAGAGTATGTAAGAAGTGGCTGAATAGATTTTTACCATTTGTTTGATCCTATGCTTGGAAGTGCGTTTGTTGCTGTTGTGTTGTTCAGTCACTAAATTGTGTTCAACTCTTCGGGACCCCGTGGATTTTATTGTGTCAAGCTCCTCTGTCCGTGGGGTTTTCCAGGTAAGAATACTGGGGTGGGTTGCCATGTATGATATTAATTTTAAAAATATATATGTAGTGTATGCAAGATTTGGGCTTCCCAGGTGGTGCAGTGGTAAAGAATCTAGCTGCCGATGCAATAAACATGGGTTTGATCCCTAACTCGAGAAGATTCACTGGCGGAGGAAATGGTAACCCACTCCAGTATTATTGCCTGGAAATTCCACAGACACACAGGGTTGCAAAGAGTCGGTCATGACTGAGTGACTGAAGGTGCACATACACATGCAAGGGTTATTTTTGCAGGAGCCCCAGGAAGGAAGTCAGAGTCAGTCTCTGGAGTACTGAGTGAGAATGAAGAGCCCTTGATGCTTTAGACCCAGAGAGACACGGCACACGTATGAGAAAATACTCCATGCTTTCAAACAGATCCCCAAAGCCAGAGTCATTGGGGTAGGTGCTTTGAACAGTCAGCATTGATGGGTGTCCAGGCTGCTTCTCAGGGGGTGCATCCCTGCATTGCTTGCTCCGGGACAGTGAGCAGCAGGGATTTTTAATTTAACTACAGGTTAGTGATTCTCTCTAGCAACAGGAGACAGCTAGCCAATTTTCATGATGGCAACTGCTCTACAAATACCTTCTTATATATTAATCCATTTGCTCCTCCGAATAACTCTGGGAGGAAGTTGTTTCATCCTCAATTTAGTGACAAAGCTGAGGCTCGGAAAGTTTAAGTGACTTGCCCGAGCCCATGGGTGGCACAAGTGGGAAAGAACCCACCTGCCAATGCAGGAGACATAAGAGATGTGGGTTCAATTTCTGGGTCAGGAAGATCCCCCGGAGGAGGGCGTGGCAACCCACTCCAGTGTTCTTGCCTGGAGAATCCCATGGGCAGAGGATCCGAGGGGTGGGCTAGGGGTCATAGGGTTACAAAGAGCTGGACACGACTGGAGTGACTCAGCACGCAGGTGCAGAGCTAACAGTCGACTGGAATGCTCAGCCCCACCTCCCAGTGACAAAGACAAAGACTGCTTACCATGTCACGCTCCCTTCCCCGATAAAAGTTGCTGAACAATGTCAGTCTTCAGATGGATGGATTCAGTGCTCTCAGGAATCCTGGTCTTCCTCCTCCCTTCATTGATGGATTCACATGTTAACAAGGCAGAAGCCTGAGTAACTCAGGGCTTAATCTACTGCCTGACTGCGCTGAGGTGTCTGTCTCTTATTAAGTTTTTAATTTAGTCTTATGATGGAGACTAATGACACAGTTAGAGACTCAGAATCTTCCAAAAGAAAGCTCAAACAGAAAGCTTTCTGAATATGGTTGAGTCCTTAAATTTTTTTCCCTGCCCATATCTGTTTTAGACATTGAACAGGAATTAGAGTGGAACCAGTGGGGACTTAGTTGCTTAGTGGCAGGTGGTGGAAATAAGGAGACCTGCCCCCTACCCTCAGGAAACATGCCTTCTGTCTGACTCTTGCCACTACTGGGCATTCATCACTTGCCTCTGGGTTCTGGTCTCTGACAAGATGACTGTCATTCAACCTCATTTGCCACCAGTTTCATTCCCCCTGCCCTCCCTCCTGCCAGGTACATTTGGAGGGATGGTGAGTGATTCCAAAGGGTGATTTCCCATTGCTCCCTTTGTCAATGTGGTTGGGATAGGAATGGGCTGGTGGGCAAAGGTGAGAAGACTAGAAGGAAATCTGCTCTGCAAGTGAATTAGCTAAGATTTTTGCTACCTCCCACTTTTAGCTGGCCTGGAATTTTGATCTCTGTTGTCTGGCTTAGCTCCTTTTCCAAACAAAGTGGGATGACGGTTAACAGTGCAGTGTGAATATGATGCTAAAAATTCAGAGAGACAGTAGAGATGACTCTAGAGGAGCAAGGGTGTGCCATGTGCTATAATTAGAATGACCTGTGGGGACTTCCCTGGTGGCACAGGGGATAAGAATCTCCCTGCCAATGCAGGGGACATGGGTTCAATCCCTGGTCCAGAAAGATTCCACATGACTTAGGGCAGCTAAGCCCGTGTGACACAACTTCTGAGTTCTAGGGCTTGAGATCCACAGCTGCTGAGCCCAAACACCTAGAGTCTGTGCTCTGCAACAAGAGAAGCCACTGAAAGAAGACTGTGCTCTGAGTAGCTCCTCCTTCTCGAAACTAGGGGAAGCCAGCCCACAGCCAAGAAGACCCAGCACAAAGGCAACAGGAATGACCCGTGGAAGTCGTGTCTTCCCAGCCTTAGCTGGGGCTACCGGCTTGGGCTTCAAAGACCGAGACCCAAATTCAAATCTCCACATTCCCATTTTATACCTGTAGGACTTTGGGGAATTGTTCATCTCTTTGACTCTCGGTTTCTTCATGAGTGAGACAATAGTGCTTGCCATGTAGAGCTGAGAGGACCAAATGCTTAACGATGTGACCATGTGTACTTAGCATCCGTAAGCATTCATTCTTACTAGGCTTTAACATATTATAGTCTCAACATTGGTTACACATTAGAATTACCTGGGGAGCTCTTAAAAATCCCAGTGCCCAGGCCACACCCCAAATCAGTTAAATCTGAATGTCTGGTATTGGATATCAGCAACTTTTAATATGTCCCTTGGTGATTCTAATGTGTGGCCAAGGATGAGAACTACTGTTAAAATCTATTATTAGCCCATAAAATTTCATCTTGTGCAGATTATATCTGGATAAAAATGAATGATGGAAAGAAGTTAAATCATCCTTAAGACCAATCATGCCTGGTGCTTCTCACAATATTCCCATTTTATGGGTGAGCAAACCGAGGGGTTCCGGGTGTTAAAGTAGTATGTTATGGAGCTAGAATGCTAATGCAGGGCCACTAAACGTTAATCAATGCAGTTTCTGCTGCAGGTGATCCCCATACTATTTTTAGGCTAGTCTTATGGACTGGTGCTTGGATTCTTTCAGAATTTGCTCTTCTTGTTAAATTTTGGACTAAGCCCTGCAGGAAGGAAGCAGGTGAGCATTATACAGTATTTGCTGTTTTTTCCCCTATTATCACACAGCTAAGATAAGATTACAGCTGACAGTGGGTGGTTATTCGACTCAGTAGAGGCCTGGGAGTCAGATGTCAGTACAGATTCTGCTCCTATTGTGTATGACCCAGATGGTCTTAGACAGGTTGCTTAGCATCTTTGAGCCTTCCACTCCTCAGCTATAAAAGGACAAGAGATGATGTCCACAGAAAATCTTTTGCATGGTGTTTATTTATAATTGTCAAAACTTTAAAGCAACCAAGATATTGTTTAGTAAGTGAATAGATAAATAAATTGTGGTACATCCAGACAATGGCTTATCATTTCACATTAAAAAGAAATGAACTATCAAGCTATGATAAGACATGGAAGAAACTTAAATGTGTATTACTAAGCAAAAGAACTAATCTGAATAGGCTTCATACTGTATGATTCCAGCTAGATGCCATTCTGAAAAAGGCACAGTTATGGAGACAGTAAAAATATCAGTAGTTGTCAAGGACTGGGGGGCAAGGAGGATTGAGAAGCAAAGGACAGAGCAATGAAATTACTTTGCATGGCATCATAATGGTGAATATATGTCGTTATACATTTGTCCAAACCCATAGAACAGACACCATCAAGACTGAACCTGAGATAAACTATGGACTCCGGGTGATAAGGAATTATTAATGTAGGTTCTTCAGTTGTAGAAAAAATACCACTCTAGTCAGGGATGTTGGCAGTAGGGGAGGCTATGTGTGTACAGGAGCAGGAGGAATACGGGAAATCTCTGTACACTCTGCTCAATATCTCTTTTTTATTGGAGTATAATTGATTTATAATATTGTGTTAGTTTCCACTGTACAGAGAAGTGAATCAGCTCTGTGTATACATGTATCCTTCCCATCTTGGACCTTCCTCCCACTGCTCAGTATTTCTGTGAATCTGAAACCGTTCTAAAAAACAAAGTCTATAAAGAAAAAAAGGGACTTGAAAATTCTGATTATTTCTTTATTTTTTATGGTGGAATTAGCAAAGAGAGTTGAAACTCATGCAAGACTCCTCATAACTCATCTCTTCCCCAAACAAACTCCAGGCAAGCCAGATACAAACCAAGGAGGCAGGGAAAGGCAGTCTTTCCTCATCATCACCATCTGGGTTAGGTCACCAAGGCTGTCGAATAAAAAGTTTACTGAAGAGAAAGAAGCGCAGTTGTCAGTGTTGGGGGCCTGCAAAGGCTCCACCCTGGAGCTTCCAACCAGTGACCTAGATTAATTACAGTCATGGACACAGCTTGACCTTCTCTATTCTTACAGCAGCTGGAATGCGCTGAGGATGGCCAGAGCCACAGACATCGTCCTTGGCCCACAGAGCCGAGTCCCTACCCTGGGGTCATAGGATACGATCCTGTCTTTGTGGATCAAGCTGTGAAGAAGCTATGAGAGCTGCTGCTTTTGCTCCTCTTCCTCCCTCGTTCCTCTCTGCTGAGTTCTCTCCTGGTCATCAGGCACTAAGTGGGCACCTGTGCTAAGTCACTTCAGTCGTGTCTGACTCTTTGTGACCCTATGGACTGTTCTGCCAGGCTCCTCTGTCCATGGGATTTTCCAGGCAAGAATACTGGAGTGGGTTGCCATGCCCTCCTCCAGGGGATCTTCCTGACCCAGGGATCGAATCCTGGTCTCTTATTCTCCAGCATTGGCAGACGGGTTCTTTACCACTAGTGCCACCTGGGAAGCCCGTCAAGCACCAGGGAGGCTCTAAAGAGAATGTTTACTGTAACGCTCTGTTGTCTGTTGTGGCCACAGGATCCTGGCAATACGAGATGACTTTGCAGTGGCTTTGCGAGACACCAAGGGTCCGCTGAGGGCTCAGAGGCTTCCTTTGGTGTTGGTCCTGGATAACCTGAGCTGGTGTTGGCAGTGTTGCTAGGTAGCTTAGCCCAGTGCCTGATCCCCCAAAAGGGCTGGGACAGCAGTGATTTTATAGTCACCCGACGGGTTTGTGCTTAAAGCTATGTTGCTATGCAAAGGGAGATAAAGAATTGGCCACTGGAGTCTCTGCCCTTGTAAAGGAAAACTTAACATTTTGATATGCTTAGGCATGTTAAAGGGCTTCCCCAGTGGTTCAACACTAAAGAGTCCACCGACAAAGCAGGAGACGCAGGAGACATGGGTTTGATCCTTGGGTTAGGAAGATCCCCTGGAGAAGGAAATGGCAACCCACTCCAGTACTATTGCCTGGAAAATCCAATGGACAGAGTAGCCTGGAGGGCTACAGTCCATGGGGTCACAAAAAGTCGGGCACAATGGAGTGCGTGCACACGTGCAAACACACACACACACGCACACACACAGCCACATTAAAAAGGATTTGGAGAGACCACTGTTCTAGGAGTTAAACTGTGAAATATCTTTTAGACCTAGGAAACATAAAGACTGTTAATAAAGTGCCAGAAAGTGCAACCTCTTTACTTTGTCTTAATTCAATTCTTATAGAAATAAGAGAAATCTAATGTTATGACAAGTTTGGCTGGTGACTAACGTTACAGGTGAGACTTATCCCTTGGGGACTCACTATTTGCACCAAAAATGTTTAAAAGCCAATCAAAAGAATGGATACCTATACAGTGGAAGTGAGAAATAGATTTAAGGGCCTAGATCTGATAGATAGAGTGCCTGATGAACTATGGAATGAGGTTCGTGACATTGTACAGGAGACAGGGATCAACACCATCCCCATGGAAAAGAAATGCAAAAAAGCAAAATGGCTGTCTGGGGAAGCCTTACAAATAGCTGTGAAAAGAAGAGAAGCGAAAAGCCAAGGAGAAAAGGAAAGATATAAGAATCTGAATGTAGAGTTCCAAAGAATAGCAAGAAGAGATAAGAAAGCCTTCTTCAGCGATCAATGCAAAGAAATAGAGGAAAACCACAGAATGGGAAAGACTAGAGATCTCTTCAAGAAAATTAGAGATACCAAGGGTACATTTCACGCAAAGATGGGCTCGATAAAGGACAGAAATGGTCTGGACCTAACAGAAGCAGAAGATATTAAGAAGAGGTGGCAAGAATACACAGAAGAACTGTACAAAAAGATCTTCATGACCCAGATAATCAAGATGGTGTGATTACTCATCTAGAGCCAGACATCCTGGAATGTGAAGTCAAGTGGGCCTTAGAAAGCATCACTATGAACAAAGCTAGTGGAGGTGATGGAATTCCAGTTGAGCTATTTCAAATCCTGAAAGATGATGCTGTGAAAGTGCTGCACTCAATATGCCAGCAAATTTGGAAAACACAGCAGTGGCCACAGGACTGGAAAAGGTCAGTTTTCATTCCAGTCCCAAAGAAAGCCAATGCCAAAGAATGCTCAAACTACTGCACACTTGCACTCATCTCACATGCTAGCAAAGTAATGCTCAAAATTCTCCAAGCCAGGCTTCAACAATACGTGAACTGTGAACTTCATGATGTTCAAGCTGGTTTTAGAAAAGGCAGAGGAACCAGAGATCAAATTGCCAACATCCGCTGGATCATGGAAAAAGCAATAGAGCTCCAGAAAAACATCTACTTCTGCTTTATTGACTATGCAAAAGCCTTTGATTGTGTGGATCACAATAAACTTTGGAAAATTCTGAAAGAGATGGGAATACCAGACCACCTGACCTGCCTCTTGAGAAATCTGTATACAGGCCAGGAAGCAACAGTTAGAGCTGGACATGGAACAACAGACTGGTTCCAAATAGGAAAAGGAGTACGTCAAGGCTGTATATTGTCACCCTGCTTAGTTAACTTATATGCAGAGTACATCATGAGAAATGCTGGACTAGAAGAAACACAAGCTGGAATCAAGATTGCCAGGAGAAACATCAGTAACCTCAGATATGCAGATGACACCACCCTTATGGCAGAGAGTGAAGAGAAACTCAAAAGCCTCTTGATGAAATTGAAAGAGGAGTGAAAAAGTTGGCTTAAAACTCAACATTCAGAAAACGAAGATCATGGCATCCAGTCCCATCACTCCATGGGAAATAGATGGGGAAACAGTGGAAACAGTGTCAGACTTTTTTTGGGGGGCTCCCAGATCACTGTAGATGGCGATTGCAGCCATGAAATTAAAAGACACTTACTCCTTGGAAGAAAAGTTATGAGCAACCTAGATAATATATTCAAATCAGAGACATTACTTTGCCCACTAAGGTCTGTTTAGTCAAGGCTATGGTTTTTCCAGTAGTCATGGATGGATGTGAGAGTTGGACTGTGAAGAAGGCTGAGCGCCAAAGAATTGATGCTTTTGAACTGTGGTGTTGGAGGAGACTCTTGAGAGTCCCTTGGACTGCAAGGAGATCCAACCACTCTATTCTGAAGGAGATCAACCCTGGGATTTCTTTGGAAGGAATGATGCTAAAACTGAAACTCCAGTACTTTGGCCACCTCATGCGAAGAGTTGACTCATTGGAAAAGACTTTGATGCTGGGAGGGATTGGGGGCAGAAGAAGAAGGGGACAACAGAGGATGAGATGGCTGGACGGCATCACTGACTCGATGGATACGAGTCTGAGTGAACTCCTGGAGTTGGTGATGGACAGGGAGGCCTGGCATGCTGCGAATCATGGGGTCACAAGAGTCGGACACAACTGAGCGACTGAAATGAACGGAACTGAACTGAACAGGGGCTTGGGAAGAAAGTTTCCTTCTTCAGAGAAGGAGAAGGTTACTTTCACAAGAGTCTGAAAAATGGAAGGAAAGAGTGGGCGAATTTATTAAAGAGGCAGTAAAGGTTCAGAAAGCCCTAAACTGTCTTTGAGGAAAGTTTGTCATAATAAAGAAAGCCAGGTCAAACTTCTAGGTGAGTCTTGCTGAAGATAGGGAAGCAGGCTGCTCCCCAGAGTCCCTCCAGTCTGACCACCTCATCCTCGGTTGGCAGGTCCCCATGAGACGGAGCTTGTCTTGGGTATCCTCACGTAGCAATCTGTTTGATTTAACTCTCCCGTGTGATAGAGGAGGAGGCAGCGTGAATGCTTGTCCCCCACAGAGAGCAGATGCTGGAGAGGACACCAGGAGGAAGGTCCTGGGTGGAGAACACCCTACCCTGTCTTCTGTTCTAGCAAGGGAAAATGAAGACCCCCGAGAGTCCTCTCCACCAGAGTCATCCTTGGCTCAGCACTACCTTCCCTGGCAATAAGGAACATTGCAACACCAACCACAGGTCTGCTTCCGAAACACACAACCTAATACACAATCTGACTGCCGATGTGATCTGCCTTCTACTAAGTGTATTTTGAAGATGTAGAACAACAGCAAGACGCTTTTTGTATCTCTATACCAATGGCATCACCGACTCAGTGGACATGAACTTGAGCAAACTGGGAGATAGTGAAGGATAGGGAAGCCTGGCGTGCTGTAGTACATAGGGTTGCAAAGTTTTGGACACAACTTAATGACTGAAGAACAATAGTCAGATAGTCTTTTGTCTTTTTAAAGTATTATTTTATTAAGAGACTATGCAATGACTCAGTTTGAAACAAGATGGTTTATAGTTATTGGAATCTGTATAATTAGAGCTGTAGAATACACATGTACATATCAATTGGTTTCATTTTATGTAATTCACAGATAGTATAATTAGAAAATTTTTATTGTCATTAACTAAAATAAACCAGACACACAGTATATTGTTTGCTGTTTTACCTGCCCCCAACCATAAGCTCAACCTCGCTCAGAGTTTTACATGAAAATTTCCCCAGTGGAGACATTTTGAAATTAAGATTTATTTCTATAAAATGAGGGCTCATTACTCTCTGGTTATAAGATGAATATTATTTACCATTATAAAATATGATTAATTCAAGAAGCCAAAAACCTTTAGAAAGTGGATAATAGACCCATGTTTCTGAAGTACTTTTGCTTCTCATTGGTCAAGTATATGAAAAGTTAATTATCCAGTATTACTGAGTTATTGTGGAAAGTAGTAGATTGAAAATACTCTGTATAATGCCACACTATTGTTTGTTTTTATGATAGTCTAGTCCCTTTCTGTACTTAGTGGTGAAAACACAGCCCAGACAAGTGTTAACTTGGCCAAAAAGACAGTGGGTTCATGTTCGGGGTGGGAATGTATGCAAGATTTAGGATCCCATTCTTTTTTTGTCTAAATGATGGTGTTTAGTCTCCTTCCATCAAGGTACCTGCTAATCATGAAATGTTCTGAACCTTGTTGTTATTGTTCAGTTGCTGAATCGTGTCAGACTCTTTGTGACCCCTTTGACCGCAGCACACCAAGCTTCTCTGTCCTTCCTTATCTCCCGAAGTTTGCTCAAACTGATGTCCATTGAGTCAGTGATGCCATCCCAACATCTCATCCTCTGTCCCCGTTCTCCACCTGTCTTCAATATTTCCCAGCATTAGGGTCTTTTGCAATGAGTCAACTCTTCACATCAGGTGGCCAAAGTATTGGAGCTTCAGCTTTAGCATCAGTCCTTCTGATTGACTGGTTTGATCTCCTTGTTGTCCAAGGGACTCTCAAGAATCTTCTCCAAAACCACAGTTCAAAAGCATCAATTCTTTGGCACTCAGCCTTCATTATGATGCAACTCTCACATCCATACATGACTACTGGACTTAATACTATAATTAGCAACTAGAAAATTAACTCGACTCATAGTGGACATACACATTTATACAAAGGAAGGATTCAGCATCAATCCTTTTGTTTAGAGCGCTAATGGGAGTATCAGTCTTCCAGGTCACCTGAATCATTCTGCTACACTTCCACATTATTGTGATTGCTGTATCATGTGGCTTGTATCAAGGTTATAGAATTAATATTTGAGTTGAGTTGAGAAGACAATATTTAAGCTAATGCTTAGAACTTGACTAATACTTGAGAACTAAATTGGAAAGCTTGTAAAATATTTAATTTTAGGATTTGGGAATTTATAGTAAAGTCATTTTATATCTTCAGCTTAACGTGTCTGCAAGGGCAATGATTGTTACTGAACACTGCAGTGTCTGATAATGCCCATGGTTTGGCAGAGAATTCACTCCAGGGGCATACCCATGCGTACCTTCAGGAGGAAGTTGCTTGGCGTGGATTGCTCTGTGTCTGATGTGTCCCCAGGGACCTGAGTTACTTCCGTGCCGGTGTGGAGGCTGAACGGCTGTTATACTCACTGCCACCCAGGGCTGCTCTTCACTAAGCACATTGCCATGTGTCGTAAAGGACAGGGGCTTTGCGCTGAAGTGCGTAAGGAAAGTAACATGAAAGACCCTGAAAAGTCTGTAACAGAAGTAGGAACTGGTAGAATGAGGTTCAGTCTTGGTAAATGCGATCTGATATGGATGGGGCAAAAGTGAGGTGAAATACAGATATTGAATGGGCTAGAAAAACCCAGGGAGCATTGACAGTGAAAAAAAAAAACACCAAAAACCTTGCAGTCTTGCTGCTGCTGCTAAGTCGCTTCAGTTGTGTCTGATTCTGTGCGACCCCATAGAAGGCAGCCCATGAGGCTCCCCCGTCTCAGATGATAAATTAGATTTGAACTTGTAATGGGCAAGCAAAACAAGCTCATGCTATTTTTGGCTAAGGAGACTAGCTTAAGTGCCACATTATTTGAGATATAATCCAATATCTTAAAAAAATACTATTATTCTTTTTCATCTACTGCTATTCCCTTTTCTTCAATTTATGCAGCCCACCTCCCCCAAATTTTTCTGTAGTGTTGGAGAAGCTGCCAGTTTGGTGGGGGACAGGCCTGCAGAACTTGCAATTTTATCTCTGGGACGTCTCATTCCACAGCTATGTGTATCATTTAATGCATTGAAAATGACTTGGTAGTTAACAAAAATGAAAGAGAAAAGAATAAATTAATCTGTTCTGGAGTAAGTAACTTGCATTTCCCTAGTGATTAGAGGCAAGGAAATAAACTTATTCTGTGTAAAAACAGATCAATTTCTGTAGGAGAAACTCAATGTGAGCCCACCAGCGTTGTGCATACATCTGAATGCCAGCTGGCAATTAAAGTAGATTTAGGGTTTCATGTACGTGGCCAAGATCAAGAGGTTTGAAAATGGTTGGTCTAGTGTCTTAAGGAATTATGATCGGATTTAAAAGATTGAGAGTCCAAATTCTGGTTTGATTTTAAAAATTCAAATAATTCATTCCTCAGCTGTACCTTGACATCCATAGACTTGTTTTGATAATGAATTACTTAAAAACATTTCTTTATTGAGTCCTTTTTAGTGTTTATGCACTATAGTAAATGTGGAAATTATTCTCCACAGTCTGAGGGACTGGCTGCTATATCTAAGTGTGAGAATTCTGAGCAAAGTTTCCATAAGAGGGTAAAAAATAATGAAATAGTTACAAACTGAATCTTTCCAGGAATTTCTATTTATGCCAGAAAAGTGACCAGAGAGGTCAAGTTTAGAAGATTAAAAAAATAAAGCCCCAGAAAAAATATGTAAGTAGGAGAATCAACATTGCAATGAAATAACTTTTCTTCCCTTTCGCGTGGGCGTTCTGTTGCTCAGTCATGAGCAACTCTTTGCGACCTCATGAACTATATAGTCTGCCAGGCTCCACTGTCCATTGAATTTCCCAGGCAAGACTGCTGGAGTGGATTACCACTTCCTCCTCCCGGGAATCTTCCTGGGCTGTGGGGTTGAATTCATGTCTCTTGTACCCCCTGCATTGGCAGGTGGATTCTTGACCACTCTGCCACCTGGAAAGCCCTTCTTCCCGCTTACTATACTTTTTAGGCATACTTAGAGCACATTCATTTGTCACTCTATTCGTTGTGTGTTTATCACTCTGTTTGTTGTGAAGACTAGTGAGACTGAGTAGAGATGATGAAGAATGCAACTGGACCCAGTATAGAGACACAAACAAGCTAAGACGTATCTCAGATAGAGTTAAATGCCTTAATATTAGCACCGACTTCTTAGGGTTACAGACTGCCTTAATATTAGCACTGACTTCTTAGGGTTACAGACTAAATGAGCTTAGCACTGAGTCTGACACACAGCAAGTTGTTATTAAATTTTAATTCTTGCTATAAGATTATGATTCTTATTCTCAAAAATCTATAGAGATAGAAAAAGTTTAAGATAAGGTGATAGGGAAAAATAAAGCTTTAGGACTGATGAAAAGACCTTGACAGGAAAACAAAGGCTAGACTGTTTGTTCTTCAACTTGTACCATCTTATTACCTGCCCTAGATGTAGTCAGAGTTTTTCAGGCTTGTCTTAGCAGGTTTTTAAAAGATTCTTTAAACCAATACTCAGTTTAGTTCGGTCACTATGTTGTGTTTGACTCTTTGCGACGACATGGACTGCAGCATGCCAGGCCTCCCTGTCCATCACCAAGTCCCGGTGCTTGCTCAAACTCATGTTTATTGAGTTGGTGATGCTATCCAACCATCTCATCCTCTGTTGTCCCCTTCTCCTCCTGCCTTCAATCTTGACAAGCATCACGGTCTTTTCCAAAGAATCAATACTACATTGATTTTAACTTTATGGGAGAAAACATAATTTTCTTCAGTTAGTATATCCCCACTTATCTATGTGTAACATTTGAAAATTAGCAATTTGCTTATACAGTCTTTTTCAGTAAGTCTATATTTGCTCAAAGTATAAAAGTTGTCTAGATAGCATGGAAAAAAATACAAGGGACCAGCAATTGCTTACAGCAAATTCCCAAGAAGGTCCATGTACAAATTGATTCTAACTGCAATACTAGGTTTGAGAGCATGCTTCACTGAAAGTCGGAATGAATGAAAAGAGCATCTTAGGAGAGAAGGGCCCCATGATGAACCGTACATTTTGCAGCATGTGAAGGCTAAACTTGTTTTAACTTTTAAGGAGCTGCACGGTTGTGTTCCAGTTTGCAGTGCAGTCACGAGTACCAGAGCTCATTAATGTCTTTCATTGTGTTCTCTTCACATCTGAATTGAATCTCCATAAATTAGATGTTCATACTCCAATCCAATGATGTGACTCATTTTCTCAACTTGCGCAGACCCATAATCACCATGCATCAAAGAGATCTGTGATCTAAGAAGACAACATTCAGCCCAGAAAGGCCTGATATTGAAACACCTTTGTGTGTATAGAGATTTTTCAGATTATTTTCAGGACATTTTCTGGATAGTGTGATAATTCCTCAATTTAAAAAGATTTATTGAAGTATAGCTGATTTGCAAGGTTGTTAATTTCTGCTGTACAACAATGTGATTCAGTCATATATGCACATATATATATATATTCTTTTTCATATTCTTTTCAATTACGGTTGCTCATAGGATGTTGAATATAATTCCCTGTGCTGTACAGTGGGGCCTTGCTGTTTATCCATCCTGTATATAATAGTTTGCCATTTCTTTAATTTCTTTAATACAACCTGTTCCAAATAGATTGAACATAGAATATTAAACATAGATTGAATATTAAACACTAGAAATAAACATCGAAAGCTTTAGCTTTCCATACAAACTTAAGTGTCTGTCAAATTATTGGCAAATGGCATGTAATTCTTTATGCAAACCTATTTCAAAGTAGCATCCCATGGCCACAAGGCAAAAATGCTGAATCTCCTACCCGACTCACTTGGAAAAGGCAGCCTCCAGTGTCTGCCTTCGTCGCAGGTCATTTAGAGCAGTTCCTCTTCCTTTATTATCAGTTGTCAGGTCTGTGTGTGTGTACATGTGAAATAATATTTAATTCAAGCTTAAGGGTCCAATACCACACAAATCCCAACTAGGAGCGGGGCACGATAAAAAATTAATAGAGGAGCCCGCGCGAAATCCAGTGACTGAAGGTGCCACTGACAGGTGCCATGGAACAAACTTTGCTTCACACTCTGGTTGGATAAAAGTGCCTTTGATTGCACTGCTGACATCACTTTTTAAAAATTATTCTGAATCCCTCTTTAAAATATGTAAATGTTATGTGCTTGGCGGAAAAGAATACAAAGAAAGTTCTTGGTCTCATGTTTTTATTAAAATGTTGTAAAACTATTTTTATATTCCTTAGGGTAAAAGGCACACTCTATAGCAAGGTGAGAAAGTGAAAGCGAAGTTGCTCAGTCGTGTCCAACTCTTTGTGACTCCGTGCACTCTAGCCCACCAGGCTCCTCCCTCCATGGGATTCTCCAGGAAAGAGTACTGGAGTGGGTTGCCATTTCCTTCTCCAGGGGATCTTCCTGACCCAGGGATCGGACCCGGGTCTCCCACATTGCAAGCAGACGCTTTAACCTCTGAGCCACCAGGGAAGCCCCTACAGCAAGGTGCTGTGGACAAAATGGTGGATTTGTGGAATTCCTTTGTGGAAACCCTAACACTCAATGTGCCTGCATTTGGATAGAGGAACTTTGGGAGGTAATTAAAATCAAATGAGGTCATACAGGTTGGACTCTTACCTAATAAGACTGATAGCCTTATAAGAGGAGACACCTACTTTACCTACACTTTGATCTTAGACTTCGCCGCCTCCAGACTGTCAGAAGTAAATTTTAGTCATTTAAGCTCCCTAGCCTTTGGTGCATGTTTGCTGTGACAGCTCTAGCAGACTAATACTAAAATCAAGAGTTGGGCCCTGTTGTGAAAGTGAAAGTGAAGTTGCTCAGTCGTGTCCGACTCTTTGGGACCTCATGGTCTGTAGCCGACCAGGCTCCTCCATCCATGGGATTTTCCAGGCAAGAGTACTGAGTGGGCTGCCGTTTCCTTCTCCAGGAGATCTTCCCAATCTAGGGACTGAACCTGGGTCTCCCGCATTGTAGGCAGATGCTTTACCGTGTGAGCCACCAGGAAGTCTGGGTACTGTTGTAGCAAGTAACTAAAAAGGTAGAAAGGGCTTTGGGGCTGGGTGATGGGTAGAGGCTGGAGGAGTTTTGAGGTGCCTGCTGGAAAAATCCTAGAACAGAATGCAGATATAAATACAATATTAAAGCCTTTTCTGGAGAGATCTCAGATAGAAATGAGGGGCAGCTTGTTAGACACTGGAGAAAAAGTGATTCTTGCCACAAAGTGGTAAAGGACTTGGTTAAATCGTGGTCTAGTAGTTTGTGGAAAATAGAACTTGCAAGCCATGAAATGAAATATTTAGCTGAAGAAATTTCCAAACAAAGTGTTGAAGGGGCAATCTGGTTCTTCCTGATCAGTTTAGGATAATGTACAGGAGAGAAATGGATTGAAGGAAGAATTGTTCAGCAAAAAGGAACTGGGACAAAAGATTTACAAAATTATCAGCTGATTCTTACTGTGAAAAAAATGAAGAAGAGAGAGCATTTTGTTCTGGAGAGAGCACCAACAATGGAGCTGGCTAATCGCTCCATAGAGAGGTCACCCATGATGTTCATCAGCCTTCTTAGCAGAAGCCAGGGATAAAGATGGGATGATGCCAGCAGAGAAACTGCCATTGTGGACCACAGGGGACAGAGACAGTGGGACAGAATGAAAGAAAGCTGTCAGACTTCTCAGACTGTACAGGACCCAGTCATCTGCCTAGTCCACTGGGAACATGCACTGTTCTCCAGGAAAAGGGAGGAAGGACCCCAAAGTTAATTCAGAGATCACCAAAGCTGCCTTGTCTACTGTGACCTGGGGCAAGAGGGCTTCCATCTTGGTTTCAGAGGGCAGGGCCACCACTGAGAGCTGCAGGGTGACGCTGCCACCCTGGGCCAGGGAGGAAGGGCACTGAGCCAAAGGAGGTTATTGGAGAGGAATTATACCTGAGGATGAATTGGACCTTGAGCCTCATCTATCCTGATTTAGATCATAGGTGGTGCTGATTTAGTCACTAAGTTGTGTCCAACTCTTGCGACCCCATGGAATGTATCCCGCCAGGCTCCTCTGTCCATGGGATTCTTCAGGCAAGAATACTGGAATGGGTTGCCATTCCCTTCTGCAAGGGATCTTCCCGACCCAGGAATCCAACCCAGGTCTCCTGCATTGCAGGCAGATTGTTGACTGACTGAGCTATAAGGGAAGCCCTTGATTTAGATCATATTTATTTTTTTTACTTGGAAGAAGATTGCTTTTCAATGCTGTGTAGACCATATTTAGATAAGGCTTTAGACTGAAATGCTTTATGCTGAAATGAGTTAAGACTTTGGGGGTTGTAGGGATAGAATGAATGAATTTTACAGCAAGTATATGAATTCTGGGGGATCAGGGGCAGAATGCTATGGACCTAATTGTGTCCCCCATACATTTATACATGAAGTCCTATACCCCAATGAGTGGGATTTTATTCTGACAGAATAGTTGTCCTTATAAGAAGGGAAAGAGAGATCAGAGATCACTCTGCATGCTCATGTACTGAGGAATGGCTCTGTCAGCAAACAGAGAGAAGGTGGACATTGGTGAGTCTGGTAAAATAACCCAGCCTCACTGGTACCCTGGTCTTGGAATTCCAGCTTCTAGAAATGTGAGAAAACAGTTTCTGGTCTTTTAGCCACCCCAGATGGGGTATGCTGTGTGGCAGTTCTTTCTGAGTAATATGGATTAGGACCGTTCGGGCTACATTTGTAGTCTCTCAAATGTATCCTGCCCCCCTCACCCTTTCACCTTTAATGCCACCTCCAGGAAGCTGGATTTATCCATGCCATTTCTTTACTATTTTAGTTCATTCTCACCTGTAGTGGGAGGCACATCTGCCATGTAACTTGTAGCAGATTTCCCTCCTCACTCCAGACAGAAGACTTTCATCATGCTGCCATGCTCCCTTCGAGCTTTACTCATAACTCAGATGCGAGTCATTTTCACACAGTTATACAATTATTGATTCAAGTATCTGACTCACGATACTGATCATGAAGGTAAAACTTGATTCTCAGTTCAGTTCAGTTCAGTCGCTCAGTCATGTCTGACTCTTTGTGACCCCCTGGACTGCAGCAAGCCAGGCCTCCCTGTCCATCACCAACTCCGAGAGTTTGCTCAAACTCATGTCCGCTGAGTCAGTGATGCCATCCAACCATCTCATCCTCTGTTGCCCCCTTCTCCTCCTGCCTTCAGTCTTTCCCAGCATCACAGTCTTTTCCAATGAGTCAGCTCTTCCCATTAGGGGGCCAAAGTATTGGAGCTTCAGCTTTAGCATCAGTCCTTCCAATAAATATTGAGGACTGATTTCCTTTAGGATGGACTGGTTGGATCTCCTTGCAGTCCAAGGGGCTCTCAAGAGTCTTCTCCAACACCACAGTTCAAAAACATCAGTTCTTCAGTGCTCAGCTTTCTTTATGGTCCAACTCTCACATCCCTATGTGACTACTGGTAAAACCATAGCTTTGACTAGATGGACCTTTGTCAGCAAAGTAATGTCTCTGCTTTTTAATATGCTGTCAGGATTGGTCATAGGTTTTCTTCCAAAAGCAAGTGTCTTTTAATTTCATGGCTGCAGTCAACATGTGCAGTGATTTTGAAGCCCAAGAAAATAAAATCTGTCACTGTTTCCATTGTTTCCCCATCTACTTGACATGAAGTGATGGGAACGGATGCCATGATTTTTGTTTTGGAATGCTGAGTTTTCAGCCAGCTTTTTCACTCTGCTCTTTCACTTTCATCAAGAGACTCTTTAGTTCCTCTTTGCTTTCTGCCATAAGAGTGGTGTCATCTGCATATCTAAGGTTATTGATATTTCTTCTGGAAATCTTGATTCCAGCTGGTGCTTCATCCAGCCCAGCCTTTCACATGATGTACTCTGCATATAAGTTAAATAAGCAGGATGACAGTATACAGCCTTGATGTACTCCTTTCCCAATTTGAAACCAGTCTGTTGTTCCATGTCCAGTTTTAACTGTTGCTTTCTGACCTGCATATAGATTTCTCATGAGGCAGGTAAGGTGGTCTGGTATTCCTATCTCTTGAAGAATTTTCCACTGTTTATTGTGATCCACACAATCAAGGGCTTCAGCATAGTCAATAAAGCAGAAGTAGATGTTTTTCTGGAACTCTCCTGCTTTTTCTATGATCAAACAGATGTTGGCAATTTGATCTCTGGTTCTTCTGCCTTTTCTGAATCCAGCTTGAACATCTGAAAGCTTCTGGTTCACATACTGTTGAAACCTTGCTTGGAGAATTTTGAGCATTACTTTGCTAGCATGTGAGATGAGTGCAACTGTGCAGTAGTTTGAATATTATTTGGCATTGCCTTTCTTTGGGATTGGAATGAAAATTGACCATTTCCAGTACTGTGGCCACTGCCGAGTTTCCAAATTTGATGGGATGTTGAATTCAGCACTTTAACAGCATCGTCTTTTAGGACTTGAAATAGCTCAACTGGAATTTCATCACCTCCATTCTCTCTGTTTGTAGTGATGCTTCCTAAGGTCTAGCTGACTTCACATTCCAGGATGTCTGGCTCTAGGTGAGTGATCACACCATCATGCTTACCTGGGTCATGAAGATCTTTTTTGTACAGTTCTTCTGTGTATTTTAGCCACCTCTTCTTAATATCCTCTGCTTCTGTTAGGTGCATACCATCCTCAGTTCAGTTCAGTTCAGTCGCTCAGTCGTGTGCGACTCTGTGACCCCATGAATCACAGCACGCCAGGCCTCCCTGTCCATCACCAACTCCCAGAGTTCACTCAGACTCATGTCCATCGAGTCAGTGATGCCATCCAGCCATCTCATCCTCTGTTGTCCCCTTCTCCTCCTGCCCCCAATCCCTCCCAGCATCAGAGTCTTTTCCAATGAGTCAACTCTTCACATGAGGTGGCCAGAGTACTGGAGTTTTGGCTTCAGCATCATTCCTTCCAAAGAAATCCATTCTATTGGTATTTAAATTCTCTGGACTCCTAGGGAACCATGGTTCAGGGGTCAAGGTCTGCAACTTCGGTGTCAGCTCCTATAGATCTCTCAGTTATTAACTTGGACAAGGGGCTTCCCTAGTGGTCCAGGGGCTAAGACTCCATGGTCCCAGTGCAGAAGGCCTGGCTTCAGTCCTTGGTCAGGGAACTAGTTCCTCCATGCCACAGCTCAGAGCTCACAGGCCACAACTGAGGATTCCCCATGCCATGACTGAAGATCCCAGGTGCCACAACTAGGACATGGAGCAGCCACATATATAAACAAAGACTAGCTCAGAGAAGGAGGAAACAGAGGATGAGATGGTGGGATGGCGTCATCAACTCAACGAGCCTGAGCTTGAGCGAACTCTGGGACACAGTGAAGAACAGGGAAGTCTGGCGTGCTGCAGTCCATGGGGTCCCAAAGAGTTAGACATGACTGAGCAGCTGACCAAGAACTCACACAAAGTACTCAACCTTCCCTAGTTTCTTCATCTATAAAATGGGCATGATAACAAGATTGATTGTGACTGGAGGACTTGATAAAACACAGATGGCTGGACCACACCAGAATTAAGGATTTAGTTGGTCTGAATGAGGAGCTCAGGATTACATTTCTCACAAGTTCCCAGACAGCACTACACTGATGGTCAAGGGATCGACTGTGAGAATCATGGCTGTCTGAAATTCACAGCAAAGTGACTCACATATTCATTTAACACATATTTGTTAGTTATCTTTATAAGTCAGATTCCAGATCGATGTTAGGGATGCAATAATAAGTCAGTCAGTTTATTTTCTTAGAGACCATAAAAATCTCTGTTGGAAACAGATGGAAAACAACAATAAATAAACAATGAAACCAACCAAAATAACTTCAGATGATCAATGTGAGGGTGAGAATACAGCTTTGTGAAGAGTTTTTAATTAGACTGGTGAGGAAAGTCCTCTCCGAGGAAGTGATATTTGATTTGAGGGCTGAGGATAGGAAAGAATCTGCTCTGCTGATAATACGGTAATAAGGTTTGCAGGCAGAGGGGAAAGTAAGCATAAAGTTTCAGAGCAGGAAAGAATCTGGCTTGTTCAAGGGACAGAAAAGAACCCATCTTGCTAAGGGACAGTATGTGCAAAGAGAAGATGATCTGAAGTCAGTAGGCAGGAGCCAGACCACCTTACTGACTTACCAATGGTGAGCTGTTTGAATTTCATTCCAAGTGTGTGTATATAATAAGTTGCTGCAGTCATGCCCAACTCTTTGTGACCCCATGGCATGTAGCTCCCTAGGCTCCTCTCTCCATGGGATTCTCCAGGCAAGAACACTGGAGTGGAAGAGGGGTGTCATCTACTTTACATTTTATTATTTAAAATTTAAAAAAAAATTTAGGTATTTTTGATGTGGATCATTTTTTGAAGCCTTATTGGATTGTTACAACATTGGTTCTATTGTATGTTTTGTGTTTTGGCTGCAGGCATGTGGGATCTTAGCTCTTCTGTTAGGGATCAACCCTCACCCCCTGCATTAGAAGGTGAAATCTCAACCCTTGGGCCCCTGGGAAGCCCTTGCTTCATATTTTGAAAGGTGACTGGCTGCTACGTGAGAGGGTGTGGCAGGGTAAGAGAAAAGTCATCCTCAGGTTTTGCAAAGGTTCAGGGAAGAAATGGATGTGGCTCATGTTAGCATAAAGGAACAGGGTTTGGAGAGTGGACAAGATTTGAGAAGGCTTTTGAAAACAGTGCTGGTAGGACTCAGTGATGGATTGGCTGTGGGGATGAGAGGTTGAGTATGTTCAATAGAAATTGTTTTCAATAAAAGAAGTGTAAATGATTGAAATGCCTTCAAAAATGCCTATAGGTTCCATGCCTGACTTTTAGTTTATTAAAAATAGTAAATTATCATGGATAGTGGATTTATTTTTTCCCCAGGTAGACAACTGATGATTAAAGCTGCCAAGATACTTCAGGCACTGTGTCTGAAGATGCGGGCACACACATCTGGGGCATGGATGGATGCGCTCATTAAAGGAAGTTACAGTGCACTCTGGATGAACATATTTCTACACTGAACTCTTAACTGTGCAGCAAATCAGGCTCCTACAATAAAGACAGCAAGTGATTTGGAAGAAAATAGAGGCTGAGCAGTAACAGGCTTTTTCTTCTACCGAAATCTCTGTATCTCCTCTTACTAAGCCTCATTCTCTAGTCTTCTTAAAAATTCCCTTTATGAACTTTATAAAAATAATGAAAAAATAGTAGCAACCTGTGTTCAACAGCGTGGGATATGTGAACGCATATTGGCACATGAAGGCAGTGAAACGCTGCTGCTGAAAGTAAATGCTGTTTGACATGGAACTAAATTCATTTTCTTTCCTTGTTGCGTCTGCCCCTGTCCTACTTCCATTACAACTGGGCCTTCAGGTTGAGGTTATGTCTCTTTAAAAGACAACAGAGACATCAGACATTATTTCTTTGAGTTTCAAACAATTCTATTTTAAAGTTAGTAGGTAGACTTTCAACTCAGATAGGTAGGATTTTACATACAAAATCAATTATATAGAGACTTGATTCTCAGCTCGGTTCAGTTCAGTCTCTCAGTCATGTCCGACTCTTTGCAACCTCATGAATTGCAGCATGCCTGGACTGCCTGTCCATCACCAACTCCCAGAGTTTACCCAAACCCATGTCCATCGAGTTGGTGATGCCATCCAGCCATCTCATCCTCTGTCATCCCCTTCTCCTCCTGACTTTACCGAAAGTCAAAGAAAAGCCAAGAGGAGGATGTGATAAAAAGATTTTTGTTATTTATTAAAGGGGAAATTGCTTTGTAAAATTGTGAGTGAGTAGGATAAAACCAAGAGAGAGAAGAAGATGAGATAAAAACCAGGGACCCAAATGTCATGGTGGCTTCCTTGTTACAATGCAGGTAGACATAAGAGGTTTGGCTTTGACCCCTGGGTCAGGAAGATCCCCTGGAGAAGGGCATGGCAACCTACTCCTGTATTCTTGCCTTGAGAATCCCATGGAGACAGAAGCGTGGTACAGTCTATAGGGTCACAAGAATTAGACACGACTGAAGCAACTTAGCATGCATACATATTTTAAACAAGAAGACATAGGGATACCTTCACTTGGCAAATTTAATGCTCAATCCTCAGTGGGCATGAGAGCTCAGCAATGCATAGAGATCTGTGAAGGAAAAGAAAAATTTTAGCATTTATTGCTATATTAATATTTTTGTAATAACCTTTAATCCAGCTGCATTTATATTATGTAATCATTTTTTAAATGCTGGAACAGAGTACATTGATATAAAACACTTTGTCACCTTTAAAGTTTATAATGAAAAGGAGGCCATAGAATGTTTTCTATAGCATGAAAAATTTGTGGAAAGAAACAGTACAAAAATGTATACATCAAAGTTTAAATCATGACCTGTAGGTGATGGCATTGTGAGTAATTTTTACTCAGTGATTCTTTTAGCTTCTTAAACATTTAAAAGGTGTTATTTAAAATCAATTCTATCAAAATATGATTTACATATAATGAAGGGCAGAGATTTTAGGTACACAGTTCAATCAGTTTTTACAAATGTATAAAGCCATAGAAACATCACCCTTATTAACGTCATACAGTATTTGATTGTGTACCTTTGGATTTGAAATATACCTTCTGCCTCAAACATTGATGTGATTTCTAGCACCATAAACTTCACAGAATTTGTTTGGCTTCTTTGGGCAAAATAAAGTCTATGAAATTTATTCATGTTGTTTTGTGTACCAGAAATTCATTTTAAAAAGTTTCTAGCTAGTATTCAACTATATAGTTCATCTATTCACCTATTAAAGGATATTGATTGCTAAATAGCATTTATTTATTTATTTATTTTAATTTAAATTTTATTTTTTTACTTTACGATACTGTATTGGTTTTGCCATACATTGACATGAATCCACCACAGGTGTACATGAGTTCCCAACCCTAAACCCCCCTCCCATCACCCTCCCCATATCGTCTCTCTGGGTCATCCCAGTGCACCAGCCCCAAGCATCCTGTATCTTGTATCAAACCTAGACTAGCGATTCATTTCTTACCTGATAGTATACATGTTTCAATGCCATTCTCCCAAATCATCCAACCCTCTCCCTCTCCCACAGAGTCCAAAAGACTGTTCTTTACATCTGTGTCTCTTTTGCTGCCTTGCATATAGGTTTATCATTACCATCTTTCTAAATTCCATATATATGTGCTAGTATACTGTATTGGTGTTTTTCTTTCTGGCTTACTTCACTCTGTATAATCAGCTCCAGTTTCATCCACCTCATTAGAACTGATTCAAATGTATTCTTTTTAATGGCTGAGTAATACTCCATAGTATATATGTACCAGAGATTTCTTATCCATTCGTCTGCTGATGGACATCTAGGTTGCTTCCATGTCCTGGCTATTATAAACAGTGCTGCAATGAATATTGGGGTACATGTGTCTTTTTCAATTCTGGTTTCCTCAGTGTGTATGCCCAGCAGTGGGATTGCTGGGTCATAAGGCAGTTCTATTTCCAGTTTTTTAAGCAATCTCCACACTGTTCTCCATAGTGGCTGTACTAGTTTGCATTCCCACCAACAGTGTAAGAGGGTTCCCTTTTCTCCACACCCTCTCCAGCATTTATTGCTTGCAGACTTTTGGATTGCAGCCATTCTGACTGGTGTGAAATGGTACCTCATTGTGGTCTTGATTTGCATTTCTCTGATAATGAGTGATGTTGAGCATCTTTCCATGTGTTTGTTAGCCATCCGTATGTCATCTTTGGAGAAATGTCTATTTAGTTCTTTGGCCCATGTTTTGATTGGGTCGTTTATTTTTCTGGAATTGAGCTCCAGGAGTTGCTTGTATATCTTTGAGATTAGTTGTTTGTCAGTTGCTTCATTTGCTATTATTTTCTCCCATTCTGAAGGCTGCCTTTTCACCTTGCTTATAATTTCCTTTGTTGTGCAGAAGCTTTTAATTTTAATTAGATCCCATTTGTTTATTTTTGCTTTATTTCCAGTATTCTGGGAGGTGGATCATAGAGGATCCTGCTGTGATTTATGTCGGAGAGTGTTTTGCCTATGTTCTCCTCTAGGAGTTTTATAGTTTCTGATCTTACATTTAGATCTTTAATCCATTTTGCGGAGAAGGCAATGGCACCCCACTCTAGTACTCTTGCCTGGAAAATCCCATGGACAGAGGAGCCTGGAAGGCTACAGTCCATCGGGTCGCTGAGGCTCGGGCACAACTGAGCGACTTCACTTTCATTTTTCACTTTGATGCACTGGAGAAGGAAATGGCAACCCACTCCAGTGTTCTTGCCTGGAAAATCCCAGGGATGAGGTAGACTCGTGGGCTGCCGTCCATGGGGTCGCACAGAGTTGGGCACGACTGAAGTGACTTAGAAGTAGTAGTAATAGTAATCCATTTTGAGTTTATTTTTGTGAATGGTGTTAGAAAGTGTTCTAGTTTCATTCTTTTACAAGTGGTTGACCAGTTTTCCAAGCACCACTTCTTAAAGAGATTGTCTTTAATCCATTGTATATTCTTGCCTCCTTTGTCAAAGATAAGGTGTCCATAGGTGTGTGGATTTATCTCTAGGCTTTCTGTTGTGTTCCATTGATCAATATTTCTATCTTTGTTCCAGTACCATACTGTCTTGATGACTGTGGCTTTAAAATTCATTTTAATTAGGTCCTCTAGAAACTACTATTAATTTATGACATTTTAAATTATTACAGTCAGAATTATATTGAAACATGTTACACATCACTCTTCAAAAACCGTATTTCACAAATGTATAAATGCTATAAATCTTGTAATAGTTTAATTTCATTTGCCCCATTCTTTATGCTGTGGTTTCCATATATTTTAATTCTTTATAGGTTATAGATGGATATTACAGTGCTATTATTTTTGTTTCAAACCTTCATTTTTCTTTTAAAAAAATTAAAATAAGAAAAATGCTATTATTTTTTATTAGGCACAGGTTACTCTTTCCTGGGCTTTTCTATTCTTTATGTAATCAGTCCCCACCCTGCACTATTTTCTTTCAGCCTGGGAGAGTATCCTTTTAACATCCATATGAAAAAGATAAGCTGGCGGCACACCCTGCAGGTATCATTCCTCTAAACACGAAATTGTTTTCTTCTCTCTTTGTAGAATATGTGCATTTGATGTGTTATCAAGTCCTGTCTGACTCTTTGGGACCCTATGGACTGTAGCCCACCAGGCTCCTCTGTCCATGGGATTCTCCAGGCGGGAACACTGGAGTGGGTTGCCATTTCCTCCTCCAGCACATCTTCCTTGCCCAGAGATTGAACCCGAGTCTCCTGCATTGACAGGCAGATTATTTACCACTGAGCCACCTGTGATGCCCCTGAAATATGTCCACTAAACTTGAAGTTCTTTGTGGACAATCTTTCCCTCTGTTCCCTTCCCCTTCCCCTTCCCCAAATTCCAGTTCTTAAAATATGGACACTCTTTTTGTCTTCTGACCTCCATTGTTTCTAATGAAGAATCAATTGTTGCTTTTTTCTTTTTTTCCTTTTGTATGTGACATGCCATTTACCTCTGGGGGCTTCTAAGGTTTTTCTTTTACTTTGATTGATTTTTAGCAACATGCCTGTGATGTGAATAGATTTGATTTCATTTTTACTTATTCTCCTGGAAGTTACTAAACTTGTAGGGTCTGTACATTGCTGTTTTTCACCAAATTTGGGAAAAATTTGGTCACAGCTCCTGTAAATATTTTTTCTGCCCCATTTTCTCTCTCCTCTTATTATGAGACTGTATGTCCATAGGTCAGTGAAGATCTTTTTTTTTTTTTTTTTTCTACCCTATTTCTCTGCTTTTCCTCCTGGCTTATTTCTATGAATGACTTAAAGTTTATTAACTTTTCCTATTGCTATTTCTAATCTTTTATTAATGTCAAATAGTGAAGTGAAGTGAAGTGAAGTCGCTCAGTCGTGTCCGACTCTTTGCGACCCCACGGACTGTAGCCTATCGGACTCCTCCGTCCATGGGATTTTCCAGGCAAGAGTGCTGGAGTAAGTTGCCATTTCCTTCTCCAGGGGATCTTCCCGACCCAGGAATCAAACCCGGGTCTCCCGCATTGTGGGCAGACGCTTTACCGTCTGAGCCACTAGGACTATTTTAAAATTTCAGAAGCTATAATTTTCCATTAGTATATTTCTATTCATCTTAAAAAGTTAATTTCCATTTCTTGGCTGCAATTCTTTTCCAGGTCACTTATTAAGAGCTATTTTTGGTTAAATCCTTCAACATATTTAACAGCTGCTTAAAAGTCATTGTCTGCCAGTTTTAATGTGGGGTCATTTCTCTTGGATTGATATCTTTCATGATCATGGACAATATTTTTCCTGAATTTTGTATGCATAGAAAAAATTGTAAATTGTAAGCTGGATGTCCTGCAGTATATATTGTAGAGTTTGGGCTATGTTGTCTTCCTTAATAGAACACTGAGTTTTTTCTGACAGGCAATTGATTACTGGAAGGTTTCATTCATCTTACTGAAGCTCTGCTTAGTGTTTGTAAAGGTGTGTCTAGAGTAGCTTTAAACTAAGACATGGTGCTTAAGAAACTCCTGAAATGTTGCCATCCTGTGGTTTCAGCTATGTGTTCAGTATATTAACAATGCCTTTTTGCTCTCACTGGGCCAATGTTTCATATTATTCTAAAATATTTCCATAACACTATCAACCCAGTAGCAGTCACTTGTATAGCCATTACAGAATCTCACACTGAATATACACAGGCTAGGACTTGTCCAGGGGTCTGGGACTTCCCTGGTGGCTCAGACTGTAAAGAATCTACCTGCAATGCAGGAGACCTGGGTTCAATCCCAGGATCAGGAAGATTCCCTGGAGAAGGAAATGGCAACCCATTCTAGTATTCTTGCTTGGAGAATTCCATGGACAGAGGAGCCTGGCAGGCTACATACAGTCCATGGGGTCCCAAAGAATTGGACATGACTGAGTGACTAGCACTTAATCACCTACATATGGTACCCTGTTACTTCATCCTCTCTGCTCTTCTTTGCTACAATTCAGGTGCTTCTGTAGCCCTGCACTTGGACCTTTGCCTACTCAGCTTAGCGGGACCACTGAACTGTGCTTGGGTTCTAATTCTCTGTGCTGTGGTTTTGAAAGAAGTTTTATGTATATATATCTATCTATCAGTTTAGTTCAGTTGCTCAGTCATGTCTGACTTTGCGACCCCATGGACTGCAGCACGCCAGGCTGTATCCATGTGTAGAGTCTTCTCTTGTGTTGTTGGAAGAGGGTGTTGGTTATGGCCAGTGAGTTCTCTTGGCAAAACTCTGTTAGCCTTTTCCTTGCTTGATTTTGTACTCCAAGTTCAAACTTGCCTGTTACTCCAGGTATCTCTTGACTTCCTACTTTTGCATTCCAGTCCCCTATGATGAAAAGGACAGCTTTTTGGGTGTTAGTTCAAGAAGGTCTTGTAGGTCTTCATAGAACCGTTCAACTTTAGCTTCTTCACCATTAGTGATTGGGGCATAGACTTGGATTACTGTGATGTTAAATGGTTTACAGACCATGCTTTTCAGAGAGCACTGTAAATCTTGGGGCTTACCTCTTTTTTCCCTCTCTGTCAAGAACTGCAGTACTCTGTGGCCTTTTCTGGGCTTCCCAGGTGGCGCTGGTGGTAAAGAACCTGCCTGCCGCTGCAGGAGGCAGAAGAGATGCAGGTTTGATCCCTGGGTTGGGAAGATCCCCTGAGGCGGGCACAGCAACCCACTCCAGTGTTCTCTCATGGAGAATCCCATGGACAGAGGAGCCTGGAGGGCTGTAGTCCGCAAGGTCGCACAGAGTCAGCCAGGACCAAAGTGGCTGAGCACACACACATATGGCTTGTCATCCAGTGCCTAAAAGTGGTAGCCTTATATATTTTGTCCAGTTTTTATTTAATGCAGGAAGGTAAGTCTGGTACCTGTTAATCTAACGTGCAGGAAGGAGGAATTTTTCAACTGAGTATTACTTTTAGAAATTTATTTTATTGAAGTATGGTTAATTTACAATGGTGCGTTGTTTTGCTATTTAGTGAATGATACACACACACACACACACACACACACACACACACATATACTCTTTTTCATATTCTTTCCCATTATGATTTATCTAAGGACATTGAATATAGTTCCCTGTGCTATATAGTAAGACATTGTTGTTTATCATTCTGTATATAATAGTTGACATCTGCTAATCCTGAATATCACTCTATTCCTTCCTCATCCTCTTCCCCCTTGGTAATCACAAGTCTCTTCTCTATGTCTGTGAATCTGTTTCTGTTTTGTAAATAAATTCACTTGTGTAATATTGTAGATCCCACATGTAAGTGATATCAAATGGTGTTTGTCTTTCCCTTTCTGACTTACTTCACCTAGTATGATAACCTCTTGGTCCATCTATGTTGTTGCAAATGGCATTATTTCATTTATTTTTATGGCTGAGTAGTATTCTAGTGTGTGTGTGTGTGTGTGTGTGTGTGTGTGTGTGTATCACATCTTCTTTGTCCATTCATTTGTCGATGGACGTTTAGGTTGCTTCCATGTCTGCCTACTATGAATAGTACTGCTATGAATATTTTGGTGCATGACTGCAGCCATGAAATTAAAAGACACTTACTCCTTGGAAGAAAAGTTATGACCAACCTAGTCAGCATATTCAAAAGCAGAGACATTACTTTGCCAACTAAGGCCCATCTAGTCAAGGCCATTGTTTTTCCAGTAGTCATGTATGGATGTGAGATTTGGACTGTGAAGAAGGCTGAGTGCCAAAGAATTGATGCTTTTGAACTGTGGTGTTGGAGAAGACTCTTGAGAGTCCCTTGGACTGCAGGAGATCCAACCAGTCCATTCTGAAAGAGATCGGCCCTGGGATTTCTTTGGAAGGAATGATGATAAAGCTAAAACTCCAGTACTTTGGCCACCTCATGTGAAGAGTTGACTCATTGGAAAAGACTCTGATGCTGGGAGTGATTGAGGGCAGGAGGAGAAGGGGACGACAGAGGATAAGATGGCTGGATGGCATCAGTGACTTGATGGACGTGAGTCTGAATGAACTCTGGGAGTTGGTGATGGACAGGGAGGCCTGGCGTGCTGCGATTCATGGGGTCGCAAAGAGTCACACACGACTGAGTGAGTGAACTGAACTGAACTGAATCCTTTTTAAAAATTTTATTTATTTTAATTGGAGGCTAATTACTTTACAATTTTTGTGGTGGTTTTTGCCATACACTGACATGAATCAGCCATGGGTGTACATGTGTCCCCCATCCTGAAGCCCCCTCCCATCACCCTCCCCATCCCATCCCATCCCTCAGGGTCATCACAGTGCACCAGCCCTGAGCACCCTGTCTCATGCATCGAACCTGGACTGGTGATCTATTTCACATACGGTAATATACATGTTTCAGTGCTATGTATCTTTTTGAATTATAGCTTTGTCCTGACATATGCCCAGGAGTGGGATTGCTAGATCATATGGCAACTTTAGTTTTAGTTTTTTGAGGAACCTCCATACTATTTTCCATAGTGGCTGCATTAGTTTACAATCCCACTAACAATGTAGAAGGGTTCCCTTTTCTCCACATCCTCTCCAACATTTATTATTTGTCAATTTTTAAAATAATGGCCATTCTGACTGGTGTGAGGTGATATCTTATTGAGTTTTGATTTGCATTTCTAAACTTTACCGCATATGCCACTTGGTTACAGGAGAGCCTTGAGTTGCAAGGTGAAAATTTAGTATTAGTTCAGAGATATGGGTCTGGAGCACTGACAATTTTTTATGTTGATATGAATTTTGTTTCTGAATTCAGATTCTTTCTCTGTTATTCCCGGATTATACAACTGTCTTCACAGTGTGACCGAGATTTTCACATGGATAGTTCAGGATCAAGGCAGGAAATGGCCAGCCTGTGTTCTCCCTATAACAGGAAAATTGATTTTATTGTGTTCACTGTGAATGGTTAGGAAAAAAATAAAAGAGAAATGTTGTAGTAAGCCTTTTAAATTGCCCATCTATATGAACCAAATAATCCTTTTCTTATCCCCTCTCCCACTTTCCCTCCAATTCTTTCCTTCATTTTATGTGTTTATTTTTTCCTTTTGTCCTTAATGTTAATCATTGGATATACATCTAGTCTTTGCTCTATTTCTCCTTGCTTTATATACTTGACTTTTAACCACTAGATCAGCGATAAAACTGAAGATGTTTTAAAACATCTAAATCAGTTTCTAAATCAACAGTGAAATGGTCTTCCTTTTGACAAGTTATAGGAAGCATCCATCTATTTAAGCCTCTGAGTCAGATATGGAAGAGAAATGCCTGAACAAAGAAAGATTTTTGTTTATTTTAAAATGTTCATTTCAGTCCAGTTCAGTTGCTCAGTCGTGTCCGACTCTTTGCGACCCCATGAATCACAGCACGACAGGCCTCCCTGTCCATCACCAACTCCCGGAGTTCACTCAGACTCACGTCCATCGAGTCCCTGATGCCATCCAGCCATCTCTTCCTCTGTCGTCCCCTTCTCCTCCTGCCTCCAATCCCTCCCAGCATCAAAGTCTTTTCCAATGAGTCAACTCTTTGCATGCGGTGGCCAAAGTACTGGAGTTTCAGCTTTAGCATCATTCCTTCCAAAGAAATCCCAGGGCTGATCTCCTTCAGAATGGACTGGTTGGATCTCCTTGCAGTCCAAGGGACTCTCAAGAGTCTTCTCCAACACCACAGTTCAAAAGCATCAATTCTTTGGCACTCAGCCTTCTTCACAGTCCAACTCTCACATCCATACATGACCACAGGAAAAACCATAGCCTTGAATAGATGGACCTTAGTCGGCAAAGTAATATCTCTGCTTTTGAATATGCTATCTAGGTTGGTCATAATTTTTCTTCCAAGAAGTAAAGGTCTTTTAATTTAATGGCTGCAGTGACCATCTTCAGTGATTTGGGAGCCCCCAAAAATAAAGTCTTACACTGTTTCCACATCTATTTCCCATGAAGTGATGGGACCGGATGCCGTGATCTTCGTTTTCTGAATGTTGAGCTTTAAGCCAACTTTTTCACTCTCCTCTTTCACTTTCATCAAGAGGCTTTTGAGTTCCTCTTCACTTTCTGCCATAAGGGTGGTGTCATCTGCATATCTGAGGTTATTGATATTTTTCCTGGAAATCGTAATTCCAGCTTGTGTTTCTTCCAGTCCAGCATTTCTCATGATGTACTCTGCATAGAAGTTAAATAAGCAGGGTGACAATATACAGCCTTGACATACTCCTTTTCTTGTTGGGAACCAGTCTGTTGTTCCATGTCCAGCTCTAACTGTTGCTTCCTGACCTGCATACAGATTTCTCAAGAGGCAGGTCAGGTGGTCTGGTATTCCCATCTCTTTCAGAATTTTCCACTGTTTCTTGTGATCCACACAGTCAAAGGCTATGGCATAGTCAATAAAGCAGAAATAGATGTTTTTCTGGAACTCTCTAGCTGTTTTCATGATCCAGCGGATGATGGCAATTTGATCTCTGGTTCCTCTGCGTTTTCTAAAACCAGCTTGAACATCAGGAATTTCACGGCTCACGTATTGCTGAAGCCTGGCTTGAAGAATCTTGAGCATTACTTTACTAGTGTGTGAGATGAGTGCAATTGTACGGTAGTTTGAGCATTCTTTGGCATTGCCTTTCTTTGCGATTGGAATGAAAACTGACCTTTTCCAGTCCTGTGGCCACTGCTGAGTTTTCCAAATTTGCTGGCGTAATGAGTGCAGCACTTTCACAGCATCATCTTTCAGGATTTGAAATAGCTCAACTGGAATTCCATCACCTCCACTAGCTTTGTTCATAATGATGCTTTCTAAGGCCCACTTGACTTCACATTCCAGGATGTTTGGCTCTAGATGAGTGAGCACACACTCGTGATTATCTGGGTCATGAAGATCTTTTTTGTATAGTTCTTCTGTGTATTCTTGCCACCTCTTCTTAATGTCTTGTGCTTCTGTTAGGTCCACACAATTTCTGTCCTTTATCGAGCTCATCTTTGAGTGAAATGTTTCCTTGGTATCTCTAATTTTCTTGAAGAGGTCTCTAGTCTTTCCCATTCTGTTCTTTTCCTCTATTTTTTTGCATTGATCGCTGAAGAAGTCTTTCTTATCTCTTCTTGCTATTCTTTGGAACTCTACATTCAGATATATCTTTCCTTTTCTCCTTTCCTTTTGGTTTCTCGTCTTTTCACAGCTGTTTGTAAGGCCTCCCCAGACAGCCATTTTGCTTTTTTGCATTTCTTTTCCATGGGAATGGTCTTGATCTCTGTCCCCTGTACAATGTCATGAACCTCATTCCATAGTTCATCAGGCACTCTATCAGATCTAGGCCCTTAAATCTATTTCTCCCTTCCACTGTATAATCATAAGGGATTTGATTTAGGTCATACCTGAATGGTCTAGTAGTTTTCCCTACTTTCTTCAATTTAAATCTGAATTTGGTAACAAGGAGTTCATGATCTGAGCCACAGTCAGCTCCTGGTCTTGTTTTTGTTGACTGTATAGAGCTTCTCCATCTTTGGCTGCAAAGAATATAATCAATCTGATTTCGGTGTTGACCATCTGGTGATGTCCATGTGTAGAGTCTTCTCTTGTGTTGTTGGAAGACGGTGTTTGCTATGACCAGTGCATTTTCTTGGCAAAACTCTTAGTCTTTGCCATGTTTCATTCTGCATTCCAAAGCCAACTTTGCCTGTTACTCCAGGTGTTTCTTGACTTCCTACTTTTGCATTCCACACCCCTATAATGAAAAGGACATCTTTTTGGGGTGTTAGTTCTAAAAGGTCTTGTAGGTTTTCATAGGACCATTCAACTTCAGTTTCTTCAGTGTTACTGATTGGGGCATAGACTTGGATTACTGTTGTATTGAATGGTTTGCTTTGGAAATGAACAGAGATCATCCTGTTGTTTTTGAGATTGCATCCAAGTACTGCATTTTGGACTCTTTTGTTGACCATGATGGCTACTTCATTTCTTCTGAGGGATTCCTGCCTGCAATAGTAGATATAATGGTCATCTGAGTCAAATTCACCCATTCCAGTCCATTTTAGTTCACTGCTTCCTAGAATGTCCACGTTCACACTTGGCATCTCTTGTTTGACCACTTCCAATTTGCCTTGATTCATGGACCTGACATTCCAGGTTCCTATGCAATATTGCTCTTTACAGCATCAGACCTTGCTTCTATCACCAGTCACATCCACAGCTGGGTATTGTTTTTGCTTTTGCTCCATCCCTTCATTCTTTCTGGAGTTATTTCTCCACTGATCTCCAGTAGCATGTTGGGCACCTACTGACCAGGGGAGTTCCTCTTTCAGTATCCTATCATTTTGCCTTTTCATACTGTTCATGGGGTTCTCAAGGCAAGAATACTGAAGTGGTTTGCCATGCCCATCTCCAGTGGACCACATTCTGTCAGACCTCTCCACCATGACCGGCCCGTCCTGGGTTGCCCTGTGGGCATGGCTTAGTTCCATTGAGTTAGACAAGGCTGTGCTCCTAGTGTGATTAGACTGACTAGTTTTCTGTGAGTATGGTTTCAGTGTGTCTGTCCTCTGATGCCCTCTTGCAACACCTACCATCTAGTTGGATTTCTCTTACCTTGGGTGTGGGGTATCTCTTCACAGCTTTTAACATTTTAAAATGTTAAATCAAGCAATTCTTAACTATGCAATTGATTTTCAGTATGACTTTCATAGCACAATATGCCTATTTGTTATTGTTGTGGAACACTTTCAGAAATTTATAGAGAATTTTGCTCTTTTTGAATTTTTATATTTATTGTTTCATATTATATTACTTTGGATATTTGCCCATCAGTCTTCTGGCAATGGGGTATCAAAACACAAAAGTTTGAGTTACTAATTTAATACAATTCTTTTGCCTTTAGTTTCTCTGCATACTACCCATTTTGGCATTTTCCCCATTCAAGGAAGAAAAATAACCTTAGGTCTGTCAACTGACATACCAGCGATCCTTCCCATCCTGAAATATTCCTGGAAAGATCTATTCGTGGGACATTGACTCAGCGCTGTACTGCTGATCATTCAGCTTCATGACTAAATTCTTCTCTCAGATACAGCTCTTTTTCTCAGTCATATCAAAATTTAAATGGTGCCTGAAACTTCTGATACAGTAAGAAACAGTGGAAAGTGCCGGGGTCCAGCCCCGGTGGATCCAGGGTGATTCGAAGTTGGGGGGATGGAGTCGGAGTCTTTGGAAAAATACATATTTAATTACAGATATAGAGAGAGACTAGAAATGGATAGTGTAGTAGGAGATAGTGTAGTGGAGAAAAGGAGGCTGAATCCAGATGGGAATTCAGCCAGAGAAACGGGAGTAAGAAGGAAGCGACATGGGGGAATCAGTCTTTCCAGAAACTGATCCGATTTCTTTATTTTGGGGTTTGCTTATATACCTTTTGTTACACATAGGGATGAATACAGAGTCACACAGGGGTCAGAGTCCTGACCTTTATCAAAATCAGGTGCTTCACATAAATGTATAAAAAAAGGTCTTAGGGATATTACATCATCTTCTGGCCATGAGTGAGACCTGCTGACATTTTATGATCCTTTCTTTCTGATAACCAAAAAACTTATTTCTTCCAAGGGTGTTTTTTTCTTAAACCAGGCACCACCCTCCAAATGAAGTTACATTCCTATAGGATGAGGGTGTAGTGAGTTACAATCAAGAAAGGAATTTATTTAACCCAAGGTTAACATGATTAATCTTCAAGGTTAATACTTATTTCTCCTATATGCTTAAAGATTAATACTTATTTCTCCTATATGTTAGTTATATTCATTATAAGGGCAGAGAATATGGAAATTTAGCAGCAAACATCAGCCCAACAAATGAAAATCCTTTCACCAATGCTCCCCTCAAGATTTAGTCTTAAGATAGTGATAAAGTTACATTTTTACATAGCAAGGACACAGTGATTTATAACAAAGTACAGTGATCTATTACAAAAGAGAAAATTCATTAACTCAAAAAGTCTAGTATTGCTAACCTTAAAAACTACTATATTTCCTTTTCTATATTCCAAATACATTGATTAATATATTCCCAGGTGCCTAAGGATATGGAGGCCTGGCGGTAATCATTGACTCAACAAGAAGAAAAGGCCCTATGCTAATCAAGACTCTCAAAATACTCCAAAACTCTCTGTGCTGTTTACAGTTGAGAGGTAGTAAACAATCATGTGCATAGTGGCGCAGTATGGATAATCCTGTCACACAAGCTAGTCTGTCAGCAGAGAGGTTTGACCTGAGACATCCTTGTCCCACCCAGAGCAGGGAATTAGCAGCGATTATTGGCACAACAAATGAAAAACCCTTCACCAATATAATTCCTAACCAACCCACTATACTAATAATTTCTAACTCCCCAAAAGAATTCGCCTTTAGTAAGTCTAAAACATCTCATGCCTCTCAGGTTGGGAGGCTGTAAACAATCACATGTGGCCGGACGAACCTATACAGGCGGGCTAGATAACCTTCAGAGTCTGTAAGCTGAAACACTCTTGTCACGCCCAGGAATTTTTATTGACTTGGAGCTGCAAGTTAACTCCTTCTCTGAGAGAAATGGTTATGGGGGAGAGCCCCCCATAAATTCAGAGGTGTAGGTGAGAGCATAAAACAGACTCTGGTTTTGGGGTTAGATGCTCGGGAACAGGGGGTTTCCTGAGGCTTGATCATGCCTTTGCGTATGCCAAGCCTCCTTCCTCATGACCTTTGCCATGGGCGGAGACCTCACGCTGGCTCCCTGGCAGAAAGTGCATGGAACATGGAATCAGATAAACCTGGATTTGGTTCTTGGCTTCATTGCTTGCAAGCTCTGTAGACCCTCTAAACCATAGATTTCTCACGCTGCTGCTGCTGCCTGACTCTGTGCGACCCCATAGATGGCATCCCACCAGGCTCCTCCGTCCCTGGGATTCTCCAGGCAAGAACACTGGAGTGGGTTGTCATTTCCTTCTCCAATGCATGAAAGTGAAAAATGAAAGTCAAGTCGCTCAGTCATGTCCGATTCACGACCTCATGGACTGCAGCCTACCAGGGTCCTCCATCCATGGGATTTTCCAGGCAAGGGTACTGGAGTGGGATGCCATTGCCTTCTCTGAGATTTCTCACTAGTAAGATTCAAATCATAAATATCATTCATATGTCCTACACAGGTACATACCTTGAAGAATTTATGACCCAAGGTAGGAGCTGTTAGTAAGTGTATATTTGTAATTCTTTATAAAATCTAGTCACTTAACTATCAGGAAACCTGGAAGTAATAGATTCTCTTTTCACTGGAGTTGATTTATCAAACAAACTCTTCTTTTTTCCAAATAATTAATGTTGTCTTGAGAAGAGAGCCCACACCACCCTTTAGGTAATTGGAGCCAGTGGGCTATTAACCAAGCACTCATATTAACCAAGTCATGTGGGAGTGACATTGGGCATTTCTCAAAGGAAAACAGATGCTTGTTTTGCAAATGTCTGAATTCTTTACTCTGCTGTAGATCTCATTCAAAGGTCACATTTTAGTAGGCTTTTTAAAGCCATTTTTAAAGACAGACCACAGGCTCTAAAGCCAGAGGGAAACGGAATAAAATCCCCAGTGTTCCTACTTCCTAGCCGCATGTCAGCGCTCAAGTTGCCTATTCTTCATGAATCTCATCTTTCTTCCTCATTAAATGGGAATAACATCACTTGCCTTGCAGGATGTTTGTCGTGATTAAATGAGGTAGCCTATGTAAAAATGTTCATCCTTGATGATCAATCAAATATTAACTGCCTTTCCACTTTTCTCTTCCACCTCTGATCTATGTTACTGAATAACAACTGAAAGATTTCCTGGAATTTAGAAACCAATGTGCTCAGTCTTATGAACAACAAAAAAAAATGTATCTTGCACTTTGGTTGGGCGTCCCTGGTGTAGTGGTAAAGAGTCTGCCTTTCAATGCAGGAGATGCAGATTCAGTCTCAGGGTTGGGAAGATCCTCTGAAGAAAGAAATGACAACCCACTCCAATATTCTTGCCTGGAAAATCTCATGGACAGAGGAACCTGGTGGGCTAAGTCCATGGGGTTGCAAAAGAGTTGGACATGACTGAGCTTAAGATTAAATAGCAACACCAACAACAAATTTTAGTCATTTGTGTTGGTCTAACAATCCATATAATTTCTGAGTCTTAATTTTAATTTAAAGTTTCAGCATGAAAACTAAACCTCTACAGTGATTGAAACTGCATAAATAGAATAATTTTAAAACATTTTTCATTTAAACTATTTATGCCATTGTGGCATGTCTCTTAATGTTATTAAAAAGAATACTTTCATTGCAAACTGTGAGGCCCAACAAAATCTCTCCACTCCTTTTGGCCACACACTTGGGATAATTCGTGTCATGCCTAGATCCTTACTCATGTATCAAGATGCCCTGTGTGATATGTGTAACATCAGGGCACAAAGTTTTTGAATCAGTCATAAGAAGAAAATGAAAAAAACCTGGATTGCCCTTAGGGACCTTACTGGCTGGCCCCAATTAGGCTTTATTACTTAAACTACAATATTGAATACATTGATAAATGTAAAGTTTGAGATTATTGTTTACTTATCTTGGGTGTTCCAAGAGGTCAAACCATGTTAATCATTCTAAAAGGAAGTGAATTTTAGCATGGCGAATTTTACAGAAGAGACGGGTTTTGTAATAAATTAAGAGAAAAGTTATTTCTTTTTCCTGGAGCTGAATGACAGTTTGGTCTACATATGGAGCCTTAGAGATGACCAGAGCCTTTCTGACAACCGGGATAGGAACGTGCACTTGGTTCCAGGGAGGCAGCCCCGATGGTGCAAGAGATGGCTTTTTTTTTTTTTTTTTTTTTTAAATTGGAGTATTGTTAAAGACTGCTCAGATGCTCAGTCCAGAGAAGGAAATGGCAACTCACTCCAGTACTCTTGCCTAGAAAATCCCATGGACGGAGGAGCCTGGTGTCCATGGGGTCGCAAAGAGTCGGACACGACTGAGAGACTTCACTCACTCACAGAGCCGGACACGACTGAAGCGACTTGGCAGCAGCAGCAGCAGCAGCAGCAGCAGCAGCTGCTCAGTCATGACCGCTAGCGCCACCTATAGTTGCTTTACACTGTGGTGTTGTCTTCAGCTGTCCAGCAAAGAGGATACATACAGCCTCTCTTTTTTGGATTTCCTTCCCAATTAGGTCCTCAGAGAGCATTAAGTAGAGTTTCCTGTGCCATATAGAAGGTTCTCATTAGCTCTCTATTTTATACATGATAGTAGAGTGTATATGTCAATTCCAATCTCCCAATTTATTCCACTCCTCCCCTTTCCTCGCTTGGTGTCCATAAACTTGTTCTCTATGTCTGTGTTTCTCTTTCTACTTTGAAGATAGGTTCATCTGTACTGTTGTTTTAAAGAGCAATCTCCTTTTTTTTTTTTTATGGTAATACAACAGAAAAGTGAAGTCTCTCAGTTGTGTCTGACTCTTTGCGACCCCATGGCCTGTAGCCTACCAAGCTCCTCTGTCCATGGGATTTTCCAGGCAATAGTCCTGGAGTGGATTGCCATTTCCTTCTCCAGGGGATCTTCCCAACCCACGGATCGAACTCGGGTCTCCCACATTGTAGACAGACACTTTACCGTCTGAGCCGAATATTACCATAAAAAGAAGATGGCTCTTAAAGGAACATTGGGAGTTGTCTGCACTTTGGCACTTTGCTGTAAATTATTCTGTGTTTCGCTTGTTGCTTTTCCATTATCCCTGGACCATCCATGAAGTGAAGTAGGTCAGAAGAGAAAAACATATGTTGTATATTAATGCATATATATGGAATCTAGAGGGCTTCCCTGGTGGCTCAGATGGTAAAGAATGTGCCTGCAATGCAAGAGACCTGGGTTCAATCTCTGGGTCAGGGAGATCCCATGGAGAAAGGAATGGCAACCCACTCTGGTATTCTTGCCTAGAAAAATCCCATGGACAGAGGAGCCTGGAGGGCCACAGTCCATGGGTTTGCAAAGAGTTGGACACAACTGAACGGCTCCTCCACTTCATGGAATCTAGAAAGATGGTGCTGATGAACCTGTTTGCAGGGCAGTGATGGAGATGCAGACAGATAGAAGAGACTTGAGGTCACAATAGGGGAAGGAGAAAGTGGGACGGGTTGAGAGAGCAGCATGGGAACATACACGCTACCGTATGTAAAACAGACAGCCAGGGGACTTGCTGTATGGACACAGGGAGCTCAACCCCGTGCCCTGAGACCACCTAGAGGAGTGGGATAGGACGGGAGACGGAAGGGAGGTTCCAGAGGGAGGGACACACGTCCACCGAGGACTGACTCATGTCGATGTACAGCAGAGAGCAATACAATATTGCAAAGAAATTATCCTCCAAATAAAAATAAATAAGTTTAAAAAAGAGTACTAGAAGAATCTGTCTTATTTTGTGAGAGATTAAGGAGAAGGGCATATTTCATCCTTGGAAGAATATAAGAAAGGAATAGTTACAGTGTTTCTCTAGAGACAAGAGTAGTGATCACACCTAGGTAATCAGCAAGGACAGCTGTGTACACTGAAGCAGTGAGCTCTCAGAGGTTTTGGCAGCAAAAACAATCAGTGGTAGCCCATCAGGAAGGGGAGAAGAGCTGGGCTGAAAGGACACAGATGCGTTTTTCTGAAGATGGTGTCATGGAAATCACTGACAAAGCTGTGAATCTTCTAGTTACCAGCAAGGAAGGCAATGGAGGCTCTTTTGGAACTTGAATTACACATAGGCTGTTTTGAATTGTCATGAGTATTTATAGAAAGCATTCAGAAAACTCAAATAGTTCAGTTATAAAAAATAGTTAATATATTTTATGTCAATCTTCAAAGTGGAGTATTTTAAGCAAGATCATAAATACTCGTAATCCTTGCCACTAGGAAAATAATTTTGCAAATTTAGAAATTCATATGAACAAGTTAGAGTGGGAAGAAAAGACCAAAGAAATGGAATGACAGGACTTTTATGTCTATGCTAGGAGCATGGGTGCAGGTGGGAGAGGAGATTTCAGAGCAGCTCTTCGGTGAAAGTCATAGAATACAGTTTGCAAAGATATTTGAGCTAATGAGAAGGTACTCATTTGAAGCATTTGAGTTGCGTGATTAATATTACTTTAACAAAGCTAAAGTTTGTTCATTATCCTTTAATCAGTTTACTGTCTAGTGTCTGTGATTGTATTTGTCCAGCAAGGATGCACTGCTTCATTTGGCCAATATCAATTATTTTCCTTTCTTTCCAACATTATTTGAAATAAACATTTGTGTTAGCATTCTTTAAAAAAAAAAAAAAAAGTTCTGGTTTTTTTTTAATCTTTTGATTGCAACACGTGGCATGGGGGATGTTAGTTCCCTGTCCAGGGATCCAAGTCACATCCCTTGCATTGGAAGCATGGAGTCTTAACCACTGGACCACCAGGGAAATCCTGTGTTAGCATTCTTATGTACATTAAATCCTGGTGGCTCAAATGGTAAAGGAACTGCCTGCAATGTAGCAGACCCAGTACCAATCCCTTGGTTGGGAAGATCCCCTGGAGAAGGGAATGGCTACCCACTGCAGTATTCTTGCCTGGAGAGTTCCACGGACAGAGGAGCCTGCTGGGCTGCAGACCGTGGGTGGCAGAGTCAGACATGACTGAGTGACTAACACTATGCACTGAAGCATCAGGAAGTTAGCCACCTTTTACTTCTAGGGTTTAACATTAAACAAAGAGAATTACAAAGACTGCTTAAAGTTCCATAGTGTCTCTTAAGAAAATATCTCAGTAGGTTAAACCTCTCATTTTATTGGCTCTCTTCTAGGTACAGGATCTCAAATAGCTGAATAACAATAAGGATAAAATAACATTTTCTCTTTGGGAATTCTCTTAGATGTCATCTTGTCTGATCCTCTTAACCAATCAGGAATATTTTCTACATTATATCTAATGCTTCTGTTTAAATGTTCTTATTTCTTATAAGTAAAAGCATTTGAGACAATTCTAGCACATTTGACTTTTCCAAATATGGAAAGGAGTACATCAAGGCTTTATATTGTCACCCTGCTTATTTAACTTATATGCAGGGTACTTCATGAGAAACGTTGGCCTGAGTGAAGCACAAGCTGGAATCAAGATTGCTGGGATAACACCTCAGATATGCAGATGGCACCACCCTTATGGCAGAAAGCAAAGAAGAACTAAAGAGCCTCTTGATGAAAGTGAAAGAGAGTGAAAAAGTTGACTTGAAACTCAACATTCAGAAAACTGGATCTGATGCCTAAGATCATGGCATCTGGTCCTGTCACTTCATGGCAAATAGATGGGAAACAGTGGAAACAGTGGCAGACTTTATTTTGGGGGGCTCCAAAATCACTGCAGATGGTGACTACAGTTGTGAAATTAAAAGACGCTTGCTCCTTGGAAGAAAAGTTATGACCAACCTAGATAGCATATTAAATAGCAGAGACATTACTGTGCCAACAAAGGTCCGTCTAGTCAAAGCTATGGTTTTTCCAGAAGTCATGTGTGGATGTGAGAGTTGGATTATAAAGAAAGCTGAGTGTTGAAGAATTAATGCTTTTGAACTGTGGTGCTGGAGAAGACTCCTGAGAGTCCTTTGGACTGCAAGGAGATCCAACCAGTCCATCCTAAAGGAAATCAACCCTGAATATTCATTGGAAGGACTGATGCTGAAGCTGAAACTCCAATACTTTGGCCACCTGATGTGAAGAACTGACTCATTTGAAAAGACCTTGATGTTAGGAATAATTGAAGGCAGGAGGAGAAGGGGACAACAGAGGATAAGATGGCTGAATGGCATCACCAACTCAATGCGCATGAGTTTGAGTAAACTCTGCAAGTTGGTGATGGACAGGGAGGCCTGGTGTGCTGCAGTCCATGGGGTCGCAAAGAGTCGGACACAACTGAGTGACTGAACTGAACTGAAAAGTTATGAACTTTCTGAAGTTTAAGTGATTTATCTTCAAATTCCACACAAAGAAGGCCCTGATGAACTTTACAACCACCTTGCCCCCTTTAGCAGCTTAGCAGTCTCCTCTGAACAGTTAGGAACTTTCCTCCTTTTTTTTTTTTTTTAACAGGAAGTTAAGGTCAGCAACCTTTAAGATCACTGCCTAATCAAAACCTCTCTGATTATTTGGAAGCCAATGGTTTGGGAGTATGCTGAAACTTTTATGTCAGCAGACCTCTGCTCTAGCTGTGTGAGCGGATCAACCAGTGTTGGGAGATCCTCATTTGTTACTGAGAGATCCAGAGCGCTTTCTTTCCTACAGGTTCTTCTGTTTGGGATGCTTGCTCCGCTCCCACCCTGTGATTGGTTGAATGAAACATGAATAGAGAGAAACCATCAACCACAATATAGCTAGACACATGCTTTAAGTGCTCAGGGCTGCAGCTAAATGTGAACTGCTAGCTCTGATCAATAGTAGTGCTCCTGGCACAAGCAACAGGACATGCTAGCACCTTCTGGAAAATGAGGAAAGATAAAACAGGATTTTATCAGGCAGGATGTTGAAACATATTGGACTGGTGGTTGGGTGCTCTTCTCCTATCCATGTAGTATCTCCACATCTACACCCCTTACTTGGAGCTGGTGGAGTTCTTAGTCTGCTCAGCAGGATGTGATAGTAACCCCCTGGATAACTTGGTAAGGATGACTTTCAGAGTTGTATGTCAACAGTATGTTCAGCAACCATTCACTGCATACCTGTTGTCTCCTGGCACAATGCCAATAGCTTCATCTTGTTTTTTCATCACTAACCAGTACAGTAAGTGTTATTACCTTCAGTTTACAGGTAAAGAAACTGAGGTGATGAGAAGGTTAAGCAGTGGGTTCAAATTAAATTTCTAATGAGTGGCACGGTTATTCTTAAACACAAACTCCTATATTAGTTTTTAGGGCTGTCATAACAAATTACACCGGATCATGGCAAAAGCAAGAGAGTTCCAGAAAAACATCTATTTCTGCTTTATGGACTATGCCAAAGCCTTTGACTGTGTGGATCACAATAAACTGTGGAAAATTCTGAGAGAGATGGGAATACCAGACCACCTGACCTGCCTCTTGAGAAATCTGTATGCAGGTCAGGAAGCAACAGTTAGAACTGGACATGGAACAACAGACGGGTTCCAAATAGGAAAAGGAATACATCAAGGCTGTATACTGTCACCCTGCTTATTTAACTTCTATGCAGAGTACATCATGAGAAACGCTGGACTGGAAGAAGCACAAGCTGGAATCAAGATTGCTGGGAGAAATATCAATAACCTCAGATATGCAGATGGCACCACCTTTATGGCAGAAAATGAAGAGGAACTCAAAAGCCTCTTGATGAAAGTGAAAGAGGAGAGTGAAAAACTTGGCTTAAAGCTCAACATTCAGAAAACAAAGATCATGGCATCCGGTCCCGTCACTTCATGGGAAATAGATGGGGAAACAGTGGAAACAGTGTCAGACTTTATTTTGTTGGGCTCCAAAATCACTGCAGATGGTGATTGCAGCCATGAAATTAAAAGACACTTACTCCTTGGTAGAAAAGTTATGACCAACCTAGATAGCATATTCAAAAGCAGAGACATTACTTTGCCGACTAAGGTCCATCTAGTCAAGGCTATGGTTTTTCCTGTGGTCATGTATGGATGTGAGAGTTGGACTGTGAAGAAGGCTGAGCGCCGAAGAATTGATGCTTTTGAACTGTGGTGTTGGAGAAGACTCTTGAGAGTCCTTTGGACTGCAAGGAGATCCAACGAGTCCATTCTGAAGGAGATCAGCCCTGGGATTTCTTTGGAAGGAATGAGGCTGAAGCTGAAACTCCAGTACTTTGGCCACCTCATGCCAAGAGTTGACTCATTGGAAAAAACTCTGATGCTGGGAGGGATTGGGAGCAGGAGGAGAAGGGGACGAGAGAGGATGAGATGGCTGGATGGCATCAGGGACTCGATGGACGTGAGTCTGAGTGAACTCCGGGAGTTGGTGATGGACAGGGAGGCCTGGCGTGCTGCGATTCATGGGGTCGCAAAGTGTTGGACACGACTGAGGAATGAACTGAACTGAACAAATTACACAAACTGAATGGCTTAAGAAAATAAAACATCATCTTACAGTACTGTAGGTCAGAAATCCAACACCGTCCCCGTTGGGCTAAAGTCAAGGTATCCACAGAACTTCTTTGCTTTCTGAAGACTCTCTGGTAAAATTGGTTTCCTTGCCTTTTCCAGCTTCTAGAGACCACCTGCATTTCTTGACTTGTGGCTTTCTTTATTTATCTTCAAGCTAGCAACTCTGAATGTCTCTGACTGTTTCCATTATAGCGCTTCTTTCTCTCCACAGCTAGGAAAGGTTCTCAGATTTTAGGGGCCTAGTAAGAGGATTGGCCCTAAGAGAATCTTTGCATCTCAAGCTTCTTAACTGAACCACATCTGCAGAGTCCCTTTGCCATGTAACATATCATAATAACACGTTCCTGGGACTGGAACATAAACATATGAGGGACATTACTCTGCATAGCACCCCTCCTTTTGATCCTATTTCCATAAACTTATCGCTCCAGACTAGTCTTGCTTCATAAATTATGTGACATTTCTAGCATCTGACCTATTCCTGACAGATGGTGAATACTCAATAAACATTTTTGAGCAAATGTATAAAGATACTTAGGGCTCCAGGTGGCTCAGAGGTAAAGAATCCACTTGCAACACAAGATATGCAGGTTCGATCCCTGGATAGGGAAACTCTCCTGGAGAAGGTAATGGCAACACACTCAGATACTCCTGCTTGGCAAACCCCACGGACAGAGGAGCCTAGTGGGCTACAGTCCATGGGGTCACAAAGAGTTGGACATGACTGAGTACATACAAGCATAAAGGTACTAGAATACCAGAATTTGGAGGTGGTGTTTCCCTGTACACAAATGGACTAATAATGATTTATTCGAGGGGTAATTGTTTGTAACATTCCGGACTTTTAAATTGGAGGATAAAGGTTAATCAGTTTTCCTAGCTGAGCTGAGCTGCTTACTCAGTGTGCAGGTGAAGCAACAAGATGTGCTCTTGCCGGGCAACCCTGGCTAATTAGCTGACAGCACTGCTCACACATGCATTATTGGGAATATTATGGATGCAACCCATCTCTGCTTCAAGGGTGATCTCTTTGGTCTGGAAGCCTTCTGGGAAAAGAGTATTCAGAAATTTCAAGGAAGCTAAAAATTCAGAGAGCATTGATGAAGCTTTCATAATAAGTTTTTTTTTTTTTTTTTCTTTTCCTCTTTGCCTGGTTCAAGTGGAGACTGGGTATAAGCAATTAGTCAGGATGCCAGAAAATAAGCCCCTTATGGATGTACATTAATTGGAGTCAGTGGGAATACTGCAGGAATGCTTCCTTGAATTAAACACATGGTGTTATCTAGCAAGAGAGGGGGAAAAATGAAAGTCTGGCAATTTTTGTAAAAAGTAGTGCTTCTAGTATTAAGCTTCACTGGGCAGGGGTTTATCTCCTCCCCATCTCGAGGCGATGATGACTGAACCAAAGTGGGCTACCTGGCACATCGCAGAGACCCACCTGACTGCTGAGACTTGGGGATGGGCTTGCAGCCAGTATGCTCCCTGGATACTGCTACAAACAACTGCAATCGGTGCTAACGCAATTTTTAGACAAAGTGTGAAATTAGATCAAAGATCATCAGGGTACATAATAAAATAACACCTTGACTAGGATTTGGCATCTTTATGTGATTAGAGAATTCAGTTTAAACATCCTGTGAAAGATGGCATGGTGCCTGTGGCAGGCTTCCAGAATGCCCAGTGTCCCTCTTTTGCGTGCCTCTGGTCTCCCTAGCGACAGGTACCTATAGAAGTCACACAACCCGAACAGGCAGCTGAGCGAGGCAGGCAAACTAGAGACGGAAGACGGTGTGTCTTTAACGAAAAAACCAGGGTGTCAGTGTGGGCTTCCCCAAACAGAGATAAATATATGCATTTCTCAGCGGCCCCGAAAATAACTGTGAACGTAACAGCAATGTCACATCAAATTACTTACTGCCTGCATTAGGGGAGGCAAATGTTTTCTTAATAAACGGGCGGTTAGAGCACTATTTGTCCCCAACTATCTGAGTCTGGGAGGGCAGGAGAGGCCCAGCTGAAACCTCTGTTGAGAGAAATGATTCAGTGATTCCGTATGAGTGACAGGCTGAAGAAGAAAATGGGCGTGACTGTGCAGAGTCAAGGAGCAGCTGAAGGGAGGTGGTTAGAGCTCTGGGAGCCCTAGTTTTGCTGGAATGGAGAGCTTGCTCACGGGAGTGTGATCTGGACTGATTAGGGTGGACCTAATCAATCCCACCCTGGGGAGAGAGACAGAGAGACATGGAGAGGGGAGAGCGGGAGAAAGGAGATGCTGCTAAAGATACATGCTGCATTTGGTACAGAGCATAATTTAGGAAATGCACATTCACCCATCATGGGCTGGCTAATAACTAATCAATGATTGCAAAGCCCTTGGAAAGTAGTAAGTTTTCTACAAATGCTAAATAGCAAAAAAAAAAAAAAAAAAAAAAGCCGGAATTTGGTTCAGGACTGCAGCCAAATCTAGCCTGCCAGGGAAAGCTAGGAAGGCTATTCGCTTTGGGAAGGGTGTGTATGACTCTAAGACTCTCACTGTATAAATCACAACTGCTTTCCTTAGGCTTGCGGCTGAAGGTGGTGTTGAGTTCGGGGCAAATTGACTGTGGTTTCATTAGGGGTATTGCACTCCAGGGGGCACTGTTACTCTCCTGGATTCTTGGTCACTGCATTCAAACCGGCCTGCTCCTGGGACAAGCTCATGTGTCTCGTTGGTATGAATGAAACTTCCCCATTAGAGGCTGCACTGGCTATAACTTATCCAGGTAGAGCTGTCATAATAAACTCACTGTCAAGACAGCTAGCATTTACTACCGACTCAAGCCCTGCCTCCTTTTGCAAAAGGCTGTGGCTTTCCGTAGACATCTGTCCTTTCCCCTAGGAACAAGAACTCACAGTCTGGTCATTCTTCACCCATGACAGCTCCTTGAAGAGAAAAAAGCAGCACACTTTTGATTCCCAAAACTCCTTTTGCCATTTTAGGATCTGTGGTAGCTCTCTACCTCTATCATTGTGTCTATAATCATTTTGTTTATTTTCTAGAAAGAGAGATATAGCTTTCCTCTTTAGGAAATTTAATTGCCCCAGTATTAGCCTGTCAATTTCAGGCTGTTCAGTGAATTTCTATTGCAAAAACAGCTGTAGCCAACAGTATTGCAATAGTGTACTCTTAAGCAAACAGCAACTTCTCTGGAATGTGTGTGCATAAATATTAATTAGGAAGAGAAACAAGACATCGATAAAACAGTTTCTATTAATTATTTTGGCTTCTTTTCAGATTTGTTAGCATTTATCTGACTTTCTTTTTGGGAAGCCCTCAGAACAATCTGTCTTAGCCTACTTAATACACTGAAGGTGTTTGAAAGTCAGGGACTAAATTTAGTGGTAAATCCTCTTTAAAAGAATTTTTTTTTTTTCTTCTTTGCTAACCTGGGCCTTGGTGAAGGCAGAGAAGAGTTGTTTTGATTTCCCCTGTTTTGGCCAGATGGCTCTTGTGGACAAGCTGTCAGGGGATTCCCAGGACCTCTTGGCTCTAACTGAGCCTTTTCCCCAATAATTATTGACTCAGAACTTCCCAGAGTCTCGTGATGCTCAAGAGCTCAGATAGTTTCCATTGAAAAGACAAAAATAAATAAAATGCCAGTGCAGCAGGTTCTTAGTCATTCAGATGAATTTACTTGGAAATATCCATTCTCTGTGGGCTTCCCTGGTGGCTCAGTTGGTAAAATACCCACCAGCCAAAGAAGAAGGTGTGGGTTCCACCTCTGGGTAAGGAAGATCCCCTGGAGAAGGAGATGGCAACTCACTCTAGTATTCTTGCCTGGAGAATTCCATGGACGGGGGAGCTGGTGGACTACAGTCCATGGGGTCACGAAAGAGTCTTACGATTTTAGAGACTAAACAGCAACAACAACAGTCCGTTCTCTGCAGCACAGTCAACACCCGGAAGTGGAACACAAAGTTCTCTGAGGAGCTAAATGATGTCCCCGGAGCAAATTTCCAAGCTAATTTTGCGTTCATTTAGCAAAGTTCTAACTGATCTATTTTCCTATTTTTTCCCTAAGGTGTTTATTTACTCACTCATTGGAGCCCAGGGAAGATTAGACAATGTGAAGATGGTAAGTACGGTGCAACTGCTAGAGATGTGTGTAGACAGGGGCAGAAGGGCTCACTGATGCCAAGTTAAGAGAGATGAGAATAAGCACACACGGTAGCAAGTCTGAGAGCCGTGGCTCAACCAGTGAGAACATGGAGACAGAAACCCACCCTCCGCCTCAGAGACCTTAGCAGAAAGTACTCCACGTTCTGAACCATAGCCTTGTATCATCAAGAACAGTATCAATTTAGTTCACAAAAGAAGAATTCCCAAATGGCCGACAAAGACCTAAGGCCAATTACCTTTGGTTTGCCGCAGGTAACCAAAGAAATACAAATTAACTCTGAAAAACGTATTTATTTATCTGTCACATGGACAAAACTCTAAAAAACAGATGATAGCCAAGGTTGCCCAAGGGGCAAAGAAGCAGGCATTCTCAGCTCTCTTGGGCACAGAGTGAATTAGTACAAGCTTCCTAGTGGGCACTTTGGCAGCGGATGGAAAAACCTTTAAAATGTGTAATCCTTTGATCCAGTAAATGAAAGACTTCACTCCCTCAAACATTAAGTGTGTTCATAATGTGTCAGGAATTCAGCTGAGCTATGTCACGGTATTGCTGCCTCAGCATCCCTTTAGCTGACCAAGTGACCCCCGCGGGCCTTCACACGACTCTAGCCCCCTGGGCAAGCTGGTACCCTAGATCAAACAGTCCATAGAGCCACGAGCCCTTAAGTTCCTGATCTGGCTTCCCAATAGCCCTTGTTTACCCACCTCCCAGGGTTGGGTGCACCCCCTAGGTAAGACCTCCCATGGAGCTTACCAAAATCCCCTTCTTTTCAGATTGGTGAGCACTGCCTTAGTTTGAGAACGCCGAGGCGCTTCATCTGTGGACCCCAGTACTAGCAGGTGCCCAGTCCTGCCCCTCCCTCTGTGAACATTCTTCCTTTGTTTCCCTGCGCCTGAACTTCCTCCAGGGTCGGTGAGTAATAATCTTCTCAGTCTCAGTTTCTCCTGTGATCTTTTGTGGAACCCCAGCTCACCATTCAGAGCCTGTTCTCCTCTTAACAAATGTTGATTTAGCAAAATTAAAACATGAAAATTTGACTTCAAAGATTATTAGCAGAGAATTTCTTGTTGCAAAAGAAAAATATTCTAAATTCTAAGTCTAGCCAAGTAAAATAATGCAAAGTCACTACTAAATATGAAAGAGAAATTATTTATTGATATGGAAAGATTTTCCTGATAATTAAGTGGAAAAAACAAACAAGTCACAAGAAATTTGCTAGTGTAGCTCAAGTTCTGCTTTGCTATTGTTCAGTTGCTCAATCATGTCTGACTCTTTGTGACCCCAAAACTGCAACATGCCAGGCTTCCCTGTCCTTCACAATTTCCTGGAGTTTGCTCAAACTCACGTCCATTGAGTTGGTGATGCCATCCAACCGTCTCATCCTCTGTCATCCCCTTCTCCTCCTGCCTTCAATCTTTCTCAGCATCAGGGTCTATTCCAATGAGTCAGCTCTTTGCATCAGGTGGCCAAAGTAAGGGAGCTTCAGCTTCAGCATCAGTCCTTCCAATGAATATTCAGGATTGATTTCCTTTAGGATGGACTGGTTTGGTCTTATTGCTGTCCAAGGGAATCTCAGAAGTCTTCTCCAGCATCACAGTATGAAAGCATCAATTCTTTGGTGCTCAGCCTCTCATATCCATACAAGACTACTGGAAGAACCATAGCTTTGACTAGATGGACCTTTGTCAGCAGTGATCTCTGCTTTTCAATATGCTGTCTAGGTTTGTTACACCTTTTTTCCCAAGGAGCAAGTGCCTTTTAATTTCATGGTTGCAGCCACCATCCACAGTGATTTTGGAGCCCAAGAAAATAAAGTCTGTCACTGTTTTCATTTTCCCCCCATCTATTTGCCATGAAGTGGTCAGACAGGATACCATGATCTTCGTTTTTTGAATGTTGAGTTTCAAGCCAGCTTTCTCACCCTCCTCTTTGGCCTTCAAAAATACACAATAGAAAATTGAAAACTATATATCAAAATACTACTAATAATCTTTGAGTACTGGATTTGACTGGCTTTTATATTTTCAATGCTTTAAAAAAATTATTTTCCTTTTTGACAGAACAGATAATACTTATGAGTTAACACAGAATAGAGGTTCAAATAATTGGAAACATTTGTCAGTGAATTCTATATATTTTATAAGGAAAGCATTAAAAAGAAAGACAGACCAGTTGTATGAGCATGTGTGCTCAGTTGCTCTCTCATGCCTGACTCTGTGACCCCATAGACTGCAGCCACCAGGCTCCCCTGTCTGTGGGGTTTCCAAGGCAGGAATGCTAGAGTGGGTTGCCATCTCCTTTTCCAGTGATCTTCCCAACCCAAGGATTGAACGTAAGTCTTCAGCGCTTTCTGCATTGCAGGTGGATTCTTTTACCATCTTTTACCATCTTGAGCCATCATGGAACTCCTATATGAGCATATTCTAGTTTAAAAATAATAGGAAATGGTGCAGCACATTTTAGAACAATCTCTTGTAATGATTTATTCACTTATCTGTTTTCTAGCAATATATTCTGAGCACCTACGATGGGGTAGGCCCTAATTATACAACAGTGAAAAGGAATATGTTCCCTTCTAGGAACTTGATGCACAGCATAATGATCACAGTTATTAATACTGCATTGTATACTTGAAAGTTGCTAAGAGAGTTAATTTTAAGTGTTCTCACCACAAAAAAATAATAATTGTGTGATATGATGCAGGTGTTAGCTAACATTATGGAACTAATCATTTTGCAAAGTATAAGGGTATCAAATCAGCATGTTTGAGGCCTTAAGCTTACATAATATTATACGTCACATATGTCTCAGTAAAGCTGGGAAAAAACGTAGGTCCTGCCTTAGTGAGGTTTAGTTGACAGGGGGACATGAACAATCCTGTAATTGCCCATACAAAAAATTGCCACCGTGGCGAGTGTGTATAAGAGAGACAGTGAGCCTGTCGGAAAGAATTAGGATGGGTGCAGAGGGCTATTGGAGGGAAGGGAGAGTAGATAAAGTGCAGCAAGTGAGGGGCCATTATGCCAAGTGTAGGTCCACAGATCGGTACGAGAAATGGATAGTATAGGTCCTTGAGGTCCGTTTTAACTTTTACCTCAATCCCTTGTAAGGGAGCAAAATTTGCCCCTTCATACCATCTCTTTGGCATGGGGATTATTTCAGACTGAAAACAACAAGAGTCCAAAAGACTCAGGAGGAAACTTTGACACTGCCCTAACTGCCTAAAAGAATTTAAACAGAGGGCCTGTTCACTAATAGAGCTGTAACCAAGCATATCTGCCAGGAATATTGGCCTTGTGTGGTAGGGAGATTCTAGGCAGGGCTTAGGATCAGAATTTCCACTCTGTGCCTGTCGCTGCCTGGCCCAGCAAACCCTCATTTACCAAACATTTGCTTCTCCATCTCCCTGCGCATTACCTTCCTCACCGCAGAAATACTTAGCTGAAGATGGTGTTAGGATGAAGTTTTCTGCCATTCAACAAGTTTCTTTGTCCTACTGGATCTCTCCTATGCACAGATGTTATTAAACTTTTGCTTGATTTTCTTCTGTTATCTATCTCATGTCAAATTAATTCTACACCAACTAGAGTAACCTAGAAGGATATGGGAAATTTTCTTCCCTCCCAGCCCCCTCCTAAGAACAATGGGAATCTTTCAGTGCTTTCAGGCATAGATATGAATAATCGCCTTTTGAAAAGGTAATTCTGACTCTTGCAGAAGACGCAGCAGAGCAAGGCCTGAATGGACACGGACATAAAAATTACAATCTCATAAAAATAAGAGAAAGTGGAGAGGCAGGAGAGGAGCTTGCCTTGAGCCATACGGTGATGGCAGTGGAGATGGGGAAAGGGCATTCCGCTTGAATGCTATCTGAGAAGTTAGCTTAGTGCAGAGGTTCATTAAAAACCTAAAAACAGAGCTACCACTTGATCCAACAACACTACTCCTGGGCGTGTATCCAGAAATAGTAAAAACGCTAATTTGAAAAAAATACATGCCCCTCAATGTTCATAGCAGCACTTTTTATAATAGAATATGGAAGCAACAGAAATGTTTTTCGACAATGGAGTGGATAAAGAATATGTGATACATACACACAAAGGAATATTACTCAGCCATGGAAAGAATGAAATATTGCCATTTGCAGCAACATGGATGGACCTCCAGATTATCATACTAAGTGAAGGAAGTCAGAGAGAGACAAATGTATGCTGTCATTTGTGTGTGGAATCTAAAATATGATACAAATAAACTTATTTACAAAGCAGGAATAGTTGCATAGGTATAGAAAACAAACTTTGGTTACCAAAGGGAAAAGTGGGAGGGAGGGGTAAATGAAGACTTTGGTATTAAAATATACACATTGTTATGGATAAAATAGATAAAACAGTAAAGATCTACTGTACCGCATAGGAAACCATATTCAGTAGCTTGTAATAATCTATAATGGAAAAACATCTGAAAAAGAATATATTTGAATTGCTTTTCCATATGCATGAAAGCAACACAACATTGTAACTTGAATATACTTCAATAAAGAGCAACGAGTGTGGTGATGAAGTGGATGTGGGGCTGATGGAGAGGAGGCTCAATGAAGATGACTACAATTTTGCCTGCATCAGTACTGACGGTATTGGTACCAACCCTCGAGGTAAAGAACATTGGTCAGCACCCAAGGCTGGGACCAGGAGTCTATCTGGTAATGATAGGACTTTGGACACATAGGTCTGAAATATGTATGAGACCCCTAAGAGGCAATGTCACATGATAGGTGATAATCCTGGTGAGGAATTGAGAGAAAAGTGAGGCATCACAGAACTTTCACAAATTTGGCTTTTTATTGTCACCTGACCCAAAAATCTGTCCTAATTTTTTTTTCTTTATTTTCCCTAGAATATCTCTTTCCATAGCATTCATGTATTTTGGGGGGGTCTTGGCAGACTCTTATGATGTAAGATTGTGATATGTGACCTGAAGTTTACTTTGATGCAAAGACTGGATGGGATCCATAGTGGGCACCATCCCGGGAGGTAATAGTGAGACGTATATTCTGGTTGTGTCATTATGTGCTGCTATTATCATTTCCTTTGAGAGCAGGTGATGTATTTACACTTTCCTTTGTTTTTGAATAATGCCAAACACAGTGTAGTCATTTCAGTTTGTAGTTGGCAAAAGGTAGCTCAGTAAATGAACCAGTGTGTGAATTCAGCTAAACCTGTCACCACTACTCCTGAGCTTATGTTTCAGAGCCCTGGAGCCACAACTACTGATGCCTGCGTGGCCTAGAACCGATGCTCCACAACCAGAGAAGCCAGCACGGCAAGAAGCTGCACACTGCCACAAAGGGCAGTCCCCACTCGCTGCAATCGGAGAAGCCCACACACAGTAGCAAAGACCCAGCACAGCCGAAAAGCCCCTCAGTCAATCCTCACAAAAACCCCATGAGATAAGCACTCCATTTTAAAAGGGAGACTGAGCAACAGGGTGACTTTATTTGATCAATATTTTAGAAAGGTTTATCTGGCACCCCACTCCAGTACTCTTGCCTGGAAAATCCCATGGACGGAGGAGCCTGGTAAGCTGCAGTCCATGGGGTCGCTAAGAGTCGGACACAACTGCGCGACTTCACTTTCACTTTTCATTTTCATGCATTGGAGAAGGAAATGGCAACCCACTCCAGTGTTCTTGCCTGGAGAATCCCAGGGATGGGGGAGCCTGGTGGGCTGCCGTCTATGGGGTTGCACAGAGTCGGACATGACTGAAGCGACTTAGCAGCAGTAGCAGCATCTGGGAGCCAGTCAATACTAGAGGAAATCAATCCTGAGTATTCATTGGAAGGACTGATGCTGAAGCTGAAATTCCATTACTTTAGCCACCTGATGGGGAGAGCCAACTCATAGACCCTGATGCTGTGAAAGATTGAAGGCGTGAGGAGAAGGGATGACAGAGGATGAGATGGATGGATGGCATCACCAACTCGATGGACATGAGTTTGGGTAAACTTTGGGGGTTGGTGATGGACAGGGAGGCCTGGTGTGCTACAGTCCATGGGGTAGCAAAGAGTTGGATATGACTGAGTGACTGAAAGACAACATCTTGGCACCTAAATTTGAAGTTGTAGTCAAGAGAAAAGGTAGGGAAAGCCTGAACTGGTTTAGGAATGAAGTAAAGAAAGAGGACAGCTGTGGGCACCTCTGTGGAGGCAACACTCACATGACTTAATCACCAACAAAATACAGAGGACATGTGGGGGCCAGATACCATCAGTCTCCTTGGGCTTGTAAACCTAGGGACCTGGAGATAGAAGACTGATTCATAGCTAGAAACTAAACTCTACCAGCTATCTGTATTTGTTCCCTCAAGTTGATATGGATTGGGGATACATATGATGCCCAGTCATTGGATTACTGAAAGGCTCAAAATGGACTTATGTGATGAACATGTGAGGAGAAAAATGAGTTCAAAATTAGTCCCAGCTATTTCCAGAAGGAAAATATCATGATATCCATTTTAACATTAGGATCAAAAATAAGAAATGTGATGTCTGTTGCAAGTCTAAAGTGTTAAATAAATTTACGTAGTTCATAATACTTATTTACCTGACTTGGAATTATTTTCCAGCTATCATATATAGATGAGGAAAGTAATTTATCCCTGGTCACACAGATGGCAAATGACAGAGACATCTTCTGACTTTAATTTCAGTGCATTTCAGACCACCAAAGAGGCCAATGTTGTTTTTCCCTACATTTTTCTTTTCTACTTAAAAAGGTAATTTTTTAAAGATTGAGCACTTGCTCTAGCTTCTTCAGCAGTCCTGGTCTTGCCCAGTGGTCCCGCTCTAACAGACACCAATGCCTATGAATTCTCTGGTCTGTGACTCACATAACTCTTATCATTGGGCCGTGGCACAGTCCAGTGACACTTGCCTCTGAGGCATTTCAGCTTCTTATTCACCACCTTCAGGTCCTGCTCCTGGAAAAATAATATAAAACCGTTTGCTTTTCGTGTTCTTGGTTTTGCCTACCTCTTCTGTTTCATTAACCATGTCCATCATTTCCCTGATGCCCTTCAGCTGCTCAGGTATCTGCACTGAGTGTAAATCAGTTTTATTCTATCTTGTTCTATTCTTTTCTATTGTGTATCATCTCCATAAAATGTATTTATCTTGTGCATCATTCTTTCACAATCTAGAGAGATGACTAGGTGATTTGGTATTGCAATATGATGCCTTTTTTTTTTTTTTTTTGCTTTTCCTATTAAAATTTGACCATATTACCCATGTCTCCAGAGAAATTTAAGCAAAGAGATGTGTGTGTGTATGTGTGTGTGTGCACATATATATGATTATATGTGATTTGTTATAAGGAATTGCCTCCTGCAATTATGGAACCTGAAAAATCCAAATATGCACCGTTGACTGGCAGATGGAGACCGGGAGAGCCAACGGTGTGGCTCCAGTCTGAAGGGCTGCAGGTAAAGACCCAGATTAGCCAATGCTGCACATGAAGTCTGAAGGCAATATGCTGGGGTAGTCCCTCTTGCTCAGGGATGTTGGACTTTTTGTTTCATTTGGGTCTTCAACTGATTGGATGAGGCTCACCCACGGTATGTAGGGCAATCAGCTTCCTCAAAGTTAACAGATACAACTGTTAATCTCATTCAAAAAACTTTCCATATTGATTCATAATATTAACCATCATGTCCTTTTACCAGTCATTCTTGAATAATACATTTCAAGGGGGATAATAATTAACCTATTAGAAAGTCAATAAGAGGGATTTTTGAGTAAGGGATTTTTCCTCAGTCTCCAGAATTATCACTGTGTAGGTCACTAACTTTCTCTGATGTCTCCCTAGAACTTAGAAATGTTTGCCTGTATTGAGTGAGTCACTTTTGTGACTAGGCTGGCACTCTTTATCAGAGTGCCTCACAGCAGTGGCTTCCAGGTGCATACATACAGGAAAGACATAATAAGAGAAAAAAAAAAAATCACTCACTTGCAATTCTTATCTAGGTGTATTCTCCAACTTATTCTGTAAGACTGAATTAGACACATGTGTTGTGTGGCAGCCTGGACTCCTTCCCTTCTGTTTGGAAACTTCTTAAACACTGGGCATATCTACTTCCACATGGGACCAAGCTGAACAACTGAGACATGAGGTGTTCTTCCCCAGATTTATAGATGTTGCTGATGCTGCCAGAGGTTTTGGCATTCTTCCTAATATCTGTGAGATATGTTTGGGAGGCTAAATGAATGTTTAGCAGAGTTACAAGCATTGATTATCAGGAGAATGTCCAACTGTGACAAGATTCCAAACTCATATACGAAGCCAGAATGGTAAGTAGCTGTGCACAATAAGAGAAGAACTTGGCAAGTTGGAGAGCTTATGCTTCCTCTAATGGAGGCAGTCACTAATTAGATAGAGACTCACAGACTTAGAGGATGAAGTTAGGATTGTCTGGGGGGAAGGGGTAGTTAGGGAGTTTGGGATGACATCTATACGGTGCTATATTTAAAGTGGATAAGCAACAAGGACCTACTCTATAGCATATGGAACTCTGTTGAATGTTTAGTGGCAGCCTGGATGGGAGGGGAGTTTAGGGCTATATGTATATGTACAGCTGACTCCCTTCGCTGTTCACCTGAAATTTTCACAACATTGTTAATCAGCTATGTGTGTGAGTGTGTGTGTGGAGATATTTATTGCTTTATCTTATTTAAAAAATCCAATAATTTCACTAACATTGTATCCTCATTCATTTTTTAAAATTTATTTTGTATTAGAGTATAGCTGATTACTCCAATACAAAATAAAAGTTTTTTTTTTAATGGGATATTGCTGATTATCCCAATTTTGTTGCTGTTGTTCAGCTGCCCAGTCATGTCTGACTCTTTGTAACCCCCAAGGACGGCAGCATGCCAGGCTTCCCTGTCACTCACCATCTCCCAAAATTTGCCCAAGTTCATGTCCATTGCGTGGGTGATGCCATCCAGCCATCTCATCTTCTGATGCCCTCTTCTCCTTCTGCCTTCAATCTTTGGAGTTTCAGCTTCAGCATCAGTCCTTCCAATGAGTATTCAGGTTTGATTTCCCCTAAGATTGACTCGTTTGATCTCTTTACAGTCCAAGGGACTCTCAGGAGTCTCCTCTAGCACCACAGTTTGAAGGCACCAATTCTTTGGCACTCTGCCTTCTTTACAGTCCAGCTGTCACAACCATACATCACCCCTCGGAAGACCATAGCCTTGACTATACAGACCTTTGTTGATGTCTCTGCTTTTCAGCACACTGTCTTCTGATTTCATGGCTGCAGTCACCATCAGCAGTGATTTTCCAGCCCAAGAAGAGAAAACCTGTCACTGCTTCCACCTGCCCTCCTCTATTTGCCATGAAGTAATGGGGACGGACGCCACGATCTTGGTGTTTTAACATTTAGTGTTAACCCACCTCTTTCACTTTCCTCCTTCACTCTCATCAAGAGGCTCTTTATTTCCTCTTTGCTTTCTGCCATTAGAGTGGTATCATCTGCATATCTGAGGTTGTTGATATTTCTCCCACCTTGATTCCAGCTTGTAACTCATCCAGCCTGGCATTTCTCATGATGTGCACAGTGTAGAGATTAAACAAAGGATTGAACAGTCCTTTCTCAATCTTAAACCAATCAGTTGGTTCTATACAGGGTTCTAACTTGCATCTTGACCCACATACAGGTTTTTCAGGAGACAGGTAAAACAATTTGGTATTCCCATCTCTTTAAGAGCTTTCCTCAGTTTCTTACAATCCACACAGTCAAAGGCTTTGGTGTAGTCAATCAAACAGAGGTAGATGTTTTGCTGGAATTCCCTAGCTTTCTATATGATCCACCAAATGTTAACAATTTGACCTCTGGTTCAAATAGATTACCCCAATACAAAATAAAAATTTTTTTAAAACATGAATGAGGATATAATGTTAACAAAATGATTGGATTCTTTTGTAAGTGGAAACAATAAAGATCTCTAGATTACTCCATTCACCAAAATAAATTATACATACCTAAATACTATTGCATTTTAAAATTCTTATAGAGACCAGAAATCACTATAGATGAAGATTTATATGACCCGAAGGGAAAGAAATCTCCAAGAACTATATCAAAGCCCCAAATCAGAAAGCATGAAAAAACTGATGGATAGATTTGACTACTAAAAATCTAAAGCTTAAAAACAGCTTTTGGAAAAAAAATAACTTTGAGACAATCATGAAATGATGGTAAACTATTTTAGACATATAAGAGAGAACAGGTTAATATTCTTATTACATGGTAAAATATTTACAACTCTTTTACCTAAAGAAAAATACTTTCATAATAATGGGGAAAGGATATAAGAGCAGTTCAGGAAAACACAAAATTATTTAGGCTCACTGGTACTATAACTTTCAAATTAAAATGCAATGTAATTATTTGCCAACTAAATCAGAAATATTTTAAAATGATAAATAGCAGTGGGGGAAGGCGAGGGTGGGATGAATAGAGAGAACAGCACTGAAACATACATATTACTGCATGGGAAACAGAGAACCTGTGGGAATTTGCTCTATGACACAGGGCAGACCCAGTGCTCTGTGACAGCTGAGAGCCCTGGGATGGGGTGGGATGGGGTGGGATGGGGTGGGATGGGGTGGGAGGTTCAAGAGGGAAGGGACATATGTACACCTGTGGCTGATTCATGTTGATGTATCAGAGAAACCAACACAATGTTGTAAAGCAATTATCCTCCAATTAAAAATAAATGAATTAAAAAAACAAACAAATAAATGGCAAGTAGAAGGCTGAGGCAGTGGGAAATTACAAATCACATTCCTTGTTGGTGGGGAATCAGTTTGAGAAAAACTTTCGGAAGGTAATTTGGTAAGATGTATTGACAGACATAAAAGCTTGCTTGCTGTTTGATCCAAGAATTTTGCTTTTTTGCTTTTCAGAATCTACCCTAAGATTGGTCAGTCATGTCTGACATTTTTGCAAGTAAAACTGGCAGTCTCCTCTGTCAATGAAATTTTCCAGGCAAGAATACTGGAGTGGGTTGCTGTTTCCTCCTCCAGGGAATCTTCCTGACCCCGGGAATCGAATCCAGGTGTATTACCCACTCCATTATTCTTGCCTGCAGAAATCCATGGACAGTGGAGGCTACATCTATGGGGTCGCAAGAGCTAGACATGACTGAGTGACTGAACTGATGCTTTTGCTTGATCCTAGGAAACTGTCTGTCATATAGTTTTGCTGTTGTTCAGTCATCGGTCATGTCCGACTCTTTGTGATCCGTGGACTGCAGCATGCTAGGCTTCCCTGTCCTTCACCATCTCCCAGAGTTTGCTCAAACTCATGTCCATTGAGTCGATGATGCCATCCAACCATCTTGTCTTCTATCTTCCCCTTCTAGTCTTTTCTAATGAGTCAGCTCTTCTCATCAGGAGGCCAAAATATAGTTTCAGCTTCAGCATCAGTCCTTCCAATGAATATTCAGGGTTGATTTCCTTTACAATTGACTGGTTTGATCTCCTTGCAGTCCAAGGGACTCTCAAGAGTCTTCTCAAACAGTTCAGAAGCACAATTCTTCAGCACTCAGCCTTCTTTATGGTCCAACTCACATCCATACATGACTACTGGAAAAACCATAGGTTGACTATATGGATTGTTTTCAACAAAGTAATGTCTCTGCTTTTTAATACACTCTCTAGATTTGTAAAAGATTTTCTTCCAAGTGGCAAGTGTCTTTTAATTTCACGGCTGTAATCACCATCTGCAGTGATTTTGGAGCCCAAGAATATGAAGTCTGTCACTGTATCCATTGTTTCCCCATCTATTTGCCATGAAGTGATGGGACCAGATGCCATGATCTTCTTTTTTGAATGTTGAGTTTTAAGCCAGCTTTTCAGTCTCCTCTCTCACCTTCATCAAAAGGTTCTTTAGTTCTTTGCTTTCTGCCATAAGGGTGGTATCATCTGCATATCTGAAGTTACTGATATTTCTTCCAGCAATCTTGTAGTATGTAGTCAATAAATGTTTGTTGAATGTTGGATATCATTTTTTTTTAAATTTATTAAGGACCTTGGCACCTTAGAATGTGTCTAGAGAAAAGTGACTAGAATGTTGAGGAATTTGAACTTATGTCATGAAAAAGCAAGATAGAAGAACTCTTGGAGGAGCAGCCAGCAAAGGATCTGATAACTGGCTTTAAACATGGGAAGAGTGATTTTGCTCATTCTGTACAACTTCTAAGTGAAGAAATAGATCTGTGGATGAAATTTATAGAAAGGAAATGTGCAGGCTCTATTTAAAGAACTACTTTAAAACAACTCTAGCTATCCAAAATGGATTTGACTCCCTTGATGATACGCAACTCACTATGGCTAAAAATGTTCAAGCAAAATTAATTATAGAAAGATCCGTAATGCAGAATAAGACCCTGACTAGGTTTAAGTGCAGATTTTCTCCGCTAAGCAGGCTTGCCTCCTCAACATCACTGTTACACCTTCCCTCCTTCCAGTGTGAGCTAGTCCTTCTTGCTTTCAGATGCCATTCTGATGTCACTTCTCTCTAGAGCACTTCCCCAGGTACTCACTGAACACTGATCTTTGTGTATGCCTCTTATAGCCATCTCACTTTTCCCTTCTTGTCACTTAGAGTGCATTTTAATTTTCCTTTTACCTGACTGTCCTTCACTAGGATGCAAGCTTTATGGAGGTAGGGAATAGTTCTGTCCTTCCATCTTTTTGTTTTAGCTGAAGTATGTTTGAGTTACAAGGTTGTGTTAGTTTCAGGTATACAGAAAAGTGATTCAAATATCTATCTATCTATCTATAGGTTATTATTAGATATTGAATATAATTCCCTGTGCTATGCAGGAAGAACTTATCTACTTTATATATAGTATTGTGTGTCTGTCCATCCCCTCCCCTTTCTGTCTTACTCATCTTGTTATACCTGGTGTCTAGTACAGCATTTGGTATATAGTAAGATCAAATTAAGCTTAGTAAGGTAGGTACAAAGGCTTAAATAATGTGGTATCTAATCTCTTTGGGAGCCGGGGGTGGCTGAGTCATGGAGGCACACCTACTGCTCTCTTCCTGTGTGTTTGGTTCTAATGCTCGTGGTTCTGCTCATCTTGGGAGTGCTGTGGCCAATGCATGCACCCTAGGGACTCTAATGAGAGGACGTATGATGGCCTTGTTCCCTCTTTGCTCCTGTAGGCCTCCAATCATCCCTGGGGGTCCACTTAGTCACTATGTAGCCCCGGTGATGCACTGCAATTGTGCAATGCAGCCCCAGTGATGGCCTAAGTCTGTTATTCAGGAGATTATAGAAAGCTTGGTGAAATTAGGTTCAGCATGCTCAGTTGACGTAAAGCCTTTCTTACATATTGACTCAAATTCTGGAAGGTGACTATTGTTTTTCCAAATTGGAATTAGTTTTATTAAATTATAAATGACAATTATATTTATTATAAAAGTTCAGATAAAACAGGGATAATGCAAAATCAGCCATAAGAAATCTAAATATGACATATTAACATTTTAGCTTATATATATGTATATATATACCTCTTTCAGACTTAAAAAAGCAAGCAGTTTATGGCAAAATATTATCACAGTTTAAAAACTATTTTATAACATACTTTTCCATATGCCATACTAAGAAATCCTCTCCAGGTTAATAAATGTATATTTATACAATCTTTTTATCATGCCTGTATAGCATTCTAAAATAAGACTATTCCACATTTTATTTAAATGATTTTTTGCTTTAGAATATCTAAGTTCTTTCAAATTGTCACATTTAGAAGCAATGATATAATAAAGCTTCTTGTCAGATACCTAATTGCATGCAATCAATTATTATATTAGCATAAATTCAAAGATACAATCCTACAATAAGGATTCTTGGATCACAAGGTACCTACAGTATTTTAGCTTTGGTATATATTATTGCCAAGTTGCACTTGAGAAAGTACATAGTAATTCCACAGGTCCAGTTAGTATAGTGTCAGTGTTTGATTGGCTCACTTACTGTTTCATGAATTTTAAGATAAAGTTCCTTTCACCTTACATGATGGAAAACAGGGAAGTTAGTGAGCCCTAAAGCAAGATAGTAAGCATATACTGTTATCCTTGGCATGTGACAGAAAAGTGTTTTTGACTGTTTCATAAAACTGATGGGAATTAGGAAAAATGTGTTTATTAACTTAAAAATTACACGGAAAATTCCAGAGACTGTGTTGATTCATTTGCTAAAAGTTTTACATTTAAGCACACACTTGTCACTGACATCTCTTCTTTTTTTTCTTTCTTTTTTAAATTATTAAAGCCATAATAACATTTTGTTATCAAAACTTTATTATATACATCTGACTCAAAGAAAATCAGACCAGTTAGCTGATAAAGTTAATCCTTTCTCTTGCAATTAATCAAGGCTCCTAAAAGAAAAAAATAAATTGACTCGAGTGTAATAAAATGTAAGAAACCTACCATATATTGAAATATCTCATACTCTTGGTATTTCTACCATCACTTTAAAAATCACTGGTATTAAATTTTGAGATAGACATTAACAATTTGGGAGTTGAAAGAGGAGTAGAAACAAACACCCAACTGAACCAAGGAACAGATCTGATAGAATGGTTGTATTCAGCATCCAAAGAACCCCATTACACTTATAACTTTGTATTTCTTTTAAAACAGAATATCATGCTGGCAGGTAAAGAAGCTAGTATTTTTAAATGGATGCTTAACAGCACAGTTAAACTAACCATCTGCAGAAACTGTAAGGGAATTAACCGTATCTGAACTTCAGCTAAGCTCCAACACTCAACAGATAAAGGACCTGAAGTTGAAAGCTGTTAGTTCCTCTTGAATAAAGTATCCAGTTTTCCCTTAGTTGAATAGATCCAAGTGTATGAACCGGCTTAAATCTTTAGACTGTGCTTTATAGGTTACAGATCCTAACTGCCTGCCTGCCTCCTGAGTTGTTTCAATTATGTCCGACTCTTTGTGACTCTGGACTTTAGCCCTCTAGGCTGTCCTTGGGATTATCCAGGCAAGAATACTGAAGAGGGTTGCCATGCTGTCCCTCAGGGAATCTTCAGGAATTGAATCTGTGTCTCATGTCTACATTGACAGACATGCCCACAGATCCTCACTATTGATGCTTAAATTATATTTCTGTCTACCAGACCTATATCACTGTGGACTGTGCATCTATTTTATTTCTAGGAAACTTGTGATCAGTTAACTATTGCCATAGAACCCTATGGCAGTTAATCAGGATCAAAACACTCTGATCACCAATACTCCATATCTTACTGTAGCAACTGCACACGTCTTTGCTCTAAGAGTTAAGTGCCACTATTTGGGCTTCCCTGGTGGTTCAGATGGTAAAGAATCTGCCTGCAATGTGGGAGATTACGGTTCAATCCCTGGGTCAGGAAGATGCCCTGGAGAAGGGAATGGCTACTCACTCTAGTATTCTTGCCTGGAGAATCGTATGGACAGAGGAGCCTGGTGGACTATAGCCCATGGGGTCTGAAAGAGTCAGATACGACTGAGCCACTAACACTCATACTCACAGTCATTCGGTTTACCTCACTAGCATCTCATTAGTCCCTCTGAGGTCAGGGTCTCAGTGTAGCAGTTACCACCATTCTCTCCAGTCTACTAAACAGAGCTCTTCAGGAAACTGGGCGCTCAGTCTTCCCTAACACTAACACTGTTTTTCATAATAAGAAAGATGCACTTTCTGAATTTTCAAATGAGATATAGTTTAGGGGATTAATGAGAACGAAGGTGATTTGTTCCACTGCTTCCATTTCCTGAAGCCTTCTGTCTTCACTCTAAAACATACCTGAGCTTTTGTTTTAATCAAATATGAGAAGATGACAGATATGAGACTACTATCTTGAAAGAAGGGTTATTATTCACGGCTCCTGAGAGGACGGGCAGGTCTTGCTATGTGAGGCTGTATGAGGGAGCACCTGAGTCAGTCAGGAGGCAAAGGGACCGAAGGGAAGCTTGGGCCCAAGGTTTATGATATTTTTTTGAGGGAAGGAAATAGACAAGGTAGGGTAGGTATGCTGGGTAAACTTAGCTTTGGAGCGTTTGCACATTTTCCAGGCTCTGGCCTTTTTGGGTGGTTCCTAGGTGTCAGGTACCCAGCTCTGGGGTGATTTTGGGCAGGGGCAATATTGGTTTCACATGTGAGACTTTGATAAAAGCAGGTGGTTGGGAGTCTATGGCTGCTGTATTGGTTGGTTTGCGTATCAAATGTACGCACAAAGTCAAATTTTTCGCTGTTTCTAGGAATGACTTAACCCTCAGAAGGGCAATTTCTCCCTAGGCCTCCAAGACTCTAAGACGTCAAGCATCAAAAAGTACAAAACATATGTGGGATTCTGATTCCAATTAGTATGCCAGTTACGAGTCTGAAAGTGAAAGTCAGTCAGTAGTATCCGGCTCTTTGTGACCCCATGGACAGTACAGTCCATGGTGTTCTCCAGGCCAGAATACTGGGGTGGGGAGCCTTTCCCTTCTCCAGGGGATCTTCCCAACCCAGAGATCAAAACCAGGTCTACAGCATTGCAGGCGGATTCTTTACCAGCTGAGCCACAAGGGCAGGAGATAAATGACAAGCCAAAGTTAGCATCTTAAAATGGCATCCTGAAATAAATTATTTAAAATTGGGTAATTAGAGAATATTTTAATAAACTATTTCTAAAAATAAGTGCCTAGTGTAGAAAAATGACAAAGGATAAAGCAGTTCGCAAGGCTAGTAATAGTGGAGGCTGTTACCATTTCTAACTCTGAAACGGTAAGGAGTGGAAACAGTTAGCAGAACCTGGAGACAAAAAACTCTGAAGAAAGATAATTTAACAGAATCTGGGACCTTTGGCTATGGAACAGAGCCAGCTGCCGGGGCTATTAGTAAGAGCAGGAAAATAAATACCCTTATCTCATCTTTATCCCTTATTTTGATCCCCTGTAGGGGTTCCTCATGGATTAAACTTAACTAAAAGACAAAGGAACTCATTGCTATAATCCTTATAGACCAGGCTTCTGGAGTGCAGGGGACTTTTCTTGAGTGGGCTGTGGATATGGAAAGGCTAAGTTTTCATCTTGAGGTATATTCTAGCTTGATTGGGCTGGACTTGCTCTCTAAAATGATTGAAATCTAGGACTTGACTTCAACCATCTATGCACTTCATGCTGTCACCTAGAGAGAGGCTGGAGGGACAGGAAATGGGGCAAGCTCCTGGGGGGAGTGCCTCCAAGGACAACCCCTGGTGTGTTAGTGCGTTCACTCTATGTTCTGATAGTTAGGACAGGATTTTAGCCATTACAGCAGGGGCTGGCGAACTTTATGCAAAATGCTACATAATAAATATTTTAGATTTTGCAGGTCAGATGGTCTTTATCACAACTGCTTAACTCTCAGCATAGTTCAAAAGCAGCCATAGGCAACACCTAAGCAAATGGATGTGACCAGGTTCTTATAAAACCTTATTTACAAATTAAACTGAGGACAGGATTTGGCTCAAGGGCCATGGTTTCCAGACCCCTACTCTATAGACGCTGGAATCAGGAACAGGACATTGAATTAGAAGCTCATTATATAGACTGGACTTCCCTGGTGGCTCAGATGGTAAAGCGTCTGTCTACAATGCGGGAGACCCAGGTTTGATCCCTGGGTCGGGAAGATCCCCTGGAGAAGGAAATGGCAATCCACTCCAGTACTATTGCCTGAAAAATCCCATGGACAGAGGAGCTTGGTAGGCTACAGTCCATGGGGTTGCAAAGAGTCGGACATGACTGAGCAACTTCACTCACTAACCCAATAATAGTTGGTGAATGGTGGGAATCAGTCAGTATAATTACATACTCAGGTTTTACCCTCATCAAAATGACTCAAAGCAGTGAGTCTATGGTCACAAGATTAATTTCTGATCTCCTTGGCTGTAAGGTTGATGCTGTTTTTCTAGTTAGGTTTGGTTTAGGAACCCAGTGGAACCAACACTCTAGGTAGGAGGCACCCTTGACTTTTCATAAACATAAAGATGCAGCTCTCCTGCTCCAGTGGGCTTCCAAGACCCCTGCACGAGCCTCCCTTTCCTACCAGACTCTTCCCTGTCCGTTCCCTGTACATACGTTCTTGTACTTAGGCTTCCCTCATTCAATCTACTGCTCATTCTTGGGTCTCAGAACAGAGGGCTTGCTCTCCAGATTCTAGCTTTTCTTTATTTGACCAGTGCTGGTTAGGCAGAATGTAGATTAAAATGGCTTCATTTCCAGCTTGTATACTTGTGTATATATTTTTTTTTCATTTACTCTCATAGCTAAAGCTTTGGTTTTAAATTATTGGTTATTTAAAAAATGGACCTGGACTTGGTGCCTATATTAAGCCATTAAAAGCTCTAATTGGAGATTCAGGAATGAAATCCATTTGGACTTCCAGATTTATTAGCCTCTGAATCACACACAGCAGAAACCAGAACATTGGAGTGCTCTCATCCAGATTTGAGTTACTTCAATGTGGCTTCAACATAAAGAAGACACAGCTCAGGGCTTTTGGCTCCAGATTCACACACTTGAGCATGTAGAGTTCTGGATTTTGTCCAAAAGTTCTGACACTTGAAAAAAAAATATGCACTTTTCTTCTGCAGAGTAAGGAATAGATTTCCAAGCACATAACGGCTTTCCCCGTGGCACAGTCATGAACTATCCGCCTGCCAATGCGGAGATGCAAGAGACCCTGGTTCGATCCCTGGGTTGGGAAGATCCCCTGGAGAAGCAAATAGCTCCCCACTCCGTTATTCTTGCCTGGAAATTTCCAAGATAGAAGAGCCTGGCGGGCAACAGTCCACTGGGTTGCAAAAGAGTCCAACACAACTGAGCGTGCACACACACACACACACACACACACACACACACACACACACACTGACTTTTCCTCAGTCCCTCAACTGTCAGTCTTTCTGACAATGGTGTGCCTTCCAGTGAAAGGGGTTGATCTGAGAGTGTAACCACATTGTACAGCTGTGCTAACGGGCCAGTGGGGGAAGAACTGAGCTTTGTTTTCACCTTATGAATTGGACTAGGCAGAATTTGAGTCAGCCTGGTGTGATCCTAAAAGCAGACCTGCTCATCACCTAGCTAGTCTAGTGGCTATTTGCCATTCCTAAGGCGGAACGTGAAAACCAGCAGCAGTGGCCGCCTACGCTTACTCTTTGGAAGAAAAGCTATGATCAACCTAGATAGCATATTGAAAAGCAGAGACATTACTTTGCCAACAAAGTTCCGTCTTGCCAATGCTATGGTTTTTCCAGTAGTCAGGTATGGATGTGAGAGTTGGACTGTGAAGAAAGCTGAATGCCGAAGAATTGATGCTTTTGAACTGTGGTGTTGGAGAAGACTCTTGAGAGTCCCTTGGACTGCAAGGAGATCCAACCAGTCCATCCTAAAGGAGATCAGTCCTGGGTGTTCATTGGAAGGACTGATGTTGAAGCTGAAACTCCAATACTTTGGCCACCTGATGCAAAGAGCTGACTCACTGGAAAAGACCCTGATGCTGGGAGGGATTGGGGGCAGGGGGAGAAGGGGGCGACAGAGGATGGCATCACTGACTCAATGGACATGGGTTTGGGTGGACTCCGGCGGTTGGTGATGGGTAGGGAGGCCTGGTGTGCTGCAGTCCATGGGGTCGCAAAGGGTTGGACATGACTGAGTGACTGAACTGAACTCAACTCAACTCTTCTGAAGGATATCCAGAGCAGCTGTGGAGGGTGGGGAGGCAGGGGGAAAGCACAGAGATGGGGGAGAATCCATAGGATTTCTCTCAGGACACCGAGCGGGGTTAGGACAACCACATAAGCATCAGGACAGTGACAGAGAGGAAGTGCTTCTGTCTGCAGTCCGAGACAGTTACATGCATTCTGCTGAGCTTCAGAAGGCCTGAGCTTGGCAAGATTGCAAGTTCAAAAGAGTCTTACTGGAGTAACATGAAATCAAGATTCCAGTCCGAGCTTTGCCTTAATTGCTATGTAAGTGAGGTCTAATCATTCAGCCTTCTGTGGGAGTTGGTTTCCTTATCTGTGAAGTAGGGATAATTAGTCCTGCCCTATCTCCCTCAAAGAGATTATGACAAGTACCAAATGAGAACATTAATGAATGCGGAAGAACTTTGAAAGCTTTATAAAGCAAAAGAAAAAGACAGTATTATCAACTGACTCACTAGCAACAGAATATTCTGTCTACCAAACACGAACTTCTCATCCAGGCTTCCAAATCTTTCTTTCAACTGGACTTGACTTTAAGAGCAGCTGTTATCAATGCCTCGCCTGGGATTGATAAGCGAAGCTATTCCCATGACATTTCTTTCCACACTACATTTTGCTCATCCCCATGTACACATGTTATGTATTTTGTTTCTAGTTTTCCTCCTAACTCTTTTTCAGTTCTCCTCACAGCCCCACCCTATGTCTGAAAGCTGGCTCTTACACCTCCCCACTCAGCCCCCTTCTTATTTAGAGCAGTCCTTGAGAAGTAACATCTCCTCCCGTGCATCAGCTAGCATCCACAGGCCGATAAGCTCTTCTCATTTCACGTTTAGTGACAACACCACCCCACCACTAGAAGTTAGACAGGATGAAATCTTTCCCTTTCCTTAATCCTTTCTCTCATCCTCAACATTTCCTTAGACATCAGATCCTATCGCCTCTATCTCCTGAATCTCCGTATTGTTGCCACTGTTTTTCTCTGGGCCCAAATCTCTGATACTTTGGATTATCGTCACAGTTTACTGATCAGATTCCTTATTTCCAGTCTGTTTTCCTGCCAGTATATCTTCCACTCTACTGCCAAGCTGATGTTTTTAACACACAAATCTGATCATGCCCTTCCTCTGCTTTGGATACTTCAATAAGTCTTAGAATTAAGAGTTTAATTTTTAGAATTAAGTTCAAAGGTAGCACAGCAGTGCACAAACCTCACCATGGTCTGCCCCCACCTATCCTTTTCCCTACTGGGATGGGTCCTTTTTAGGTCTTGAACTCATGTACGAATTTGAGGAAGCAGAAATTTGTAGGTAAAGATTTGCAACCAAATGGTTATTTGCTCCAGAAGCTCAGCCCCGCCACCCTTTTGGACCACGTTTGCAGTCCCTCTTCAAGCCTTCCTCCCTGCCATTCCTCACACAGACATCGAGCTCTGGACATGTAGCTACTTGGGAGTTCTTCAGTGATGGGTGGCTTCTTTGATGCCTTCAAACTTTGTGTCTCCTCTGCTGGGAATTCCTTCTTGCTGTCTTTGTCCAGCTAAAGACAACTTGTCCTTCAAAACTTGGTTCAAATATTACTACCCTGATGAGGTCTTCTCTGATTCTTCATCTACTGATTCCCATCTTGTGGTTCAAGAACAGCATGGATAGTCTTCTATCCCATCTTCCCTCAATAGAGTTTTAATCCTTTGTGTGTTTACTTGTTGGAAAATTTGCAAGCAGAGATTTTATCTTAATTGACTGTATATTTGCAGCTTAAAGCACGTTACTGTGGCATATAAGAAGCACTAGATAAAATGCTTGCTGAATTAAATTGAAGTGTTCTTATCCAGAATACTCTTCTCCCTCTCTCTAACATACCTTGTTATTTTCTTAAGGTTACTCTCAAAGACAATCTCTTTATATAATCTTGCTTTATTATCTCCATCATCATGAATGGTCTTCTGCTGGATTTTCTTTATTGCTAGTGTGTGTTTTTAGCATTGCATATTAATTTAGAGGTGGCTTTTAATTATATCATGCCTCAATCGTTGTTATGCTCTAAATATAAAATGCAATGCAGGGTACAGTATGCTGGGAAAAGACTCAGAAGAGCTTCTTTTGGTTTTACTCTGCTATGAACTAAATGTGTGGCCCTGGGCAAATTATTGATTTCCTTTTCCCCTCTTGGTTTAAATTTTCTTATTTTGAAAATGAGGGATCTATATAATCTTTAAGGTACCTGCCTGTTAAAAGACTACACGCCATTGATGTATTTAATACTTTTCCATATTACATCTCATATATTTCACTTTTAAAATCACACTGAATATTTTACATGCAGGGAATATTTTGTGCTGCAATCTCTTTTGTCTATGGGTCACTGACTATACATCTTAATATCTATGTAAAAGGAGTGCTTAGTAAACTTAGTAAACTCTAAGCATCACCTCCAGAGATTGTGTGAAAGACTGATGTAACAAAGGGTTAACATAATCATTATTTTTATAACTTCAAATCTCTAGATTACACCATGAGTTATGCATGGTTAATGAATCTCATGGCTTCATCCCTATAACCAGTCTATCCTTTAGAAAGAAGGCCAGATTGAATCTTCAAACCTTCTTTTTGAAGTAGGAATTTCCTTCCATCTTGGGAAAAGATATATTCTGATTCAAAGTGGGAAAAAGAGCTCTAAGAGACCCTGAAAGAGCTTCAAAGGAATTTTTGGAGTCCAAACTATGGCAAGAAAATGAAGAAAAACTAAATTTAAAAAAAAGCACAATTGATTTTTTTCTTCTTAATCTAAGGGAAGATGTGCTGTGATACAGAGTCTAACTTAGGGTTTTTCCAGACTAGGACTTTCTGACTGGGGTCAGAGACATTTTTTCTGATTCCAGGGAAAGACCAAAGGTGAGTGGCCTCAGTCATAAGTGATGATATTTATTGTAGTCATACTGGCTTTAAAAAAGAAAACTCTGTGTTTATCCAGCACAGAGGCTCTTCATTGTCTTTCATCTTAGCTTTTGAAAATCAGGAGCCTTCTTCCCCAGCACCGGCCATATATGTAGACGTCGCAAGCCTGGGCTACAGAGATCAAAGGACTGCAGTGGGAGCAACGCTGCAGAGCTGAATAGTGGACCCTAAGCACCAAACACTCTCTCTTAAAAAGGAAATGCAATTTTTCCGTGACTAATTCAGATCAACTCTGTTGTGGAAATTGCAACACTCGCTAGGCATTTAATCCACCTCAATCATCTGTTTCTTTTCTGTTGGTCAGGGTAGGTGGGAAACGGCCTTGATGTTCTAATTAAAGAAATCACAGTGACAGTAACTACACATTTATTGGGCTTGCATGGTGGCTCAGGTGGTAAAGAATCTGCCTGCAAAGCAGCAGACCTGGGTTCAGTCCCGGGGTATGGATGGTCCCCTGGAGGAGGAAATAGCAACCCACTCCAATAATTCTTGCCTGGAGAATTCCATGGACAGAGGTGCCTGGCAGGCTGTAATCCATGGGGTGGCAAAGAATTGGACATGACTGAGTGACTAACACTTTCACTTTTACTTTGCATGTATCATTATTTGTTTAGTTTTATATCTCTGTCAAGAGCATATTAAAGTATTTAACACCTGAAGCAGATCAATCTTAACCCTCCCCACCTCTATACACAAAATTATTTTCTGTAATGGTTATTCTTCTCTGTGGTACTCAATACACTACACTATGAATACCTTGAAGTCAGATATTATGACTTATTTATCTTTGAATACTGGAGTGAGTTGCCATTTCCTCCTCCAAAGGATCTTCATGACCCCAGCATCGAACCTGCATCTCCTGTGGCTCCTGCATTGGCACGTGGATTCTTTACCACTGAGCCACTTGGGAAGCCCCTTTAAATCTTCAGGGTCTAGTATTCTTCCTGACTTTTTAGTAGATGCTCTAGAATTGCTTACGAATTGAGTGGATAAATGGATAATTCTCTGTAGCATAGCCAGGATTGAATACTAAGTGACTTTTAGCATGCTAGAGATGATACACTGCATTAGACAGAGGTCTGCATTTTCCTTGGTATGCCTAGGCAATACCTAGAGAATTCTTTAAAGGAGTTATATAGTTCTACCAGAGAAAGCCTATGGACTTGACAATAGGTTCATATATTGCCATGTCAAGTATGATCTCTTCAACTCTTTCAAAGCCATAGCTCCTGGCATTTCAAGTTCTTGAGCTATAGGCCCAAAGTGGGTCAGACGCCTGAACTGTCATAGTTAATTTGCTCTTACTATTGAAAGTCTGTGCTGGATGTCAAAAATTACACAATTACGTCTCTTACCCTCTAATTGTTACTCAATTTTCATTTTTCACACTCATTTTGCAAGCACTGAAGTGCAAATTAAATAGTAATTAGGGGGTAATAATGTACAACTACACAATTCTTCAGTCTTCTGTACAATATCAGTTGCTCCACTGAAATTCTCAGTAAAGATGCTAAAGCAAGCACCGCCATTCAAAGAATTTGATTCTCTGTCACTCTCAAGGTGATCCATTTAAAAATAACCTTTCTGCCAGAATTTCTGTTTATCCATGGCTACAAAAGCAAGTAAGCAAGCAAGAACACCAGCAATCTTTAACAAGTAACTCCTTTGCCAATTTCACAACTTAACCCTGAAAAACAGGAGAGTTATGTCAGTGACTAAGATCTGAATTTGCTTCCCAAGTGATCGAGATAGTTTTGCATCCCACAAATGTAAGAGTAGATTCATTTATCCAATTAATATTCAGCTCAGTTCAGTGAATCACTCTTTGTGAGACCAAGCATGCCCGGCTTCCCTGTCCGTCACCAACTTCCAGAGTTTGCTCAAACTCCTGTCCATAGTGTTGGTGATGCCATCCAACCATCTCATCCTCTGACCTCATTCTCCCCTTGACCTCAATCCTCCCAGCATCAGGGTCTTTTCCAATGAGTCAGTTCTTCACTTCAGGTGGCTAAAGTATTGGAGTTTCAGCTTCAGTGTCAGTCCTTCCAAAGAATATTCAGGACTGATTTCCTTTAGGATGGACTGGTTGGATCTCCTTGCAGTCCAAGGGACCCTCAAGAGCCTTCTCCAACACCACAGCTCAGAAGCATCCGTTCTTCAGTGCTCAGCCTTCTTTATGGCCCAACTCTCACATCCATACATGACTACTGGAAATATCATAGCTTTGACTAGATGGACCTTTGTCGGCAAAGCAATGTCTCTGCTTTTTAATATGCTGTCTAGGTTGGTCATAGCTTTTCTTCCAAGGAGCAAGTGTCTTTTATTTTCATGCCTGTAGTCACCATCTGCAGTGACTTTGGAGCCCAGAAAAATAAAGTTTGTCACTGTTTCCATTGTTTTTCCATCTATTTGCCATGAAGTGATGGGACTGGATGCCATGATTTTAGTTTTCTGAATGTTGAGTTTTAAGGCAGCTTTTTCTGTCTCCTCTGTCACTTTCATCAAGAGGCTCTTTAGTTCTTCTTCACTTTCTGCCATACGGGTGGAGTCATCTGCATATCTGAGGTTACTGATATTTCTCCCGGCAATCTTGATTCCAGATTGTGCTTCCTCCAGCCCAGAATTTAACATGATATACTCTGCACATAAGTTAAATAAGCAGAGTGACAGTATTCAGCCTTTACGCACTCCTTTCCCAATTTGGAACCAGACAATTGTTCCATGTCTAACTGTCGCTTCTTGACCTGCATACAGATTTCTCAGGAGACAGGACGCAATTAGTATTAGTAACATCTTAAGGAATATCAGGTCTTAGCAGGCAAGCAGTATGTATCTTACAATATACTTTGGAAATTTTTCAAAGTGCTCCAGTCTTCAAAGTGGAACAGGGTGGTGGAGGAGAGTGTGAGCTCTAGGATCTCCCATGATCTGGGATGGGAGGGGGTGTTATTATCCTCCACTTGCATAAAATAGTTAAAAAAATAAATATCCCTCTTGATTCGTGCCCTGGCAATTCAGAATCTTGCTCAGATGATAATGATAATGCACAGAAGAAATTCCAATGGCCTAGAATAATCCCCCTTTTTTTTGCTTTTGACATTTTTGGGGTTCTGTTATTTGTATATGCTTGGCACTCTGCTAAGGCAGCTTTGCATGAATTAGATAATTGACTTTAATTCTCTCAGTTACCCTGTGAAGTAACAAAGTAGCTTTGATTTCTCTTCTTTTACACATGAGGCAACTGATATGTTCTGGTAATTAGCCAGTATTTGAAACCAGATTTTCTTGTTAGTTCATGTGCAGTATTCTTTTTAAAAAATGACCAGGAAGGACACTGGGAAAAGTGGTCAGTGGCCTCTGAGTGACTTTCCCTTTTCTATGGCTTTTGGTTTGCCTGTTTTCCTTCAAACATGAGTTTTAACTGCATTGACCATTTTCCAGTTTGTTAAATTTATCATGCCTTCTCTCACACCTCCTGGCTTTGCACAAGTTGTTATCAGAGATCACTATTTCCTTTCTCAGTGCCTGATAAAGTTCTCCCTACTGGAGCCATCAGAAAAGTGTTAACCACCTCTGGGAAGTCTGCAATTTCCCTTAGCACCCGGCACTTCTACAGTTATAGTGCTAATTGCATGCATCCTAAAGCCCTGCTTACTGTACTATCCATAGCTGTAAAGCTTGTGAAAGAGGGAGGAGTTACATGTAGCACCCAGAATAGCGCCTGGAGCCTAATAAGTGCTCAGAGCAGACCACTGATTGGCTGTGGTTGCATTTGTGAATGCGTGCTCAGTCGCTAAGCCCCGTCCAACTCTTTGTGACCCCATGGACTGTAGCCCACCAGGCTCCACTGTCTATGGGATTTCTCAGGCAAGAATACTGGGGTGGGTTGCCATTTCCTTCTCCAAGGGATCCTCTCAACCCAGAGATCAAACCTGCCTCTCCTGCATAGGCAGGTGGATTCTTTACCACTGAGCCACCAGGGAAGCCCAACTGTGGTTGAGTCTGATTGTAATTTCTCTGCTCTCTCTTTAAACCTCCAGTCTAGAATGTGCAAAGAACATTAACAGCGGTGATCTCTGGAGTCGGGGAATGGAAACCAGGTGGGAGGGGAGCATGTTTTCCTTTGCATACCTTTGGTGTAAATAATTTACTATGTACAGGAATAAAATTGTAAATAAGACTAAAAGTATTAAAAAAAAAAAAAGGTGGCAAGGTGATTTGAAAAGGCTGCACTTTCCCACACGTTGTCCTTATCTGAACTCTTTCTATGTGTTGGCAAACCGAGAGCTCTCAACAGAAGCACTGACGGATCCATTGGTGAGACACTGGTGCAGGAGCAGGAATCTCCTACTTAGCTCACTCAGTAGCACTGGCTGTGAACCGCAATCTGCTGCGACTGGGTGCAGCATAGAGAACCAAACCTTGTCCAGAAAAATTCTCACATTCAAGGCCTACAAAAGAGCCATGCCCAATATATTTGTTTGATCTATACAAATTTTTAATTTTCCCCAATGTATATTATATACCATAAATCACTTGAGGCTTGAGAAAAACTGAGATAGTTTGGCTGAAATGTAATAGGACATTCTTTTTTGATAAGAAAACAATATAAATGCACTTGATATGAATCAGCCCCAATAAATAATCCAGGAGATTTTTAAGGTAGAAAAATAAGTTTTTCAGGGCCATAAATCCATAAGGAAATAGACTGCTAGAGAATAGATTGAACTAACTGGGAAGCAAACTCCATTAAAAGAAGATTAAATTAAAAGCTCAGAATGACTTCAAAGTGCCCTTGGTTCGAGGAAGAATATGGAGACCCACAAGCGGAAATGGAATGTAGACTAGCTGATCATAAATATGATCTGTTAATAAAGGAGCAAAAATTGAAGTTATTTTAATTCAACAAATGGTTATTAAGTGCCTCTTCAGAACATGGAAAGCTCTCTTAGGTACTGCAAAGCATTTAGGATGCAAGGCCAAGTCTTTCCATGAAGGGAATTTACAAACAAAATGGTGGTGATAAGACAACTATTCAAGTAACTTCAGTGACCAAAAATTCAGAATTATCTCCTGAGGGGTATACACAATGCCCTAAAAAGTACAATTTGGGGACCTCATGTAGGGTCAAGTCGAGACTTCCTTCATGGCTGCTGGGGTCTGGGGTCTGCAGTGGAGCAGCAAGCATTCTAGAAAGAAGGAGTAAGTGGAGCAGAGAGCTGGTGTTAGGAGCAAATGTAAAGGTTAAAGAAACACACACATAAAAATGATTATTTGTGTTGTTGGGAGGGTCTCGGCTGGAGAAACTAAGCTGAGTTTGTCAACCAGAACTCAGTCACGTGTTTCTTGCCATGCTTTGGTTCCTGAAATGTATTTCTGAGTGCGCCAAAGAGTTATCAGGAAAACAACATGTTCTAAAGGAAGAAAGGGTTAAGAAATGAAAGGCAGTATATGCTGTGGATAAGAGTACACACTCTGAAGTCAGACCTGGGCTTGAATCTTGACTCCTTAGTGCTGATAAGCTATGCAGTTTCTCTCAGTGACGGAGATAATGATTGGTGTAAATGATGTAATGATTAATGTACTTCAGATGCTTAATAGAATGCCTGGCAGCTATCACAAGTTCAATAAATTATGACTATCATTAATGCTTTTAGTGTTACCATTATTTTTATGCTTGGTTTCAGGACAGCGTCAGGGTCAGGGTGCAGAGGTGTCGGTCAGCTGTATTTTCTGGTAATGCAGTGCCTTGGAGTCACGCCTGAGATCCAGCGAGAGAGGTGGCAATAGTACAGTGGGTGAAATGAGAAGAGTGAGTCTGAGAGGCGCACGAGATAGAATGGCAATCCAGCCCACGGGGCTGACTGATGGGGTACTAGTGGGTAAAGGCTGTTGGAGCCCACTCAACCTGGCAACCAGCCGTCAAAGCCACCGAGCGCGCACACTGCATTTAGAACGAAGACCATGATACAGTGCAGTGGCCCCTCTGTGATGGCCATAGATGGCGCCTGCAGCAGCAGCGTTCAGAGATCCAGAAAAGGAGGGAAAAGGGTGGAAGGGAGCCTATTGCTTAGGGGAGAATTCGAGAGATGGCATGTCCATCGTGTCTCTGAGGACTTAGGGAACTTCAGGGAGAAATCTGAGGAAGCTAGGCGAGGAGGCAGTCAGTTACTATTACTAAAGAGTAACTAGACTACTTTGGGCCTCTTTTGCCTCTGTACCTCCAACCCTGACCCCTAACCCTGGCTATTGCCCCAAGTTGATGCAATGTAGGGTGGCACCCCACTCCAGTACTCTTGCCTGGAAAATCCCATGGATGGAGGAGCCTGGTAGGCTGCAGTCCTTGGGGTCGCTACGAGTTGGACACGACTGAGTGACTTCACTTTCACTTTTCACTTTCATGCGTTGGAGAAGGAAATGGCAACCCACTCCAGTATTCTTGCCTGGATAATCCCAGGGATGGGGAAGCCTGGTGGGCTGCTGTCTATGGGGTCACACAGAGTCGGACACAACTGAAGCAACTTAGCAGCAGCAGCAGCAGCAGGGTAACACTGGTTACACTGAGGTGGGAGAAACAGAACCAGGTTTGGGAGGATAGCAGGGTGCAGGGAGAGAGGCTGGGGAAGAGATTGGAGCAGACAGTTTCCTCTGATTCTTCAAGCTGGATTCTCCTCCCAGGAATGTGGGCAAGACAATTCATTGTCAGAGGAAAGAAAATGTTAGATCCGCTAGGTCTATTTCTTTAACAAAAATGACAGGAAAAAAAAAAACCTTTAACTAACACTTAGATCCTATTTGACACCAACTTCTTGATTTCATTTCTCATATTAAAGGGCGAGAATCCTAATTAAGGCCTACTGCAATAACTATTAATCACTTTTAATTGAGCTTAGATAAAACCATCTTGTGCTTCAATAGATGAGGCTTTGTTTTGTTACACTTTATGGCAATTAAAGGCTTTAGACAACTTGTCATTTTAGCTTCTTAATAGCATGTTGCTGCTTCAATATTTTCTTTAATATTTAGCAACACATGCTTTTGGTGACCATACAGTATTACTCCAATGCACCTCTTGATTCCTTGACCCCCTAATCTCTTGGGATAGTTCTAAAAAGGGTTTTCCTTCCAACCAGCAGGTGACTTTGAAGACATATTGCCATATGGTGCTAAAAACATTGTAATACATCACCACTTGTTTGCCAGCTGTTGCTCTCCTCTGCTAGGCAGTGATTCAGATGCTCAGGGATGATTTTGAAAAACGAATCTTGCTAAATGAAAGAGTTTTCCTCATCATGTCCCATTTCATTATTATTAGCTGGCTATTTCAAACATACAAAGAAAAACAAACAACTTGAAAAGAATCCTTTATATATGAAAATAGTATTTTTCTGCTGTCCAGGCACCTGCCAGCCTCGTGCGTGACAGCATTCCCATTTCACAGAATGGGAGATGGAGCCATCGGCAACTGATTCCATGGGGCCACTTGGATGAAGACGGACACTGTGAAGTGTTCTTTCAAGGTACTGGGATCTCAAGCTGCTTTCTACCTTGTCTGAGCAGAGAGAAGCCCAGACTTCCTGTAGCTTCATAGCCAGCTGCTTTTGTGGTATGGATCAAGAAGGGCCAGGGAAGTCCCCTACGGTCGCTCTATGCAGCAGTGCCTGCATTTCCACCATTACTGATCTAGGATTTGAAGTAAGGAAATTTTCCTCCAGAAGCTCTCTTTGAAATCTTCATATGTTACACGGGTGGGACACAGTTTATAGTGTGCAAGGATTAACTCTGAGACCCAGCCTTTGGTTTCCTTTACCTTGTATCCGTCTTCACCTAAGTATCCCTAGTACCTGCTAAGCACTCAGTGCCTGCTCACTGAGGAGTAATTGAGTGACTGAATGCACAAACAAAAGAATATGACCGGCCTCCATCGAAAGAGCACTGCTTGAGAACGTGTCCCTTGGCATATGCACGGAGCAGAGAGGCTTGGCGTGGGAGGATGTTAAAAATGTCTAGTCAGTTCACTACCTGAAATGCCACGGAATTCCAGGGCATGTTTTGGTAGAAAGAGCTTCCTGTTGCCATCTCTGTGGAGTTACTGAGCAGCTTTATGAATGACGTATGTACCCCCCAATGCTGTGTGTGAACAGCTGCTTCTTCATTGGAAGGGCCTTTCAACCCTTAGAAGATGAGGTTTTCTGCAGGTTGCTCTGTACTGATCATGGTATGCTGCTGCTGCTGCTAAGTCACTTCAGTCGTGTCCGACTCTGTGTGACCCCATAGACAGCAGGCCACCAGGCTCCTCCACCCATGGGATTTTCCAGGCAAGAGCACTGGAGTGAGGTGCCATCGCCTTCTCCGGATCATGGTATAGCACCATTTTTTTTTTACCCAGCTCAGGGTCAAAGTGAAATCTGACCAGTTCTACTATCATTGATGGAACTGCCATTTTGGCAGTCAACAAACCCATCATTGAATTGCTGTCCAATGCTTGCCCTCAAGTTTTGGCAGTTGGACGACAAGTCCTTTCCTGGCAAAATACCAGATTCTAATAAAAGTATGTTTAACAAGGATAAATGCATTTGAAATCATTAGAGCAGGACTTGGATTCATAGTCAGGTTTGGTATTCACAGCCACAAAGGGAAACATCAGATATTGATGAATTTATGATAGTCCAGAAGGAAAGCTTAATCCAATAGGATTAAAAAGTAAAGCTGAAAGAAAGACTGTTCTGGAGGTGTTGGCTTCAGTGAATAGCAACAGGACAAAATTTAAAATTTCACTCTGCAAATTCAAACAATGGTGAGAAAATGCTAAAAAGTCTATCACAAGAACTGGAAATTTTAAGATCTGAAATTGTTGGTGGGTTAAACAAGTAATTCAACTTCTTTCACTTGGGAAGGAAATGGGAAAAACGTCATGTTAACAAGCATTTGATATCTACTTGCTGTGGTAATAATTGCTTGACCATTACTTATGTGCTAAGCATAGTGCTAAACGATTTTTGTTGGTCATTGCTCTTTATTCTCATGCCGCCCCTGTGACATTGCTGTGGGCATGCTGTTTTTCCTGTTGTTTAGTTGCTAAGTTGTGTCCAACTCTTTTGCACCTCCATGAGTGTAGCCCGCCAGGCTCCTCTGTCTATGAGATTTCCCAGGCAAGAATCCTAGAGCGGCTCGCCATTTCCTCCTCCAGAGGATCTTCCTGACCCAGGGATTGAGCCTGAATCACTAATGTCTGCTGCACTGGCAGGCGGGTTCTTTACTACTAGAGCCACCTGGTGCTGTTTACACCTAGGTGTAAATAGCTCATAGGTGTAAAGAGCGGAGTCTTAAGAGTCAGTTTAGCCAGTCTTTTAAAACTGGCTCTGTTCTCGCCCTCAACCCCTTGGCTAGGCATTGTGGGAAGGCGGGAGACGCGGGGCTGTCCACAAAGTCCCCTGCCCCACGCCTGCGTCCCCTGCCCCAGCTGCTGGGCGGATGCTCGTGGGTTGCAGATGCCCCACGCCCTCCTGAGTCCCCTCCATGGGCTTGCTCGTTCTTCCCCACCATTGTGGCTTGCTGCACATCGATGTTTCAAGGCAGGCATCTCTGTGCCATTGTTTCTGCCTAGAGAGTCTTACTCCATGCACAGGACCAAGTATGTACTTGAACGGACCACTTACCATTTTCCTATCCCCTGCTCCCTGTTACAAACTCATCCTTAACAGCGCTTTGTTAATAAAGCTTGCCTAGAAGGCAATGGCACCCCACTCCAGTACTCTTGCCTGGAAAATCCCATGGACGGAGGAGCCTGGTATGCTGCCGTCCATGGGGTCGCTAAGAGTCAGACAGGACTGAGAGACTTCACTTTCACTTTTCACGTTCATGCATTGGAGAAGGAAATGGCAACCCACTCCAGTGTTCTTGCCTGGAGAATCCCAGGGACAGGGGAGCCTGGTGGGCTGCTGTCTATGGGGTCACACAGAGTCGGACACGGCTGAATCGACTTAGCAGCAGCAGCTAAATCCTCATCTCAGGCTCTGCTTCTAGGCAACCTGATCAATGAAGAGTCATACAACCTTAAATACAAGAAAAAACTTTCAAAACAGTGCCATTTAAAGATGGAACCAGTGGTCTGGGTCAATGCTAAGCTCCCTTTATAGGAAGGATACAGCACTCCCTGGGTCCAAGATCTGGACAGGGCATTTTGTAGGCACTTCAGGCATGCACTAGGAGGAGGTACTACATCAAGATTCAGTCTTTCCATGAGCTGACATTGGATGGTGATGACTTTTTTCTGTGTTTGTGCCTTATGTTTTTCATAGAAATTGTGTTACCTCACAGTTAAGAAAATAAATACTGTATTCTCACTTCTTGGATTCAAATCCTAACTCCGTTATTTATGTGCAGTATAACCTTGGACAAAGCTCTTTACCACTCTGTGCCTTAGTTTCCTTATTTGAAAAATGAAGATGCAGTTGTACCTATCATGGGGATTAAATAAGCTGCTAACATGGGAAATGCTTAGAAAAATAAGTGGCATATAATAGGCGCTCAATAAATGTTCACTGTTGCTTTATATCTCTCTGTATGTAAAAAACTCAGCAATGCTTGTTGTATTAGCTAGTAAATATGTTTGGTTTGTACTGTAAGTGATTTTTATTTTTCCTTCTTGGTTGTTGCTGTTCAGTTGTTAAGCTGTGTGCTACTCATTGTGACCCCGTGGACTGCATGGCGCCAGACCTCCCTGTCCTTCACTATCTCCCTGAGTTTGCTCAAATTCATGTCCACTGAGTCAGTGATGCCTTTTTACCATATTGTAAATTCCTTGATTGGAAGGAACTCTGAATTTGTAAGAAAATTTAGATGTAATTTACATACCATAAAATTTAACCTTTTGAATTGTACCCTTCTGTAACTTTTAAGATATTCACAAGGCATGCAACCCTCTCTACCATATAATTCCTTAATATTTTTTCCACCCTAAACAGAACTTATTCCTGTTAATAGTCACTTCACATTCCCCTGTCCTTCAATCCCCTGGCAACAGCTAATCCACCTTCTGTGTCTATGGATTTGACTGTTCCAGATATTTTGTATGAATGGGAACATAGTAAGTGGTCTTTAGTGACAGACATTCATCATAATATTCTTAAGGTTCATTCATATTATAACATGTATCAGTACTTCATTCATTTTAATAGCCAAATAGTATTCCATGTTCTGCTCATATGTTCACTAGTTGGTGAACATTTTCCCCCACTTTTTGTCTATTATAAACAATGCTACTAAGAACCACCTGAGTGCATGTTTTTGTGTAAATATATGTTTCCAGTTCTATTGGTTATTTGCCCAGAAATGGAATTGTTGGGTCATATGATAACTTTATGAACTTCCCTGGTAGCTCAGCTGATAAGGAATCTGCCTGCAATGTGAGAGACCCTCTTTTGATTCCTGGGTCAGGAAGATCCTCTGGAGAAGGGACAGGCTACCCACTCCAGTATTCTTGGGCTTCCCTGCTGGCTCAGAAGGTAAAGAATCTGCCTGCAATGTGGGAGACCTAGATTTGATCCCTGGGTTGGAAAGAGCTCCTGGAGAAGGGCATGGCAACTGACTCCAGTAATTTTGCTGGAGAATTTCAGGGACAGAGGAGCCTGGCAGGCTAACTACAGTCCATAGGGTCACAAAGAGTCAGACATAACTGAGCGACTAAGCACAGTACACAGCATGATGAATTTATATTTAACTTTTTGAGGAACTGTTTAATGGTTTTCCAAAATGGTTTTATCATTTCCAACAATCTTTATTGTCCATCTTTGTTTGTGTGTTTAGTTTTTAATTTGATGATAATTGTCTTACAGTATTGTGTTAGTTTCTGCCATACATCAACATAGCTAACCTAGTGGTTATAAAGCAGTATCTCATTGAGATTTTGACTTGCATTCTGTAAAAACTAATAATGTTGAGAATCTTTCCTTATGCTATTGACTATTTGTATGTATTCTATGTAGAAATGTCCATTCAAATCTTTTGCTCCTTTTTAATTGGGTTATTTGCTATTTTATTGTAGAGTTATAATAGTTCATTGTGTATTTCAATATTATGATTAATCAGATATATGATTTGCAAATATTTTATTACATTCTTTGCATTGCCTTATCACTTTAGATAGAGGTCTTCGAAAAACAAAAGTTTTAAACTTAGAGGAAGTTCACTTTATCTATCTACCTTGTACTTTTATGTCATGTCTTGTAATTTATATGTCATATCCAAGAAACCATTGCCAATCAGAAGTCATGAAGATTTATTATACTTACGTGTTCTCAAACTTTGCCTCTTTTGACTTAGGATCCTTAAAGAAAAGCATGCTATCTGCAACCTAATAGAGTCTCAGAACTTTGGTTGCACTAACATTGGGCGCATTGGAATGGGTGGCCAGACTGTGTGGGCACGGGTTGTGGTGTTTCACTGTCTCTGCATTTTTCACCTGGCATCCGGCACTGCATTTGCGCTGTAGGTAGGGCTTCAAATTTCTTTGACACTTGGTCAATGAACTCAATAAGGCTTATGATATGCTCCCTACAAACTGGTGACTGAGGCAAGGGAGGTAGCATTAGATCCATGTGATAGATGAGAAAGCAGAACTAGAGACCACATGAATTGCTCAAGGCCACATCACTAGTGGTAGGGTGCTGCCTCCTCCCGAGGGCTCGCTCATTCAGCTCAGATGCGCACCCCCTTCTCTAGGTTTACTGGTCACCGTGGTTTCTTGGCTTTTTTTTTTTTTCTTCAGTCACACTTTCCCTCTGTGACTCATAGGTGAATAATTAGCCCTATGTGAATTGAGTACACAGAAATTTGATAAATATTCAGACAAATAATCCACAAAGTATTTTAGTCCTTATTCTCTTGCTCTTTTCTCTTTGCCTTTGGCAATATTTGCTCCGCTTCTTTCTTCTTTGTGGACAAACTCGACTTAAGACCTGCAGAGCTCTTTCTCTGAGCACTGTCAGTATTCTGTTGCCTGTGCTGAAAAAGTCACCATTCAATTACTATGTGGGATGCGCTACTCTAGATTGCTCTTCATTATTTTGAATGTGAGATTCTTTTCTACTCAATTTAATTGTTAGGTCCTTGCAATGATACCTTATGTGCTTTTTTTTCCCTCAACATCTCTCCACATTAGCGAGCAAAAAGCTTTCATTATTTTCTGACATCTGTTAAGTTTTGTTTTATATTTCCATCCTGATTGTCTGCACATTTACTGAACATTCAGTTTGCCTAGCATCTTCTGCAGGAAGCCTCTGACAGCCCTGCCTTCTTCTGAACACACGTGATACCTGGTCTGAAGAGCTCATGCGTCACTTGCTCCACACTACTTTGTGTCATGCTGCTGCTAAGTTGCTTCAGTCGTGTCTGACTCTGTGTGACCCCGTAGACGGCAGCCCACCAGGCTCCCCCATCCATGGGATTCTCCAGGCAAGAACACTGGAGTGGGTTGCCATTTCCTTCTCCAAAGAATGAAAGTGAAAAGTGAAAGGGAAGTCGCTCTTCAAGACTCTTCAAGACCCCATGAACTGCAGCCTACCAGGCTCTTCCGTCCATGGGATTTTCCAGGCAAGAGTACTGGAGTGGGGTGCCATTGCCTTCTCCGACTTTGTGTCATGGATATTTACAATCATGCCTTATTTTTCTTACTACTCCTACTCAATTCTAAGGTTCTTGAGAGGAGCTATTATTTATTATCCAATTTTATGCTTTTCTGTTCCAAACAAAATCAGTACTTTGATCATACAAAGCCTCAAACCAAATATACGCTTCTTGAGACTCCTTAAAGTTGGGAAAACTGGATAGGATTTGGACTCATGAGACCCAGACAAATTTCCATCTCTGCTATTGTGTGATCCTTGCAAGTTACTTCTTTTAGTGAACTTCAGATTCCTCATCCTCATCCATTATTATTATTATTATTAATAACATTATTATCATTTATTACCTCAAATGAGAGTTGGAAGGATCAACTATATTTAAACTTCTATGTAGAAAATGAAGATTTCTTGTTCTCTGAAGTGTTAAGCTCTAGCCAATCAAGTTCTGTCCCCTTTAGCCCAATACATCTGAGCTTAACTCCTTAAGTTCAGTGTAATGATATATATATTGAGCATAATTCAAAGTTTATTGATGGCAATGATAGGGTTTTTTTTTGTTGTTGTTTGTTTTGGTTTTTGTTATCACTCTGAAATAACAGACAAGACTTGAGTCCATCATCAATAAACATATATTGCATTGAGGCATCTGGTCCCTACAAAGCCAGTAGCAGATGCTAAAAATCAGATGAAAAGAAAGAAAAAAATCTCAGGAGGTTCCCAGGCATAGGTTCAGTGCTCAAACATGTTCATTTTGATGCTAGAGAGTTTGCTTTCTCTTTAGAGAATTCCCAAGCATAACCAGGTCTGTGTCTTTTTATAAAATACAGCTTGCAAGTCTGCCACATGCTTAATTATTCCATTGTTGACCAATATAGTGCAGCAACTGAGAAGGAAAATGTGTCTCTGCAACACAGTCTCAAGCTCACTGTTGGTGTTCAACGAATGCTAATATTAGATACCTAAAATAGAGCAACTCCTATGGTAAGGAGAGAAAGCATTTAACACAAGTTAGCCATTCTCTCTACTTGTTAACACACAGACAGAGAATTGCTGCTAAAAGGAGTTCAGTACCTTGCATGTTCTCTGTGAAGAGTGAGCACCCTTTAAAACCTTGCGTGGGGGTACTCAGCACAGAGTTTCACTGATAATGTTAAGGAACCTGATTTCATTCAGTTCATCATTCACCTTAAAAACAAAGCTTCCCAGAACTCTTAGTTCCTATCAGGGCAACTAAGTAATTGATCTTCCACTGAACTTGTATGTAAGAATGGAGAACTACATTACTTTTCATTGTGATTATTTTTGACTGGTAAATGAGAGGGTGAAACAGATCCAGGGTAAACAGAAGGCAGTCCTGGTTCCACCAGCCTTTCTCCCAGGGCTGTGCCTGTGGCGGCCTTCCTGTGGCTTTGGTGAGCAACCACTGGAGACCCTTTTGCTGCACCTTTACCCGATTTGGCATCCAGGACTTTCACTGCAGAATGGGAACAGGACAGGCATGTAACGACCAGTAGTATAGCCAAGATGTTTCTTTGTGAGCTCCAGAAATAGGAAATTCAGTGGATGTAGTTACCTCTAGAATGGCAAAGAGTCTCAGCTAATCTGTGGCAGAAATTTGACAAAACATGATAAGATATTTACATATCTCAGGTGTGTATTAGGAATTAAGAAGCAGCCTTTTTATTGATTACCCAAATCTAGACTATTCAGGGAGAAGGCAATGGCAACTCACTCCAGTACTCTTGCCTGGAAAATCCCATGGATGGAGGAGCCTGGTAAGCTGCAGTCCATGGGGTCACTAGGAGTCGGATATGACTGAGTGGATATGCATTGGAGAAGGAAATGGCAACCCACTCCAGTATTCTTGCCTGGAGAATCCCAGTGACAGGGGAGCCTGGTGGGCTGCCGTCTATGGGATCGCACAGAGTCGAACATGACTGAAGTGACTTAGCAGCAGCAGCAGCAGCAGCAGCAGCAGCAGCAGCAGCAGCAGCAGACTATTCAGAGAACTTCCAAAGGAAACTGAACACTGTTATAGGAGAAGATGTGGCATTTATTCTTTCAGGCCTTTGTTCACAAACATTCCTAAAATTCCTACTATACCCCAGGTACTTGAGATATAGACGTGGTGCTATTCTCTCATAAAGACATTCACAAAAGATAATTTAAAAAAATGAATAAGCAAAAAACATAGTCTCTACCCTTAAAGAATTTACAATCTAAGAGAGAAAACAAGTGGACAAATGTGAAACAGAGAGAATAGTTAAGTCCTATGGGTGCAGATGGTGATTGCAGCCATGAAATTAAAAGACGCTTACTCCTTGGAAGGAAAGTTATAACCAACCTAGATAGCATATTAAAAAGCAGAGACATTACTTTGTCAATAAAGGTCTGTCTAGTCAAGGCTATGGTCCTTTCCAGTGGTCATGTATGGATGTGAGAGTTGTACTATAAAGAAAGCTGAGTGCCAAACAATTGATGGTTTTGAACTGTGGTGTTGGAGAAGACTCTTGAAGAGATCCAACCAGTCCATCTTAAAGGAGATCAGTCCTGGGTATTCATTGGAAGTACTGATGTTGAAGCTGAGGCTACTTAGCTTAATTATTCTCTCTTTCATACTTTTCACTTGGATTAGATTGTAAATTCTTATTTTGTAAATTCTTTAAGAATAGAGACTATATTTTTTGCTTATTCATTTTTTTGTTTATTCATTCTTGTGAATGCCTTTATGAGAGGATAGCACCATGTCTATATCTCAAGTACCTGGGCTATAGTGGAAATTTTAGAAATGTTTGTGTACAAAGGCCTGAAAGAATAAATGCCACATCTACTCCTATAACAGTGTTCAGTTTCCTTTGGAAGTTCTTAGAATAGTCTAGATTTGGGTAATCAATTAGAAGGCAGCTTCTTAATACCTAACACACACCTGAGATATGTAAATATCTTATCATGTTTTGTCAAATTTCTGCCACAGATTAGCTTTGGCCACCTGATGCGAAGAGCTGACTTATTTGAAAAGACCCTGATGCTGGGAAAGATTGAGGGCAGGAGGAGAAGGGGACGACAGAGGATGAAATGGTTGGGTGGCATCACCAACTCAATGGACATGGGTTTGGGTGGACTCTAGGAGTTGGTGATGAACAGGGAGGCCTGGCGTGCTGTGGTTCATGGGGTCACAAAGAGTCGGACACGACTGAGTGACTGAACTGAACTGAAATGATGGGTGATTAAAAATGCAAACAGAATTTTTCTTAAGCATTTTTGGGTACAAAGATCTCTTTGTTTCCAATAAAACACAAAGATAATTGTATTTACTGGAAAACAGAACATGAGCACTCACGCATAAAATTTTAAATACAATGTCAGGGAAACAAACACATTGATGACACCAAAATTAGGAGCTCATGTACTAAGTGTCTGAATCTTTGCAACCCCATGGACTATACAGTCCATGGAATTTTCCAGGCCGGAATACTGGAATGGGTAGCCTTTCCCTTCTCCAGGGGATCTTCCCAACCCAGGGATTGAATCCAGGTCTCCCACATTGCAGGCAGATTCTTTACCAGCTGAGCCACTAGGGAATCCCAGTAAGTGTCTGTATAAGCCTATTTCATAGTAAATACTTTTGCCAAGGTAGGCTGTGTGGATGAATTAGGACTTGAAGAAAGGGAAGGTGAGAGAATGAAAAATGAGATAGCTTTTGTAGTTTTGGTGAAATTCTAGAGGAGTTTTACAATTCTAAAGCAAGAAGATTTGACTGGAGGGAGACTTGGGAGACTTAGGAGACAGGGATTCTGGCTGGGTCAACTTGCTTGAACAAAAGCAGAGAGTAGGGCAGTAAGCTTGGTGAGTGGGTACTAATTCACCAGCCTGGGACAGAGATTCAAAATTGGAAGCATTGAGATGCAAGGTTAGATGGATAATGAGATAGGAATTTGAGGGTCATTGTTGGCTTTTGTACAGGGACTCATTACAGAATTTTTAAAAAACCCAAAGAAATATTTGAGCTCATTGAGTCCAACCTCTCTACATCCCCAAACCTTGGCATGTGGTCATTTAGTTTGTGCTTGAACATATTAGTGGGTGAATCACAATGGATATATGCAAACTATTCCATTGTTAAATGGCTATAATTGATAAAAAGTACTTTCTCATATCAAGATTAATTTTAAAAAGCTTCTACCTTCCCATCCCATGTATATCATCATGATTTTGGTTCTCTGGAAACATAAAACAAAGCTTATCCTTTTTTTGCTTGACAGTCCTACAGCTTCTTAAACATATTCCACTTAAGTATTCTCCTTAAAGACTATCTTCAGGCTTCAGTCTTTTCTGGTGAGCATGATATTTAAAATCAGTTTGGCGAATCTGTGTAAGACGTGTTAGATCAGGAAGAAAACTACCTTTGCGGAGGCTAGTTGGAATACTATTACAATGATAGCGATTAGAGAAAAGTGGAAAGGAAATGAAGGATGAAGCTTTAGATGGAAGGATTGATAACTAGTGGACAAATGGCCATTGGAGATAAAGAAACAATGTGATTCAAAGATATCCCACAGCTCTGGCCTGGGATACTGGAAGAATGATTCTTTTGTAACCATCAATTTTTGAGAGGGAGGTTTGGCATTTTTTTTTTCTTAGCAAGAGGTGTCTTGGTATAGTGGTTAAGAGCATGAATTCTTAGTGGCAGAGTGACGGGAGATTCAAATTCTGGATTTAACACTTACGTTATATGACACTGGGCAAATTACTTGGCATATTAGTATCTTGATTTTTTCACCTATAAATATTATGATAAATATAACATATAAGAATATATAAATATCATTATATATATGCATATACATATACATGTATATATATATGTTTATATTTATATGTGTTGTTGCTTGACTGGCAGAGACAGAGAAGAAGCCCAAAACAACAACAATCTATTAATACTTTTATGGGTTTAATTGGAGGGAGTTGAAGTCTAATCCGAGAACTTCAAAACTGTCTGGGGAGGGGCAGTCAAGACATGGTCAAGTCATCAGCTTAGAGTAGGAGGAAATACTGCAGATGGAAATGAGGTTGGAGCCTGAAACGGCAAAGTCATTTCCAAGGTCAGAAGCAGCACAGGTCAGACTGGAAATATAGGTAATTTGTTGCTTTTTCAAGATAAGTGGCAGAAACAGGTCAGGTTTAAGGTGGGATTTCTCTGTCCCAGGAAGTAAGTCTTATATTTTAAATACCTGTCTCCCCATGCTCTGCTTCTCTTTGTCTGCCCTGGATTATGGGTTGATCCTCATATACATAGATTACATATTTCTTCAAGATGAGGAGGTTAAGAAGGTCACCCCATTGAGGATGTCAAACTCCAGGCAATGGGCAAACACACAAGTAGAGATGTTTTATGAGCAGTTAGAACTCAGCTGGAGATGTAGCTGGTGGCAAGCAGAGGTCAGTTTATAGGTGTTGGTGGGTGTTTAGTATTGGCTGAGCTCACTATGCATTAATGCATTCAGATGTCCGTATCTCTCAGAAATTCTCGCTTTGTTTTGGTGTAGCCCATCATGAAATAATCTTCTCCAATCCTTAGAAATTATAAGAGTTTGCAACCCAAGCTGATAAAGGACATGCAATACAAAGGACAGAGCAATCCAGATAGTTTTAATCAGGGGCAAGACAATCACGTTTCTGAGCTTGTTTCATCACCTGTAAAATGAGAATAATAACAACACCTACTTCATGGAGTTATTTTAAGGATCACACAAGATAGCATTTACACAGTTTCCTTGCATAGCAAATAAATGTTAGTTTAAGTGGATGGTGACAATCATCAATTACCTATTGAAACCCATACTGTGGAAATATATACGGTGTAAGCTATGAGGGAAAGCTGGGTCTAATTTGCTTATTTTTCAGTATTATTTTTATTTAGTCTATCTAATTCTCACCTCTGTGTTTCTGGAAACCAGGCAAATGTAACCAGAAGTGATTTTTTTTTTTTTTTTAATTTTAACTGCCTTGGTTCCAAAGGCTTGGTCTTAAAAAAAAAAAAAAAAAAATCATTCCATATGTTTATTCACCTTGAGAAGCCCAGTTTGCTGTACCCAATTTCCCTGTTTACTCTTCCCATACTAATGTTTCTGAGCATGTGAAAATATCATTCTTTATCATTCCAAGTAGGTCTTGGGTTTAATTATGGATTATGAGAAATGAGCTGAATGTTTGAACATTTTGGAGCCTGGTAAGACTGATTTGTTCAGGATGGTTAAAGGCATTTCATTCCTTTGGAAAAAATAAGCCTGGTGTTGCTCACTTGTGCTACATGACAGATAAAGTGTGGCTGAAGTCAAATGAGGGGACCCAGACCTTGCTCAGTCACACTGATTCATTAGGACCTGTGTCAACTTCCCCCAAGAAGGACACATGGGCTCAGATGCTCAGAGGATGGAGAGGACATATGTGACCTCTTGGGAGGAGAAGTCAGCTTGGAGCATTGCCCTTTGAGTTGGGAAAGGAGTGATGGCGTTGTGGGCATTGCCGAGAGGCCATTTTCTTTCCTGAGCATTTTCTTTCCTGAGCATCCCAGGGGCTGTGCTTGGTGGCAACATCTCCCCTACAGGGAGACTACGAGACTGTGGAAAAATTGCACTTGGCAGATAATTAAAAATACATCGGTTTAAATTAATACCTAGTATCCATCCTGCAAGAGATCAAACTAGTAAATCCTAAAGGAAATCAACTCTGAACATTCATGTGAAGGACTGATGCTGAAGCTGAAAGTGCAATAATTTGGCCAGCTGATGCCAAGAGCCAACTCACTGGGTTAGACTCTGATGTTAGGGAAGATGAAGGCAAAAGGAGAAGGGGGTGGCAGAGGAGGAGATGGCTAGATAGTATCACTAACTCAATGGACGTGAATTTAAGCAAACTCCAGAAGACAGTGAAGGACAGAGGAACCTGGTGCGCTGCCATCCACGGGGTCCCAAAGAGTCGGATACAACTTAGCAATTGAATAACTCCTTCCTGAGTGCGGAAGGCAGGGGACCTATGGAGGCATTTAGAGAAAAACCACACTTATGAATTCATTATAGGAATTCTAAATGTATAAAATAAGGGTTAGGCCTTTTAAAGGGGCAAACAGTTTTTCTAATGAGAGCAAGCGAAAACTGAAACTTATGCACTCATTTATTCAATTTTTAAGGCAACAAGTATTCCTTGAACTCTTATCCTAGTAGGTACCATGCAAGCCGCAGAAGATGGCAAACAAGACACAGGAAAGTCTTTGTCAGGAACCAAAAGGCTCACAGTGTGGGTGCCAGGACCAAGGGCAAGCAATGAAATCTAGGCTGAAGGATGCTATGACTGAGGGGAGCCAGGGGGCCCTAGTGAATGGTAGGGGAAGGAAAGGTAAATAATTCCAAGGAATCGTTCAGAGGGTCTTCCATGAGAAAGTGGTGGAGGAACCAGGACTGGAAAGAGGAAGATGGGGTAGCCGGTTGATGGAGGGTGAGGAAGGCCTTCTGGGGGCTTGGAAAAGCTGTGTGCAAGGACTCAGCGCTGTCAGGACCACAGAACTGAAGGCAACCATGGTGTGTCTACCTCCAAGAATGTGATGGGAAAACTATGAGAGATGCTGTTGGCAGAGACAGCAGCTAGGGGAAGTTCCTCTCAGTAAAGTCTTTGGGAAAAGATAGATTTAATAAAAGCTGATGGTGGTGCAAGCCACTATCAGAAACTTCCTCCAAACCAAGTACACAGCATTTGGGAATCATGCGACTTTTGTTACCATCAACAGTAAATCCAGCTCATCTCAAAACCCACAGTCCTTTTTTTCTCTTAGTTTAACCTCATTCAAGGTCAAGGATTCATCTCCTCATTTTATTTCTTCATTCATCAGCAGCCTTGTTTTCCAACAATAATGGCTGGGGGAAAAATATGGAAGCTTGGTGAGTTCAGGGATGGAATGGTCCTTGTGCAACAAAAGGATGGCCTTGATTAAAAGCTATAGTTGATACCTGTGTGCCTGCTTTTGGCCCTAGCTCCTGAGACATGTGGTCGCCCAGGCAATTCCGCACAAATAGAAACACAGTGCTCAAGGCTGAGGCACAGAGTGTGCTTTCTTTCTGCTTCACTGCTGTCTGACAGCATTGCTGCTATGTCTGCGACATGCCCTAGGGTGTTTGTGAAAAATGTCAGGTCCATGGTCTGAGGATTGCTCAGGGAAATACTGTATATTAGAGAGTGAAATCCATAATTGACATAAAAAGGACATTGACAGATAGCTCTGCTGCGTGCACATAGAGGTAATTGAGATATTTAACTGTTTTGTTGGTAACTCCAACACTATGAGGTAATGCTCTACAGTTGGCCTTACTTGCTTTGACTGGTCATGAACTTGGGATGGGTGTGCTGGACCTTGGGTGGGTCAGAGAGGCCTAAAAAGGATAGATATGATTCCCCAAAATGGGAAGCCTGTGGACCCTCAGGCTATAAAAATTTCCAAAATGTTTTTGTGTATTGATTTTCACTTTTGATTCAGCTCCATAGTACTCAAAATCCACCCACTTTGATGTATTTAATGTGAAATGTCATGAGGTTGGCTTCTTAATTTAAATGGTTCAGTTTAAATATATGCAGCCAAGCCTCATTATTCACGGATTCTGTATTTGAAAATTTGCCTACCAGATAATTTATTTGTGACCCTCAGATCAATACTCATGGTGCTTTCATGGTCATTCAAAACCAAGTGCAGAGTGATGAAAAATTTCAGTCGCTTGACATGCGTGCTCCCAGCTGAGGGCAGACAAGGCATCTCTGCCTTCTTTTTTCATTTCTCATAGTGTAAACAAGTGTTTTTTCTGCAGTTGTATTAGTAGTACTTTTTAATATTTTTTTGTCCTCTTTGTTGGTGATTTCCCTACTTAAAATGGCCCCAAGCATAATACTGACACGCTGTCTAGGTTCTGAATGCAAGAAGGCTGTGATACGCCTTATGGGAAAAATGCTTGTATTGATAATCTTCCTTCAGACATGAGCTGTAGTGCTGTTGGCTGTGAGTTCACTGTTACTGAATTAGCAAAAATGTTCTTTTTACTATTTTTTTTGGGGGGGGGCATGCTGTAAGGCTTGTGGGATCTTAGTTCCCTGACCAGGGATCAAACTGAGGCCCGCAGAAATGAAGGCATCTCTTAACTACTGGATGCCAGGAAATTTCTTAACAGGGATATTAAATAAGGTGTCCTTAAACAGAAATACACGTGAAACAAGCACATATATTAATTGGTTGATCAAAAATATCGGGACCAGAGACTCTCAGACGCTGTATCTTGTGTTTTTCCTTGGAGTCATGGTTCAGTATTTACTAATTCAGCATTTGAGGTGCCTTTTTGGAACGTGATCACCTTGAGTAATGTGAATCAACCATAGTTGTTGTTCAGTTGCTAAACTGTGTCTGACTCTTTATGACCCCATGGACTGCAGCATGCCAGGCTTCTCTGTCTTTCACTATCTCCCAGAGTTTGCTCAGACTCATGACCACTGAGTGTGTTGCCATCTGAGCATCTCATCTCCTGCCATACTCTTCTCCTTTTCGATGGTACATAAACATGTATGTGATGTGTATATACACATATATATACACACACACATGCATAGGTATACACACACACACACACACATCCATATACAAAAGCATAAAACAAAAGCTAGTGAGCATAAATGTAATGTTAGCAGCTGGTGGATTTGGATGCCATATATATGGCTGTTTATTATTCTATATTTACCAAAATGCTTTTAGATTTGAAAACTGGCCACCTGCCTCTCTGGACCTTAATTTCCTCAAATAAGGAAGACCATGTTGCCTGAAGAACCTCTTCCAGCTCTGCTATTCTGTCATTTTACATTAACCCCAGACAGGAGCCATTTAATTTAGATATTTAGTAGAGATTTAGTCTTAGACTCCAGTCCAGTGTTAGTTATATGATACTTAAGTATAGAGTTTAAAAAAGGCACCCAAGAAATGAAAGAACAATGATAACTTGATTGATAAATATCCCAGGGAAGGAGATCCTCTATACAAAGTGAACATGAAAGTCGCTCAGTCGTGTCTGACTCTTTGTGGCCCCATGGACTCTGTAGCACATCAGGCTCCTCTGTTCATGGAATTCTCCAGGCCAGAATACTGGAGTGGGTAGCTGTTTCCTCCTTCAGGGGATTTTCCCAACCTAGGGATCGAACCCAGTTCTCTCTCATTGCAGGCTGATTCTTTACCAGCAGAGCCACCAAGGAAGCCCAAGAATACTGGAGCGGGTAGCCTATCCCTTCTTAGGGGATCTTCCTGACCCAGGAATTGAACTGGGGTCTCCTGCATTGCAGGTAGATTCTTTACCAGCTAAACTACCAGGGAAGTCCTATATAAATTTAGTTATATTAAACAAACAAAGTCTTTCAAATAATATGGGAAGTATCTAGTGATGATGGAAACTTGTCATTTGAACAGTTTTTATTTGTTTCTATTTTTGATTAAATTAAAAAGGACTTATAATAGACAAGATTACTTATTTGGAAAAATGTGCTACGTATCCACAGCCTTTTCTTTAAATGTCCTCCAAGCACATTGCATAATAGAAAGAACATGGGATTTGGATTAAGTCAAACTTTATTTCAAAAAAATTTTTTTTTCTCCAAATAGACTATGTGTATGATCTTAACAGAACTGTGTATCTTCTCTGAACCCTAGTTTCTTTGTCTATAAAAATGGTGACATTATTTTTTCTATAAGGAGAAAATTATTAATATATGAATAATCTTGTGAAAGCATGAAAGCATCGGGCAACAAGTGGGATTCAAAAATGCTAGTTCCATTTTTTCTACCCCACAAATGGCCATTATTTTCTAGGAAGACTTATAATGTACTAGTTAAGAGCACAGTCTTTGGGACTATGATACCAGAGTTTAAGTCCCAAGCTTGGTGCTTAGAGCAAGTTATTTAACCTCTTGTCTCTCAGTTTTTTTTTTTTTTTGTCTGTAAAATAAGGATGATAATAGCACCTACCTCATAGAGCTACTGTATGATTTGAAATATTAATACTGATATAAGTTGCTTAGAACAGAATGGGAAGCCTTGTTAGTATGTGCTGTTATTATCAGTATTTCTAAGAACTGTGAGAAATCCTATGTAAGCTAATAAAGGTAGAGTAATAGAGAGTCTTGACTTGCATAAGGGCTTCACATGAAGGCAAATTTTAAGGTAAACCTGATCTTGTACTTTTAGACTGACCAGACAAAGGATTGATGTTTAGTCATTGATTACTTTATTGCTTTGTACTTCACTACAGTTCAATGATTTTATTTTAAAACCTTCATCCTCGATTTAAAATCTTTGAATGTATTCCTAGTTGTTCCATGTTGTATCTTCTTCTGGCAGAGTTGTTCAGATGCGTACTTTTTACTGATAGTAATGGCTACTTTGTTGGGAAGTTCCTAGGTGTCAGGTCAGGGATTTAACCCTACTTGTTAGCTAAATGGATAGCGTGTGTTATGGATGCTGAGAAGACACAGACTCCTGGACCAAGCATAAAGGGCTTTTTGTTGCTGTGGTGCAGCAAGCAGCATGAGCATCATTGGATGCTGAGAAGACACAGACTCCTGGACCAAGCATAAAGGACTTTTTGTTGCTGTGGTGCAGCGAGCAGCATGAGCGTCATCGAATGCAGTGGTTCGCCTTGCCCTTTGCCGAGTCTCACAGAGACTAAGTGCTAAGGGTCCCGTGGATGCTCTGTGCATCATCAAATTTCACTGCAGCTGAGGAATATTACATTTGGGGACCTCATCATTTTGCAGCTAACAGTAAACAGCGTTCTCTTAGACCCAGGGGGAGACAGTTCTTCATCCTTCAAAGTTGCTCCCTGCAAATACAACTCGGAGAAATGTTTGGGCAAAAACCATTTGGGCTTTGCATTCTTGGTACATCCAGCAAGAGGTTCAGGGGTTGGGACTCAAGGCAGATTGCCTTTCTCAACACTGGTTCTAGGAACAATGCCAAATGCTTTAATTGGGGCAATGTTTCCTGGTAGATCACTATGTAGCTAATGTTCTATGTATGTCTTACTCCTTTTAACAGGATTGCCTCTGGGCAATAGTATAAATTGGGTCCATTTTATTTGTACCCCCTATCTTCCTGTGGAAACCTCTTTTTCCTTGGGCAAACTCCCACATACACGACTTACATTTTAATGGCTCTAATCTGATGTTTGAATGCCCATTTTCTTGGCCTGCCCCCATGCCACGTTCAGCTCATTTCTTTTCCTTCTTTGTCCTGAAACAAAATTTACCCATTCTGTGGCCAATCTCTTAGAACTTTTCTCACTTGTAAAGGGTCACTGAGAAAAAAAATGGAAATTAAAATATGTTCATGTATAGAAGGATGGCTCATCAGAGAACATTTTAAGAGAAAATTTTAAGAGAGACCTTGTGAAGACATACTTTAGCCAAGGAATCATCTGAACGGTGGGAATTTGGGATTTCAAGACTATATATACAACTCCATATGTTTGCTCTGTGCATGGTGAGCCCTGGATCTCAGAGATATATTTAGTTTGATTTTATATGAAGAATTGGTTTTTGTGTTCTCTGAAAAGGAAAAAGGATATTTTGAGGTATGGATTTAAATACTATTTCCTTTTCACTCCCTATCATCGGAGAGTTTATGAGATAAAGTTTTAAATCTTAATGAAAGCTACAAGGGGTCGTGGCTAAGTCTTTATAATATGAGGAGCTGCTCTCCTCCTAGTAAGCAATCATTACCCAAACCATATTTTTTAATGTAGGTGCTGCCCAGGGAGTTCATGGCAATACATTAGAACATGGAAAATGAAGCTTACTTAGGCCACAAAGCAGTGGCTCCATGACATAACGCTTCGATTGGCACCTGCACTTGGAGTCTGTAATGTTCCCCTCACTGTGCTTTCAAGACCCAAGTAATTTAAAAAGAAGTGACTGTGTTCATAAAAATGGGAAACTATAAACCAACATAAATGTCAGTTTTTATGTTGATATTTACATTTATCCCATGGAGAGACTGAATTGTGTAGTAATGTGATTCAATATTTGGGGGTCAGATATTTTGATAACATTTACAGATCAATAAATTAGACACATTCCATCTTAAATGATCAGAAATCGCTTCGTTTTCCAATGTGAGGCCAACTTAAAATTTCCAGCAGGGTATATTCCCTGCAGAATTGTTAATTGCACAAGTGCTATAATAGTATTACATTTTAACTACAACTGTGGTAGATTTTTAAGCATCTCAGAGGTTATAAACTAGTCATTAAAATTCATTCCTGTTGGCAATTGGGTCTGCAGAGCCTCTAGCCAGAAAAGCACGCTTCTAATATTTATGTGATTTCCATTTTAACACAGCCATTTGAATTGCTTGTAATACTCCAGCCTTTGTAATGCGCTCCCTTTCCTATCCTGCCCCTACAATTCTCACCAGGAAAGGGTGAGATTCTCTACATTAAAAAACTGGTGCTCGCCCCTCCCTTGCCCCAGGCTCATGACTTCTTCTTCTTCTAGTAAGCCCATGTGATAAAGGCATGTTGCTTACAATGATAGCAGCAAGGCCATTTTTATACTGCTGACATGAAAGAAACAAATAGGGGAAGATATAAGCTGTGTGTACTTCATCACTAGTGAACATCAGGCAGAAATCTGGTACTATTTATTCCCAGGTCCTTAAAAAATAATGGACCAGGTGGTCACCAGGGAGCTGGCTTAAAGCAAATCATGTACTTACTATGACATTGATTTGTTTCACTCTTCTGGTCCATCTTGGTTTTCTTTCCTCAAGTGTGAGTTAGCACTTCTATGTTGTCTAACAGTCATTTTTTCACTCATTTTCCCTTAGCGTGGATGCTGCTGAGAGCAGGACCCATTCAGGGGTCATCTTTTCCTCTTTGTCCTAAGCATCTAAGTCAGCGTCTAACAGTTAATAGATGCACCATGATGTGTAGTAGATTAATGTTCTTATGGATTTGTTTTATTTCACTTCAACTTGAGAGTTTAGCTCTAGGCAAGCCTTGACACTTTAATTCCAGTTTATTTTATTGGGTTGAATCCTGCTGAAATGAACATTTATGGATTACCTACTTGGCAATTACAAAAGATGGAAAATGTGATGTGGTTTCTGTCCTTTGAAAAATTCCAAATAATAGAGGGAAGATAAGAAGACTAAGAGAAATAAGATGTGCCACCTAAAAGTTATTTTTAAAAATTAATGTATTTAAAAGGATCATACTGAACTTGTATGACATGGGATGTTTGATGTAAGGCTTTCAAAATGAAGTAGGATACAGTAAAACTCACACAGGATAACTTGTGAGAAAAGTTTTTTGATTAGGGTAGTGACATGACTTGTTAAGAAGCTTCATTTGGATGAAAAAAAGTTATGACAAACCTAGACAGCATATTAAAAAGCAGAGACATCACTTTGCTGACAAAGGTCCATATAGTCAAAGCTATGGTTTTTCTAGTAGTCATGTATGGATGTGAGAGTTGCACCATAAAGAAGGCTGAGCACTGAAGAATTGATGTTTTCAAACTGTGGTGTTGGAGAAGACTCTTGAGAATCCTTGGACAGCAAGGAGATAGTCAATCCTAAAAGAAATCAACCCTGAACATTCACTGGAAGGACTGACTCTGAAGCTGAAGCTTCAATACTTTGGCCACCTAACGTAAAGAGTTGATTCACTGGAAAATAATCCGATGCTGGGAAAGATTTGAGGGCAAGAGAAGAAGGGGGAGACAGAAGATGAGATGGTTGGATGACATCATGAACTCAATGGACATGAGTTTGAACCAACTCCAGGAGATGGTGAAGGACAGGGAAGCCTGGCGTACTGTGGTCCATGGGGTCGCAAAGAGTCAGACACGTGTGAAAGACTGAACACAGGTAATGGTATCTTTCTAGAAATGCTGTGGAAACAGAATTTGCAGGACTTGGTAAACAGAGGAGTTTAACATGACTCTGGTTTTGAGCCTGTATGACTTGGAAAGAAAAATTGATGACATTAAAAGAAATAGGGAAGGCAGGATGATGAATGCCATAGGAAGCAATCAGAAAAAGATGATGATTTTGGATGTCAGTGTTTTAGGTGTTTTGAACACTGTGAAACCTCCTGGGTCTAGGAAGTTGTAATACATTAGGGTGGGTAAGGCTAACAAAGAAGATGCCATTAATCTGATGGATAAGGCATCTTGTTAGTTGCCAGCTCTGTGACCTAAGACAATTTATCATCTGACACCCTCTATTTTTTATTTTCCTTGTTAGTATCAGAAAGAACTGGCTTTAGTAAAAGCTAGCTTACCATATGATAAATTCCTAGCAAGTACGAAGTGATTGGGAACCTGTTAAGAGATTCCTTGTGGGCCAAGGGAATTTGCCCTGGATTCTCTACTCACTTTGGATTATGACTGTTATCCTCCTCTGGCTCCTCCCCAAACTTGGAGATTTGCTGTCCCTGAGGTCATCAAAGCTGTCCAAATTGATGCTCATAGATGCTACCAGGTCCTCTGTCTTATGAATCATGAATCTTGTTGGTGAAAAAGGAGGCCTTCACAAGATGCATGCGGTCAAATTTGCAAAAGTCTACTTCCATTAAAAAAAAAAAAAAAGGCCCAATTCATTGCATCACTTTGTAACCCTTTCTCAACTTTTGGTAAAAATATAAAACACCTTCATAATTTTCATAAAGACAAGCGCAATCACAGATAATCTTCTTTGACTTTGTGAGAAGTTCCTCACTGAGACAGTTGAGTCCTTAATTCCCCTTTTAAGCGCCTACATTGTAATTCAGCAACATTTGATTGAGTAGAGTGATGCTGCCAATGTTCAGTCAGAGTTAACCTCAAAATAGAGATAGAAAATGGTAAAAGTGTTGCTCATATGATTCACCTGCATCTGATGGAAAAATTTGACTTTCTGTCTGGGATATTTTCTTATATAATTAGAAATGTATAAGTTTGATATTTATAGCTGAGAATATTCCCCTGCTGGTTTTTGGTTCATTTTGTTTCTCATTAACCTTTATAAATATTCTAGTCAGAAATACCCTTCTATTTAGGATACAGTGCTTTCTTAGCTAAAGAATGAAATAATGTTTTAATATTCCTGTTATTTCCCTCTATCAACCATTCTGAGAGATTGCACAGAGAAAGGCAGTATGGCATACTTGGAAGGAATTTGGAGGGACAGAAACCTGGAATTCCAGTCTGACTTTGTGACTTACTAGCTGTGTGACCTAAAGCAAATTGTCCCCAGCGTTTCCTTGTTTTTGTTTTTTTCATTGACATGATAGGTTAAGACCTGAACATCCTAGTGTTGATAGGATCAAGTGGAATACTGGTAACCTTTGTCCTAAGGTCTTTAAGCCCTGTGTGTGTGTGTGTGTGTGTGTGCGTATGCTGGTCACTCAATTGTGTCCGCCTCTTTGTGGCCCCACAGACTGGACAGCCCACCAGCCTCCTCTGTCCATGGGATTTTCCAGGCAAGAACACTGACGCAGCTTTCCACTTCCTGCTGCAGGGGATACTCCCGGCCCAGGGACTGAACCTGCCTCTCTTGCATCTCCTGTATTGCAGGCAGATTCTTTTTTTTTTTTTAATTTTTAATTTTTACTTTATTTTACTTTACAATACTTTATTGGTTTTGCCATACATTGACGTGAATCCACCACGGGTGTACATACGTTCCCAAACATGAACCCCCCTCCCACCTCCCACCCCATAACATCTCTCTGGGTCATCCCTGTGCACCAGCCCCAAGCATCCTGTATCCTGCATCAAACATAGACTGGCGATTCGTTTCTTACATGATAGTATACATGTTTCAATGCCATTCCCCCAAATCATCCCACCCTCTCCCTCTCCCTCAGAGTCCAAAAGTCCGCTCTACACATCTGTGTCTCTTTTGCTGTCTCGCATACAGGGTCATCATTGCCATCTTTCTAAATTCCATATATATGTGTTAGTATACTGTATTGGTGTTTTTCTTTCTGGCTTACTTCACTCTGTATAATCGGCTCCAGTTTCATCCATCTCATCAGAACTGATTCAAATGTATTCTTTTTACTTTAACAAGTGGTGCTGGGAAAACTGGTCAACCACTTGTAAAAGAATGAAACTAGATCCCTTTCTAACACCGCACACAAAAATAAACTCAAAATGGATTAAAGATCTAAACGTAAGACCAGAAACTATAAAACTCCTAGAAGAGAACATAGGCAAAACACTCTCCGACATAAATCACAGCAGGATCCTCTATGATCCATCCCCCAGAATTCTGGAAATAAAAGCAAAAATAAACAAATGGGATCTAATTAAAATTAAAAGCTTCTGCACAACAAAGGAAAATATAAGCAAAGTGAAAAGACAGCCTTCTGAATGGGAGAAAATAATAGCAAATGAAGCAACTGACAAACAGCTAATCTCAAAAATATACAAGCAACTCCTGCAGCTCAATTCCAGAAAAATAAACGACCCAATCAAAAAATGGGCCAAAGAACTAGATAGACATTTCTCCAAAGAAGACATATGGATGGCTAACAAACACATGAAAAGATGCTCAACATCACTCATTATCAGAGAAATGCAAATCAAAACCACAATGAGGTACCACTTCACACCAGTCAGAATGTCTGCAATCCAAAAGTCTGCAAGCAATAAATGCTGGAGAGGGTGTGGAGAAAAGGGAACCCTCTTACACTGTTGGTGGGAATGCAAACTAGTACAGCCACTATGGAGAACAGTGTGGAGATTCCTTAAAAAACTGGAAATAGAACTGCCTTATGACCCAGCAATCCCACTGCTGGGCATACACACCGAGGAAACCAGAACTGAAAGAGACACATGTACCCCAATGTTCATCGCAGCACTGTTTATAATAGCCAGAACAGGCAGATTCTTTACTGCTGTGCCACCAGGGAAGCCTAAGCCTTGAGGTTCTAGTTTTGCTCCATGGGCCCAAATCTGATTATACTCTGGTCAAGATATTTTACATCTTTAAAGTCCTTTCCTCATCCATAAAATGAGGATTATAGTAATGCCAGTTTTATAAGCTTCTTATGATGGTGAATGAGCAAAATTGCAGAGAATACAGTGACTGGATAATATTAAATATCTAGTAAATGTTGTTAATAGCTATTTCAATTAGTACATAGTAGGGGCTCAGTAAAAGGAAGCTTTTCTCATTTTCCTCCTTAATAATCCTTCAGGGTTTGCAAAACAACTCTTAGAATACTAGAGAAAAAAAATCCTGATGTTTGTGCTGTTGATTTACAAAAGAGAAGATCATTTGTTGATTTTAGCTACTGACTTATTTTGAATATAAGAATTGGGAACTCTGATTGAAGAAGAGTCTTCTTTCTTTAAAGCGGCTATGAATGTGTGCAGTCTTCTAGTTACTGAAATTTTAAGTTACTCTGGCTATCCCCCGTCTATTGTCCTAGCTTGCAAGATATTTTAAAAAAACCCTCCGGGTGCTATCTTTCTTTTTAGTTATCCTTTGCCTCACTTCCCGCTTTCTTATGAGAACATTTCTCAGTTCCTCTAGGCACTGATTTCTCTTATGACAACTCTGAAATTTTTCGGTTTCTGTAGAGCCCATCTTCTTTGGGCTTAAAGCATTTTGGCTAGTAATGTAACAGAATGTAATGTCAAAGAAATAAATAATCAGTTGTGCAGTTTCCTAGTGTTAGCTACTCAGTCATGTCCAACTCTTTGTGACTCCATGGACTATGTAGTAAGTCAGGCTCCAATGTCCATGGAATTCTCCAGGCAAGAATACTGGAGTGGGTAGCCATTCTCTTCTCCAGGGGGTCTTCCCGACCCAGGGATCGAACTTGGATCTCCTGCATTGCAGGCAGATCCTTTACCACCTGAAATCCTCTATAAATAAGATATGATGTAAATAAGGTAGGAAATAACAAAATGCTTTACAACTTTCCAGAAGTCAGAATGTAGAAGATAGAGCAGAGATCCTAGCACAGTTCAGGATGAACCATTCCACATTTATCTACCCATCTGCTCAATCTCTCACTGTACAGTTACTAGCTACCTAATGTAGGTAGGATGTTGTTAGAGCCATAATACTGTACAGTGACTGTTTAGAACAGTAATTGTTATGGGTTGAATTGTGCTCTCCAAAAATTCACATGTTGAATGAACTCAGTGCTTCAGAATGTGGCTGTATTTGGAGATACAGCCTTTAAAGAGGTAACTGAATTAAAATGAGGCTGTTCTCATGGGCTCTAATACAATCTGACCGGTGTTTTTATAAGAGGAGAAAATCTGGCAACACAGAGAGACAGTGGGGTACTGACACAGTGAAAAATGACCGAGTGGAGACACAGTGAGGAGGTGGCCGTCTGCAAGCCAGCGAGAGAGACCTCAGCAGAAGCTACCTGCTGACACCTAGATCTTGCCTCAAACTGTTATTTACTCTCCCCATCAGCCCATGGTATTTTGTTATAGTAGCTATAGCAAACTAATAGAGCAATACTTTAAATTTGTCCTACATTTACAATTCTATAGCTTTTATGTTGTCTTCACATTCATAGTATATAACATAACTGCCGAAAGCATTGACTCTGAAACTAGATTCAAATTATCACTTGTGTGACCTTAGGCAAGTTTAACCTCTTTGTTCAGTTTCTTCATCTATAGAATGGGATGGTTATAAAATTATCTACTCCATAGGATTGCTCTTTTACCAGCTGAGCCACAAGGGAAGCCCATGAATACTGGAGTGGGTAGCCTGTTTCTTCTCCAAAGGATCTTCCCGACTCAGGAACCAAACTAGGGTCTCCTGCATTGCAGGGAGATTCTTTACCAACTGAGCTATCAGGGAAGCCTACTCCATAGGATTACTGTCTGAATTAAGTTAGCTAATGTTTTAAATTTTTTTAACACTGCTCAGCATATAGTTAGTTTTAAAAAGTTATTTCTTAAATTAATAGAAGAGAGCATGTATCTTAAATCTTGTGAGCTAGAGAGAGAGAAGATAAGGGATATACCCCTTACTGAGTCTTTATTGTGGAGTGGACAATGTGGTGACAATTTCACTCACATATGAACATGAGAGATTAAATTTTTGCCCACATTTACATGCTGCTAAAAAGTGGTGAGCTTGGGACATTCTTCTATCTTAAATCTGAATCTATTGTTTTAAAATTTTATTCAGCATGCTCAAATATAGGAACAAAATCTAAATAAATATGATTAGGATCAAAATAAAATGGAAAGGATAGCCATTAAATTAAGTACTGTATCAATCAAAGTTCAACTGGAGAAGCAGAACCAGTAATGTGTACATACATTTACATACCTATATGCCTACATATAGATATATCGTGAATCTTTCTATCATCATCTAACAATGCACTATTTTATGTAATTAACTTTGAGGACCAAGCAAATCTGTAGTTCACAGGACATTCATGAGTAGACTAAAACCCCATGGACACAAAGTAAAGTTTGTTATCCACAAGTGTGAGTGTCTGTCTCTCTCTCTCTCCCTTAGAGAGCAATGCACTCTTTAAAGGCTTCCAACTGATTAAGTGAGGCCCACCAGGACAATCTGTCTCATTTAAAGTCAGTTGGGACTTTAATTACATCGGCAAAATATCTTCACAACAGCAACTGGAATTTAGTTAAACAGTCAAGAGAAGGCATGCTACAGAATGGCTGCTACACTCCGTTCTCCCACTCTCCTGAAATCTATCTCCTGTGGCTCTCCCTATCTGAAAGCATTCTGGAAGGGGGCATCCTAAGGAATGCAGTCTAGCTTAGTCAACTTGAGACACCTCAAAGTCATTGGGGATATTTTTAAAATAAAGACTGCCATTTACTATACCTGGAACTGGGGCACATTTTAATACGAGCTTCTTTTTATTAAATAGTTAACTCTCACAGTAGCCCTTGAAATATTATTGCCAGTTTATGAATGAGAACACAGAGGCTCCAGTGGGTTAAATAACTAGCTCAAGTCACAAAGCCAGCTAGTATGATAACCACAATCAGAAGTCAGAGCTGACCCTGAAGACTACATATTTGAAAGCAATAGGAGATCACCTCAAACTACCTCTTCAGTTGTGATGGAACTTGTGGTAGAGGAGAAACCAGTACTGGTTGGGCCTTAGCTAAACTGCATTTTGAGAAGATAGGAAAAAATAATTAGAGGAGGAGAATCTGCAGTTTTAACCCCCTCCCCAGGACCAGGCTGCAGGCTCTTCAGAGCCCAGAGTTCTCTGGGGAGAACTGCATTTACAGGAAATTAGGAATTACTCTTTTCCAGAGGGTGTGTGTGTGTATGTCTGTGTGATATATTATTCTAAAAAAGAGAGCTTTTGGGTTTATATTTTGGGTATCTTCTTAATTAATGAATCACATAGTACCTTTTCACAGTTCTGTGATGGATACTGTGATTCATGAGATAATGCTATTTATGAAATAAAATAAAAATGTCCATATTTAAATATTTGTTAATGATTCAGGCCACTTGCAAATTGGTAAGTAGACTCACTGACATTATAGTAATTTTTATCATTTTGGATTTTACTATGTGCTAAGAAGTCTGCTTGGAGCCTTTGAACAGCCTGCCTCATTTAAGCCTTACAATGACTGTGTGAAGTTCACTGTATCCACACATGACTTGACTTTCTAAGAAATGAAGGCCGAGGAAGGATAAGCAGCTTGCTCCAAGTGTATTGCGCTTGTGTGGAAGAGTTACAGTGTGAGTGGGATCTGGCTAATTCCAAAGGCCAGATGCCTAATAACGAAGGAAGCAAAATCATCACAGAACGTTTCAGTAATAGGCAATTATTAAAGCTATAAAGTTGTCTTCCTTAAAAAAAATAGTGTAAAGATTAAAATAATGAGTTTTCAAAGTTATTGCATTGATTTTAAGTCAATCAACCCAAATAAAGTATTGCAAATGAATGACCCCTGACCTTTTGAAATCTTGTTTTGAAGCCCAGGATAATATGTCTTTGTGAATTTCATTTTCATGATTCTTTGGTGAGAACAGCTGAGACCTGAAATTACAGAGCCAGTCACCCTGCCACAGACTCTAGTCCCATTTTCTACTGATCCCTCATGATCAATTCTAATTCTGCAAGAGTCTCTTCAAATACCCATTGGTTGACACTCAATGGAAATTCAGGAAAACAGCATTTTTAATGGGAGACTTTCCCATAGTTGTAACACCATTTGGTGCAATTAAAAGTCCAGTTAACTTTAGTGGTAATCTGACACCGTTAACCAGTAGGACAGAATGTACACTTGCATGTGCATACAGAACACATTTATTAGAATCTCGTTGTAGTTCTATAGTTAGAAAGCAGCCATTTGTCAATAATCCTGTGCTTTTAAAATGCTTATATAAAAATATATGAAAATACTAAGCAAGGCTGGCATTCATTGAGAAAATTAGGGATGTATGATTGGTATATGCTTATGGAATTCTGGCAAATCACCTTAGTGATAAGCTATAATGACTATAATAAGCCATGGAAAATTCAGTCCAAATTTCACAATGGGGTTCTAGTTAACAATAGACGTTTAAAGGTTAATCTAATTAATGAATGTGCTTGGAGTATTTTAAAGTATAGTCATTTGAGTTTGGACATATAAGGCATTTAAATCATTTTAGACAGGCACTCAGAAACTATATCCATCATACTTAATAGCTGAAGACTGTATTTTTACATGGAGAGTACAATTTACATCAGAGCTGCCTGTTGCAGAGTCACCACTAGTCCCTCGGATATTAACTGTTTGAACACATAGTTCTAAAACTCTAAACCCCTGGAGAAAAGACATAGTTGTTTTAGTGTGAAAGAAAACTAAAGCACACTGATCAATGAGAAATAATACTGAAGCTGTAAAGCTGGGCAAATTAGCTCACATCTAGGCTTATATTTTCATGGAGAGGTGATTTGGTTTTTCTTTTTCTTCATCAGCATATGTTTCCATTTACATAAAGTAATGTAAATCAATGGTCTCTCACAGTGTGACTTTTCTTTTTAAGAAAAAGAATGCATTACTTTACCTTCTAAAGTAAGGAAAAGAATAAAAAGATCAACCATAACACTCTATAATTTATTTAATGAAATGGATACAAAATTTGGTGAAGTCTCAAAGGAACACAATACACACAGAGACACACACAGACTCACACACATAAAACTCCTGAGACATCCACTGTGTTGAGGCTTGGATGTTATTTTTCTATGAAAAGAACACAGATAAAGTGTTTATCAACTCCTCACACAGCCTTAACTCAGGATAAACAGATCAACCAGGACAAGCAAAGCACTGAGCAAGCACCCTGGATGGGATGGTTTTGCTGTTTGTGGTGAGGCATTGAACAACAACTGTGCTGCTTCTGGGGAGAGAGAGAGGGAGAGGTCGGGGAGGGAGGGGGAGGAAAGAACCAGAGACTCACACTGGCCCTGAAATTGCTATTTACCTCTTAAAATAGAATTCTCACCTAAACCTCACCAGTATCCTAAGATTATCTGCAAATCTGGCTTTAATTAATGGGCCTGGATGTCTCTGGCTGAATCGCATGAAAGCGACCTTTTTTTTGTGAGCTGTTTACCACCTAAACTGTGCTGAACTGAAACGAGAACGGTCCGAAGGCACAACCGAGCCAGGCCTTCTGGGGAAAACCAGGCTATCACCGCCCATGTTTCACTCTGATTATTCAAATGACAGTGTGCAGGAGGTGAGGGGGGAAAGGGCATATGACCCTCATACCTAGAAGTGACTGCATGCTGTTTTCCAGAGAATAGTCACACCATTTGTCAGGAAGCAGAATGATACAAGGCAGATGAGAAAATGTCTCCATTTATAGTGTCATTCTGGAATCTGGTTGCAATACAGTTCATTTACATCTCATCTTTTGTTCGCTTGCTCGATGTTCACAGAAGGAAGAAGGGAAGGAAAACAATAGGACTGGCTCCCTGTAAACTCAGTTTTTCCCTTCCTCCTTCACTTGCAATATAAGCTCCATCTGATTTTCAGTGGTCTAAATAAAATATATTGAGGATCTACTATTGCCGAGTCAAGGTGCCCCCTGAACGATATGCCCAAAGATGATTGATCCATAAGTCAGGTTCACAAAAGGCCACTGGGGATGAACTCAAGCCTGGGGTTTGAATTCCAGGTCCTATTACCAGCTTCATGACTTTGAGTGATTTACCTGATTTCTCTGAACCTCAATTTCCTGATCTGTAAGATAGAGATAATAATAGTTGACACTGTCATCATCTTTGACATCATCATAATTTCTTATAGAATGTTAAGAATCCTGAAAGCAAATGCATGTAAAGAGATTTTATAAAATTAAAAGCGCTATATAAGGCTACTCATTATCATTGCTATTTTAAAACCACCTTCATTTCATCCCATGTGCTATTTGACAAGTTGCTCCTCTATCAGTCAGCCTTTCCTGGGACTTTGCAACCCTATCCACAGATGGCAGTGAGCAGAACCTAAAAAATATTCTTTTTGGGAGTCTTGCCATTTTGCCAGATAGTTCTGTCTCTCTCACCTGGGATGACTGCACATTGCTTGAGATTACCAGTTGGTGTTGCTTTGGGCCTAAATAAGAGAAAATGTGGGGAGAAAAAGAATCCTTCTATTGGCAACTAAATATCAATTCATAAATCTAGTCCAATTTAATGTAGAGCATTGGAATAATGACTTCCTTAAATAGCAGCCTCATAGTGACTATCAGGAGAGAAGATTACAGGGTAACCTATCACATAACACAGACTGTATGAATTTTATGCTGGCTGTTTTAAGTACTTTTTTCCCCCCACACAGTAGTTAATAAGCTAGTAAAAAACAAAGGCAATCTTTTGAAACACTGAACACTCTGGCTGAGAGGTTTTATTTCCTGGTATGGGAAACTCTTGTAGACCAGTAGCTGGACCGATAAGTATCTGTCCTGACAGTTACTTTGACAATTTAACAAAAATAAGGCATTGGCCACCTGATGTGAAGAGTCAGCTCATTGAAAAAGACCCTGATCCTGGGAGAGATTGAGGGCCAGAGAAGGGTTCGACAGAGGATGAGATGGTTAAATCATATCACCTACTCAATGGACATGAGCTTGAGCAAGCTCCAGGAGATAGTGGAGGTCAAGGGAAGCCTGGTGTGCTGCAGTTCATGAGGTTGCAAAGAGTTGGATATGACTTAGCAACTGAACAACAACAATAATAACAGCAGTAGCAACAACAAGGCATTAGGAGATGCTTCAGTATACTATTTGAGAAACTGGAATTTGAAAGCAGACAGATCTGGGTTCAAGGAAAATTCAGGCACTTCATAGCTATGTGATTATTTTTAACCTTAATCTATCAATACTATAAAAGCATTTTCGTCAAGACTTCTTGGGAAAACAAAAACATGTGGTAATGGGTAAAGACATTGGAAAAAAATGTATCCTCAATTCTGAAATTAGTTACCTATTGCTGTGTAACAAAGTATTTCAAAATTTAGTGGCTTAAAAATAAACATTTATTATTGCAGTTTCCATAGATCAGGAATTTAGGAACAGCTCCTCTGGATGATTCTGTCTTGGATCTTCAATGAGATTACAGCTATGATGTTGGCCAGGGATGCAGGCATCTGAAGACTTGACTGGGATGGGAAAATCCAGTTCCAAGAGAGCTCACTCACATGGCTGTTGGCATGAGGCTTTGGCTGCTTTACTGGCTGATGGCAGGCGGCTCAGTCTCTTGCCACGTTGGCCTCTCCAGCAGGCTGCTTGAGCGTCCTCACCACATGGCAGCTGGCTTCTGCCAGAACAAGTGACCGAAAGAGAGCAAGAAGTTAGCCACTGTGTCTTTGATGACCTAGCCTTAGAAGTCACCAGCTACCGTTTCCATGATATCCTAATGCTTACAAAATCAGCCCTAGTAAATGTATAGGAGAATGGCTATACAAGTGCAAAAATACTATGAGGCAGAGGTCACTGGGGATCATCTTTGAGACAGGCAACCACATATGGTAAAAGTAAAGCTATCTGTATAGTGCGTTCAGAATGTTCCTAAAGCAGAATGTCCCTCAGCTCAGAACACTGAAAGAATCTGAGGGCTCCTGTGTGTGGGATAAAGAGGGACTCAAAGAAAGATGCAGGGGAAAAGAAGACTTCTCTTAAGTACTGGTGGAATTAGGCAGTCATAATTCTTTTATCCTGAATTAAGCATGTAATTACAATTTCCTTATTCTCTCTAGGGAGCTCAAGTCAAGACCGAAATAATCAGTTGTTGGTTTTTTCTTTTTTCTGGCTTAAAAAGTGGCATTTCTTAAACTATCCAAAAGGAAAGCCTGATAATTTTTTTAAAAAACACTCAGTTCAGCCTAGAAAAAAGAGAATTGATACTTTTAAACAAATATAAGCATGCATTGAGTGAGTTCAATCATATTCCTTTGAAGCTAAATCATACATGGTAGGATATAAAGCCAGTCCCCGAGTCTGCTTTACTAGAGGTATGTTGAAGTGTCTTCTTTATTAAGTAAAGTGAAAGTTGCTCAGTCGTGTTTGACTTTTTGTGACCCCATGGACTATACAGTCCATGTAATTCTCCAGGCTGGAATACTGGAGCCGCTAGCCGTTCCTTTCTCCAGAGGATCTTCCCGACCCAGGTCTCCTGCATTGCAGGCAGATTCTTTACCAGCTGAGCCATCAGGGAAGCCCGTCTTCCTTATTAAGTCTGTTGTTACTTTTCTCTGTTATACTATTATAATGAGTCTTTATTTGTTTTGGGTGATGGTGGATGACAGAGATTAACAAGAGTCAAGGACCTCAAGTAGGCTTCCTGTGACAAGAACAAGAAATCAAATGTATTGTAAATAGTACTTCTTTTCTGTTTATCAGCATTTTAACTAAACGTTTATACATTTAGCATGCTAGAGATCAGCAGTGAGTGTAACATGCAGGCCTCCGCTCAGTCCATCATCTTCTAGCTTTGGACAAACTAGTAACCTCTTTGCAACTCAATTTTCTCATCTGCACACTGTGAATATTAATAGTCTCTATCTTTTAGAGTTTTGTAAGGATTAAATGAGCTAATATGGGTAAAGTATTTAGAACAGTGCCCCATATCTGCCAATCATCGCATAGTAGTGATCTACAGAGCAGCTGCATGCATTCATATCAGTATCACTCTTCCCTCCCTACTTCTGTTCTTTCCTTCCGTGTGAGTGTGTGTGTGAAATTTTTCGTCTTTTAACCAATTTGTTAAGCAAGATTTATATTCTTAACCTTAATAAGGGTCAGTGGGGAGAAAATTTCATTCATTCATTCTTTGATTCAAAGAATCTATTTTAAGCCTCTACTGTGTGGTAGAAACTGTAGAAGGGGAGAGTCCTGGAGTAAAGCCATAAATGTGAAGACACACACACACACACACAGATTCATATAAGGACATTAAAATCCAGTGAGACATATAGGCATGCTTATAAATAACTCTAGACCAGTACAAATATCCCAGGGTTATAAGGGTAAAAAATGGTTCTGTGAAATAGAAAGCAATCAGTTTCAAAATGGGACTATTGATAGAGGCACCATAAAGAGGGATGAATTTAAGCTGGTCTTTAAAAATGAGTTGGTTCAGGCAGACAGAAGATGTATAAAAAAGGAGAAAGTCACTCTAAATAGAGGGCACAGCAAGAAAAACTTACACAAGAGAGAAAATGCCCATTATTTGAGGTGAGTGTGAAATACATCAGCATTCCTGGACCTTGGACTTGCAGGACACGAGTGGAGTTGATGGAAAAGCCTTGATGCTGAAGACGTAAGACTTCAGCTTATAGACGTTCAGAGCTCTGCACATGCCCATTGCTGGTGTTTGAAGGTGTTTATAACGCTTTTCCTTTGAGGTATTTATTTAGTTATTTGGAAGACTTGTTTTCCTGGAAAACTGGGAAAACTTCAAGTGAAAAGCCACAAGAAATAAAACCCCAGTGAAATCAACGTAATCATCTACCTGGGAAATGCTTGGGAGCCAATTTGCACAAAATACATTTGTGCCTTCCTTTGGGATTGCAGTTTATCTGAATTGGCTGCCCTAAGGCTCAAAGGATCCATGTATGCAAGATTGACGGCTTCCTTGAAGTGGAAGGCTGGCCCCAGGCATGATGCCCTCAAACAAGGAGTGCTGGAGTCAGTGGAAAGGGCAAAAGGAGGGAGGAAATGAAATGGTCATGAGCAAAGGCTTTGGAGATGGGACTTACAGCCCAGAGGAGATGTACCATTTCCTCTCTGGGGATGTAAAGCAAACCACTTGTTCTCTTAGACAAGACTCTTCATCTGTAAAATTATAATAATCAAACCCTATTGACTCTATTGTTTTGAGGATTTAAAGATATCATTCATATAAAGTGCTTGGCACTTGGCTCACAGTAAGTGCTCAATAAGCGAAGAATATAATTTTTGGTGTTGATGTGTTGTGGATAATCTCATAGGTAATATTCAACATGGAGAGAGAGCTGAGTCTAGACACAGTGAACGTACTTAACTGAGACTGAGGTTTTTGAGCTTCTATCATGTACGACATCCTTGTATTGAGAACTTCCTGCCCCATTTTTCTGTAAATGGACAATAAGGGCTAATTTGGAGAGTACAGGTCATCCTACCTTTGTCATATAAGAGCAGCCTTTTTATCTACAAGGAGAATATTTTTTTTGAGAGTGCATCAGTGGGAGTAATGAGTGAGAAAGGAGAGGGTCTCTGTCCAGCCAATCAGAAGAGCTGAATGACTGAATGATGCTGTTCAAATGCTACTATTTGTATTTCCTTCTTCCAGCTTCTGAATTAGGCATTAATGGACCTTGTCTATGCTTCCCTAGCACTCAATGTAATGTCAAGTAAGATGTAAGAGCAGAAACTCAGGGGTTAGGTTGTTCTGTGCCTTTTGTTTCTCATCTATAAAATAGGATACTTTTGTATGGCTTAACTGATCTGATTTATGTAAGCCCTTATAGAAATGACTAGAACAGATGCTCTACAAGTGTTAGTTATTATTTTAGATGATCACTACCATGTACTATAATCGTGAGGCTGACTGTTTATATCCGCTGTTAGATTCCAAGCAGATTCATTTTGAAGAACATAATCTGAAACAAGATATACATCCCTAGAGAAACTATAGAAAAGTGAAAACTTAGGGTTCACTCTGGCAAATAGTGGAAAATGCCCACTGTCCTTCAAAAGACAGAAGCAATCCTAGTCTTGGACGCAGGTGGCCGTGACACAGGGAGGACCTGAGCCTGGCATCCTCTAATGCCAAGTCATGCCAGAGCCTGATGTTCACTCGTGAGCCAGTGTGTCCATGCCAAGAGCATCCAGGAGGCCAGGCCAGCATTACACAGAGCAGGCGCTCTATTGGCTGAACCTCCTTGGGGCCTTGCCGGGGAAGGTGGAATGGGGCAGAGACCATGGAAAAAGGCCTGGGAAGTGAGGCTGCTGAGAAAGGAAGACATGGCCAAACATATCTCACAGCCTCTGTCCCTCCATCCCTGACCACTGCTTCCCATCCAGTCAGTACACAATGGCAGCAACAGACATGTGGTGCCTGAAAGGTACTACCTTTTATAAGCCGCTGAAGCTTTTGAACATTATTTTTGGAATAATGACTGTGTGTATTCTAAATTCTAGGAAGTCTAAGTCAAAATAGCTCCAGAGAATCATAAGCTTTGGAAATAATACACCTTCTGGGAAAGTTCTATTGTTTACTTTTTTTTCAATATAAATTTATTTATTTTAATTGGAGGTTAATTACTTTACAATATTGTATTGGCATGAATCCGCCACAGGTATACACATGTTCCCCATCCTGAACCCTCCTCCCTCCTCCCTCTCCGTACCATCCCTCTGGGTTGTCCCGGTGCACCAGCCCCAAGCATCCAGTATCATGCGTCGAACCTGGACTGGTGATTCGTTTCATATATGATATTATACATGTTTCAATGCCATTCTCCCAAATTATCCCACCCTCTCCCTCTCCCACAGAGTCCAAAAGACTGTTCTATACATCTGTGTCTCTTTTTGCTGTCTCGCATACAGGGTTAATCGTTACCATCTTTCTAAATTCCGTATATATGCGTTAGAATACTGCATTGGTGTTTTTCTTTCTGGCTTACTTCACTCTGTATAATCAGCTTCAGTTTCATCCACCTCATTAGAACTGATTCAAATGTATTCTTTTTAATGGCTGAGTAATACTCCATTGTGTATATGTACCACCGCTTTCTTATCCATTCTTCTGGACATCTAGGTTGCTTCCATGTCCTGGCTATTAAAAACAGTGCTGTGATGAACACTGGGGTACATGCGTCTTTTTCAATTCTGGTTTCCTCAGTGTGTATGCCCAGCAGTGGGATTGCTGGGTCATAAGGCAGTTCTATTTGCAATTTTTTAAGGAATCTCCACACTGTTTTCCATAGTGGCTGTACTAGTTTGCATTCCCACCAACAGTGTAAGAGGGTTCCCTTTTCTCCACACCCTCTCCAGCATTTATTGCTTGCAGACTTTTGGATTGCAGCCATTCTGACTGGTGTGAAGTGGTACCTCATTGTGGTTTTGATTTGCATTTCTGTAATAATGAGTGATGTTGAGCATCTTTTCATGTGTTTGTTAGCCATCCGTATGTCTTCTTTGGAGAAATGTCTATTTAGTTCTTTGGCCCAGTTTTTGATTGGGTCATTTGTTTTTCTGAAATTGAGCTGCAGGAGTTGCTTGTATATTTTTGAGATTAGTTGTTTGTCAGTTGCTTCATTTGCTATTATTTTCTCCCATTCAGAAGGCTGTCTTTTCACCTTGCTTATATTTTCCTCTGTTGTGCAGAAGCTTTTAATTTTAATTAGATCCCATTTGTTTAGTTTTGCTTTTATTTCCAATATTCTGGGAGGTGACTCATTGAGGATCCTGCTGTGATTTATGTTGGAGAGTGTTTTGCCTATGTTCTCCTCTAGGAGTTTTATAGTTTCTGGTCTTACATTTAGATCTTTAATCCATTTTGAGTTTATTTTTGTGTATGGTGTTAGAAAGTGTTCTAGTTTCATTCTTTTACAAGTGGTTGACCAGTTTTCCCAGCACCACTTCTTAAAGAGATTGTCTTTAATCCATTGTATATTCTTGCCTCCTTTGTCAAAGATAAGGTGTCCATAGGTGTGTGGATTTATCTCTGGGCTTTCTATTTTGTTCCGTTGATCTATATTTCTGTTTTTGTGCAGGTACCATACTGTCTTGATGACTGTGGCTTTGTAGTAGAGCCTGAAGTCAGGCAGGTTTATTCCTCCAGTTCCGTTCTTCTTTCTCAAGATTGCTTTGGCTATTCGAGGTTTTTTTTGTATTTCCATACAGATTGTGAAATTATTTGTTCTGGCTCTGTGAAAAGTACCGTTGGTAGCTTGATAGGGATTGCATTAACTCTACAGATTGCTTTGGGTAGTATACTCATTTTCAGTCTATTGATTCTTCTGATCCATGAACATGGTATATTTCTCCATCTATTAGTGTCCTCTTTGATTTCTTCCACCAGTGTTTTATAGTTTTCTATATAGATGTCTTTAGTTTCTTTAGGTAGGTATATTTCTAAGTATTGTATTCTTTGCGTTGCAATGGTGAACGGGATTGTTTCCTTAATTTCTCTTTCTATTTCCTCATTATTAGTGTATAGGAATGCAAGGGATTTCTGTGTTGATTTTATATCCTGCAACTTTACTATATTCATTGATTAGCTCTAGTAATTTTCTGGTGGAGTCTTTAGGGTTTTCTATGTAGAGGATCATGTAATCTGCAAACAGTGAGAGTTTTGCTTCTTCTTTTCCAATTTAGATTCCTTTCATTTCTTTTTCTGCTCTGATTACTATGGCCCAAACTTCCAGAACTATGTTGAATAGTAGTGGTGAAAGTGGACACTCTTGTCTTATTCCTGACTTTAGGGGAAATGCTTTCAATTTTTCACCATTTAGGATAATGTTTGTTGTGGGTTTGTCATATATAGTTTTTATTATGTTGAGGAATGTTCCTTCTATTCCTGCTTTCTGAAGAGTTTTTCTCATAAATAGATGTTGAATTTTGTCAAAGGCTTTCTCTGCATCTATTGAGATAATCATATGGCTTTTATTTTTCAATTTGTTAATGTGGTGAATTACATTGATTCATTTGTTGATATTGAAGAATCCTTGCATCCCTGGGATAAAGCCCACTTGGTCATGGTGTATGATCTTTTTAATGTGTTGTTGGATTCTGATTGCTAGAATTTTGTTGAGGATTTTTGCATCTATGTTCATCGGTGATATTGGCCTGTAGTTTTCTTTTTTTGTGGCATCTTTGTCAGGTGTTGGTATTAGGGTGATGGTGGCCTCATAGAATGAGTTTGGAAGTTTACCTTCCTCTGCAATTTTCTGGAAGAGTTTGAGTAGGATAGGTGTTAGCTCTTCTCTAAATTTTTGGTAGAATTCAGCTGTGAAGCCATCTGGACCTGAGCTTTTGTTTGCTGGAAGATTTCTGAATACAGTTTCAATTTCTGTGCTTGTGATGGGTCTGTTAAGATTTTCTATTTCTTCCTGGTTCAGTTTTGGAAAGTTGTACTTTTCTAAGAATTTGTCCATTTTTTCCACGTTGTCCATTTTATTGGCATATAATTGCTGATAGTAGTCTCTTATGATTCTTTGTATTTCCATGTTGTCTGTTGTGATCTCTCCATTTTCATTTCTAATTGTATTGATTTGATTTTTCTCCCTTTGTTTCTTGGTGAGTCTGGCTAATGGTTTGTCAATTTTATTTATCCTTTCAAAGAACTAGTTTTTGGCTTTGTTGATTTTTGCTATGGTCTCTTTTGTTTCTTTTGCATTTATTTCTGCCCTAATTTTTAAGATTTCTTTCCTTCTACTAACCCTGGGGTTCTTCATTTCTCCCCTTTCTAGTTGCTTTAGGTGTAGAGTTAGTTTATTTATTTGACTTTTTTCTTGTTTCTTGAGGTATGCCTGTATTGCTATGAACTTTCCACTTAGCACTGCTTTTACAGTGTCTCATAGATTTTGGGTTGTTGTGTTTTCATTTTCATTCATTTCTATGTATATTTTGGTTTCTTTTTTGATTTCTTCTGTGATTTGCTGATTATTCAGCAGCGTGATGTTCAGCCTCCATATGTTGTCATTTTTAATAGTTTTTCTCCTGTAATTGAGATCTAATCTACTGCATTGTGGTCAGAAAAGATGCTTGGAATGATTTCAATTTTTTTGAATTTACCAAGGCTAGATTTATGGCCCAGGGTGTGATCTATCCTGGAGAAGGTTCCGTGTGCACCTCAGAAAAAGGTGAAATTCATTGTTTTGGGGTGAAATATCCTATAGACATCAATTATGTCTAACTGATCTATTGTAGCGTTTAAAGTTTGTGTTTCCTTGTGAATATTCTGTTTAGTTGATCTGTCCATAGGTGTGAGTGGGGTATTAAAGTCTCCCACTATTATTGTGTTATTGTTAATTTCCCCTTTCACACTTGTTAGCATTTGTCTTACATGTTGCGGTGCTCCTGTGTTGGGTGCATATGTATTTATAATTATTATATCTTCTTCTTGGATTGATCCTTTGATCATTATGTAGTGTCCTTCTTTGGCTCTTTTCACAGCCTTTGTTTTAAAGTCTATTTTATCTGATATGACTATTGCTACTCCTGCTTTCTTTTGGTCTCTATTTGCATGGAAAATCTTTTTCCAGCCCTTCATTTTCAGTCTGTATGTGTCCCCTGTTTTGAGATGAGTCTCTTGTAGACAACATATATAGGGGTCTTGTTTTTGTATCCATTCAGCCAATCTTTGTGTTTTGGTTGGGGCATTCAACCCATTTATGTTTAAGGTAATTATTGATAAGTATGGTCCCATTGCCATTTACTTTATTGTTTTGGGTTAGAGTTTATACACCCTTTTTGTGTTTCTTTTCTTGAGATGATCCTTTAGCATTTGTTGGAGAGCTGGTTTGGTGATGCTGAATTCTCTCAGTTTTTGCTTGTCTGTAAAGCTTTAGATTTCTCCTTCATATTTGAATGAGATCCTTGCTGGGTACAGTAATCTGGGCTGTAGGTTATTTTCATTCATCACTTTAAGTATGTCTTGTGATTTCTTCCTGGCCTGAAGAGTTTCTATCAAAAGATCAGCTGTTATCCTTATGGGAATCCCCTTGTGTGTTATTTCTTATTTTTCCCTTGTTGCTTTTAATATTTGCTCTTTGTGTTTGATCTTTGTTAATTTGATTAATATGTGTCTTGGGGTATTTCGCCTTGGGTTTATCGTGTTTGGGACTCTCTGGTCTCTTGGACTTGGGTGATTATTTCCTTCCCCATTTTAGGGAAATTTTCAACTATTATCTCCTCAAGTATTTTCTCATGGTCTTTCTTTTTGTCTTCTTCTTCTGGGACTCCTATGATTCGAATGTTGGGGCATTTAACACTGTCCTGAAGGTCTCTGAGATTGTCCTCATTTCTTTCAATTTGTTTTTCTTTTTTCCTCCCTGATTAATTTATTTCTACCATTCTATCTTCTACTTCACTAATCGTATCTTCTGCCTCTGTTATTCTAGTATTTGTTGCCTCCAGAGTGTTTTTGATCTCATTTATTGCATTACTCATTATATATTGACTCCTTTTTGTTTCTTCTAGGTCCTTGTTAAACCTTTCTTGCATCTTCTCAAGCCTTGTCTCCAGGCTATTTATCTGTGATTCCATTTTGATTTCAAGATTTTGGATCATTTTCACTATCATTATTTGGAATTCTTTATCAGGTAGATTCCCTGTCTCTTCCACTTTTGTTTGGTTTGGTGGGCATTTCTCCTGTTCCTTCACCTGCTGGGTATTCCTCTGTCTCTTCATCTTGTTTATATTGCTGAGTTTGGGGTGTCCTTTCTGTATTCTGGCATTTTGTGGAGTTCTCTTTATTGTGGAGTTTCCTCACTGTGGGTGGGATTGTACAGGTGGCTTGTCAAGGTTTCTTGGTTAGGGAAGCTTGTGTTGGTGTTCTGGTGGGTGGAGCTGGATTTCTTCTCTGGAGTGCAATGAATTGTCCAGTAATGAGTTATGAGATGTCAATGGTTTTGGAGTAACTTTGGGCAGCCTGTATATTGGAGCTCAGAACTGTGTTCCTGTGTTGCTGGAGAATTTGTGTGGTATGTCTTGCTCTAGAACTTGTTGGCCCTTGGGTGGTGCTTGGTTTCAGTGTAGGTATGGAGGCGTTTGATGAGGTCCTGTCAATTAATATTCCCTCGAGTCAGGAGTTCTCTGGTGTTCTCAGGATTTGGACTTAAGCCTCCTGCTTCTGGTTTTCAGTCTTATTTTTACAGTGGTCTCAAGACTTCTCCTTCTATATAGCACCGTTGTTAAAACATCTAGGTTAAAGATGAAAAGTTTCTCCACAGTGAGGGACACCCAGAGAGGTTCACAGAGTTACACGGAGAAGAGAAGAGGGAGGAGGGAGTTAGAGGTGACCTGAATGAGATGAGATGGAATCAATAGAGGAGAAAGCAAGCTAACCAGTAATCACTTCCTTATGTGCACTCCACAACTGGACTTGTCAGAGATGTTCACGGAGTTATACAGAGAAGAGAAGAGGGAAGAAGGAGACAGAGATGGCCAGGAGGATAAAAGGGGGGAATCAAAAGGAGAGAGACAGATCCAGCCAGTAATCAGTTCCCTAAGTGTTCTCCACCATCTGGAACACATAGAGGTTCACAGAGTTGGGTAGAGAAGAGATGGGGTAGGGAGGAGACACAGGAGACCTGGTGGAGAAAAAGGAGAGTCCAAAGGGAGAGAGAGCAGTCAAGCCAGTAATCTTGCTCCCAAGTAAAAATGGGTACTGAAGATTGGGTTCTTAACGGTACAAAATTGATAACAAACACCAAAAAGCAAGTAGAGTTTGGAATTTCAAAAATACAATATTAAAGAAAAGAAGAAAAACAAAGAAAGAAACAAAAAAAAAGTCACAAAAATTATTTTAAAAAATCTATATATATGAAGTTTGCTTTAAAAATAGGGTATTTTTTTTCAAAGTAATAGTAGGTTATAAAAGTGAAAATTAAAGGAGTAATTGAGGAATTAAAAATTTTAAAAAAAGAATGATCATAAAAATAGTAAAAATATCTCTAGGACTTTCTCAAGTGTTGTTGTGGGTATTGTGGGGTCAGTTCATTTGTGGATAGTTCCTTGGTCCGGCTTATATTTCTCAAGATCTATAGACCACTTCCTATGTAGTCAGTACTAATGACAGGGTTTTAATCTATTGCACTCTCACTGCCAAGGCGGTTCCCTCTGTTTTAGCTTCTTCTGTTTGCTGGTCTCTTCAGTGTCTGTTTTCTGCCCTGACACAAAGGGGGGGGGGGGTGGTGGTGGATCCTTTTTTTAGGCTCACTTGTTCAGTCACGCTGTGGGGAGGGAGGGACGCTGCAAACAAATAACACTGGCGTGTGCTCGCAGTGCCTCAGACACACTGGGCCTGCCCCCGCTCACGGTGCATGTGCCCTCCGTGTCTACACTGCTCAGGCTCTAGGTTGCTCTGTCGGGAACTGTCCGAGGCTGGCCCTGGGCTGCATGCACCTCCCAGGTCTAAGCCGCTCAGGTCCAGGCACTCGGGTAGTCCTCAGAGGCGCAGACTCGGTTGGGCCTGTGTTTTGTGCCCTTCCCAGGTCCTAGCAGCTCAGATGATGAGGTGTTTGGCGAACGCAGTTGCTGTGACTTATTGCCTCCCCCGTCCCAGCCATTCAGTTTTCTGGGTGTACAACCAGTGCACCTTCTCAGGCAGATGTTGACTGTCCAGAAGCCCAAGAAGTCTTAGTTAGCAAACCAGCCTGCTGGCAGTTTGGTAGATAATGTCTCTCTGGGGTTGCGATTGCTCCCTTCTGGCTCTGGCTGCCTGTCACCAGAGGGGGATGGTTTGCAGCCGGCTAGTTCTGTTCACTTTCATGCACTGGAGAAGGAGATGGCAATCCACTCCAGTGTTCTTGCCTGGAGAATCCCATGGATGGGGGAGCCTGGTGGGCTGCCGTCTATGGGGTCACACAGAGTCGGACACGACTGAAGCGACTTAGCAGCAGTTCTGTTCAGTCCTTTGTTCTCTGTGCAGGCCTGGTGGTGTCTTAGGGCTTTTCACATAGTAGCTATCCCACAGTCTTGTTTGCTAGCCCTAGTTAGTTCGCTCACAGTGCCCTCGGCGCATTCAGGCCAGATCCTTACTCTAAGCACTGCAGCCCACGCCTCCCTGCCCAGCCCCCGCTTGCTAGTGGCAGGTGCAGGCGTCCGTGCTGCTTCTCCACTGGGGGAGTTACCACTGGGCTCGTAATCTGTGGGTTTTAATTATTTATTTATTTTTCCTCTCTGTTATGTTGCCCTCTGTGCTTCCAAGGCTCGCCACAGACTCAGCAGTGAGAGTGTTTCCTGGTGTTTGGAAACTTCTCTCTTTTTAAGACTCCCTTCCCAGGACGGAGCTCCGTCCGTACATCTTTTGTCTCTTTTTTTGCCTTTTATACTTTTTTCTACCTCCTTTTGACAACAATGGGCTGCTTTTCTGGGTGCCTGATGTCCTCTGCCAGCATTCAGAAGTTGTTTTGTGGAATTTACTCAGCGTTTAAATGTTCTTTTGATGAATTCGTGGGGGAGAAAGTGGTCTCCCCATTCTATTCCTCCACCACCTTAGGACTGCCCCAGTTCTGTTATTTAGTATCGACTCCATCATTAGGCCCAGGGCCATCAGTAAACTGCACTTCAATCTTGCCCTTTCAATCCCCCAGAACTGACACTGACAAGGGTCATGGTTGCTACCCAAGCTCTAAGAAGTTGGATTTAAACTTGGTCCTTTTTCTTACATTTGAGCATGGGATCAGAAGGCTAAGGGATAGCATTGTCTGTATTATCTCTGAAACGCTTCATATTAAACACTTATTTCCAGTCCTTTCTTCCTTCACTCACTTCATTTCTAGGCTCATATTATTTTATTTTTATTAATTTATTTTTAGGCTTGTTTTGTTTTAGCCATTGGGTTTTTTGTTTCTGATATAACTCATAATAGTACATTTGAGAAATAAAGAACTAGGAAAATAAAATTTTGATGTTTCACCATTCTACATACAGAGAGATGACTAAACAAGTGCAAATGATCATATTTCTAGCTTTTTTACAATTATAAATCATGTGGCTAAAAACATACTTGGACATATCCTCTGTCATGTATATGCAAGAAGTTATATAGGGTAGAGCAAGAAATTCTATGAAGCAGTATTACTGGATATTAGGACATTCAGAACTTTAGTAGATAATACTGGCTTTCCTGATAGCTCAGCTGATAATGAATCCACCTGCAATGCAGGAGACTCCAGTTCAATTCCTGGGTCGGAAAGATCTGCTAGAGAAGGGATAGGTTACCCACTCTAGTATTCTTGGGCTTCCCTTATGGCTTAGCTTGTAAAGAATACAACAGCAGTGCGTGACACCTGGGTTCAATCCCTGGGTTGGGAAGATCCCCTGGAGAAGGGAAAGGTTACCCGCTCCAGTATTCTGGCCTGGAGAGTTCCATGGACTAGATGGTCCATGGGGTTGCAAAGAATTGGACACGACTGAGTGACTAAGGACAGCACAGCAGCACAGAAAGGTAAAGGTTCTATTGCTCTTAATTCTCAACACTTGGTTTTTCAGACATAATTTTTTTTTTTTTTTTACCATCTGGCAGATATTATTTACAGTATTTATTTTTTTTAATTGTTAGGGAGTTTTTGTTTGTTTAGTTTTTGTATCTCTTTGTGTTTTGAAGCTTGTAGCCTTTGTGCATTTGGGGTAGTATTTTTTTGTTTTTAAACTTATGGTTGCCAGCCTCCAAGTTGAGCTACAACAATTTCTGCTTTCAAACCTCCAGGCCTTTATGTAGCCTCCTTCTACCTTGTTTCAGGGTCTTTCTGTTTGGTAGAATGTGTCAGAGTGACTGCCTATGATCCCCAAGGATTTGTTATAGAACACACAAACATGCTCTCTCTGTTAGATGCTCTGTCTGTGGGAAATCAGCTGCCATTGCTGTGCGGACCCTCAAGCAGTCCCATGGAGAGGCTCATCTGGGAGTGCACTGAGGCCTTCTGTCAATAAGCATGTGAATGGGCAATCTGGGCAATGACTCCTCACTGCTAGTCAAGTTTTTAAGTGACCCCAGCCCCCCTGAGACACCATCTTGACTGTAATCTGGAGATTGTGAGCCAGACCCACCAGCTAAGCTACTACTGAATTCTTGACCCACAGACACTGAGATAACAAATGGTGGTTGATTTCACAGCTACATTTTGAATAATTTGCAGAGCAATAGATAAATGATACAATATTGATTTATAGAAGCATCTCATATAAATGGTTATAAAAATATTACAAAGTTCTTACTAATCAAATGCCTTGCAAACATTTTATCAGTTTCTCATTGAATTATACTCTTTAAACAAAATATCTTTTGCCTTTTAAACTGATTTTCTCTGGAATTCTAGTAGATTTTGATATATTAGACCATATTTTTATTTTTCTATTATGTCTCTACCAGAACTTATCATTATAAATGTTTTGATTTTTGTTATTTTTAACAACACATGATAAGATTGCTTAGACCTAGTTTTAGATTATTTGCATTATAATTATAATGTTTAACCTGTTTTCATCTATTTTGAACAAATTGTTTTTATTGTTAAATTCTGATTTATGTTTTCCATTTTTTTTTCTGTGTGTTGCCTTGCTGATGCATTTCTCTTACATACATACATATGTATATTTTGTTTTTAAGTGTATTTTTTTAGACTGTAGATCTTATACATCTGTATAAAAATTTTTATTTCTAAGATGTGTTTATAAAGTAATAATTGAACCAACATCTGAATTATAAAAATAAAGAAAACACAAAGTCAAAGTCATTAAACTTTAAAATGTGGGTCACAAAACATTAGTGGGTCATAAACCCAATTTAGTGTACTGTATTTCAAGTCTTAGCTGCTACCCACATTAAAAACTCATTTTACCTCATAATTAAATATAGCAAGATGCTGAATAAGAAAGATGTGTGTTTTTGCAGGATAATAATGAAAAACATGCATGTTATTGTGGATTATAGTCAAAACAATTAAAAAATTCAGTCTTGTCTATTCAAAATTTATCTATAAAAATGAGAAAGTTGATGTGTCTTATTTTTGTCACCATTCCCCCACACACTTTCTAATTTTTATTGTTAATAACAGGATTTTATTTTTTCCTTTTCAGAAAATAGCTTTATTGAGGTACAATTTATATACCATAAAATCCACCATTTTAAGGATCATTCTTAAAGTCATCCTTAAGTCATTTCAGTACATGTCCAGATTCATGCAATCATCCCACGGTCCAGTTTTGGAACACAGCCACAGATACAGTGATTATTATTAATACTTATTGTATCTGATGCATCTTCCAATTTTTAAAAATCTGATTTTCTATTTGTAAAAAGTATATATCAAAATTATACTTTTGTTATATTTAATTGATTTAAGTGTTTATCAGAATATTAGTTTATCAGAATGTAGTTATTGAATTTTCAAATGTGATTCTTATTCAGGTTTGCTGTAGAACCTCACAGGGTAATTTGTTGAAGGAAGTATTATTACTTATTATATTCATTATCTTTTTATTTTATTATTAAGGTTTTTCCAGTAGTCATGTATGGAAGTGAAAGTTGGACCTTTAAGAAGGCTGAGTGCTGAAGAATTGATGCTTTCAAATTGTGAAGCTGGATAAGACTCTTGAGAGTCCCTTGGACTGAAAGGAGATCAAACCAGTCAATCCTAAAGGAAATCAGTCCTGAATATTCATTGGGAGGATTGATGCTGAAGCTGAAGCTCCAATACTTTGACCACCTGATGAGAAGAGCCAACTCATTGGAAAAGACCCTGATCCTGGGAAAGACTGAAGGCAGGAGGAGAAGTGGGAAGCAGAGGATGAGATGGTTAGATAGCATCATGGACTCAACAGACATGAATGTGAACAAACTCTGGGACATAGTGGAGGACAGAGAAGCTTAGTGTGCTAACATCCATAGGGTTGAAAGAGCTGGACACAACTTAGCAATTAAACAACAACAGCAAGAACAAAAAAATATTATTTTATTAAAAATAAATTATTAACCCTGGAAACCAGAATAGTATGACTTGAGTAACTGAATATATATATATATATATATGAGCTTTTAATATTCAATATGTCTAATAATATATATATATTAAACAGCTTTTAATCAAAAAGTATTTTAGGAATATGAATTATTTGCCAAGCCTTGTGGACTTTAAGAATGCAAGAAGAATCTAACTGTGAGTGGTTCACAAAACAATTGGATTGGATCCCATATACAGTACTTAATTACAGTGTTACTGAAGAAGATGAAGTCTCAGAAGTACTTAATGGCATGCCTGATGCTGTTCAAAAATCTCTAAGAGTATCAAAACAATTTAATGTTCAGAGAACTCTAAAATGTAGGTGCTACTGCTATCCTTATTTTATATTTAGTGACATAAAGTCACAGATACTTAAATAATTGACTCAAGTTAAGTAGACAAATAGAACAGCTGGGACTCCATACCACAAGCTTCATAACCTGTGTTTTAAATTGATACTTATTTCAATATGATAAGGTTTATATTTAAAATTCTTTTAGAATTTATTTCTACTACTTTTTTTTTCTTTTTTAATTTTTTTGCTAAAAATCTGTAATGGGTTTCTTTTAACCACATTATGGTGAGTTGAGCTAAGAGAAAGTGCCCTATTACTAATAAAAAGAAATACTAAATACAACATGACCAAAAAAGAAAGAAAGAAAGAAGCATCTGAGTTCAAAAGAAAGAAGTGAAAATTCTCACTTGCTAGAAACACAGAGGGCATTTAAAACAATATTCTAAAGGTGGACATGTGGAAACTGTGGAAGAGCCTAGGACAGGGCAGAGTGAGGTTCTGGAAAGGCTCCCCTTATTTAAAAGAAAAAAAAAAGATGAGAAAAACACCTTCTATCAGCCAATGTAAAGCCAACTTTTGCTTGGAGGGAACTGAGAAGCCACTGGAGGGTTTTGAGTAGGCATTACATGATCTGAAAAACATTTCTACCAGGACCTTTCTGGCCACTGTTTTGAGAGTAACCTGTAAGGCGAAAAATGGAGGAATAAAGAGGGCAATTAGAAGGCTATCTCAGAAACCTAAAGGAGAGGTGATAATTAGGACCAGGGTAGAGAAGAAAAAAATTAAAGTAACAAAATTTTGGATATATTTTAAGGTAGAGGTAAAATGTGTGTGGAGTTGATGTGAATACTATATATACAGAGAGGGTAGGATAATGAAGTCTAATATGAGATTCTGATAGGAATCCTAGAGGAGGGAATAGGGAAAACACAGAAGAAAAAATATTCAGGAAGATTTTAGCTAAGAACTTTCCAATGTAGATGATAGAATAATCCTCAGATTAAAGAAGCATACCAGAATTTTCACCCAGGAAATCCTCTGGACCGAGGACCCTAGTGGAATATAGTTCATGAGGTCACAAAGAGGTAGACATGACTTAGCAACTAAACCACCACCATGCTCTTAAAACCTGTCTTTGTCTCTTCAGGCTGCTATAACAAAAAAAAGACAGACTGGATAGCTTATAAACAGAAACGTATTTCTAACAGTTCTAGAAACTGAAATTCTGAGATCAAGGTGTCAGCTTTGTTGGCTGAAGGTCCACTTCTGGATCACAGACTTCTAGCTGAAACCTCACATGCTCAGGGGGAGTGAGGGAGCTCTTTAGAGTCTCTTTTCTAAGTGCACTAGTCTTACTCATGAGACTTCTAATGATCTAATTCTCTCCCAAAGGCCCAAGTATGCTGTAAAGAGCAATATTGCATAGGAACCAGGAGTGTCAGGTCCATGAATCAAGGCAAATTGAAAGTGGTCAAACAGGAGATGGCAAGAGTGAACATCAACATTCTAGGAAATCAGCAAACTAAAATGGACTGGAATGGGTGAATTTAACTCAGATGACCATTATATCTACTACTGAGGGAAGGAATCCCTTAGAAGAAATGGAGTAGCCATCATGGTCAACAGAAGAGTCCAAAATGCAGTACTTGGATCCAATCTCAAAAATGACAGAATGATCTCTGTTTGTTTCCAAGGCAAACAATTCAATATCATGGTAATCCAAGCCTATGTCCCAAACAGTAAAGCTGAAGAAACTGAACTTGAACAGTTCTATGAAGACCTACAAAACCTTTAAGAACTAACACACCAAAAAGATGTCCTTTGCATTATAGGGGACTGGAATGAAAAAGTAGGAAGTCAAGAAACATCTGGAGTAACAGGCAAATTTAGTCTTAGAGTATGAAATGAAACAGGGTAAAGGCTAATAGAGTTTGGCCAAGAGAACACACTGGTCATAGCAAGCACCCTCTTCCAATAACACAAGAGAAGATGCTACACGTGGACATCACCAGAGGGTCAACACTGAAATCAGATTCCAGACTGCCTAACCTGATTCTTGAGAAATCTGTATGCAGGCCAGGAAGCAACAGTTAGAGCTGAACATGGAACAATAGACTCATTCCAAATAGGAAAAGGAGATCGTCAAGGGTGTATATTGTCACCCTGCTTATTTAACTTCTATGCAGAGTACATCATGAGAAACGCTGGACTAGAAGAAACACAAGCTGGAATCAAGATTGCTGGGAGAAATATCAATAACCTCAGACATGCAGATGACACCACCCTTATGGCAGAAAGTGAAGAGGAACTAAACAGGAGAGCGAAAAAGTTGGCTTAAATCTTAACCTTCAGAAAATGAAGATCATGGCATCTGGTCCCATCACTCCATGGGAAATAGATGGGGAAACAGTGGAAACAGTGTCAGACTTCATTTTTTTGGACTCCCAAACCACTGCAGATGGTGATTGCAGCCATGAAATTAAAAGACTCTTACTCCTTGGAAGAAAAGTTATAACCAACATAGATAGCATATTCAAAAGCAGAGACATTACTTTGCCAAATAAGGTCCATCTAGTCAAGGCTATGATTTTTCCAGTAGTCATGTATGGATGTGAGAGTTGGACTGTGAAGAAGGCTGAGCACCAAAGAATTGATGCTTTTGAACTGTGGTGTTGGAGAAGACTCTTGAGAGTCCCTTGAACTGCAAGGGGATCCAACCAGTCCATTCTGAAGGAGATCAACCCTGGGATTTCTTTGGAAGGAATGATGCTAAAGCTGAAACTCCAGTACTTTGGCCACCTCCTGCAAAGAGTTGACTCATTGGAAAAGACTCTGATGCTAGGAGGGATTGGGGGAAGGAGGAGAAGGGGACGGCAGAGGATGAGATGGCTGGATGGCATCACAGACTCGATAGACGTGAGTCTGAACTCCGGGAGTTGGTGATGGACAGGGAGGCCTGGTGTCCTGCAATTCACGGGGTCGCAAAGAGTCGGATACGACTGAGTGACTGAACTGAACTGAACTGACTGATACTCTTTACAGCCAAAGGTGGAGAAGCTCCACACAGTCAGCAAAACCAAGACCGGGAGCTGACTGTGGCTCAAATCATGAACTCCTTATTGCCAAATTCAGACTTAAATTGAAGAAACTGGGGAAAACCACTAGACCATTCAGTTCAGTTCAGTTCAGTAGCTCAGTCGTGTCTGACTCCTTGCAACCCCGTGAATCGCAGCACACCAGGCCTCCCTGTCCATCTCCAACTACCAGAGCTCACTCAGACTCATGTCCATCGAGTCAGTGATGCCATCCAGCCATCTTATCCTCTGCCGTCCCCTTCTCCTCTTGCCCCTAATGCCTCCCAGCATCAGAGACTTTTCCAATGAGTCACTCTTCGCATGAGGTGGCCAAAGTACTGGAGTTTCAGCTTTAGCATCATTCCTTCCAAAGAAATCCCAGGGTTGATCTCCTTCAGAATGGACTGGTTGGATCCCCTTGCAGTCCAAGGGACTCTCAAGAGTCTTCTCCAACACCGCAGTTCAAAAGCATCAATTCTTCGGCACTCAGACTTCTTCAGAGTCCAACACTCATATCCATACATGACCACAGGAAAAACCATAGCCTTGACCTTGACTAGATGGACCTTAGTTGGCAAAGTAATGTCCCTGCTTTTGAATATGCTATCTAGGTTGATCATAACTTTTCTTCCAAGGAGTAAGCATCTTTTAATTTCATGAAGCAACAGATAGAACTGGACATGGAACAATAGACTGGTTCAAAATAGGAAAAAGAGTACATCAAGGCTGTATATTTTCACCCTGCTTATTTAGCTTCTATGCAGACTACATCATGAGAAATGCTGGACTGGAAGAAACACAAGCTGGAATCAAGATGCTGGGAGAAATATCAATAACCTGAGATATGCAGATGATACCACCCTTATGGCAGAAAGTGAAGAGGAACTAAAAATCCTCTTGATGAAAGTGTAAGTGGAGAGTGAAAAAGTTGGCTTAAATCTCAACATTCAGAAAACGAAGATCATGGCATCTGGTCCCATCACTTCATGGGAAATAGATGGGGAAACAGTGGAAACAGTGTCAGACTTTATTTTTTGTGCTCCAAAATCACTGCAGATGGTGACTGCAGCCATGAAATTCAAACACCATTTAGGTATGACCTAAATCAAATCCCTTATGATTATACAGTGGAAGTGAGAAATAGATTTAAGACTCTAAATTTAATAGACAGAGTGCCTGATGAACCATGGACGGCGGTTTGTAAAATTGTACAGGAGACAGGGATCAAGACCATCCCCATGGAAAAGAAATGCAAAAAAGAAAAATGGCTGTCTGAGGAGGTCTTACAAATAGCTGTGGAAAGAAGAGAAGCAAAAAACAAAGGAGAAAAGGAAAGATATACCCATCTGAATGCAGAGTTCCTAAGAATAGCAAGGAGAGATAAGAAAGCCTTCCTCAATGATCAATGCAAAGAAATAGAGGAAAACAACAGAATGGGAAACACTAGAGATTTCTTCAAGAAAATTAGAGATACCAAGGGAACATTTCATGCAAAGATGGGCTCGATAAAGGACAGAAATGGTATGGACCTAACAGAAGCAAAAGATATTAAGAAGAGGTGGCAGGAATACACAGAAGAACTGTACAATAAAGATCATCATGACCCAGATAATCACGATAGTGTGTTCATTCACCTAGAGCCAGACAAGCTGGAATGTGATGTCAAGTGGGCCTTAGAAAGCATCACTATGAACAAAGCTAGTGGAGGTGATGGCATTCCAGTTGAGCTATTTGAAATCCTGAAAGATGATGCTGTAAAAGTGCTGCACTCAATATGCCAGCAAATTTGGAAAACTCGGCAGTGGACACAGGACTAGAAAAGGTCAGTTTTCATTCCAATCCCAAAGAAAGGCAATGACAAAGAATGCTCAAACTACCGCACAATTGCACTCATCTCACATGCTAGTAAAGTAATGCTCAAAATTCGCCAAGCCAACCTTCAGCAATACGTGAACCATGAACTTCCAGATGTTCAAGCTTGTTTTAGAAAAGACAGAAGAACCAGAGATCAAATTGCCAACACCCACTGGATCATGGAAAAAGCAAGAGAGTTCCAGAAAAACATCTATTTCTGCTTTCTTGACTATGCCAAAGCCTTTGACTGCTGGATCACAATAAACTTTGGAAAAATCTGAAAGAAATGGGAATACCAGACCACCTGACCTGCCTCTTGAGAAACCTATATGCAGGTCAGAAAGCAACAGTTAGAACTGGACATGGAACAATAGACTCATTCCAAATAGGAAAAGGAGATCGTCAAGGCTGTATATTGTCACCTTGCTTATTTAACTTCTATGCAGAGTACATCATGAGAAATGCTGGGCTGGAAGAAGCACAAGCTGGAATCAAGATTGCTGGGAGAAATATCAATAACCTCAGATATGCAGATGACACCACCCTTATGGCAGAAACTGAAGAGGAACTAAAACGCCTCTTGAAGAAAGTGAAAAAGGAGAGTGAAAAAGTTGGCTTAAAGCTCAACATTCAGAAAACAAAGATCATGGCATCTGGTACCATCACTTCATGGGAAATAGTTGGGGAAACAGTGGAAACACTGTCAGACTTTACTTTTTGGGCTCAACATCACTGCAGGTGGTGATTGCAGCCATGAAATTAAAATATGCCTACTCCTTGGAAGGAAAGTTATGACCATTCTCTATAGCATATTGAAAAGCAGAGATATTACTTTGCCAACAAAGTTCCATCTCATCAAGGCTATGGTTTTTCCAGCGGTCATGTATGGATGTGAGAGTTGGACTGTGAAGAAAGCTGAGCACCGAAGAATTGATGCTTTTGAACGGTGGTGTTGGAGAAGACTCTTGAGAGTCCCTTGGACTGCAAGGGGATCCAACCAGTCCATCCTAAAGGAGATTAGTCCTGGTTGTTCATTGGAAGGACTGATGCTGAAGCTGAAACTGCAATACTTTGGCCACCTCATGCAAAGAGTTGACTCATTGGAAAATGCTCTGATGCTGGGAGGAATTGGGAGCAGGAGGAGAAGGGGACGACAGAGGATGAGATGGCTGGATGGCATCACCGACTCGACAGACGTGAGTTTGAGTGAACTCCAGGAGTTGGTCATGGACAGGGAAGCCAGGCATGCTGTGATTCATGGGGTCGCAAAGATTCAGACATGACTGAGCAACTGAAGTGAACTGAAGATAATGTTGGACACATCACACTGGGTGTTAGGGTCTTGGGGAAACACAGTCATTGAAACCTTCAGTTCAGTTTAGTTCAGTTGCTCAGTCTTGTCCAACTCTTTGTGACCCCATGGACTGTCTCAAGCCAGGCCTCCCTGTCCATCACCAACTCCTGGAGGTTATCTAAAGTCATATCTGTTGATTTGGTGATGCCACCCAACCATCACATCCTGTGTCGTCCCCTTCTCCTCCTGCTGTCAGGGAATGTTTAACAGGAGGATTCCCACATGCTCTTTCTCATAAATTCTCTGTTCCTTATCAGTGGAGCATCCAGCTGTTCCCAGGACTGAGGTCATTATGTGAGAAAGGCTTGGGTCTCCTTCAGGTAACATTCTCATTATGACAAACCTGCTTAATCTCAATCCTCTTTCTTCAGATATGGATTGTCTCTTCACCTTGTGACCATTGTTAATCCCTTGTTCCCTTGGTAATTGTTGCTGTACGTTTGGTGTTCTGATCTTTGTCATTGTCCACCTATATATACTCACAAAAGATCATTAAAGCACCTTTGCTCCATCAGAGCTTGGGTCCCTGTGTCTTTCTTTCTCTCTCTCCCTCTCTCTCTTTCACTTTCTTATCATAGACTCTGGACCTCCTGGTCTCGGTCCATTAAAGGACCACAACAAATGGCGCCTGAACAGGGACTCTGGTATATGTGGCATTTTGGACAGAGTGACTCAAGGCCTATTGAGATTGGGACCTATTGAGGTTGGTAAGTACTAAGACACGGGTCAAATGGCTGGAAAGCCCCATCATTTCTCTACTCTACTTCACCATTTGTTTAAAGCTCAGTGACTTTTGGTTTTGCGCTAATGAATAGAGGCTTGCTTTCAAACAGTGGTTAAATGTAATCCTTGGTTCCCTGATAAATGCAGTTTTGATTTAGAAATTTGGCATCGGGCAAAGAAAATGTTGAACGAGTCGCCATGCAGGGAGAAAATATTCCAATTGGTTTCTGGCCCCTATGGGCTCTCAGTAAAATTGTAATTCTGTCATTTCAAGGTAAATTCTAGCCCTCCCAATATTTGACAACATACAGAACACTTTTTACATGAATATAAATTAAATGATAAAACTTTACAAAAGGCCCAATTAGAACAACATAAAATAATTCAAAATTTCTTTACTAGCCCTGCCCAAGCTGCTCCAAATGCTCTTCCTCTGCCAAAAGGCACAACTCCAAATGTCTCTCCTTTGTTAGAACCTGGAAAAGGTCAGTTTTCATTCCAGTCCCAAAGAAAGACAATGCCAAAGAATGCTCAAACTACCGCATAATTGCACTCATCTCACACTCTAGCAAAGTAATGCTCAATATTCTCCAAGCCAGCCTTCAGCAGTACATGAACCGTGAACTTCCAGATGTTCAAGATGTTCAAGAAAAGACAGAGGAACTAGAGAACATCAGCTGGATCATCAAAAAGGCAAGAGCGTTTCAGAAAAAAACATCTATTTCTGCTTTATTGACTATGCCAAAGCCTTTGACTGCTGGATCACAATAAACTATGGAAAATTCTGAAAGAGATGGGCATACCAGACCACCTGACCTGCCTCTTGAGAAATCTGTCTGCAGGTCAGGAAGCAACAGTTAGGACTGGAGATGGAACAACAGACTGGTTCCAAATAGGAAAAGGAGATTGTCAAGGCTGTATATTGTCACCCTGCTTATTTAACTTCTATGCAGAGTACATCATGAGAAACGCTGGGCTGGAAGAAACACAAGCTGGAATCAAGATTGCTAGGAGAAATATCAATAACCTCAGATATGCAGATGACACCACCCTTATGGCAGAAAGTGAAGAGGAACTAAAAAGCCTCTTGATGATAGTGAAAGAAGAGAGTGAAAAAGTTGGCTTAAATCTCAACATTCAGAAAACGAAGATCATGGCATCTGGTCCCATCACTTCATGGGAAATAGTTGGGGAAACAGTGGAAAGAGTGTCAGACCTTACTTTTTGTGCTCCAAAATCACTGCAGATGGTGACTGCAGCCATGAAATTATAAAACGCGTACTCCTTGGAAGGAAAGTTATGACCACCCTAGATAGCATATTCAAAAGCAGAGACATTAGTTTGCCAACAACGGTCCATCTAGTCAAGGCTGTGTTTTTCCCAGTAGTCATGTATGGGTGTGAGAGTTGGACTGTGAAGAAAGCTGAACGCCAAAGAATTGGTACTTTTGAATTGTGGTGTTGGAGAAGACTCTTGAGAGTCCCTTGGACTGCAAGGAAATCCAACCAGTCCATTCTAGAGGATATCAGTCCTGGGTCTTCTTTGGAAGGAATGATGCTGAAGCTGAAAGTCCTGTACTTTGGCCACCTCATGCAAAGAGTTGACTCATTGGAAAAGACTCTGATGCTGGGAGGAATTAGGGGGCAGGACAAAAAGTGGACGACAGAGGATGAGATGGTTGGGTGGCATTACCAACTCGATGGACATGAGTTTGTGTGAACTCCAGGAGTTGGTGATGGATAGGGAGGCCTGGCATGCAGGAGTTCATGGGGTCACAAAGAGTCGGACACGACTGAGCGACTGAACTTAATAAAAGTTATGCTAATTTTTTAGCTATATTAGAAACTGATATGTCCCGTACTGTAATCAGAGAAGAAATCAAGAAACAGCTAGATAAATTACTTGCTTATGAAAATGCAAATCAAGAATGTCAAAGAGCTATAGTTCCAATTCATGAGACTGGGACTATTATTGATTATATGAAGGCTTGTCATAATCTAGGGTCAGAAACTCAAAAGATGCAAATGCTCGCTGAGACTATCGCTATTGTCTTTAGAAGGGGAAATGAAGGATGCTTTGCATGTGGAGATAAAAACCATTTAAAAAGGGACTTTCCAAAGAAGACTGATAAAACAAACCTCCAAGAATCTGCCCTCGCTGCCGTAGAGGAATGCATCGGTCCAAAGATTGTAAACCTAAATTTGATATTGAAGGAAAACCTATTGTAGGAAACTCCAAACACGGGACCCCCCAGGTCCCCTACAACAAAAACTAGGGGCAACCCTCTACATCTGTCTGTGCTGCCGTCGACACACCAGCCCTAAATGATTTTTTCCTTTACCCTCAAGCAGTCCCTTCTAGAGTACCTACCGGACTTTTTGGACTCCTTCCCCCACACACCTTCGGTCTTTTACTTGGCCAATCTAGTTTGACTTCTAAAGGAATTACTGTTCACCCTCGAGTAATTGATTCATATTATAAAGGAGAGATTCAAAGTATGATGTCATCTCAGATTCTATGGCAATACAAAAAGGGGGACAAAATTGCTCAGTCACTTCTTTTGCCCTTCATTTCTGTTAGCTCCTGTAATGACGTGCAGACAGGCAGATTCGGCAGCACAGACCAAAACCGATCCTCATGGACACTGGTATCTGAATGTGCCCGGCCAAATATAAATATCAAAATTAATGGCAAAAGATTTTCTGGTCTCCTCGATACTGGATCTGATATTACTATTATTTCCAGACACTTATGGCCCAAATCCTGGCCTATATGAAAGGTCTCTTGCCAAATTGCAGGAATTTCTCAAACCAAAGTAAAAGAAATTTATCGGAATGTTCAGATCTACCCATATGAAAGACCAAAAGGCCAGACATTAAGGTCTTACAACATTAAGACCTTATGTGATAGATGCACCCTTTAATCTAATAGGAGGGGACTTACTTATGCAATGGCAAACTCAGATATACATTCCACATTTTCCTAAAGGACACTGCTCATTTAACAAACAAAGCAATTATTAAAATAACTTGGAAGAATGACGAGCCTATTTAGACAGAACAGTGGACCCTTACGAAAGAAAAATTACAGGCTACTAAATAACTTATAGACACACAATTAGAATTAAAACATATTGAGGAATCTTGCTCTTCTTGGAATGTTCATATTTTTGTTTTAAAAAAGAAATCTAAATGGCATCTCTTAACAGACCTTAAAAAAAAGTTAATACATCTATGAAACATATGGATACATTACAACCAGGGATCCCATCACCTACTACTATTCCTCAACATTGGCGTATTATTATTACTAATTTACAAGATTGATTTTTTAATATACCTTTACACCCTTTAGACCAGGAGAAATTCACTTTCTCCCTCCCTTATCCTAATCATATTGTGCCTCATAAACTATTTCAATAGACTATGTTACCTCAAGGTATGCTTAACAGTCCTACTAGTTGTCAAAATTTTGTAGCCAAGGCTTTACTTCCAATGTGACAGCAATTCCCTCATGCATATGCCATTAATAATATACTGTAACTACAAATAGGAGAAATGATATTTTTGACACTGAATGGCCATGATATTCTTTAGACTCCAGAGAAAACTGATTAAAATAAAATCTTTTTTGAAATTGCAAAACCAGTTTTTCTTACACGTGCAGTTAGGAAAAGGTTAACTTGTTAAAATACTTTTTTGGAGCTCTAATTCTGCCTGGGAAACAAAAACAGGTCTAAGAAAAAACCTAGTTAACTCTTACCATGTTCTTCGTATACACAGCCCACTCTATCTGGGACTACAATCATTAACAAATTGGTGGAAAAAAAATACATACATACATACATATATATATATATATCAAAAAGATATTTTAAAACTGAAGAGATATTTCAAGTGGAAAACTATGTCTGTCTGTCTATCTAAAATTATCTATGTCTCAATATATGTCTTTATTTTTGGATAATATGAAATTAATAAGCTCTATTTAAATTCAAGTTCATGTGAACTGAAAAATATTCAATATTCAATATATTTATTTAAATATAATATAATTTAAATATAATTATTTGCTAATCTAATTAAGACATGTCTTAAGTCATCAACATTATGTAATACTTTTATTATGCCTAGGTTTAAGGTAAACTAAATTTACCAGCAAAAAAGTAACTCTTTATACATATATATATATAAGTATATAAATGAGATGAAAACTTTTGGATAAACTCTATTAAAAATAATTATATTTTTAATAGAATAATCTATTATTATAATCTATTATTATAATGTAAAATAATCTCAGGATTGGGGTAACAAATTTCTAGAATTGTACTAAACTAAATGATAAAAGTTTATTAAATAGCTAGGTCATTTCCAAATAAAATAAGATTTTAAAACATTAATAACTGAACACTAACTTCCTCTTATAAAAAGGTTTTCCTTATAGAAAAACTAAAGAGATTTTAGACTATTAATAAATATATTATCTAATATATAATATATTTATATATAATAAATATATATATTATAATATGATATAATAAATATATTCACCAATTTATAAAATGCTAATATACAAGACACTTCATAGTTGCTAAAGAAAAGTAAAATGTATGTTTTTAATAAAAGAATATTAAAAATGGCAAATAAAATGATGAATACAAAAATATAAAAAAGGTTTATAACAAATGAAAGAGAATTTTATGGCAAATGGATTTAACTCATTCTCTGAACTTTTTCCCTCTTCCTTCTTACATGTGTCAATCAATAAAAATTCTTCTTTTATATGGGCCACACCTTTCTGAGGTGAAACTGCATGTTATGTTATAACCCACCTGTCAACTTACTTTGCAATAATGAGAACACCTAATTCTATAAAAACAGACAATGGCCCTGCCTATATTTCTAAGCAGTTCAAACAATTTTTACATTCATTCTCTATTAAACAGATTATAGGCATTCCTTATAATCCACAAACACAAGACATAATTAAACAAACACATTACACACTAAAACTGCAAATAAAAATTTAAATATGAGGAAATACACAGGAACACTTTTATCTTCCTTATCCAGAGCAGATTTTACTAGATTCTAATGCAATATATTCTTTAAGCCTATAACTATTAATATAGCTTTATTTCTGTTTCCAGTCTATAAGATTCTTAAAAAAAAAAAATAACATCAACTTCAGTGCCTTTTTCACAATACAAAACAAAAACAACATAAAAAAGACACCATTTGCCAAATAAGTTATTTGTTCCTAAGACTATCAAAAATGCAAAATATTCATCTTCTTTTCAGGTCTGTCTTGAAAGTATAATCATCTTCCTTGACACTCCGAACAGAGACATTCAGCAGCTGCCAGGCTGAGTTTCTTTTCCGGGGACAAGGTCAAATATTTGGATATGAGCAGCATTTCATTTGTCAAGTTGTTCTGCATCAGCTTTTCAGTAATTTCACTTAGGAAAAAATGTCTGAGTGTTTGCTCCTAATCCTTTGCCCCAAATAACACAAACCACTAAAAACACAGTCAGATCCCATTTTTCTTTATATCAGGAAATATATATGTACTGAATGAGGAAGAAATCAACCCATTATTTCAAAACCACAGCCAAATTTTCATGGTTAGTCAATGATGGCAACAAGACTGTGGTGCCTCACGGGACTTAAGGCAAGCTTGCTTACTGACATGTTGCTTGGTTGGAGCTGATAAACTCTACATTAGACAGACCGTGCCACTGACAACTGGGCCTAATGAAAAAATATTTTTTAAATGGTTGCATATATCTACAAAGGCTTGCTTTAGGCCAGTGACTGTCCCATTTGTTAAACATGAGGCATAAACTGTATCAACCAGAAAAACCTACCTCTAACAACATCAGTGTTGTCAGTTCCAAGATACCCAAAGACCAAGAAGTTAACAAGCCACAATTGGGTCTATTTGATTTACATATGTGAAAAAGAGAAACATCACATAGGAATCCTCCTGTTAAACATTCCCTGACATCCCACCTTCAATCTTTCCCAGCATCAGGGTCTTTTCAAATGAGTCAGTTCTTCGCATCAGGTGGCCAAAACGTTCAGACCTTAGCAATACCCAATTCAAAGTCACAAGAAGAAACAAAAATAACTAACAGGTCTCACAAACTTAGATATAAAAATTATAAATAAAGTACTAGCAGACTGAATTTAGCTTTACAGAAAAAGAAGATTCCTCAAGGCTAATATGAATTTATTTCAGGACAGCAAAGTTGGTAACATTTAGAAACAAATCAATTTAAATAATTTTATGATATATGTAAGTCAAATAATTATGCTGTACATCTTAAACTTTCTTAGTGCAATCTGTCAATGATATCTCAATAAACTTGGGAGGGAGAAAAACTGAATCAATTTAAGACATCATATTAATGGAGTATAAGTCACAAATCTTATAAAAATCTCAAAAGAGGTAGAAAAAGCATATGTTAAAATTCCATATTTATCCCTAGGATATAAAATAGGAAAATCTTCAGGGCAGAAGAAACGTTTAAGCTGAGACTTGAAAAAATAACTAGCAGAGTTTTCTAGGTGAAGAAATATACATGTGCATGCATACGTGTGTGTGTGTGTGTGTGTTTGTGTGTGTGTGTAAAACGGGGTAGGAAGTGGAGGTAGGGGAATCAAATACAAGGATGGCTGCAAAGTTATTTAAGAGCTTCAGTGTTTGGGAAACTACCTTAAAGGAATACATCACAGAGGTTAGGAAGAGTCCCTGGGTTTTCCTAGGTGAGTGTTAATAAACTGGCTTTATGAAATATTCAACTTTGCTAAATCTGACTTTTTTCACCTGAAATATAAGTGGGGTTATCAACTACTGTAGCATTTACTTCATAGGCAGCATGGATTTACACAGAAGCTTCTTCTTCTTCTTCTTGAGCACTTAGGAGGAGCTGGCATAGGCCAAGACATTTTAGGTCTGCGTGCTTGCTAAGTCGCTTCCGCCCTGTCTGACTCTTTGCCACCCTATGGACTATAGCCCACCAGGCTCCTTTGTCCGTGGAATTCTCCAGGCAAGAATACTGGAGTGGATTGTCATGCCAACCTCTGGGGGTTCTTCCTGACCCAGAAACCAAACTGGCCTCTCTTACATCTCCTGCATTGGTAGGCGGATTCTTTAACACTAGGGCTACCTGGGAGGCTACACAGAAGTTAATTAAGCTCATTTACAAGCGTTCCTTGCAAGGCCTCTACTCTGAGAGGGACTTGAGCAATATATACATAGGTTTACTTTTCATCAGGGGCTTCCCTTGTGGCTCAGCTGGTAAAAAATCCACCTGCAATGTGGGAGACCTGGGTTTGATCCCTGGGTTGGGAAGATTCCCTGGAGAAAGGAAACGCTATCCACTCTGGTATTCTGGTCTGGAGAATTCCATGGGCTGAATAGTCCATGTGGTCGCAGAGTCAGGCAGGACTGAGCGCCTTTCACTTTCACTTTTCATCTATTGCAGAGAACAAACAGTGTTTGAAATGCATGGAACCAGAAGTTAGACTGGAATTTAACTTAGCTCAAAGGAAAAGAGTTATAAACACATTCAAATACTGGCAATGTAAGTACTTGTAAATACTTTACAAGGTTGGTAACAAACTTGATCCAGGTTTTCCCAAATGTGAAAGCAGTTCTAAAATTTTGCTGACAGTTACCATTGATGAGTCATGGAGTTGTAAAAAAAAAAAAAAAAAAAAAAAAAAGGTTTCCTAAATCATTAATAATAAAAACAAATTTTAATCAACCACGTTAGAGGAATAGCTAACTTATCATTCTAATGTCACCGTCAAAAATAATACTGCATAGGTGATCAAAGAGCATATAGCCAAAACATGAATGATAAAGGTGTGACAGATATATGACGAAGTTATTTAAGAAAAATAGTATGTTTTCTGGACTTTGTCATATCCTGATACTTGTACCTTCTTAGAAATTTGCAATTTATCATGATTTCACTTTGCATTCTAAAATAAATATTCACTTTGTACATAATTTTCAATTTGTAAAAACATTGTGCCTGTCTCATTGAAAGCACTAAATGAATACCATGGTTGTGACATTAGCAGATGTTGATTTCCCCAAATATAATAGTCTATGAAGTGGATGCTTGTGTTGTAACTTAGGGGTTCAAAAAAATGGGCCCTAATAAAAGGGGTATTCTGCCAGCACACTGTCAAGGAAGGCAGACATTTTTCTTTTTGGGTTCTTGTGTCTGGACTAATAATAAAATTAATATAAGACAAATTAACAGGAGAAAAATAAACAAATTTTTTTTTCTGCACGTGGAGATTTCATAAAAGTAGAATTCAAGAAGTGGCCAAAGTGGGCAGATTGTACAGTTTTTACACAAACAGTACATTTGTGATGAATTGACAGGACAAAGAAACTTAGATTTTAGGTGCTGAATTAGTGAAGACTCTAAGATTTTGGTCTTTGGGCAGTAAATTAAAGAAGTAACAGGGTGTGGTTAGACAGGCTTTTCTGCTCTGAATTCCTTATCTCTGGGGATAAAAGTGTTTTTCTACATCCAGATGCAGGCAGGGCACCTTTCACGACAGATTTATTTTCTGCTTACAGGAGACAGAAAGAAAGATCAGAGTATCTCCTTTGCTTTGACTGTTTCTTAAGTAACTTTTGGGCTTCCCTGGTGGCTCAGTGGTTAAAGCGTCTGCCTCCAATGCAGCAGACCCGGGTTTGATCCCTGGGTCAGGAAGATCCCCTGGAGAAGGAAATGGTAATCCACTCCAGTATTCTTGCCTGGAGAATCCCATGGACGGAGAAGCCCCGTAGGCTCTAGTCCATGAGGTTGCAAAGAGTTGGACACGACTGAGCGACTACTCTTTCACTTAAGTAACTTTAATTCAAACAGTCAATGTGCCATTGTGGCATATTTTGGGGTGACTTGCCCTGACGCCCAACAGCAGAAACTGCCGGATTGCTTGGTAACAATAAATACAGGGTTTCAGTATCAAACAGTATCATACATTGTCTTTCATGTCAATTCCAATGCTCTAATGTTATGATGAGCTTTACAACTACACCTTCTCTTGGTCTGGAGTATCATTTCCGTGGCTTCCCTGGTAGTTCAGCAGTAAAGAATCCGTCTGCAACGCAGGAGATGCAGGTTTAATCCTTGGGTTGGGAAGATCCCCTGGAGAAGGAAATGGCAAGCCACTCCAGTATTCTTGCCTGGGAAATCCCATGGACAGAGGAGCCTAGTGGACTATAGTCCATGGAGTCACACGAGTCAGACACGACTTAGCAACTAAACCACCTCTGCCACCACTGTCATCTCTGGAACAGAGTTCTAGAGCCCTGAGGGTTTTAGAAATGGTGAAACTACATTTCTCTGCAAGGACCTCTGCGGGCAGCTGTGGAAGGACAGCTTTGGGATGAGTTTAAGCTGCGTCACAGGAGGAGGGTGGAAGATGTCTTATTTAAGCTTTGTTTAAAATTCCGCAAAGTGCACACACCTCTTCTTACTTGATCAAAACTGGTTGGATCATTCCTTAAATGGCACGTGGTGGCAGTATTTAATTTTTTCAGTTAAATACCTACCTAACATATTATGGAGGCATTTTGCATATATTAGTAAGTCACAGAGCTCTCTGACATGCACAGAGTGCTCACTGTGAACCTGAGCCTCTGGTTCTCATGTGACTGTTCTATTTTTTCCCTCTTCCAAGTACATGCCACCAAGAGAAATGCTTTTCACATGATAATGAATTTCTGTCATCCCACAAGCAGTTAGTTTGATCAGAAATTAAAGTTAAATATAGACTCAAAGGGAATATAAGTGCAATATTTAACTTTGGAAGGTTACATTTGTCTTTCAGCAGTCTGCAAAATGGCACTGAAGCTTTGCTTCCTATCCAGTGCATCAGACAGAGTTGCTCTCAGAAGCAGTTTGGACACTGCTTTGTTTTGACTAATTTGGGTTATTTATTCTCTTTGACTTCTTCCATGTTTCTTTTTTTGATGAATGTATATTCTGTAAGGCTCCTATCTGCATACTCTGGTTCAAATGAAGTGTGTGTGTGTGTGTTTGTGTGTGTGTGTGTGTGTGTGTGTGTTTGAAGTCTTTTGTACTAGGAACCTGTGAGAGATCAGGTTATAGAAGAGAGCAAGGTGAGATGGGAGTGAGATTCCTGGCAGCCCAGAAGATATTTTCCATACACTCTAGTGGAAATAGGGCCTTTTCTTCCCAGCAATATTTCCCACATCGTAAAAACACAAATTCCTCCTTGGTCAGGCTCATTTTATCTTAGGCTCCCTGAGTATGTCAACACAAATCTAGGACAACTCATTGATTCATAGAATCACTAACCAAGCCTGTCAAATTACATTGAAAAATTCCAGCTGGTATTTTGGCAGAAACCGGACTGGATCACTTTACATAATGGGTAGCATTGTGGTTTGTTTTTTCACCAACTTCAGTTTCCCATACTTGCCATTTTTCTAAGATAACATATATTCATTTATCAAATTCACTAGGGTGTTTGGGTGTCCAATAACTCTGCTAGCACCATGGGAAATGTGACGATACGTAAGATGTAAATACTTCTCACAGGAAGTTCATCTTAGTGAGACCGATGCATGAATGATTATTATACACAACGAGATGCAGACCAGTGGGTACAGGGTGCTGGCTGAGACACATTTTACACGATGTAAAATCATCTTATAATTGAAATAGGTGTAGACCCACAACATATGTGAGAAGTAGAGCTTAACTCTTTTTCTATAACTTGACTTTTTTTTTTAAATTTTAATGTGCCACTCTGTTAGAGGGTGTGGGAGATTTATTTCTCAATTTGGGAATCATATTTCAATATTTTCCCTGGATTTCCTTACATCCTAGAGAGTTTATTTCGTAACAAAGCATTAGAAGTTTGGCCCCTTGAGTCCTCTCTGTCATATAATAATACAGACATCCTCTAAGACTCCCATTATTCCAACCGGAGTTGGTTGAGAAGTACATTCAAGAGTCCCTTGGAGACATCTCTTGCTTCTAACTGCATGAGCCTTCAGTTCTAGCCATCAGATGGGACATATCTCGGCCATTCTTAGGAACATGCAGGTCATCCTCCTGCACCATGTTCTAGGTATTGCAAAATATGTGAGTTTCTCTAAGACCTCATCTGTCAGAACTTGTCTGGGTGCCATGGAGTCATTTCTCGTCTAGAGTCATTTTTGACAAATATATATTCGATAAGGCCCATATCTGCATACTCTGGCTGCAATGAAATGTGTGTGTGAGGGTGTGTGTGTTTGAAGACTCCTTCCTGAAGATCAGCCTAAGATACAGGGCCCTGTTCTCTGCAACACAGGCCACCTCCTAGAGCTCACGCTGGAGTCTAACCACTGGGATGCATGAAATCACCCCTGTGGTCTCTGCTGTCCCTCTCTCTCCTTTCAGTGAAATATCCTTGAGAGTAAAGGCTGGGGCAGGCTGACTATCCTTATGATTATTTTCTGCCTGGTTTGTTGTCTTAGATGTATGTTCTTTATATTTTCCCAAGTGTGTAAGGTTTTAATGCATAAAAATAGAAAGAGGGACTGCCTCTCTCTCTTGCTCTCTCTGCCTCTTTCTTCCAGGGACTGCCATTTCTGTTTCCTAAGTCCTTGGGCACAAAAACCTGACTGTTAGAATGGTTAGCATGGCAAAACACACAAAAAAGAAAAAAATTCATAAAAAAATTAGTTTTATTGATTATGACAACGTTTGTTTTTAGTAGAAGATCATTTTAGCCACATTAATTGAAAATCATCTCAGGGGCTCAACTACAGCTTCTCTCCAAATGCTGGGATCTTTTCTACACACGTGTAGTGGGTTGTAACAGGAATTTGTTTGATGTATTGGCTGGGAAGGGTTTATGTTGGAATTGAGGCTTTCCTGTTTATGATGAGTTGATGTGGTTCTACACACTGCTACCCAATTGAACTCTACATGGATCTTATCATATAATCCCTCTATTTGAAAATGGCCCTTTCAGTCCTCATGCTTTTTGGCATTTCATTATCTTATGGGAATGAATACAACTGATTTGGAGTTTCTCCCCTAGTTCCCACCCCTGTTTCTGCTAAGTCTTGTAAACTCTGCTGCTGGGTTAAGCTGTCTGTACCCTACCTTATATTTATGCTTCCCATGACACCCTCCATGATTTAGTTCCTATGTGATAAAAGTTTACATCGGCAGCTCTGAGAGCTGCAGTCCAGGCTCAGGGGTAAAGAATCTGTCTTCTAATCCGGGAGATGTGGGTTTGATCCCTGGGTTGGAAAGATTTCCTAGGGAAGGAAAAGGCAACTCACTCCAGTATTCTTGCCTGGGAAATCCCTGGGCAGAGTTTAGTGGGCTACATGGGGTTGCAAAGAGTTGGGCACAACTTCGCAACTAACCAACAACAAGGAGCCCTGAGGGGGTCAAACCTTACACATTTTAAGTAAAGAGCCGGCCCTTCACAGGGTCTAGGAGCTGCCCCTAAGCCTTTGGAATACCCTACCCGACAAGGGAGTATATCTCTCTGGGGGCCCTGGGACAGGACAGAGTTTGGCTAACCATGTGACTGATGGTGGGTGCTTTGCGCTCTTCTGTAGCAGCTTGACCTCTGCCAGGGCTGCAGGCAAAGCAACTAAGGCAGGTCAGAAATGCTCCAGGCCTCTGCGACTCACTCCTGGTATAAACCATGGGCATCAAGGCTTGCGTGAGCTTTCCTGATGGGTAATGTTTCACATCTATTGCCACACACTGTTGCTGGGAGGAGGGCTGAGTGCCTTCCCGGGGACTCCACTGGGAGAAGACATCTAGGACCAGAGCGCAAGAGGAGCTTGTACTGCATCTCTCCTGGGCTCTGCCCTGTGCACTTGGGACCTTTGCTGATCTTACTCTGTACTCTTCTGCTGTAATAAACTGAATCCACGAGTATAATCACTTCTCTGAGTTCTTCTAGTCTTTCTAGAAAACCACTGAACCTGGAGATGGCTTGGGGATCCAAGACACAATCCCCAACTGTCTTTCCAGCTTTGACTCACACACCTGCTTCTAGACACTCAGCTTCTCGTCCAAAGGAAGCAGTTTCCTTTCCATAACGCTTGCTCCGGGCTTTCCAATGCCCAAGTATTTATTTACCTTGTTTCCTCACCATAGGACCCTCCTGATGCTTATCAGTGAGTGAGTGAAGGCAGATGCATCACAAGATAACCTATTTCAGACCCTAGGCTATCTGCATCCTTAGGCTTTTGAATTCTGGTGGATTCCCTCTTAGGCTTATTGGTATTCAGAAGTTGGTTTAATTATTAATTTAAGGTGTCCTAGTCAAGCTCCCAGATCTCTACCAATTTCCCCACAATGCTTTAAATTCAAAGTCTCTTCCTGCTTTCTTTTTCACCGGAACAGAATGTATCACCTTAACAGATATGAATTCTGTCTGAGTAAGTGCCGGTTGTTTTGCTTTTCAGATTAGCAAATCGCATTCTTCTGACACCATAAGGAATTTTGTCATTCTAATCTCAGATCCATATACATAACAATTGTTTTTAAATGCTGGAAGTGTCAGATGATTTGAAGAGCATTGTAGTCTCAGACCTAGCAACCTCTCTGGCTATGCAAATCTGAAGGCTCTGTGTACTATTCCCCTGGGCAACAAAATGCATGCATACATCTTTGCATAGATTCTTGTTGGTGAATGGAATCTTAAGTATTCCCTGTACAACTATGAATAATTGAGGGTTGAAAATTTTTATGCTTTATTAAAATGTATCTTCATAGGAAAGATGTACAATTTTCTCTTCCGGGAAATCCCAATTGTTGGTAACAAGATAAAATAACAACATATCAAAGGCAAACAAGTAAATAATTTACATTCCTAAGTAGCAGAGCCTGGAAACTTGCAGGCTTACATTGGAAATTCTTTAAGATCTTACATAAGGAAACCGCATAAATTATCAGTTGCTTTGTAGAAGTGATGAGTGAAGCCACAAGGGCATGATAGATAAGAGTGGTTAGTTGGCCTCTGCTGCTAAGGTCTGGGATAAAACAGTTTCTCCTCTTTAGTTAGTGCTGCTGGCAGAACAGACTTCCATTGCTCTAGGGCAGGTTTTGTTTAGTAGGAGACTCCCTGTTCAGGTAAAATTTGGAACAATCAAGTAAAAATGCTTCTGGTTTTCAGTGGCACTCCACACCTAAATATGGCTCTCTGAGACATCACCTTGGAATTCAAAATAAGAGATTTATTAGTCTCCTCTCCCTCAGAGGACCATTTCCATGATCTTCACTCTCCTTGTCTACTTGTGCTATTTGGGAAATAATTGTTTTTAGAGAAATCTCATTTCCTCAAGTCTTCCCTAAAGATTGGGAGCTTGTCTGGTAGTGTTGGATCTAGGAGTCAGGAGACCTAGTTTTGAGACTTGGCTCTGCCATTCAGAGCTATGTGACTTCAAGCTAGTTATTCAAATACTGACCCTCAGTGTCCTCATCTGTGCAATGGGGGATTATAACTAACCACCCTACTGCGCAGAGCTATTGTGAAGGTCAGCTCTAAGAATGGATGTGAATTACTCTTAGATATTAAGCCATGTGCACATGTAAGGTTTGTCTTCTTTTTTTCCTTCCTTCTTTTTTTTTTTTCTTTCCTGAATATTATCAAACACCTTCTTCATAACCCAATGTGTACAACGATATGTGTGTGCCCAGTTAATCAGTTGTGTCTGACTCTTTGCAACAGCCAGTACTGTAGCCTGCCAGGCTCCTCTGTCCATGGAATTCTCCAGGCAAGAATACTGGAGTGGGTTGCATTTCCTTCTCCAGGGGATCCTCCTGATCCAGGGACCGAACCTGCATCTCTTGAGTCTCTGGCATTGGCAGGCAGTTTCTTTACCACTGAGCCACCTTATGTCCATGGGCTACAATGAGGGGATGCTTTAATGCAGTTTTGCCAACCCTGCCCATCCGTGAACCTGCTGTGCTTGTGCTCCTTGTGAACGGGTTTCTGCTGCTTTTGCAAAGCCAAGGCATGGGACCAAGAGGTGTGGGGCCTGAGGGAGGAGAGAAGGAGCTCTGAGAGGAGTTCTAGTTCACAGGATTCGAGTAGCGTTTAACCCAGAGCTTTTGAACTGCACTTCTCAGAGAGCATTTTACCTTCATGGGGATAACCTACTTTCTTTTTTTTTTTTTTTTCTTCTATTTTTAGATTTTTCTTCCAAATAATATTTATTTCAATAGATCAAAGCTGGAAAGAAGCAGCAGCTCTGGGACCAAATAAAAGACTGTATTTCTGATTGGAGATAGCATATGTGGGAGGGAATATGATGAAAAGACAGGGTGTTACCTCAAGACTTTTATAGTCTAGTTGCGAAACAAATATGTAATTAAACAAGGCAAAAATATAATCATATGGAGGGGCCCTAGGGACGATGTGTGGGGTGAAGATGGGGCCAGAGGTGGGGTTAGTTATAAGAAAAACAAAAGGAGACTGGCTGTTTGGTTAGGAAAGAGAAACGGGCAAGGCTTTATGGGAGAGGAAGATTGGAATAAAAGCATGCAGATGCTTAGTTGGGAATGGCCAAAAATTCCTTGGGAGGAGATACACTACTCTATGGAAAACTTGATGAAGCAAAGGTAACAGTGAAAGACGAGACTGAGTGCAATTTCTCCCTTTAATTGTGGGCGGGAAGCGAATGGGCGATGGTTCTCAGAACAGTCAGGGACAGAGCTGGAGCAGGATGAGGGCTGTGCCCTTCCTGGGACAAAGCCAAGGGAGAGATTTCCTGTCTTGTCCAAGAGAAATGTTCTCTGCTTTCTCTCACTGCTAACTTTCTTGGTGCCTTGAGCCAAACATGGCTTTAAGTATCACCAAGAATGTCTTATGTGTGCAAATATGGAGAATGTGTGTGTGTGTGTGTGTGTGTACAGAGGGCACAGGCTTAGGATGGTACAGGAGAGAATCACACTTAAAAACTGCAAAACAATTTTCTACTCAGTATTTAGCAGATGGGCTTCCCTGTTGGCCAGTGGTAAAGAAACTGCCTGCTAATTCAGGAGACATGGATTCGATCCCTGAGTCAGGAAGATCCCCTGGAGAAGGAAATGGCAACCCACTCCAGTATTTTTGCCTGGGAAATCCCATGGACCGAGGAGCCTGGTGGGCCCCAGTCCATGGGTTCGCAAAAGAGTCAGACACGATTTAGTGATTAAGTACCAAGAGTTTAGCAGATGTTTATTAAGCATTTTCTGTATATCAGATATGAAGATAAGCTTTAGGGAATATAGTAAAATTCAAGGCAGACAGGATCTGTGTCCTGATTGAGTTTGTAATCTACAACTCCTGGAATATTGGCTATTGTCTGGTGGGCTAAGGTAAGAGTTACATTTCCATAAGAATGCCATTTCTTTGCACTGAAATGGAGCACTAAGAATTTAGGTTAAGTCATAAATGTGATCAGCACAGCAAGCTGCACCAGGAGGTATAGTGATGAAGGCCACAGGGAAAGCTTAAAATGCCATTGATCTGTCGTGCACCCAGGCTTCCCAAGCCTCAGATATGATAAGAGAGCAAAGGGAGGCAGGCTCTGATGATGAGCAAATGGCGTTCTGTGAGATCCCAGGAGCTTCTCTGAGCCAGGATCTGCCCTTGGGCAGTGGCTTGGTATCTGGCTGTTGCGGGAATTGTGTGTAAATATGGGCAGTGATGGACAGGGAGGCCTGGCATGCTGCGATTCATGGGGTCACAAAGAGTTGGACATGACTGAGCGACTGAACTGAACTGAACTGAATTGAACTGATGGGCAGTGAGACAGGGGAGGGGCAAAAGGACCCAGAGGGAGTCGTAAGAACTCTTTCCGACCAGCAGACTAGCAGTGGTGTGGAGGAAGCCTGACACAGAGGTTTCTGTAGCTGAAAAGCTACAGATCAGGTGAGGTGGAGGTTTCTCGTCAAATTGTTTCATTGAAACATGACATTGCATGCTGTCTCAGAGAGATGCAGGTCCCGGGCGTGGCGGTGAGCGTTATAGCTTCTCGGTGCTAGTTCTTGTGTATTATCCTCTGTGTATTTTTCTGCAGTTCCTGACGATAAAATTGTTCTTTTAAAAATTTATTTATTTTTAACTGGAAAATAATTGCTTTACATCATCAGCATGAATCAGTCACAGGTGTACACATGTCCCCCCGCTCTTGAACATGGCTGACCCCCTGCCTGCTTGCCCTGGGCCCCAGCTGCTGATGGTTCTCATCAAAGGAGAGGTGCTGGCGCCCCTCTGTTGGTTTCCCTGGTAACTACTGAACCTACGCTCCTTCGCTCCTTCCGTTCTGAGCAGAGACTGCTCCTGTCCTGCACAGGGGAAGGTGTGGGTCTGGCACTTCACTTCAGTCTTCCCGCTACCCCCCAACCCTCACCCCGTTAAACCCCTGAAGATGCAGAGGACAGATTGGTGGACACAGCTGGGGAAGGAGAGGGTGGGGTGAATTGAGAAAGCAGCATTGACGTATATTCACGACCATGTATAAACAGCAGGCCAGTGGGAAGCTGCCCTGTAACATGGGGAGACCACCCTGTGACACCCTAGAGGGGCTGGTGAGGAGGTGGGGCTGGGGAGGTGGGATCGAGGTTCAGGAGGAGGCATGCACTCACTCAGTCATGTCTCACTCTTTGTGACACGTGCAGCTCACCAGCTCCTCTGTCCCTGGGATTCTTCAGGCAAGAAAGCTGGAGTGGGCTGCCATTTTCCCCTCTAGAGGATCTTCCCCACCCAGGGATCAAACTCACACCTCATGCTTCTCTTGCACTGGCAGCCAGATTCTTTGCCACTGTGCCACTGGCAAGCCCCCAGGAGGGAGGGGTGTATGTGTATGTATATAGTTATGACTGATTTGCGCTGCTGTATGGCAGAAACCAACACAACATTGTAAAGCAGTTATCCTCCAATTAAAAAAAAAATGACTTCTCTTTTGCTGACTTTTGGCTCTTTCTTGGATCTTGAAGCTGGGCAAGTACAGGGTTTATAGGCCTGCAGGGTCCAGCCCAACACCTCCATCCTTGTGGGGGAAAAGAATGGAGATGGACTGGGAACCACGCACATTTAGAAGAAGGGCAATTGTTGTATCCTTGCATCTTTTGCTTGAAGGAATTTAAATTGGATGCTGACTCTGGGCCGAGCCTGTATGAAAACCCTGAAGTTGGTATTAGACTGGATCCAGATTGCATTTTCTTTCTTCTTTAACGATGTTGCTCATTTGCATGCTTTAACTTTGGCTCAGTGCTGTCAACACACCAGAATTATCCTGTGTTTTTCTCCATCCTCTTCTGTGCCCCGGGGAGACCAACAGTTCAGATCATCACATAGGCTCCTCTGCTGTCTGGATTCCAGTGGGAATCATGGGAAGCACTAGCGAGACACTGGGGTGTGAGAGAAGAGACGTCGGAGTATTTAGTCCCTACTTCACTTCTGTCATGCTCTGGGCCACAGCTTGTGGGAGTGACATACACCTCTAGGTGCCACGTAGCTCCTGCCAGATGGCTCTGCGCCAAGGCTTTATGTTTTATGGAAGCTCCTAAGTAAGATTTGCTCCTCTTGCCTTTTCTTCTTCTTTTTAAAATTGGAGTATAAATGCTATGTTCTTGGGCTTCCCTTGTGGCTCAGCTAATAAAGAATCCACCTGCAATGTGAGAGACCTGGGTTCGATCCCAAGATTGGGAAGATCCCCTGGAGATGGGAAGGGCTATCCACTGCAGTATTCTGGCCTGGAGAATTCCATGGACTGCATAGTCCCTGGGGTCACAAAGAGTTGGACACGACTGAGCGACTTTCACTTTCACTACAATGTTGTGTTCCTTTCTGCTGTATAGCAACATGAACCAGTTATATATATGTGTGTGTCTCTCCCTTGCCACCCCCCACCCCCCACCCCGCCCCTTGAGGTCATCGCAGAGCGCTGAGCTGAGCTCCCTGTGTTACACGGCAGCTTCCCACTAGCTGCCCGTCTCACGCAGGGGTGCTATGTCAGCGCTGCTCTACCAGCTCAGCCCGCCCTCCCCTTTGCTTGCTGTGTCTAAACGCCCTTCTCCTGTCGTTTCACATGTCGGCGTGGTGGTGGCCCCTCCCTCCTCATCCTGGCTGGTTACTGTGTTCTTCACCTGCCTACTGACTCCTCTTGTTTTGCTCATGCCTGTGTAGATTATCCCTTCTTTAAAGTCTGAGAGGGATTCTGTTTCCTATCAGGACCCTGAACAATATGTTTTGGAAGTCATTTAGAGGCAGGCACTGTGTATAATCAATAATTTGAAACTAACTTTTTCTTTCAGAGCTTAATCAAATGCTAGACACTTAAGATGTGAATAGTTTCTTCTGTTTTCATCTTCCTGCCATATCCAACCTATCAGGAAATCCAGCTGGTTCTATTCTAAAATGTAATTTAAACCCATTACGTTTTTTTTTTTCCTTCCCATTTCTAATGCTATACTCTAAGGTTGTTAATCTTGCTGGATTCTGCAACTGTCAATAGCTTCCACCTAGTCCCTTTGCTTTCTTTCTTGGACCAGATTGTCTGCTCGCTACATCAAAACCTGAGCAATCCTTGAAAAATTCAAAGTCAGATCATATCACTTTCTGTTCAAAAGTCTCTGCCAGCTTCCCATTGTCTTAAACCAACACCTAAAGTTGTTCTCTTGGAAAACAAAGCTCTACACCATCTGGCCCTTGCTTACCTCCTAAAGTTCACCTGTCTCTGCTCTCTTTTGTCACCAATCCCTTGTCACTCTGTCTTCCTTGAACAAGACAGGTTTGCTTCCCTGAAGGCAGCATCTGCACACGATGTCTCTTCCGCTCCAGACCCTCGCATGGTTGGCTCTTTCTGATCACTCAGATTTTAGCCCTGGCTTTCTCAAGGGTCTTCCTCTGGCCTCTCTAATAGTGTGCTTCAGTCTCCGCCGCTTATTGTGGTACATCATGTCATTTTATTTCTCCATGTAACTCATCTGCATCTGAAGTTACTGCTTTTCTTTACTCATCTCCTGACTTAGAGTCTGACTCTAATCAGAACTGGTGATCTTACACCTTGCCTATCTTGCTTATCACTGTCCTCTCAGCGTGCGAAAGCACCCAGCCCATGGCCTGTGCTCAGTGTATCTGCACACACACACACACACACACACACACACACACACACACACACACACACCCAGAAAGGGGAGATTACTGATCAGCACCCTTTTAAATGCTTTCCATGGATTATTTAATTTAATCCTCACAACAACCTCATTCATCAGGAACTATTATCATCCTTGCTTTACAAATGAAGAAACGGAAACACAGTTCAGTTAGATAACTTGCCAAAATATACACCCAGTTAGGAAGTAGCAGAGCCAGAATGTGAAGTCTGGCCATCTGGCTCTTAGGCAATGTTCTTAACCGTTAAAGTATACAGCATCTTAACATTTGTCCAATAAATTAATGAATAGTTCCCGTCAGTTTCCTCCGTTTCTCACTTGGACTTTAGAAAGAAAGAAGCTGTCTAATTTTTAAATGTGAGAGCCTGCCCAACCCCATGCAGAAGGGTTTTCTACCCTTGATAAAGGTTGCTCTTTGCCTTAGGTAGACAGAGAAGCACAAATCTTTCTTGAATACCAACACTTTGGGGAAAATTCCCAAAGAGCCTCAAAGGTGATGAGTCTGTGGACTGGCAAAAGTGTGTTCTGTTTTACAGAGTGAAGTAAGTCAGAAAGAGAAAAACAAATAGTATATTAACGCATATATATGGAGTCTATACAGATGTACTGATGAACTTATTTGCAGGGCAGCAGTGGAGAAGCAGACATAGAGAACAGACTTCTGGACACAGTGGGGAAAGGAGAGGATGGGATAAATCGAGAGAGTAGCAGTAAATATATCCATTACCATGTGTGAAATAGACAGCTTAGTGGGGAGCTGCTGTGTAACACAGGGAGCTCCCCCTGGAGGGGTGGGATGGGCTGGGAAATGGGAGGCAGGTTCAAAAGGGAGGGAACATGTGTACCCCAATGACTGATTCATGTCGATATATGGCAGAAACCAACACAAAATTGTAAAGCAATGATCGTCCAATTAAAAATAAATTTATATTTTAAAAAAGTGTATTCTTTTACATCACTGCAAAGAATATTTTTCCAGTTTTCCATCATTAATTGATACAGAAAACACTGAATAAGCATATCTAAATATTCAACTCTTGAGATTCAGAGATGAACAAGACAAGGTTCTCTTTCTCTATAAGCTTATAGGCTAGTGAAACACCAACTCTACTCTGGAACACAAATTCTACTTGTTCAACTATTTTTTCTTAAATCAGTTAAAAATGGGAAAATAGACCAGATGTTATCTGAACTGACTCTGTGCCTGGTTTGAAGATGCAACCTTGTCAGAAGGTCAGAATCTGCCTCGGGTTCAGACTCACTTTCCAAACAGCTGCGTGTGCATTCCCCTTTCTATCTATGGCGGTGTTGCCTTCACAGGTCTCTGGATGGCTGTGTTAAGGTTGCTGCCCATTTGCAAGTACTTATCCTCTTTTCCCAAACCACCTTTTCTTCCCTGAGGCTTAGTCCCCTTTTGACAAGTAGTACCCCAGCTTCCCAGGTGGCACTTGTGGTAAAGAACCTGCCTGCTAATGTAGGAGACTTAAGAGACCTGGGTTCGATCCCTGGGTCAGAAAGATTCCCTGAAGAAGGGCATGGCAACCCACTCCAGTATTCTTGACTGGAGAATCCCATGGACAAAGGAAACTGACGGGCTATGGGCCATAGGGTCGCAGAGTCAGAAACAACTGAAACAACTTAGCACAGCACACACCCCAGCCAGGCATTTGCTCACTAGAGCCCGCGTCATTCCCATGCTTATCATTGTCTTCACTGTCCCTTACCACTAGGTGAGATGGCCTACATCAGTCCATCTCCCTTTCTTGGTGTTCAAGCACTCCCATCCGTTGATTGTTTCTATCTCTGACTTTCAATCATCTCGCTGTTCACGTATTTCACTATCACCCAAGTGCCTGAAAACCAAACTTAATCTAAGCCATGGCAGCCCCCTCTAGGGGTCACCTTGCAGCCATCTGTGGCCATGAGACTTAAAATGCAGCCAAGAAATGTGTTCTGTTTTTTATTCTGCTCCCTTGCACCATGAGCTTATGTTGAAGTATCTAATATCACCTTCCTGTTTTTTTTTTTTTTTTTTTTTTTTCTTTTTTCTTCCTCAACTTGTTGCTTTCCAGGCTTCTCCCTGGAAATTGAAATAGCTGTGTTTCAGGTTCCCTTCCTCCAGCTGTATTAGCTTTCAGGCCTTTATGCTGAGGCTCATTTGGTAATTTCCTGCCCATATTTCTGCGCTCTGCAGCCCCTTTATGTTTCTTGCCTGTCCTTCGTGGTTTTGCTATGCCTTGCGTTTCAGCTTGATCTGCAGATTTAATTAGTGGGCTTCCATTTTAAAGAACACATAAGATCATGCAATTCTCTGCAGCGGCAGGTGGATAGTAGAAACAAGGAAGGAGGGGAGTGCACCATAAACAGCTCTCTGCAAAATGAGGAGTGGGGGGAGTGAGAGAAGATGTGGGTTACATGAGCAAACAGCTGAGAATGTAACCCTCTTGTAGCAAACGCTTCCCCTGCCCCCCAGTTTGCCAGGCTCTTCCGCACAGATGGTGTGGCAGCGCCTACTCGAGCAATTTCAGAAACAAAAATGCAAAGGGTGAGCGAGGTGAGATAGAGAGATCTCAGTTCAGGAAAAGGCCTTAGGGGGATGCCACTATGAATGATTTTTGCAACACAGTCTCTAAGAATAAACCTCACATCTGTCTTAGGTCAGGTTTCTGGGAAACAGACTATATGAGATGCAATTTGACTGGGGGGTGCTCTCAGAAACAATGCCTGTGAGGGAGGGAAGGAGGCAGGAAGGGGCAGAGAGAGGAGTCAAACTGTCCTGCAGTCTCAACAAGGAGCTCAACTGGTTTCTATGGAGGTTCTCTTGAGCTGGGCGCCCTGTAGAGTAGCTGTGCTTCAAAGCCGGGAGTCTGTGCTTTATATCCACACAGGGCCAGACCTTGTACTTGGGCTGCCTCTAAGAGAGGGAGGACCGGGTCTCCCAAGTAGCTCTAGTGGTAAAGAACATGCCTGCCCATGCAGGAGACATAAGAGGTGCAGGTTCAATCCCTGGGTCGGGAAGATCCCCTGGATGAAGGCATGGCAATCCACTCCAGTATTGTCACCTGGAGAATCCCATGGGGAGAGGAATCTGGTGGGCTACAGTCCATAAGGTCACAAAAAGTCGGACAGAGCTAAGCGATTTGTCACACATGTGTGCATAGAGAAGGAGGATTAACCTGGGTGAGGAAGATGGTTCCTGACAAAGGACTTAGCTGAGAGTCATCATAGTAAACTTTCCCAGCAGCTGGGAGGACGAGGGCTTCAATCCTGACAGGGTCTGAGTGGCACTCTACATCATCCGCCTACAGTGTCCTTTGAGACCATGCAAGCTCTCAGCGACATTTGGCATCATGAACATTACCCGTCCAGCAAAAGGCTTTCCTCTTTGGCCTTCTGTGACCCAAGCATCTTTTGCCTTCTTGATTGTTCCTTCCCAGTCTCCACTCTGGTTCTTTCTCCTTTTTTCTCACCCAGTTTTCTTTTTGAATATGGATTCACTCATTAGTTTCATCCATAAGTAATTATTAATTATTCATTTATTCCAAATTTCCCATAATTTAGTATTTTAACCCCCTTTTCACCATTTATCTTCCTGGGGAAACCTTATCCACTCAGATTTTTGCCTTTTTCTTCTCATCTAGTGATTTACAGCTCTTTAGGTCAACTGTTAGCCTGTTTTAGAACAACAATCCAATCTCTAACTCTTGACTGGAGGGTCTCAAACAGAATGTGTCTGGAAATAGAATCAGGATTTTCTTGTGATACAAAAAGATCACATTTAATGAAACATATAGCCAACCTCACAAGGATGATATAGTTAGGAGTTGTCCCAAGTCTTGCTACTCAAAATATGTCTCATGGACCAGCAGCTTGATAGAAATACAAAGTCTTAGTCTCCACACAGATCTAGTGAGTTCAGATCAGTGATTTGTAAGAATATCAATATTTGGGAAGCACAGATCTAGAACTTTCTTTTTCCTGAAAATCTATATCCAGTGAATAACCAAATCATTTTGTCTTTTAATTAATCAAGGATATCACAAGAACTTTCTATGTGATACTTCAGTTCGGTTCAGTTCAGTTGCTCAGTCGTGTCCAACTCTTTGCAACCCCATGGACTGTCACACAACAGGCTTTCCTGTCCATCACCAACTCCCAGAGTTTGCCCAAACTCATGTCCATCGAGTTGTTAGTGGCATCCAATCATCTCATCCACCATCATCCCTTTCTCCTCCTGCCTTCAATCTTCCCCAGGATCAGGGTCTTTTCAAATGAGTCAGCTCTTCACATGAGGTGGCCAAAGTATTGGAGTTTCAGCTTCAGCATCAGTTCTTCCAATGAATATTCAGGGTAGATTTCCTTTAGGATAGACTGATTTGATCTCCTTGCTGTCCAAGAGACTCTCAAGAGTCTTCTCCAGCACCACAATTCAAAAGCATCAATTCTTCAGCACTCAGCTTTCTTTATAGTCCAGCTCTCCCATCCATACATGACTACATGAAAAACCAGAGCTTTGACTAAACGGACCTTTGTTGGCAAGGTAATGCCTCTGTTTTTAAATAAGCTGTCTAGGTTGGTCATAACTTTCTTCCAAGGAGCAAGGGTGATACCTACAAGTTACTAAGTAGCTTCTTATTTACTGATCTCAATCTCTCTCCTTTAATTGAGCCTTCATACTGATGTATAGAGCTTCTCCCATGGTTCACTGGTAAAGAATGTGCCTGCAATGCAGGAGGTGCAGGAAATGCAGGTTGGATCCCTGGGTCAGGAAAATGCCCTGGAGGAGGAAAAGGTAACCCACTCCAACAGTCTTGCCTGAAAAATCCCATGGACAGAAGAGTCTGGCATACAGATCATGGGGTCACAAAGAGTTGCACATGATTGCACATGACTGAGTGACTGAGAGAGCATGCACTGATGTATACTGATCATTCTAAGACATATCATGTCTTCTTGAACAAATTATAGGGTATGCCTATAGGGTAAATTCCAAAGTCCTAACATGTACTCATGGGGCTTCCCGGGTGTCACAGAGGTAAAGAATCCACTTGCCAGTGCAGGAGGTGCAAGAGAAGTGGGCTTGACCCCTGGAGTAAGCAGGGGCAGCACACTCCAGTTTTCTTGCCTGGAGAATTCCATGGACAGAGGAGTCTGGCAGAGGACACAAAGAGTGAGAAACTGATGCACCTGAGCGAGCACACAAAAAGGTGCTCACTCCCTAGTTTTCTATTTTTACCTTCTACTGCCCTCTTCCACATACCACTGCTCCAGCCTTCCTGGTCCACTCTTAGTCCGAATACACAAGCACACCACTGCACCATCATTTACGGTATTTCTTCTGAAACATCCTGTTGGCCTTGACTTTGCCTGTCAAAGTCTCAGCTCTAAGATGCAGCCTAAATGCCTCGTCTTCCAAGAGTCCCCTCAAGCTCTTACTTGAAATCATCTCAAAACACATTGGTCATCTCCATTTCGCCACATTTTCACTCTTCTTTATGTTAAGACTAAATCATAGCAACAAACTAACAAGAGAAGAAAAAAAATCTCCAAATGAAATCTTCAGTCAGTTTAGCTCAGTTCAGTTGCTCAGTCATGTCCTATTCTTTGCAACCCCATGGACTACAGCACTCCAGGCCTCCCTGTCCATCACCAATTCTGGGAGATTACTCAAACTCATGTCCATCAAGCCGGTGATATCATCCAACCATCTCATCCTCTGTCATCCCCTTCTTCTCCCGCCCTCAATCTTTCACAGCATCAGGGTCTTTTCAAATGAGTCAGTACTTCGCATCAGGTGGCCAAAGTAAATCTTAGCACCTAGAAAAAGGCTTAGCATGTGGGTATGCATGTGTTTGTTATCGGTAATTAAATATATCCATGAATGAAATCAATGACCATCTATAATCAGTAAAGTTTATACATACCGTAATCTGTTTGACTGGAAAACTGGTCATCTCATGGGTTTCCCAACCGTAGCATACAGATTTCCTGAGACAATCCTATTTCAGAAAGTTTTCCGTTTTTCTTACATGGTCCTCTCTTCCATGGTCTCTAAGCTGCATCACTTAGTCATCCCTGATATAGGCTTTAAGAGTGCTGCGTAGTTCCACTTAATGAGTGATGGATTATGTTGAGGGCCTCAGAGCAGGTTCATCTGAGAGTCCCCTGTGGTTCCCCAAGCCTGGCCGCTCGCCTTAACATCTACACATCACGCCCTCCTCCCTTCTCTTTCCCTGCCGCCCCTGGTTTCCTACTGCCAGAGTGGAAGGAGAAAGAACCGTTTCCTTTTGTTAGCTCTGGCTGAAGTGACAGAGTTGATCAATGAGTTGCCGTGCCTGTCCAGGAAAACCAGTTTGATTGCCCTCCTGTGGCTGGGCTGACAGCATTCCGCCTTTTATGAACTGAAGAGTGAAGGACTCTTTGGAGCTCAGTTTTGCCTGTTTATGATGGATTCCAGCTGTATTTTTTATGTCTGATGTTATATCATTGCCATTAGTATTAATTTCTGGTTAGTTTATTGGCTGTGGATTTATAATGAATTTACATCATAAACATAAAAAGAGGGAAAGCAATTGAATGAACTTTAGATAGTGAGGAGACCCAAGTGAAAAGGAGAAGATACTTGAGGCTAATAAGATTCATGTAGCTGGACAAGTCTAGCTTGCAGGCAGTTGTGCTCCTGGGAAATGGAGCCCTATTTGGATTGTAACACTTTTCCATACTTGTTGAAAATGAAATAAGATTTTGCCGTAGCAGCAGAAAGGCTCATTGCTGGTGTATGAATCTTTTTACAGTAATCCTAACACTCAGAGAAAAACAGAAAACAATATGGAGTGAGGGGCCCTCTCTGGCTGAGGATCTATTTGATTTTTTTTGTTTTGTTTTGTTTTTTAAATTTTTATTTTTACTTTATTTTGCTTTACAATACTGTATTGGTTTTGCCATGCATTGACATGAATCAGCCACGGGTGTACATGAGTTCCCAATCCTGAACCCCCTCCCACCTCCCACACCATATCATCTCTCTGGGTCATCCCCGTGCACCAGCCCCAAACATCCTGTATCCTGTATCTACCATAGACTGGTGATTCGTTTCTTACCTGATAGTATACATGTTTCAATGTCATTCTCCCAAATCATCCTACCCTCTCCCTCTCCCATAGAGTCTAAAAGTCCATTCTATATGATTTTTAATACCAATGATGTGAAGTTGCTTCAATCATGTCCAACTCTTTGTGAATCTATGGACTGTAGCCTGCCAGGCTCCTCTGTCCATGGGATTCTCCAGGCAAGAAAATTGGAGCGGGTTACCAAGCCCTTTGGCAGGGGATCTTCCTGATCTAGGGATCGAACCCGCATCTCTTATGTCTCCGGCGTTCCTTGGAAGAAAAGCAATCACAAACCTACACAGCATGTTAAAAGGCAGCTTTGCCAGCAAAGGTCTGTCTGGTCAAAGCTATTGTTTTTCCAGTAATCATGTATGGATGTGAGAGTTGGACCATAAAGAAGGCTGAGCACCAAAGAATTGGTGCTTTTGAACTGTAATGTTTGCTATTACCAGTGCATTCTCTTGGTAAAACTCTATTAGCCTTTACCCTGCTTCATTCTGTACTCCAAGGCCAAATTTGCCTGTTACTCCAGGTAGTTCTTGACTTCCTACTTTTGCATTCCAGTCCTCTATAATGAAAAGGACATTTTTGGGGGGTGTTAGTTCTAAAAGGTCTTGTATTTCTTCATAGAACTGTTCAACTTCAACTTCTTCAGCGTTACTGGTTGGGGCATAGACTTGGATTACGGTGATATTGAATGGTTTGCCTTGGAAAAGAACAGAGATCATTCTGTCGTTTTTGAGATTACATCCAAGTACTGCATTTCGAACTCTTTAGTTGACTATGATGGTTACTATATTTCTTCTAAGAGATTCCTGCCCACAGTGGTAGATATAATGGTCATCTGAGTTAAATTCATTCATTCCAGTCCATTTTAGTTCGTTGATTCCTAGAATGTCGATGTTCACTCTTGCCATCTCTTGTTTGACCACTTCCAATTTGCTTGGTTCAGGGACCTAACATTCCAGGTTTTATGCAATGTTACTCTTTACGGCATCGAACCTTGCTTCTATCACCAGTCCCATCCACAACTAGGTATTGTTTTTGCTTTGACTCTATCTCTTCATTCTTTCTGGAGTTATTTCTCCACTGATCTCCAGTAGCATGTTGGGCACCTACCAACCTAGGGAGTTCATCTTTCAGTGTCCTATCTTTTTGCCCTTTCATACTGTTCATGGGGTTCTCAAGGCAAGAATACTGAAGTGGTTTGCCATTCCCTTCTCCAGTGGACCACATTCTGTCAGAACTCTCCACCATGACCCGTCCATCTTGGGTGGCCCCACATGGCATAGCTTAGTTTAATTGAGTTAGACAAGGCTGTGGTCCATGTGATCAGATTGGCCAGCTGTCTGTGATTGTGGTTTCAGTCTGTCTGCCCTCTGATGGCTTCTCTCAGTGCCTACTGTCTTACTTGGGTTTCTCTTACCTTGGATGTGGGGTATGTCTTCATGGCTGCTCCAGTAAAGCGCAGCCACTGCTCCCAGCACAGAATGAAGCAGGGCAAAGGCTAACAGAGCTTTGCCAAGAGAATGCACTGGTCATAGCAAACACCCTCTTCCAACAACACAAGAGAAGATTCTACACATAGACATCACCAGATGGCCAACACTGAAATCAGATTGATTATATTTTTTGAAACCAAAGATGGAAAAGCTCTATACAGTGAGCAAAAACAAGACCAGGAGCCAACTGTGGCTCAGATCAGGAACTCCTTATTGCCAAATTCAGACTTAAATTGAAGAAAGTGGGGAAAGCCACTAGACCATTTAGGTATGACCTAAATCAGATCCTTTATTATTATACAGTGGATGTGAGAAATGGATTTAAGGGATTAGATCTGATAGACAGAGTGCCTGATGAACTATGGACAGAGGTTCATCACATTGTACAGGAGACAGGGATTAAGATCATCCCCAAGAAAAAGAAACACAAAAAGGCAAAATGGCTGTCTGAGGAGGCCTTGCAAATAGCTGTGAAAAGAAGAGAAGCCAAAAGGAAAGAAGAAAAGGAAAGATATACCCATTTGAATGCAGAGTTCCAAAGAATAGCAAGGTGAGATAAGAAAGCCTCCCTCAGAGATCAGTGCAAGGAAACAGAGGACAATAATAGAAGGTGAAAGACTAGAGATCTCTTCAAGAAAATTAGAGATACCAAGAAAACAGTTCATGCAAAGATGGGCTCAATAAAGGACAGAAATGGTATGGACCTAACAGAAGCAGAAGATATAAAGAAGAGATAGCAAGAATACACAGAAAAACTATAGAAAAGTTATCATCACTACCCAGATAATCATGATGGTGTGGTCATTCACCTAGAGCCAGACATCCTGGAATGTGAAGTCAAGTGGGCCTTAGGAAGCATCACTATGAACAAAGGTAGTGGAGGTGATGGAATTCCAGTTGAGCTATTTCAAAACATGAAAGATGATGTTGTGAAAGTGCTACACTCACTATGCCAGCAAATTTGGAAAACGCAGCAGTGGCCACAGGACTGGAAAAGGTCAGTTTTCATTCTAATCCCTAAGAAAGGCAATGCCACAGAATGCTCAAACTATGGCACAATTGCACTCATTTCACACGGTAGTAAAGTAATGCTCAAAATTCTCCAAGCCAGGCTTCAGCAATACATGAACCGTGAACTTCCAGATGTTCAAGCTAATTTTAGAAAAGGCAGAGGAACCAGAGATCCAATTAGCAACATCCACTGGATCATTTAAAAAGCAAGAGAGTTCCAGAAAAACATCTATTTCTGCTTTCTTGACTCTGCCAAAGCCTTTGACTGTGTGGATCACAATAAACTGTGGAAAATTCTGAAAGAGATGAGAATACCAGACCCCCTGACCTGCCTCTTGAGAAATCTGTCTGCAGGTCAGGAAGCAACAGTTAGAACTGGGCATGGAACCACAGACTGGTTCCAAATAGAAAAGGAGTTCATCAAAGTTGTATATTGTCACCCTGCTTATTTAACTTATATGCAGAGTACATCATGAGAAACACTGGGCTGGATGGAGCACAAGCTGGAATCAAGTTTGCTGGGAGAAATATCAATAATCTCAGATAACCAGATGACACCACCATTATGGCAGAAAGTAAAGGCCTAAAGAACCTCTTGATGAAAGTGAAAGAGGAGAGTGGAAAAGTTGGCTTAAAGCTCAACATTCAGAAAACAAAGATCATGGCATCTTGTCCCATCACTTCATGGCATCTTGTCCCATCACTTCATGGCAAATAGATGGGGAAACAGTGGAAACAGTGACAGACTTTATTTTGGGGGGCTCCAAAATCACTGCAGATGGTGATTACAGCCACAAAATTAAAAGCCACTTACTTCTTGGAAGGAAAGTTATGACCAACCTGAACACACATTAAAAAGCAGAGACATTACTTTGCCAACAAAAGTCCGTCTCTTCAAGGCTATGGTTTTTCCAGTAGTCATGTATGGATGTGCGTGTTGGACTATAAAGAAAGCTGAGCACCAAAGAATTGATGCTTTTGAACTGTGGTGTTGGAGAAGACTCTTGAGAGCCCCTTTGACTGCAACGAGATCCAACCAGTCCATCCTAAAGGAGATCAGTCCTGGGTGTTCATTGGAAGGACTGATGTTGAAGCTGAAACTCCAATACTTTGGCCACCTGATGTGAAGAGCTGACTCATTTGAAAAGACCCTGATGCTGGGAAAGACTGAGGAAAGGAGGAGAAGGGGATGACAGAGGATGAGATGGTTGGATGGCATCATCGAATCAATGGACATGAGTTTGAGTTAACTCTGGGAGTTGGTTATGGGTAGGGAGGCCTGGCATGCTACAGTCCATGGGGTCTCATAGAGTCTGACACGAGTATGCAGCTGAACCATAATGCTGGAGAAGACTCTTGAGAACTCCTTGGACTGCAAAGATATCAAACCACTCCATCCTAAAAGAAATCAGTCCTGAATATTCATTGGAAGGACTGATGCTAAAGCTGAAACTCCAGTATTTTGGCTACCTGATGTAAAGAGCTGACTCATAAGAAAAACCCCTGATGCTAAGGAATACTGAAGGCAGGAGGAGAAGGGGACGGCAGAGGACAAGATTGTTGGATGGCATCACTGATTCAGTGGACATGTGTTTGAGCAAGTTTGGGGGGATGGTGAAGGACAGGGAGGACTGGCACGCTGCAGTCCATGAGGTCGCAAAGAGTCTGACACAACTGAGCGACTGAACAATGTTTGGCGGGCTAGTTCTTTACCACTTGCGCCACCTGGGAACCCCTTAATATCTGTGAATAACAGGTTAAAAGAGTGTTTTCAAAATAATTTCCACAAGGACATACAGTTCCACCTTAGGATAGTGGCCACGATCTTACAACTCCACAGTCTATGATTTTCATAGCAAAGCATGAGTTCCAGATTCCTCCATGGTTGACAGACACTATAATTTTCTCGGCTCATATGTTTTGCCTAAAAGTGAATGCATTTGTCAAAGCAGGAAGATACCTGTAATAGGTGCCATGAAAATAATTAGATAGATCATCCCCCTTTGATAGGTGAGCCATTTAAAAAAAATTAAAATTTAAAATATATCCAGACTTCAACTTGATTAACATATTTTATTGAAATACCTTAAAATTCTTTCCTGGAAAATTGGAATAGACAAATAAGCCTTAGTGAAGAAGATATTTTCTGTACCTCTATATTTATTTTCTCCTGATGAGATGGCCCTGCTGTTAACATCTTCTTGTATAGAAAAAGGTACTTCTTATCATAGGAAGAAGTAAAAAGAGGATTGAGATCCTTCAGAGACTTAAGACAGAGCTCTCAATTGTCAGCAATTCCTGCTACTTCTTGAAGCCTCATATCTGTCTCTTCTTCCGTAACGCTTTAATGATAGGTCCCATCTTTTTTGCCACTCCTAGGCAGAGTTGATCACTCTCTTTGAGTGAAGCAGGAGGAGAAGGGGACGACAGAGGACGAGACTGTTGGATGGCATCACTGAATTATTGTTGAACAATAATTCAGTTCTGTATCTATGAGATTTCAAACTCCATATGGTGGTATCATCACCATCACCACCGCCACCACCATCATCCATCATCATCATTTGACCTTCATTATCACCTGAGCATAGCTAACATTTTTGAGTGTTAGGAACCAGCCATTATGCTAATCAACTATATGAATTACCATATTTCATTCTCCCAGTGATTCTGTGAGATAGGTAGTTCAAAAATCCTCATCTTAGGTTAAAGGAACTGAGACCCAGGGGGTTTTATTCAGTGTGATTCACTTTTATGACCTCCTTGCTTAGCACTCTTGGCACAGAGCAAGGCACTTGATACTTATAGAATGAGTGTCTTTCTAGATAATCTCTATCAGTTTATTGTTTAGTTATAAAATGACCCATAAGGTTGAATATAAATACCATGACTTAGAAATGCTACCTCCTGCTTGTTCAATTCAAATTTAATTCAACAAACACTTTTCATTTCCATACTGGTTGGTTTTGCTTTTTGTTGTCAGAGATGGTCTAAAAGTTCCCAAGGAGATGCATGTGTGAAATGGTAGTGACATTAGGGGTGCTATCAAAGTCAACTCTTTCAAGGCATTGGACTCTAATGCATGTATACTGTCCTCCAATTTACCCCAATCATTTTCATATTCATGTCTGTGACCCTGCTCACTGATTGTTTGATTTATTCATTCAGAAAACCATTAATGCTAGACCCTAAGATACAAAAGTAAATATAATGAAATAAGAGCAGCTCTCAGAATGCTTATGGTTTAACAGTGATAGGTCAATAAGGAAAGGATAGAAGTAGATAGATACCATCAGACACATCAACAAGGAAGCACAAAGAAGGTACCTTTTATTATCTTATGAGAGTTCAGAGAACAATTCCTCCTAGATTAAGACCTGAAAAGTAAGTGGAAAAGGAGCAAAGAGAATGTAGGTAGAGCATTCCAGGAATAACCATGTACAAAGATCTCAAGGAGGAACACTTTTGGGAATATGCAGATCGTTCAGTATGACTTGCATAAATGGTGTCATTACAGATGAGGATACAGACAGAAATAGAGGCCAAATCAGAAGCCTCTTGAATGTCACACATTCTAGTTTCCATAACCTAAAGGCAAAGAAGATACATCAAAATGTTGTAAGGAGAGAGCAAAGGCAAGGTTTTTTTTTATCACATGGTTTCCTATTTTTCACTTTATTTTTTATTTATTTATGGTTTTACATATACGTGCATCTATTCTTTTAAAATTATTTTCCCATGTAGGTTATTACAAAATATTGAGCAAATTGCTTTGTACTATACATTAGGTCTTTGTGGGTTATCTATTTTAAATATAGCAGTGTGTACATGTCAATCCTAAACTATCAATCTATTCCTCTGCACGACCCTTCTTCACTGATAATCATAAGTTAAGTCTGTGAGTCTCCTTTTCTTTTGTAAATAGGTTCATTTATATATATATATATATATATATATATTTTAGATTCTACACATAAGTGATAGCATGTAATATTTGTTTTAATCTGTCTGACTTTACTTCATATGTTAACCTCCAGGTCCATCTGCATTGCTGCAAATGACATTATTTCAGTCTTTTTTAATGGCTGAATGAGTCCATTGATTATATATACCAAAATTTTCTATCAGATCAGTTCCTCTGTTGATGGACGTTTCGGTTGCCTCCATCTCTCGACTGTTATCAACGGTGCTGCAAGGAACACTGGGGCGCACATTCTTTTTGAACCACGTTTATCTCTGGATATATGCCCCGATACGGCATTGCGGGATCATACGGCTGTGATGCCACAGACTGCAGCATGCCAGGCCTCCCTGTGCTTCACTGTTTCTTGGTGTTTGCTCAAACTCGTCCATTGAGTCAGTGATGCCATCCAACCATCCCATCCTGTCATCCACTTTTTCTTTTGCCTTCAATCTTTCCCAGCCTCAGGGCCTTTTCCAATAAGTTGGCTCTTCATATCAAGTGGACAAAGTACTGAAGCTTCAGCTTCAGCCCTTCCAATGACTATTCAGGGCTGATTATTCCCTTTTGGATTGATTGGTTTGATCCCCTTGCTGTCCAAGGGACTCCCACTCCAGAATTCAAAAGCATCAATTCTTCAGCACTCAGCAGTTATGGTCCAACTTCACATTCATACTTGACTGCTGGAAAAACAAAGACAGATCTTTGTCACAAAGTGATGTCTCTGCTTTGTAATATGCTGTCTATATTTGTCATAGCGTTCTTTCCAAGGAGCAACCATCTTTTAATTTCATGGCTTCAGTTACTGTCCACAGTGATTTTAGAGCCCAAGAAAATAAAGTCTGCCACTGTTTCCACATTTTCCCCTTCTATTTGCCATGAAGTGATGGGACTTGTTGCCTCAATCTTTGTTTTTTGAATGCTGAGCTTTAAGCCAGTTTTTTTCTCTCTCCTCTTTCACACTCAACAAGAGGCTTTTAAGCTCCTCTTCATTTTCTGCCATTAGAGTGGTATCACCTACATACATGAGGCTGTTAATATCTCTCCTGGCAATCTTGATTCCAGCTTGTGATTCATCCAGTCTGCCATTTCACATGATGTACACTGCATATAAGTTAAATAAGCAGGGTGTCAATATACAGTCTTGACATACTCCTAACCCAAATTTTGAACCAGTCTGTTGTTTCATGTCTAGTTCTGTTACTTCTTGACCTGCATATAGGTTTCTCAGGAGACAGGTAAGGTGATCTTGCATTCCCATCTCTTTAAGATCTTTCCACAGTTTCTTGTGATCACACAGCCAAAGGCTTTAGTGTAGTCGATGAAGCAGAAGTAGATGTATTTTAGGAATACCTTTGCTTTTTCTATGATCCAATGATGGTAGCAATTTGATCTCTGGCTTTTTAAAATTCAGCTTGCATATCTGGAAGTTCTTGGTTCACTTACTGTTGAAGCCTAGTTTGAAGGATTTTGAGCATTACTTTGCTAGAATATGAAATGGGTACCACTGTACAGTACTATGAATATTCTTTGGCATTGCCCTTATTTGGAATTAGAATGAAAACTGACCTTTTCCAGTCCTGTGGCCATTGCTGAGTTTTCTAAATTTGCTGGCATATTGAGTACAAGACTTTAACAGTATCGTTTTTTAGGATTTTAAATATCTCAGCTGGAATTCCATCAATTCCACTAGGTTTGTTCATACTAATGCTCCCTAAGGCCCCCTTTAGTTCACACTAGAGGTTATCTGGCTCTACACCACCATGGTTATCTGCATCATTACAACCATTATTGTATAGTTCTTCTGTGTATTCTTGCCACCTCTTCTTAATATCTTCTGCTTCTGTTATGTCCATACCATTTCTGTCCTTTATTGAGCTCATCTTTTCATGAAATGCTCCCTTGGTAGCTCTAATTTTCTCGAAGAGATCTGTAGTCTTTCCCATTCTATTGTTTTCCTCTATTTCTTTGCACTGATCACTGAGGGAGGCTTTCTTTTCTCTCTTTGCTACTCTCTGGAACTCTGCATTCAGTTGGGTATATCTTTCCCTTTCTCCCTTGCCTTTCACTTCTCTTCTTTTCCTCAGCTATCAGTTAGGCCTTCACAGCCAACCAGTTTGCTTTCTTGCATTTCTTTTTCTTGGGGATAGTGTTGGTCACTGCCTCCTCTAGAATGTTACAAACCTCCATACATTGTTCTTCAAGCAGTCTGTCTACAAACCTAATTCCTTGAATCTAATCTCTTGGATCATATGGCAGCTCTATTTTCAATTTTAAATTTACTCCCATACTATTCTTCAGTGGCTGTACTGATTTAGATTCCCACCAAGAGTGTAGGAGGATTTCATTTCTTCCACACCCTCTCCAACATTTATTGTTTGTAGGTTTGTTGATGATGGCTATTCTGACAGGTGTAAGGTGATATCTCATGTTATGCACTGTAGTTTTGATTTGCATTTCTCTAATAATTAGCAATGTTGAGCATCTTTGCATGTCCCTTAGGCCATCCATATATTTTCTCTGGAGAAATGTCTACTTTGGTCTTCTGCCCATTTTTTGATTGAGGTTTTGTTGTTGTTGTTGTTGTTTGTTTTTAATGTTTCAAGCCACATGAGCTGTTTGTAAATTTTGGACTAATTTAAATTTAGAATATGCTGACTACAAAGAGTAGACAGATTTTTCATTCCACAAGTACTTATACAGTACTTAGTGAAAGTGAAAGTGAAATTGAAGTCGCTCAGTCGTGTCCAACTCTTTGCAACCCCATGGACTGTAGCCTTCCAGGCTCCTCCATCCATGGGATTCTCCAGGCAAGAATACTGGAGTGGGTTGCCATTTCCTTAGTATCTGTCAAAACACAGTAATATTCAATACTTGGATGAACTGGAGAAGTAGAATGGTGGAGGCAAGTAGATGAGCAGAGAAAGAGGCTGTTGGAATAACACTGAGGATTTAGATATAAAAGCAGTGAGATTTATTTATAGTCAGTTCATGTACTAATATTTCCTCTCTAATTACCACCTACAGAAAAATCACTGAATAAGTGCTTATCATTCAGTACACCTAGACTTACCATTAGCTTAGGCTTTTTCCACCATGTTTGTTTATTTAAGGGACATTCACTAACTAGCTTGGCAAATGATTGGATAACTAGCCAGGCAAGCAAGAAGGATAAGTGCTTTCAGTTCAGTTCAGTTCAGTTAAGTCACTCAGTCGTATCCGACTCTATGCGACCCCATGAATCACAGCATGCCAGACCTCCCTGTCCATCACCAACCCCCAGAGTTCACTCAGACTCACGTCCATCTAGTCAGTGATGCCATCCAGCCATCTCATCCTCTGTCGTCCCCTTCTCCTCCTGCCCCCAATCCCTCTCAGCGTCTGAGTCTTTTCCAGTGATTCAACTCTTCACATGAAGTGGTCAAAGTACTGGAGTTTCAGCTTTAGCATCATTCTTTCCAAAGAAATCCCAGGGCTGATCTCCTTCAGAATGGACTGGTTGGATCTCCTTGCAGTCCAAGGGACTCTCAAGAGTCTTCTCCAACACCACAGTTCAAAAGCATCAATTCTTTGGTGCTCAGCCTTCTTCACAGTCCAACTCTCACATCCATACATGACCATAGGAAAAACCATAGCCTTGACTAGATGGACATTAGTCAGCAAAGTAATGTCTCTGCTTTTGAATATGCTATCTAGGTTGGTCATAACTTTTCTTCCAAGGAGTAAGCGTCTTTTAATTTCATGGCTGCAGTCACCATCTGCAGTGATTTTGGAGCCCCAAAAATAAAGTCTGACACTCTTTCCACTGTTTCCCCATCTATTTCCCATGAAGTGATGGGACCGGATGCCGTGATCTTCGTTTTCTGAATGTTGAACTTTAAGCCAACTTTTTGACTCTCCTCTTTCACTTTAATCAAGAGGCTTTTTAGTTCCTCTTCACTTTCTGACATAAGGGTGGTGTCATCTGCATATCTGAGGTTATTGATATTTCTCTTGGCAATCTGGATTCCAGCTTGTGTTTCTTCCAGTCCAGCGTTTCTCATGATGTACACTGCATAGAAGTTAAATAAGCAGGGTGACAATATACAACCTTGACGTACTCCTTTTCCTATTTGGAACCAGTCTGTTGTTCCATGTCTAGTTCTAACTGTTGCTTCCTGACCTGCAGACAGATTTCTCAAGAGGTAGGCCAGGTGGTCTGGTATTCCCATCTCTTTCAGAATTTTTCACAGTTTATTGTGATGCACACAGTCAAAGGCTTTGGCATAGTCAATAAAGCAGAAATAGATGTTTTTCTGGAACTCTCTTTCTTTTACCATGATGCAGCGGATGTTGGCAATTGGATCTCTGGTTCCTCTGCCTTTTCTAAAACCAGCTTGAACATCAGGAAGTTCACGTATTTCTGAAGCCTGGCTTGGAGAACTTTGAGCATTACTTTACTAGCATGAGGAAGTTGTAGTCGCTCAGTTGTGTCTGACTCTTGCAACCCCGTGGACTGTAGCCTACCAGGCTTCTCTGTCCATGGGACTCTCCAGGCAAGAATACTGGAGTGGGTTACCATTTCCTTCTCCAGGGAATCTTCCCAAACCGTGAATTGAACCTGGGTCTCCCACATTGGAGGCAGACGCTTTAACCTCTGAGCCACCAGGGAAGCCCAATTGTGTGGTAGTTTGAGCATTCTTTGGCATTGCCTTTCTTTAGGATTGGAATGAAAACTGACCTTTTCCAGTCCTGTGGCCACTGCTGAGTTTTCCAAATTTGCTGGCATATTGAGTGCAGCACTTTCACAGCATCAGCTTTCAGGATTTGAAATAGCTCAACTGGAATTCCATCACCTCTACTAGCTTTGTTCATAGTGATGCTTGTTAGGGCCCGCTTGACTTCACATTCCAAGATGTCTGGCTCTAGATGAGTGATCACACCATCATGATTATCTGGGTCATGAAGATCTTTTTTGTATAGTTCTTCTGTGTATTCTTGCCACATTTTCTTAATATCTTCTGCTTCTGTTAGGTCCATACCATTTCTGTTCTTTATCGAGCCAATCTTTGCATGAAATGTTCCCTTGGTATCTCTAATTTTCTTGAAGAGATCTCTAGTCTTTCCCATTCTGTTCTTTTCCCCTATTTCTTTGCGTTGATCACTGAGGAAGGCTTTCTTATCTCTTCTTGCTATTCTCTGGAACTCTGCATTCAGATGCTTATATCTTTCCTTTTCTCCTTTGTTTTTTGCCTCTCTTCTTTTCACAGCTATTTGTAAGGCCTCCTCAGACAGCCATTTTGCTTTGTTGCATTTCTTTTCCATGGGGGTAGTCTTGATCCCTGTCTCCTGTACAATATCATGAACCTCATTCCATAGTTCATCAGGCACTCTATCTATCAGATCTAGGCCCTTAAATCTATTTCTCCCTTCCACTGTATAATCATAAGGGATTTGATTTAGGTCATACCTGAATGGTCTAGCCATTTTCCCTACTTTCTTCAATTTGAGTCTGAGCCACAGTCAGCTCCTGGTCTTGTTTTTGTTGACTATATAGAGCTTCTCCATCTTTGGCTGCAGAAAATATAATCAATCTGATTTCAGTGTTGACCATCTGGTGATGTCCATGTGTAGTCTTCTCTTGTGTTGTTGGAAGAGGCTGTTTGCTATGACCAGTGCATTCTTGGCAAAACTCTATTAGTCTTTGTCCTGCTTCATTCCACATTCCAAGGCCAAATTTACCTGTTACTCCAGGCGTTTCTTGACTTCCTACTTTTGCATTCCAGTCCTCTATAATGAAAAGGACATCTTTTTGGTGTGTTAGTTCTAAAAGGTCTTGTAGGTATTTATAGAACTGTTCAACTTCTGCTTCTTCAGCGTTACTGGTTGGGACATAGACTTGGATTACGGTGATATTGAATGGTTTGCCTTGGAAAAGAACACAGATCATTCTGTCGTTTTTGAGATTGCATCCAAGTACTGCATTTCAGACTTTTTTGTTGACCATGATGGCTACTCCATTTCTTCTGAGGGATTCCTGCCTGCAGTAGTAGATATAATAGTCATCTGAGTTAAATTCAGCCCTTCCAGTCCATTTTAGTTTGCTGATCCTAGAATGTCAACGTTCACTCTTGCCATGTCTTGTTTGACCACTTCCAATTTGCCTTGATTCATGGACCTGACATACCAGGTTCCTATGCATTATTGCTCTTTACAGAATCGGACCTTGCTTCTATCACCAGTCACATCCACAGCTGGGTATTGTTTTTGCTTTGGCTCCATCCCTTCATTCTTTCTGGAGTCATTTCTCCATTGATCTCCAGTAGTGTGTTGGGCACCTACTGACCTGGGGAGTTCCTCCTTCAGTATCCTATCATTTTGTCTTTTCATACTGTTCATGGGGTTCTCAAGGCAAGAATACTCAAGTGGTTTGCCATTCCCTTCTCCAGTGGACCACATTGTGTCAGACCTCTCCATCATGACCCACCCATCTTGGGTTGCCCTGTGGGCATGGCTTAGTTTCATTGAGTTGGTCATTCATTGGTCCTAGTGTGATTAGATTGACTAGTTTTCTGTGAGTATGGTTTCAGTGTGTCTGCCCTCTGATGCCCTCTTGCAACATCTATTTTCTTACTTGGGTTTTCTTACCTTGGACGTGGGGTATCTCTTCATAGCTGCTCCAGCAAAGCGCAGCTGCTGCTCCTTACCTTGGATGAAGGGTATCTCCTCACCACCACCCTTCCTGACCTTCAACGTGGGATAGCTCCTCTAGGCCCTCCTGTGCCCCTGCAGCCACTGCTCCTTGGACGTGGGGTTGCTCCTCCAGGCGGCCGCCCCCGGCCTTGGGCGCGGGGTGGCTCAACCCAGCCTCCGCCCTGACCTCGGACTGGGGTGGCTCCTCTTGACTGCAGCCCGTTGCCTCAGATGCGGGATAGCTCCTCTCAGCTCTGCTGTTTCTTAATTGAATGATATTAGGTCCTGTCTCATGTAGGTTTTTAAGATATGAAATCCTATTTCTTTTTATTTCATTCTGGAAATCTCACCTTGACATGGCTTCCATTTCTGTTTTCATTGTAAATTATTGCTCTTATAGGCTAGTGCCATTAAAAAAGGTCAAGACTAGAACACAAGAGCCAAGAATGAATTGTAACTCAGACATTTAGAGTTATGGCTCTTTGAAGAACAAACTCTTTGGTCAAAATTTTTGCCTCAGAGAATACTAAAAGAGTGTATCTGAATGCTACCTTTTCTGTGTTTGGTAGATTGTCATAACAGGGATTATTTAATCAACATTATGCCACTGTCTTAAAGGTAGTGTGCTAAGTACTTTACATAATTGAACTCATTCAATCTTTACCATAAACACATGAGGCAATTATTATGTGTTCATTTTATAGTTGAGAAAGCTGAGGCTCAGAGACGTGGAGGGATGTGTTCCCAAAACCACTGAGAGAGCTGAACCCCACATAAGCTGATAAAGCTCTAAAGTCCTATTTCTTCCAGGACACACTGTGTCCTTTCCCTTGTAAGAAATATACCAGGCACAGAAAGGAAACTGTGGCAAAAGAAGGTAGTATTCCTCGCTGCCCTTAGGAAATGCATAATATAGTATAATACACAAATAGCAACACATTTATAGTTGTCGCTGTGTGTCACCTGACACAGGCTGATCCTGTTGACCTGGATACCAGTCCTTATCCTGCTTTATTCCTACAAACTTAGCACTAAGACCTTGACATCTGTCCAGTCGTTTTTTTTTTTTAACAAGACAAAAGAGGTGTGAGTTATTCCCACAAGTGCATTGTGTACTGCCTGTCTCAACTGAGGAGTAAAATCAGTGCCACTGAAGCAACTGAGGCAACAACATGGTTCTGAAGGAATTAACTGCTCAGACTCAACAGGGTTCTGTACAATGAACCAGAAGGACTAGGCTGAGCCATGACTCTCCTGGAAGTCAACAGTCTCCGGACAGTTCAGTTCTTGCAGTGTCTCCTGTGGGAGTTTTGGCTAGCCTAGCTTGGTTGACCAAGCCATATAATTAGCTAGGAATGTTCAAAAGTAAATATCGTTGAAGGAGAAATAAGATAGTTATCCATGGTTGCATCTACCTCAGAAATGGCCAAAACTGCTCCTGGAATGACTAAGTAGACCAAAAAATGCTGGGCTAGTAACTCTAGATGAGAATTTTAAGTAAGAAAGGGTTCAATTTCTCTCTGTAGTGTTGGTCCATTTTTAGGTAAATGTTGCCCTTCCAACCTCTGGTTTACATTACAAGAGGCTTTTCTTTAATTCTTTCTGGCTGTTCTCCCCACCCTTTATTCACTCAGCACTCTGGGGAGGATAAGCGCCTAACTGATTAGTAGATTTGTGAAGAATAAAGCTCAGATCAGTGCCCAGGGTCGAGGGTTTCTTCAGTGCCCCTCCGTTCTGCAAGCCTCACCTCCATGGATCTTGGACTTGGAGGAGGTGCTGCAGAAAGGAATAAGTCTGACCTAGTCTGAATTTTTAGTTAGCCTAAGGTCTCATGCTAGCTGATATCTTCTACCTCAGCCATCAGGAGTCATTAGGGATATTTGACTGCCTTCTTTCACTCATTTCTCAATTTGCTCAAGAGGTAAGGAAGAAGGTCATTAATTATCCTGGCTTGCATGGAAGCCCTGTCTTCACATGAAAGTAACAATGTAATAAATCAGATTATTAAGTTGAATGAAAGTGGGAAAATGGAGGAGGACAGAGGCACATGTGGTCTTTATTTCCACTCAAGATAGACTCTCTAGACGGGGCTGAGCCTGCCACAAGTGGGTTTATCTCTGACATGTGGAAAAGTTCCTTCCTGCATTGGATGTCTGACCAGAGGAAGGGATTACCAAAGAGCCCTGTGGGATTGTTTCCCTGAAGACACCCTTAAGGGCTTATATATGCCCAGGGAGAATTAAGAACAGGTAATCATGATAATCATCAATAAAATGGCTGAGCTGACAAGTGTCTCGGAAAGCCTGCAGTACTTCCGGTGACAGACATGGCAGCCATGCTGACTCCTTCAGGCCCACAGGGTACTGGTTACTTGTAATGACTTCCCTGGGTCGGGAAGATCCCCTGGAGAAGGAAATGGTAACCCACTCCAGTATTCTTGCCTGGAGAATCCCATGGATGGAGAAGCCTGGTAGGCTACAGTTCACGGGGTCGCAAGAGTCGGACACGACAGAGCGACTACATCCTTCTGTGTTGAAGAAGTAAATTGGAACTTTAGTGTTACTGAATTGCACATTCATTTTAAATAATTTTTAAGTGTCTATTGAATTTGTTGCAATATTGCCTCTCCTTTTGGCCATGAGGCATGTGGAATCCTAGCTCCCTGATCAGGGAATAAACCTGTGACCCCAGCACTGCGAGGCCAAGTCCCAACCACTGGATCATCAGGGAAGGTCCCTCACATTCCTGCTAAAGAATACATTCACAGACTCCTAGATGGCAATCTGGAATTATTTTTTTCTTATCGTCTTCTTCTCCCTCATCTCATTCTTTACCAACACCCTCACTTACCTAGTTGAGATCTGTGTTTTTTAGCTCTTTCATATATTTTATTCTACTTTATTGAAAATAGAGCCTGGATGGCAAAGATTTTGGAGACCTCAGTACAGGTTAAGTTGGAAAAAACTGAGGTTGAGATCAGGTATTAATGACCACTTATGGGGCTTGTTAGATTGTGAGGAAAAGGTATAATGGTAGATAGAAAGGAGAGAGTTTTGGATACTGAAACTCTGGATTGGGGAAGACAGTAAATGGAGACTCTGGGCTCCATAGTCTGGTTGCAGAAATGGTGTGCAGAAAGATAAAAGGTTTAGAAGCTTGGGAATGACATCATGTGGCTCTAAGAATTCTTCCTGGTCTTCCCTGTTCGGTCTGTGTGTTATTGGACCAAGTACTCCTGGAGCAGTTTTATCCTAGGGCTCTTGAAGGTACAATTTATTTTTTTTAAGTAAGTATTTTCTGCATTAATTCTGATACTCAACAGAAAAAACTGCTCAGTAGAGAGGAGAGGAAGGAAAAATTGTTGATGTACGTGGTGGCCAGAATGTTGGTACTTTGTAAATACTTAACTGCTCAGGGGTTAACATTCTGTGATTCAATAGATTGAGTTAAGTTAAACCACCTTGAATTTTCAGCATGATGGGAGGGTAGAAAAGAATAATGGATTGCCCTCATAGTACAGGCAAAGAAAGACATCGCATTATTTTATTGTTGGAAGTAATAAAAATTGCCCTAATCCTTCAGTGAGCAAATGATTCTCAGAGAGAGGTGGTGGGGTCAGGCTATGGTTTCAAGGAGAAGAGATTTGCAGGAATTCACTAATGAAGACATGAAAATGTCAAAACACAACCGAAGCATTAAAATATATCCAAGGGCATGGATTTGTAAAAGTGCCTTCTTTAAGAAAATGCCACAGTATATATATCTCTAAGAACTAATTGTTATTGGAATATGGAAAAGGGCCCCTGGTTATAAATTCAAAGGATACTATTTATAATGGCATTGGAGGCCCTGCATATCCTAACAATTAGCCAAATCTTCCTTTAGAAATTTTATGAAGAATTAGCATTAATGAGGAGGGATTGATGCCCTCCTCAGTTCTGTAAGTAAAAAAGTCAGAGTTTTTGTTAATAAAGTTCATTCAGTCAAGCTATTTACTTGAAAAGTGGATTTCCCAAAAGACATTCCAAATGGTAGACTATTCAGGACTCCACCAACTCATAGGACTTCTTAGAGTGAACTACGGAACGCTTTTGGGGAGGTGTGCACTTGGTGCTTCCATTGAGCAGTTCAGCATGTCCCTAGGCCCAGAGCACCCTTGGGGAGTGGAGGTGAGGATGGTAGTCTTCAGCCTTGCCAGTGTCTGTGGGAAAGACACTCCCATGCAGTGACCTTGCAACATACCTGTGTGGAAATCCTATAGCGGGCAAACCACACACTGATTTATGTACCTAAGTGCCAGAAGGAGATTCAGATCACCATAAAAGGTGACTGCAGCCATGGGGCCCAGTGAAAGGTAAGAGGGACAAGGTACAGCTGAAATGAGTGATTCTGACTCTTTAGCCTGTCACCCTGGATATTTTCTTCCTTTTTATGGGTCACTGAGCATTTCCAATGTTCCTGCCAGGATTCTCCTTGGCCTTATCCAATTCTGTTATCCTCAGCAAACTTCCAAGGAGGACATGGAGAGGTTCTTGGTGCCTCTCTGTAAATTCTGAAGAGCTTATGCCATTCTTGGCAGACTCACTTCTCTTTTCAAGCTCTGGGTATTCTTGTCAATAAAATGAAGAGTTTACACACATAATTTTTAAGGCCTCTTCCAGCTCCAAAGTCTGAGCTAAAGCAAAGACACATATTCTCTGGTTACTTACTTATATGAAAACCCCCAAATAAACTGCCCAGAGGAATACTGGCACATTTGTTAACAATATTTCATTTGTTGTGAAATGTAGCAAAGAGTTTTTGGGTCATTGTACATTTCTTAAAGTCAAGTCTAGTTTATTCTAAACACACAATTTCTATTTTTGCTTTAATTTGTAGGAATCCAAGCAAAAAAGAAAAAAAAAAGCATAAATTATTTAATTTCCAGTCAATCCTCAGAAGAGCCCACAGTTAACATAGTATGTATAAACATTTCTGTAGAGTTTCAGGAGGTAATGTTGAAGCTAGCCAAAAGTGAGTGAGTGGCAAGCTTTCAGCCTATGAATCATATGTTAGAAAGCTCTGAAATAATAAGTACTAGTTTTTAAATTGCCAGTCATTCTTTCAAAGTGGTTATTTAAGGAATATAAAGAACCCTTACCATATCAAAATTCAGAAAAATATACATTTTAAAATTTCAGATAAACCATAGAAGATGGGCCAAATGAGTGAGGACCAATTTTAAAGAGCTCCCCGAAAGGCAGTTTTCTGATAACAGTAATATGAAAAATATATTTTTCTCTCATCCTACAAAGTTCAATTTACTATACTCTGGGTAAAGTCCACAGGCTTAAAAAAATCTTGCCAAAAGAGCACATTTTCAGAGGAATACACTGGGATGCTGAACTCCAATTTGTGCTTGTCTAAACAGAGCTGTGGGGTGATAAAGATATTCCAGAAATACCAGATGCTACAGATATTTCACACTGTTTAAGAACATTAGCATGCAGTTTTCAAAAAAAGTAAAACAATCTAGATGAGTTAATATCAACTATAATAAATTATTTACTAGAGGTTCTCTTCCTTCGGTCCAATTTCAAGTAAATGTCTTCAGGATGCCCAGGAGGACCTGGAAAGTGTCTCTCTGAGAAACCATCTTGAATTAATTACATTCTTCCAGCCATAAAAAATTAAAGAAAAAGAGAAACTAAAGCAAAGGGAATTAAGAAGAGAGTACACTTAGCTCAAAATATTTACACTACGCTTTTAGTTTCAAGCAGCATTTCTTGGAAGATTGGAAAAAAGAGTACAGCTTCATGTGAGAGTGATGAAATAGTAGCTATCTGTGCAGATTAACCAGATCATCAAATCGTGGGCATCCTTGGCCTTCATACATTTTGGAGCTGATGATATAGGTGTGGGCCATGGAGAGGCAGGCACTTTTGCTTGGAACAGCTCCATCTTTTTCTGATTTCTCCCTCCATCCTGAGCTGCTTTCCTTTCTGACCATCTCTGCCACCCTCAGGGTCCCTCTTCTTTTCATCCTCACAGCCCAGCTCACTGTCTTGGCTCTCTGTTGCTTCTCTGGTTTTTGTATCTAAGAGATACAGCAGTTAAAAAAAAAAAACGCAAACTGATTTAGATTATAGATTACCAAAAATCTGTATTCATCTTATTTTCTGTCTTTTAATGTTCTTTGTTCCAAGAGGAAACTGTCAGTGCCTCAGACACGGACACCATTTTTGGCCACTATGCCTAAAATAGCCCCCATTCCCCATATAATCAGACTTGTGGTGTTAGAGATGGCTCTTGAGAGTCCCTGGGACTGCAAGGAAATCCAGCTAGTACATTCTCAATGAGATCAGTCCTGAGTATTCATTGGAAGAACTGATGCTGAAGCTGAAGCTCCAATTAAGTATTTGTGAAGGAAAGGAGAAAAGGAGGAATTAAAAAAAAGAAAGGTTAAAAAAAAAAGAAAGAAAACATAAAGAAAATAAAAAAATTTACACTTATGCAGATGCTCAGGAAAATCTGTTTTTCATTTCCCAGTGGTATGTGAGGTGATTTTAGCTGGTATGTGAATAACTGCTTTTAATTTAATCACCATATATCTATTTTAACGATTATTAGATGACATTTTTCCTCATCATGAGTCTTGAGTAGGTATTTAAATATAAGAAGGAAAGTTATGGAAAAATATTAGATATCTGTTATTAAAAGTAAACAATGCTACACAAATAAATGAAGTTTGGGGAAAAAGTTGAGTGAAATGTTCTTCAAAACTCCATGTTTTTATTTTTGAAAATCTTTTTATTTTTAAAATTTATTTTACCAAAACATACTTGATTTACAATGTTGTATTAATTTCTTCTGTACAGCAGAGTGATTCATGTATACATGTATATACATTCTTTTTCATATTCATATAGCTCAATGTTTTTATAAGCAACAATAACAATAATTCGCTTAATTCCATGTTTTTATAAGCAATGGTAACAATCACAGCTCTTTGTATCTTCATAGCGTTTTATTGTTCAGTTGCTTACTCATGTGCCCTTCTTTGTAACCCCATGGACTGCAGCACACCACTAGGCTTCCCTCTCCTTCACCTTCTTCCAGAGTCTTCTCAAACTCATGTCCATTGAGTCAATGATGCCATCCAACTATCTCATTTTCTGATGACCCCTTTCCTCTTGCCCTCAATCTTTCCCAGCATCAGGGTCTTTTCCAATGAGCTGGCTCTTTGCATCAGGTGGCAAAGTATTGGACCTTCAGCATCAGTCCTTCCAATGAATATTCAGGACCGATTTCCTTTAGGATGGACTGATTTGACTTCCATGCTGTCCAAAGCACTCTCAAGAGTCTGCTCCAGCACTATAGTTCAAAAGAATAAATTCTTCTGTGCTCAGCCTTCTTTATGGTCCAACTCTCACATTTATACATGACTACTGGAAAAACCATAGCCTTGACTATGTGGAACTTGGTTGGCAAAGTGATGTCTCTGGCTTCCCTGGTGGCTCAGATGGTAAAGAATCTGCCAGCAATGCAGGAGATGTGGGTTCAATCCCTGTGTTGGGACAATCTCCTGGAGGAAGAATTGGCAGGCCACTTCAATAGTTTTGCCTGGATGATCCCATGGACAGAGGAGCCTGGCAAGCTATAGTCTACCGGGTTGAAAACAAGCTGGACGTAACTTAATGACTAAACAACAACCAGTGTGATTTCACAGCACTATGGTCCAGAGAGTTTAAAAGGCGTTGTCCAGGGTCCTGGATCAGTTAGTGATAAATTAAGGAACGCGGCTCAGGCGTTCTCGCGTGAGAATAGTTCTCCCGTGTTGTCCTTAGCATGGTACTCCATATGGAGACAAGCAGTGAGTGTGCGTGTCCATTTCTCCTGGACAGGAGCCCTGAGTTCCCAGGATGGACTGCCCTGGCTCAGCCCCTGCTCCGAAGTCGCTAGGGCTTCCCTGGTGGCTCAGGTGGTAAACAATCTACCTGCAGTGTGGGAGACCTGGGTTCGATCTCTGGGTCAGGAAGATCCTCTGGAGAAGGGAATGGATACCCACTTCAATAGTCTTGCTTGGAGAATCCCATGGACAGAGGAACCTAGAAGGCTATAATCCATGGGGTCACAAAGAGTCGGAGAAGCCTGACTGACTAACACTTTCACTTCTTTCCCTTTCTGGTAAATTACTAGCTTACTCTGTGTCTTGGTTTCCTCATCTGTAACGTGGTGTAACTGTAACTCTTCTCCTGTTGGGCTGTTGCAAGGACTGAAGAAATTAACATGAGCCCCTAGAAAAGTGTCTGGGACATAGCGTGCTGATTTTCTAGTGTGAAAGTATTTCTAATCACCTGGAATTCCAGCCTGCTTCTTTCTGTCCTTTTCCTCCCTCTGTTATGTGTGCAGAGAAAGATTTGAGCAGCATACTCTGGACCAAAAATATGTTTATTTGATGTGCTCAGCATTGATATATCGCCCTGGAGTCCTGACAAATGTATTTTAATAATTGAACTCTGAGTGGGCATTTCATAGATGCGGGAGATAACAAGAGAATCTACTGAAATGAGATGAAACGTATATGCCAAAGTTATCAGCTCTGAGAGAATGCATATATATATATATATATATGGCATAAAGTAATTCTATTAATAATAATGGTGCCTGCATTATTGCTTTTTCCACTGTGGGCATACACTTGAATTTATTCACATTACAGAATATTCTTCCATCTGGTATTGGATGAGCTTTCCTAAACCTTGCTGCATTATACATGGTTAAGTCATTGTATAAATTTACATAAAGTTACACACCCCTATATGTAAATTATCTCTGTGAGTAAAACAGTGTTCCTACTTGACAGGACTGTTATGGTCTCCAGCCATTGTTTTAATAAATTCCTGTTTACTTGTAAATAAATTCTTTTTTGTTCTCCTGCTGCACTTTTGGTCAGTACTGAGATGATGGTACTGAACACAGCCAACTAGCAAACATAGCCTTCAACTCTGGAACCTATCCAGTGTTCCAGTGAATTCCCACATATTTTTTAACTCGTTTTTTAAAAACTGGACGATGTGAATAGGAACAGAGGATTCCCCTTTGTACACCTCTGTGTAATTAAGAGAATCTCACTCTTTGTTCCAATTCAAGGGTATGGATCCAGAATTAATGATGGCATCACTTCTGTTGGAAAGGAAACAGATAAATTCACAATAAAGCAAACAAAAATCCAGGAGTTCAAAGTGTCAACAAAGTTTTCCTGAAAGAAAGTGATCTTAAGGCTCAGTAGGGACTGTCTAGGTCTGATGGGATAGCAGAGAGGTGATATCTTCAAAGAATGACAATATCAGGGTTGCTGAGGGTTTGGATACCAACTGTAATTCCTTTAGGAAAAGCTTTAGACAAAAGAGGCCATGCTTACCTCTTAAGATTATAGACAACATTTCTATTTTATTGATGATATTATGCTTCATAGAAGATTCTATACTATTTTGGGGGAAGGGGAGCATTAATGTGAGAATTTGCTCCATTTGGGCAAGTGGAATCGGATGCTTTTGAAAAAAAGAAAATTATATAAATTTTAATCAGTTGAGAATTCCATGGACAGAGGAGCCTGACAGGCTACAGTCCATGGGGGTCACAAAGAATTGAACACGACTGAGTGACTAACACTTACATTGTCAATCAGTTGATCATCTCTAGTTTATAGCAAAACTTTCCTGTTTTTCACCTATACGGTGAACAATGTCTTGATTTATTAGAATTCTTTGTGAAGTCAGCTAGTGAAGGACTTAAAAATATAGCCTTAGTAAGTCTCAGGTCTTCACACATCCTTGAGCATGAAGATGGGGAAGGTTAACAAGATGCCAACTGGGAGAAGTAGCCCAGACTTGGGGCTTGACTGGGTAAGTGGAGTCAGAGATTTTGAGCAAACATGGCCTAGACCAGGTTGAGGATCAGCACTAGACCTACCTAATCAAGAGGGGTGGAGAATTTAATAGATGGACCATTAGGAATAGGACAGATACAAGACTGAGGGAAAACTAGTCAAGAATCTGGCCATAACTGGAGTTGCAATTTTCTTATATGTTTTATACATTTTTTTTGTATTGGAATATAACCAATTAACAACATTGTGATAGTTTTCAGGTGAAGAACAAAGGAATTCAGCTGAACATACACATGTATTCATTCTCCCCCTTTCCCTTTCTTCACCTTCAGGCAACTTTCTCATATTCTTAATAGGAATAATGATAGTGCATATTTCACAGGGCTGCTGCAGGAATTAATTGAGATTAAAAATATAAAGCTCTTAGCAAAGTGCCTGCAATTCAACAATGGTATCTTTGCTTTTGTTTGATAATAATAATATAATAATTATATAATAAAAAGTATTGGAGTAGCACAGAGGAGGAAAAGTTCTCACTGTGATGAAATGTTCTAATAATTCTTTTGTAACTTATTTAAGAATCATATATATCTAACCTTGAATGTCTAAGAGAGACCTGGGCAAAAGCCAGAAGGATTTTTAAAAATTTTATTTTCTACAGCACCGCATGTGAATTGGGAGTGAAGAAGCAGACAGGATAACAGATGAAGGAATTTCAGTGAGACAGAAGAATGCAGTTCTGAGAGCTTCTCCAATTTTATACCAAGGATGACCTGCATTTCTTCTCGAATTATTATTTTAGTCACATGCAATGCTCTCCAAATGGTCTCATTAAAAAAGATGCCACTTGGCATCTTCTCTGTACAAAATGTGAAGTGAGTTAAGTTTCAAATCTGGCCTTTTGCTTCATTTTCTTCCTGTACAAGAGACAGAGACTGTTGCTCTAAACTGGCTTTCTGTAGAATGACTTAAATAAGCATATCATTGTCAAAATGCAGAGCTTCCAGAAGCCAACAGCCTCAGGTGGAATAAAACCTTGATGGTGATGTCTGTAATGATGTTCACTTAAGAGGCCTTCTGTTAATGTTTGAACTGTGATCTCTTTAAGGCCTTGTGTATAGAAGGCCCAACCTTCAGGATCTCAGCATGCAACCACATTTGGAGATAAGGTCTTTAAACAAGTGACTAAGTTAAAATGAGATCTTTATGGTTGAGGTTTTCTAGTTTCATGGGGCTCCCAGGTGTCACTAGTGGTAAAAAGCCTGCCTTCCAATGCAGGAGACGTAAGAGACATGGGTTTGATCCCTGGGTCGGGAAGATCCCCTGGAAGAGGGCATGGCAACCTGCTCCAGTATTCTTGCCTGGAAATGGCATGGACAGAGGAGGCTGGCAGGCTACTGTCCATAGGATTGTAAAGAGTCAGACATGACTGAAGAGACTGAGCAAGAATGCACACCTATAGTCCCATAGTCCTTACAAGAAGAGGCAGAGACACAGAGAAGAGGCCACGTGAGGACACAGCCAAAAGGCAGTCACCTTCAAGGCTGGGAGAGAGGCCTCAGAGGAAAGCTAAGTTGCTGACACCTTGACCTTGAACTTCTAACCTCTGGAACTATGAGAAAATAGATTTCTGTTGTTCTGTTGCCGCTCAGTTTGCAGTATTTTGTTAAGGTAGCAAATGAGTACACTTGCCTTGCTCTAGAATCTTCAGCCTGATCTTTCATATTATACGGAACTCAAAGTTCAAGAAATATGAAGAGGGGCTGAGAGTCCGCCCCCCCACCCCTGCATTTATTTTACAGGAGCAAGCTTGCAAAAGCAGCCAAGTTGTCTGTAGGTGACAAGTTAAATACCTGAGTGATCCTCCTGGTTAGTGCCAGGCTATGGTCAGCAAGATGAGGCTACAGTGTAATCCCAACCCACAGAAACATGCTCAGGAAATATGACACAGCTGTTTGGAAACATCCTTGACTTTGCTGTCACTGATAAAGACATGCACATACACACAAGTACATGTGTTTATACATTCACATACACACACACACAATTATACACATACACACACAATTATACACAGATGTCCACATCTTAAAGGAAGCAAAACAAACTCACACAAGCCTCACTCAGTGAAACATCCTGGAGTCATGAGGAGCTATTATTCATCAGGAACAAGAGGAAGTATGAGAAAACCACCGAGAAGACATGCAATCAATCTCTCTCTGTCTCTGTTAATGTCTCTCCTTTTTTCACTGGACTAATGCTGTTATGGCGGGACATACCACTATCAGATGCTCCTTGGAGCTGCAATCTCACTTTCATAAAGCTTTAGGAGTGATTTGAAGAAACTTCTTGTACAGCCTAACATTAAGGGGGGTGGAAAAACGTTAGTGAGGCTAGGAATTCCAACAGTTCTTCTACCTTCTTCTGTCCACCCAGTGGCTTGTGAAGGCTGCATCTCTCTCTCTGCCTAGTCACCAGTGTGGTCATGACTGTGATGGCCCCCATCAACTCTCTGCCTGCCATGCGACACTCACTGTCCCTGGGGGAGACACTGCATCACATGAAGTCAAACAGGGCTGTCCACCCACAGTCTGGCTGGAAGCACAGCTGGTCCTGGGGAAGAGCGTGGCACTTCATCATCCATTTCGTTGTTAGTAATGCGGTGAAAACCACAGTCAGCTCCTCTCCTAAATCACAGACGTCACAGGCAGCAGCACTTCATAGGGGATCCACATGTCAGCTCCTCTGGCTGTGTGCTACGGGAAGCCAGGAACAGCTCCACTTCTCAATTAGGTGAGAGTGAGTTTGGTCTGAAGGGTGGACAAGCACCTCTTTCTTCCACCCGGATGGACTCCTGTCCGCCTGCCCTGCTTCTCTCATTAATGTGAGCTTGCAATTATGACAGGACGCTCTCAAGACGCAAGTGTTCCTTCATGCTGAGGATGTCTGTGCCTTTTCCTCCCTGTGTGGAAATGCTCCCGCCCATCTGAAAAGTCCAGAAATAAAGCTGTCGGTGTAAGCACATTAAATCAAGAAATGATGAGAGCAAAGCCACTCACGGATTCTGTCTCCCAACAACGAATCTCTGGAGGGACATTTTCCTGTCAGGGAAGCTCTTTCTAGGAGTGTCCACCCTTGAAAACATTTTGCACTCTTGAGAGAGGCATTAAATTTTATTAAGTCTAAATGAAGTTTATTTTACTTTTATGTGTTTTAATCTGTCTTGGAATGCCATGGGAGCTGTTATTGATGGACACATCTCAGTCCTGTTTGAGTATGAGCCAAAGATGCAGGTGATCGAGCCAGAATCTTAAACATTATCCATTAACGTGTTGAAGGCATCCGAGCAGTAAAACCATCCAACGGATATTTACGAACGTGAAGCTCTATCACCGAGATGCCCAGGCATGGCGGATCTGTAGAGGGAAAAATTCCATCAAGAGAGATGGATAAGTGTCTGGTGAGCCTGAAATAAGTGTACACAAGTATAAAACACATTAAAAGGTGGAAGCAAAACAGAAAAGGGACAAATAAAAGAGAGACGATAACTTACAGCAGATATGTAGGCAATCATATTGTCTCTATAAAGAGTCTTGCTTCTGGGGAGTTTAAGCTGAATGTTTGATTAGGCATTTATTTAATAAATAAGTGTGACATCCTTACAATGCACCTGGCACTCACTAGGCACGTAGGACATAATGATAGACTTCCTGTTTGCTTGCGCAGACACCGCCGTCTGTTGGGGGAGTGAGACTGGCTTCACTCTAAAATCTCTGAAGGTGTGGAGGAAATAGTCAGGGGAGCAAGAGTCTTAGTTGAGGCTGGGGATCAGCCTCAGGCGCTGGGGATACTGCAGAAAGGCTTTCTGAGCTGCGCAGCAAGATCGTGAGCAAAGACGAAGATACAGAAGAGGGCGTCTGGTGTTGGCCACGGAGGGAACAGAGTCAGGGGCAGAAGCTTGGCTTGAGGTGGGGCGGGGAGCACGCGCGTGCGATCTGCCCGCGCTGGGTGGTGGAGAGCCCCCATGCCCGGGCACGCGGAGAAGCTGCAGAGAGAGCTCAGGAGTGGGCCGCCGGCCTAAGCCGAGGCACGCATCCTGTCCCAGTCGTGGAGAGCGCACTGAAGTCGCTGAGCAGACACAGTCAGCTCTGCTTTCCTGCAAGACCATTCTGTCCATACGCAGCAAGCTCAACAGGGCCGAAGCGGGCGACTGGCACCAGATGGAAGCTTTTACGACAGTTTGCGCCCCTTGACGCCCTTTGCTTTTCCTTCTTCGCTGAGCAATGGAGGCCGGCAGTTACACACTCTAAGGAGGTCGTTCCAGGCCCTGCTTTCAGGTTTGACCCTGCCTGCTCTCCCTGGCGCCTGCTTCAGCGCTTTCACCTGGCGTTGCTCTCTGTCCTTGGGGTGGTGGCCATCAAGTAGAGAGGAGAGCGAGGTTTGAGAGACACCCCGGAGACACAGTCTGTGTGTTTATCACTTCAGTCGACCCAGTCCACACACTGACTAACATTTGAAAATTACTTTGATAAACTACCTTTATTTTTTCTTTCCTATTTCTTCTTAAAAAATTTTAAAAATATAATTGATTTATAATGTGTTAATTTCAGGTGTACAGTAAAGTGATTCATATATATATGAATATATATACATATATATTTTTTTCAGATTCTTTTCCATTATAGGATGTTACAAGATATTTAGTTCCTTATACTAGTGCTGTATATGCAGTAGGCCTTTATTGGTTTTCTATTTTATGTATAGCAGTATTTGTTAATCCCCAGCTCCTAATTTATCCCTCTTATACTTTCCCCTTTGGTAACCATATGTTTGTTTTCTATGTCTGTGAGTCTATTCCCGTTTCACAAATAAGTTCATTTGCATCATATTTTTAGATCCCACATATAAAGGATATCATATGATATTTGTCTTTCCTTGTCTTACTTCACTTAGTATGATGACCTCTAGGTTCATCCATGTTGCTGCTAATAGCATTATTTCTTTCTTTTTTATGGCTGAGTAATATTCTATTGCATATTTCTTACATATATATGTATTGCATTGTAAGTGTTATATATATATGTATACACATATATCTTGAATGTATATTCTTTATCCATTCATCTGTCAGTGGACACTTAGTTTGCTTCCGTGTCTTGGCTATTGTAGATACTGCTGCTGTGAAAATTAGGGAGAGTGTATCTTTTTGAATTAGAATTTTCTCTGGATATCAATTCAAGAATTCTAGCTTTTTTCCCTCTCCAAACAACTTTCTCCCCTGAGGTTTCCATAAAGATCATGTTAATGTAATCTTCACCTAAAGAAGTCTTTATAACGTAAAAGGAACAAGTTCTATTACTCTATTAAAGGTATAATACATATCTACCAGGTACAGATCTAAATGCTTTGCATGAATTAAGTCATTTAAGCCCACAGTGTTGCTGCTGCTGCTGCTGCTAAGTCACTTCAGTCGTGTCCGACTCTGTGTGATCCCATAGACGGCAGCCCACCAGGCTCCCCCGTCCCTGGGATCCTCCAGGCAAGAACACTGGAGTGGGTTGCCATTTCCTTCTCCAATGCATGAAAGTGAAAAGTGAAAGGGAAGTCGCTCAGTCGTGTCCGACTCTTAGCGACCCCATGGACTGCAGACCACCAGGCTCCTCCATCCATGGGATTTTCCAGGCAAGAGTATTGGAGTGGGGTGCCATTGCCTTCTGCAAGGCCCACAGTGTTAAGTACTTCAAACATAAAAACTCTTTTAATCATTAAAAGAAATGCATCTCATGGTATAAGTATTCTTCTTCTCATTTTATAGATTTGGAAATTGAGGTCCTTTGCAGTTTCAAGCATATGGGAAACATCTTTTTGATGATAACCTTCTTTATGGTCCTCAAATCACTCTACAGACATCAGACTTCTATCAACTTCATCGATCAATAGAATTATAGATTCTCAGAATGAGAGAAATTTTGTAGGTACTTTTTCCAGCCCCACAGGCAAGGTTCCTATGCATGTTCTGGGCCTAGAGTACATTTATTCCTTTAGTCATTCCCTCATTGCCCATCAGGTCAGTTCAGTCGCTCAGTTGTGTCCAACTCTTTGGGACCCCATGGACTGAAGCACGCCAGGCTTCCCTGTCTATCACCAACGCCCAGAGCCTACCCAAACTCATGTCCATTGAGTCGGTGATGCCATCCAGCCATCTCATCCTCTGTTGTCCCTTTCTCCTCCTGCATAGATTCTTTGTCTAGATGATCACTGCTGTTAAAGGTGCTCTGCCTGTCCTGTCATCCTTCTAAGCGTGGTTTCAGCACTTTTAGTGACAGGGAATTCACTGCCTTCTTGAAGCAGCCTATTCTGTTGTATATTTAGTTTCCTTGTGGCCTGGGTTCAGTCCCTGGTAAGGGAACTGAGATCCAGCAAACTGTGTGGCCAAAAAGAAAAAAGAATGTGGTCTTGCTTATTTAGTCTGTGAGATTTCTTTTTTTTGTGTGTGTGTGAGATTTCTTATATTGAGCCCAGAACTATTTCCATCCAACTTGCAATCACTGATCGTAATTTTATCCTTTGAGACCATCTAGAGTAAGTGTAATCTTTTTTCCATGGAGTAACTCTTTTAATTGAAGGACCTTTTTCTTTGGCTAAATTTTCACTCCATTCCACCAAGTCTTCTCTTTCTTGGCTCTACATCCTTCATACTTTATGTGGCTCAGTTTCAAATTTCCTTAGCATCTTAATTACTGTCCTCAGGTTGTTCATATCTAAACACATCCCACTTCATCTACATGAGCCTTTCCATGCAGTGTCCAGCACTCTAGCAATTTTCCAAGCCTTCTCTCTTCTAAGAATGGCAGAGAGCAGTTTTCCCTCACTTCGCATTGCCTTGCCTTAACTCATAACATTTGTGATTATGTCCTTGTGTTGGTGTCTTAGCCCATGCAAGAGAGCGAGAGGGGCGAAGATCATGAACTAGTTTTGTTTTCAGTAGTATCTATAGCACAGTGCCTGGCATGAATAAATGTGTCACAAGTGTTCATGAAATGAATGAGTGACTAACTGAATGAATGGTTCACTGCTCTTAAGACACCAAAAAAGAGCATGCTGGGTTTTCTAAATTGCGGTGAACTAGAAGATTACAAATGGCCAATAGGTATATGGAAAAATGCTCATTGCCACTAACCAATCAGGGAAGAGCAAGTCAAAATCACAATGCGATATCACCTTACATCTCTCAGGATGGCTATTGTTCAGTTGCCCAGTCGTGTCTGACTCTTCACAACCCCATGGACTGCAGCACATCAGGTTTCCCTGTCCCTTTACCATCAGTCATTTTTTAATCAAAAAATGAAATAAAATAAAAAGACAACCCTCTACCCCTGAGACAGTGATCTAGAGGTAACTTTTGGAGATGTGCTAGCCCCATCAGCCCATTTTCAGGAAGGAAAACTGAGACCAGAGAAGTAAATTATTTGCTTAAGGTCACACATCAATGCTCAGAGCAGAACTCTGGCCCATTGATCCCCACTTCAGAGCCAGTGAGTGAAAGGGCCACCCCAGGTCTCAGTGGGGTATGGTGGTGGTGGCGGTGGGCATGAGACAGGCATTTGCAACCTCTGAGTGCCAGGCACCTTGGGCTCTGCTGGGACCCTGGGCAAAGCACAGGGAGGTAGCCTTTGTGGCCCAGGCTTCAATTCCAGGGCAGGAGTTAACTCAGTGGGACGGGGCTGTGTTCAAGGCAGCTTTGGGCCGCAGCTGTCTATTCAGGGCTTTTTCAGGGCCTGCATAAGGCTCAAATATTGATTTAGCATCTTTCGTCTAAGATCTCAGCTGTACTGGGAAAGGACTGACAAATAAGAAACCGCTAGGGATATACCTGGAGAATTATTCCAGGGAAATGAAGTGTTGGCAGCACCATGAAATAAATTCCGTTTTTGTTCTGCTCAGGCTCACCGAGAGGAAGGAAGGAAGCTGAGGCCATTACCGTTCTTAGCAAACAAAGCGAGTCTGGATGTCAGTTGCTGCTTTCCCCTGTAGATGCTGTTCATAGACGTGTCTGGCCTGATCACAGGAGAATTATGGCTCTCATACCATAAACAGCACTGATCCGTAGCCTCCCTCTGAGACTATGAGGGGGATTCTGCATTAGTATTTTACAACTTGAAACAATGTATAATGTAAGCCCCTAATCTGATGGGAATGGTCCACTCTGTCACCCTGAGCTACAGCAGCGCCAGTGACAGCCTGAGTGACGCCTGCCCGTCTGGGGCTCTGTGGCTTGGCATGACTTCATTCAGTACTCACAGCAGCACTTACCCCCATCTTATAGGTGAGGGAATCAGGGTTCCGGGAGTGCCAATTTTGAAATCACGTCTCCCTAACTCTAGAGTCAGTGTTCTTAACCCTGTGCTCTCTGCTTGCATAGTGTGCTGGGAAAACGACTGTTAACCTAGTTGTGGCTCTCTTGTTTTAGGCAGAAATTTTCTCTTCCTGGCTTTCAAATATTGCTTTCTGCTTTGAGTGCCTTTATAATCCTCCTGCTCCAACTTTGTGTGTATATGTGAACTCAGTCGAGTCTGGCTTTGAGACCCCATGGACTGTGCCCCACCAGGCTCCTTTGTCCATGGGATTTCCCAGGCAAGAACCCTGGAGGGAGTTGCCATTTCCTACTCCAAGGGACTTTCCAGACCCTGGAATTGAATCTGTGTCTCCTGCGTTGGCAGGCAGATTCTTTACCACTGAGCCACATAGTACCCTGTCTCTACTCATCTTGCTGGATTCCATGCACGTACCCCTACTTCTAAGAATCTCTCTTTGGCCCCTCCTTCTCATCTGACTTTGCCTCTCCCCTTCATCACAGTTCTGCCATTAATTAATGATTCTGTTTCCCCACTGCTAGACCGTGGATCCCTTGAGGTCAATGGCCATTACTTATTGAGCCTGTGTCCCCAGTGCCAGGCATAAGTTGGTTTTCTTTCTAGATTTCATTTATTATATGAAAGATAAGACTCTGGAACACCTGAAAATTGGTAGCAGCATTTTTCTAATCACAAGATGGTGGGAAGTGGTTTTAAAGTTTACCTTCTTCATTGCTGTCAGCAGTATCCCCAGGAGGGTACCTGGCTCAAGTACATATACAGTGAAGTGAATGTGGGGCTTCCCTGGTGGTTCATTGGTAAAGAACCCACTGCAATGCAGGAGACATGAGAGACACTGGTTCAATCCCTGTGTTGGGAAGATGCCCTGGAGAAGGAAAAAGCAACCTGCTACAGTATTTTTGCCAGGAAAATCTCATGAACAGAGGAGCCTCATGGGCTGCAGTCCATATGGTTGCAAAGAGTCAGACATGACTGAGCGTGCATAGTTGGTTCCAGTTCAGTTCAGTCACTAAGTCTTGTCCGACTCCTTGAGACCTCACGAATCACAGCACGCCAGCCCCCCTGTCCATCACCAACTCCCGGAGTTCACACAAACTCACGTGCATCGAGTCAGTGATGCCATCCAGTCATCTCATCCTCTGTTGTACCCTTCTCCTCCTGCCCCCAATCCCTCCCAGCATCAGAGTCTTTTCCAGTGAGTCAACTCTTCGCATGAGGTGGCCAAAGTATTGGAGTTTCAGCCACAACATCAGTCCTTCCAATGAACACCAAGGACTGATCTCCTTTAGGATGGACTGGTTGGATCTCCTTGCAGTCCAAGGGACTCTCAAGAGTCTTCTCCAACACCACAGTTCAAAAGCATCAGTTCTTCAGTGCTCAGCTTTCCTCACAGTCTGACTCTCACATCCATACATGACCACAGGAAAAGCCATAGCCTTGATGAGATGGTACTTTGTTGACAAAGTAATGTCTGCTTTTCAATATGCTGTCTAGGTTGGTCATAACTTTCCTTCCAAGGAGTAAGTGTCTTTTAATTTCATGGCTGCAGTCACCATCTGCAGTGATTTTGGAGCCCCAAAAATAAAGTCTGACACTGTTTCCACTGTTTCCCCATCTATTTCCCATGAAGTGATGGGACCAGATGCCATGATCTTAGTTTTATGAATGTTGAGCTTTAAGCCAACTCTTTCGCTCTCCTCTTTCACTTTCATCAAGAGGCTTTTTAGTTCCTCTTCACCTTCTGCCATAAGGGTGGTGTCATCTGCATATGTGAGGTTATTGATATTTCTCCCAGCAATCTTTATTCCAGCTTGTGCTTCTTCCAAGTCCAGCGTTTCTCATGATGTACTCTGCATAGAAGTTAAATAAGCAGGGTGACAGTATACAGCCTTGATGAACTCCTTTTCATATTTGGAACCAGTCTGTTGTTCCATGTCCAGTTCTAACTGTTGCTTCTTAACTTGCACATAGGTTTCTCAAGAGGCAGGTCAGGTGGTCTGGTATTCCCATCTCTTTCAGAATTTTCCACAGTTTCTTGTGATCCACACAGTCAAAGGCTTTGGCAGAGTCCATAAAGCAGAAGTAGATGGTTTTCTGGAACTCTCTTTCTTTTTCCATGATCCAGTGGATGTTGGCAATTTGATATCTGGTTCCTCTGCCTTTTCTAAAACCAGCTTGAACATCTGGAAGTTCACAATTCATGTGTTGCTGAATCCTGGCTTGGAGAATTTTGAGCATTACTTTGCTAGTGTGTGAGATGAGTGCAGTTGTGCGGTAGTTTGAGCATTCTTTGGCATTGCTTTTCTTTGGGATTGGAATGAAAACTGTCCTTTTCCAGTCCTGTGGCCACTGCTGAGTTTTCCACTTTTGCTGGCATATTGAGTGCAGCACTTTCACAGCATCATCTTTCAGGATTTGAAATAGCTCAACTGGAATTCCATCACCTCCACTAGCTTTGTTCATAGTGATACTTTCGAAGGCCCACTTGACTTCACATTCCAAGATGTCTGGCTTTAGGTGAGTGATCACACCATAATTGGTTTAGTTGACTGTAAAAGACTCAGAAAGTCCTACCAAAAATATACTCAACTAAAAAAAAGGAAAGACCAATCTCAGGAGGGAATGATGAAGGTCATTCAAGATATCCAAGCGCAACCTGGGACTCTGGTGTGAGAGAGACCTGGGTTTAAATCCTAGCTCTATCGACTTGGCACTTGACCTAGCATTAAGTCACTAAAGTCAGTTTCTCCATCTAAAAATGGTAGATGATAATAATAATGCCAAAATTAAAGATCCAGTGAGGGAATTATTTATAATAGTACCTATAAGAATCTTAGCACAAAGCTCAGCATCATGTTTACACTAATAAATGCGACTGTATACTTCACCCTTTGCAACAGATCTGTGAAGGTCTTGAGATATACTTTTCTTGAAGTAAATGTTGCTAATCTGATTTGTAGATGGGGGTGACTAGGTGTCCATGATTTCACATCAGTAGTATATAAAGTGTGGAACTAATTTTTTCACGTTGAATTCTTGGCATAAGCAAACCTACTACCACGCGACATTCTTTTAGTAAAGTCAGTCACTTGTACATACTGCATTTTATAACATATTTTATGGCAATTTTATATGATTTTTTTTCTATGCTGAGAATTACTTAAGGCAGAAGTTGTCTCAAATTCACCTTTCCTTGGGATTTGGACATAGTACAATGCCTGGCATACAGTTGATAATTTTTAACATTTATCACAACTGTCCTTGAAATTTTTTTAAGTGCAGTTATGTTTTGGGCTCCCCTGGTAGCTCAGTGGTAAAGAATCTGCCTGCCAATTCAGGAGATGCGTGTTAGATCCCTGGGTCTGGAAGATCCCCTGTGGCAAGAGCTATAGGTAGGTGTGACACTTACCTCTTCTATAGGTTATTCTGACTTCAGAATGTCTGAGAGTTGCCTGGAAAAGTGGGTAAGATGCAGGTGAAGGTGCTATAAGGATGGAGGAGACAAATACAGTAAGTCCCCTGCAGGCACTAGTGGGAAAGAATCTGCCTGCCAATGCAGGAGTCAAAAGAGACGTGGGTTCGATCTCTGGGTTGGGAAGATGCCTTAGAGGAGGACATGGCAACCCACTGCTGTGTTCTTGCCTGGAGAATCCCATGGACAGAGGAGCCTGGAGGGCTATTGTCCATGCTCAGACTGAAGTGACTGAGTATGCACACACATGCAAACTTTGAATTTGTGAACTTTCAAGGATGTGAGTGTGCCCCTCCATGCCAGCTGTTGTACTGTACTACTGTACTTTTCAAGATACTGTACTGCAAGATTAAAAATATTTCCTTTATTTTTTGGGTGTGTTTTTAATGTATCATTTGTGTAAAAAGTAGTATAAACCTATTTCAGGACAGTACTAGATAGCTGATTGTGTTAGTTGGGTACCTAGTTGGAGTTAAGAACGAATTGGACTTAACAGACACATTCCCAGAATGGAAGCTGATTATATGCAGGGGACTTACTGTACTGATAAGTGCCGATAGAAACCTTATTGCAGCAGGACACCATGCCTGCTGTTCCGGGGCAACTCCAACAGCTGCAGAACTTGGATGTGGGTCCAGCAGGCTGGTGACGGGTCGCTGAGGGAGAGACACTCTCAGAGTCCAGGCGGGGGAAAATCACCAGGCAGCCTTGAAATGTGATGTGGTCCCTAATCACTGGCTTGAACATGAGGGAGAGATTGGGTCTCTGGGAGATGGACTAGAGCTAAGTAGGACTTCTGTTGCAGAGGCACAGTGCTGCTGGGGACATAGCTAAGTCAGGTGCAGAAACAAGAACTAGCACCTGAGATGGGGTCTGATGGGCCGCATCTTTTTCTTTATGGCACAGACACAGCTCAGGCATCTCCCCACTGTACTTCCTTCTGCTTCTTGCATTGCAGTCATCAACACTGGTACTGCAGTGATCTGCTTATATTTCTGCCTCCCTCGCTATATGGTGAACAGCTTGACAGCATCAGCCATGTATTGTTGTTTATTTGTCTTCATGTCCATAGTACGTATTTCAGAGCTTGGCCAATGATTCCTGCTTTCTGAATTATGGAATAAGTGGGTGGCTGGGTGGATTTGTGAATGACTTATTTTCCTTCCCTTCCCCATGCCCTTGATAGGAGAGAGGAGTTTACATCCCTCTAGCAGGAAAAAGGGCTTCCCAGGTGGCTCAGTGAGTAAAGAATATGCCTACCATGCAGGAGATGCAGGTTTGATCCCTGGATTGGGAAGATCATCTGAAGAAGGAAATGGCAACCCACTGCAGTGCTCTTGCCTGGAGAATCCAATGGACAGAGGAGCCTAGAGGGCTACAGTCCATGGGGTCACAAAGAGTTGGACATGACTGAAGTGACTGAGCACAGCAGGAAAACAGGGCCCTGCTGCAAGCTGAAGAAGGATTGAATGCACCTGTGGGAATTAAATGGTCCAATTGTGGGAAAAGGCAAACCAAAGAGGTGGGGACCAAAAGAGAAAGAACTGGACTAGACATTGGTCACTGACACCTTAGTGTGGCTGAATCTGTGATGGCTTTTTTTTTTTTTTTTCCTTTATCAACACAGCTAATCAGAGAGTGATGAAGGTGGGAAGGAGGAAGAAAAAGTTTACAATGATAATTTATTCTTGCATTTACTTTATTTATATATTCAAATTTAAACCTTAAATGATTCTTGTAAAACGGATTTATTATTACCACAACAAAATGTGGAAATGGAGCAATTTGCTTAAGATCACAGGGGTACTCCAGGGCAGTCTGAAGTCAGTGGTACTCAATGGTGAGTGCTTACCTTAACTTGGGTCCTGAGGATAGAACACGGGAATTATGAACACATTGGACGCCTGAGGCGGGGGAGTCTGGTCTCCTATTTCCCATCAATGCCTCTGACACACCCAACAGGACCTCTACAACATGAAGTACCTTCTAGGGAGGATTTCATCAGTCCTAATTGGTTTCTTACTGATAATTCTGGGTGTTGCCCATGGTTTCTGTGTAGTTTTATTATATTGATTAAGCTAGTTATCTGCCATAGGAAAATGGTTATAACCAGAAATTTGGGGGAACACATATTCTTCAGCAATTGGTTCTAGAGACACAAATTTAAGAAAAATATAATTACCCATTGTTGAGTAATTGGAACTATGCTAGCACTTCCCGAGTGTTCTTCTAATTCCTCCTCACATGAACCCTACCAAGTAGGTGTTATCACCTCAAATTGGCAGATGAAGAAAAGAGGCTCTAAAGGCTAACCAACTTAGCTTTGTATGTGTGCTAAGTTGCTTCAGTTGTGTCCGACTCTTTGCAACCCTATGAACCATAGCTCCCACCCAGGCTCCACTCTCTAAGGGATTCTCCAGGCAAGAATCCTGGAGTGGGTAGCCATGCCCTCTGCAGGGAATCTTCCTGACCCAGGGATCAAACCTTTGTCTCTGGCATCTCCCTCAATGACAGGTGGGTTCTTTACCACTGCCACCTGGGAAGCCCAACGTAGCTCTACTACTTTCAAATTCTGACCTTGGATGATTCTTTCTGACTTCAACTCCCGTCTCCTTTGTATTACCGCTTGCCTGGATTAGGGGTTCGTTTGGGGAGGTAGACTGTAAATATACAATTAAAGATAGTAACTGACATAAGTGCTTTAATAGATGTTCCAAAACACGGTGGAGCTGATCAGTTCTTTAGTTGGAGAAGGTGGAGGTATGGATGGGACATTCAAACTCAGTGCTAAATGAGGAACAGCTTTTGAAAAATTGCTCTTCTGCCTTGTGTGTTTAAATCACTTTAAATTTCAACAAACAGGTGGAATGGAAAATATGTTTGTGTATGCAGCCTCCCTTTGCCCTGGAGCCCATCACATCCTGTGCTCCCTGGGGACATGTCTTTTTCTACCCAATACTGTTGGCTGCTCCCCCTGGGTTCATGTTCATAGTTAAACTCATGGTCCAACTGTTCCCAGTGAAAAGAACAAATATTCTGATGCAAATCTTGAATGTAGACCTGTCACATCATTAAGGCAGAGCTGTCAAACATCTTCTCTTCCAAAGACCAAAGTACATTTTTAGCAACATGTTCGTGTGTCTGTGTTGCTCATTCAAGGCTGTCCTATAATCAAGAATATTTCAAGAGATTCCCTGCCGGTGCTGGAGGAGTTTGTGCATAGATTTAAGTAATAAATTGGCAATCATTACACATATGAGAGGAACATTCAATATCCTAGGGTAAAATTGATAACTTACTCTTTAGATAGCACCATCTTTATAAGTTTTATTTCCCTTTTCTTTTCATTATATATTTTTTTTACTAATCTGTCTTCTTCTTCTAAGTAACCAAAACATGATTTCAAAAATCTGCTCTTTTATTTTTTTTTCCCCTCAGAGGTTTATATTTTTTGCTTTTTTTTCTATTTATTTTCCTGGTGTAGTGCAGTGCTCAGTTGTGTCTGACTTTTTGTGACTCCATGAACTGTAGTGTGCCAGGCTTCCCTGCCCATGAAATTTCCCAGGCAAGAAAACTGGAATGGATTGCCATTTCCTTCTCCAGGGATCTTCCCAACCCAGGGATTGAACCTACATCTCTTGCATCTCCTGCATTGGCAGGCAGATTCTTTACCACTAGCACCACCTGGGAAGCCCTAGACAATGTAGCTACATAGCTTAACCAAAAGTTATGCAAACTTTTTAATACCAGTTTTCTCATTTGTAAAATGGGATGATGATAGCACTGATCTCATTGACTTGATGTGGCATCAAACAAGATAATGTTTGTAGAAAGCTGAGTATTATTCCTGGTAAACAGGGAAATATCCAGGAAATGTTAGTTATTATGATGTTTTCTAGCACAGTTCTTGTTACATAGCAGATGCTTGAATTTTTCTATTAATGGCAGAAGAAGACACAAGTCATGGGGAAAATGACTAACTTATTTAAGGAACAACATTTTATGGGAGAACTGAAATGTTGTTATTTTTCAGTAGCTAAATGGTGTCTGATTCTTTGCAACCCCATGGACTCCAGCACACCAGGCTTCCCTGTCCTTTACTATCTCCTGGAGTTTGCTCAGACTCGTTAACTGAACAGAACTTTTGTCCACCTCTTTCCAGCCAAGGCTACTTCTCTTCCTAGTAAAGCAATCTACCTTTCTTTTTTTAAAAATGCCATTTGTCCACATTTTATTCCATGAAAAATGGCTTGTGTTATTTCTATTTGTATTTATTTATGTTTCTAAATGCTTCTCACTTCCAAAAAATTGTTTCATAAAAAGCCGTAAACCGTAGATAGACCATCACTTAACAGATACTGAAAAACACTAATCCGAAACAGAGAGGGGATAGGCAATCACATATCAAAGCCACAGTGTGAGGGAGAGGCAGTGCTGGACCTCAGCGTGCGGCTCTCTGAGGCCAGCAGTTGAGTGCATGGGCGCGTGTGCCCAGAGGCGACCCTCAAGTTTTGAGCCCCCAGGGATCCACATGAAGCTGCTCCTAGCAGTGTAGAGAGGCCTCATCACTGATATGTTTACAGTCCCTCTTGACATGCTTAACACAGTCTACAAGGGTCAAAGACTGGGCAGCTATCAGACCGTCCCTCAACTGCTGAAACCCTATGTCTGTTAACAGACATAGACACAGATCTGTATACTTACCTTTTACCGGAGAAGTTTGCAGCTGAAAATACAGCTGGACTACAGCACTGTAAGCCCATGGTCCTTCCAGCTGCTCAGGCAAAAGGTCAAGTTGGAGAGTAGCCTGAGTCTGATGTTCCAGTTGAAACAGGCTGCAGATGGCCTGTTTAGCCTGTCAGATCAGTCACTGCTTGCACTTTGCAACGTGATAGTCCAACCAAGGACTATTACTATTCATTACTATTCTTTATAACTACACTTTACCCTCACAGATAATTAGAAACTCGCAAGGTGATGTGCAGCTTCTGTGATTCAGTTGTGTGTCCTGCCGACCGCAGGGTGGACCTCCTGAGTTTTTACGCAACATCTGGAGTGTTAATTGGCGTTGTCCAAGAAGGTAAGAAGTCTCCAGCTACCTAGAGAAAACACATCCATCCTCCATTTTATGTGACATGAAGAGAAAATGCTGTCTTGGTGAATTATCTCCTGCTCTGGAGGGTATGTAAAGAATTTATTCAGAATCCAAAGGTTGCAGTCAGAAAGCTATTCTATTTGATTGCATCTTCAGAGGGCCACTCTTTCAAATATTGTGGCCAAGCTCTTCTTCTGAATGCTTCTGAAACAAAACTACTTTCAAAACCTGAAAAAAAAAATCAATCATTCATACACTGGTCTATCCAGTGACTTATACATACAAAAAAGACTTTAGTATACTATTTGCTAAAGAGTTTGGTTGTCATCACAGTTACATAAAGCTGGAAAACTGTGATCCTTAAACTCAAAGAACTTAAAGAAATATCTAACCTTTATTATGGAAGAAAATGCAGTGTTTATTTTTTTGTCCAGCTATCTTCACAAGAAGTCTGGTAGGGCAAATTTGATTTGCTGAAAAATGTTTTTAATGACAAAGGAGCTATACTAACACTGTATGGTGTTAAAGATATAAAACTGAAGTGCTATGGATTCTCAGGTTGTGAAAAGACTATTTGAGCTGTCAGGGAAGATTTCACAGGGTAGGTGGCATTTATTTGGTTCTTAAGAAATGGTCTAGTGCCCTGCATGCTGGCCCCAAAAGATGTCCACTGCAAATCTCTAGAACCTTATATGGAAAGCACACATTAAAAGAGTAAACATTTCCTTATATGGAAAAAAAAATCTTATATGATTACATGAAGGATTTTGCATGGAAGAGCTTATCCTGGATTATCAAGCTAGATACTTCTCAATCCAATGAGAAGAATCCTTTTAAGAATGAGGTAGAACCTAGAGATTGTCATATACAGTTACATAAGTCAGAAAAAGATAGGCATTGTATAATATTGCATATACATGGACACTAGAAAAGTGATTCAGAAAAACTTATTTGCAGAGCAAATAAGAGACACACCTATAGAGAACAAACTTTTAGTTTTCCAGGGGTGAAGGAGGGTTAAGATAAATTGGAAGATTGGAAATGACATACACTACTATGTGTAAAATATATAACTAATGAGGACCTACTGTTTTGGCCACCTGACGGGAACAGGCAACTGATTGGAAAAGACCCTGATTCTGGGAAAGATTGAGGGCAAAAGGAGAAGAGACAAACAATGAGATGGCTAGATGACATCACCGGTGTGATGAACATGAGTTTGGGTGAACTCTAAGTGATGGTGAGGGACAGGGAAGCCTGGCGTGCTGCAGTCCACGGGGTTGTGAAGAGTCAGGCATGGCTGGGCGACTGAACAACAACAACTGTATAGCAGAGGAACTCTACTCAATGCTCTGTGGTGACCTAAATGGAAAAGAAATTCAAAAAAGAAGGGATTTATTTGTATATATAACTGACTCTTGGATGTACAGTGGAAACTAACACAGCATTGTGAAGGAACTATGCTTTTGAGCTGTGGTGTTGGAGAAGACTTGTGAGAGTCCCTTGGACTGCAAGAAGATCCGACCAGTCAGTCCTAAAGGAAACCAGTCCTGAATATTCATTGGGAGGACTGATGCTGAAGCTGAAACTCCAATATTTTGGCCACATGATGCGAAGAACTGACTCATTTGAAAAGACCCTGATTCTGGGAAAGATTGAAGGCAGGAGGGGAGGGGACAACAACCGATGAGATGGTTAGATGGCATCACCGACTCAACAGACATGAGTTTGAGCAAGCTCCGGGAGATGGTGATGGACAGGGAAGCCTGGCGTCCTGCAGTCCATGGGGTTGCAAAGAGTTGGACACGACTGAGCAGCTGAACTGAACTTCAATAAAATTTTACAAAAGGAATGAGGCAGAGAAAGATTTGACAGAAAAGAAAGTGGCAGCATGATCACAGTGGTGGAGACTGGAGTGATCAAACATAAGTAGGAATGTGGGAACCAGATGCTAGGAGAGGCCCCCGGCACCCTCCAGGGGGCTGCAGGCCTGCTGCCAGTTGATTTTATACCTTCGGCTTCCAGAACTGTGACAGAATAAAGTTATGTTATTTTAGCCACTAGTTTGTGGCAATTTGTTACACAGCCATAGAAAACCAGTACAAATATGTAGGATTTTATCAGGTTAGAGAAAATGGGCAACTAAGGTAGAAGGAACAATGTGAACAACAACAACAGAAAAAATAGGAGACAGAGAAAGTCTGGGATCCAAGAAGGGCTTGGTGTATCTGGAGCACAAATAAGCGTAAATTATGCCCGCCATTTATTGAACACTGTTAGATGCCATGCTTTGTGTACAGTGCTCTCCACGCAATTTCTTGTTCATTCCCCACAGATCCCCCACAGATTTTCTCATCTCCATTTTATAGATGAGGAAACAGGCAAACGCATTGAATCATATGCCCATGGTCCCAGAGTTAGGAAGCATTTGAGCTAGTGTTCTGAGTCTGTCTGTCTGTCTGTCCAGGCACTAAACCTCTATGTCATCTTGTCTACTTAGAAATAAAAGCATGTGCTTTCTCTGCTCCTGTATGCGTGTGAAGTCACTTCAGTCATGTCTGACTTTTTGCATCCCTATGGACTGTAGACCTCTAGGTTCCTCTGTCCATAGGATTCTCCAGGCAAGATTATTGGAACGGGCTGCCATGCCCTCCTCCAGGGGATCTTTCCGACCCAGGGATCAAACCCACATCTACTGGAAGCTCCTGCCTTGCAAGCGGATTCTTTACCACTGAGCCACTGGAGAAGCCCCTTGTTTCTCCTACTAGACTATAAAGTCTATGAGAGAAGAGAATGTAATTCCTATTCACCAATGATTCCCCGGACATGGCAGAGTGAATTATAAGTATTTACAAACTATGGCAATTCATTGGAAGGACTAATGCTGAAGATGAAACTCCAATACTTTGGCCACCTGATGCGAAGAACTGACTCATTGTTAAAGACCCTGATGCTGGGAAAGATTAAAGGCAGGAGGAGAAGGGGATGACAGAGGATGAGATGGTTGGATGGCATCACTGACTTGATGGACATGAGTTTGAGGAAGCTCAGGGGTTGGTGATGGCCAGGGAAGCCTGGTGTGCTGGAATCCACTGGGTTGCAAAGAGTTGGACATGACTGACTGAACTGAACAGAACTGACAATTGTTAAGCTCTGTAAAAGGAAGCAGGACAAGGACCAGAAAGCATTGCTGAGAATCTCTTAACTGGAATGAGGTAAGGAAACACAAAGGCCCTCTTCTACTGCATCTCCATATCACAAAAGGATTTTCTTCTCCCTGAAGCAAAGGTTGGAGATGTGTGTGGGCAGAGGGTAGGGGAAAGCTGGTAATCTCCATAAGAAAGAATTACTCCAAGACCAGGTCCTGTGCATACAATGAGCACCACTGGCAGAGTCTAAATTCCTTCTACTGCTCTATAGATCCCCACAAAGAAGGACCCACTGCAGTCTTGTTCATGGATGCTTCTCAGACTTTTGAAGGAAATCAGAAGCTGTTTTTCATCCCTTGGAAGAATGATTCCCTAATGGGAATTTTTTTTCTTTTAAGAAACCAGTCTCTTTTTGCTTCAAAGCCAAGCTTTCCCAAGTAGATTTCCAGTTCTTACTACTGCCAGTTAGGACAGAATGATAGATGCCATCTCTACTGTGGCACACCTGCCTCCCTGGTGGCTCAGATGGTAAAGAATCCACCTGAAAAGAAGGAGACCTGGATTTGATCCCTTGGTTGGGAAGATCCCCTGGGAGAGGGCATGGCAACCCACTCCAGTATTCTTGCCTGGAGAATCTCCATGGACAGAGAAGCCTGGTGGGCTACCGTCCATGGGGTCACAAAAGGTTGGACATGACTGAGCAACTAAGCACAGCACTACTCTGGAGTGCAACTTTTACTTTAGAAGTCAGAGGCTGAATGAAGCTTGTGCTAGAAGGTGCCGATCTGTAGAGAGGTCTGTGATTAGAGGCAGCAGAAGTGGAAACTTGCCCTGGAGAGAGTATGCTGGTCTGGATGCGGTAATAGAGTCATGGACAATAAAGGCAGCTCCCTCAGTAAAAGGGGAACAAACCACACAATAGGAAAGTGGCATAGAAGGATTCCAAGTGAAGCATTTGTGAAAGAGTCGAGAACAAGAAAGAGTGCAATGTGGAAAGCAACGTAGCATAAGAATTTTCATGGAAGGCAGTTCAGTTCAGTCGCTCAGTCATGTTCGACTCTTTGCAACTCCATGAACCGCAGCACGCCAGGCCTCCCTGTCCATCACCAACTCCTGGAGTTCACCCAAACTCATGTCCATTGAGTCCGTGATGCCATCCAACCATCTCATCCTCTGTTGTCCCCTTCTCCTCCTGCCTTCAATCTTTCCCAGCATCAGGGTCTTTTTAAATGAGTCAGCTCTTCGGATGAGGTGGCCAAAGTATTGGAGTTTCAGCTTCAACATCAGTCCTTCCAGTGAACACCCAGGACTGATTTCCTTTAGGATGGTCTGGTTGGATCTCCTTGCAGTCCAAGGGACTCTCAAGAGTCCTCTCCAACATGACAGTTCAAAAGCATCAATTCTTTGGTGCTCAGCTTTCTTTATAGTTCAGCTCTCGCATCCATACATGACTACTGGAAAAACCATAGGCTTATGAGATGGACCTTTGTTAGCAAAGTAATGTCTCTGCTTTTTAATATGCTGTCTAGGTTGGTCATAACTTTCCTTCCAAGGAGTAAGTGTCTGTTAATTTCATGGCTGCAGTCACCATCTGCAGTTATTTTGGAGCCCCCCCCCCAAATAAAGTCTGTCATTGTTTCCACTGTCTCCCCATCTATTTGCTGTGAAGTGATGGGACCAGATGCCATGATCTTAGTTTTCTAAATGTTGAGCTTTAAGCCAACTTTTTCACCCTCCTCTTTCATTTTCATCAAGAGGCTTTTTCTTCATTTTCTGCCATAAGGGTGGTGTCATCTGCATATCTGAGGTTAGGTTATTGATATTTCCCCCGGCAATCTTGATTCCAGCTTGTGCTTCTTCCAGCCCAGCGTTTCACAGGAGTGGCAGCTGCGTGGCATGGGAGCAGCCAAGAGGAGCTACCCCATGGAAGGCTATGCTTCCCTAAAAGAAATGTTCATGTTATAAACCTGGTGACCCTCTACAACTGCACCCCTCCACACACACACACATGCACGCTAGCATAGAGAACGCAAGAGAGAAAAAAGAAGTTAACCCCTAAGGATGACGGATCTGACTCTGATTTGTTTACTTTCATACCCAGAAGCCTCCAACCTTTCTCTATTTAAAAAAAATTTCAAGCTCTCCATCTTCTCAACTTCTGGATTTCAGCTGTTATCTAAATTTTGTGTTATTGTTTCTGACCTCAGTCCAGGCCTGTGCATGCGGCTTATATTTCCTTGCCCACAAATCTTTCACATTCCCTGTTTCCCTTCCTTGGTATCTCCACTCACAGAATCACCTCAACATGGTTTTTCAGTATTATTTCTTCCTCTAAGAACTTCCCTCTCATCTCCACCCTTTAAGGCCAAACAGAAGCTAACATAATTTATCCATTCATTCTTTCATATATTGGACCAATATTTGTTGAGAATTTTTTTCTATTAGCAAAGGTAACACCACTTCTTCTTGTTATTTTTGTTGTTGCAATTGCCCTTCCTTACTGACGGGCTTCCCTGTAGCTCAGTTGGTAAAGAATCTGCCTGCCATGCACGAGACCCTGGTTTGATTCCTGGGTCAGGAAGATCTGGTGGAGAAGGGTTAAGCTACCCACTCCAGTACTCTTGGGCTTCCCTTGTGGTTCAGCCGGTAAAGAATCCACCCGCAATGCGGGAGACCTGGGTTCCATCCTTGGGTGGGGAAGATCCGCTGGAGAAGGGAAAGGCTACCCACTCCAGTGTTCTGGCCTGGAGAATTCCATGGACTGTATAGTCCATGAGGTCACAAAGAGTCAGACACCACTGAGCGACTTCACTTTTCCTTCCTGACAGTAGCAGTTTTAGCTTTGTAACTCCAGAGTGCCTTGCATATGCCAGTTCTCACGGGTTTTTTGAATAAATGATTTCCTGGCAAGAAGGGTCCTTTGCCAGTTAAAATGAAACTCACTAAGGATGTTGGCCATGAATCGACATATTTAATCTTTCTGTTTAGTAAAATTTGCAAAGATTTGTCACAGTGTGGGATGGGCACTGCCCAGAAAGTCCTTGCTATTCCAAGACCTCGTTGCTGTTTCTCTAGTACGGTACCACCTCTCCCCTGGCTGGCTGCAGCGGCCCCCGGTGATCCTGCTGTCTTCAGTCATGTTGCTTTGAATTTATTTTCCATCCCACAGTCACAGCAATCTTTCTAAAACACAGATCTGATGGTACTTATCTCTGCTGAAAGCCCTCGAATGGCTTGCTCTGACTTAGAAGATGCTGCAGCGTCTCCTCACAGCTTGACTCTTCAGAAAAAATGTGCCTAATTTTCTTGCCACTCAACCCACCTATTCTGTTCCTTCTGCCTGGAATGATGCTCCCCACACCCCAGTATCATGCGTCCCATCCCCCTGGTTAGCTCTTAGTTTTCTCTTATGTGACCAAACACCCTCCTTGCGCCTCAGTCTGAGATTTTGTGTCTGTAGCATTCTATGTATCCTCAGCTGTGGCATGTTTCTTGCCAGTTTTAATTGCCTGCTTATTTTTATCTAAGCCACATGAAACTTAGGATTTGTAAAAAGATAAGCATCCTGTCTTGTTCACCAACTAACACAGAGGTCTGAAACAAGACAGCAGGGGAGTTGGAGCACTGAGTTTAGTGGAATCTCCTAGTGAAACTTAACAGGACACTTATTCTATAAAAAGTTCTTAAATAAGAATAGCACTTTCTCTTTCAATATCACTGAACAAGTTACTTAGAAAAAGTGGAATGACCCTTCTGGAGTCTGTGTGTCTTCACTTAACTGGCTAAGAGAAGGAGGAAATGCCTTTCAAGAAGGAATGTTTCACCTGTTTCCTGGGACCACTCGGGCCTGACCTGCTTTGCAAGAGCTGTGATTATAAGTTACAACCCTTAGGAAAGAAGAATAATCTATACTTGTTGAGTGCTTTCAGTGTGACAGCTGCATTTAATACATATTTTTTCTTGGCATATGATTTATTTACTTTTGCCTCAAATTCTTTTATTTTTTTAAAACTGGAATATAATTGTTTTACAATGTTGTGTTACTTTCTGCTGTATGACAGAGTGAACCTCCCTCCCACCACCCCTTCCCACCCTTCTAGGTCACAAGTGAGCACCAAGCTGAGCTCCTGTGTCCTACAGCAGCTTCCCACTAGCTGTCTGTTTTACACGTGGCAGTGTATATATCTCAGGCCCACTCTCCCAGTTCATCCCACCCTCCCCTTTCCCACTCTGTCCACATATTTGTTCTCTGTGCCTGTGTCTCTATTCCTGTCTTGGAAATAGGTTCATCTGTATCATTTTTCTAGATTCCATATATATACATGAATATACAATATTTGTTTTTTCCTTTCTCTGTCGGACCAACCCTGGGTCCAGCCACATTTCTACAGATGACCCTATTTCATTCTGAGTGGCTGAGTAATACCCATTATGTACATGTACATCTTTTGTTATCCATTCATCTGTCATTGAACATTTAGGTTGTTTTCATGTCCTGGATATTGTAAACAGTGCTTCAATGAACACTGGGGTGCATGTGTCCTTTTAAATTATGATTTTATCAGGCTATATGCCAAGAGATGGGATTTCTGGATCATATGCTAGTTCCTATTTTTAGTACTCAAAACTACCCCAGAAGGCAGCATCATTATTCTTTCATATGAAGAAGCTGAGCTCAGAGGTAAGTTGCTTGCCCATGGATTCCAGTGTTATTAATAGTAAGTCACAGAGCCAGAGTTCAACCAGAGCTGTTTCTTATTCCAGAGTCTTTGCTCTTCGCATTTCACCAAATGGTCTTAGGGTTTTCCCGTAGACAGGCTGATAATAAAGTAGAGACTGGAAAAATTTGGCCAAGTAGATACAACAGTGGATGTCTCCTAGAAACAGAATGTTGGGAAAACATTGTCCCTGTTCAAAACTGAATCAGCTCTTTTTATTTGTGAGTCCACTGTTTTGATAAAGGTAAGGAATGGTTTGGGGGAAAGTTTTAAAGGCAGGTGAAAGTCTACTAGTTCAAAATCTATATTTATCCACATCCACTTAGCAGTTAGCTCTGAAAAGGATGAAAGACCTGTTAGCACTGCAGACAGTGCTGCTGCCAACAGCTGTTCACTATGGATCACAGCGCCAAGACATCATCACGTGTCCAGAAGATTAAAATGAACCCTGATCTTTCTGACCCATGACAGATTCGGTCATCCAAGAGACAGCTCCGGAGATACATCTCAACCAGCTGAGTGAAAAACCAGGGTGTCATCATCAAGCTGTTACCAAATGGGAAACTTCCTATGATTCCAAGATATAGTATGCTAAATGGCCAGTCATTTTTATTGATTCTCAATGCTATTAGTCAAGAAGTCGTGAGTACATGATCTTCACTGATCTTGTGATTCTTAGAAATGAGAGTTCAAGCCAGCAGGTGCCTTTGTGGAAGTGTGAGATGAAGCTGGCAGTGCCTCTTCTGTTGCCTTATTCTGACATGACCCCATTCACTAACAGCCAAGCAGGACTCCTGTTAACTCCATGTTAGGAGCAAGAGTTGAGGATCAAAGTCTCAGCAAAAGTGCAAGTATGACATTATGTGAAAATGTCAATAATTTTTAGGTATTTTTTTTCCCACAGCTTAAGACCTTAAATTCTACATTTGAGAAAAATAGGGTGATGCCTATGATCACTCAGCTCATTTAGGGAAACTCCTGAAACATATAATGTCACATACCAATTTTACCTCAATAAAAGCTATATATTAAAATTTGTCCATATTCTTATAATTTTGATAGGTGAAATTTAGATCTCAATGTAATTTTCATTTTTATCTTTTTTTATTTCAAGTGAGGAACATCTTTTTATTACTTACAGCTATTTTTATTTCCTTCTCTGTAAACTAATTGTTCATATCCTTTGCATATTTTATTTTTTAACATGTCATTGGTCTTTTTAGCAATAAGATTTTAGGAGCTCCTTGTATATTGGTAATGTAAGTGCTTCAAATATCACGCAAGTGACATACCTTTTGCCCAGTTTTTCTTCCTTCTTTCTTCCTTCCCTCTCTCCCTTCTTTCCTTATGATTTTTTTGTTTTTTTGCTATTTAGAAGTTATATGTGTAGTAATTTTTAAAAATAACTCTGGATTTCTAATCATGATTAGGAATAATTTTCCTCTGCAAGATACACAAATTGTTCCAAGGTTCCTTTTTTTTCCCCAGTTCTTTTGGGATTTCAATTTTACATTTAAATCTTTGATCCAACTAGAATTTATTTTGTTGTACGAATAAGTGTATTTAACTTATTCTTTTCTCCAAAGTCTACTCAGTTGTTTTCATACCATTTATTGAATAGGCCTTTCTTTACCAATGTGATTTGAGAGGACATCTTATACACTTCTGTATTTGAGTTAATTTTCATTCTTTTAATTCTCTCCAGTTTATCTATTCATGTGCCAAAACTGTAGTTTTACTATTGTGGCTTGATAATTCAATGTGATTTATTGTTAGACTATAACCCTCACTTTGTTCTTCTTTTTCAGTTCCAGCATTTTTATTTATTTACTAAATTTTAATGAGCTGTTCCATCAACTTGTCTAATTCCTCTCTGTCCCCATCCCAGTGATAATAATAGCAACAAAGAACAATTTTGTTGAGATGTTGTTAAATGTATAAGATATTAATACTTTGGGGGAAATGAACACCTTCATGATGTTAATCATGAACCCCTTTCCAAGAAAAGTTCTTTGCCTTTTTCTTCTTTTGCATGCTTTAATAGTAACTTAAAATTTTCTTTAGAGATTTTGCACATAGCTTGTTATTTTATTTCTTCTAATTTTGTTGTTTTTGTTGCTATTCTGAGTGGGATTTTTCTAGCAGATTTTTTTTGTGTATATGAAATCTACTGATTGATTTCTGTATATAATCATTATTATATTGTTTTTATTCTCTAAGCTTTCTGAAAACTCTCAGTATTTGTAATTTTCAGATTATTTTCTTGGTTTATTTTTTAAGTACACCATTATATCATTTGGTTATAATTCCTTTTACTTGCCTAGTTCCTTGGCTAGTTCCTCCACTTCAGTGCTAAATGAGACTGATGATGGGCATTCTTGCTTTCTTTCTTGAGAATTGTGGTTCTTTTATCTCATAGGTTCTGATGCATATTTCAATTTCAGTAACTTTCTTTCCTTGAGATTCTATAATTTTGTTTTTATTTCTACTTTGAATCAAAAGTTTTAAAATGGAGGGTTTTACACATATATGTCTTTCATGTTATTATTTAAGTTTTTTCATGCAAATGGTTTTCATTATGAGTTTTGAAACATTTCTGTTTGTGTAACTACCGCTACAATCAAGGTACAGAAAAGTGATCATCACTGTAACACTGTCTTATACTACCCCTCTTTAGTGACACCTCCCGTTTACTCTTAACTTGTGACAATCACTGATCTGTTCTCCATCACTATTTTTTAACCTTTTTAATAGTGGCAAATAAATGAAATCATAGAATATTAATTCTTTGAAACTGGCTTCTATCCCTAAGCATAGGCAAAATATCTTTGAGATTCATCCAGGTTGTTGCCTGTATTAATAGTTTGTTCCTTTTTACAGCTGAATAGTATTCCATTGTATACTATTTACCAAAGTTCATTTTTCCATTCATTTGCAAGACAATTTGCTTGTCTGAAGGTTTTTGCTATCACAAATAAATCTGCTAAGAACATTGGCATATAGGCTTTGAGTGAATTTCAGTTTGCATTTAACAAGGGCAAACACCTAAAAGGGGAAATACCAGGATATATGGTGAGTATATGTTTAACTTTGTAAGAAATTGACTGCATTAATTAGGGTTCCCAAGAGAACAGTACCAATAGGAGGTGTGTGTATAAACACACGCACACACGTGTGTGTGTATATATATATACACACGTTTGTATAGATACACATTCATGTATATTTATGTATGTATGCACATGTGTGTTTGACTTTCATCTATCTATCTATCTGGAGATTTGTTTTAAGGAATTGACTCATGGCTCACATGATTATAGAGGCTTGGTAAAAACAATATCTGATAGGATAGGACTGCAGATTGGAGACTCAGGAAAGAAAATGTAGTTTGTGTCCAGAGGCAGTCTCCTGGAAGAGTTTCATTTTGGCTCTGAGAAGGTTAGTCGTTGTTCTGGTAATGTCTTTCACCAATTGGATGAGAACCATCTACATTATAGAGAACAATCTGCTTTGTTCAAAATCTACCGACTTAAACATTAATCTTGTTCACATACCCCCCCTCAAAGAAACATCAAGCATGGTGTTTAACCAAATATATGGGCACTGTGGCCCAGTCAAGTTGAAATATGAAATTTACCTTCACATTAGCACTCATCATTCTGGCAGTGTCATTTTGCATCCTCACCAATAATGTGTGAAAGTTCTAAAACAATGTTCTACATCCTTTTCAGCACTTTTCAATATTTTTGCTTTGGCCATTCTAATAAGGATATAATGATTAACACAGTGGTTTTTAGTGTTTACTACCCTATTTGCTAATAATTTTGAATTTTTTGAGTTCTTATTTGTCCTTCTTATATTCTCTTTTGTGAATTTTGCTTATTTTGGATTAGGTTGTTTTCTTATTACTGAGTTTTAAAAATTCTTTATATTCTGGATAAAGTCCATTGTTGGATATGTGATTTGCAAATATTTTCACCCAGTCTGTATCTTTGCAACCCCATGGACTGAAGCACGCCAAGCTTTCCTGTCCTTCACCGTCTCCTGGAGTTTGCTCAAACTCATGTCTGTTGAGTCAGTGATGCCATCCAACCATCTTACCCTCTGTCACCCTGTTATCCTTCTGCCTTCAATCTTTCCCAGCATCAGGATATTTTCCAATGTCAGCCCTTCTTATCAGCTGTCCAAAGTATTAGAGCTTCAGCTTCAGCATCAGTCCTTCCAATGAATATTCAGGACTGATCTCCTTTAGGATGGACTGGTTTGATCTCCTTGCAGTCCAAGGGACTCTCAAGAGTCTTCTCCAGCACCACAGTTCAAAAGCATCAGTTCTTTGGCACTCAGTCTTCTTTATGGTCCAACTCTCACATCTGTACATGACTACTGGAAAAACCATAGCTTTGACTGTATGCCACTTTGTTGGCAAAGTGATGTGGCTGCTTTTTAATATGCTGTCTAGGTTTGTCATAACTTTTCTTCCAAGGAGCAAGCATCTTTTAATTTCATGGCTGCAGTCACCATCATCTGCAGTGATTTGGCATCTTTACTGTGTGCAAAATCTGTTCTGGAAACTGGGACGCAGCAGAGATTGAAACCACCCAAGTCCTTGCCCTAAAGAAGCACACTCTTAGATATTAAAAAAGAAAGAGCCAAAGGTTAATTGAAAATCCTATTTTGTTGTTCAAAGTAAGGATTATTCATGGATGACTTATGATATTGTAGGATATTATTTTTTCAAATTATTTTTAATACCTGACAAGCATCTACAAATATGCCTGCCTCATCCAAGAGAAAGCCCAGCCATGTCTTGGTAACAACATTCATGCCAAAGGAGGATCCTGAAAGGAAATAAAATGTTTCTCCAGGACCTCTAAAATTTGACTTCTTAACCATGATGATGTTTTCTCCAAGATCTTTAGGGAGTAAAAAAAAAGAAGTCTGCAGGAGAATGGGTATGTGCAATTTACACCCAGTTACCTGGGTATATTGGAGGCAAAATTGGTGGAGGTGAGGACAATAGGAATTATGAGGTGCCTCAAAAAAGGCGAGAGCCTCAGATGAAGAAATGTATTCATCATTGTATCTTAGTTGTGGATGTCTTAATTTGGAGGAAGTACAGCCTTCAACCTTATACTGCAGTCTACTCAAGTTCGTAGCTTCTACAGTCTGGACTGCCTCACGTTCATTTCTCTTCCACCATGCTTTATATTTGGCATTTGCCCTAATGTCTGGGCTCATAGAAGAAAGTGCAAAGCAGAAATAATCAGAGAGTTATTACTTCAAAACAAGAAGTAATCAGAGAGTTATTGATTTTTCTTTTTTTTGTTTTTGGTATTTTTACCTTCCTTTTTATATTCTTCTCAAAGCACTATTCAAATTAGGCTTCCAGTCCCATAAATATAGCTGGATGTAGTGAAACATTGAACTCATATGTCCTGACTCCTTCCCATGTGACAGTGAAGTTATATACCTTAGCTCTGCTAATCTTCAATTCAGTATTCTGTAGTAAATTGTCTTTATTAGCTTCGTTTTGTAGATGAAGAAACTTAGCATTAGGTAGGAAGAATGACTTGCCCAAGGATACACAGTTAACAACTCTGAGAGCCCAGAGCCACATTGTGATGTCTGTTTTTTTTTTTTTTAAGTTGTTTTGTTTGTTTGTTTTATTATTATTATTATTTTATTTATTTATTTATTTTTACTTTATTTTACTTTACAATACTGTATTGGTTTTGCCATACATTGACATGAATCCACCACGGGTGTACATTTATATTTTATTTCTGGCTGCTCTGGGTTGCCTCTTGTGGGCTCTCTTGAGTTATGGTGAGTGGGGACTACTCTCTAGTTGCAGTGCGGAGGCTTCTCACTGTGGTGGTTTCCCTTGTTGTGGAGAGAGGACTCTAGATGTGTGGGCTTCAGTAGTTGTGGCACATGGGCTTAGTGGCTCCACAGTGTGTGGGATCTTTGCCGAACAGCGACTGTCCCCTGCGTTGGCAGGCAGTTGCTGAACCACTGGCCCACTAGGGGAGTCCTGCGATGTCTGCTTTGAAGCTGGGGGAGGTCCTGATGCTGCAACACCTGTGCTGAAACTCCACTTGAGGATTACCAGTCACTATTTCACTGAGTCTGTTTTTTGTTTGTTTGTTTAATGGAAAATAATTATATCCTCTTGATTAGTGCATGTGTGCTCTGTCGCTTCAGTCCTGCCCAACTCTTTGCGACTCTATGGACTATAGCTGGCCAGGCTCCTCTGTCCAGGCAAGAATACTGGCGAGGGTTGCCATTGCCTATTCTGGGTGATCTTACTGACCCAGTAATTGAACCCCAATTTCCTAGTGTCTCCTGCATTGCAGGCAAATTCTTTACTTCTGAGCCACTGGGGAAGCTCCTCTTGATCAGTTCAGTTCAGTCGCTCAGTCGTGTCCGACGCTTTGCGACCCCATGAATCGCAGCATGCCAGGCCTCCCTGTCCATCATCAACTCCCGGAGTTCACTCAGACTCACATCCATCGAGTCAGTGATGCCATCCAGCCATTTCATTCTCTGTCGTACCCTTCTCCTTCTGCCCCCAATCCCTCCCAGCATCAGAGTCTTTTCCAATGAGTCAACTCTTCGCATGATGTGGCCAAAGTACTAGAGTTTCAGCTTTAGCATCATTCCTTCCAAAGAAATCCCAGGGTTGATCTCCTTCAGAATGGACTGGTTGGATCTCCTTATTGACAGTTTAATAAACATAATACTCCTTACATAGTCCTCATGACAACCTTAACACAAGCATTAACATACCTCTTTTATAGATGAGGAAACCACACTTCAGAGATATTAGGCAATTGAAACCATAACACAGGTGGTAATGTCATAATTGAGATTTGAACCCACTTATATTTGGTTCAAGCCAGTACTTGCTCCATTAAACTGGGGGCCCAGGTGGCATATATTTTTGGCTTTGTAGTCCATGGGTCTGTTTTGCACCTATTCAACACAGCTGAGTTCCAATACAGTTTAATTATGGGCATTGAGTTTCACGTACTATACTCATACTTCTTTTGATTTTCCCAACCTTTAGTAATGTAAAAATCATTCATCAAGCTCAGCCAGGTGATCAAAGTTTGTATCAGTGAAAAGTTATATTAAAAGTATGTCAGTACCATTGATATGATGTGATATTGAGAGTCAGCTATATAATTGGAGATTCTCTGGATTAACTTCTATGAAGAATATAATGCTTCTTATAATATGTTATAAAATAGGCTAATCTGAAACTTGCATATATGCTATTAAAACTCAGAAGTAACCAGAGCATTACCTAAATGGGAAAGAAATCCAATAAAGGGGATATATGTATACATGTAACTGATTCACCTTGCTGTACAGTAGAAACTAACACAAAGTTGTAAAGCAAATATACTCCAATAAAACTTCTTTAAAAAAGAAACAACTAAAAAAAAGGTAACAGCAATTATTTATAACTTACAATAGTTTTGAAAGTGAAAGTGTTAGTTGCTCAGTCATGTCCCACTCTTTGTGACCCCGTGGACTGTAGCCCACCAGGCTCTCCTGTGGGCCCTCCTGTGGAATTCTCTGAGCAGGAATGCTGGGATGGGTTGTCATTGCCTTCTCCAGGGGATCTACCTGACCCAGAGATTGAACCCACTTCTTCTGCCTTGCAGGCAGATTCTTTATTAATTTAAGGGGGACTAAATGTTATTACTGATATGGTGCCAGTCACCAGTGCTGGCACATGGTGATGAAAAAAACCAGATCAACTTTTAGTCATGTTCACTAGTGTGCTTAAATTTGCTATAGAATACAACATACCTCATAATTGATTATGTTTGAGAGTGGTTCTTCCCCCTACATCACTATATCACTCAGCCCTTGGGCCACTCCTGTTCTCAGTATTTAACTCAAGGGGAAAGAAAAAACATTCTGTTCAGGTTGCCTGTTATAGACTAGTTGCATCCTCCCAAACAAACATATACTGAAGTTCTAAGTACTTCAGAACATGGCTGTCTTTGAAGATGGAGCCTTTTACAAGTTAAGTTAAAAGGAGGTCATTGGGTAGACCCTAACCCAGTATGACTTGTATCCTGGTAAGAAGAGGAGATTATAACACAGACACACATGTAGGATGATGTGAGACACCGGAAGAAAAGAGCCATCTATGGGCCAGGAGGCCTCAAAAGAAACCAGCATTGCTGACACCTTGACTTTGGACTTTAGCCTTCAGAACTGTGAAGAAATGCATTTCTGTTATTTCAACTGTCCAGTCTGTAGTATTTTTTTATGTCAGTGCTAGCAAACAAATACATTGCCTGTCCCAGAGGGAAGGGTTTTGTAGGAAAGGTGATGAATGAAGTGTTGAATCAATTTAGTCGTCACTCTCTAGGGCAGTCCAAAAATGTCAGAACTGAATTAGGAAGATAGCAGTGAGCCAGGTAAATGTATCTGCATCGTCAGTATTCACGTGGTAGCTGAAGCCACGAGAATAGATGAAATTACCCAGAGAGAGGGATAGAGGAAGAAAGAGAAGGCCCAGGACAGATCCCCGGGGACAGCCCACAGATCTGAAGGAAAGTGCTAATTCACAGATACACTTGTGTCCAGGCTTCCCACGTTGCTCAGTGATGAAAAATCCTCCACACAGGACACGTGAACTCGATCCTTGGGTCAGGAAGACCCCTTGGAGGAGGGCAGTGCAACCCGCTCCAGTAGTCTTACCTGGAAAACCCATGGACAGAGGAGCCTGGCGAGCTACAGTTCATAGGGTCAGAAAAGACTCGAACACAATTGAGCAACTGAACATGCATGCACACTCGGAACCACCAGCTGGGGTTAGTCACCAGAGGACATTTTGGAGATGCTAAATTTTGGAAAGAAAATCATCTGAAAATAAGAATTGTCTCTGTAATAAGCATCAAAATGAACAGTTTTCCCAGGGAAGGCAATCTACCCTTCTGATCCACCTGAACAATATTTAGCTCAAAAAACTGGAGAGAAATGAAGTCTGAGCTTTTTCTTTTAAAGGACACATAACAGGTAAAGTCCTGTTGAAGAAAAAGGTCAACTGAAAATATGGGGTTCCTGAAATCTGAGGTCTCTATGTACTGGAAGTGTCATGATTTGAATATCTCAGAATACTGTAATTTTCATTGGTATGCTAAGAAATCAGACCATCTAGTTTGAAAAGTTTGAAAATAATAGACAACTTCAAGACTTTAGTGAGAAAAATGTCATCAACACTTGAAATAAAAAAAATATCATAGGGCTTCTCCAACTTCAAAGTTGGTTCAATGTGTGCGTGTGTGACAGATTTAATGTCGGATTTCAGTATATCCTTTTATTAGAAAATGATTTTATGTAAATAAGTAAAGGCTAATGTCTCTAATTTTGCTAGGCTTGTATATATAGTTATATATATATTATATATGTATATAATATATATACAGGAGAAAGACTAGAGATCTCTTCAAGAAAATTAGAGATACCAAGGGAATATTTCATGCAAAGATGGACTCGATAAAGGACAGACATGGTCTGGACCTAACAGAAGCAGAAGATATTAAGAAGAGGTGGCAAGAATACACAGAAGAACTGTACAAAAAAGATCTTCATGACCCAGATAATCATGATGATGTGATCACTAAGCTAGAGCCAGACATCTTGGAATGTGAAGTCAAGTGGGCCTTAGAAAGCATCACTACGAACAAAGCTAGTGGAGGTGATGGAATTCCAGTTGAGCTGTTTCAAATCCTGAAAGATGATGCTGTGAAAGTGCTGCACTCAATATGCCAGCAAATTTGGAAAACTCAGCAGTGGCCACAGGACTGGAAAAGGTCAGTTTTCATTCCAATCCCAAAGAAAGGCAATGGCAAAGAATGCTCAACTACCGCACAATTGCATTCATCTCACATGCTAGTAAAGTAATGCTCAAAATTCTCCAAGCAGGCTTCAGAAATATGTGAACCATGAACTCCCTGAGTTCAAGCTGGTTTTAGAAAAGGCAGAGGAACCAGAGATCCAATTGCCAACATCTGCTGGATCATGGAAAAAGCAAAAGAGTTCTAGAAAAACATCTATTTCTGCTTTATTGAGTATGCCAACGCCTTTGACTGTGTAGATCACAATAAACTGTGGAAAATTCTGAAAGAGATGGGAATACCAGACCACCTGACCTGCCTCTTGAGAAATCTGTATGCAGGTCAGGAAGCAACAGTGAGAACTGGACATGGAACAACAGACTGGTTCCAAATAGGAAAAGGAGTACTTCAAGGCTGTATATTGTCACCTTGCTTCTTTAACTTATATGCAGAGTACATCATGAGAAATGCTGGACTGGAAGAAACACAACCTGGAATCAAGATTTCCAGGAGAAATATCAATAACCTCAGATATGCAGATGACACCATCCTTATGGCAGAAAGTGAAGAGGAACGAAAACGCCTCTTGATGAAAGTGAAAGAGGAGAGCGAAAAAGTTGGCTTAAAGCTCAACATTCAGAAAACGAAGATCATGGCATCTTGTCCCATCACTTCATGGGAAATAGATGAGGAAACAGTAGAAACAGTGTGAGAATTTATTTTTTGGGCTCCAAAATCACTGCAGATGGTGACTGAAGCCATGAAATTAAAAGACGCTTACTCCTTGGAAGAAAAGTTATGACCAATCTACATAGTATATTCAAAAGCAGAATAAAAGAATATTCATTACTTTGCCGACTAAGGTCCACCTAGTCAAGGCTATGGTTTTTCCTGTGGTCATGTATGGATGTGAGAGTTGGTCTGTGAAGAAGCTGAGCGCCCAAGAATTGATGCTTTTGAACTGAGGTGTTGGAGAAGACTCTTGAGAGTCCCTTGGACTGCAAGGAGATCCAAACAGTCCATTCTGAAGGAGACCAACCCTGGGATTTCTTTGGAAGGAATGATGCTAAAGCTGAAGCTCATGCGAAGAGTTGACTCATTGGAAAAGACTCTGATGCTGGGAGGGATTGGGGGCAGGAGGAGAAGGGGACGACAGAGGATGAGATGCCTGGATGGCATCACTGGCTCAATGGATGTGAGTCTGAGTGAACTCCGGGAGTTGGTGATGGACAGGGAGGCCTGGCGTGCTGCGATTCATGGGGTTGCAAAGGGTTGGACACGATTGAGCGACTGAACTGAAATGAAGTGATATATAAGAGAAACCCAAGTAAGATGATAGGTGTTGCAAGAGGGCAGACACACTGAAACCATAATCACAGAAAACTAGTCAGTCTAATCACACTAGGACACAGCCTTGTCTAACTCAATGAAACTAAGCCATGCACTGTGGGCCCACCCAAGACAGGCGGGCATGGTGGAGAGGTCTGACACAGTGTGGTCCACCGGAGAAGGGAATGGCAAACCACTTCAGTATTCTTGCCTTGAGAACCACATGAACAGCATGAAAAGGCAAAATGATAGGTGACTGAAAGGGGAACTCCCCAGGTGAGTAGGTGCCCAATATGCTACTGGAGATCAGTGGAAAAATAACTCCAGAAAGAATGAAGGGATCAAGCCAAAGCAAAAACAATACCCAGCTGTGGATGTGACTGGTTACAGAAGCAAGTAAAGAGCAATATTGCATAGGAACCTGGAATGTTAGGTCCATGAATCAAGGCAAATTGGAAGTGGTCAAACGAGATGCCAAGAGTGAATGTCGACATTCTAGGAATCAGCGAACTAAAATGGACTGGAATGGGTGAATTTACCCCAGATGACCATTATATCTACTACTGTGGGCAGGAATCCCTCAGAAGAAATGGAGTAGCCATCATGGTCAACAAAAGAGTTCAAAATGCAGTACTTAGATGCAATCTCGAAAATGACAGAATGATCTCTGTTCGTCTCCAAGGCAAACCATTCAATATCACAGTAATCCAAGTCTGTGCCCCAAGCAGTAATGCTGAAGAAGCTGAAGTTGAATGGTTCTATGAAGACCTACAAGACCTTCTAGAACTAACACCCAAAAAAGATGTCCTCTGCATTATAAGGACTGGAATGCAAAAGTAGGAAGTCAAGAAACACGTGAAGTAACAGGCAAATTTGGCCTTGGAATGTGGAATGAAGCAGGGCAAAGGCTAATAGAGTTTTGCCAAGAAAATGCAATGGTCATAGCAAACACCCTCTTCCAAAAACACAAGAGAAGACTACACATGGGCATCACCAGATGGTCAACACCGAAATCAGATTGATTATATTCTTTACAGCCAAAGATGGAGAAGCTCTATACAGTCAACAAAAACAAGACCAGGAGCTGACTGTGGCTCAGATCATGAATTCCTTATTACCAAATTCAGACTTAAATTAAAGAAAGTAGGGAAAACCGCTAGACTATTTAGGTATGACCTAAATCAAATCCCTTATGATTATACAGTGGAAGTGAGAAATAGATTTAAGGGCCTAGATCTGATAGATATAGTGCCTGATGAACTATGGAATGAGGTTCATGACATTGTACAGGAGACAGGGAGAAAGACCACCCCCATGGAAAAGAAATGCAACAAAGCAAAATGGCTGTCTGAGGAGGCCTTACAAATAGCTGTGAAAAGAAGAGAAGTGAAAAGCAAAGGAGAAAAGGAAAGATATAAGCATCTGAATGCAGAGTTCCAAAGAATAGCAAGAAGAGATAAGAAAGCCTTCCTCAGCGATCAATGCAAAGAAATAGAGGAAAAGAACAGAATGAGAACGACTAGAGATCTCTTCAAGAAAATTAGAGACACAAAGGGACTATTTCATGCAAAGATGGGCTCGATAAAGGACAGAAATGGTATGGACCTAACAGAAGCAGAAGATATTAATAAGAGGTGGCAAGAATACACAGAAGAACTACACAAAAAAGATCTTCACGACCCAGATAATCACGATGGTGTGATCACTCACCTAGAGCCAGACATCCTGGAATGTGAAGTCAAGTGGGCCTTAGAAAGCATCGCTACGAACAAAGCTAGTGGAGGTGATGGAATTCCAGTTGAGCTATTTCAAATCCTGAAAGATGATGCTGTGAAAGTGCTGCACTCAATATGCCAGCATATTTGGAAAACTCAGCAGTGGCCACAGGACTGGAAAAGGTCAGTTTTCATTCCAATCCCAAAGAAAGGCAATGCCAAAGAATGCTCAAACTTCCCCACAATTGCACTCATCTCATATGCTAATAAAGTAATGCTCAGAATTCTCCAAGCCAGGCTTCAGCAATACATGAACCATGAACTTTTGATGTTCAAGCTGCTTTTAGAAAAAGCAGAGGAACAAGAGATCCAATTGCCAACATCCGCTGGATCATGGAAAAAGGAAGAGAGTTCCAGAAAAACATCTATTTTGGCTTTATTGACTCTGCCAAAGCCTTTGACTGTGTGGATCACAATAAACTGTGGAAAATTCTGAGAGACAGGCATACCAGACCACCTGACTTGCATCTTGAGATACCTATATGCAGGTCAGGAAGCAACACTTAAAACTGAACATGGAACAACAGACTGGTTCCAAATAGGAAAAGGAGTACATCAAGGCTGTATGTTGTCACTTTGCTTATTTAACTTCTATGGAGAGTACATCACGAGAAATGCTGGGCTGGAAGAAGCACAAGCTGGAATCAAGATTTCCGGGAGAAATATCAATAACCTCAGATATGCAGATGACACCACCCTTATGGCAGAAAGTGAAGAGGAACGAAAAAGCCTCCTGATGAAAATGAAAGAGGAGAGTGAAAAAGTTGGTTTAAAGCTCAACATTCAGAAAACGAAGATCATGGCATCTTGTCCCATCACTTCATGGGAAATAGATGGGGAAACTGTGGAAACAGTGTCAGGCTTTATTTTTGGGGGCTTCAAAATCACTGCAGATGGTGATTGCAGCCATGAAATTAAAAGACGCTTACTCCTTGGAAGAAAAGTTATGACCAACCTACATAGCATATTCAAAGCAGAGACATTACTTTGCCAAGAAAGCTCCATCTTGTCAAGGCTATGGTTTTTCCAGTGGTCATGTATGGATATGAGAGTTGGACTGTGAAGAAAGCCGAAGAATTGATGCTTTTGAACTGTGGTGTTGGAGAAGACTCTTGAGAGTCCCTTGGACTGCAAGGAGATCCAACCAGTCCATTCTGAAGGAGATCAGCCCTGGGATTTCTTTGGAGGGAAAGATGCTGAAACTGAAACTCCAGTACTTTGGCCACCTCATGCGAAGAGTTGACTCATTGATTGGAAAAGACTCTGATGCTGGGAGGGATTGGGGGCTGGAGGAGAAGGGGACGACTGAGGATGAGATGGCTGTATGGCATCACTGACTGGATGGACATGAGTCTGAATGAACTCTGGCAGTTGGTGATGGACAGGGAGGCCTGGCGTTCTGCGATTTATGGGGTCGTAAAGAGTAGGACACGACTGAGCAACTGAACTGAACTGAACTATATATAGTTAAAAAATCAGCCTATTAAAAACCAACTAGAAGCTTTTTAAAGCAACAAGGAAATATGCCAAAAGTCCAGGGGTTAGACTGGCCTCATTCATGCTTTATGTGAAGGCGTAAGAGCTCAAATGAGGGAAGAAGGATCCAGTTAATCTCCTGCTCCATCCCACAGGCTCCGTCCTCTGGGTTAGATCACCTCTCTTTCCGGCTTGCTTTCTTGGGGGCAAGATGACTACAGGTGGCTGCAGCTTTCCGTTCAAGTTCAAATGTCCAAGCAAAATTCTCAGTGGATCTGATTGGATTATGTGCCCATTAAGGAACCACTTTAAGTGGCCAGAGGTCATATGAAGTGCTGATTTTCCTAAGCTTGATTCATGGGCTCCACTTTGATTTGGTTTGGGTCCACTATTGTCCCTAAATTCAAGAAGGGTATATCTGCAAAGCTAATGCCAGGTGAAGTGTGCATGAAGGTTAAATGATTTTAACACACACACACCACATGCACATACACATATGTACACATAATATGTTTATATATACGTATATAAAATATAAAAAGTGCAAGCTAGGAAAAGAAAATTTCCAGGTGTTTCTTATGTCATTGTATTTGTGTATGTGAGAGGAACAATAGAAGAGGAAAACGACATATACTTCAGCTCACTGATGTTTTAAAATTGCAATAAGACTGCTCCAGGAAGATAGATCTATATAAGATATTATAGAAATAAAGAAACATTCAGTGTTGTTTTTGTGGATTAATATTTTAAAATGTTTTCTTGGAACCTCTTATTTAGAACCAGAAAGCTGAAAAGCATCAAATCCTATTTGTATTTATATAGAAAATTTAATTAACTAGAAATTTCAATGATTTCAATTTAAATAATTAAGTCTAATATTATGAGATGGGGATGATTGATTGGAGTAGGGATAGTGTATTTACAAGAAACATGTATGTGTATGTATATGTGTATGTGTGTGTGTGTGTGTGTGTGTGTGTGTGTGCATGTCCTTGGCTTAACTTAAGGCCACTGTGTGATAGTGTGTATAACACCATCAGAACTCTTTCATGTTTTATGAGGGCAACCAGTAGTGTGAAAGAAGCTCTTTATACACTTTCAGGTATTTGAGGAGCTTATGCACATGTGGGATAATTCCTTCTACAGATGCTCTGGCGTAAAAGGAAACTGGGGAAAATTGCACTCAAGTTTTCTGGATCCATCTCTATTTTCCATTTTCCCCATTCTCTCTGCATTTTGCCTCTTTCCCCTCTTTCCACCTTGCAGCTGTCCTTTCTCCTCTGGCTCTGGGTTCTCCATCCCTTTGTTAAATCTAATGCTCAAATGTGTGCCACAATATCTAAAACCTGGAAGGGGCCCTCCAGGGTATGTTTAGCCAACTCTTTCATTATATATCTGCTATGTTGAGTAAGAGGTAGTGAGCCCGGGACCTGCCTAAGGTCATATAACCATTTAGCTTGTGACCTGGAAGAGTCCAGGGCTCTTTCCTTTAAGCCCTCTCATGCCAACATTCTCTCATTCCACCTACAGCATCTGGCTTGCAGCCCACGTACACATATAGCTCTGAGCTCCACTTTCTCTGTCTTCTCCATAATCATTTCCATCTTGCCTGCCATCAGTGGATTCCCTCTTATGACCAACTTCACCTTTACCTTCTGACTTCTCAGTTAGGACTTAGTGCAGTAGTAGTAACACTGTTGTTTAGTTGCTCAGTCACTCTTTGTGACCCCAAGGACTCCAGCATGCCAGGCTTCCCTGTCTTTCACTATCTCCCGGAGTTTGCTCAAACTCATGTCCTTTGAATCAGTGATGTCATCCAACCATCTCATCCTCTGTCATCCCACCATCTCATCCTCTGTCGTCCCCTTGTCCTCCTGCCTTAAGTCTTTCCTGGCATCAGGGTCTTTTCCAATGAGTCAGCTTTTCACATCAGATGGCCAAAGTATTGGAGATTCAGCTTCAGCATCAGTCCTTCCAATGAATACTCAGGGTTGGTTTCCTTTAGGATTGACTGGTTTGATCTCCTTGCTGTCCAGGGGACTCTCAAGAGTAGTAGTGTAGTAGCAATAGTAATATAATAAAATTACATATATCAAGTGCTTGTAATGTATCATTTACTCACCATTTTATATCTAAAACCTCATTTAACTTTCACACAACTCTGAAGTAGATGCTCTAGCTTTCCTTATTTTATAAATGAGATTTAGGGAAGTTAAGTAACCTGTCACACTGGAAATACAATTTGAACCCAGTTCATCTGATTTCAAAGTTGGAGCTCTTACCTGCAATACTGTATTGCCTGCTATACAGATGGTCCCACATTTTAAACCCTAACACAGAGTATCTTGGTTGCTCTAATTGTAAAGACCATACCTGCCAATGGAGGAGACATAAGGCACGTGGGTTTGATCCCTGGGTCAGGAAGATCCCCTGGAGGTGGGCATGGTAACCCACTTCAATATTCTTACATGGAAAATTCCATGGACAGAGGAGCCTGGTGGGATCGCAAAGAGTCAGACACAACTGAAGTGACTTAGCACACACAATGTGTCTGGCAGTGTGTTTGGTCTGTAAGATGGACCAAGTAGTAAATGAATATTTGCTTTGAAATGGGGACTCAATGAGCTGTCCTCTGCTTCCATCTTAATTGTTCAATGCTAATCCCAAGTGACATATTCATTTCAATCTCAGTGTTGAAGCTGGGGAAGAAAGGAAAGCAAGCATACATAAGACTGCGGTGAAGAAAAGAGGGAAGGGGACAAGAAGTGTGGGAGAACTGAGGGTCAGATGGGAGGCAGAACGGAGCAACGTTTGAAAGTGACTTTCCTCACATTTCTGACACAACTGACTACCTTTGTGCTGTGTCACCTTTCTGTTTGTTTTCTGTTTTCTTACCCCTCTAGGATCTTAAAAACATCATAAAATAAAATCCACTTTAATGCAAAATATGGCTTACTGGGAAAAAAAAAGTCCAAGTCATCATAAAAACTTACCAAATCCTTGTAACAGATATGGCAGGCGGCTGGCAGTCAATCCAGAAGGACCCTCAAGTGCAACTAAGTTCAGGTCAATAGGAAATATTTGTAGCTTGAACTCACGATTTACAATAAAGAGGAAATATGCCTGCTCTAAACAGCAGAAGCTTGTAATAACCCAGTCCCAATACATTTCAAAGTTGTTTCTATTGAACTCTCACCATCTATCTAATTTGTTCCCCAGGGCATTCTCAGAGAGTGATTTTATGATATATATAAATATATTTTAAAAGCTGGCTGCTTTCAATAGTTCAGATTTATTTATTTTCCTCAGTCTATTATGTGTCATTTAGTCATGGCATTTTTTTAAGCTATGGTAGAAAAATGCCTTTAGTAGGCAAATTAGAATATTTAACACGTGAAAACAATGAGACTAAATGTGGGAATTAAATAATTTACAAAAAAGGCATTGAGACTTTCAATAGAGTCAGAACTCATAAAAACTACACAAAGGAATGGAGAAAAGTGGTAGAATTTTAGCAAAACTCTACATCAAATTATCAGCAAGAGAAAGGGACGACAGAGGATGAGGTGGTTGGATGGCATCACCGACTCAATGGACACGAGTCTGAGCAAGCTCCAGGAGATGGACAGCGAGGCCTGATGTGCTGCATTCCATGGGGTAGCAAACAGTTGGACAGGATCGAGCAACTGAACTGAACCGAACACTGGGCAGTTATTTCTGGGAAAATTGAAAGAAATGAGCTCAGGAAGAAGAGGCTCTGGGCGTTGAAATGTCTGGGACCAAATTCCTTCACCCATTTTGCACTTGAGCTGAGACCATTTGGTCCAGAGTTATTGATGGAGTTTGATGAGCTATCGATAGAGCTATTGATGGAGACCATTGATGGAGCTATTTTGGAAAGCTGGGCAGAGCAGAATGCTCTGCTTCAAAGATCCAGACTGGACTACTGCCGAGGCTTCAGAAAGAAGCTGTGTAGCATTTGTGATAAGTGTGTAAGCTCTGTTGCTTACTACTCCTGTGAACTTGGCCAAGTTATCCAACCACTTGATCCTTGGGTTTCTCCATCTGTAAAATAGAGGCAATAGTCACACTCACCTCCAGAGCCATACTCAGTGATGGCAATCCAATACTTACCCCAAGGCACAAAAATACAAATAATGATATAAAAGATTATCAATTTCATATAAGATTTACGTTGTTTCCAGCACACGCACTTTTCTAGCACACAGGACAATGAAGTCTCTCACCTGGTCAGCCAGATTCTCCTTAGAATAAGGTGCTCCTGGAGAGTACACTATAGTGTTAACACAGGTCTGTGAGCCACGGTGGCTTCCTGGGTAGCTCAGTGCTGAAGAATCCTCCTGCCGATTCAGGAGATGTGGGTTCGATCCTTGGGTCAGGAATATCCCCTGGAGAAGAAGCTGGCAACCCACTCCTGTATTTTTGCTTGAAAAATCCCATGGACAGGGGAGCCTTGGTAGCTACAGTCATGGGGTCACAAACAGACACGACTGAGCATGCACGCATGTGAGCCATGTCACCGGTTCCAACACTGACGCTGTAGCGCATTTTGTGTGTGTTGTTTGCTCACAACATACCTAGTTTCAGCTTTGCCTACTTTGTGAAGTTTGATTGAAATGAGGATTCTTTTTTTTTTTTTCAGAGTAACAGAGTCTAATTCTAAACATTTAAATTACATTAAACAAAATGTTAGCTTCAATCCATGAAATCGATTTTAAGTCCCATTCACGGGTCTTGACCCCCCATTGAAAAGTCCTGGTTCTGTACTGGTATCCAATTCCTCAAGGAAAGCTCTGTGTACACAGCAGGCTCCATAGTTACTTTCTTGGTATAAAAAGCCTTTGATTCTTTCTGGGCGGCACACAGTGATCTGAAAGCATAGGATCAAGCCCACGTGCTATTCTGCATTTACTTTTTGCTCATAAAAAGATGCTGGCCTTTCAAGTGAGTTGGTTCAGAGAACGTCTGTGTGACTGACCTGTCAGGACAGGAATGACTACCTCACAAGGGAATGAGCAGGAAAATGGCAGTTGTCTGGGCCATTGCTTGCTCTCTCCCTTGGCTCACGGAAATTCTGGCCTGGAAGAATGGGCTGATGAGGGGCTGTGTGAGGAGAAAGCAGGGAGAATGCCTGCAGTGACTGGAAGGTAAATTGAGTGCTCCAAGGCCCCCTTACTTCAATTATATGTAGTTAAAGCATCATTATGAGCAATTAATGTTCAGCCATATGGCACGTCTCTAACTGATAACTGGATATTATTCAGTAAGTCTGCTCATTTCCCATCCAGGTGGTTATAAGCAATGTAATCCAATTTGGGTGGTGGTAGAAACTGGAACAAAACAAAACAAAAAGCAACCCCTTTCCCCAACACACACACACACACACACACACACACACACACACACACACTCCTCCTTTCAACAGTGTCCTGGATTGTTTTATTTATTGGGTAGAGTTATGAGACTGATAGCTTGAGATGAAACTAATATTTCCATACGGTTCCTTGATGCAAGCTACAGATACCAATTCTGGCTAATTTAAGCAACAAAATGTCATTAAAAGCATGTGAAAGTATTGGGTTGGTCATTAAGTTCATTTGGGATTTTCTGTAATATTTTACAGAAAACCCTGAGAGAAATCTTTGGCCAACCTAATAGCTGAAAAATAAAGAAAAGGCTGAAAAAGGTAGACGTCAAAAAAAAGCAGAGTCCATAGTGGCTCCAAGGATCCCTGTGGATGGATGAAAAAGTATTGACTTTTTCTCGTATATGTGTGTGTAGAGAGACAGTCGGATGACCAAAGCTTGTGTATCTGGATTGAAAGTTTTTGGGAAGCATTATTAAATGAGCTAAAGGAACTCCCCAAAGTACCTATACACTTAATGTAACAGTGCCCAGAGCATAACTCAAAGTTTACAAATGCACATAATCTGAACCCAAGATCGCAAAAATGCTTTGGGAAACAAGTACCCTTATCTTCAAAACTTATCTGAAAAGGAATAATCACAACTTAAAGGGTAATGTTCATGTAACATCAAAAGAAGTGATAGAGTAACAGAATAACAAAGACTTCCCTGGTGGGTGCAGTGGTTAAGAGTCTGCCTTCCAAAGCAGGCGGTGTGGTGGTGGTTTAGTTGCTAAGTCATGTTTGATTCTTAAGACTCCAAGGACTATAGCCCACCTGGCTCCTGTGTTCATGGGATTTCCCAGGCAACAATACAGGAGTGGGTTGCCATATCCTTCTCCAAGGGATCTTCCTGACCCAGGGATCAAACCCAAGTCTCTTGCATTGCAGGTGGATTCTTTAACCACTGAGCCACCATTAGCCCCCAGTGCAGGGGACTTAGGTTGTAACCCTGCTTGGGGACCTAAGATGCCATGTGCCTCAGGGCTACTGAGCCCATGTGCCACAACTAGTGAGAAGTCTGTGTACTGCAAAGAAAGATCTCGCATGCCGCAGCTAAGACCCAATGCAGCCAAAAATAAATATATTTTAAAAGGCTTAAAAAATGAAATAACCAAAGCTAACATAAAGCAATGGGTGAATTCACAGTAAGGCATTCTAGTATGATAAACATATAACAGTAAGATTTAAATAAAAGAAGTGTTCTTTCTTTTGCAGAAAAATCATCAAAGACATTTTAAGATGCTAATTTGCAGACAATTATTATATTGGAGAAATTTAATTTTGTGTCTTCCTTCCCCACTTAATCCCTGTGAAGAATCGAGGAGAGGAAGAAATGAGAACAGTTTACTTTTGGAAGGCTCTTTTCTTTCCTTTGTGGCTTTAGCAGAAGCAGGATTCCCCGTTGATCCCTTCATCCCGAGGAGGACACACAGAGGGCCAGCCCCCTTCCAGCCTCCGCTGCAGAAAGGCCCCTGCTGCGGAGCTGCGGGAAGACCTCTTTATTTTTTTTTTTGTTTGTTTGTTTGTTTGTTTTTTTATTTTAATTTTTTATTTTTTTTTTAAATTTTAAAATCTTTAATTCTTACATGCGTTCCCAAACATGAACCCCCCTCCCACCTCCCTCTCCACAACATCTCTCTGGGTCATCCCCATGCACCAGCCCCAAGCAAGCTGCACCCTACGTCAGACATGGACTGGCGATTCAATTCTTACATGACAGTATACATGTTATAAGGGAAGACCTCTTTAAAGAGCTAGTCCGTGCTGTTTTTAGCTAGTCCAGCAGCTCTGTTTAATGTAACCTCGGGGTTTACTTGCCTCCAGAAATATGGCAGGATTTCTCTTTGTCATAGGCAAATGGTGATGAATGTCATAATTAAACACTGAAGCCTATCACAGGGAACTTTTCAACGAACAACCTAGTTTTTTTGTCTTAATTACATAGGATGAGGGAATACCTCTTCAGGAACGGTAACCGACTTCCAGCTTTTTGCAGTCTGTGTTTTTTGCTAAGGGTTTCTGGGCAGTTGGAATACGGGCTGTGAATGATTCCAGAGCGTGGGCAGCCTTAATGACCACCAGTGGCTCCTCCAGCCTCTTCACTGGGCAGTAAGTCAACCAATGCCTTCAGAGCAGATGTTGGCTTCTACAAAGGAAAAGGGGAGGGCTATGTTTTATATTAAAGTTTTTCCTGCTACTTTCAAACTAGGTTTTCAGACTATACATTTCCTCCCAGAAAGTGACATTTCTTCTGAAGTATTTGCAGCAGAAGGAACAGGCCCAGATACTAAGTGCTGCTTCCTCCCACTCTTATGTAAATGATGCTTTGATGCTAACTGCTCATGAAAGATGATCTCAGATCAGGTATAGAAGAATGTGTTTCTCCAGTTAGAACAAAAGCCTCCAATTTTGTGAGTCAGGGCTTTTAGCTGGAAAATTCTGGACTTAGCTGCGGGGACCAAGTTACTTGCCCATATTCGGATTGTTTTAGGAGGTTCTCACCCATAAACCCTAGAAATCACTTTGGCACTTTGCAGCTAGACTGGGAATTTATTCCTGTTTTTTTTTTTTAACTTAAAAATTTTGAACCATAATGTGCCTGGTTGAAATAGGAAATGAAAAGGACAGAGTGGAATGGTAACAAAATGTGGAATCAATAGTTAAAAAGGCTTGAGTTTCACCCTAGACTTATTTGCTGAGTAATCTTGGCAACTTTTTGACTTCTCTGAGATTGATTTCTTATAAATGAATTTAGTAAAAGCTTCCAGCACTTAGAGTTTTTGGAAGGGATAGTGCATTGTAATTTAGAACAGAGTCCTTATGTTGAAATGGCATTCTTTGCAAATAACTGGCTATGTGACTGGTTAGCTATCTCTCTAAACCTTAGTTTCTTCTTAGGTAAAATAAAAGGATTTTAAAAATCCTTTAGGATTTTTTAAAGTAATGAATGAGATAGTCCATGTAAAATTTTAAGATAGTGTTCCACATAGAGCCATTTATCTTCTTACAATTATTATTGCTACAAATGTTATTATGTGTAAGTCAAATGAATTAATGGCTAAAACATGTCCTGCAAAATTCTGAATTTCTATGCACATAATTACTGTATAGCAATTTGACATTTATAGGACAATTTAATCCATCGTCATTTGAGTCTATAGTGCACTACATGTTTGGATCAGCACAGGGAGCTCAGCTAGGTCTGTGATAACCTAGATGGTGGGACAGAAGGTGAGGTGGAAGGGAGGTGTAAGGAGGGGATATAGGTATATAGGTGGCTGATTCACGTTGTTTACAGCAGAAACTAACTCAACATTGTAAAGCAATTACACTCCAATAAAACATAATAAATGAAAAAAAAGGGTGAAATTCCAGTTGTCAGTGGATGGGCTTCCAAGCTTCATTCCACACTCCCAGGATTGCTAGGAGTATATTTTACTTACTTATTTATAGAAGCCTGTTTCTATAAAAGCACTTTTTCTAGGTATTTGGTTTATTCTTAAAGAAATCTTACTATTTCCCTAATAGGATTTTATACAGAGAAAGTGCTCAATCATTATTTTATTTGATAAGCAAGTAAATTATAACTTAAACTGTAAACCAGTGTCCTCAAAGTAGAGATTTAATTACCTAAATCAAACACAGTGAGACCTCATTACATGGCAATTTGAAGTAATAAAGGTTACGTTTCTCTGCAACAAGTTTAACCAAATTTTTCAACTGCTTTAGGAAGAAATCTTTCTACACTGTATAACTTTATGTTTTCTGAAAAGTATAGATTAAAATGTGACTTTATTTTTCAATGACTCAAAATGAGTAACATGGCAATTAGTAATTGCATGAAGTTCTAATAAAGAAAGTTTTGGTTTTTGCTTTTCTTTTTTTTTTCTTATTATCTGTCAATAGTCCTTGCTAAGGTCAGTGTGCTTGCTTCTTACATCTATCTGCCTTTTTTTTTTTTTTTGAATCAAGTTGGGAACTGTGAAATTTATTTTTCTTATTGTAACTAACCATCTACCAGTAACATATTACTCCATTTTAGAATTTTTATGGTGAGTTTCAACCAACTATAGACAGTATAATATTGAGGCTTATAAATTTGATACATTTTTTATAAATTTGATAAAGAAGCAGATACAGTATAATAATAAAAATCAAACATTTGATTTGACATCAAACGATCCAGAGCAAATTCTTCATCACTTACTAGCTATAATTTTTTTTTTTTCTAATTTTATTGGAGTATAGTTGCTTTACAGGGGCTTCCCTGATGGTCTGTGGTAAAGAATCTGCCTGCTAATGCAAGAGACCCAAGTTTGATCACTGGGTCAGGAAGGTCCCCTGGAGAAGGAAATGGCAACCCACCCCAGTGTTCTTGCCTGGAAAGTCCCATGGACAGAGGAACCTGGCAGGCCACAGTCCTTGGGGTCACAAAAAAGTTGGATACCACTTAATGACTAAACAACGGCAAATTGTTGCTTTTCAATGTTGTGTTAGTTTCTATTGTACAGCAAGTGAATCAGCTATGCACGTACGCATATCCTCTCTTTTATGGACTTCCTTCGCATTAAGTTCACCGCTGAGCACTGAGAAGAGGTCCCTGAGCTGTACAGTAGTTTCTTGTTAGTTAGCTGTTTTGTACATGGTATCAATAGTGTATGTGTCAATCCCAATCACCATTTCCCCCCAGTCACCTTCCTCCTTGGTATCTGTAAGTGTTCTTCTGCCTTTTAAATTCCTGTTTCTAATCAGCTGAGAATTCAGATGACTAAGAAACCTAGTCTTGTATATAAATGAAGAGAATATCCTCCTGTTCCTCAAAATGTTCAATTTTTAGTCCAAGGGATTTGAGTAGGATTTAAGGGTTTCTTTTCCTTATTTCCTGATTCTCAGTTGCACTAATAATGATCGATGATTCCAGGAAATTATAATTTCCTGGTATATAAAGAACTAAGTTATCAAAAACTTGGGGATACAGGTATTCTGTGTTAAATGCAATTATCAATTTCCTGATTTTCTGAAACTGATAAAATTTTATGACTTTTCCTAAATAATAAGAAAAATAATAATGATATTTAACATTAGTAAATGATTACCATGTACCTTTATCTATTTATTTTATTTAGCTAATGCTTACATAAAGCTTGTTTATAGATCAATGATTCTACTATGCTATATGAAATTATTAGCTTATTGAATGCCATTAAAATCTACATGTGTATACTCATCCACTTCTCAAAACTAGTATTAATCTCAATTTATAGATGAGAAAACTGAATGAGATGTTTTATAATTTGCTCACAGTCTCACAGCTATTAAGTGATAGAGTCCATATCTTAAGAGAGGGATGCATGCCTCTAAGAATACAATCTGATGCGATAAGTACTCCAGTAGACAGCCAGCAATAAGAGGAGGAGCCAAGTACTCAAAATCTGAATCCAACAGGTTTAGTCTAGTGGCTCAGAACAAAACTGGGATGATCCTCATACTGGCAAAAAAAAAAAAAAAAGGACTATGAGGAAGTTTCTACTTGAAAAGAAAGAGAGCAAACTTTGGAAGTTATTATTATGAGAGTGAAACCTCTATTTTCACTCTCTGATTCTTTATCCAGCTCCTAATCTGGACCAGAGAACACCGCATACTGGTTTTCTCAATGTTTTGATACTGACTATGGATAAAAAGCACTGTCTCTGAATTCATGTTACTTCCTTAAAGCATATGTTCTATTGTCTAGGTTTGGGGAATGTACATTGTCTAAGAGGTTTCCTCATTTGTGAGTTGGTACAAGAATTATTTTGAGAGTCAAATGAAATAATAATACTTCTTAGCAGACAGCATGGTGTTTATTAATCAATAAATGCTTGTCAAGATTATCACCATTTTGAAAATGTACTTCACAGAAAGCTGGCACCACAAACAGCTCAGGGAAAACAAGATCACTGTGAAATAAATCTGGGGAATGATATTCTTTAGTTTCTTCCCTGCTGGCTCAGACAATAAAGAATCCGCCTGCAATGTGGGAGACTTGGGTTCAATCCCTGGATTGGGAAGATCCCCTGGAGGAGGGCATGTCAACCCACTCAGTATTCTTGCCTGGAGAATCCCCATGGACAGAGGAGCCTGGTGGGCTACAGTCCATGGGGTCGCAAAGAGTCAGACACGACTGAGCGACTAAGCCCAGCGCAGCACAACAAATTGTTCAGTTCCATCACAGAATGTCATAATGGATATTGTCATAGTAAAAGCATCCTAAAAGTCTTATTTTGGAAACATATTCAGCTTTATTTGCTCAATGTTTCCCAAATTTGCTTGCCTATAAAAGTTGTGTAGGTATGATGTGTGCGTGTGTGTGTGTGTTCTCACATACTTGTGCACGTGTGTGTGTTTGTGTGGTTAAACATCTGTCTTATGGAATTAGTTTTCATGAAATGCACTGCTACATTGCTAAGATATGCTGCCTTTCACCAAATATCTGAAATGAGAATGAGAGGAAATGCGTGGAGTGCAGACTGCTGGGACAATTGCAGACCTAAACTATATCAGTTAGAATCTAATATTAGCATGCTGGCTGATGGGCCAAAGGAACTTGGAACCTAGGTCCTTCTAGTGTTACTAGGAGAAACTCATGGGTTTGATCCTCTAAAGTTTAATCATTACAACCATCATCACCACCATCTTATCATCATTATCGGCATGTATTCAGTGGTTAATATACTTCGGTCATGGTGTTAAGTGATTTATTTGCAGTAGTCATTTTGTCCTTACAGTCGTACTGTTAGTGGATATCACAACTCTATTTTTTTTTTTTTAGTTTATATTCAGCACATTCAGTGTAACAGAATGCAGTTCACTTTAAAAAACAGTTCTATAAAAATACTAAAATATATATGCAAAACCCAGTTATTTTAGAAATTAAGGCTTCTACTATACTTCTCATACCAATGACACTAAATAATATTGATAGGCCATAGCAAGCATGAGTTTTCTCTGGAAATATGCCTCATCTCTTTATACCTTTTTGGATTAAATATTTTTCCCCAGTTTATTTATTTATTTTTAAATTGGAGTATAATAGCTTTACTATGTGTTAATTTCTGCTGTACAGCAATGTGAGCCAGCCATCTGTATACATACATCCCTGCTCCCTTGAGCCTCCCTCCCACCCCTGCCCCCATCCTACCTCTTTAGGCCATCACAGAGCACTGAGCTGAGCTCGCTGTGTTGTACAGCCAGCTTCCTACTAGCTATTTTACAAAAGACACATGTACCCCAGTGTTCACTGAAACACTCTTTACAGTAGCTAGGGCATGGAAGCAACCTAAATGTCCCTTGACAGATGAATGGATAAAGAAGATGTGGTACATAGATACAATGGAATACTACTCAGCCACAAAAAGGAATGGGGTTGGGTAATTTGTAGTGAGGTGAATGAACCTAGAGTTTGTCATACAGAGTCAGTTCAGTTCAGTTCAGTCACTCAGTCATGTTCGACTCTGCAACCCCATGGACTGCAGCATGTCAGGCTTCTCTGTTCATCACCAACTCCCAGAGTTTGCTCAAACTCATGTCCATTGAGTTAGTTCCATCCAACCATCTCATCCTCTGTCATCTCCTTCTCCTCCTGCCTTCAATCTTTCCCAGCATCAGGGTCTTTTCCTATGAGTCAGTCTTTGCATCAGGTGGCCAAAGTATTTTAGCTTTTGCTTCAGCTTCAGCATCAGTCCTTCCAATGAATATTCAGGGTTGATTTCCTTTAGGATTGACTGGTTTGATCTCCTTGCTGTGCAAGGGACTCTCAAGAGTCTTCTCCAGCATCACAATTGAAAAGCATCAATTCTTCGGTGCTCAGCTTTCTTTATAGTCCAACTGTCACATCCATATATGACTCCTGGAGAAACCATAGCTTTGACTAGATGGAACTTTTTCAGCAAAGTAATGTCTCTGCTCTTTAATACTCTGTCTAGGTTTGTCATAGCTTTTCTTCCAAGGAGAAAACATCTTTTAAATTCATGGCTGCAGTCACCATCTGCAGTGATTTTGGAGCCCAAGAAAATAGTCTGTCACTGTTTCCATTGTTTCCCTATCTATTTGCCATGAAGTGATGGGACCGGATGCTATGATCTTTGTTTTTATAATGTTGAGTTTTAAGCCAGATTTTTCACTCTCCTCTTTCACTTTCATAAAGAGGCTCTTTAGTTCCCCTTTGCTTTCTGCCATATGGGTAGTATCATCATAACTTAAGTCTCTCTAAATCTGTATTCCATTATATAAAAATTAGAGTTGTGTTCATCTCTATTCTTCATCTGCAAACAGGTTCATCAGCACCATTTTTCTAGATTCCCTATATATGCATTAATATATGATATTTATTTTTCTCTTTTTGATTTGCTTTACCTATATCGTATTTATGATATTTATTTTTCTCTTTTTGACTTACTTTACTTATATTTATGATATTTATTTTTCTCTTTTTGACTTACTTTACTTATATCATATATTAATACATTATTATTATTATTATACATTCTGATTTTAGTGTTAGTATTATCAATTCTGTTTCTTGATTCATAAAGCCTAAAATATCTACAGTCTTGCTTTAAATAAATGAAAAAAAAATTGGTCACCCCTGACATGATATTAATTTCATAGACTCTTCCCAATGTTTTCAACTATTTTTAAAAAAAGATCAAGCACCAACTTAATTTAACCATTATTATTGAAGGTCCTGCCTATCTGCAGGACATGTTAGCTATGGAAGGACCCTGAGAGAATCATCAATTAGTAATTCATGGAAAACTGAAGCTACCTATTTGAAACTCTGATAACCGTGAGAACATTTTGAGGAACAGGAGGCTTTTCTTTCCTGGCCTCTGTTCCCCATATGCGATAGGAACTGGGCTGAACAAGTGACAAGTTATGTCAATCAGACTCTTTTTCCTCATGGATTAGAGAGTTGCATTATAGTTAGCAGCCAACTGGGCTTCCCAGGTGACTCAGAGGTAAGAATATGCTTGCAATGCCAGAGATGGAGGAGGTGTGGTTTCAGTGCTTGGGTCGGGAAGATCCCCTGGAGGAGGGCATGGCAACCCACTCCAGTATTCTTACCTGGAGAATCCTATGACAGAGGAGCCTGGCGGGCTATAGTCCATGCATGGGCTTGCAAAAAGTCGGACCAGACTGAGTGACTCCAGCTACTTTGACTCTAAGAAATACTGCTCCTTAAAAATTCCATTCCTTCACCTCATCTTTTTTTTTTTTTTTTTTTGCTGAAGCTAGACTTGTTATGCCCAGAGTCCGAGTCCCCAAAACTGAGAGAATAAGATGTCCACAGCAATGCAAAAGCATAAAGGGGTTTATTGCTAGCTCGAGTTAGGGCCCAGGTCTCATCCAGCACAGTGGAATCCGACAAGAGCCCCGAGCTCTGAATCACATCTACTTTTATACAGACGGTTCTTTGTTCCTGTAACAGCATAGCTGATTGGCTAAACCATACAGTGCGCGGGACTTTTAAACCTCACATCCCTATCTGGATTGGCTCGGGTCTGGCGTGGGCAGGGGCTACGGGGATTTTTCTGATTGGTCGAGCTACACTGCCTGCGGGAGTTTCCAGTGCCTCAGCCTTCCTAGAGACTAAACCTCAGGCCTAGCCTGCCCCTTAGAGCCTGTCCTGGTTGGTCCTAACAGAATACGTTCATTTTTGTTGATGCAAGCAATAGATCCTTAACAAAACAGTAAGCCCTTTCAGCATGCCAATTTCAAGTACCTTATCTGTTGGGAAGATTTTATCTAATAAAACAATTTACCAGGGCTAAAAAGTTTACATGTCATGCCTTAATATTGCATTAAGTAATATTAAAGCTACCATATATTAGATATTTACATTGAGTTTTATGTTCTTCTCCATGCTTTAATTTTTAAATTTCAGTACCATCCAATTTACAGAGGAGAAAATGAAGGCATTGAGATTGTTGTATGATTTTCCCAAGGTGACAAAGCTAATAAGAGATGGAGTTGGTTTCTTTATAAACCCTCTGCTTTTGACCTTTAGACCATCTCAGTCATGAATTGGTGGGGTTTGTGCCAGTGACAGGGTTCGGTGTGATCATTTTGACTTGGTGGGCATGTATAAGGCATAAATCGGGTAGAGATGGTCCTGAGACCTTCCTAAGGGAGGTAAGAGAGGTGGAAAGCTGGCTGAAAGAAGGAAAGAAACTGCTTTTCGCATTCTCCTCCCCTACTATGTGCTCAGATAACACACGAGAAGCTTACATAGGATATCAAGTCCCTGATTTTTTCTACTGTGCACTCTTGGAAAAACTGGATTTTCCACAATCTCTACAGTAAATATTGAACTAATCTAGCCCATCAGGTGGCCTGGAGAGATTGCAATACCTTGGGAATGTGCTGCAAGTCAGCAGAGCTTCTGAGAGCTGCAGGAGACTGGGACTCCCTTTGGTGAAGGGCTGGCCTCACAATTTCCTGTTTTCTTGGCGGCTGCCTCTGCTGTTGAGCTCACATTAGAACAGACTCCCCAGAGATGATCTCTTCTCAGTTCTCTGATTGGGACCTTGTTCTCCAAGAAAATGTAATTCACATCATATGGGGAAACAAATTACTCCCAGATAGTAGTTTATTTTCCTTGGCTCTTCATAGGATCAGGCCCACTAATAAAAATCGTAATAATGATGAGAATGATGCTATAGAAATGCAGTCTTCGGCCTGTTTTTCTTACAAAAGACTGTTTAATAATGATAATTGTACTGCATATTTCAATTGGCCAGGCAGTTGTTTAGTTTTCCTTCATCGTCTTCTTTTCTCACTGGTGTACTGAGTTTCCAGATGCTTATGCTACTCTGTGCCTAATTATCTATTGAAACAATTACATTAACTCTGCTATCAATTAAAAAACATAAGAAAAATGTTTTCAAAGTGAAAGAGTGATAAGAGTATATTGAATGGTACCTTCAAATTTTTGGGGAAATGCATATTGAAATTGTTAGAGGACATGCTAAACCCTCACAAAAGGGAAGCAGAACAGTGAACTCACCTCCCTTGGTGCTGGGTGAGTGGCCCCATAAAGATGCATGGATCCCTTATGCTATCCTTTTTAATCCTACCCACCATAATGATACTGAAATGGTGGGGAGGGGAGAGCCATCCCTGAAACCAGGTGAAATTTGTTTAAGAAATGCCTCTGGAGCCTCCCCACACATCTGTGAAATCTGCCTTGAGCACATATCACCAGAATACAATCCAGGGAAATCCTCAGCTGCGCTAAGGAACCCCCTTTAATGCGCCTTTTGCAGACCTGTCCTTCCAGAAACCATCCAGTACTTTGAATTGTTCTTAGACCCCTCCCTATGGGAAAACGAAAGAGAAGGTTCTGCTTTATAACTGCTCAGACCCTTCTGCTCCAGTTCTACAGCCAGAACCCATGTATGCTTAACATACTAAGTGGGATCAGCCCTCTGAATCCCAAATGAATGTTTCATGATGTCCACAGTGCAATTTTGTGTTTCCAAATTTTCTCTTCTTCCACGTATTTGCATTCTTTGCAAGGCAAGTATGAAATAGGTGAGCTTAATCACTTCGCAGTGCTTAAGGGACTAGACGGACGTTTAGAGTCTCTGCTTGAGGACTGGAGTTTGTGTCTCCTCTTTCCTGCGCCTTTGCTCTCCCCGCCCCCACTTCCCCATCGCCCCCACCTTCTCGCGACCCGCGGCCTTTGAGGCAGGTCTATGCCTTTCTGATTTGACTTGCTTCTGGTAAGAATTAAAGTGTGAGTGCAGCCGGGCTCCGTATTTCCTCTCTTAAAAGGAAAGTCAAACTCTGAAAAATCAGTCCACAGGAAGAGGTAACTTCAAAACCAAGGGCTCATGTTCCACAAGCCTTTTGAGCTCTCCTCGGCCCCTTCGACTATGCCCTTCCAAAGGGAAACTTTACAAAAGACCTTGGTAGAAATTGCCAGCAGCTCTTGAGTTGTCTTCTTGTTAGAAATAAGGAGCTCTGGTCACTTGTCATGGCTGTACAACTGTTTCCAGTGTTCATTTGGAAGCCTTCGGTTTCCACGGAAAAGAGGAGGCTTTGAGAACATGCTGGTGGCTGAACAAATGGTGACTTGCAGGAGGGAAAATCAGAGGTTAGCAGTGTTCATCTCTCTCCTCTCTAAAAAAGAGAAGAGCGGGCTTTTCCTGTTTTAAGGTTCAACTTACATCCATGAAGTTGGGAACTATGGATAATTTAAAGAAAATAGTTTTTGTTTGTTCACTGTTTCTGTTTTCATGGGTGTGATTAGCAGCTTAGAGATTTGTATTGCTTTTTTTCTCTCTTCTCCCATCTCTTTGCTGACTTATTTGAACATAGGATGTATCCTGGGTCATAAATTTCTACTAATGAATCCAAGGATGCTTTGATATCTACAAATTGTTTAAACTAATTAAAAGAAAGTCTGAAGATCTCGCTGTTGGAGTTTTTGGAAGAAAATAAACTTATGGTTACCAAAGGGGGAAGGGGTGGAGAGGAATTAAATTGGGATTTTTGGATTTAAAGATCCACACCACTCTATATAAAGTAGATCCACAACAGAGACCTACTGTATGGCACAGAGAACCATGCTCAATATCGTGTCATAACATATAGAAAAAATCTGAGAAAGAACAGGCATAGACGTATATGTATGTATGATTTCTAATATTTCACATGTACAGCAAAGTGATTGTTATAGCTATACACACATAAGTACATGTGAAACATCATAAATCAACTGTGCTTCAAATTAAGAAGACGGTACCAGTCACGCTGGAGTGAAATCCGGTGCTCAGGTGGGCGCACAGGGGCTACCATGCTCCTGTCACTCCCAGAGAGCCCTCCTTCAGCCCTGCCTTCTCCCTGCAATATTCTTGACTCACAATAACACCTGAGAGTGCCTTTTGACATAGAAAAGGCACTTTTTCTCTGCTTGCCAGTGCAGGAGACACAAGAGATAAGGGTTTGATCCCTGTGTCAGGAAGAACCCCTGGAGTAGGAAATGGCAACCCACCACAGTATTCTTGCCTAGAAAATTCCATGGACAGAAGAGACTGATGGGCTACAGTCCATGTGACCACAAAGAGTCAGACATGACTGACTGACTGAACACACACAGCACACAATAGATATTTACTGACTTGGGTGATAAAAGAGTTAGTCTCTTAGAAACTATTCTCACAGATAACATATCTGTACTTTATTGGATCTTTCCACACCTTGGTCTCATGGAGTGATTTATAGTGAAAGCTTTATGGCCCATGAGAGGCCACTGGGAGAATCTCTGAGGCTTGAAGAGGTCTTTTAATGGTCTGTAAAATGGTGCAGAAACAAAGCTCCCAATTCTTTTTCTGCCAAAATATTGTTCTATTTTGTGGAATTCACTATTATCTTTATCATCAAAGTTCAAAGTTTGTGACCTGATTGCTTGTGTAATTTGATTTTAATGAACTAAATATGAGATAAAATATTGTTCATACAGCTTTGTATTAAACCCTCAGGACACTTCGATCAGCCATACCCACTGCCATTCTCCAGTGATAAAGGAATGAAACTTGAACACTGCTGCTGCTGCTGCTAAGTCGCTTCAGTCGTGTCTGACTCTGTGCGACCCCATAGACGGCAGCCCACTAGGCTCCCCCGTCCCTGGGATTCTCCAGACAAGAACACTGGAGTGGGTTGCCATTTCCTTCTCCAATGCATGAAAGTGAAAAGTGAAAGTGAAGTCGCTCAGTCGTGTCCAACTCTTAGCAACCCCATGGACTGCAGCCTACCAGGCTCTGCCATCCATGGGATTTTCCAGGCAAGAGTACTAGAGTGGGGTGCCATCGCCTTCTCTGAAACTTGAACACGCTAAGCACTATATTCAAGTCTCAAATCAGACTCCCTATAATGTAAGGTCAGCAGAATAGTTGATGAGTGTCCTATGGCTGCTGCTGCCTTTGCTGCTAAGTCGCTTCAGCTGTGTCCGACTCTGTGCGACCCCATAGACGGCAGCCCACGAGGCTCCGCCGTCTCTGGGATTCTCCAGGCAAGAACACTGGAGTGGGTTGCCATTTCCTTCTCCAATGCATGAAAGTGAAAAGTGAAAGTGAAGTCGCTCAGTCGTGTCCGACTCTTAGCGACCCCATGGGCTGCAGCCTACCAGGATCCTCCGTCCATGGGATTTTCCAGGCAAGAGTACTGGAGTGGGGTGCCATTGCCTTCTCCGGTCCTATGACTGAGAGATTCCCAAATTGCTAAACCACTTCCCTATGTGCTGTGGGTATATTGGATAAAAGGAATAATACATGGAAGTTCTTAAATAGAAGGAAAAAAAGACAACACAAGGCACTCATTGCTGTAGTTGTGTGTGTGTGTGTGTGTGTGTGTGTGATGAAAAATACCATTCAGATGCATTTCTTTTCAAATTTTAAAGTCTCAGAAATTGGGATATGTCCTAAGATCACTGCATCAGAATAATTAACAGCAGTCTCCTTTCCTGTCTATGGGTGCAAAATAGTATGGCTGAGTCTTTCAAAGGAACAGAGTAGAGAACCCTGGACCAGAGTGCTGGGAAGAAGAATGGTGGCCTTACTGAGTCAGGAAAGCAGGTCTATGCAGCGCTGTCCTACTCTGTTGCTGGATCTCATCTTCCCTTACACTGTAGCAGAGATGGTACTGTCCACAGAAATATCTTCTCTTTCAATAACCTGGTGTTGTTGCAGAGAGGTGACACCTCAGCAGGAGATCATACCTCCCAGAGTCATGTACACTTTCTCCTTGCATTCAGAGGTGACCATGTGATTTTTTTCCCTTAGAATACAAGGAGAAGTGATACTAATTTCATCCAGGAAAGAGTTTTTAAGAAGCAGGTGTATCTTCTTCACATCCCTCTTTTTTCCTTATATCCATTGGATGCAGACAATGGATAATAAAGCTCTAGGAGATCAGACAGCCAAGTGACGTGATGATCCTGGATGTCTGAAACACCAGGTAGCCAGGCTAGCCAGGAACACCTGTCTTAGACTATTACATGAGGGAGAAATAAATTCCTGTATTTGAGATACTGTATATATATATATATATATATATTTGTTATAGCAGCTGGCATTACCCTGATACACTCACATTGCTTCAAGATACTAAATTCAAGAAATGAAATTAAAAGTTAGATGAAAATGGCTGTTGAAGAAGAGGCTTAATATTGTACGATGCTGAACCAAAAGAAAGAAAGAGGAACACTGAAGAGGTACTACTATGTCTGAAAGCATCTGAAAGCCAGTTCAAAAGTAGAAAGGATGGAAATTTCTGTGAGTCCACAGGGTTTACCTATGAACAGCGCATAGAAATGAGAGAAGCTGATTTCAGTCTAATTTACTAAACACACTCTTAATTGTTTGCTGTATTCTGAATGCCCTTGCCAAATTGCAACTCCCTGTCCCTAATCTTCTTTCCGCAGAAGTTGGATGAGCATCTAAAGGCACTCGGGTTTCAGGAAGGGTGCAGAGCAGATTATCTTGAAGGCAGCACTCCTCTCAGAGTGCCCACATGAGGTTACTGTGCATGCATAAGTGGCATTTATCTATGGTGGAAACAGATGTTAGAAGTGAGGTGGCCCTGACAACAAAGACCAAAATCTTCTGTACGGCCATATGCTGATAGACAAACAAGGGAAATGAAGAGTTTCACATTTTCTCCAATAGATGGGTTTGGAAAAGACAATGAAAAATTCATGTTACCAAGGAATCGCTCGGTCAATACACATTTACTGAGCACATTGTGTGTGTGTGACACCATCTTATGCAACTACAGAACAAGATTGCTGTTCTCAAGGATGCTATGATCTATTAGGGAAGACAGGATGTGTTTACTTTTGAATATTCATAATTATATACCACAAGGTCGCCAGGGCAAGTGAAACAAGCCAGAAAGACAATATACTAGAGGGAAATAAACTCAACATTTAGAGTCATAAGATCTAGATTCACGGTCCATTGGCTATGAGAATTTTAGTAATTAACCTGATACTAAGTTAATTTTTTTTTATTATAAACTTAATGCCTTCAATTCAGTTCAGTTCAGTCGCTCAGTTGTGTCTGACTCTTTGTGACCCCATGGGCTGTAGCACACTAGGCTTCCCTGGCCATCACCAATCCCCAGAGCTTGCTCAAACTCATGTCCGTCGAGTCAGTGATGCCATCCAACCATCTCATCCTCTGTCGTCCCCTTCTCCTCCTGTCTTCAATCTTTCCTGGCATAATGGTCTTTTCCAGTGAGTCAGTTCTTCTCATCAGATGGCCAAAGTATTGGAGCTTTAGCTTTGGCATCAGTCCTTCCAATGAATATTCAGGACTGATCTCCTTTAGGATGGACTGGTTGGATCTCCTTACTGTTCAAGGGACTCTCAAGAGTCTTCTCCAGCACCAGCATCACAGTTCAAAAGCATCAGTTCTTCAGTCCTCAGCTTTCTTTGTGGTCCAACTCTCACATCCATGCATGACTACTGGAAAAACCATAGCTTTGACTAGATGGACCTTTGTTGGAAAAGTAATGTCTCCGCTTTATAATATGCTATCTAGGTTGGTCATACTTCTCTTCCAAGGAGTAAGCATCTTTTAATTTCATGGTTGCAGTCACCATCTGCAGTGATTTTGGGGCCCAAGAAAATAAAATCTGGCACTGTTTCATTGTTTCCCCATCTATTTGCCATGAAGTGATGGGACCAGATGCCATTATCTTAGCTTTTTGAATGCTGAGTTGAAAGCCAACTTTTTCATGCTCCTCTTGCACTTTCATCAAGAGGCTCTTTAGTTCCTCTTCACTTTCTTCCATAAGGGTGGTGTCATCAGCATATCTGAGGTTATTGATATTTCTCCCTGCTATCTTGATTCCAGCTTGTGTTTCATCCAGTCTAGCATTTCTCATGATATACTCTGCATATAAGTTAAATAAGCAGGGTGACAATGTACAACATTGACATACTCCTTTCCCAATTTTGAACCAGTCCATTGTTGCCTTTTTGATTCTAACTGTTGCATCTTGATCTGCATACAGATTTCTCGGAGCAAGTAAGGTAGTCTGGTATTCCCATCTCCTGAAGAATTTTCCACAGTTGTTATCCTCACAGTCAAAGGCTTTTGCATAGTCAAGGAAGCAGAAGTAGATATTTTCTGGACCTCTTTTACTTTTTCAACGATCCAATGGATGTTGACAATTTGATCTCTGGTTCCTCTGCCTTTTCTAAATCCAGCTTGAACACCTGAAGTTCTCAGTTCACATACTACTCATGAATTTAATGCATACTTAAAGCTTAAAATTTGGAAGTATCAACAACTCTATAGCTTTTAATGACCATTAACTATTACTTTTAAACTTAGAGATCAAGTGTTAATATTTTAGGCATTATCTTTCAAAACATTAGGCGCATATATAAGCCAGGCTATTTTAGTAACTACAGATTTGAAAATATAATGACTTCTACCCAAAGATGGGGCTACCTGGTTGGTGTTAGGGGTAAAGAACTTGGCTGCCAATGCAGGAGACATAAGAGATGTGGGTTTAATCCCTTCGTCAGGAAAATCCCTAGGAGAAGGATATGGCAACTCATTCCAGTGTTCTTGGCTGGAAAATCCCATGGATATAATCTGGTGAGCTATAGTGCAGGGGGTCACAAAGACTCAGACATGACAAAGCCACTAAATAAGAGAAAAACAATAACAAACTGTTACTTTTGAACTCAGAGGGCTACTGCTAATAATTTTAGGCTTTCTTTTCCAAAATATTAGGTACATATAAACCAGACTATTTTAATATCTATCAATTCGGTTCAGTCACTCAGTCATGTATGACTCTTTGCAACCCCATGGAGTGCAGCATCCCAGGCCTCCCTGTCCATCACCAACTCCTGAGGTTACCCAAACTCATGTTCATTGAGTCGGTGATGCCATCCAACCATCACATCCTCTGTAATCCACTTCTCTTCCTGCCTTCAATCTTTCCCCATATCAAGGTCTTTTCCAATGAGTCAGCTGTTTGCATCAGGTGGCCAAAGTATTGGCGTTTCAACTTCAACCTCAGTCCTTCTAATGAACACCCAGGACTGATCTCCTTTAGGATGGACTAATTGGATCTCCTTGCAGTCCAAGGGACTCTCAAGAGTCTTCTCCAACATGACAGTTCAAAAGCATCACTTCTTTGGTGCTCAGCTTTCTTTATAGTCCAACTCTCACATCCATACATGAAAGTGAAGTTGCTCAGTCGTGTCCGACTCTTTGCGACCCCATGGACTGTAGCCCACCATGCTCCTCTGTCCATGGGATTTTCCAGGCAAGAGTACTGGAGTGGGGTGCCATTGCCTTCTCCAGAGGATCTTCCCGACCCAGGGATCAAACCCAGGTCTCCCGCATTGTAAGCAAGACGCTTTACCATCTGAGCCACCTACTGGAAAAAAAATCATAGCCTTGACTAGACAGACCTTTGTTGGCAAAGAAATGTCTCTGCTTTTAAATATGCTGTCTAGGTTGGTCATAACTTTCCTTCCAAGGAGTAAGCATCTTTTAATTTCATGGCTGCAATTACCATCTGCAGTGATTTTGGAGCCCCCCAAAATAAAGTCAGCCACTGTTTCCACTGTTTCCTCATCTATTTGCTGTGAATTGATGGGACCAGTTCTTAGTTTTCTGAATGTTGAGCTTTAAGCCAACTTTTTCACACTCTTCTTTCACTTTCATCAAGAGACTCTTTTGTTCTTCACTTTCTTCCGTAAGGGTGGTGTCATCTGCCTATCTGAGCTTATTGATATTTCTCCCAGCAATCTTGATTCCAGCTTGTGCTTCTTCCAGCCTAGCGTTTCTCATGATGTACTCTGCATAGAAGTTAAATAAGCAGGGTGACAATATACAGCCTTGATGTACTCCTTTCCCTATTTGGAACCAGTCTGTTCTTCCATGTCCAGTCCTAACTGTTGCTTCCTGATCTGCATACAGATTTCTCAAGAGGCAGGTCAGGTGGTCTGGTATTCCCATCTCTTTCAGAATTTTCCACAGTTTATTGTGATCCACACAGTCAAAGGCTTTGACATAGTCAATAAAGCAGAAATAGATGTTTTTTGGAACTCTCTTGCTTTTTCCATGATCCAGCAGATGTTGGCAATTTGATCTCAGGTTCCTCTGCCTTTTCTAAAACCAGCTTGAACATCAGGGAATTCACGGTTCACGTATTGCTGAAGCCTGGCTTGGAGGATTTTGAGCATCTCATGTGAGATGAGTGCAATTGTGTGGTAGTTTGAGCATTCTTTGGCATTGCCTTTCTTTGGGATTAGAATGAAAACTTACCTTTTCCAGTCCTGTGGCCACTGCTGAGTTTTCCAAATTTGCTGGCATATTGCATGCAACACTTTCACAGCATCATCTTTTAGGATTTGAAATAGCTCACCTGAAATTCCATCACTTCCACTAGCTTTGTTCATAGTGATGCTTGTTAGGGCCCGCTTGACTTCACATTCCAAGATGTCTGGCTCTAGATGAGTGATCACACCATCGTGATTATCTGGGTCCTGAAGATCTTTTTTGTACAGTTCTTTTGTGTGTTCTTGCCACCTTTTCTTAATATCTTCTGCTTCTGTTAGGTCCATACCATTTCTGTCCTTTAGTGAGCGCATCTTTGCATGAAATATTCCCTTGGTAACTCTTAATTTTCTTGAAGAGATCTCTAGTCTTTCCTATTCTATTGTTTTCCTCTATTTCTTTTCACTGATCACTGATGAAGGCTTTCTTATCTCTCCTTGCTATTCTATTTGTAAGGCCTTTTCAGACAGCCATCTTTCTTTTTTGCCTTCCTTTTTGTTGGGGATGGTCTTGTTCCCTGTCTCCTGTACACTGTCACCAACCTCTGTCCATAGTTTATCAGGCACTCTGTTTGTCAGATCTAGTCCCTTAAACCTATTTCTCACTTCCACTGTATAATCATAAGGGATTTGATTTAGGTCATACCTGAATGGTCTAGTGGCTTTCCCTACTTTCTTCAATTTAAGTCTGAAATTGGCAGTAAGGAGTTCATGATCTGAGCCACAGTCAGCTCCCGGTCTGGTTTTTGCTGACTGTATAAGACTTGAAAATATAATGATTCCTACCCAAAGTTGGGGCTTCCCAGGTGGCGTTTGTGGTAAGGAACTTGGCTGCCAGTGCAGGAGACATAACAGATGTGAGTTTAATCCCTTGGTCAGGAAAATCCCCTTGAGGAGGAAATGGCAATCCATTCCAGTATTCTTGCCTGGAGAATCTCATGAACAGAGGAGTCTGGTGAGCTATAGTGCATGGGGTCACAGAGACTCAGACATGACCTGGCCACCAAACAAGAGCAACACAATAACAAACCATTACCTTTCAACTCAGAGGGCAATTGTTGATAATTTTAGGCTTTCTTTTCCCAAATATTAGGTACCTATAAACTAGACTATTTTAATATCTATAGATTTGAAAATATAATGATTCCTACTTCAAGTTGGGAATTATAGTGTCAGAATGATTGCAGCTAGAGTGCAGGAGGAGGGTGTCCCAACAGATAATCCTGGACCACAAACAACTCCCCAAGGAGAAAGCCTTGTGGGGAGAGTGGGGGAAGCAGGGCCTTAACACTATATTAAAAAATAAAAAGATGAAAGAATGAATAGACCTTTTGAAGAGTGTTAATAATTCAGAAGGAGAAAGAGAACCAAACCCCAACATTTAAAAAATTTTCTCCATGTCATACCATTTAACACTCACAAGAATGCTGTAGCGCTGGTACTGTATTATTGTCCCATTTTTCAGACCAAAATACTGAGAGACAAAAGCTGAGGCAAGTTTCATGTCCTGAAGGCTGAATTTGAAACAACTTTGCATGACTCTCAGACTCTTCTACTCCCTCCCCACCAAGGTAACAGTGAAGTAAAGGGGAGCATCTTCTTCCACTGTCTGCCAAAGCAAACTGCTCATGAGGAGAGTAAGAGAACTGATGAGCCATTTGTCTGTCACAAACCACGCCGTTGTCGGTGTTTGCTTTGCGACTCGCACATTTTGGCACTGACAGAAAGACTCAATCCCCTTCCCGTTGTCTCCTAAATAAGAGTTAAGGGAAAGATAGGGGGAAAGTTCAGTCAGATGAGAGAAGTAACTTGTACCTTCTCAGCAATACAGGCACCACTTTCTGGGCTTGAGAGGAGGACAAAGCAGATGGAGGTGGCCTGTGTGGTCGGTGGTGAAGACCTCCTGCTCTGGGGAGACTCACCTTTTGTTTTCCTTTAGTGGTAATTTTTGCTGGGACATTGATAAGGCTCTCACATGTTGGGGCTTCCCAGGTGGCACTTGTGGTAAAGAATCTGCCTGAAATGCAGGAGCCACAGGAGACCTGGGTTTGATCTCTGGGTCAAGAAGATCTCCTGGAGGAGGGCATGGCAACCCTCTCCAGTATTCTTGCCTGGAGATTTCTATGGACAGAGGAGACTGGTGGGCTACAGTCCATGGGGTCACAAAAGAATTGAATACAACTGAAGCGACTTGGCATACTCACATGTTGATTGTGTGAAATGAAGATATTTCCTGTCCTATTTGTTAGGACCAAACTGGAGCCAGGACAGGCTCTAAGGGGCAGGCTAGGCCTGAGGTTTAGTCTCTAGGAAAGCTGAGGCACTGGGAACTCCTGCAGGCAGTGTAGCTGGACCAATCAGAAAAAATCCCCGTAGCCCCCCCCACCCGCGCTAGACCTGAGCCAATCTGGATAGGGATGCGAGGTTTAAAAGTCCGCTGGGCGCGTACGGTTTAGCCAATCAGCTATGCTGTTACAGGAACAAAGAACCGTCTGTATAAAAGTAGATGTGATTCAGAGCTCGGGGCTCTTGTCAAAACTCCACTGCGCTGGATGAGGCATGAGCCCTAGCTCAAGCTAGCAATAAAACCCCTTTGTGCTTTTGCATTGCTGTGAGGGTCTTATTCTCTCAGTCTTGGGGAACCGGACCATGGGCATAACACTGTTGGTGAGCAAGAGATGTCACAGCCATCAGAGATGATTTCTGGCCACCAAAGGTGAATGAGGGCTCCTCAAATGGAACACAATGCCTATGATCCAGCAGATGCCGCCACCCCACACAGGGATTGCCTGTGATCCAGCAGATGCCGCCTCCCCACACAGAGGAGCCCGTGGTGGGAGGAGGAATGCAAGAAGCAGACATCTGCCCTCCTTAAGGTAAACAAGGAACAGGATTCAGCCCCAGGTAGCTGAGGTGCATTTGAAAGGAATGGATCAGTGGGCCCAGAGGCTTGCATCTTCCCATACATAAAATGCTAAATTACTTTACATGATCTTTGATTTTTCTTACCTCTTTGATGTTCAGACAGCCTTCTCTCTTTGTGCAGACTTGTGTGTAGCCTGACTCCCCTTCCCAGCTCCTTGGAGCAGTGTTCTCAGAGCTACTGAGATGCTGTCTCCCAGGCTTGGAGACCTAAACATTCCCATCAAATAAAATAACTCTACTTTCAGGTTGTGACTATATTTTTTTAGCTTACGCTTATAACCAAGATTGTCAATTTAGCAAATAAAAATTGAGTTGGCTCAGTGAAATTTGAATTTCAGATTGAATAAAACTTTTTTGGTATATTTTCAGTCTAAGTATGTCCTAAATTATTCTAAAAGATTATCCATTGTTTATATGAAATTCATGTTTGACCAGATGTCCTATATTTCACCTAGCATCCCTAATTGTAACTGATTAGATTTAGGCCAAAGGTCAGTGGGAAAAGCTAAGGGTCAGGGACCATAAAACCTACTGGCTGCCCAGGCCAGCCTGCCTACCCCTGCAGGGAGTGCGAACTTGGGGCACAGCTTAGGGCTCCTTGCATAGGCTCATCTGACTTTCTTACTAGTTGGCTTTCTGGGCTGTTCAGCCAAAGCATCTTAATTTAAAATGTTCTCTATGGTTCTAGTTGAAGGGAGGAAATAATTGTGCTTATAATCAGTGTAAATAATCAAATCAGTCCCTTAATTGTTCTCTCTGAAAGAAATGTTCTGTTTCTATCTCTGTGTATTTAATGTTTATTCATGATTTAGAAGATACTGTATTGAAGTAGTAGTCAGCAGATTAGAGGACAGAATGGTCCTGCTTATCTATGAGACAATGGAAACAAAACATCTTGTTAATCAATCATCCTGCTAGCCATTTAGCCAGATTCTCCCTCATGAGATTCTCTCCAGAGCCATGTCATTACTAAAAGAGAAAATAAAAACAAACAAACCAAAATCAGTCTCGTTATATCTGGGCTCCCATGTGCTGTTCTTGCAAGGTCACAGCTGTTTGCTGAGTGAATGAAGCTTCAGGACTTGGCTCTTCAACCTGCTGCTGCTCCCTGTTAAATTACTGAATTCCTGAGAAGCAGAGCACATGCATTAAGCAGGTAGTTTCAGTGTCAGTTTCATTCTTCACTTAATTACCCATCATTTTAGAGAAGATGGAATTTGAAAGGCTCTGGGTAAGTCTGGGTTGTCATTTGGGAAAAATTGTAGTCCCGAGACCCTAGAACTGGTGAGGGCTCCCAACACAGTATAACTGGGCTGGCAAAATGTTTCAGAACTTCTTACAGAAATTAAATTCCAAGTAGCCCACACCATTTATATTACTGACACCCCCAAGGCAAACCACCACACCTAGAGGCTGTTAACGACTGACTAATTTTCTATGAATTTGTTTATTTATTGAAAGAACTATGGGTTTTGTTTTTCATTAAATTTTTTTTTTTAATTGGAGGGAAATTGCTTTATAATGTTGTGTTGGTTTCTGCCATACAGCAACACAAATAAGCCATAATTATACCTGTATCATCTCCCTTTTGTGCCATCTGTACAATGAAATATTACTCAGCCATAAAAACAAAAAAAAACACAAAAAACAAAAACCAAAAAACAAATTTGGGTCAGTTCTAGTGAAGTGGATGAACCTAGAGCCTGTTACACAGAATGAAGTAAGGAAGAAAGAAAAAAACAAATACAGTGTATTAATGAACATATATGGAATCTAGAAAAATGGTATTGATGAACCTGTTTGGAGGGAAGAAATGGATATGCAGATACAGAGAACAGATTTGTGGACACACTAGGGGAAGGAAAGAGAGGGCTTTGTTTTTCTTAATATAATTTTGTTTACTAATTTATGGCTGCATTGGGTCCTCGTTGCTGTGCGTGGGCTTTCTCTAGCTGTGGCAAGTGCAGGCCACTCCCCAGGTGGGATATGCAGGTTCCTTATTGTGGTGGCCTCTCCTGTGCGGAGCCCCAGCTCTAGGGTTGCAGGCTCAGTAGTTGTGTTGCATGGGCTGAGTTGCTCTGCAGCACATGGAATCTTTCTGGACAAGAGATGGAACCCATGTCCTCTATATTGGCAGGTGGATTCTTAACCACTGGACCACCAGGGAAGCTCTCGATTGAGTTTAAATAAGATAAAGAGTTCTAACAACTAACAGATAGATATCTCTTTACAGTTTACAAACCCTTTCACATTGAGCTTATTCTATTTAATCTTTTGATAATATAGTAATAAAATGGTAATGCTACAAATCACAGTAAAAATAGAGCAGCTAATAATCAATCAGAAGTTACTCTAGGCTCAGCCATGTACAAAGAACAAAGTGGGTGTCATTATTTACAGAACTGGAAACAGGCTTAGAGGCATGAATAAACTCACTCTAATTTGCAGAGCTGAAAGAATTGAAAACTGGATTTAAACCTAGGCACTTCCAGAGCCTCACGTTCTGTGATGAATATTATTACTACAATAGAAGCATTTGTTGGAGGAAAACATTTTTCCATGCCACAAAGGCATTTGTTGGGTAAAACAGTTTCCAGAAACACTTCCCTATTTTCTTTCGTCTTCATTTAGCAGATGTTTGTCTAGGGACTTCTCTGTGAGACTCGGGATGCAGAGAGGAATGGAATCCCTAGGAGGAAGCACTCAGGAGCTGGGGAGCTGACATGTTCGATCATTCAGTGCAGCCCAAGGATGCTGCAATGAGATGTGAAGCTTCAGTGAGGACACACAGAGGATACAGTGGACCCTGTTGGAGGACTGTGGTAGGAGGGAGCTAAGGATCGGCTGATGGAGGAGGTGACATGAGCTGAGACTAGACTGAAGAAAGAAAGAGGCAAGTGAGAGCAAGGGTATTTCAAGCAAAGCAGGGAGCAAGTGTTAAAGGCATCAACCTAGAACACAGCATGGTATGTTTAGGATCTCCTGGTGGTTAGGTGTGAGCTGCAGCATGGAGGATGGGGTGTGATGTCCAGGAAGCAACATTAATTGGGAAAAACAAGGCTGTGTGACCTGCATTAGCTCTCATCTTTTAGACAGTAAGTTAAAATAGGCAGATGACATGATTATGCTTCTATTTTAAAATAGATATCACAGAAAGAATAGATTGGGCGGGGGGAGGGCAAAGACAACCAAAGAAAGAACCTGTTTTTGTTTTGTTTTTTTTCTGCATTATTGTTTGCTAACTTTAGATTCATTCCTTTTTAATTCAAACTGATCAGAATGCCACCCAAAAGCCTGAACTAATAACTTTTTTTAGAGCAGTTGTCTGGTCTTTCTGAGGGTGTTACAAATAGTGTTAGTGATAAAGAACCCATCTGCTGATGCAGGAGATATAAGAGATGTGGGTTCAATCCTGGGTTGGGAAAATCCCCTGGAGGAGGACATGGCAACCTGCTCCAGTGTTCTTGCCTGGAGAATCCCATGAACCTGGTGGGTTACAGTCCATAGTGTTGCAAAGAGTCCAACATAACTTAGTGACTTAGCATGCACACATGCTGGTCCTTCTGAGATCCATCCCAATTTCTTACTATCAAATTTTGTTTTTGAACTTTTATTGGACACACATGTCAGGTGTTGTGTTGGGGGACACGATGGTTATTTGTATTTAATAGAAAAAGGGATGGCTCTTAGAGAGGTTAAGCAACTTCCCAAAGTCACACAGTTAATTAGTAATAAAGCTGAGTTTTAAACTGGGGAACTGTAGAGCATTTGCTCTTAAGGCTATTTTTAAACTACATTATCTTAATGCTGCCTGTGGATAAGAACTTGACTTGAATTTCAATTACACTCCAGAGGCTGGAGGATCACCTACCCCTTAAGATAATCTACCTATAGTTAGTTACTACCTGACTCCACTTTACATATGAAACCAAACCATTTTGGAAGCATTGAATATTTTCCTTCTAGGTCCTAGGTTCTAGGTTGAACTTCTGGAATTGGTCCATGTCAACAAAAAAAGTTGAAAAATAGAAAATAGAATACAGGGAGCTCAGCTCCGTGCTCTGTGATGATCAAGAGGAGTGGGAAGGGGCAGGGGATGCATGAGAGGGAGGCTCAAGAGGGAGGACATATACGTATATATATAGCAGATTCACTTTGTCTATAACAGAAACTGTACAACATTGCAAAGCAATTATTGGGCTTCCAGGGTAGCTCAGTGGGTAAAGAATCTGCCTGCAAGCAGAAGATGCAGGCAGACGTGGGTCTGATCACCAGGTAGGGAAGATCCCCCAGAGTACGGCATGGCAACCCACTCCAGTATACTTGTCTGGAGAGTCCCATGGACAGAGGAGCCTGGTGGGCTACAGTCCATGGGGTCACAAAGAGTCAGATGCAACTGAAGTGAATGAGCATGCATGCATGCATGCAAAGCAATTATCCTCCAATTAAAAAAATAAAAATAATATTTTAAAAATAATAAAAAATAAAATAAAATTAGAATAAAAAAATAAAATGTGGACTTTATGGCTGAAAATGTCCTGGGAATAGCTACTGCAGTGTTTCCCAGCATGAACTCTTAAGGCACAGCATCATGTTGGGAGATTAATAGGTGCTCAGTGATAAAAGCCTTCTGGGACTAAATGAGGGAAACAGAGAATTAAACATGATGGAACTGCTCTTTCCCCATACTGATGCTTCTTAAAGCATCAATATGCAAGAGGGTATTGTGAATATTTAGGATTCAAGAAGACGGTATTTTTCAACCCGTTTTACTTCAAAATCTTTTCCTCTGACACCAGCTTCCCTCGCCTTTGTCCAGCAAGGAAACTGTAACCCAGAGAAATCTAGTGACTTAGACAACTAATTCTGGGCCACCAGAAAATTCTACTTTATTGAGCTACCAATACTATGCTCATGAGATGCCCCTATATAAGTCCAAATAAATCTTCTCCTCTTTCGGACAGTTGAAGGAGAGCAGTACTATATTTGTACTTTCTGGAAGTAAGCAGTTTCCAAATAGACAGGAAGCAAGAAGGTGATATCCCGCAGAGAGAGAAATTATTATCAGCTTTTATATCCCAAGCCAGTCAACAGTGAGTGCACTGAATCACGCAGTTTTGCATTGCACTTTCCAGTCCAAAAGCCTCCAAGTGGGGACTGCTTTGGACAATCCTGTTATTTCATTTGATTTGTTAAAGTTTCACTCTCAGCAAATTTAATCCTCATCCCTGGAATTCTATTTCCTTGTTATAATGAGAGTAAACAACTGGTCCATTTTCTTAACTCTGTTGACAGTGTTCAGTTGTTTTTCCCAGCACCCGTTCCTTTTTTTTCCTCCAGACAACTCCTGGCTCACTTTGTCTGGCTACTGTCTGACATGTCAGCTTACACTTCCTCAATCCCCAGCTGTTCTTCACTTTCAGGGGATGGAGGTTTCTTCGCATTAGACTCAAACGTGGTTTTGCACTTCCAGAGGGCTAATCTGTTTCCACAGCAACCCATAAAATGGGGGTAATTTGATGCCAGACCTGCCTTAAACTTTTTTTTTTTGCTAAAAGTTTTTGCATGTGTGTATAAGTACATATGTGTGCTTCCCAACTAAGCTCTGCTTTTAGAAAATCACTTCGCAAAAACTATGACCAAATTTCCAATTAACAGCAGAGTTCTGTCAGCCTTCTGGCTTTTTTAAACAATGTATTTTTATTAAGAAATTAAATTGAAAATCTATTTTATGAATAACATTTAGACTAAAAGTTATAAAAAGAAAATGAGGAAGTATAGTGTCTTTCATGTCAATTTTAATATGACTGTATTTGACAGATATATACCTCATCTTCATGGTTGTATATTGAATATGTATATATTCCTAATCATAACTCTATGAGGTATTATTTGTATTTCATAGAAGAGAAAACTGAGGATAGAAAGTTAGGTATTTTTTCCAGAATCATGCAATTCTTAATGAAAAAGTGGGACTTAAGCACATGCTCCTCTGACTTTCCATCCTCCATTTGCTCATAATATCAAGCTCATAAGAAAACATTATAATACAGATTCAGTTAAAATCCCCTTCATTCTTTTATTGGGCTTCCCTGGTGGCTCAGAGGTTAAAGCGTGTGCCTCCAATGTGGGAGACCCGGGTTCAATCCCTGGGTCGGGAAGATCCCCTGGAGAAGGAAATGGTAACCCACTGCAGTATTCTTGCCTGGAGAATCCCAAGGACGGAGAAGCCTAGTAGGCTACAGTCCATGGGGTCTCAAAGAGTCAGACACGACTGAGTGACTTCACCTTCACTTCCACCTTCATTTTTTATTAGGTTTATTTTCATGCAGAACTAAAATGTATTTTCTTTCCATTTATTTAATGCATTTTGATTTAACAAATTTATATTTTTACTTGAAGTATAGTTGATTTACAATATTCTGTCAGTTTCAAGTTAGTTTCAGGTGGACAACAAAGTGATTCGTTTCATATACATATATGTGCACTCGTGTGTATTCTTTTTCAGATTCTTTTCCACTATAGGTTATGATAGACATTGAATATAGTTTCCTGTGCTGTGCATCAGGTCCTTGCTTATCTGTTTTATATGTAGTAGTTTGTATCTGTTAATCTTAATCCTAATTTATCCCTCCCCCCATCAATTTAACAAATATTAATTGAATATTTGCTATTTTCTGGGCATTGTGTCAATTATTGGAGAAACTGAGACAAATCAAATATGTTTTTTGCTGCCAAAAATCTTATCATGTAGAACTATCTCATACTCTGACATAAACCTAAGAATCTAGTTGTTGATGTATACTAATAAAAATAATGTGCCTGAATTGACAACAATATAGCCTCAAAGTTATCCTATTTTTTAAAAACGCTGTAACAAGTTGATGTATTTCAACTGGTCAGTTCGTGTTCTTTTCTATGGCCAAAGCACAAATGCAGTCAGCCTGTTATCAGGGGGCAGTTTGACTAACAGCTATTACAATCACCAAATCTTAGGCCTAGCTTGGCTAAGAATGTAGTTTAAATAACTGAGTTAACTGTCATACTTAGGATAATTTCCTAATAGATAAAAGTCACTCAGCTAGTACCTATTTCTGGATCAATAAAATTGCTTTTGCCTGTATTATTCATGGGCTTCCCTGATAGCTCAGTTGGTAAGGAATTTGCTTGCAAATCAGGAGACCCCAGTTCGATTCCTGGGTTGGGAAGACCCAGAAGGGATAGGCTATTCACTCTAGTATTCTTGGGCTTCTCTTATGGCTCAGAGCAGCTGAGTGACACCCAAGTTGCTCAGGAGTTTCGGTGGAGCTGGGGTGCTGACTTGAACAAGGGCAGGAGGCCACTCCCCCCGCATCTCCTGTGTGTAACTGAAACCTCTCGGTCTGGCGGGAACTACTGGCCTCACCTGGAGGCAACCCCCTCACAGAGCAGAGACCACCCAACCCAGAGTCTGGAGCTCTTATTATTCCACACTAATAACAATAGCAGTTTGTTGAACACTTGTATACCTGGTCTGAGGTAATTATTGGGTCCAAGTACTAGAGGAGCGTGTACTTGGGAGAGGCATGCCGAACAAAGAGAGAAACAAGTGTGGTGATTAAGAGAATTGGTTTAGGAGTCAGAGCTAGGATAAAATCTAGGCTATGCCACTTAGGTAATATGAGACTCTGGACGGAATACTGCTTCTCTTAGTTTCTTCATGAGTAAAATAAGTTTAATCCCTCCTACGCATGAGAGCTGTGAGGACTGTCATCTGCAAAGGAGGTACCACAGTGCGTGGTGCATACTCAGTGTCCAAAGATGAGCACCATTATTGTAACTGAAACGCTGAGCTGAAGGCTCTAAAGGGCCAAAACCAGTGATACAGTGCGGGAAGGGATTAGCCTTCACATGTATAGCCTTCGCATGATTAGCATGTATAGACATGCTCAGGTATTGTGACGCCAGAATTTCACAGAGGACGAGCAGTGTGGGAGTCCATCGGGGCCCTCTGGATGTTCATGACACAGCCTTGACCCAGGTGCTTCTTCTGCCACTAAGTTTACAGTTCTTGGCTGCTACATCATCATCAATGAAAGACCACATTCTTGTTCTTGTTCCATCTCCGTGAGATTGCTCTGAAAAATCAGTGGTTAACTCAGGGCAGATGGGAAAAGGATTCTGGCTCTGGTTCATTTAGTCAAAAAGAAGACAGACCAAATGTGGACAACCTCAGCCCAGAAGGAGAAAATGTCATTAAGTGATTAGCATCAAAAAAGAAAGTTTAAAATCAAAGCCATCCTGCCTCCTAAATGTGTCCCAACTTCTAAAATCGAAAAGCAAATACAGAAATGAGTTCCTGGGATGTGGTCATCATTGTTCAATGAAGTCGCCTCTCCATTTCTGGGTAAGTACCCACCAAGTCAGCAGGCATCTAAGTAGCCTCCGTTTCTTCCTCTTATGTGTCACTGAGTGGAATGGTTCCTTGTAGAAGTGCTTGATTGCCAGAAAAGAGTTTCGTTAGTGTGATTTGAAGGTCTGAGCAGAAATAATGTCTTCCTTAGTTAAAATAAAACTCAAAGCTCTCCAAAGTTGGCACTCTCTCTGGGCAAATTGAGGATGGGTACAGCAGGGCATGGAACTCTTCTACTCCACTTTTAACTCAGATGAAGCAAGGGCCAAAAACCTTTTCATATGTTACTCATAGTCTAACTGTTAAAATGAGGAAGGGCTGGGAATTTTTTAAAATAACAACAGAGAGCCTTTTACAGCAAATGATGACAACATTCTCCTCAAGTTGACATACTTCTGTGGGACTGTATCAAGTAGTCAGAGGAAGGACGATATCCAGCAGCATTTGATGAGGGGTTCAATGTTGAAATCGAGTTTCAATCTTCTTGCTCCACCATCCTCTTAAGGCTGGTGCCACTTAGAGTCGCAAGATGACTGCACCCATTTTGGAAGTTATTTCCAGACATCATGATGCCCAGAGGAACAGAAGGACTACCTTTCTCACGGGCTCGTTTTAAATAACAAGGGAGTCTTTCCAGGCTGTCGCTGTGTCTCACTGGCCAGCACTACATCTCATGCATGTGTATGTGGTGTGATAGTCACTGGTAGTGAAAATGGGGCCCTGCATAATTTTCTTGGACTGATCAGGACTCAATCCCTGAAACTTTCCAGATGAACAACACAGTATGAAACAGATCAGGTCATGGAACAAAAGTCTTTCTTAGGAGGGCAGAAAGAAGATGGGAGAGGGATATTTTATAGGCAGAGTCAAAACGCAAGATTTAAAAACTCTAGGTGATAATGAAAAGCCAAAAAATACAGTGTCAGAAATTTGGAAAAATGTGACATTGCATGTTGTAAGCTGTTTTCCTGAGCTTGAAGTCTGTACCATTCATGCAGAACCCAAGAATGAAGCAAAATCTTCTCTATGTGTCTTTCTTCCTATTCCCAGATGGACTTCACCTAACAAATACCATCTTAGAAAGTACCATTTAGGATACCTCTTTTAGTCATTTAGACCAGAAATGTCCCTGACTGTTTTTTTATGAGCCAAGTCTAATAAATTAGTTGTTTGAGTCATTGGTATGAGATAAAATTTCTGAATCTATCTCTGAGCTCAGTGGGAAAGAGTGCATGTTATATTAATTGTGTCTTCCAAAAGCTGCAAAGACTTAAATGAAGAACCATGTGCCAGTTACTTGCCATTCGTTTTTCGGTTCGTTTTTATGATTTATTGCTGGATATTGAATATGATTCCCTGTGCTCTATGGTAGGACCTTGCTGTTTATCCATTCAATATATAATAGCTTGCATCTGCTAGTACTGAACACCCAATCCACACCTACTCCCTCCTTTGGCAACGGCAAGTCTATTCTATATATTTATGAGTCTATTCCCATGTTATATATAAGTTCATTTGTGTGGTATTTTAGATTCTATATATAAGTGATATCATATGATATTTGTCTTCTTTTTCTGATTTATTTCACTTAGAATGAACATCTCTAGGTTCATCTGTGCTGCAGCATATGACATTATTTCATTCACTTTATTGTTGTAGGTTCAGTTTCTGAGTCATGTGACCCCATGGACTGCAGCATGCCAGGCTTCCTTGTCCTTCACCATTTGCCAGAGTTTGCTCAAACTCATGTCCATTGAGTTGGTGATGGCCATCCAATCATCTCGTCTTCTGTTGTCACCTTCTCCTCCTGCCTTCAATCTTTCCCAGTATCAGGGCTGTTTCTAATGAGTCAGCTCTTTGCATCAGGCCAAATTACTGGAGCTTCAGATTCAGCTTCAGCATCAGTCCTTCCAATGAATATTCAGGACTGATTTCCTTTAGGATTGACAGATTTGATCTCCTGGCAGTCCAAGGGACTCTCAAGAGTCTTCTCCAACACCAAAGTTCACCACATCCATTTTTATGGCTGAGTAATATTCCATCATATTTATATACCACATCTTCTTTATTCATTCATTTGTTGATGGGCACTTAGGTTATTTCTTTGTCTTGGCTATTGTAAATAGTGCTGCTATGAATATAGGGCTGCATGTATGTTTTCAAGTTATAGATTTATCTGGCTATATGCTCAGGAGTGAGGTTGCTGCATCTTAAGGCAACTCTGTTTTTAGTTTTTAAGGAATCTCTATGCTGTTCTCCATTGTGGCTGTACCAATTTACATTCCCACCAACAGTGTAGGAGAGTTTTCTTTTCTCCACATCCTCTCCAGCATTTGTTACATGTAGACTTTTTAATAGTGGCCATTCCACAGGTACTTTTCATTCTTGGTAAGTTATTGGTCTACATTTAATCCAAGAGAAATGGAAAATTCACCATTCCTCATGGTTCTTCTCTTCTATCCAATGACCCATCTTTTAGCAGAGAATTGACACCAGAAAATGCCCTCTTTTTCCAGGAAATCTCATCCATAAGGATGCAGACTAGTCCTTTTAGGTCTCCACCAGTACAGTGGTCATACAGGATAACTACTTATATAAGACACAAATTACAAATAAGAAGGTTGTCTTTTCATTCACAGTAATGAGACAGTATCTTCTGCTCAAAATCATTTTCTTCCCAATTTTAGGTAATCAATTGCTCCTAAGTCTGAATTTATCCAAGTATTCTCTTTGTGTTCTCTGAAAGGTCACATTTTATACCTTTCTTCCTACAGTAGTAAATGAGCTCAGCTGAATGAATCAAATCCTTTATTAAATAACCTGGGAAGAATTTTAATAAGTAGAGCAAAGGATTCTGTCCAGGAAATTTTTTCTTACTTCAGAGGTCAATGAGATTTTCTCTTATTTCCTTACAGAAACATTTTTGTTCCATATTTTAAGTTTAGCTTTATTATACATCTTAAAACAATTCTTGAGAATGGCATGTGATCGAGGTTCTTTCTTGCTTTTTTCTTCCTTATGTGCATCTAATTTTTCTAGCACAACTTGTTCAAAATCCTTTTCTTTCCCCCATTTAATACACTGGAATTCTAATTAAAGCAATTGACATATTCACATGTGTCTATTAATAGATATGGACTCTGTGATGTCCCATGACTTATTTTCTACCCTTATGCAAATATCATACTGGCTTGATTACTGCAGTTTTATAGAATGTCTTTTTAAAAAGATAGTATATGTAATTTAAACTAGTTCTTTTTTTCCTCCATCTTAACCTAACATGTATAGGTATGTGGCATTTTATTATAAAATTTTAGAATTAGAAAGTCAATTTCTTCACAATCTCTGCCACGCTTTACACTGGTATTACCTTGAATCTATAGAAAAATACAGTGAACTGACACCTTAATAATATTCAGTCTTTCATATTTCATGAAAATGGTACCTTTCTCAATGTATTCATATCTTCACAAAAAGTGCTATAAGAAAGATATAGCAGATAACATAAGAGTCATAAATATTTGGTCATCAAAATACTCAATTAATGAAATAAATAGCAAATAGCCTATAAATGATCTTTGGCCTGTGTCTCTGACAAAGGATTCACACTGAGCACATATAAAGAATTTCTACAATAAAATATCAAAGAACAAGCAATCCAATCAAAATGGGCAAGACTTGGACTTTCCACAACAGATAATATATGAATAACAAAAAATAATATGAAAAGTTGTCAATATCATAAGTCATCAGAGAAATGTGAATTTTAATTTCATTCTTGTTTTTACTGAGAGAAGTAAAATAGTTTTTCTACATAATCACTTGTTTAAGAATGTTTATTGCATCTTTATCCTTAATAATTTCAAACTGGAAATAGCCTTCTATGAAAAGGTGAATTAATAAGAATAGTGTGGTATATTTGTAAATAGAATATTCTTAGCAAATAAAAAGAGCAAACTACTGATACATGCAACAAAAAAGATGAATCTCAAAACCATTATGTTGAGTGAAAACATTAGACTCAGAAAAAGATGTATCATGTGACACCATATATAAGAAGCCATGAATAGGTGAAACAAATCTAAGAGTAGAGATTAGGACAATGACTGACTCAGGAGCAGATGAATGACATTAATAGACAATGGAGTAACAGAACTTATCATTGGGGTAGAAGTAGTCCATATCTTTGGAAGTGGGTTGATGTTTACAATAGTCAAATATTATAGACTAGACATACTACATGTATACTTTATTGTATGTAAATTATAACTCAATAAAACAATGATTTGAAAAAGTCCAGGCATGAGAGTAGTGAATAGTAAGGCTAATCAATATTCTCCTTATAATTTCTCCTTTAAATTGCAAATTAATAGTATCTATAGACTGTTAAAAAAAACTTATTCAGTTTGCAGGTATGTATTAACCAATCAAGCAGATATGCTGATTAGAAAGTTGAATATAGCAAACCAGATTTTTGGAGAAAAATTTGAGCTGGAATATAAATGTAAGAATAGTTAAGATACATATGCCATGTATGTTGTTGCTCTGGACAAGGTCATTAACAAATGTAGAAAGTGGTGATAAAATATCCAGTAACTGATTCCTAGTGGCTATAGCATTAGAGGCTAGAGGGAAGAAATAAAATCACCAAATGGGACTGACAAGAAGCCATGAATTAATAGTAGGGATACTATAAAAATGTACTATTTAGGAAGCTGTAATGTATGGATGTGAGAGTTGGACTGTGAAGAAGGCTGAGCGCCGAAGAATTGATGCTTTTGAACTGTGGTGTTGGAGAAGATTCTTGAGAGTTCCTTGGACTGCAAGGAGATCAACCAGTCCATTCTGAAGGAGATCAACCCTGGGATTTCTTTGGAAGGAATGATGCTAAAGCTGAAACTCCAGTACTTTGGCCACCTCATGCGAAGAGTTGACTCACTGAAAAAGACTCTGATGCTGGGAGGGATCGGGGGCAGGAGGAGAAGGGGACGGCAGAGGATGAGATGGCTGGATGGCATCATCACTGACTCAATGGATGTGAATCTGAGTGAACGCCGGGAGTTGGTGATGGACAGGGAGGCCTGGCATGCTGTGATTCATGGGATCACAAAGAGTCAGACACGACTGAGCGACTGAACTGGACTGAACTGAACTGAATGGAATATTTGGGAAGTGTATAGGATCTGCCTGGAATGCTGGAGACCTGGGTTCCATCCCTGGATTAGGAAGATCCCCTGCAGAAGGAAATGGCAACCCACTCCAGTATTCTTGCCTAGAGAATTCCATGTACAGAGGAGCCTGGCAGGCTACAGTCTATAGGGTTGCAAAGAATCCAACATGACTGAGTGACTAACACTTGCACTTGCACATAAGAGAGAATTGAAGGAGAGGACTTGAAAATAGAAATTATGCCCAACTGTCTTTTAAGACAGAAGAAACAGAGATAATTTGTTCCTTATAACTCTATGGACATGAGTTTGAGCAAGCTCCGGGAGTTGGTGATGGACAGGGAAGCCTGGTGTGCCACAGTCCATGGGGTTGCAAAGAGCCAGACATGACTAAGCAACTGAACTGAACTGATATATGCAGAGGTAAGGGAGGAAGAAACAATAAGAACAGGCTCAGGAAGATGAGAACGCAGGGAGCAGGCTCTGCAGAAGATTGAGATCAAGGGGAATAATGATTGATGCAGCAACAGGCAATGATAAAGTTTGAAGTCACTGGGTAAGAGACAGGAACAGAAAAGGAGGGGAAAGCACAAACAAGGAAGAAAGAATAAGAAAGATGGACACTGTTCCCACATTTTTTCAGGGCTTTTTCTAGGGCTCTCCGCTCATTTATAACTTTCAGGAGGTGTGACAGGCATAGTGCCAGCAACAAGACATGATTGGCTTCTTTCCCATTGAACTGGGGCCACATGTTGCTGTGTTGAGGGAAACATAAGGTAGTTTCTCAGCTGGAGAGAAAGCTGCAACTGACCTATTATCGTGGCAGAATGGGAGAACAAGGGATGCATTGATTATCTGAGTCCTTTTGGCATGTAAGTATGCACAGAAAAAGACTGGAAGCAAAAATTTAATATTTGTTATCATTGTCCCTAACTACTTTCCTCAAGAGGAAGTATACTTTCACAGGAAAAAGGAATAAAATTGATCAGCAGCAAAGATACTATATCTATATTTCCAACAGTGTTAGAATACTTTTCCATAAAATATTAAATTGTATGTGTTTTCCATAGAATATAGTCTGTAAGATGCTCTAGGGAAACACAGTGCTCCGTGATCAGATAAGTCTGGCAAATGTGTATCGTGTCCCCTCTTGGAGATTTACTATCTACACTGGCATTTTAAAGTCTCTGAGAAGTCCTGCACTGCACTCAGTAAAAATTGCAACCTTGTTTAATGAAGTGCTTTCTAAACTAACTTGATAACAGAATCTGTTTTTGCTTAAGGAATTTACATTTCACAAAATAAGTGTTCTAAGTAACACAGTTTAAATCATGGTGATAGTACTGTTAGCAGAAACCCTTGATTAAGAAAGACTGCAGAAGTGCCAGAAGCCAGGAGAATAACATAGAAGGGGTCTTTTGTTTGAGAATACGTGATCATGGGTCTTACTGTCTTATGAAGGGAGTCAGCCATTCAGCAGCTCTCCACTTAATGCACATTACATGCCTGCAGTAGGTCAGGCGTGGCCCATACGGCTGCGGCCTTAGTGAACATAAGTCACTCACAGCGTTTTCTTTTGAAGATGAAGCATTAACAATGAGAAGAACACTGATGACAATTTAACAATCACTGATAAAACTGATTAATGGTCACATGGTTGACATAGCAATGGTTTAGAGGCTGAATCTTGATCACCCTTAATTGCTCCAGGTCTTCATTTTATCATTTACTGGTTGGAAATAGGATCGGTTCCATCTTCTCAACTCTATAAATCCCAGAATTTCTATATTTAAGTGCTGCTTGAAAGTCAACTTTTTTTTTTTCCTGAGCTCATCGCTTTCCTCTCAAATGAATGATTTGTACCACCTGCCCTCATGGAGTTTGCAGTCAGATAGAAAAATTGGCACAGGCAACTACAGTTAGCCCTGAAACAACATGTGTCCAAGGGTATGCAGGTATTTTACCTGGTCAGTTGAAACAGAGAATGTAGAGGTACTACACATAAAATGGAGGGACAACACTCAGTTATACAAGGATTACCCCCATATTGTCCAAGAGTCAACTGTAATTCATTTTTACTAATAATACTAACTTTCTGCTTTTTAAGTTCTTTTGCTAATGCCCAAAGTTTATTAGGTAAAAATATTTACTTCAAAGTTATCTCACCTGAGAGTTTTACCAAATATTCCCAAATGTGCACAATTTGCATCACCATTTTTTAGCTCACAACAGCAATTTCCCTGACATTCTTAATTCAGCACAACATATTTACAAATTTACATATTATGGCATCATCTCATTTCTAAATACCAATTTCTGTTAACAGTCACCTTAAACTCTGTTAGCTGTGGTAACAAAAGACCCTTTATAGCTTAGAGACTTAAAAGAGTCAAAGATTCCTTTCTGGCTTACATTCACGTCCAGCACATGTCTGTAGCTTTGCTCTACATATTCATTATGGACCTGCTCATCTCATAGAAGGGGATAATAGATAAGGCAGAATCATACTCCCAAAGCTTCTGATCATTTTATTCCCAATCATAATTCATTGACTAAAGTAAACCAAAGTCCAAGCCAAACTTTAATGCAGCAATAAATATAATTTCATAAGAAAGTGTCACTTGGGTATGGATCATGGGGAGAAGCAGGAAATATATAATCTACTATAACTGAGATAATAGTTACATAAAATAGAACAATTAGAGTTTTAAAGTTGAAAGGACCTTAGAAGTCATTTAACCCAATCAACACTTCTGCCTTATGGATGAGGAAAGCGAAATTCAGAAACTATAAGTAGCATATCCAAGCTCAAATAAAACTCTGACTTCAAAATTAGTGCTGTTGCTTAGATTTTTAGATTTATTTCCCTTACAGTGTTCTTGAACTATGATTGATGTATAATAAGCTATATAAATTTAAATTTCATGAATTGTGACATATGTATAAATTGTGGAATTATTATTACAACCAAGATAGTTATATATTCATCAGTTCTAAAACTTCCTTATGATTCTATGTAATCCATCTCCATGCAACACCACTATTCACAGATAATGACTTATTTCCTTTCTGATATATTAATTTGCATTTTCTAGAATTTTATATAGGTGGAATCTTATCTTATGTATTTCTTCTTTTTGGTCTACTTTCTTTTACTCAGCATAATTATTTGAGATTCAACCATGTTGCCATTCAGGTCCATAGTCTGTTCTTTTATTACAGAGCAATATTTCATTGAGTGGGTATATCACCCATTGTGTATCCATTTACCAGTTGGTTAGATATTGGACTGTTTCCACTTTTTAGATATTACCAGTAAAAATGTATGTGCAAGCTTTTATTTTTTTTAAGTACCTAGAAATGGAATGTTAAACCATATGGAAGGTGTGTTAAACTGCTGAACTATTTCCCTAAGTTATTTAGTAATTTTATATTTCTATCAATAGTGTGAGGGTTCTAGATGCTCTATAAACTTACCAACACTTTGTGTGATCAGTCTTTTTAGTTTTTGCCTTTCTTGTGTATGCATCCTAGTATCTTATTGTGGTTTCAGTTTATATATCTCTAATGAATATTATGCTCTTATTTGCCATCCATACTTCTTTGGTTAAGGGTTTTTCCAAGTCATATTATTGAGTGGTAGGAGTTTATTATAGACTCTAAGTACAAATTTTTGTTGATATGTGTTTGAAAATATTTCCCATAAACTTTAGGCTGCTTAGTCACTTTCATAACTATCTTGAAAAGCAAAAGTTTTAAAATTTTGCTGAAGTCTAACTTACTGATTTTTTTTTCTTTTGTAGTTTAAGCTTTTTTTCCCTGATTAAGAAACTTTCGCAAAATGAAAGTCCCTTATCCTTTTCTCATATAATTTATCTCATGCTTAAGACTCTGATTCATTTCTAGTTAATCGCTGAATGTGGTATGAGGTAAGGGTTAAAATTTATTTCATTTTATATATTCATATGTATTTGTATCATTGTTGATAATATTTGCTTTTCCCCATCTAACTGCCTCAACAACTTGTCAAAGACCGAATAACTATATAGGCACATTTTAATTCTGTTCCTTTGATCTATTTGTCAGCCTTGAAGCTGGTGGCTCAGATGGTAAAGAATCTGCCTTCAGTGCAGGAGACCCAGATTTGATCCCTGGGTCAGGAAGTATTCTTGCCTGGCGAATCCCATGGACAGAGGAGCTGGTGAGCTACAGGCCAAGGGACTGCAAAGAGGCAGATATGACTGAGTGACTAACACTTTCATATCAATACCATACTGTTCTATCACTGTAGCTTTACAAAAAATATTGAAATCAGATAGTATAATCCTTCAACACAGTTTTTTTTTTTTTTTCCCCTGAAGTTATTTTGGCTCCTGTAGGTCCTTTGCTTACATGATAGAAATTTATTAATTTCTATGCAAAACATTACTGGGGTCATACTTTCTTTTATCTTCTTTATCATAGGAATGGTAATTATATTAATTATATTTATAACAACTGTTTTAAAGTCTTTACTAAGTTTATCATCTCTGTCATTTTTGTATATATTTTTATTGATAATTTCTCCCTTCATTGTGGGTTGTATTTTCTTGCTTCTTTACTTGCCTGATTAATTTTTATTAGAATCAAGATATTATAGATTTTATCTTGTTGCACGCTAGGTACTTTTTAACTTTAGTAAATACTCTTGATTTTTATTCTGGAATGCAGTTAAGTTACTTGGAAACTCTTTGCTTCCTTCATGGCTTGTTCTTAAGACATTTTGGGTAGTACCAAAGCAACCTTTAACCTTGGGAATTTTTTCCTCTCTACTGAAGCAATACCCTTATGTGTATCCTCCCTGTGTATTAGAAGGTTTCTCCAATGCAGCTGATGAGAACACAAACTACTTCAAGCCCTGAATGAGTCGCAGGGGTTATCCTACCTGGTCTTTTTTTGGCGATTCTTTACCTGGCCCCAGGCACACACTACGATCAATGCTGAGCTGAACACGTGAGAGGAACTCTGCAGGCCTTTGAATCTTCCATCCTCTTGTTCTCTTTTCTTGCTTCCAGTCAGAAAGCAGAAAATAATAGGCTCACTTTGCACAGTCTCCTTTTTGTAAGAGATCACTATCCTGAACTGCTTGCCATTTGAAGTCTCAAAATTATTTTTTCATATATTTTATATATATATATTTTGTTATATCAGATGAGGAGGTAAATTTGGTCCTTGTTACTCCCTCAAAACTAAAAGAAGTTGGAGTTTTAGACTTGATTTAGCACTTTCTTAGTTTCATTAAATATTTATTTATCCAAACTACAGAGTTTTTAGCAGGCCTATGTTACTGTCAGAAACTTAAGCAAACCTGATTTGCAAGTTCAACAAGCTCAACATGAACCTTTAGATGAGATTCACTTTGGGGGATTGATTGAAACTAGTTCAGTTCAGTTCAGTCGCTCAGTTGTGTCCAGCTCCTTGTGACTCCATGGACTGCCGCACTCCAGGAAACTAGTTAGTGCAGATTAATAATGAGAACAGCGCTGCTAATATTAAGATCAGAATTAAATTACATTGGTACTCATTAGAATTTATATATTAAATTTCTTAGTTAAAAAAAAAAAGCCTCATGAATTTTACTAGCAAGGTAGCTGTGATTGTGTTAGAGAAGGTTAACACAGTGATGCCAACTGAGAGAGTAAAGGGAAAATTCATCACCCCAATTTTCTAGTACAAGAGTCTTAGAGTACTTGCTTGCTGAAAAGAATATGAGATACTATTCAAAATTTTTTCAGCTCTAAGAATTTGTGAAGCTTTAATTAGAAATTTTTTTTTTCAAGTAAATGGAAGAATCGGTCCTGTGGTTAATACTTGGTTTAGTCTCGCTGTTAGTCGCTGTGGGGAACCGATCGTCAGAGCATCCCGACTTGTTCATGCAGTCCCCTTCTGCGCCTCTCAGGAGTGCTCTCACACTGACTCTAGCATTGCCCCTGAGGCTTGACTTGTGCACATTTACAGATGAAATGTGAGCAGGAGCTTCAAAAGCATTTGCACTTTGGGTCTTGCTTTCTTCCTCTTCGGCTGCTTTGTGTATAAGCCATGTTGCCACTCCAGGTGTAAATTTGGGCTACCCTGCCAGGCATTGACAGACCACATTCAGATCCAGGCTAGGGATTCGTTTGTCCTGGCAGCTGTCCTGGCTGAGGTCAACTTCTAGGCCTAAATCAGCTCGGCCAAGCCCAGATATTGACAGGACTGTGTGCTAAATACTGGATTGCTGTTTAACCACTAGCTTTAGGTGTGTGTCTTATACAGCAAAGCTAATGGGCATACTCTTTAGCTAGTGTGGCCTCAGATGAGATGGCTGGTGTGCTTCTTGTATTTAGCACGAGTCACACTGGAATTAAAGCACAGCAGAGCATTCTGGAATTATGTCTTAGTCTGTTAGGATGACAATTTAAAAAATTAAGTAGATTGAGTGACTTAAACAACAAACTTTTTCTTATACTTCTGGATACTGGGAATTCCAAGAACAAGGCCTGGCAAATTTGGTGTCTGTGAGAGCCCGCTTTCTGATTGGCTACTGTAGGTCCAATACTGGAGGTGAAGCCGTTGGGAGGTGATTGGGTAATGGGGTAGACCCCACGTGTCCTCACAGGGCAGAACGGGGAGGGACCTCCCTGGAAACTCTTTCAAAAAGGGCACTAATTTCTTTCAGGAGGGCTCTACCCCATTACCCAATCACCTCCCAAATGCTTCACCTCCAGTATCATCATTTTGGGGCTAGATTTATTTCAACACATGAATTTGGGAGATTATAAACATTTAGTCAAAAGTAAATTAGTTGGAGTTTCAACTTTTATAATTAAAAGTCTGCTTAAAGCACATGATATCCTCTTTTGGTGTCTTTTCTAAAATATAGAGCAATGAGGTTAGGCACTATGTGTTCAGTTTGTTGAAAGTCAATATTCTGTTTAATATACATTTGAGACATGGTAGCCTATTTAAGCCTAGCAACTTCACTTTCACTTTTCACTTTCATGCATTAGAGAAGGAAATGGCAACCTACTCCAGTGTTCTTGCCTGGAGAATCCCAGGGACAGGGGACCCTGGTGGGCTGCCATCTCTGGGGTCACACAGAGTCGGACATGACTGAAGTGACTTAGCAGTAGCAGCAGCAATAGTGGTTAACAAATTCCTCAAATATTTACCAAAATTCTGTTTGAATAAAAGTGGTTTCCTACAGAATGTAAAATGTAATAGATTTTAAGAGTCCTTTATCTTAACCCATAGCAGAATCATCTATATGTTCATCTTCCTTTCTATACTTTTCCGTATCATTCTCATTCAGCCAGCAAATCCTATTGTTGTGCTTTAAAAATTCCCTTTAAACCTAACTGTTCCACCTTAATGCCATTTACAAACTTAAATCTGGATTAGCTATTTCTTCACTAAAAATCTCTTTGTTTGCCTCCAGTGCAAAATCTAACTGGTCACTGATATGGAGATTTGTTTCTTTTCCTCAGAGCATTCATTCTTACTTTTTGCCTATTGAATAGTACTCTGAATTTTCCAACACTGACATTTGGGAGCTAACAACTGTGCTTGGCTCTGAGAATGAGTTTTGATTGGTGTGAGCACATTAGCCTCTCCACAAATCCCTGCCATACTGACTAGCTCAGGGATGGGCACATGCGCCAAGTCCAGACACGGCCAAGGGGACTCGATTCTGTGACTTCAGTTGATCTGTTCGGGAAGCAGGTTCCCTTATTCTCCACTAGGCAAGAGCCAGTAAACACAGAGCCAGGAAGCAAGGCCATTGAAAGGGGCCAAGCTATGGAGACAGAACTAGAAAAGAGAGGCAAACTGGATCACATTGTTTGAACTACAGATGAAGCATCTTGAACCGTGATTATCCTGGACTAGTATCTCAAGTGAACCATTTTCCCTCTCCTTCCTTCTCTCTCCCCCCAATGCTTTCTTCCTTTCTTCTTCTTTTCCTTTTTCATTAGATATTTTGGAGCAAAGGATCCTAAACAATTATTTTTTCATGGTTTTAACCCAGACATTTCCCCATATTTCAGTGGCATCTGTTTATTCATTTCCCCCAAGCAATCTATAGTAACCAAGTAACATCATAAATAATCATTTAAATACATTTATGAGATTGGAATGAGTGCTAGGAAGGAAAAGTTCAGGATTCCCATGAGATCTGCAATGGGGGAACTCTATCAAGCTGGGTGTTGGGGAACCCTTCTCTGAGGAGGAGCCACTTCAGTTGAGACCTAAAGTCTGAGTGACAGTTTTACTGTTTGTTTTGCTAGAAGCAGGACTAGCCTTGCATGGCACAACCCTAGAACTCAAGAGAAGTAGGACGTCAGACTGTGGATGCTGAGCATCCAGGGATAGAGCTTGTCAGGAAACCCTTAGGGACATAGTACTCAGACATTTGGGAATTTTATTCTGAATAATGGGTTTCCCTGATGGCTCAGCTGTAAAGAATCCTCCTGCAATGCAGGAGGCGTGGGTTCGACCCCTGGGTCCGAAAGATCACCTGGAGAAGGAAATGGCAATATACTCCAGTATTTTTGCCTTGGAAATCTCATGGACAGAGGAGCCTGGTGGGCTATAGTCCATGGGGTCACAAAAGAGTCAGACATGAGTTAGCAACCCAGCAAGAGCAATTCTGAATAATGAGGGTTTTCTCTTTGCTTGTCACTCCTTTGAAACATTTTTAAAACAAATCTCTCCTGTTCCCATTTTCTTTTTAGATTTCTGCTGCCATTGGGTGTTACAGGAGCAAACATAACAGTCTTCAAGGGCAAGCAGAAGGCAGTACGATCTCCCCCTTCTCTGTAGCTTCTTTTTGCATTACAATTTCCCCCATGTTGTGGAGAGTTCCTCACCAGTGCATAAAACTGATGAGAAAGTTCAGATCACAACAGAGCACCCCTTAAAACAGACTGATGGACAGTCTGGTTCAATCATGATGGAAACACTTGTTCACTACTTTCAGAAAAACGGGGTTGCCTTTTGGCTGGGAACAGAATACAGCATCACAAACTATAACACAGGATATCAGGCACAGAATAGAAATTTCAGAAAATTGCACCACTTTTAGCAAGTAGCAGTTAGCACCATCCAGTGCTGAATACAAATATGACTTCACTCAGTGAGAGCTTGTGAACGTGTTAGATCTGGAGGACTTCTGTGTAAATTATGTTTTAAATTTAAATGTTCTGGGAACATGGGTTGGATCATTCCAGGGGATTTGCCTTAGAGATAGCCATTATCTGAGCTTCTGGCTTCTATTCTGCCAAATGGGGCCAAGAGCTTTCATGTCCAAATCCATTCGGGATGTGTCTTTTTATCTCAGAATATTTTGGCTTCTAAAGTATTTTTGTAACTTCTTTCTAGTCATTGAATAAAATGAATCTAAAAGGAGGGAAGATGCACTGGCTACTCTGATTCCTATCAGTATGGGAGAAACCAATGCTGAGTGTTCTGATGAGAAATTTATTTCTAGTCCTATTTTGATTTTCTGGAAATATGGACCCAGTTGACCTCAATATATTGATCCGTTCTTTCAAAATATTCATGGTTTCCTTTGTGACATATAAAGTGCCCCACTGGAGTTGGAGTTGTTTATTTACATGGTGACATACATTCAAGGGTTGGTGGTAAATATGAAATCTTTCTTAGAATCAGTGGGGAATGTGAGAAGAACTATCTCTTGGGGGGCATTTCTATACCAGAAGGGACTTCTCAGGTGGTGCAGGTGGTAAAGAACTCAGCTGCCAATGCAGGAGATACAATGAGATGTGGGTTTGATCCCTGGGTTGAGAAGATCTGATGGAGAAAGGCACGGCACACACTCCAGTATTCTTGCTGAAGAATCCCAAGGATAGAGGAACCTGTCAGGCTACAGTCCACAGGATCACAAAGATCTGGACATGACTGAAGCAGAAATATACATATATAAGAGGAGGTTTATTAATCTGATGGAAAACATTTGAGCAAACATAATCTTGGGAGCTTAGTGATAGTGCATTAGACAAGTCGGAAGAATCTTTGCTCATAGCTATTCTTAGTTTGCGTATTATTAGCTGGGATAAATTAAGAATGTTTCTTACTCACTTAATTCTTTGAATAGATGTTGTGAAGTTATTTTCTCTTAAGACTGTAAACTAAATTAGGGGCTCAGAAGAATAAGATAGTTAAAGGGGTTTCCAAAATCCTAGTAGGCATCTTTCTGGATAAAATATTTCTTGAAACTCTTTCTCAGATACATAGGAAGAGTTCTTTCCCTTAAGAGGTGTTTTAACTCTTCCAGTGGATACATGTGGGTGAAGCCATCCAGTAGTATAGTCTACTGGATAGACATAGTCTGATGTAACAATGTAGCAGTGGTTTAGTTGCTAAGTGTGTCCAACTCTTGTAATCCCATGGATTGTATCTCCTCAGGCTCCTCTGTCCATGGGATTTCCCAGGCAAGAATGCTGGAGTGGGTTGCCATTTCCTTTTGTAGAGGATCTCTCTGACCCAGGGATCAAACCCAGGTCTCCTACATTACAGACATCTCCTGCATTGCAGGAAGATTCTATACTGTCCATGGGATTCTTCAGGCAGGAACACTGGAGTGGATTTCCGTGCCCTACTCCAGGTGATCTTCCTGACCCAGGGATTGAACCCAGGTCTCCTACACTGCAGGCAGATTCTTTACCATCTGAGCCACCAAGGAAGCCCCATTATAGCCTTGTGGCTGCTAATGTATAGTCAGGCCCTTTAATTTGAGTTCATTGCAGTAGGAGTTTAATACAGCTTAGATGAACATGTAAGTACACGAAGAGCTGAGTTAAGGAATGAATTGCAAAAATGCAAATTCAGTATCAAGTATCTTATAGAAAGTGTTGATATCAATTGCTTTATTACAGAAGTATGAACACTGTTCATAGAATTTCCTATCAACCAAAGACTTTTTATATCTGCCTTAATAAGTAAATGAGAAAAATTTGTATTTAGTATACTTTTCGCACTTAGAGTTTGGTATCTTCTGCAGTACTATTAAAGTACTTGAAAAGAGTTTTTTCTCTTGAGCAAGCCAAGATCTTGCTCACAATTTACTTAGCTCATAAACATTTTTGTCCCCATAAATGGTACAAAGGATTCTCTTGTTGGAATGGTCATAAGTCCCAGGGATAATTTTTATTTTTTTGAAAATATTACCTTAGTTGAAAGGATTGTGAAGAAGGTTGGACAAGAATAGTTATCCTTTTCAGACAGTTTGAAAGACACATTAGAATGCAAACACATTCACAAATGCCTCTGATTCATCCATACTTGAGCCAAGGCTGGAATTCAGAAACTTCTCAAGCAAAATGGACATATACTGTTAATCTAATACAACTTCACTCAGGCAATGAACATGAATTTGAGCAAACTTCAGGAGACAGTGGAGGAAAGGGAGCCTGGCATGCTGCAGTCCATGGGGTCACAAAGAGGCAGCTATGACTTAGCAACTGAACAACACAACAGACTTTCATTTTCCTGTCAACAGTAACTTTCTTCTCTGAGTAACTATACCTCATGGTTCAAAAACCTTTCTCACCCCCTTCAAGCCTGTAAGTGGTCCATCTGAAGCATTTTCCCAGCGCAATGTGAGGTTGAAGAGAAGGTTCTCATCAGAGGCCTTCTGCAGGATATTCCGGTCTTGGGTGTTGGTCATGGTAGGGCTATGTCCTTTCCACTCTGCTAGTGGAGGGAGGAGGCTGGGAAACCACTCTCCCTGCCACATGGAGACCACCAGTGGGCAAGAGAAGATGCAGGAAGGTTATGTTCTAAGAGAATTCTTGAGTTCATTTCCTGTTCCCTTTCCTGCCTTGTGGGGCATTGGTATGTTCTTTGATTTGTGGCCACTCCTAGTTTTCTTTCATAAGTTTCCTTTCTTCTTTCCTGGTGGGATGCATAATTAGAAGCTTGGGCTTCAGTGTCAAACTGTCTCACTTTCAATTTCAAGTCATCTTACTCCCTCTGTAGGTGTGGACAAGTGCATTGAGTTTACTAAACTTAACTCTTCATCTGTCAGAAAAAGAGGATGAAAATAGTACTAACTTCATGGATTGTTCTGAGGATTAAGAGTGAAGATATATGAAATACTGAGCTAAATGGCTGGAATACAGTAAGCTCTCAATATATGCTATTTGTTACCACTTTTATCATTATGATTTAAGTTAGCCTCTGTTGGACATTCACCTCTTTTAAGAAATCAGTTTTGCTTATTCATTTAGTTTAGTCAAATATTTGCTATCATCATTGCCTTCCATAAAAATGCTAGATATATAAGATCTCAGTTAATGAGCTATTCTTAGAGTACATAATGTTGTGGAAATCAGCTTCCAATGTTCTCAAATAGGAATTTCATCTGAGATCAATGAGTGACTTTTCCCTAATTTGAAATGAAACCATGGCATCAAAAAATAAGTTTTTTTAACTTACTAATCTTTGATCAAACTGGAGCATTCAACTTTAGGGAAAAGTAAGTAACGTACATAATTTATCTAGTAGGTAGAATAGGCACTCAGCATCTAGGCTTTCTCTTTTATGAAGTCTGTAGATGCAACACTGACAGTGAAAGTGTATCACACTCAACAGATGCTGTCTTTACTCTGGACGAACTTTAAGTTTGTCAGTGCAGACGCTGTGTTTTTGTGAGTTTTCCCTTTTGGTCCATAGACATGTGACGTGTACGCCATCAAAAGAGGAAGGAACAGAAATGATGGGAACATAAAACATTGAGCAGAGCTGCAAAGAGAAAGAGACTTCTCTTTGACACATATTGTACAACATTTCCAAAGCCTTGGAATATTTTTGGTATATTTAACTGCAAAAGATTTTTAAGTCTGTAGCTGTTTTCTTTTTTTCTTTATCAGTGACAGTGCACGTCTGGGCTGACAGTACTCTGCACACCTATAGCTTTAATTACAGTCTGATATGCCTCCACCAGTCTGCTTCCATCATTCCTATTTTTGTGTCGGCTTGAAAGATCTTTTTAAAATAATATTAAAAGATGGTATTTAAAATTTTATTCTGGTTCCTGGAGTTATGATTTTATATACTGAAATTACCAAGGCCAAGTACATTGCTACTTGACACTAACATCATTCTCTCGATTCTTTCTCTAACTGGAAATTTGGGACATAGATTAAAACGGGGTCAAAAGACCAAATTGTGGAGGAAGAATTATGATAAAGTCTAGCTAAGCTTTGGAACAGATATTCAAATTTTTCTCTTGTGTCGATGTACACTGACATATAGAGAGCAAGAATAAAGCAATAAATTAACAGTACAGAAAAGACAGGACTAAATTAATTCAATGTGTTTATAGTATATTTTCAGTTCTGTTTGCAGAGATGTGAATAATTAAGAGGATGCATGTGTGTGCCTATGAAATATGTACATTGGAAAAGGAGACAAAACCATGTTACTTGTTTTCAACTAGTTTTATTTTTCTTAAAGAAAAACAAAAGTACTGTCTTCTTGGGTCTACTAACTTATATGGTCTGTTAGAAGGCCTTGTAATGGAATCTCCTTGGGAAAGATGATTCACTAAATTATATGTGCCAGAGGCAATTGTTTGCCTTTAGGAATCATCGGTGCATCTCAAATTGCAAAAGTCTATTATGTTTAAAGCAAGTTTAAAGATTTTAGTGAAATTCTGGATTATTTTTTATAACTCTCTTTTTTTAGGAAATAGAGAGCAATGTATTCTACAGAATGACCTCTTTATTAGTGCAAACCATATTGCTTTATAGATTCTACTGAGAAATTTGAAGTTTTACTACAAACTTGTTTTATGAGTTTATAGAAATGACTTACTCTCTTATTCACTGTGATTGTCAGTTCCCTTATCTTGAAAGTGGAGTAATAATATCAATCACAGGATTTTTTTAAAAGATTAACTAAGATATTTCCTGTGAATGATTTGTCCTCATTTTGGCACAAAATAATTGCTCAGCATAAGACCCGAGAAGTCTTTTAAAAACTTGGAATTACATAATTCCTGGAAAAGTGACGTTTCTTGAATTATATAACTTTTGGCAAAAGCATTTCTCTCACCTTGCCTTAACATAATGTTTTTTTGAAGTGGCTCTCCTTATTGAAAAACCAAGCACTGATCAAAAATGTCAGGATCTGAAATAATGATTCACAGCATTTAGGGAAATAGACCTGTCCAGTCTCCTTCCTCTGTTTCACCTGAGATACTCCCTGACGATACCTGAGGAGAGCTATCTAATGGTCTTCTTTCCTTCTGTTGGACTACTTAGTTCAGTTCAGTCACTCAGTTGTGTCCGACTCTTTGCAACCCCATGGACTGCAGCACGCCAGGCCTCCCTGTCCATCACCAACTCCCGGAGTTTACCCAAACTCATATCCATCATGTTGGTGATGCCATCCAACCATCTCATCCTCTGTCATCCCCTTCTCCTCTTGCCTTCAGTCTTTCTCAGCATCAGCGTCTTTTCAGATGAGTCAGCTTTTTGCATCAGGTGGCCAAAGTACTGGAGCTTCAGCCTCAGCATCAGTCCTTCCAATGAATATTCAGGACTGATTTCCTTTAGCATGGACTGGAAGAATCTCCTTGCAGTTCAAGGGAGAGAAGACTCTCAAGAGTCTTCTCCAACACCACTGTTCAAAAGCATATATTCTTCGGTGCTCAGCTTTCTTTATAGTCCAACTCTCACATCCATACATGACTACTGGAAAAACCATATCTTTGACTAGACAGACCTTTGTTGGCAAAGTAATGTCTCTGCTTTTTAATATGCTGTCTAGATTGGTTATAGCTTTTCTTCCAAGGAGCAAGTATCTTTTAATTTCATGGCTGCACTCACAATCTGCAGTGATTTCGGAGCCCAAGAAAGTAAAGCCTGTCACTGTTTCCATTGTTTCCCCATCTGTTTGTCATGAAGTGATGGGACCGGATGCCATGATCTTCATTTTCTGAATGTTGAGCTTTAAGCCAACTTTTTCACTCTCCTCTTTCACTTTCATCAAGAGGCTCTTTAGTTCTTTGCTTTCTGCCATAAGGGTGGTGTCATCTGCATAACTGAGGTTATTGATATTTCTCCGGGCAGTCTTGATTCCAGCTTGTGCTTCCTCCAGCCCAGCGTTTCTCATGATATACTCTGCATATAAGTTAAATAAGCAGGGTGACAATACACAGCCTTGACGTGCTCCTTTCCCGATTTGGAGCCAGTCCATTTTTCCATGTCCAATTCTACTGATAGTGCTCAGGTAAGCTGGGGCCTGCTTCCTTTACAGAGCACCCAATAACGAGAGTGATTCCGGACATGGTGAACATAATGAAACCTCTTAAAGGCCCTAGTAGCTTACAAGTCTTGAAGCACTTTTTAACAGATTTTGTTTGTTTGTTTGTTTCCATTCTGGGGTTGGTAATCACCGATTGTCATCAGCACTGTATTTCACTATATTTCTAGTCCTTGGGTGCCATATGTTAGCTGTTCTTTCAGGCTTCTACTTGTAGTTGCAAGGGACTTGGTAAATGATGATATTGAAACATTCCATTGCAGAGCCTTAGCCAGAATTTGGAACTTGGCTTACAATGGAAACAATGCTGAAAGCAGTTGGTTCTTAGACTGCTTAAAAGACTGTGAAGACCTTGGCACCAAATTGAATTCTGAATTCTAACAGCCATTGGCCATTTTGTGTAAACGAAAGAAAAATGTAGAGGAAGAAAGAAATGGCTGCTTTGTTTCTAATGTAATTTCATTAATCATGGCCAAAATTTTAATTATCCTGTTAAATCTTTTTTGACACTCTCCTACACCCCACTCTGCACCTTTCTTCTTCTGGCAACTTTTCTTTCTGACACTTTATGCCTTTTTTTTTTTTTTTTTTTTTTTTACTTCTGAATAAACACCCCTTCACTTTACATCACTCCAGGTTTTATTATCTTTTTTCCTTCTATCAGAATTCTCATTGCCTCAGTTACCTTGTTATTATAGAGATAGGTGAAGCATGATCCAATAACACCAATTAACAGGTATACCTTTAATGATATTTCATATGCACCATGGGCTTCCCTTGTGGCTCAGCTGACAAAGAATCCACCTGCAATGCAGGAGACCTGGGTTCAATCCCTTGGTTGGGAAGATCCCCTGGAGAAGGAAAGGCTACCCACTCCAGTAATCTGGCCTAGAAAATTCCATGGACTGTGTAGTCCATGGGGTTGCAAAGAGTTGGACACAACTGCGTGACTTTAATTTTCACTTTCATATGCACCACACTTGGCTATAAGCATTTTCTGCAAGTCACTTAGCCCCACAAACATCCTGTGAAGTAAATCCCATGATTGACATTATTTTACAGATGAGAAAATGAACATAGAATGAAATAACATTTATTGTTTATGTGGCATAGTTTGCAAGAGTAGAACTGAGATTTGAACCCTAACAAAGTGACTCTAGAATCAATGTATGTAACCATATTGTTTATCCAGTATTAGACTAGGGGTAATTTCCTTGAAGAAATTTTAGGCATGTCAAGCAGTCTGGGGAAGATGTTTTGGGGCAAATGAACTAATGTGGGATGGGTCTAGCCTGGATCTAAACATTAGGGTCAAATCCCTTTTGTGTTTCTGGAATCCTTCCACTTTCCACTATGTACTTTCAATTTTGCCTTGAACCTAAAACTTCTCTGAAATAAAAAGCTTAAAAAAAATTGCCATGAAGTAAGTACCTCAAATCAAGTCTTTGAAATAAACAAAATATGTAACAGTGTTGTCCAGAAACTGGCTTCTTGGTGTGAAAATGAAAGGCTTGCTAAATTCCATCATCATTATAATGCATAACCAGAATTCAATTTATTGTGTGTCACTGAATACGTTCAATGGAAATATAAAGCCATCAGCTATTTAAATGATTGCTTTTATTTCAATGTGGTCATAAAATAATGGCTTCACCAATTGTTTGATAATAAGCAAGTAAACACATAAACCTAAAAATTATGAGTCAGGATGAATGTTATAAGCTCGATGTGACTGAGAATAACAAATGGTCTATGGTTACTTAGATGGGGGTTGGGAGAGTTTAGTGAGGAAAATGACATGTGAATTGCAACCTACCCTCAAGGAACACATAGCTGGGTGTGGAACACAGACCAGGGATTAATGACGTATGATTCAGTTTGATAAGTAGTACCACAAATCTGTGAGTGCAGTGATGAGAGAACAAAGAGGAGGGAACAGCTCTCTGCTCTGGAAAATCTGCACAGACCTCATAAATATCTGGGCTGGGACACAAAGTAAAGTAGGAGCATGCTAGACACAAATTATGTGTTCTCTATAAGTTGCTAATGCCAGAGGGCTCATGGGATAGATTCATAACATGCTTTTTAGTACATGCTGTACTCTGTCACCCAGACTATCAGTACCACTCAAACGAATCACTGTTTTAGAAATTCCTTCCATAATGAGTTCCCTGGTGGCTCAGATGGTAAAGAATCTGCCTGCAATGCTGGAGACCTGGGTTTGATCTCTGGGTCGGGAAGATCCACTGGAGAAGGGCATGGCAAACCACTCCAGTATTCTTGCCTGGAGAATCCCAAGGACTGAGAAGCCTGGTGGGTTACAGTCCTTGGGGTTGCAAAGAACCTGACACGACTGAACGACTAACACTTTCACTTTCCATAATAAGAGAGAGCCTGTATTCAATAATACAGGCCTGGTCAATCTGAGGCAAGGGAGATGCCAAAGGGCTAGTTCTCTCACCCACATTTGAAGATTTCTCTAAGCTCTGAAGGTCTGTTCAGGTTCAGAGCTACCTTAGAATCTATGGTTAGCTGAGGTCTTGGCTATGACTTCATGGCAATTCAGCTTCTCCCTCCGCTCAGTCCCATGGCCTATATTCCCCTCTGCAAGGGTTGATCTTCAATAAACTCCTGCAGGCAATTATCCATCACAGTTTGCTTCCAGGGAAATTGACTTACAATGAATCCTCAATAAGTACTTATTGATTGTCTGCTTGATTGAAATTTATTTAGGAATAAAAAGGGCATTAAAACATGTATTAATTATTATTACTGACAGCTACAGATATGAGGGGTAACCTTTAAAAGACTAAGATCCATATGTTTCAGTAGCATTCATTTGTAAAGTGTGCTCAGTTGTACCTTTTCTTGGTGCTTTGAATAAACTTCCTTGGTGTTTCAGATGGTAAAGAATCTGCCTGCAATGCAGGAGACCTGAGTTTGATCCCTGGGTCAGGAAGAACCCCTGGAAAAGGGAAGGGGTACCAATTCCAGCATTCTTGCTTGGAGTATTCCATGAACAGAGAAGCCTGGTGGGCTACAGTTTATGGGGTCACAGAGAGCTGGACATGACTGTGCAATGATCAGTTTCACTTTTTCTGCAGGTTCCTCTATTACTTGTAATGTTGATGTTTAAAGATAAAGTAAATGACTCTCATCCTGTATAGCTCCCAAATCAAACTCTTGAGGAGAGTTTCAGAAATAACACACTTTTATTTGATGGATAATTTGGTTTTATGCATTATGAATTGTATCCATGATGCTGCAGAAGTGTAAATGGAATTTATACTAAAGACATCATCGGGACCTCCAGGTGAACTCTCAACTTCCAAGATTCAAGGAGGAAGAATCGAGATGCAGGTACAGATGCAGGTTAGTCATTGGTAACAATTCTTCTGCCTGTACTTTTCTGGAGTCTTTTTGGGTCATGGTTTGGTGCTGTCAAATGTTTGAGTCCATGATAAACTCCAGCTTTCAAATTATTATTACCCCATGTAACTTCTGATTTCAGAACACTTCCACAGCCTGGAAATGTTGGCACAGGTCGTTTTGATTGTATAATTAGAGATGCCTCCCAAAGCATTGTTATTTGACTTTCCTTTCCAGCATTCTGGAGATTTTGAGAGAAGATGTCTAGCCTCCCGTTAGTGTGTCTATCAAATCCTGTTGATTATTATTCAGTGTAAGACTGAGATGGCTGATGAAATAAATGAGGAGAATAAACAGCAGAATTAGTTTTTAATTTTCTTTTTCCCTTGATTGCTCACAGTGTGTGTTTGCAAAGGCATGAAATTATGGCACCTTTTTTGTATGAGAAATGCCAAGAGCTTGTTTAGTTTGTAGTGCGAAAATGATGATTTTTCAAAGACCCACTTCAATAAAGGTAAAATGAAAAAGAAGCATTTTAAAAAGAAAAATGAGAACAAAATAGTTTCAGTTTTGCTTTCCCTAAGCTCTCTTCTGTACAGTTATCTTACATTTCTAATGAACAGCTTTACAGTGATAGGTGGGATATGAATCTGACAAAGCCACGGCTGCTTTCTTTTTCTTCCTCTTGTTTCCTTCCCTTCCTCCTTATGTCTTCTCTTGCTTCTTATTTTCTCCTCCTCCTTCTCCTTCTCCTCCTCTTTTCTTCTCCTCTTCCTCCTCCTCTTCCTTCATGTTGGGTGATATTTTAGAATTATGGATTATTTAGGGTTAATTATGTTAATGATCAAAGGGACTGCGGGCATGTGTCTTACTGAAAAGATACCATTCATTTCCTTTGCTTTTTCCTGACCCATAGTCAAGTCAATTCATCCCTAATATGTTAATGATGAGATGAGTCTAGACTCTTTTAAACATCTTTTTGGGTTTTTACTTTGGACTTTTTTTTTGGGGGGGAGTGTCATACTAAGAGCTTTGTTCAAGTCACTTAGCTAATTAATTGCTTCAGTTCAGTTCAGTTTAGTTCAGTTCATTCGCCCAATCTGTCCAACTCTTTGCGACCCCATGGACTGCAGAACGCCAGGCCTCCCTGTCCATCACCAACTCCCGGAGTTTACTCAAAGGCAAGTCCATTGAGTTGGTGATGCCATCCAACCAGCTCATCCTCTGTCTTTTTCTTCTTCTGCCGCCTTCAATCTTTCCCAGCATCAGGGTCTTTTTAAATGAGTCAGCTCTTTGCATCAGGTGTGAAAGTATTGGAGTTTCAGCATCAGTCCTTCCAATGAATATTCAGGACTGATTTCCTTTAGGATGGACTGGCTGGATCTCCTTGCCATCCAGGGGACTTTGAAGAGTCTTCTCCAACACCGTGGTTCAAAAGCATCAGTTCTTCGGTGGTCAGCTTTCTTTATAGTCTAACTCTCATATCCATACATGACCACTGGAAAAACCATAGCTTTGACTAGATGGACCTTTGTTGACAAAGTAATGTCTCTGCTTTTTAATATGCTGTCTAGGTTGGTCATAGCTTTTCTTCCAAGGAGCAAGCATCTTTTAATTTCATGACTGCAGTCACCAGCTGCAGTGGTTTTGGAGTTTCCCCCTCCCCCCACCCCGAAAAAAATGAAGTCTGTCACTGTTTCTATTGCTTCCCCATCTATTTGCCATGAAGTGATGGGACCAGATGCCATGAGGCTGGAAGGATAAGCAGCGGCCTTATCTATGGTTCAGGATAGGTTCCAGAACTTTTCTTTATCTAACAGGGTTGTGAAATCATGGAAAGATTTTAAGCATAAGAGTAACATGCTCAGATTTATTTTTTAAGTAAATTTGGAGTCTGGGCTCAATAGTGAACAATGAGAAGGCATATGACCTGTAAAGAGTTATAGCAAAAGAAGAAAGACATCGGTCTAGACAGGAGTTGGCAGCAGCAGTGTTGATTAAAGATAGAGGAGAAATAAATGGATTTTAGAGATTTGAGCTAACGTACTTGTTGGAGGAGGAGGTAAATGAAAGAATAATTTATAGATTCCTGACTTAGGCACTGGGATGGTTAGATGGTCTTATCATTTGTGGAAATGGAAAATAACGTAAATAGGTGTGAAGGGGAAGGTGGATTGAGTACTCAGCATGTTGAAACTGAAATGCTACTAAGGTGTGCAAGTGGAGATGGCAAGGAGTCAAGCTGACATATAGATCTGGAACTCAAAAGAAAGGTCTGAACTGGATATAAATTAGGAATTCCATGATATATGAATAGTAACTGATGCTTTGGGCATAGGTGCCTGGAAAATCCCATGGACGGGGCAGCCTGGTGGACTGCAGTCCATGAGTTTGTTACGAATAGGACACGACTGAGTGACTTCACTTTCACTTTTCACTTTCATGCATTGGAGAAGGAAATGGCAACCCACTCCAGTGTTCTTGCCTGGAGAATCCCAGGGATGCGGGAGCCTGGTGGGCTGCTGTCTGTGGGGTCGCGCAGAGTCAGACACGACTGAAGTGAATAAACAGCAGCAGCAGCAGCAGCAGCAGCAGCAGAGGCCATCTTGGGAAAACCCACTGTGTGGTGTTTAGAACGAGGGAAATGTAGGGAAGGAAAATCTAGGGCCAAAGCCTAAAGATCGTGAGCATTTCAAAAGATGTGTCTTTGTATATGCGTGTGTCTCTCTCTGTGTGTATCTGTGTGTGTGTGTGCATGTGTATATTCACGCATGTGTGCCCTCACATAGAGACTGAAATAGAGAGAAGAGCAATTATGTGGTCTGAGAAATGGGGTTTGAATGAGTGGTTTGGGGGCACAGAGATTTGGATACTGGAAATGCACAACCCTGCCTGTGTGAGCTGGTAGCTGAGTTAAGTGGAGGAGAAGGCTTTGAGTATGAAGAGGTCAACAAACAGAGATGTGAGTGGATATTACAATCACCCAAGATAACTGCAGAAATTGGTTAGTTCAGACTCTGAGTCACATGCCAGGAACTATGAATAAGGGGGAAAAGCATAGAGGTAATACTTTTGTAATAATAATAATTCAAGAATTATTTGGAAAAGCAGTAATATTAATAATTAAGATCTACAGATCACTTTTCTCTGCCAAGAGTTAATTGCTTTACTTGCATTATCTCCATTAATATTTACAATAAAACTAAGGACATTATTATCCCAACTTTAGAGCGGATGAAACTAAAATCACACCAAATGCTTGATTAAAACAAGGGGCTGTCTGACTAGGGAAATCATAATTTTATTCATTATTTTATACGACCAATTTTATAAACTATAGCGAGGGTTAATTATGACTTGTAAACATGAAGAATGTATGTGGCTGTTGAACTCTAGAGTGAATACAGATGTGAAAATCTGAGATGTTAAAATGACTGCATTTTTGCTTTTCTTTCCTCCATGTTCAAGTAATTAAACCCATGCTTGAGTGATAAAAATCATGGCCTATTAGTCTACAGACAGAACAGGGATTTTTGTCAAAATAAATAGAACGCCTGGATTCATAAAGAATCAATGAAGATGTCCATCGTATTCACCCCAGTGCTGAGCTCATAGGTTTAATTCATATGCTGGCCCCTTTCCTGTAATGTCATAGAAAGTGAAGTTGCTCAGTCGTGTCCAACTCTGTGACCTCATGGACTGTAGTCTACTAGGCTCCTCCATCCATGGAATTTTCCAAGCAAGAGTATTAAAGTGAGTTGCTATTTCCTTCTCCAGGGGATCTTCCTGATCCAGGGATCGAACCTGGGTCTCCTGCATTGCAGGCAGACACTTTACCATCTGAGCCACCAGGGAAGCCAGTAATGTCAAGGAGAAGGTGACAATGAAGACTATGGACACCAGAGAACATTTTCTTCTTCCTGATAAACTAGGCTGAAAGCAAAGGTAGCCTCTAGGAAAAACTAAAAATAATTAAATAAATAAAGCACACACTATACTCTAAGTTATAAGCACAGTTATAATGCAGAGATGGCAGATCAGGGTTAGAAGTCCTGAAAGACTTCATGGATAAGATGGATCTTAAGCTGGACCTGGAGAAGCAAGGATTTGACAATTCCTGAGACTTGAACATCATTTTTAAGGCCTTTTAACAGTAGAATATTGCTGTGTTCTCTATCATTGAGAATTTTCAGTGTGTTCTTACTGATGTACACCGAAATGAATACTGAAACAATTCCTACAGAACATTCTAGATGTTCACTAAACTCTGCATGCTTTCATGCTCAGTTGCATCCAATTCTTTGCAACTCTGGACTGTGGATCCTCCGCCTGTGGGATTTTTTCAGGCAAGAACATCAGAGTAGATTGCCATTTCCTCCTCCAGGGTCTTCCCGATTCAGGGATCTAACTGGCATCTCCTGCATCTGCAGGGGGATTCTTAACTACTGAGCCATCTGGGAAGCCCCTCACTAAGCTCTAGGATAGATTAAACAGATGAAAGACTGCACCTATGTATAGTTATTAAAACTCAATATACATTGTATCTACAGTTAGCTTTTAAATAACATGTGCTAATGGTATGTACAGTTTTAAAAGTAGAGAATAGACATGGATGAAGCAATAGGTAGACATGGATGCTTACTCAATCAATAGACCTGGATTGGAGTAATAGGCAGGTGTTTTTTTTTTTTTTTTTTTTTGGTCTTGAGACTCTCTGAAAACTATTGATAACATTTTCCTTTCAGACTATCGTGTGTGAGAGGAGATGGAAAGGGAACAGAAAATGGTTGAAAAACAGGGATGTGCATTCTTCCTCATGACTTGCTTATTTTTAGAAGAATTTGGGCAAGTACCATGACCTCTGTAGCCTCAGGTTCTTCATCAAGCAAATGAAAAATTAAACTTGAACATACATTTCCATGATTTTGAGTCTATGTGGAGCATCTAAGAGCTCCTTTATAATGCCTCTACCTGGAGTGATGCTGGGAGGAGGCAACCCTGGTAATGGTTTCATATATTTTCCTGACTTCTGAGATATTATACAAGTCATTTCTAATTGAAATATCTATCTATCTATCCATCTATCTATCTATCTATCTATCTATCTATCTATCTATCTAACTATCTATCTGTATTCCTTAGCTTCCCCAATGGCTCAGCGATAATGAATCCACCTGCAATGCAGGAGATGCGAGAGATGCAGGTTCTATCCCTAGGTCAGCAAGATCCCTTCGAGGAGGCAATGGCAACCTGATCCAGTATTCTTGCCTGGAGAATCCTATGAACACAGGAACCTGGTGGGCTACAGTCTGTGGGGTTGAAGACTTCGGACATGACTGAAGTGACTGAGCAAAAGCACATAGACATTCTCAGTGATTAATCACACTTATTTAAGTCAACAACTTGACTAGAGTGAATTTGCCACTTTGACTTTTTGTACAGAAAAGATAGGTTCACTGTGAACCTATACTTTTTTTGCTCATTATTGAAATATCTCATTCATGCATATAGAGGAAGATCATTGGTGATGTATATTTGCGACTCTACGGTGACAACTATGCAAAAGTTTTCTTTAAGTAGCTTGTTTTTCAGGGGATTAGACTTTTTCAGGGAGTGTTTACTCTCGGCAAATCATGAGTGAGCTCTCAACTAAGGATATTTAATTTCAGAATGTTGGCAGAAGACCGCATGGGACTCTTGCCTTCTCTCTCCATCTCTGACTCTGTCTCCTTTATGCTCTCTCTCTTACACACACACACTCCTAACGAAATGCAAAACAAAAGCATGAAAACACTGAAGTTGTAAGAGCTAGTACCTGTGTGTACTTCAGCTTCATGAAGAATCTAAACTGAAATGAAATTTGCCAGGACCTTATTTCTGAACAATTTTAATGATGATGGACACATGATTGAGTATGACATTTGAAGGATTCAAGTTTAAACATTCAGAGACTTCATTTTCTGAGCTATTATTTCATTGGCATTTGAAGCATGAAAGCTAAAAGAAAGTATTTTTTCACCCTTGGAAGCAAGCACATAACTCCCATTAACTCCAGAAGGAGGAATTATACATGAGAGTGAGGATATACAACACACAAATAAGTATGCAAGTTCAGTCTCCAGATTAACCCCATAGCCTGTGATAGATCTTTGAAAGCCTTTATACTCTATGAAATCAATAATCCATTATAGCTCATACTGGTGACTAAATGACTTCGGGGATTGGTAATGGCATCTGAAATCTTTTACCTTTAAGCCATGGATTGTAGTAAATCCTAAATTCTGAGGCATCACCATCTAGTTGCTGTAAAGGTGTTTGGATTCAACACCTTGAGGCAAATAATGGCAAATAATAGATACTCAATACATATTTATTGAATGAAGGATCCACAAAGAAAAAATTAGTCTTTGGTCCATACTCAGATCTCTTCTGATCCTCACCTCTTTAATAGCTTGGCGTAGTTGGGTTCTGTTTCTGCGTGCTAAGTCCCTTCAGTAGTGTCTGACTCTTTGTGACCCGAAAGACCATAGGGTTAGGCTCATCTGTCCATGAGATTCTCCAGGCAAGAATACTAGAGTGGGTTGCCATGTCCTACTCCAGAGGATCTTCCCAACCCAAGGATTGAACCCGCATTCCTTATGTCTCCTGCATTGGCAGGCGGGTTCTTCATTACATGGAGTGTAGCCCACTAGGGTCTTCTGTCCATGGAATTCTCCAGGCAAGGATATTTGCTAGAAGAAGGGTAGCCATTACCTTCTCCAGGGGATCTTTCTGACCCGGGGATTGAACCTGGGTTTCCCATATCACAGGCAGATTCTTTATCATCTGCACCACCAGGGAAGCCCTGCTGCTGCTGCTGCTAAGTCACTTCAGTCGTGTCTGACTCTGTGCGACCCCATAGATGGCAGCCCACCAGGCTCCTCCGTCCCTGGGATTCTCCAGGCAAGAATACTGGAGTGGGTTGCCATTTCCTTCTCCAATGCATGACAGTGAAAAGTGAAAGTGAAGTCGCTCAGTCGTATCCGATTCTTAGAGACCCCATGGACTGCAGCCCACCAGGCTCCTCTGTCCATGGGATTTTCCAGGCAAGAGTACTGGAGTGGGTTGCCGTTGTCTTCTCCCCAGGGAAGCCCTATTTGTGTTCTGCTGCTACTGCTGCTGCTGCTGCTAAATCGCTTCAGTCGTGTCCGACTCTTTGCGACCCCAGAGGCAGCAGCCCACCAGGCTCCCCTGTCCCTGGGATTCTCCAGGCAAGAACACTGGAGTGGGTTGCCATTTCCTTCTCCAATGCATGAAAGTGAAAAGTGAAAGTGAAGTCGCTCAGTCGTATCCGACTCTTAGAGACCCCATGGACTGCAGCCCACCAGGCTCCTCCGTCCCTGGGATTTTCCAGGCAAGAGTACTGGAGTGGGAAAAAAAAAAAAAAAAAAGAGTACTGGAGTGGGTTGCCATGTCTTCTCCCCAGGGAAGCCCTATTTGTGTTCTAATACCTGCTAATTCCCTCTTCTCATCTCTGACCCAATAGATGCTGGTTATACCTACTTCTATTCATCTCTTTATTTCAGTCATAGTGTTCCTTCTGCTAAATCACAGTAGACTTTATTTGTAATTGGACTTGCTAACCAATAGCTCTTTTTGAGAGAGAGAAAGTGTGAGGAGTTGAATCAACTTACTCTATGGAAGCAGAACATTGACAGTGGCTCTTAGCTTTTCAGAATTATCATTTCTAAAAATAACAGGCAGAGGAGAGAAAAGACCAGCATCCCTGATGTCTTGCATGAAATCTGGCAAACAGAGATATTAAAATAACTCTTGACAAATATAAAAATGAATAGAAGCAGGAATAATAAAGTAACATGCTTCAAAAATCTATATGCAGCATGATATTAAAAAGTTTTATTTACATTTCTGTTATGTCAAGAATACGAAAAACCTTTGTCTCGTCTCCATTTTTAAAGATAATAAAACTTTGAAAGAAGGAACTTTCTCCACAACACCCATCTTATATGTCATTGAACCAAAATTCTATTCCAGGTCAGCCTGACACAATTTTGGTTTTGCTGCTGTTATATTGTTCTGGATTGTATTTTTTTTTCCTACCACTATTTTTATATCCTGATCATGGAAGAGGGTTTACACTGGCAGCGAGAGGCAGTATCTGAGCCTTAGTTGTACTTTCATGGTATTTATGATCTCAGGCCCAAGCTAGGCCAAGTCATAATGACAATGACTAATGCGTTTAGAGATATCATATGCTTTAGCTTGCATGTATGTCCTTTTAACACACACTATACCACTGGATCACTACTGTGAGGAGTAATGTGTGCACATATTGTCATCATGCTGTTTTGCACCTGAGAAGACAAAACTGAGATCCATAGCACTGGCAAACTATAAGCACCCTAAATCCATAATCTACCTTAGAGTTTATTTTTGATGTTGTACATCCTATGGATTTGGACAAATGTACAGTGACATGTGTTCATTATAAAACTATACAGAATATTTTCACTGCCCTAAAAATCCTCTGTTCTCTGCCTATTCATCCCTTACCCCCCCTACCAACTCCTAGAACTTACTAATTTTTTTTTTCTTCACATCAAAAGAGAAAATACTTTTCCAAGAAAAGTACCTCTGAAAAAAAGGGAGAGATGAGTCTTGAGGTCACAGTGCTCAGTTGTGGCTGACTCTTCGAGACCCTGTGACTATAGTTCCCCCCCCCCCCAACCCTCCCACTCTGTGCCGGCTCCTCTGTTCATGGAATTTTTCAAGCAAGACTACTGAAGTGGGTTGCCATTTCTTTCTCCACATGAGGTCGATGGCAGACTTTAATTTTCTTTTAAAGTAAGAAATGATTCTTATTTATATGCTATGGGAAAATGATTTGAATATACAGAAGAAAATAGCTCGATTAATGGAGATGGAGTCCAGAAGAAGTGAGAAAGTGTAGAATTCACACCAGGGGTTTAAATTGACTTTTGCCAGCTGTTTACTAAAAAAACCGAATTTCTATACTAATCGTTTTCCAGAATGTCCCTCTCCCCACCTACCTTTCTAACACACACATGTACACACACACGCTCACTTGGACCTTCTATCTGCTGAGTGTGACATTGTGTTTCCACATTGCCACACTTGCTAATGACATCAGAAGGACTATTGACTTTTTGAATCCCACTCTTCTTGGAAAATATCATAAAGTGTGGTCGGAAGCATATTTTCCAGTTTGTACTCCATTTGATTCCTCTGGTTTATGGAAATTAATACATAGTTTAGAGAGTTTCACTAAAATTTCTTGGTAGATAAATATCTATTATCTATCATCTACCTACCTATATCTATTGATAGAGACATATTGATAGAGCTATCTATTGATAAGGAACCTAGGTTTCCCACATTGCAGGTGGATTCTTTACCAGGTGAGCCATGAGGGAAGCCCAGGAATACTGGAGTGGGTAGCCTATCCCTTCTACAGAGGATCTTCTGGACTCAGAAATTGAACCAGAGTCTCCTGCATTGCAGGCAGATTCTTTACCAACTGCACTATCAGGGAAACCCACATTTATTGATAGATATATGTTTTCCTTTTTACAGAAAAGAAAACCATGATCAAAATGAAATTCAGCTTACTGAATGGGAGAAAACATTTGCAAATCATAAATCTGATAAGGGAATAATACCCAAAATATATAAAGAACTCATACAACTCAATAGCACAAATAAACTATTGATTAAAAATGGGCAAAAAATCTAAATATACATATTTCCAAAGAAGGCATATAGATGGCCATGAAAAATAACATCGTTAATTATCAGGGAAATGCAAATCAAAACCACAATGAGGTATCACATCATATCTATTAGAATGGCTATTATATAAAAGAAAAGAAATAATGGATATTGAAAGGAATGTGGAGAAAAAAGAACCCTCATTGGTGGGAATCTAAGTATGAAGGTTCCTTAAAAATTAAAAATAGAACTACTATATTATCCAAAACCTCCATTTCTGGATATTTATCAAAAGAAAAAGAAACACTAACTTAAAAGTATTTCCAGCCTCATTACTTACAGCATTTTTTATATTAGCCAAGATATGGAAAAACCTAAGTGTCTGTCAGTGAATGAATGGATAAAAGGTACAGGTTTATATATACAATGGAATATCGTGTGCATGTGTTAGTCACTCAGTCATGTCTGACTCTTTGTGACTCCATGGATTGTAACCCACCAGGCTCCACTGTCCATGGAATTCTCCAGGCAAGAATACTGGAGTGGGTTGCCATTAAGTTCTCCAGGAGATCTTCCTGATTCAGGACAATGGAATATTATTCAGCCATAAAAAAGAATGAAATCTTGCTATTTGCAATAATATGGATTGACTTTGAAGGCATTATGCTAAGTGAAACAAGTCAGACCAAAAAAAAATTGAATGATGTTTCTTTTATGTGGAACCTAGACAAAACAAAACAAAAACCAAACTCACAGGTAAAGAAAACAGATTGGTAGTTGCCAGAGGTGAAAGGTGAGGGGAAGGAATGGGTGATTTTTTTTTTTTTTTGGTCTACTTAAATTGAATCAATTTTTAAAAAGATTGAAAAGGAATGCAAAACAGTACAGACAATTTGGAAAATAGGACCTTTCTTATAAATGTAAGATTTACCTCTTATGTGATTCAATAATCTCACTCAATAATTTATTCAAGAGTAATGACAACATATGTCCACACAAAGACCTGTGTGTGGACGTGCTTAGCAACTTCATCATAGCAAAAGTGGGAACAGCCCAAACTTCCGCTGACATATGTTTAAACAAATTGTACAAAATTTATACAATAAATACTATTCCACAGTAAAAGACGAAGTAACTATGGATAAGCAAAACTAAAGGGTACACCTCAGAAATCATTACACTAGGCGAAAGAAGCTAAACAAAAAATGCTGTATTCTGTAAAGTTTCTTTTATATGATATTCTACAAAAGATAAGCTATAGAGACGGAACACAGATTAATGACTGCTTGCGGTTGGGTTTGGGAATAGGAGCTGGCTATAAAGGGGCAGTGTAGGGATAATGGAGCTTTCTATAGGGAACTGTGGCAGTGGTACACAGCTACTGCATTGATTAAACCTATAGAACTATCTGTCGTGATAGTCAAGTTTACTGTATGAAAATTATAAATGTTTGATATATACCAGATTGTAAGTTCAGTTCAGTTCAGTCACTCAGTTGTGTCCGACTCTCTGTGACCCCATTAATCGCAGCACTCCAGGCCTCCCTGTCCATCACCAACACCCAGAGTTCACTCAGACTCACGTCCATAGAGTCAGTGATGCCATCCAGCCATCTCATCCTCTGTCGTCCCCTTCTCCTTCTGCCCCCAATGCCTCCCAGCATCAGAGTCTTTTCCAGTGAGTCAACTCATGAGGTATGGCATGAGGTGGCCAAAGTACTGGAGTTTCAGCTTTAGCATCATTCCCTCCAAAGAAATCCCAGGGTTGATCTCCTTCAGAATGGACTGGTTGTATCTCCTTGCAGTCCAAGGGACTCTCAAGACTCTCTTCCAACACCACAGTTCAAAAGCATCAATTCTTCAGCGCTCAGCTTTCTTCACAGACCAACTCTCATACCCATACATGACCAATGGAAAAACCATAGCCTTGACTAGACGGACCTTTGTTGGCAAAGTAATGTCTCTGCTTTTCAATATGCTCTCTAGGTTGGTCATAACTTTTCTTCCAAGGAGTAAGCATCTTTTAGTTTCATGGCTGCAATCACCATCTGCAGTGATTTTGGAGCCCCAAGAAATAAAGTCTGACACTGTTTCCACTGTTTCCCCATCTATTTCCCATGAAGTGATGGGACCAGATGCCATGATCTTCATTTTCTGAATGTTGAGCTTTAAGCCAACTTTTTCACTCTCTTCTTTCACTTTCATCAAGAGGCTTTTTATTTCCTCTTCACTTTCTGCCATATGGGTGGTGTCATCTTCATATCTGAGGTTATTGATTTTTCTCCCGGCAATCTTGATTCCAGCTTGTGCTTCTTCTAGCCAAGAGTTTCTCATGATGTACTCTGCATATAAGTTAAATAAGCAGGGTGACAATATACAGCCTTGACGTACTCCTTTTCCTTTTTGGAACCAGAGGTACCTAAAATGAAATGCAGACTGTGACAAAGGAATCTAACTGAGTTACAAATGACTCACCTAACCACTCTAAAGAAAGCCAGAAAGAAAGGAACCAACTTAAATAACTATGGAAACAGTGATGTGACTGAAAAACTGACTGTTAAAGACAGACTGCAGCCTACTAGGCTCCTCCATCCATGGGATTTTCCAGGCAAGAGTACAGGAGTGGGGTGCCACTGCCTTCTCTGAAAGATGAAAAGAACTGTCCACAAATGCTGTACGCTAGTTGGTAAATTCCTTTCTCAGAGTGGTATGGGTTCAGCAATTCTGAAATTGCATTATATGTATACTAGGGTTGAACATACAAGTCAATATACTGTAGCTAATAAGTCATATTGCTTACTGTCTGAGAAACAAATTGCAAATCAAGATAGAGTTGACTGTAAGAATGAATCATATGGTGGACTGGGTTGCGGTTATTAATAAAGCTCAAAGGTATGTTTTTTAAAATGTGTATAAGGTAAACAGAGTTACAAAAGAATATATATATATATATGTATGTATGTATGTATATATATGTACACATGAGTTATTATCCATACACATGGTTCCTAGATCTGTCCACTGAGAGCCTAGAAGCAGTCACTCCCTGGTAGAAATGAGAACTTGCAAGAATGACTTTGGTTTTTAAACACCATTCTCTGTTATGAGAAATCAGGGATCCTTGGAGAATTGACTGATTCTCTGGAAGAAGCAGAATGAACCATCTTAAAAGCCTCTGGGCTAAGTAGACCCATCAGCCAATGGCAGTCCTGAGACAGGTGCAGGTATGAGAAGCAACCACCCCACCCCCACTATGTTCTCTGCATCTGTGGCCTCTATTTCTCCATACTTTTGCCTTTTCCATAATGCCATACAGTTGGGATCATGCAGCATGTAGTCATTTCAGATGGGCTTCTTTCACTTAATAATACAAATTTAAGGTGCTCCATGTTTTTCATGGTTTGATAGCTCACTTTTTTAGTGCTTAAAAATATATTATTTTCTGGATGTACTATAGATTATTTAATCCATTCACCTCCTGAAGAGCATCTTGGTTGCTTCCAGGATTTGGCAATCATGAATAAAGCTGTTACAAATATCCATGTGCAGGTTGTAGAAATAAGTTTTTGCACCCTCCCCTGTCTTTTGTTTATAATTCAGGGTTTGAAATAATTTCTTAATAATCTGCTCAATTCATTTAAAGAAATGAAACCCTTCTGAGCCTTGGTTTCTCCAGTTGTTAAGATATAGTATTTGTTCCACTGAACAGGAAAGAAGCAAAGATAAAATGAGGTAAAACAAGCAAGCACGCCTTCAGTTATTACAATCACCATGCCAATGTAAGATATTGTCATTATTTTCAAAGGGCAAGAACAAAGAACAATGAAATGTTTTAGTGGGATATCCAGTATCAGCTCTTTGTAACAATTTTGATTTCCATTTTTCCAGGCAAGGTCAGCTTGTCTCAGACGCAAGTTTCTGATGATTCCCAATGTCCAAGGTTTTTACATTTAGGGAACGTGTCTGGATCATGCTTGAGTCCTGCATTGTGTCTTACGCATAAGAAGAAAACAAGTAAATGTGTGTGGAATGGAAGGAATTTGATTCCCTGGAGGCCAGTTCCATTTCTGCTAAGATAAAACAAATGTTTCTCAGTCAGATTCTAATCCAGGTAATGGGTGATGTAATAAAAAATGCAAAGTGGAAGGAAACTCTATGTAATAGAAATGGAGGAAAAAATACAAAAGGAAATTCTTTTGTCCTCCATGTTGATGTCTCTACATTCAAAATTATTCACTTGCGAAGGATTTATGGACCTAGTGCACTCTTTCTTCCTACTGCTGCTGCTGCTTCTGCTGCGTCGCGTCAGTCGTGTCTGACTCTGTGCAACCCCATAGACGGCAGCCCACGAAGCTCCGCCGTCCCCGGGATTCTCCAGGTAAGAATACTGGAGTGGGTTGCCATTTCCTTCTCCAATGCATGAAAGTGAAAAGTGAAAGTGAAGTCGCTCAGTCGTAACCAACTCTTCAGGATGGTTCCTACTCAGTTCAGTTCAGTTCAGTTGAGTCGCTCAGTCGTTTCCGACTCTCTGTGACCCTATCAATCGCAGCATGCCAGGCCTCCCTGTCCATCACCAACTCCCGCAGTTCACTCAGACTCAACGCCCATCGAGTCAGTGATACCATCCAGCCATATCATCCTCTGTCGTCCACTTCTCCTCCTGCCCCCAATCCCTCCCAGCATCAGAGTCTTTTCCAATGAGTCAACTCTTCACATGAGGTGGCCAAAGTACTGGAGTTTCAGCTTTAGCATCATTCCTTTCAAAGAAATCCCAGGGCTGGTCTCCTTCAGAATGGACTGGTTGGATCTCCTTGCAGTCCAAGGGACTCTCAAGACTAAAGGGACTCAAATCTTGAAATCAGTCTTTTCATCCTATAGAGTTTACAACTTTGTTACAGAGATAGGATATGATCACAGGAAACCATGAAAAATAATAGTATGATTAAAACTAGTATTTATTATTTGTGTGTGTGTGTGTGTGTTCAGTTATTCAGTCATACCCGACCCTTTCCAGCCCCACAGACTGTAGCACACCAGGCTTCTCTGCCCTTGGAGTTTTTTCAAGCAAGAATTCTGGAGTGGGTTGCCATTTTCTACTCCAGGGGATCTTCCCAACACAGTGATAGAACCTGCCTCGTCTTTTGTGTATCCTGAATTGGCAGGCAGATTCTTTACCACTGCTCCATCTGGGAAGCCTTGTTTATGATAAACACTATATGAGATCATATAGTATGTCTATACTCAATATAGTATCTCAATACTATATGAGACATGCACACATGTCAGTATTCATATGCACAATTTCTAAGGCAACTATCACAGTTACTGTAGTAGATAGTATAGTTAACCTAACCATACAAATGGGAAAATAGGTTAAAAAGGTTGATTTATTCATAGTCTCCTAACTGTCACATAGAAGATCTGGGATTTAAATTCAGATCTGCATAAGACCAAATATCCAAGTTCTGTCATGTGAATAAGCCTCAAATTTGTGTTTCTGATGAAAATATCAATGATAGCACATGGTCTGAAGCATCAGCTAATGCTTTCAGTTTAAGTGTGTCCCTAAAGGATTAATGTATTTGGACAGGCTGGTAAGAACATTCATATTGTGAGAAAAGATCCTAAGATGTTTTTAGAAACATCTTTCTGAAAGAGAGAAAATTGCCAGGTTGTCTAAACATTTTCATATTGAAGGCACTTTTTAAAATTTAAATTGTATCATTTGAGTTATGACTTTCTTTCTTATTTAATATGTGTCCATCCAATCCAATCATCACCAAGTATCACCGTGTACCAGCCAGGTAGATTCCTAGGGTCTAGAAATACAGCAGTGAATAAAACATAAAAATCACTACCCTGAATACAAGAAAGAGGCCCCACTTTGGAGATGCCGATGTGTGAGAAGTTACCAGCTGAGATACGTAGGAAACATCTTTAGAGACACGTAGGACATCTGCTTCCCTGACCCTTCACTCCAAAGAAACAGTCTTAAGACCCTTGGGGAGGTGAAGGGGATGCCGAAGGACCTCCTTCCATCCTCAAAACCTCTGGAAAAGGGACAGAAGCAAACTCACATGCTTCTGGGGAGAGAGAGAAAATGTTTCATATTTTACTCACTATGTTATAGCATTCCAAAAAAGTCGATGGAAGAGATGAAAAGAGGTATTGGATCATGCCTATAGGAGTCACAGGACTTATGTACCCTCTTAACCCAAAGCAACTGCTGAAGACACAGTTACAGCTCGGGGGTGTGGCAAACACCTTGTAGTTACTGTTGTGTTATCTAATAAGCTGTTTATAGTCAGTGGCCTATGTATGGAACCATTTCTCCCACTGCCAAAATATGCAACAATGGAAAATAGAGAGTGACTGCTGCACTCTTCTCTAATTGATCCACTTGAAGCAGTTTTATTTTTGTCTTCAAGGGATTTAAAGTGGTATTAGGAGAAGTCATTATCTCCCAGAGAAATTAGGCAGATTAGTGAGCAGCTGCATGAGTTTTTCAGCAGCGTGTTCGCTAAGATCCTGTGTATCATGGGTGTTGCACACCACTGGGACCTTTGGTGGTTGCTTCTTGGAGACACTTGACATTTACAAAGACTTGTGGGTTAGTTTGTAAGAATCGCCCACTTCAGGGCTGTGGGCAACTAGTATCTTTGGTAGCTACCCTTCTGGTCTTTGTTCTCAACTCTTCCAATGTTACAGGATAAGTTTTATACTTACAGAATAAGCCTCTAATTCTATATTAAGTCACTCCTTCTGGAATACCTAGAATGGCTTCTGTTTTTCTCTATGAATTCTGGTTGATATAGGGTCTTTATGATTTGGGTGTGTTCTCAGTGAGTGATAACAAATTGCCAAAGTGGGTAGAGGTTAGGAGGCTGGGGTGAAATGGTGCATGTTATGAATTGGGAAAAAGCAAATATGTGTATGTAACCATGAAAGTCTAGCCCACTGGAAAGCCATCTTAAGGGTATCTTTGTATGTGGATATAATAAAATCTTTACTTATATGAAAGCAGTAAAATCTGCCTATAGAGAATACTCAGCTTACAACACACTTTCATGCACACTAACCCTCTTAGATTTGAGAGAGGTCTCACAGTGGAGAGGTGATATATGTATCCTCTGTCCTCACCTGAATCTACTCAATAGTCTTATCTCAACACCATAGCAAACCTGGAAGTTGCTATTTGCCCTTTATCTTGTTTATTCCTTTATTCCTTTATAAGTCATGAAACTTGAGGCTTTGAACCATCAAGCTCATTTCATTCACGTATTCATTGAACAAACGCACATTGGTCACTTACTGTGTGTTAGGCGTTGTGTCAGGTACCATGGAGGGGCTTCCCAGGTGAAAGGGCTTTCCTGGTGGCTCAGATGGTAAAGAATCTGTCTGCAATGTAGGAGACTTGCTTTCTATTCCCGGATTGGAAAAATCCCCTAGTGAAGGGAATGGCAACCCATTCTAGTATTCTTGCCTGGAGAATTCCATGGACAGAGGCACCTGGAGGGCTGCAGTCCATGGAGCCCCAAAGAGTCAGACACAACTAAGTGACAAACAGCAACAACAACGAGGGATGAAGGAATAAACAAGAAAACCATCTCCTGGCCCTCATGCTTTTTTAGCGAGAAACACTGACATTAAATAAATGATTTTTAGTGCAAAAATATGCTTTTACCAAAGGGAAAGCAGAAGGTGATATGGAAACTTTAATTTTAGTGCTACATAGAGAAGGCCTCCCTGGGGAGCTAATACCTAAACTGCTACTGAGACCTGAAGAATGGCAAAGCAATGGTGCCTTGCTCAAACTCACGCAGACAGGAAATGGAAAGCCTAGAATGCAGTTCTGGTTCCCTTTCTTCATGACACAATGTTTGGGTTTGACTGCTTTCCTAATTTGAAGGAGGGAGGCTTTTCCATATTTGTATCAATCTGTAAATTAATAAGTTATCAACTCCTCTTTAGTTCCCTGAACTGCAAGGTGATCAAACCAGTCAGTTCTAAATGAAATCAACCCTGAATATTCATTGGAAGGACTGATACTGACGCTGAAGTTCCAATACTTTGGCCACCTGATTTGAAGAGCCAATTCATTGGAAAAGACCCTGATGTGGGGAAAGATTGTGGGCAGGAGGAGAAGGAGGTGATAGAGGATGAGATTTTTGGATGGCATCACTGACTCAATGGACATGAGATTGAGTAAACTCTTGGAGATAGTAGAGGACAGGGAAGCCTGGCATGCTACAGTCCATGGAGTCACAAAGAGTCCAACTCAACTTAGTGACTAAACTATAAACCCGCTGTGGTTAGGTTGGTTTGGCTATTGCTTCCTTATGAATAGTATAAATCTCAACAAAGCATTCAAAATCTATGTGGCAGGGCCTAAGCAATCCTAATACTTCATAAATACTCATTTCTTTTCTAAGGTGTATAAAGGGACATGAATTTATTAAATTGAATTATATGGATTTGCTGATGTTTAATCATTTTTACTTTAAAAAGGACAGTTTTATATGGCTCTTACCTAATACTGAACTAGCAAACCCAGTGCAAGGTTGGAGTGTTCTATGCAATTCTTGCAAGTCCTTTGTCAAACACAAGCTATACATCAATAAAACAAAAATCACCATAGATAAAAAGTGTAAAACCTGAATAACCATGAAGTCTGGGAGAACTCCCACATTTCAAAAACTATCATGATAGTTATGGAGAGAAAGCACTCTTTTAAAAGTTGTCTAATTACAAATTGACTTTACCTAGTCAATAATTCCAGAACTGAAGAAGAACTGCAGGATATAATTGACCTTCTGGTTCAATCAATAACAAATTGACTTAAAACAGTCTAAATTATAGTGAAGATCATGATGACATTTAGAAGTACACTTTTTAAATGTAAATTGCTTGAAAGTTTTGAAATGAGCCATTGTCTCATAATGGTTAGACAAAGTCTGCAACAAGTAAATATTTTCAATCCTAGCATTTTATGTTAAGGAATATTTTCAAGCAAATAAATAATTTTAAGATTTCCATTGATAACGTTTTATTTAGAAAAATTTATGTAATTATTTTATAAACTCTATGGTTGCTTGTGAAGTGGAGAAATTTATTTCCATTTTTGACAAATCTTGAAATTGATAATTACTTGGAGGAGAAGAATTTGACAATGTGTGCTAAAAAATCCAGTGAATGTTTTGCTCACATAATTTCAACAGGGATGTTATTACCTGCAAGGGGGAGACAAATTGGTCAGAAGAAGAGGGAGGAACCTTAGTCTTTTAACATATAAAGTATACTGATACCCAATTTCCCGATATAGAAGCTGATTAAATAAATTGTGATATATTCCTAAAATGATATGATATGTACTCTCTGCAAATGTGGAAGAAATTTGTTACGGAACATGTTCATATTTTCATAATTGGGAAAATACTGCATAGTATTATCACTTGGTCAAAATGCATATTAGCATTTATATATAGAATGCTGCTGCTGCTGCTAAGTCGCTTCAGTCGTGTCCGACTCTGTGCGACCCCATAGATGGCAGGCCATCAGGCTCCCCCATTCCTGGGATTCTCGAGGCAAGAACACTGGAGTGGGTTGCCATTTCCTTCTCCAATGCATGAAAGTGAAAAGTGAAAGTAAATTGACTAAAATAATTCATATCGAAATATCTTAGTGCTTATCAATGAGAGGGAAATTACAAATAATCTTTTCCTCCCTTTTCTCTGCTGTTTCTTTTAATTATTTGTTTCTATCAATTCAATACCTGTGCATAACTTGAAATTTCAAACAATAATAAATGAACTAAAAAATTATATTAGAGATTTGCTGTACCTACTCTTTTATTTCAGCGTCCATGAGGCAACAACTTTCAGCCATTTTTCCCCATTGTCTCCTCTGTATAACCTACCTAACTTACTATATCTTGATATCTTGACTTTTTGTTATTGCTATTGCTTCCAGGTGTATTCTATTATTAACTTCTTATCGTATTAAGGTTTATCTTATATTTTCTTCAACAATCAGAAATACCCTTCCATCCACCATATATGGATACATTTATATTATAAATTTTGAATGCTCTGTATAATGTTTATAATAGTGAAAATGTTTATTGTTGAACTGTATTATTGGCTATTTCCTTTCTTATTCATATATTTTTCTTGAAGCTAATAATTATTTTGTTTTATTAACTTTTCATGAGCCTAATCTTTCAAATTCTCTAATATTAATGAAAATCCTCTCTGTATGAGAAAATGTTTCAGATTTTTTTTTTCTTGCAAGCATTACTTCTGTAGTCTACTATCTTCCTATTTTAATTGTTATTCACTGGTTAGGAATTATTCACAGCTGTTATCTTGGAACTTTTCATTATTAATATCTTGGAAATTCTTTTTTCTCTTACTTCCGTTATTTTATCCTGCTCCTTTATTTATTTTGCTGTTTGTGTTACTGAAGTACAACCTTTAGTGATTTCATATTAAAGAACATATAGGAGATAAAAATGTTTCAATCCAACAATGCTGTAATTCTACTCATTTACTTTATTAATAGCTTGGCTGGGTATAGAATTTCAGGGATTCTCAAACAATTTTTCCTTAGAAGTTTGAAGACAATGCTAAGTGTCTTTCAACTTCCAATGTTGGTGAAAAAACAAATGGTATTATAATTTCATATACATTGCATATAACCTTTTTTTTTTTTTTTTGGTCTCAGGGATCTTTAGCATATTCTCTTTATCCTTTGCATTCTAAAATTTCACAGTGGTATACCTGGTTGAGAATCTTTGTGTTGTTGTCATTTATTATGTTGGGTATTTTGTGGTCTTTTCATTTGGAAAAACACCTCCCAGTTATAGAAAATTTTCTACTCTCCTCTGGAATTCTTATATGACTTAGATGGTGGACATCTTGAACTGAGTCTAATTTTCTCAAATAACTTCTGTATCTTTTAATATTTTTCCAATTTTTGGTAGTTTCCTTCAAGTTTATCTTCCAGTCCTCTATTCAAGAGCTTAATTTTTAATTCAAAAGCTCCCTTTTTATGCTGTGTTTCTCTTTATAGAAATCAATATTTTCTTTTTACTTCATATATTGCATATAATTCACATATATATAATTTGTGAAAATATGCAGAATAATTTTTGAAATTATCTTCTACTGTATTATGTTTCTTATCATTTTCTTTTTTGCTACAGCCTGTCTTTTAGGTTAGAGACTTTCCTAAGATATTTAGGCAATATAAAGTGAGTGAATGTGAAAGTTGCTCAGTCAAGTCCCACTCTTTGCAACCCCATGGACTATACAGTCCATGGAATTCTCCACGCCAGAATACTGGGGTGGATAGCCATTCCCTTCTTTGGGGGATCTTCCCAACCAAGGAATCAAACCAGGGTTTCCTGCATTGCAGGCAGATTCATTACCAAATGAGCTACCAGGGAAGCCCTTAGGCAATATACCTATCGGAAATTAAGAATGAGTTGTTTTTTAAAAGAAAAAGTTTATTGAAAGATCTCTACACTTTGACAGAGCTTCTTGATTCACAGGCCTCCCAGTGAATAAATGGGTAGAGAACTGGCATTTATACTACTAAATGTATTGGTGGGTAATTTTTCTTGATAGGGATACTCCAGTTTCTTTCACAGGGTAAGGAGTAGTCAGAGATATTGGAGGAGATAAATTTTCTTCTTCTTCACTTATGTGCCAGAGGGGATCTGGTTTCTAACAAATCATGGAAAATTTCAATCTATTCTCCTATTTATGATCTCATCACATTGAAAAATAATTGGACCCTCTAGCTCCTGAGTTTTTCTAGTATTTGGGAGAACCAACTTGTTTCTTGCTGGCTTCCCCACTGTATTCATGCAGAAAATCCAAGAAATTTGCAAGCTAACTCTGTACTGGTTCTACTCTTTTTCTCTTTCAAAATTCCACCCATCTAGAAAAATGGTACTGATAAACCTATTTGCAGAGCAGGAATAGAGACATAGATGTAAAGAAAGGACTTGCGGACACAGCAGGGGAAGGAAAGGTAGGGTAAATTGCAAGTAGCACGGAAATATATACATTACCATGTGTAATGTACAGCTGGAAGTCAGCCTGTGACAACCCAGAGGGGTGGGATGGGGGAGGGGAGGGAGGCTCAAGAGAGAAGGGATATGTGTATACTTAGAACTTAGTCAAGTTGTCGTATAGCAAAAACCAGCACAACATTGTAAAGCAATTATCCTCCAATTAAAATTAAATTCAAAGAAATGAAAAACAAAAACTATTTCACCCACAAGTAGAATGTAAAAAATAAACACTAAAAGAACAAACCGAACCAAACAAAAATAAACAGGTAGTGGTAGTGGTTGCCAGAGGAAAGGGTTTTGGGAAAGGGTGAACAGCATCGGGGCATTCTTTGTGACAGAAGAAAATATTGTAGTGTATACAGAAATTGAAATTTAATGTATCCATGGAGCTCATGTTATAAAACAATGTTATTTCAATTTAAAAAAGTAGAGATTCAACAGGAGGCATTTCAAGTAAAAAATTAGCTATTTAAAGTTGTTGGAAAGTCTAATAAGGAAAAGGAAAGTCACTAGTGGATATTAGGAAATCAGAAAATTTCAAGAATCAAAAAATTTCCAGTATTTATTTATATTGTCCACCTTGTCGAAGAGTATAATACACAGAAAGAGTGCCCTGAAGACTCTGACAGGACTCCACATTCACATCCCTGGAAGGCTACAGACCTGCTACTGTTGTCAAATGAGCAAGAGGCTTGTTTCCAGGTCCCTCTCAGCAATCCCTCAGTGGTGGAACCCTTACCTCCACAGTGTGCCTTATACTGCTGCAAGGGATTCCCTACTGCACAAGGTTTGGAACTTAGGTTTGCATATTTAAAACCTGCTCCTGTCACAGTGTTCCAGAGGTGGTCCCCCTGTGGGACAGTGGCTTTTGATAACAAAGCTCTCAGAAGACTGATGCATCAATCAGAATACCAGACTCGCAAATTACAAGGAAAGCTAAAACTGCTCAAGAGAATAGATAATAGCACCAAACTGAGCTTTACTTTTAATCCCCATGAGCAAACCACTCAAAAAGCCAAATTATCAGAGGTTACTGGTTGAACATTAAATCAGCAAGGGGAGTTAATTATAGGGTTTGAATGTTTAATCTCAGGAGGCTGAGATAGTCTGATGTATCTATTGTAATGGTAAAAATATATGCCCTCCAGAAAAATCCAATAATCAAATTTGCTCCTTTGAATGGTACCTGTAAAAGACCCTGACAACATTTGGTCTCAGAAGCAGATGAAAAGTCTCATCAAGCCTCTGATTGACACATTTTTTAATGTTAATCCGTTGAGGAAGGTTAATGTCAAGTAAGGTTGATGAGAATGTATTTGGCACAATTATTTTATTTATTCTTATTTCTTTAACTTAAAGGAAGAATCTTTGCTATCATCTGCATCTACAAGAGATCCTAAAAATAAAGGTTTGTATTTAGTATCCCACATAATCTTTTATATGGCTTTTATTATGAAATTTAACTTTGAATTACTTAGTAATTAATTAAAATGTAACTTTTACTTGCAAATTAGTTTTTAATTACTTAGCTTGACTGAATATTTGATGAGGGAAATGTCTTACTCATCTTCATTTAGTACAGATAGGTGTTAAAAATTTTTGATTAAATAAATGAATGAATAATATCCAACACAAGTAGCTCCTGCCTGCTAGTAAGTATGTTCACATCTTTGCCTTTAAAGTTTTCCTAAATAGATGTTGGATGAACACTTGTTAAAGATGTGTAAGGACAATCCTAATGCCTATGTGTGTGCTTAATTGCTCAGTCATATCCAACTCTTTGTGACCCCATGGACTGTAGCCCTGGTACCAGGCACCTCTGTCCATGGGGACTCTCCAGGCAAGAATACTGGAGTACGTTGCCATGCACTTCTCCAGGAGATTTTCCTGACCCATGGATTGAACCCAGGTCTCCTGCATTGCAGGCGGATTCTTTGCCATCCCAGCCACCTAATGCCCATATTCATGTTTAAAGTTTGTAAGTATTCCCTAAATCTTCATTCATCTTAGAAACTTCAATAAGATTTAACAGTGTGTGGCTGTCAAGGTACAGGTTGTCAAGATACAAGGTGACATAGGGAACAGCTAGTGGGAGAGAGGGAGGTGGCTAATACTCCCAAATGTTAAGCAACTTTTTCTTTTATTGAACTTAATTTAAACTTTTTTTCTGGTTTTGTTGATATATATTTGACGTTTAACATTTTAGAAATTTAAGGTGTACCATGTGATGATTTGATTCAAGTATATATTATAGTGAAATGATTATCACAATAAGATTAGTTAATATATCTATCCTCTCATATCAATAACCTCAGATATGCAGATGACACCACCCTTATGGCAGAAAGTGAAGAGGAACTAAAAAGCCTCTTGATGAAAATGAAAGTGGAGAGTGAAAAAGTTGGCTTAAAGCTCAGCATTCAGAAAATGAAGATCAAGGCATCTGGTCCCATCACTTCATGGGAAATAGATGGGGAAACAGTGGAAACAGTGTCAGACTTTAGTTTTGGGGGCTCCAAAATCACTGCAGATGGTGACTACAGCCATGAAATTAAAAGACACTTACTCCTTGGAAGAAAAGTTATGACCAACCTAGACAGCATATTCAAAATCAGAGACATTACTTTGCTGACCAAGGTCCGTCTAGTCAAGGCTATGGTTTTTCCTGTGGTCATGTATGGATGTGAGAGTTGGACTGTGAAGAAGGCTGAGCACCAAAGAATTGATGCTTTTGAACTGTGGTGTTGGAGAAGACTCTTGAGAGTCCCTTGGACTGCAAGGAGATCCAACCAGTCCATTCTGAAGGATATCAGCCCTGGGATTTCTTTGGAGGTAATGGTACTAAAGCTGAAACTCCAGTACTTTGGCCACCTCATGCAAAGAGCTGACTCATTGGAAAAGACCCTGATGCTGGGAGGGATTGGGGGCAGGAGGAGAAGGGGACGACAGAGGATGAGATGCCTGGATGGCATCACTGACTCTATGGACATGAGTCTGAGTGAACTCTGGAGTTGGTGATGGACAGGGAGGCCTGGCGTGCTGCAGTTCATGGGGTCACAAAGAGTTGGACATGACTGAGTGAACTGAACTGAACTCATATCATTAAACAACTATCATTCTTTCATCCATGTGATAAGAACATTTAAAGTCTACTCTCGTAGCCACTTTCATGTATACAATACAGTATTGTTAGCTATAGTCACTATGCCCTACATTAGATCCACAGAACTTATTTATCTTATCACCAACAATTTGTACCCTTTAACCCATGTCTCATTTCCCCCACTCTCCAACCCTTAGACTCACTCTTCCACTCTCTGTTCTAAAAGTTTCACTATTTGGAGTCCACATGTAAGTCAATTTCACAATTTTTGTCTTTCTCTTAGCATAAAGACTTATTTCACTTAGTATAATGCCCTAAATTTCATTCACGTTGTCACAAATGGCAGAATTTCCTTCTTTCCCATGGCTAAATAATATTGTATTGTATATTTGTATAATATTTCCTCTGTCATCCCTGGTAGATACAAAAGATGTTTCCATGTCTTGGCTATTGTAAATGGAAAATGTGAAAGTGAGTGTTAGTCACTCAGTCATGTCTGATTCTTTACAACCGCATGGACTTTAGCCCCCTAGGCTCCTCTGTCCATGGAATTCTCCAGGCAGGAATCCTGGAGTGGGTTGCCATTTCCTTCTCCAGGGGATCTTCCTGACCCAGGGATTGAACCTGTGTCTCCCACATTGTGGGCAGACTTTACCGACTGAGCAACCAGGGAAGACGCTAAAAAAATATGGAGTGCTTCACGAATTTGTGTGTAAACTGAACTATCAGGGAAGCCCCAGTTGTAAATAAGGCTGCAACGAGTATAAAGGAGTCGATCTTCATGTTTGAGATGGAGAATGTATTTCCTTTGAGTACATGCCCAGAAGTGGAATTGCTGAATATTCTGGTAGTTCTACTTACAATTTTTAAAGAAAACTCATACTCTTCTCTGTAGTGGCTAAATTCATTTACATGCCTATCAATAGTGTAAAGGATTCTCTTTTCTCTACTTCCTCTCCAACAGTGATATCTTATCCTTTAGATATAGCCATTCTAACAAGTGCGCAGGCGGCTGTGACCAGCACACTTAGCACGGCCGAGAGGAGCTACCTCATGTCTGAGGTCAGGGGCAGAAGCCGGGAGGACCCCATGCCCAAGGGGCGGTGGCCAAGAGGAGTTACCCCACGTCCGAGGTCATGGGCAGTGGCCGAGAGGAGCAACCCCATGTCCCAGAAATGGTGGCTGCACAGGTGCAGGAGGGCCTAGAGAAGCTATCCCACATTCAAGGTCAGGAGGGGTGGTGGTAAGAAGATGCCCCTTGTCCAAGGGAAGGAGCAGCAGCTGCACTTTGCTAGAACAGCTGTGAAGAGATACCCCATGTCCAAGGTAAGAAAAACCCAAGTAAGATGATAGATGTTGCAAGAGGGCATCAGAGGGCAGACACACTGAAACCATACTCACAGAAAACTAGTCAATCTAATCACACTAGGACCACAGCCTTGTCTAACTCAATGAAACTAAGCCATGCCCGTGGGGCCAAGCAAGATGAGCAGATCATGGTGGAGAGGTCTGACAGAATGTGGTCCACTGGAGAAGGGAATGGCAAACCACTTCAATATTATTGCCTTGAGAACCCCATGAACTGTATGAAAGGCAAAATGATAGGCTACTGCAAAAGGAACTCCCCAGGTCAGTCAGTTCAGTTCAGTCACTCAGTCGTGTCCGTCTCCTTGCGACCCCATGAATCACAGCACGCCAGGCCTCCCTGTCCATTACCAACTCCGGAGTTCACTCAGACTGGCGTTCATCGAGTCAGTGATGCCATCCAGCCATCTCATCCTCTGTCGTCCCCTTCTCCTCCTGCCCCCAATCCCTCCCAGCATCAGAGTCTTTTTCAATGAGTCAACTCTTTGCATAAGGTGGCCAAAGTTCTGAAGTTTCAGCTGTAGCATCATTCCCTCCAAAGAAATCCCAGGGCTGATATCCTTCAGAATGGACTGGTTGGATATCCTTGCAGTCCAAGGGACTCTCAAGAGTCTTCTCCAACACCACAGTTCAAAGCATCAATTCTTTGGAGCTCAGCCTTCTTCACAGTCCAACTCTCACATCCATACATGACCACAGGAAAAACCATAGCCTTGACTAGACGGACCTTGGTCAGCAAAGTAATGTCTCTGCTTTTGAATATACTATCTAGGTTGGTCATAACTTTTCTTCCAAGGAGTAAGCGTCTTTTAATTTCATGGCTGCAGTCACCATCTGCAGCGATTTTGGAGCCCCCCCAAATAAAGTCTGACACTGTTTCCACTGTTTCCCCATCTATTTCCCATGAAGTGACGGGACCGGATACCACGATCTTCATTTTCTGAATGTTGAGCTTTAAGCCAACTTTTTCGCTCTCCTTTCACTTTCATCAAGAGGCTTTTTAGCTCCTCTTCACTTTCTGCCATAAGGGTGGTGTCATCTGCATATCTGAGGTTATTGATATTTCTTCCAGCAATCTTGATTCCAGCTTGTGCTTCTTCCAGCCCAGGGTTTCTCATGATGTACTCTGCATAGAAGTTAAATAAGCAGGGTGACAATATACAGCCTTGACGTACTCCTTTTCCTATTTGGAACCAGTCTGTTGTTCCATGTCCAGTTCTAACTGTTGCTTTCTGACCTGCATACAGATTTCTCAAGAGGCAGGTCAGGGGGTCTGGTATTCCCATCTCTTTCAAAATTTTCCACAGTTTATTGTGATCCACACAGTGAAAGGCTTTGGCATAGTCAATAAAGCAGAAAGAGATGTTTTTCTGGAACTCTCTTGCTTTTTCCATGATCCAGCAGATGTTGGCAATTTGATCTCTGATTCCTCTGCCTTTTCTAAAACCAGCTTGAACATCAGGGAGTTCACGGTTCATGTATTGCTGAAGTCTGGTTTGGCGAATTTTGAGCATTACTTTATTAGCATGTGAGATGAGTGCAATTGTGTGGTACTTTGAGCATTCTTTGGCATTGCCTTCTTTGGGGTTGGAATGAAAACTGACCTTTTCCAGTCCTGTGGCCACTGCTGAGTTTTCCAAATTTGCTGGCATATTGAGTGCAGCACTTTCACAGCATCATCTTTCAGGATTTGACACAACTCAACTGGAATTCCATCACCTCCACTAGCTTTGTTCGTAGTGATGCTTTCTAAGGCCCACTTGACTTCACATTCCAAGATGTCTGGCTGTGCCCAATATGCTACTGGAGATCAGCAGAGAAATAACTCCAGAAAGAATGAAGGGATGGAGCCAAAGCAAAAACAATACCCAGCAGTGGATGTGACTGGTGACAGAAGCAAGGTCTGATGCTGTAAAGAGCAATATTGCATAGGAACCTGGAATGTCAGGTCCATGAATGAAGGCAAATTGGAAGTGGTCAAGCAAGATATGCCAAGAGTGAATGTCGACATTCTAGGAATCAGCGAACTAAAATGGACTGGAATGGGTGAATTTAACTCAGATGACCATTATAGCTACTACTGCGGGCAGAAATCCCTCAGAAGAAATGGAGTAGCCATCATGGTCAACAAAAGAGTCCGAAATGCAGTACTTGGATCCAATCTCAGAAATGACAGAATGATCTCTGTTTGTTTCCAAGGCAAACCATTCAATATCACCGTAATCCAAGTCTATGCCTGAACCAGTAACACTGAAGAAGTTGATGTTGAATGGTTCTATGAAGACCTACAAGACCTTTTAGAACTAACATCCCCTAAAGATGTCCTTTTCATTATAGGGGACTGGAATACAAAAGTAGGAAGTCAAAAAACACCTGGAGTAACAGGCAAATTCGGCCTTGGAATGCAGAGAGAAGCAAGGCAAAGACTAATGGAGTTTTGCCAAGAAAATGCACTGGTCATAGCAAACACCCTCTTGCAACAACACAAGAGAAGACTACACATGGATATCACCAGATGGTCAACACCGAAATCAGACTGATTATATTCGTTACAGCCAAAGATGGAGAAGCTCTATACAGTCAACAACAACAAAAAAAGACCAAGAGCTGACTGTGGTTTAGATCATGAACTCCTTATTGCCAGAATCAGACTTAAATTAAAGAGAGTAGGGAAAACCGCTAGACCTTTCAGGTATGACTAAATTAAATCCCTTAATTATACAGTGGAAGTGATAAATAGATTTAAGGGCCTAGGTCTGATAACTAGAGTGCCTGATGAACTATGGAATGAGGTTTGTGACATTGTACAGGAGACAGGGATCAAGACCATCGCCATGGAAAAGAAATGCAACAAAGCAAAATGGCTGTCTGGGGAGGCCTTACAAATAGCTTTGAAAAGAGGAAAAGCGAAAAGCAAAGGAGAAAAGGAAAGATATAATCATCTGAATGCAGAATTCCAAAGAATAGCAAGAAGAGATAAGAAAGCCTTCATCAGCGATCAATGCAAAGAAAAAGAGGAAAAGAACAGAATGGGAAAGACGAGAGATCTCTTCAAGAAAATTAGAGATACCAAGGGAACATTTCATCGAAGATGGGCTCAATAAAGGACAGAAATGGTATGGACCTAACAGAAGCAGACGATATTAAGAAGAGGTGGCAAGAATATTCAAAAGAACTGTACAAAAAAGATCTTCATGACCCAGATAGTCACAATGGTGTGATCACTCACCTAGAGCCCGACATCCTGGAACGTGAAGTCAAGTGAGCCTTAGAAAGAATCACTACGAACAAAGCTAGTGGAGGTGATGGAATTCCAGTTGAGCTGTTTCAAATCCTGAAAGATGATGCTGTGAAAGTGCTGCACTCAATATTCCAACAAATTTGGAAAACTCAGCAGTGGCCACAGGACTGGAAAAGGTCAGTTTTCATTCCAATCCCAAAGAAAGGCAATGCCAAAGAAAGCTCAAAGTACCACACAATTGCACTCATCTCACATGCTAGTAAAGTAATGCTCAAAATTCTCCAAGCCAGCCTTCAGCAATACATAAACCGTGAATTTCCAGATATTCAAGCTGGTTTTAGGAAAGGCATAGGAACCAGAGATCAAATTGCCAACATCTGCCGGATCATGGAAAAAGCAAGAGAGTTCCAGAAAAATATCTCTTTCTGTTTTATTGACTATGCCTAAACCTGTGACTATGGATCACCATAAACTGTGGAAAATTCTGAAAGAGATGGGAATACCAGACCACCTGACCTGCTCTTAAACCTATATGCAGGTCAGGAAGCAACATGTAGAACTGGACGTAGAACAACAGACTGGTTCCAAATAGGAAAAGGAGTACATCAAGGCTGCATATTGTCACCCTGCTTATTTAACTTCTATGCAGAGTACATCATGAGAAACGCTGGGCTGGAAGAAATACAAGCTGGAATCAAGATTTCTGGGAGAAATATCAATAACCTCAGATGTGCAGATGACACCACCCTTATGGCAGAGAGTGAAGAGGAACTAAAAAGCCCCTTGATGAAAGTGAAAGTGGAGAGTGAAAAAGTTGGCTTAAAGCTCAACATTCAGAAAACGAAGATCATGGCATCCGGTCCCATCACTTCATGGGAAATAGATGGGGAAAGAGTGGATACAGTGGCTGACTTTATTTCTCTGGGCTCCAAAATCACTGCAGATGGTGATTGCAGCCATGAAATTAAAAGATGCTTACTCCTCGGAAGGAAAGTTATGACCAAACTAGAAAGCATATTGAAAAGTAGAGACATTACTTTGCCAACAAAGGTCCGTCTAGTCAAGGCTATGATTTTTCCAGTGGTCATGTATGGATGTGAGAGTTGTTCTGTGAAGAAAGCTGAGTGCCAAAGAATTGATGCTTTTGAACTGTGGTGTTGGAGAAGACTCTTTGAGAGTCCCTTGGACTGCAAGGAGATCCAACCAGTCCATTCTGATGGAGTTCAGCCTTGGGATTTCTTTGGAGGGAATGATGCTAAAGCTGAAACTTCAGTACTTTGGCCACCTCATGTGAAGAGTTGGCTCATTGGAAAAGACTCTGATGCTGGGAGGGATTGGGGGCAGGAGGAGAAGGGGACTACCGAGGATGAGATGGCTGGATGCCATCACTGACTCGATGGACGTTAGTCTTAGTGAACTCAGGGAGTTGGTGATGGACAGGGAGGCCTGGCGTGCTGCGATTCATGGTGTCCCAAAGAGTCGGACACGACTCAGAGAGTGAACTGAACTGAACTGAACAAGTGTAAGATCATCTTATTTTTGTTTTGTTTTTCATGTCTGATTATGTGGTGTAGAGTATTTTTCAATGAACTTCTTGGCCTTTGTATGTTTCCTTTTGAAAAACATCTATACAGCTTTGATTTTTTGGTATTTTTAATCAGATTATGTGGGATTTGTAGTGTTTGACTTGTTTGCTGGTGAGTTGTTCAAGATTCTTATGCATTTTGGATATTAACTGTTTGTGAGATCATTATATAGTTTGAAAATAATGTGTATCATTCTGTAGGTTGCCTTTATCTATCATGTTTTCTTTTCTTTTCTTTTTTTTTTTTTTTTTGATTCTGTAGAACTTTTTAGCTTGAGGTAGTCCAGCTTATTGATTTTTCCTCTTTTTGCCTATGTGTTGATGTTCCATTGCAAAGATAAATGCCACCAATTTTCCCCCTATATTTTTCCAGGAGTTTAATGGTTTCTGCTCTGACATTTAAGTCTTTAGTCTACCATAAGTTAATTTTTATAAGTGATGTAACTTAGACATTTAGTTTCATTCTAAAATATAGTTTTCTGAATATCATTTATTGGAGAGCCTATCTTGTCCACAAGGCTTGTTCTTGGCTCTCTTGTAAAGTATTAGTTGACCATATTGTTAGTTAACCACTAGTATAGGCTTATTTCTGGCTTTTCAATTCTGTCACATTTATCTATGTGTCTGTTCTCATGATGGTGTTTTGATTACTATAGCTATACCTAATATAGTTTGAAATCAGGAAATGTGACATCTCTAGCTTTGTTCTTTCTCAAGATTGCTTTGGACATTTAGGGTCTTTCCTGTCTTCATATGGATTATAAAATTGTTTTTTCCCTGTTTCTTTGAAAAATGCTGCTGAAATTTTGGTAAGGATTACATTCAATCTATACATGGCTTTGGGTAATATAAGCATTTTAATAATATTGACTCTTCCAATCCATGAACATGGGTTATGTTTTTATTTATTTGTGTCTTCAACTTTTTTCATTAGTATCTCATAGTTTTCAATGCGTACATTTGTCCTTGGTTCAATTTGTTCCTATTTCATTTTACTTTATTTTTTGATGTTATTGTAAATGAGATGTTCTTTTTTTCTTTTCAGACAATTCATTGTTTACGTATAGAAACACCACTGACTTTGGATGTTGATTATATATCTTGAAATTTGCTGAATTTTCTTATTAATTCAAAAGTTTTATAGTGAAGTGCTTATGATTTTCTGTGAAGATCATGTCATCTTCAAACTGTGCATGCATGCTTAGTGGCTTCAGTCATATCTGACTCTTCGCAACCCCATGGACTGTAGCCCGCCAGGTTCCTCTGTCCGTGGGATTATACTGGCAAAGATACTGGAGTTGGTTGCCATTTTCTCCTTCGAGGGAACTTCCCAACTCAGGCATCAAACTGTGTCTTCTGTGGCTCATGCATTGACAGGTGAATTCTTTACTATTGAGCCACCTGAGAGTATAAATTCTTTACTACTGAGCCACCTTCTAACTGAGACTATGTTATTTCTTTCTTTCTGATTTAGATGCCTTTTCTTTCTTTCTTTCTTCTTCTTCTTCTTTTTTTTTTTTTTTTTTTTGCCTAGTTGCTCTGGCCAACATGTCTAATACTAAGTTCAATAGCAGTGTTAAGAGTCGGAATTCTTGTTCCTGACTGTAGAGGAAAAGTATTCAGCTTTTTTCACATTGTTAGCTGTGAGCTTATTATATATGACCTTTATTCTGTCAAAATATATTATTTCTCTAGCCAATGTGTTGATATTTTTATCATAAAATGATAAATATTGTCAAAAGCTTTTTTTGTCTATTGAGATTTCTGAGTGATTTTTATCTTTCACTATATTAATGTGACATATTGTTACTGAAAGTTGTGTGGATTCTGGTTGTTTGTTGCTTAAAAGGCAATAAACAGATCATATTGTTGAAAAGGAAAGTGTGCTGTATTTCAGATGTCAGCAGCTTGGGGGGTTGGGGGAGCAGGATGACACCTGTCCAAAAGTTGACTTCCCTCCCCCCAAGTCGTTGGTATCTGAAATAAAGCAAACTTTCCTTTCCACCAAACTGTGCTTGTTGCCTTTCGAACAGTGAGCAGGTGCACCCCACAAACATTTTGGTAACAGATTTTGATGCCCAATGTGGCACTGGCTACTGATGGCAACCGTGCCTCCATGGCACCTGGCTCTCCTGGGTTTTCTGTGGGAAAGCTGTGGTCATGATTGAGTCTAAGTCTGCTGCTTGTGGCTAACTGACCCCAAGTAGGGGATTTGGAGATGTTCATCAGTTCAGTTCAGTTCAGTCACTCAGTCATGTCCGACTCTTTGTGACCTCATGGACTACAGCACGCCACGCCTCCCTGTCCATCAGCAACTCTCAGAGCTTACTCAAACCCATGTACATAGAGTCGGGGATGCCATCCAACCATCTCATCCTCTATCATCCCCTTCTCCTCCTGCCTTCAATCTTTCCCAGCATCAGGGTCTTTTCCAATGAGTCAGTTCTTCCCATCAGGTGGCCAAAGTATTGGAGTTCCAGCTTCAGCCTTAGTCCTTCTAATGAATATTCAGGACTGATTTCCTTTGGGATGTACTAGTTGGATCTCCTTGCAGTTCAAGGACTCTCAAGAGTCTTCTCCAACACCACTGTTCAAAAGCATCAATTCTTCAGCACTCAGCTTTCTTTATAGTTCAGCTCTCACATGCGTACATGACTACTGGAAAAGCCATAGCTTTGACTAGATGGACCTTTGTTGGCAAAGTAACGTCTCTGCTTTCTAATATGCTACAAAAACCATTTGTTTCAAGAATCCTCCCTGTTTCTCTCATGCTCAGCACTGACTGCCAACTTACACTTTTCCTTAAACTTGCGTTTGGGATGAGCTGATGAACTCTGAGACTGGATAAACCCAGGGGCATGCACACAGCCAGCCTTCCCATTTGTGAGCACTAGTACTATCTGAGCATTCCTGCCAGTTGATTCCGATGTATGTCTGATGTTGAGAACTGTATGCGACATTTTGAACATTTTGCCAATTTGTTTTGATGTGTGTCTGATATTGAGGATCATCTGTGAGCCTTGACTGCTATTTAGTTGTTTTTGCCAGTTGATTCTGATGTCTGTCTGCTGTTGAGGACCATTTGTGAGCAGGAAGTGCTATTTGGGCATTCTTGCCAGTTGACTCTGACATCTATCTTCTGCTGAGTACTGAGTGTCACTTGGGCATTTTGCCAATTGGTTCTGATGTCTGATTATCACTGAGGCCCCTTTGTGCTGAGAAAGTATTTGTTTGGGCCTCTGTACCTTTTACACTTGGGGCTTCCCAGGTGGCACAAGTGGTAAAGAATCCACCTGCCAATGCAGGATACATAAGAGATGTGGGTTTGATCCCTGGGTTGGGAAGGTCACCTGGAGGATGGCATGGCAACCCACTCCAGCATTCTTGTCTAGAGAATACTGTGGACAGAGGAGTCTGGTGAGCTACAGTCCATAAGGTCACAAAGAGTTGGACACGACTAAAGTGATTCAGCACAGCCCAGCACAGCACCAGTCACCCTTGGAGAGGGTTTGTGATAAATCTGTTGCTGGTTTGTGAATGTGTATTCCATTTGTGTGACTAGTATTCTTGTCACCTTAGGCAAAATGAGAAATTTAGGTTCAATTCATTAAGAAAAATTTTAGCTATGAAATTATAACTAAAGTAAAAGAAAGATGATTTTTTTGAACAATGTATGGCAACAGTATGGGGCTTCCCTGGTGGCTCAGAAGGTAAAGATTCTGCCTGCAATGCAGGAAACCCAGGTTCAGTCCCTGGGTTGGGAAGATCCCCTGAAGAAGGAAATGGCAATGCACTCCAGTATTCTCACCCAGAGAATTCCATGGACAGAGGAGCCTAGCGGGCTACAGTCCATGGAGTCACAAAGAGTTGGACACGACTGAGCAACTAACATTTTCACATGGAGAAATTGGTTAAGATGAAGCTATCTTGAAATTCCAAAAACCAGTTCTTTTTGTATATGCAGCTAGAAAAAACTAGCTTAATAAAACCCTGAGAAAGCAAAAATAAACCCAGGAGAAACCTTGAAGTTAACTCTTGTCATGTTCTTGAATACATAGCCTACTTCCCCTGAAACTTCAGCCTTGGGATAATTAGTAAAACTTCAAAGCAAAGGGGAATAAAAGGAGAGAAGCCTTTTAAAATTGAGTGGGTAAATTTGGCTATTCTATTATTTATAAACTGATAAATTTAATTGCAATGTTTAAATCATGAAATGTAAAAAGTTGAAACCTCTGTTTGTTTGGTTTTATGTCTCAGTATGTGCTTTTGTCTTTGGATAAGATTACTGAGGTTAATTTGTAAAGGAGTTCTACTTAATTGCTGTAAAAAAAAATTAAGTGCTTATAATTTGAACAAATCTAAATTTACCTAATTTGCCTTCTTGTAAGACCAACTTGTAAGCCCAAGTTGGGTTTATTAAACATGCATGCTGTATCATTAAAGAAAAATTATGCTATGAAAAAATATATGTTTTTAGAGGTTATGGATTAAGTTTTCAAATAAGTTTGCAAATCAGAAAATGCTGGCTTAATGCTTCAGTCATGTGTTCCTGGTTTTGTTAAGATTTGCAAGGGTTAAAAATTGTATTGCATAAAAATGCTAAGGGAAGCATTTCAGTTTGTAAAGCAAGTAGAATATGGGTTGTTGGTGAAGAGGTGGTAGAAAGAATGGAAACAATTTTGTTGAGGAAAAATGATGATAATAATTTTGTCCTACAGTTATTTGCTTCTGGATGGAGAAATACAGGACAAATTTGTTTGGATCCAGAAAGTGATAAACGGTTTGTGAAAAAGGAACTTTGAGAAGAGAATTTTGTGCATCATCAGTATTATGATTATGGAAAAATTGTCCAGAGACAATTTTACTCTCACAGAGTAGAAATTCTCATGATGGGTAGCACTGCTGGCTTTGAGTTTACTAGTTAAAGCACATGTAAAATGTTTGTGTGACAATTGGGTATAAATGATAAAATGTATGGTCTATAATGCATTTCCCTTTTAACATACCTCTGTGCCTTTTCATGATGCATGATTAGCTTTCCCCAAACACTGATAACTAGGCAAAGAAACAAAAAGGAGACCTAGTACTGAAGTACGTAGATGGACCCAGAGCAGACCATCAAGTCACTCTGGCAACATTGGGAAAATATCTTGATTATCAATGCTTTCTATGAAAGGAGTTAAAATTAAAAGGGGAAATTGATGGAAGAAATGTTCACATACTGAGATTTGGGGAAATCATTTTTGCCTATATATGATTTAATTTAAACTTTAGGCTAACCAAAACAGCCTATTTGTGGCCTAATATACATACATTGTACATCTTCCTTAATCATTAAGACAGAGGATAATACAAAGATGCATTTTGATTATTATCCTTGTAGTAATATGCCTATTAATTTTCAAATGTTTGTGTTAGTCACTCAGTCTTGATTACATGCATGCTAAGTTGCTTCAGTTGTGTCTGACTCTGTGCAACACCATGGACGGTATGCAGCCCACCAGGCTCCTCGGTCCATAGTATTCTCCAGGCAAGAATACTGGAGTGGGTTGCCTCTTCCATGGGATCTTCCCAGCCCAGGGATTGAAACTTTATTTCTCATGTTTAACCTGAGACATGAATTTGACATGAGGTTCTTGTCTAACCTCAAGGTAGGTGGGTTCTTTACCACTAGTGCCACCTGGGAAGCCCCCAGTCATGATTACTAGGTGCCATATACATACCAGGTACTATGACAAGGTAATATCCCCTTTATTAATACTCCACAATATTGAGAAGTATCAAAGAAAAGGGGAGATTGAAACAGAGCAGGACCATATGTCCCTTGCTTGCCTTTTGTCTGTGGAGAACTTTAGTCAAAGAATAAGTTTAATCAGAGAAAGGAGAACATGAAGAAACAAAGGAAAACAGTCAAAGGAGACCAAATAATAATAATGTACTCATTAAGTGTAGTCAAGGACCTTTAGTTTCTCCTCAAGGGCCACAGATACTATTCTGAGCCATATCCTGTGCATTGTCTGATAGAAACTGAACCCCTCCCCAGATGAAGAGGTTACGTCATGACCAGACTGTAGCTATGATGTAAGCTGCCACAGTTATGGGAACCGGCCTCAAAGAAATGCAAGCAAGGCAACCCTGGAACTGAAGATGAACTGTACCTAAAGCAACCGAGGTGATGCTGGTCAGGCCACCGATGACCAGTTTGCAGATAACTGTCAGAGCTTACCTGGACTGTTTTTGCAAGGAGCTCCCTCCCTCTGTCCATAAAAGCTCTTCCTCCACTGGTTGCAGATGGGGGGAGTTAGCCTTTGAACAGATGTCCACCCTCCCCCCAGTTTCTGGCATCTGAATTAAAGCGAACTTTCCTTTATTTTTTTTTAATTTCTTATCTTATTGAAGGATAATTGCTTTATAGAATTTTGTTGTTTTCTATCAAACCTCAACATGAATCAGCCATAGGTTTACATATGTCCCCTCCCTTTTGAACCTCCCTCCCATCTCTCTCCCCATCCCGCCCCCTGTTTGAGTTTCCTGAGACATACAGCAAATTCCCATTGGTTATCTATTTTATATATGGTAATGTAAGTTTCCATGTTACTCTACACCCTCTCCTCCCTTCTCCCCATGTCCATAACTCTATTCTCTATGCCTGTTTCTCCATTGCTGCCCTGTAAATAAATTCTTCAGTACCATTTTCTAGACTTTGTATATGTGCATTAGAATATGATATTGATCTTTCTCTTTCTGATTCACTTCACTCTGTATAACAGGTTCTAGGTTCATCCACCTCATCAGAACTGACTCAAATGCCTTCCTTTTTATGGCTGAGTAATATTCCATTGTGTATATGTACTACAACTTCTTTATCCAATCATCTGGCAATGGACACCTAAGTTGCTTCCATGTTCCAGCTATTGTAAGTAGTGCTGCAATGAACAATTGGACACATGTATCTTTTTCAACCCTGGTTTCCTTAGGGTTTATGCCTAGGAGTGGGATTGCTGGGTTATATGATGGTTTTAGTTCTAGTTTTTTAAGGAATCTCCATACCATCTTCCATAGTGACTCTATCAATTTACATTCCCACCAACAATGCAAGAGCATTCCCTTTTCTCCACACCCTCATCAGCATTTATTGTTCATAGACTTTTTGATGATGGCCATTCTGACTGGTGTGGGGTGATATCTCATTGTGATATTGATTTGGATTTCTCTAATAATGAGTGATGTTGAGCATCTTTTCATGTGTTTGTTAACCATCTGTATGTCTTCTCTGGAGCAATGTCTGTTTAGATCTTTCCCCCACTTTTTGATTGAATTGTTTGTTTTTCTAGCATTGAGTTGTATGAACTGCTTGTATGTTTTGGAAATTAATCCTTTGTCAGTTGATTCATTTGCTGTTATTTTCTCCCATTCTGAGGATTGTCTTTTCACCTTGCCTATAGTTTCCTTTGCTGTGCAAAACCTTTTAAGTTTAATCAGGTCCCACTTGTTTACTTTTGTTTTTATTTCCATAACTCTAGGAGGTGGGTCATAGAGGATCTTGCTTTGATTTATGTCACTGAGTGTTCTGCCTATGTTTTCCTCTAAGAGTTTTATAGTTTCTGGTCTCACATTTAGGTCTTTAAACCATTTTGAGTTTATCTTTGTGTATGGTGTTAGGAAGAGTTCTAATTTCATTCTTTTACATGCCGCTGTCCAGGTTTCCTGGCACCATTTACTGAATAGGCTGTCTTTGCTCCATTGTATATTCTTGCCTCCTTTGTCAAAAATAAGGTACCCGTAGGTGCATGGGTTTATTTCTGGGCTTTCTATTTTGTTCCATTGGTCTATATTTTTGTTTTTGTGCTGGTACCATACTGTCTTGATGACTGTAGCTTTGTAGTATAATCTGAAGTCAGGAAGGTTGATTCCTTCAGCTCCATTCTTCTTCTCAAGATCGCTTTGGCTATTCAGGGTCTTTTGTGTTTTCATATGAATTGTGAATTTTTTTGTTCTAGTTCAGTGAAGGATGCCATTGGTAATTTGTTAGAGATTGCATTGAATCTGTAGATTGCATTTGGTAGTACAGTCATTTTCACAATATTGATTCCTCCTACCCAGGAACATGAAATATCTTTCCATCTGTTTATGTAATCTTTGATTTCTTTCATCAGTGTCTTATAATTTTCTGTGTACAGTTCTTTTGTCTCCTTAGGTAAATTTATTCCTAAATATTTAATACTTTTTGTTGCAATGGTGAATGGGATTGATTCCTTAATTTCACTTTCTGATTTTTCATTGTTGGTATATAGAAATGCAAGTGATTTCTATGTATTGATTTTGTATCCTGCAACCTTGCTAAGTTCACTGGTTAGCTCTAGTAATTTTCTGATACTATCTTTAGGATTTTCTGTGTACAGTATCATGTCACCATCAAACTGTGAGAGCTTTACTTCTTCTTTTCTGATCTGAATTTGTTTTATTGCTTTCTTGTCTCTGAATGCTGTAGCTAGGACTTCCAGAACTGTATTGAATAACAGTGGTGAAAGTGGGCACCCTTGTCTTGTTCCTGATCTTAGAGGGAGTGCTGTCAGTTTTTCACCACTGAGAATAATGCTTGCTGTGGGCTTATCATATATGACCTTTACTATGTTGAGGTAGGTTCCTTCTATGCCCATTTTTTTGAAGAGTTTTAATCATAAATGGGTGCTGGATTTTGTCAAAGGCTTTTTCTGCATCTATTGAGATGATCATATGGTTTGTATCTTTCAATTTGTTAATGTGGTGTATCACATTGATTGATTTGCGTATATTAAAGAATTATTCCATTCCTGGAATAAGCTCAACTTGATCATGGTTATGAGTTTTTGATATGTTGCTGAATTCTGTTTGCTAAAATTTTGTTGAGGATTTTTACATCTATGGTCATCAAAAAAAAAAAATAGTAGAAGGAAAGAAATCATAAAGATCCAAGCAGAAATAAATGAAAAAGAAGAAAGAAACAATAGTAAAGATTAATAAAACTCAACGCTGATTCTTTGAGGAGATAAACAAAATTGACAAGCCTTTAGTCAGACTCATCAAGAAAAAAAGAGACAAGAATGAAACCAACAAAATTAGAAATGGAAAATGAGAGGCTACCACAGACAATGCAGAAATACAAAGGATTATAATGGCACCAAACTCCACTATTCTTACCTGGAGAATTCCATGGACAGAGAAGCCTGGCAGGCTACAGACCATGGGATCACAGAGAGTTGGGCATTACTGAGTGACTTTCACTCACTCACTATAAAAGACTATTATGAACAACTATATGGCAAAAAAAAAAAAAAAAAAAAAAAAGATAACCTGGAAGAAATGGACAGATTCTTAGAAAAGCTCAATCTTCTAAGACTGAACCAGGAAGAAATAGAAATTATGAACAGTTACAAGCACTGAAATTGAAGCTGTGATAATAACTCTCCCAAAAAACCCAAAGCACAGGACCAGATGGCTTCACAGGAGTATTCTATCAAACATTTAGAGAAAGCTAATGTCTATTCTTCTAAAACTCCTTCAAAAAATTGCAGAGGAAGGAACACTTCCAAACTCATTCTACGAGACCACCATCACCCTGATACCAAAACCAGACAGAGACAACACAAAAAAAGAAAACTACAGGCCAATATCACTGATAAACAAACTTTCCTTTCCATCAGTCTGGCCTGTTTGTTGGTTTCTGAGCAGCAAGCAGCTGGACCCTACACCTTTCGGTAAAAATATCATATTTACTGATTTGCACATGTTGAAATATATTTGCATTTCATATATAAACTTCACTTGATCAATGTGTATGATTCTTTTAATGTGCTATTGAATTCAGTTCTTTTAGTATTTTGCTGAGAATTTTTGCAAGTATATTCTTCATGGATATTGACCTGTAGTTTTCTTTTCTTGTAGTATCCTAATCTAACTTTGGTATCAGGGTAACATTGGCCTGTAACTCCTGTGTGGGAGTATTTCTTTTTCAAGTTTTTGGAAGAGTTTGAAATTAATGCTTCTTAAGCCATCTGGTTCTGGACTTTTCTTTCTTTGGAGGTTTTGCATTACTGATTCAATTCTCTTACTCATTGTTGGTCAGTTCAGGTTTTCAATTTCTTTTTGATTCAGTGCTGGTAGCGTGTGTATTTCTAGGAATTTATCCAGTTCTAGGTTTATCCACTTTGTTGGCATATACTAGTTCATAGTAGTCTCTTATGATTCCTTATATTTGTATGGTATCTCCTTTTTCATTTCTAATTTCATTTATTTGAATCCCCTCTCTTCTTCTTTCTTTTCCTGGTAAATCTAGCTTATGATCTGGATTTTTGTTTAACCTTTTAAAAAAATCAACTCGATTTTATCAAACATTTCTATTTTTTTCCTATTCTCTATTTCATTTGTTTCTGCCCTGATCTTTGTTTTGTTCTATCTGCCAACTATGGGCTCAATTTGGTCTTCTTCTAGTTCCTTAAGTGTAGAGTTATGTTGTTTATTTTAGACATTTCTTTTTTTTTTTCTTAATGTAAGATTTTATTTCTATAAACTTTGCTGTTAGAATTGCTTTACTGTCTCCCATAAATTTAAGAATTTCGTGTTCCCAGTTTTATTTGCTTCAGGATTATTTTGCTTTTGATTATTTATTTGATCCATTAGTTGTTTGGTAATGTGTTAATTTTCACGTGTTTGTAATCTTTTCCTTTTTTTATGGTTTCTAGTTTCATGGTCACAAACGAAGATTGGCATGGTTTGAATCTTCTTCAATTTCTTAAAACTTGTTTTGTCATCTACCCTGCAGAATGTTCCATGTCCTCTTGAACATTATATTCTGCTACTGCTAAATTGAATGTTCTCTCTCTCTATATATAAATATATAATAATGTTCTACCTCTCTCTGTCTCTGTCTATATATATATATATATTCATTCATATATATATATTCATTCATATAAATATATTCATTCATATATATATATGTATGTATGTATGTATGTATGTATATAGTGCTAGGTCCCTTTGCTTTAAAGTTTAGTTGAAGTCCAACATTTAAGTATTGATTTTCTGTTTGGGGACAATCTATTTATTGCTAAAAATAAGGCATTGAAATACTCTTCTAATACCATATTTTGGACTTCAGTGCACTCTTAAAACACCCATCCAAAAGTGACACATATTACATCTGCTCCCCTTCCCTAGGCCAAAGAAAGTTACATGGCTATACTTAAGTTTGGAGCATAGGTAGAGAAGTCAAACTCTATCTGCAAAAGAAGTCTTAAGATATTTGGTAAATATGTCAAAGAGCCCTCTGATTATCAAATATTTGGCTAATTCTTTTATAGGCAAGTGAAATTGCTCAGGATTTTTACTGAAGGAAAAATACTACATCCAGTTTGAATGCAAGTTTAATCTAGAAGCCTGAATTAAAGAAACATGTGATATATCCTAGGCACAACTAATATACAATGGTAGACCATTAGTAACAGAATTGTAATAACCTCCATTTGCAATTGATGAGAATGAAAGTTATCTGGTAGTCACTAGTAACTTTGAAATAGCCCTTGACTGACATGTTAAGGGTCCTATTTGGTAATCTGACATAGTAGCTGCAGCCCATTGCTGACCCCCAGTTCTAAACTCTGAGAGACATTCCTTTTTCATAATTCTTCTTATCCACATCTAAAGAGGGCATGAAAAATATTCCCTCCCTGGGTGGTAGGCAGATTTTTTTTCCCTCATACATGAATGAAATTGTAAAGGTAATGTTAAATCTTGCATAGATTTGCCATTTTTAAAATTTCACTACTCTGGTTTCTTTTCCTTTAAAATGCTTTTAAATTATTTGAAGGCTTCACATCTATCTGATTTTCATCAGTCTTATATGTCAACAGACAGCCATAGCTATTTCTGGGCATACTTTTTAGATATGCTGGACTTTCTTATCTGTCTGTCATTCATTTCATATCTGTCTGACTCTGTTGGTCTCTTTGCAGGACTTGGTCTATCAATATTAATGGGGAAATCTCACATTTAGTATTTTTTATCTAATTCTTCATGTCTTATTGTAGTGCTCAGTTATGTCCAATTCTTTGAGACCCCATGGATTGTAGCCCTCCCAGGTTCCTCTGTCCATGAAATTTTCCAGGCCAGAATACTGGAGTGGGTAGCCATTCCCGTCTCAAGGGGATCTTCCCAATCCAGGGATCAAACTCAGGTCTCCCACATTGCAGGCAGATTCTTTACTGTCTGAGTCACCAGGGAAGCCCCCTTTTTCTACTCATGGTATGTAGCATCTAGTTCAGTTAATGATATACTTAAGTGTTGAAAATGAGAGTGTTAGTCACTCAGTTGTGTACAACTGTTTGTGACCCCATGAACTGAATATTAACCCAGTTGATCTCAAAGTATAGTTCCAAGGTTGACACCATCAGCATTACATGGGAACTTGTTAGAAATACAAATGATCAGACACTACCCTGGTCTACTGAATTAGAAACTTGGGTGGAGTCCAACAATTGGTGTTTTAACGAGTCTTCCAGGTAGTTCTGGTCAAGCTGAAGTTTGAGCATAATAATTTAATGCGCTGAGACTTTTCTTTTATCAGTGAATGTAATGATCAAATTCTTAATCTATTTTTATCCTTGTCTCAAGCGGTTTCACTTGAACTTCATTACTCTAAGAATTTCTCGTTTGTCTTCTTTAAAAACAAAACAAAACATTTTCCTCTTTCTATATTCCAAGTTTCTGAATTTATGGATGCTATTCTCTATTGTTTCTATTTTCAAATGAATCTTTTTCCAGCCCTTCACTTTCAGTCTGTATGTGTCCCTTGTTTTGAGGTGGGTCTCTTGTAAGCAGCATATAGAGGGGTCTTGTTTTTGTATCCATTCGGCCAGTCTTTGTCTTTTGGTTGGGGCGTTCAACCCATTTACGTTTAAGGTAATTATTGATAAGTATGATCCCGTTACCATTAACTTTATTGTTTTGGGTTCGGGTTTATACACCCTTTTCGTGTTTCCTGTCTAGAGAGTATCCTTTAGAATTTGTTGGAGAGCTGGTTTGGTGGTGCTGAATTCTCTCAGCTTTTGCTTATCTGTAAAGCTTTTGATTTCTCCTTCGTATTTGAATGAGATCCTTGCTGGGTACAGTAATCTGGGCTCTAGGTTATTGTCTTTCATCACTTTAAGTATGTCTTGCCATTCCCTCCTGGCCTGAAGAGTTTCTATTGAAAGATCAGCTGTTATCCTAATGGGAATCCCCTTGTGTGTTATTTGTTGTTTTTCCCTTGCTGCTTTTAATATTTGTTCTTTGTGTTTGATCTTTGTTAATTTGATTAATATGTGTCTTGGGGTGTTTTGCCTTGGGTTTATCCTATTTGGAACTCTCTGTGTTTCTTGGACTTGGGTGATTATTTCCTTCCCCATTTTAGGGAAGTTTTCAACTCTTATCTCCTCAAGGATTTTCTCATGATCTTTCTTTCTGTCTTCTTCTTCTGGGACTCCTATAATTCGAATGTTGGAGCGTTTCATATTGTCCTGGAGGTCTCTGAGATTGTCCTCATTTCTTTTAATTCATTTTTCTTGTTTCCTCTCTGATTCATTTATTTCTACCATTCTATCTTCTATTTCACTAATCCTATCTTCTGCCTCCGTTATTCTACTAATTGTTTTCTCTGAGCTTATCCTTTCTTGTACTGTCTTACTAAATATAGCCAACCACGATCATGTTCATTAACTTCCAATAATACTATTTAGAAAACCAATGAAATAGCCTAAACAAAGCATTAAAGCAAGTTCACATGAAGATTTCTGATACATGTAGACCTCTGTCTCTAAATAATCATCAAAATTCTGGAGGCAAAATTGGGAAGAGTACAAACTTTTAGAGCCTCTGATTACCTCTAGTGTTTAGTTCACTCTATTTAAATAATGAGCCTTTTCTAAAGCTTTAATAAATAGAAATATATTTGTTAGTTATAGTGAAGATTACACAAGAAAATATATGTGAAGAAATCTAATATACACTTTGAACATAATAGGTGCTCAATAAAGTTTTGCTTGAGTATATTCATTCATATTCAACAAGAATTTACTGAGATCTGCTATAGGCTAGATATTGTTTTAGATGGTTGGGATTATCAAAGAATAAAACAAAAAATAATTTAAAAAGGAAACAATATAATAAATGAGTGAATAAAATGAGATATTGTGCTTCTTTGGCGGCCAGTGATAAAGAATCCGCTGGCAATGCAGGAGATACAGGAGGCACAGGTTCCATTCCGAGGTCAGAAAGACCCCTGGAGAGGGCTTGGCAACCCATTCCAGTATTCTTGCCTGAAGAGTCTCATGGACAGAGGAGCCTGGCAAGCTACAGTCCATAGGGTCGCAAAGAGTCAGACACGAATGACACAAGTGAGCACGCAAAATGTGTGTGTACTAAGTTGCTTGAATCATATTTGACTCTTTGCAACTCTATGGACTGTAGTTTGCCAGACTCTTCTGTCCATGAGATTCTTCAGGCAAGAATACTGGAGTGGATTGCCATTTCCTCCTCCAGGGAATCTTCCCAACCCAGGGACTGAAAGAGTCTCTTATGTCTTCTGCTTTGCCAGGCAGATTATTTACCACTGAGCCATCAGGCAAGCCCTTAAGAAAAGGTGTATTATATGTATTATAGGAAAATGTAACAGATATTTGGAAATCGTTGGGTGGTCAGTTTGCAATATTAAGTAGAAGTGGCCAGGAAAATCTTCCTTATAAGGTGAATTTCAAGTAGAGAGTTGAAAGAAATGAAGGTGAAACCAGGAAGCTATCTGGAGAAAGAACATTCCAGAAAAAAAGAAGCATGGAACAAAGGCACAAAGATGGAATGTGTCTAGCAGAGTAGTTGAACAGCAAGAAGGAAGTGTTCAGAGGGAGTGGAGAGTAGAGTAGTGAATATTCAGTTAGAGAAGTAAATAGATTTAGGGGATGGGGCTAGAAGGTGGAAGACCAAAGCATGTTGGGCCTATTATTAGGTTATTATAAGAAGTGGGAAACATTAAAGTGACATGATGTGACTTGTGCTTTATGATATTTATGATTTAGAAGTTGATGATGGTGGTCTAGTCATTAAGTCATGTCTGACTCTTGTGACCCATGGCAGTTTCCTCTGTCCATGGGATTCTCCAGGCAAGAAGACTGGAGTGGGTTGCCATTTCCTTCTCCAGGGGCTCTTCTCAACCCAGGGATCAAACCCAGGTCTCCTGCATTGCAGGTGAACTCTTTACTGAGCCACCAGAGAAACCCTAAAATTAGAATTATTAGAATTAAATCTTGTTTGATGAGACCATCCTAGTTACAGACAGGCATACACTTCCACATGCTCACTATTCACTGTGGTCTCTGAAAATATGAACTTCCTGGTTACCACATTGGCTGCTTCTTCTTCTTCTTCTTTTTTTTTTGCTCCTGCCTCCTGAACAGATAATTTGGTCTTTCAAGAATGTTATAAAAGTGGAGTCATACAGTATGTAATCTTTTAAGACTGGCTTTTTTTTTTTTTTAACTTAGCACAATTTTGTTGCAATCCATCCAAGTAGTTGTATGTATCAATAGTTTGTTCCTTTTTATAGCTAAGTGGTATTTCATGGTAGACAGAAATGTCTCAATTTGTTTAATTGGGGGATGTTTGGATTTTTTCCAGTTTGGGGCTGTTACCAGTAAAGCTAACGTGAACATTTGTATATAAGTTTTTGTATATACATTTTCATTTTTCTGGGATTAATGCCCAAGAGTGCAATTGCCTCATTGTATGGTGAATACAGTAGTTTTATAAGACACTGCTGACTTTTTCAGAGAGGATGTACATACATTTCACCAGCAATGTATGAATGGCTCAATTTCTCTACATTTACTAGCATTTGCTGTTAATACTGATTTTTTAAGGAAAATTAGCAGACTTTATTATTTAGGATAGTTGTAGGTTTGCAGAAAGTTGAGCAGAGATCAACTTCAGGTTAATACAGAGTTCCTATATATATCTTTCTCCTTCACTGGTTGCCCCTTTTATTAATATCTTTCACTAGTTAAATTTGATGGACTAATATTGATACATTATTATCTAAAGTCCATAGTTTACATTAGGGTTTACTATTTGTGTTATTTGTTCTATGGGTTTTGACAAGTACATCTATATCCACCATATCATACAGAATAGTTTCATTATCCCCCCCAAAAAAACTCCCTGTGTTCTACCTATTTATCCCTCTCCCACTCCCGGATCTTTTTCCAATGATAATTTTCCCTTTTCCAGAGTGTCATATATAATCAGCCCTCCATATCTCTGGGTCTTTAACCTTGGAATTTCAGTCTTCATTTGTTTGAATTTACAGATGTGGAACCTATGGATACCAATGAATTTGAGTATCACAGATGAGTGGATTGAGTACAGGGGATGACTGTAATTGAAATTATACATGTACAGCCTTTTCAAATTGGCTTCTTTCACTTAGCAATATGCATTTAAGGTTCCTCCATGTCTTTTGGTGGTTTGATAGCTCATATTTTAAATTCCTGAATAATATTCCTCTGTGTGGATATATTAGTTTTTTCATTCACCTATTGAAAGATCTTGTTTCCAGTCTTTTGAAAATCATGAATAAAGCTGCTATAAACATGTGTCTAGGTGGACATAAATTTTTAACTCATTGGATAAATACCTAGGAGTGGGATTCCTGTATTATATGATGAAACACTGTGCTTAGCATTGTAAGAAACTGCCAAATGGTTTTCCAGAGTGAAAGGAGCTCAGCCAGGTCCAACTCTTTGCGACTCTGTTCACTATATAGTACGTGGAATTCTCCCGGCCAGAATACTCGAGTGGGTAGCCTTTCCCTTCTCCAAGAGATCTTCCCAACAAAGTGGCTGTACTATTTTGCAGTGAATTATTTTTTATTTAGCTATTCAGGTCAATATGTAGTGATCTCTCATTTTAGCTTTAATTTGTATTTCTTTAATGGCTAATGATATTGAGCATCTTTTAAAGTGTTTATTTGCCGTCTATATGTCCTTTTTTGTGAAATGTCTTTTGCTCATTTTCTAATTGGATTGCTCATTTTTGTTTTGTTTTATTTTACTGTTGAGCTTTGAACATCCTTTATGTATTGTTCAAACATTTTGGCTACCCAGTAGTTTAGCCAGAAGTCTTTTGTTGGATATAGGGTTTGTAGATATTTTCTCTCTGTTTTTAACTTTTTCTTTTTTTTTTTTTTTTTAATCTTAATTGGATCTCATAGAAGAAAAGTTTTTAACTTTGATGAGGTCTAGTTTATCAGGTTTCTTTTTATGGGTCTTGTTTTTGGTGTCAAGTCTGAGAACTGTAGACCCAGCTCTGTGTTATGAAGATTTTCTGTAGTATTACATTTAAGTCTGTGATCTGTTTGAATTAGTTTTTATGTAAACCATGAGATTTAGGTCAAAGTTTTGTGTTTTTATTTTTCTTTTGTTTGCTTCTTTTTTTTTTTGACTATTAATGTCCAAGTCCTCCAGCATCATTGGTTGAAAAGACTATCCTTCCTTCATTGAATTACTTTTGGACCTTTTTCAAAATCCAGTTGGACCGAGTTTTGTGTGATTCTAATTCTGGGTCTCTATTCTGTTCCATTGACCTAAATGTACTCTTCTGCTGGTACCAGCAGGCGTGATTACTGTAGCAGTATAGTAAGTCTTTAACTTGGGTGGGAAATGACTCCTCATCTTTTATTCTTTTTCAAAATTGTTTCAGCAATTCTAGATCTTGTGACTTGCCATTTTAGAATAAGTTTGTGTAAGGAAAAGCTTGATAGGAATTTCATTAAATCAGTGGATCAATTTGGGGGAAATTGGTAGCTTTACTATGGTGCATCTTTACCATTGGTTTGAAACCAGAATGAGATTAGATATTGGAATGAGATTAGAGAGAAGGAATTCTGTAGAAAATGTATTCTACTTCAGTTAGATGAAGAGATTTGTTTATAGCTAGCAAAATGTTAACTTTTTAAGCCCCCCTCCCCACTTTGGTGCTAAAAAAGAAACGTTAATAGAGTAATGGGAATGGAAGTAATTGTTAATTTATTCATAAATGTATTTACTCAACACCCTTGTGAATATCTATTGTGGGCCAGGCAGTGTTCTAGACACTGGAATACAGTGGTAAATGAGACAGGCAAGGTCCCTACTTTTTTGACCTTATGTTCTCGTGTTGAAGTAGAAAATATATAATCAAGAAATACACCATTAAGTGCTATGCAGATAATTAAAATATAGATTGATATTAAGATGGGAGATTGATGGGGGTGGCTACCTAATTGGATGATCAGGGAAGGCCTCTGAAGAGATCTTGTTTATAGTTAGATCTGAAGGTTAAGAAAGAGTCTCTTTGGCTGGAAGACTCTGCCAGCCAGAGAGGACTGCTAGTGCAGTGCAGGGACACACTTGGTATGTGGGAGGAGCCAAAAAGGAGGACAGCGTGATTGGAGTGTAACCAGGAGGGAGAGAGAGGAAGAGCCAGAGAGTGAGATACAGATGAGAGTTTGGTGAGGTAGGCAGGGGCCAGATCAGCTGAGACTTTGTAAACCTGGGTAAGGAGTTTATATTATGTACATATTAATCATACATAAATGTGTATATATTCAGATATGTGGCAACTATATTTACAGACACACACACACACAGAGCGATTAAGCAACTGCTCCGGGTGTTGTGCTAAAACTGGGGGCAACAACCAAGGAAGTGTAAAATTTAGACCTTTCTTTCATTCAACTTTGATGAAAAGAGAAGTGAAAAAAGTGTAACCTGTGGTAGTTGGAGAGGATTTCTTGGAGGAGTTGAAGCTTAAAGAGTACTAGTAGGACTTAGGCAGGCAGAGGGGAAGAGTAAGTCCAAGTAACAGAATAGATATGGTGGAAAGAAAATTGGCATCTTAGTCAGAAGACCTGGCTTGAATGCTGGCTCTGGCGTGTAATAGCTTTGTGACTTTGGTTGGGTCCCTTTGAGCCTCTGTCTCCCCTGCCTTCTCATCGGGCTGCTGTGAAGATGAAGACTGTATGGGTTGCTTCCGCTGTAACGAGATTGCACGAGCTCTGTTGTTAGATTACTGGTTTGCAGATACTCATTAACATATCGGAGAAGGCACTGGCACCCCACTCCAGCACTCTTGCCTGGAAACTCCCAGGGACAGAGGAGCCTGGTAGGCTGCAGTCCGTGGGGTCGCTAAGAGTCGGACACGACTGAGCGACTTCCCTTTCCCTGAACAGCTATAACCAACGTACTCTGAATGCCACCATCCAGTTCCCTAGATTCAGTAGCATTGTTTATGTACTGTCAGTGGTTATTTTGACAAAAAGAGCATTCAGTAGATACAACAGAGACTGTATAGAATACAAATCTGAAAGAATTTACTACCTAGCCCTTCATAGAAAAAGTGTTATTAACTCCTGAACTAAATAAACCAAAGCACTGATTTCAGTTCTTGCCCTCAAGGCAAGATCAAGAGCAGGATAAATGGTTACAGAATCCAAGTGTGGCCTGAGTTAGTGACTGTATGCCTGAATTGAGATGGAACTGGCTTCCTTAAACAGATTAATGTCATGAAACAGTTCTACAGAAGGCTATGCCTAGGGAGATGGCTATATTCCAAACAGATGACAAGACACTGGGATAGTTTAGGATATTTTTTAGATGGAGTGTACAAACTCTGAGAGTGGTGGCTTAAGGGATTAGCTTAAGAAGAAAGAGGAAGTTGGAGAACAGCCTGAAGCCTGCCATTCAGAAGATATCTGGGAGTCTTTTGAAAACATATTTGCACATTTAAAATAGAGAAAGGTCCAATCAGGAGAGGGTAAAAAGAAGCCAAGTTAGATGATTAAAGATGCATGGACTTCAATTTGAAATTATGGTGCTGAAACTTACTAGCTGTGAGACCCTGGGCAAGTTATTTAACCTCCCTGTATGGCAATCTGCCCATCTGTAAAGTGAAAATGATTGAAAAGTCTTCCTAAGACTATGATGAGAACTGAATGATATATAAAAGACCAATGAATTTGTTCCTTTTCTCATGCTGCCTCCATCTGTCTCCACCCTCCTCTCTTGCATTGTTCTGGCATCTCTTTGCAGTCTGTACCTTTCGCTGTTATAGGAAGGGGATGTAGACACCAAAGAGGAGCAGGATGCTTAATGAAATGGAGATACAGAGGAGAGAGCAAGAAAAAGAGGTGCTCATTGATCCAGGGTCATCATGGAAAGGAGGAGTGGCTGCAGAGCCCAACTTTGAGACCTCTTACTTCCCGGCATCTCGACTGTTTCTCCTAATGACTTTCTGCAGACTCTGCACTTATTGCTATGTGTACATGCATGCATGCTAAGTCACTTCAGTCACGTCTGACTCTGCAACCCTGTGGGCTCTAGTCCTCCAGGCTCCTCTGTCCATGGGATTCTCCAGGCAAGAATACTGAAGTGGGTCACTATGCCCTTTTCCATGGGATCTTTCTGACCCAGGGATCAAACCTGAGTCTCTTAAGTTTCCTGCATTGGCAGGCGGGTTCTTTACAACTAGTGCAATCTGGGAAGCCCTTTTAATTGCTAATCCCTATCAATTTGTTCCCTATTAGTAGCCCTGGATTTTATTCTCTGATATTGTTTAAGTTTCTTTGTAGCAATTGACTAACTCTGTTGTAGATTACTTCCCCCAACTAGGTATATCCATGCTCATTATTCTTCAAGTTGAATTTTGTTATTGTAAGGTCTGCTGAAGATAAAATGTACATTCTGTCCTCTCTGAGATAAATGGTTTTGTTTCTTTTGTGAGACACTATTTGGGCTGAAGACAGTATTTCAAATAAACAATCTTTCTATTTCTTCTGAATTTGGACAGCATCCAAATTTAAAACTTTGTCACTAAACTACAAAGAAACTGAAAGAATTTACCTGGATCCTTGCTTTATTCTCTAGTAGTTGCTGGTGCATCTGTTGAGTGTGGTGGGTCTGGCATGGCTGCATTGGAATGCTGGCATTCCACTCAGGCTTTGATGAGAATGAAGACCTGAGGTTATTTTTAGAAACTAAAATTAATTTAGTAATCAAATAATTACTGCTTTTGAAAACAATATTTAGAATCATACTATGATACAAAAAGGAAAACATGTCCTCATTGTATATTTACACAAAGTTAGAAATATGTACACAGAAGCAGCATAATTTTTCAGTATGTTTATGGAAAAATTCAGCATTGGTCTCCTTTTTCAGTTATTTACTATGGGCTGACTTCAAAAACATTTTCTTTTCCCACAAAGTCCACTGGGGACTTTTTTTTTTTTTTAAGTTTCATGAAAATAAAAGCACTGTGTTGGAAAAATTGGGGGATTCTGACTTTTTTTCAGTAGCATCTTCTTTTACTTTATTCATTACCACATTATATGGATGGCTCATTTACCCACTTAGTCAATCATATTTTAATTTCTTACTATGTGTAGGAGAAAGTAAATACAGACCTCACTTTTAAGGTACTTGAGGTCTGTCAGAGTACAAAGCCATTATACATATAATTCTTTCTAACTATAGTCCAAATATGTAAACGTGCTCAATCGATTCAGTCGTGTCTGGTACTTTACTACTCCATGGACTGTGGCCCAGCAGGCTCCTCTGTCCATGGGATTCTCTAGGCAAGAATACTGGAGTGGGTTGCCATGCCCTCTTTCAAGGGATCTTCTCCACCCAGGGGTTGAACCTGGGTCTCCGGTATTGCAGGTGGATTCTTTATCTTTGAGCCACCAGGGAAACCCAGTATAGTAAATATGAAAGTATGTAACAGGGAGCCTACCTACCTCTTCCTGATTGAAAGAGTGTGAAGGACAAGCAACTAGTGATGAATATGTTCACTGGAAAGCAGCTTTTTAAGCATGGGAAAGAATAAAATATCCACAGGGTTCAATAGAATTCTGATGTCTATCAAGGCCTGGTGAGAATGGCAAGAGAAAGTCCAGAGAAGCATGGACAGTCATGCAAAGCAATTTGGGTTATTTTTTCTTTTGTCATTACCGTTCACTCCTGTAGTGTTTTGCTACTCTCAAAGTGCTTTCAAACAAAATACTTCTTGGTTCATCTGTGCTATGCTAAGTTGATTCAGTTGTTTCTGACTCTTAGTGATCTCATGGAAAATAGCCCACCAGGCTCCTCTGTCCATGAGATTCTCCAGGGAAGAGTACTGGAGTGGGTTTCCATTTCCTACTCCAGGGGACATTCCTGATGTAGGGATAGAACCCGAGTCTCTTAAGTCTCCTGCATTAGTGAGAGGGTCCTTTACTACTAGCACCACCTGGGAGGCCCAATCTTGTGAATTCTGGTGGGAAGCTCAGAGGAGAGATTAGAGGGCTATCCATATTTGCAACCTAAATCTAGTTACTTGAAAGGACTTCTTTGCTGTCAGTTTATTTTCAGTATTGAAAGCATGCTGTTCAAAAATATGTAGAACTTAGTTTAGGTCCTAAATCACTCCTCCATTCTCTGTAATAATAGCTAACACTTATGTCCAAGTACTTTACATGTATTAATGCATTGAATCAACTTATCCTTGCAAAGAAGGTACTATTATTATCCAGCATTTTGAAAAACAAATAAAAGAGGCATGTGTCTGGCTGCAGAGCCTTCATACTAAACAATAATGTGACAAAATTTTACCTAAGCTTTTGCTTTTTGCTCCTGTTTAAGCTTCAATTCTTTGTTTTTTGTTAGAAATCTTACCTGTATGTCTTTATAGAAACAAACAGGCTTTCCTGTAAAGTCTTGGATTTTCTTTTAGATACAGTTTTCAATTAACCCAAAGAAAAGAGAAATTGACATGTAGTGGATATATGTATATCAGTTCAGTTCAGTCACTCAGTCATGTGTGAATCTTTGCAACACCATGAACCACAGCACGCCAGGCCTCCCTGTCCATCACCAACTCCTGGAGTTTACTCAAACTCATGTCTTTTGAGTCGGTGATGCCATCCTATCATCTCATCCTCTGTTGTCCCCTTCTCCTCCCGCCTTAAGTCTTTCCAAGCATCAGGGTCTTTTCAAATGAATCAGTTCTTTGCATCAGGTGGCTGAAGTATTGGAGTTTCAGCTTCAGTGTCAGTCCTTCCAATGAATATTCCTGATTTCCTTTAGGACGGACTGGTTGGATTGCCTTGCTGTCCATTGTATGTATATACAATTCAGCAAAACTATATCAAACTGTCATTATTATATTGGGCTTCTATAAAGGATACAATAAATAGTTGAATATTAGAAAATCTGTTATTTCAATTATTCTACTTTAACATCTCTAACCTTAATACACAGATAAAATACTAATCAATTCAACATTTGTTAATGATTAAATACTCTCAGACTATTAATAGGATAAGAAGGGAAAATCTTTACCTTGTTAGGAATCTATTATAGCTTGTAGCAGGAATCATATTCAATGAGATATAAGAAACATTCTCTTTGAAATTAGAAGGTGGCCTGCTGTTATGACAACTCTTCTTGGTAGTGGAGGACACAGGCATTGCAGTTAGGCAGAGAAAAGTAAAATATAGAACTGAAAGGAAGAGACATGATGGAATCTATAGACGAACTTTAGAAATAAAAAGTTCAGCACCATTCCTGACATAAGCTCATTATATAGAAATCAATGACAGTCCTACACATCAGAAATACTCAATTTATAGCAGGGAAAAAGCTCTTCGTATGGAATAATAAAGGATCCACAGTACCAAGGAGTTCATCTAACAAGGGCATGCTGTTTTGGAGAAAGTTACAATATCGTGTTGAGTGTTAAAACAGAGCAAAGTGAAAAGATGAATAATATCCATGATTGAGAATATTCAATACGTCAGAAGATGGCAATTCTCTCAAAATTGATCTATAAATCCAATGTAATACAATTAAAACATCAACTGGTTTTGTTTTTGTGGAATTAGGCAAACTGATGTCAAAGTCAATGTGCATGAGGAAAAGGTCAAGAACAAGACTTATTCAAAAAAACAAGGAGAGGAAGTGTATCCTATCATATATTATGCTTATTAGACATTTAGAATTCAAACCATGTAGTATTTTGTTCATATGTATTCACTGATACACAAATTTATCAAAAAGACAGAAGAGGGCAATGTATATATGTATACCAAGATGCAGAAAAAACAATGGGAACAGTCCATCCTGGTAGTTAGGAGTGTTTATAATTGACATTGCTTAGAATTTCTGGTACATGATACAGATGAAAAGGATAATAAATTATAGTCAATTTTACTATAGTTTGAAATATGTTCTATAGACAGTATTATCCTCACTGCCTTCTTCTAGGGAAGGCTGCAGCCAAGTGTCGCCCTCTTGATATAAATTGAAAACACAGTATATATATATGCATATGTGTATATATATGTGTATGTATATATATGTATATGTATATATGTATTTGTATATATATATGTATATATATTATATATATGTGTGTGTGTGTGTATATATATATGTATAATATACACCAAACTTCCATACATATATATGGAAGTTTGGTATAAAATCAACTTGGTAAATTTTTATCCTGAAAGGCCATTTGCAGAAAGAACTAGAAAGAGGTTACATGTCAAGTTCTGAGACAGATGAGGGGTCAATAGCGAAGACATGCATGTCAGTTCTTAGAGAATGAGTCAGGTATCAGAAATGGGAGGCAAAGCAATCACAACTTTGAAGGGTAGGGCATGGAATGGAGTTCAGAGTTAGAACATCGTCAGAAATGAAGGTACACTCCCTGAGGACAAGACTCTCCCTGCTAACAGGACTCTCCCTGAGAACAGGGCTCAGCTACCCTGTGAGCTTAGTGGCTAGGCAGGCTTGGATTAAAGATCCTGGGCTGGGGCAAGCAGAGACACCTAACAGAACGTTTTTATCCTGAGTCAAGTGGTTTCTGTCAGGGTTTCTCAGAAATACTTTGTTCAACAACCCAGTTGCCATTCTTAGGGGAATAATTAAGATGCATGCTGAAAAATTCTCACATGATCAGACCTCTAATAAAAAGTGGCAGTGGCATGACTTTCTGTCTAGATGAGACATAGGTCACTTGTTCCCATCAGATAGGACTGGCAACAGTGAGTGAGGGTGATCCTGTTAGTCTGTCAGCTGGCTCTCAGGGGCTTTGAGACTCTGCCAGTCTAGCTGCGGTTGCCTGTGCTTTCCCGACATGTTTAGCCTTCTTATTCCCAGGTAAGAGTGAGGTCATTTAGTGAATAGAATCTGAGTGGAGACTGCAGGCAGAAAGGAAGTTGTCCATCTTCTCTCTCTTTTTCTCAAGATGTCTGAGGATTATGTTGATCCCAAGAGGTGTGCCCAAGGGAGCATGGATTATTGGTGAATTACCAATCAGGGTAAAGAAAGAGAAAATGTCAGGTAAATGTTATCTGTGTGTTGTTTACTTAGACTCTTCCCTGAGGGAAGAGGGCTAAGTCATTGAAATGCAGGGAGTGGTTTTGCAGGTCTGTAATTCCTCTCTGCTGACAACTGTCATTGTAACCTTGTATTTGACATTTAAAAAGCAGAGTGCTGGAGAAACAGAGTGAAGTTTCCAGAATGACTAGTGCTGCTTTGCCCTGTTGCCTGCCTCTTCTTAAATATATCATTAGTGCAAATTGTCTTTTTATTTTTCTTCTGTGATCCAAGATTTTTCCCAATTTTTGAATTTCCCCTGTGATTTCTCAGTGTTTTTCTACTGTTACTTTATTATGGCATGAAGCCTTAAGCATGTTTGTGAAGCAAAGTCACTGTGTCAATTCTTGGTAGCCTTTTGGTGATAACTGGGAGAGGCAGTTCCCTGAAGGCAGAACTCTTTTTCTTATGGGCTAGGGAAAATAAGTGGCTTAAATATCTCTAAGAAAAAATGTGACCTATTTGTGGGTTCATATATGCTAGTTCTAGTTCATTAATGCATTAATTCATGTAAATATTTATTTTAGATTTATCGAATAACTACCACAAGTGAGAATTTCACTGTAGTACATATAAATAAACATTTGGTTTATGGTAAAAAATACACATACATGAAAAAATGGAACTATTTCTTTCTCATGATATACGTGGAGGAAAAGTGCTTAATAACTCTAATTTCCAAGCCCTTTCACAGGGTGGAGTTGTTTTGTAAAGACAGCTGTCCAGGGAACTTCCCTAGCAGTCCAGTGGTTAAGACTTCACCTTCTAATGCAGGGAGTTCAGACTCCATTTCTGGTTGGGAAGCTAAGATCCCACATGCCTCATGGCCAAAAAACTGAAAATATAAACCAAAGCAATATTGTAACAAACTCAATAAAGACTTTTAAAAATGGTCCACATAAAAAATATTTTTAATTATAATAGAAGAATTATTTTTTAAAAAATGAACAAATACCCAGACTGAATGAAGGATAGGAGAGGTATGCCTGTCATCTCCAGGTCTATGATTTTTACCTTGGAAGTTATCTTTATGATTCCCTTTTTTTTTCCTTTCTTTTTTTAATTCAACACAGGAAACTTGTTTCCAAGAAGATAAAGTAAATACCTTTTTTCTCTATCCCTCTAACTAAGTGCAACTAAAATTCTGGATATTGTATACAAATCAAGAATCAGTAAACTCTGAAAGGTGTGAAAAGATGGCATATATGCTAGGGACACAGGAACCCAAGGAAAACACGGTGGTGACTCTCTTGGCTTTCTTTTGGTCACCTTTTACCCAGGCTTGGAGCTGAAGAAGGCAGCACCTCAGAAACACCTAGCAGTACAGACACAATAATCCCCAACAAAAGCCTGCTCTTCTGGCCAAAGCAGCATTAGCAAGACAGAAAGCTTGTGTATGTTACCTTCTATTGTAGCCAAACACCAAAGAATAAATGCTGTCCATCTGTGCCAGCAAAGAGGGAGTAAAAAACCTAAACTTCCATCCTTGCAAGACTGTAATGTTATGCTAAAAAATGGCTTGTGTCTTTCCCTCTGAGTCCAGATGTAAACTCAAACTCAACATAACATTGCCAGGCGATAATCAGCTCCAATCCCAAGAGTGTCAGTGGAGAGTGTATGGAGAGTCCAGATATTTACTCCAACTTGGTGGGAAGAAGCAAGAAGTTTCTCCCCTGCTGGGTGGTATCAGAAGAGACTTAGAGGGGAGTCAGGATTTTCCCAGAAGTAATGGAGGTTACGAGGGCAGGGCAAGGAGTGGGAGGTGGGGGGGTGGGGGGGGTGTTCCCTACCCCTCTAAACCAGGGGGATAGCAGTGGAGACGCAGTAGGGTCCTGGAACTCCCAGTGCAGCCCAGCACATTGTACTGATGACAGTTTCCTGGTTTGGCTGTTACGCTATGAAAGGAAAGTGAAGGTCTTCCCTGGTGGCTCAGATGGTAAAGAATCAGTCTATAATGCAGACCTGGGTTTGATCCTTGGATCAGGAAGATCCCCTGGAGAAGGGAATGGCTACCCATTCCAGTATTCTTGCCTGGAGAATTCCATGGACAGCAGAGCCTGGAGGGCTACAGTCTATAGTGTCAGAGCCAGACACAGCTGAGCAATTGACACTTTCACTTTGTACCAATGCCAGGTTCCTGTTTTGCTATTACACTCTAGTCATACAAAATGTACTCACTGAGGAAAAGTGGGCAAACAGTATATGGGACCTCTCTGTACTATTTTCTAATGCCTCACATATTTGCCATTACTTCAAAAGAAAATATAAAAAAAGAAATATATGTATAACAAATTTAAACATTGCTTACAACTTGATTTCCAATAAATCATTTTCACTACGTGAAATCAAGGCTGACTATATAATAAAGTTTTAAGACAAAAATGTGTGTGCTTTTAGACAAAAATATGTGTGCTTGTATATCTCTTTTCCTTACTACTCTGAACTGCTATTAAAAGATGTCTGAAATGCACACACATATGCACACAACAACTAGTTAGTAACTGTTTCCTAGAAAAGGTTCTGCAATATGATTAACTATTGTTGCAGAGCCAGGCTAATCATTTACTTGACTCAGATTTCCTTTCCTTCTGGATAATGTGTATCTAGGTCACATTTCTCAGGCTTTCTTGTAGTTATGTGTGATCATGTGACTGAGGTCTTGGCAAATGAAATATTATTGGAAGTGATATATGTTTCTTACAGACCTGGTCCTTACTCACGTCCCAGGTGATTCCTCACCTTCCTTCTGCACATGTAGCTGTATGGAGGGCACTCCAGTTATCCTAGAGGAGACCTGAGCCTCAAAGACAAGGGGCCTGCATACCAGATTTTCTCTGTTCCTGAACTTTTAGTGATGTCAAGAAGGGGTGATAGTTGTGTTGAGGATCTTCTCCAGAGACCAAAGAGATTGAGATTCCAAATTATATTTCAAACCGGATACCTCCCTTCCTTACAAGCGAGCGAAGGCTGGGGACCAGGTTCTAGCTTAATCTATGCTACTTCATCTTGAAAATGAGATAATTGGACAAGGTAATCTCCATGCTTCAACCCCAATAGTCAGGAATATATTAGCTTGTATGAGATACAGCAAACACTTTGTAACCTTGGCTCCCTTCTCCTTCACTCATGAAAGATGTTGGTAAAAAGTTACCCGGGTATGTCCCTCTGAGCTTAGATGTAGCCTCACACTACTCAGCGCAGTGCTGCAGGCAGCTGCTCTCACCCTATTCGTATTGACGCAAGCAGTGAAGCCTGTTGGTTAGTGTTAATCCATGTTAGTCATTTAGTTGCTAAGAAGTGTTTGACTCTTTTGTGACCCCATGTAGCCCACCAGGCTCCTCTGTCCATACAGTTTCCCAGGTAAAAATACTGGAGTGGGTTGTTATGTCCTTCTCCAGGGGACCTTCCCAACCCAGAGATCCAACCCACATCTCCTGCATTGGCAGGTGGATTCTTTACCACTGAGCGTCAGGGAAGCCCAATATTCCTCTAGATAGTGACCTAAAACCAATTGTTGGTTTTAGCCCCTAGCCCTATCCTATCTGAGGAAGCTGGTCATGTAGGTGGTAAGTTTTGTCTCTTCTAACACCTCTAGGGCACATGCCTCTCACCCTACTATCTTTGTCTCTCTCTCACACCTACCTATCCTCATTTGAAATGATGGTATTTTTGAGAATAGTTACGTTTCTCAGGGAAATGTCTAGATTTTAAGACATGTCTTGAGAATTCATATCTTAGAGGTACTGAAGGAGAAGCAATCTTTAGGAAACTTTAGAAATAGCTATTAATACAAAGAGATACCCTATATTTAATGTTTTGAATAGGGACCTTAGCGTCAGAGAAATATATTTGTAAACTTATTTTTAAAATGTATTGAGAAAGGCTCATAATTCTGGATTATTCTAACTCCTTTTGGGGGTATGAAATCTGCCCCCAGCTGTTTACTTTGTATGGAAACAGCACTAGTGCTTATAAAATCTATTTACTCCTCCTCTTCCTTGTCAACAGAAATAAAATCTATTTGAGATGGTAATGAATGAGTCAAATGGAAAATCCCAATGGCTGAAACATGGAAGGAACCCCAGTGTCCACCGACAAAAGAATGAATGAGCAAAATGTGATATATGCATACAACGTCTGACTGATGGTTTTCAGGAGCAGGAGGGAAGGAGGTATGAAGAGTGATTCTATAGTAGATATAGAACTTCAGTTTTCCAAAATGAAATGAGTTATGGAGATTGATGGCAGTTCTGGATATACACACGATACATGTTAAATATTTAATGTCAATGAACTGTACACTTAAAAACAGTGGCAATGACAAATTTTATGATACGTGCATTTTACAACTATAAAAAATTTAAAAATAACATCCTAATAACATACCTCAAAGCAACCCATGAGAATGCCTTCCTGGCATGCGGCTTACAGGATCGTTAGGAAATACGGTCACCACACATGATACGTAAATAGGACGACATTGTGACTTTCTGGGAAAGAGACCTCCTTCTGGTGTGCATACTGCCTCCCTTTCTTTCTCTTCTTCTTTGAATGCAGTCTTGGTGGCTTCATCACAGCAGCCATTCAGAAATCATGATGGAAAGGACTACAGAATCACAGACATATTCACCTTAACACTGAGGCACTGAGCCAATTCCAGCTTCCGCTTCTCTCTAGACTTTATGAGAAAAACAAACTCATATTTTAAAGCCAAACTAGTTAGGTTTTTCTGTACCTTGCAGCCAGATAATACGCTGTGTTTACCATAAATATCCATAGGAGAATATTTTCTTTTCCAATAGAGAAAGGATATATCACCTTAGTAAGAATTAGGAAAAACCTTTAACAAGGGAAGTTTAAGAATACAATTATGAAATACAGAGAGTGATCTAAAATGACCCTGAGTAGGAAATTTATAGACAGACTCTAAAGGTTATGTAAATCACATCATGCATGTGAGTATATAACCTTTCTACCTTCCCCAGGAGATTGTCTAAAGCTTTATCAGATTGCAAAGAGTTCTGTGACTCAGTACATTTTAAAACCATTATAGGAGTTTTAGGTATACACCATTGGAAATGATAATTTATCCAACATGAAGTCCTATCAGATGAATATCTACTACCTTCTATAATATTGATATCTACTATATAACATCTACTACCTTCAGGCAAGGTGCTACGTGGCATCTACCTATTATCTCCTTCATTCCTCACAACAACCCTATTAGGAAACAATACTTTTCTCTTTCATTTAGTAGATGAGGACATTGACATATTAAACGATGCAGTAACTTGCTTATAGTTTTCAAACACTATTTTGTCTTATTCATAAAATCTGGAATAATACTTGGTAACTAATAGGTAGTAAAGGAACATTTTAAATGAATACTAAGTGCAGAAGCAGTCTTCTGCTTATGCTGTCCTGCTTTATTGAGCACCCATTACGCCACAGCCTCATCCTGAGCTCTTAGAATGTAAAATATCCTTAAGAGATTTCTCTTGTCCTTAAGAAAATGACTCTTTAGTGCATACCATTTCATGTAAACAGGTTATTTCAATGCTCTAGGCAATGTTTTTCTTTTTTAACTAAGATAATCAAGAATGAATTCAGAGTTGATAAACTCCGAGCTATGAGCATAGTAAACGAAGAACATAGCAACTGCAAAGGCACAGGCCTATTAAAAAATGAGTAAATAGGAATGTGAGAATGATTAACAAATAAAATACAAGAAGAGTGGTGATGGAAGGTGAGTCAAGTTTAGATTAAAAGGTGTTACATACCAATCTAGGAAGTCTGGATTTTAGGATTTTCTTCTAAGGTTAATGAGGAATTAACATGGATTGCTAGGTAATGAAGTCAAAGCTCATATTTATTTTCAGCAAGATAACTCTGGAATCAGTGTGGAAGAAAAAGCAAGAAGTGCAGGACTGTGGTAGCTATCTAGGCATAAAAACTGAAGGTATTTGGTTTGAGTGGATTAGATACATTGAGTCCTCATCAGGAATTTAATGAAAAACATAAAAGAAATTAAAATAAGATTACTGGACACAGAGATTTGTAATAACTTTATTTAAATAAAATTATGGTTGATACTTATTATTTGCAGATTCTGTACTGAAAATTTGCTTACTTACTCGATTTGTTTGTAACACCCCAAATCAAAACGTGTAGCACTTGGGTCATTCACAGACAGATACTGAGTGGCAGCAACTCTGAGTCACCCCGAAAGGATGGCCCCAGCTGAAGCTGCCTTCCTGTTGCTGTTTCTTCCCTGGTTCTGTCCTCACGCTGGAGCTGTGTCCTGTACGCAGTCTATTTAGCACCGTGCTTTGACCATTTCACCAAGAAGGCAAAGCAAGAATGTCTGCTGCGTCAGAAGACGCGGTGAGGCAGCGGGCAGGTGACCGAAGGTGCAGCCGGCGCACCCTGCCATCCTCGCCCTCCCCACTGGCCGCGCAGGGGAAAGACGGCGAGGGCCTGGACAGACCGAGGGGAGCCGACACGGGGGCCGGGATGCCGGTCCCTCATGCGGTGCGGCTCAGGCCGGCCCCGGAGAGCAGGCGTCGCCACAGCCGTCGGTGGAGCCACGGGCGAGGGGGAGGCCCGGCGAGGACAGTCACCTGGGCTGCCTTCGGCCTCCTCAGCAGCCTCCCCTGCTGCGGGCTAGAGCGGGGGACGCCAGACACACGGCCCGAGCCTCAGGGAGGGGTCGTCCAGGCGACCCCGGGTGTCCGCAGTGGGGTCACATGAGGCAGAAGACCCATGCCACCTCACCCCGCCACCTCGGGTTGGCCGAAGGCCAGAAGTGGCACCACGAGTCGGGTCAGCCGGACGTGCACAGGCCCAGGGAGGTATCTCCAGAACAGGGGCCAAATCGCGCGCCAGGTGGTGGTTCAAAGGCCCAGAGCCCAGTGTGCATCCAGAAGCCCAGAGCCCTCGGGTGCAGACACGGAAGGAGATGGTGTTTTGACCATCTGGTGGGAATCCCAGACCACTTGACCTGCTTCCTGAGAAATCTGTGTGCAGGTCAAGAAACAACAGTTAGAACTGGACATGAAACAACAGACTGGTTCCAAATAGGAAAAGGAGTACGTCAAGGCTGTATATTGTCACCCTGTGTATTTAACTTATATGCAGAGTACATCATGAGAAACACTGGGCTGGAGGAAGCACAAGCTGGAATCAAAATTGCTGGTAGAAATATCAATAACCTCAGATATGCAGATGACACCATCCTTATGGCAGAAAGTGAAGAGGAACTAAAGAGCCTCTTGATGAAAGTGAAAGAGGAGAGTGAAAAAGTTGGCTTAAACTCAACATTCAGAAAACTAAGATCATGGCATCTGGTCCCATCACTTCATGGCAAATAGGTGGGGAAATAGTGAAAACAGTGACAGACCTTAATTTTGGGGGCTCCAAAATCGCTGCAGATGGTGACTGCAGCCATGAAATTAAAAGACACTTGCTCCTTGGAAGAAAAGCCATGACAAACCTAGACAGCAAATTAAAAAGCAGAGACATTATTTTGCCAACAAAGGTCCATTTAGTCAAAGCTATGGTTTTTCCAGTAGTCATGTATGGATGTGAGAGTTGGACTATAAAGAAAGCTGAGCGCTGAAGAATCGATGTTTTTGAACTGTGGTGTTGGGGAAGACCCTTGAGAGTCCCTTGAACTGCAAGGAGATCCAACCAGTCCACCCTAAAAGAAATCAGTCCTGAATACTCACTGGAAGGACTGGCTGAAGCTGAAACTTCAATACTTTGGCCTCTTGATGCAAAGATCGGACTCATTTGAAAAGATCCTGATGCTGGGAAAGATTGGAGCAAGGAGGAGAAGGGGACAGCAGAGGATGAGATGGTTGGATGGCAGCACCGACTCAATGGACATGAGTTTGGGTAAACTCCGGGAGTTGCTGATGGACAGGGAGGTCTGGCGTGCTGCAGTCCATGGGGTCGCAGAGTCACATATGACTGAGTGACGAAACTGAACTAACTTTGACCATTTGATGCTTTATTTTGCTGATTTCACTATTCAAAAAGGTATCCAACGATAATGAAGTGTTGTCTAGGGTTCGTACATTCCAGAAGGCTGTACTATGCCTTAGGGAGAAAGTGTATCTTAGGTAAACTCTGCTCAAACATGAGTTTTCATGCTTTTGGCTATCAATTTAATGCTAAAAAGTTAATACCATTTATTGAATACAATATCTTTGAATAGAAATACACATAAAGCAAGTATATGTATGGATAGGTTAAAAGAATGTTTTGACCAGAGAGACCATGTTTTGACTCAGGCTTCCCAGGTAGTGCTATTGGCAAAGAATCTACCTGCCAAGGCAGGAGATGCAGGAGACGTGAGTTCGATCCCTGGGTCGGGAAGATCCCTAGAGGGGGGCATGGCAACCCACTTTAGTATTCTTGCCTGGAGAATCCCATGGGCAGAAGAGCCTGGTGGGCTACAGTCCATGGGGTCACAAAGAGTCAAACATGGTTGCAGCAACTTAGCACGAGCGTGAGAGGCTCTCAGAAACCTAATTCTAGTTTTCCTCCTGGGATCAATGGCTTAGCATTTGCTAATTCATTATCTGCAGCAATTGTACTAAAGATACTGAAAATGGACCATATATAGAACAGAGTATTTGAGTAGGAAGAGACATGAAATAATCAAATTCAATGCTTTTATTATACAGAGCAAACTCAGGCTCAAAGGCCTAAAATTAAGTGCCCAGGATTGTATACTTATTTATCAGAGAGATTACAACAGAATTAGAAAAAAAAAATTTTTTTTTGTAGTGCTTTTTCCACTGCACAAAAATATTAACATTTAAATAGAGTATTGTCATGGACAGAAAATTTAAGCCAAAGTCTTAGATGATTAGGTTAACTTCTTTTAATTGGAAGGAGTGCTTTCAATGGACATGCATGATGAATTGTACATATGACATATATGTACAATTGCTCTGTTGTGTGACTCCACTCTAAACCTCCATAGGTTCAGAACCCAAGAGCCTTTCAAAGACGATTGGAAGCATCTCTCATAAACACACTGTGCTGTTGGGAATACTACCTTTCTCACACCAACCATCAACTTTCTGAGGAGTCATAATCTAGTATAGGGGTCAAGAAATTATGGCCTACAGGACAAATCTGTTCCGCTGCTTGCTTTTGTAAACAAAGTCTTCCTGGAACTCATGTGTGCTCATTTGCTTAGGCATTATCTATGGCTACTTTCATGCTACAACTGTAGAACTGAGTAGTTGCAACAGAGAGTGTCTGGGCCCTTGTCTTTACCATCTTGCCCTTTGTAGAAAATGTTTGCTGACCCCCTGGTTCAGCAGATAGCATGGAATTTGGTGCCAGTTTCCATGTAAATAGTCATGATAGTCTTTGAAAACATTTCATCAGTTGTTATGCCCTTAACTTGTGGTTTAAGATACTATATTGAGGAGTCTTATCAAAGTGTCTGGATGATAGGAAAGGATTATCTTTTCTAGTCTATGTCATCCAAAAATCTGAATCAATTTAACAAAGTGATCCATAATTTATTTCAGTACTTATTGAATTACATATGAGTCACCGGGGTTTCTCCATTCAAGGACTACCATGTTAAGATTCTGAATCAACAGTGAATTGCTTGCTCTAGCCCATCCTCATCAGCTGTCAACACTACCTGAACCAATTTTTATTGCATTGTCAAAGCTAACTGACATTCGAAATCAACAGCAGGACAGAATTAACTTCCCAAGTGTCTTTTCTGTTGCACAGGCATATGTAAGAAATGCTTTTATTTAGCTTAGTGACATTTACTACCCAAGTACTGACAAAACAGTGTGTCTAAACAAATGGTGATTGCACAGATTCATTTTCCCACCATAATGAATGTTAAATGCAGAGAGGTAATTATACAATAATCTGAAAACCACACACAGTGACTTTTGCTCAGTGGAATTGCTTAGGAAAGAGTGTTTTAATTTTAAATATGACACTTCAATGAAAATGATACTGTGGTAAACATTTTAGCAGAACTTCTGCTATATTCCTATTCTTGTTAAAATGTATGTATGGAAACTTCCTGAATTTTTAAAAATATTTTTCTTAATTAGTACATGAGAGATGAATTAAGGCATCATTTCAGTTTCTTCTAGTCTCATAGACCTCTTTAGTAAGAACATTTAGTACCCGCAGATGGATATTTTATGAGTATTAATAATTATGTTAAACCTTTGTCTTTGAATTTGCTAAGTGTGGGGTAGAGAGATTTAGCAGGACTTAGAGGAATCAGATAAAGTATGAATAATTGTGATTTCCTTCCAGATATAGACCAGAGATTATTTTTTCATTGATTCTTTCTAAGGATTATAAGAATAGTAGAGTGGAAATGAAAAAAAAATCATAATCATGAATGAGGAACACAGAAAGATAAAATGTCTTGGGTTTAAATGCTCTATGGAGGAAATAATGACAAGGACATCAGTCAAGAATGATGGCGAAACTACACAAAAATCAAACCAAAATGGATTAAAAATTTGGATATAAAACCTAAAACCAGAAAACTCCTAGAAGAAAACATAAAGGGAAAATAAGCTCCTTGACCCTGCAATCTCAATTCCAGCTTGTGCTCAACATCCAGAAAACTAAGATCTTGGCATCTGGTCCCATCACTTTATGCCAAATAGATGGGGAAGTAGTGGAAACAGTGACAGACTTTATTTTGGGGGGCTCCAAAATCGCTGCAGATGGTGATTGCAGCCATGAAATTAAAAGACACTTGCTCCTTGAAAGAAAAGCTATGACCAATCTAGACAGCATATTAAAAAGTAGAGACATTACTCGGCCAACAAAGGACCAGTTAGTCAAAGCTATGGTTTTTCCAGTAGTCATGTATGGGTGTATAAAGAAAGCTGAGTATTGAAGAATTGATGATTTTGAATTGTGGTGTTGCAGAAGACTCTTGAGAGTCCCTTGGACTGCAAGGATATCAAACCAGTCCATCCTAAAGGAAATCAGTCCTGAATGTTCATTGGATGGACTGATGCTGAAGTTGAAACTCCAATACTTCCACCACCTGATGCAAAAACGGACACCCTGAAAAAGACTGATGCTGGGAAAGATTGAAGGTAGGAGAAGGGGACAACAAAGAATGAGATGGTTGGATGGCATCACTGAGTTGATGGACATGAGTTTGAGCAAGCTCCAGGAGTTGGTGATGAACAGGGAAGCCTGGTGTGCTGCAGTCCATGGGGCCGCAGAGTCAGACAGGACTGAGAGACTGAACAGAACTAAACTGAAAATCCTTGATGTTGGCAAAGATTTTTTCCAATTCAATACTGAAAATAAAGGCAACAAAGGAAAAACAAATAGATGAGTCCGCAGCTAACTAAAATGCTTCTACACAGGTAAGGAAACTATCAACAAAATGAAAAGACAACATAGAGAATAGGAGAAAATATTTGCAAATCACATATTTGATAATGTGACCAAATCACATTTTGATACCTAAAATATGCAAGTAAACTCATACAACTCAACAGCATAAAACCACAAATAGCATAATTTTAAAACGGGCAAAAGATCTGACTAGACATTTTTACAAAGAAGACATCTAAATGGCTAATAGGTACATGAGCAGTTGCTTAACATCACTAATCATTAGGGAAGTCAAGTCAAAATGACAATAAGCTATCATCTCACACCTGTTGTGTCATTAAGAACATGAAATCTAGTAAATGGCAAGAATGTAGAGAAAAGAAACCGTTTGTACACTGTTGGTATGGATAGAAGCTGATAAAACCACTGTGAAGAATAGTATGGAGATTTTAAAGGAAATAAAAAATAGAACTGCCATATGATCCAACAATCCTTCTTCTAGGTGGATATCCCAAGAAAACTAAATTATTAGCTAAAACAGACATTTATACTATCACGATCATTATAGTATGATTCACAATAGCCATGAAAGGAAGACAACCGGTGTCAGTTAATGAATAAATGAACTAAGAAATGTAAAGTACACACATACACACAGACTTCTCTGGTGGTTCAGTGAGAAAGAATCAGCCTGTCAATGCAGGAGATGGGGGTTGATCCCTGGGTTGGGAAGATTCCCTGGAGAAGGAAATGGCAACCTATTCCTATATTCTTGCCTGGGAAATTCCATGGACAGAAGAGCCTGGTGGGCTACAGGTCACAAGGTCCAAAAGAATCTGACCCGACAGAGCATGTGCACATGGTGCACGATGCTATATTTATGAAATAAGTTGTGATGTGCAAAAATGATCATTTTTAAGCATAAATATTTAAGAAGTGTAAGTGATATGAAATAAGGAGACTGAACGTGCTTTGGCTTTGGGAAGAGTGAGCTATTTGAGAAGAAACACAAAATGGGAAGATGGAAGTATTTAGACTATGAGTTATACATCTAACTTCTGTAATTTTATTGAATCAGTTGACCTATGCTTCTAGTCTCAAACTCAAAAGTCACTATGAAATGTGCAAAGGCATGCGTGGTGGTAAGCAGAAAGCACTGGCTACTTCAAAGCTGTTCTTCGGTTTGTGGTCTAAGCTGACCTTAGCTAAGCCTAAACCTTTTCACCTATTCATAGGCCAGCTGTGAAACCAGTGGCAATCCTGGCAGTGATTTGTGATTTGGGGCTCATTAGCATCACATATTTGACCATTCAAATCAATTAGCCTATAGTATGAAGGCCACAGAGTGCTGATCTTCTGAATAACTAGTACTCAGTCCCTAACAGCATGGACTTTAAAATAAAAAAGCCCAGCTTTGCCACTTATTTGGTGTGTGACTTTGGATACTTGAATTAACTCTTTCCAAGCAGCAATATCAAAAGCAACTCTTTCTGACTCAATAGATATGAATTTGAACTAACTCCAGGAGAAAGTGAAGACAGGGGAACACGCTGTGCTGCAGTCCATGGGCTTTCAAGGAGTCAGACATGACTGAGTGACTGAACAACAAGCAACAGGACTTTAATTATATTAGATAGGAGTGATAATTCACAAGATTAGTATCTTTACTAAATGGAAAATAGCATCAAACAGTGTTATTATATAAAAAATATTTCAATGTTTAAATCTGATCATGGGCTAAATGAGAGGCTAAGTAATCCGTATTCTATGAGGATTATGAGACAGGCAGAAATGAATAGAACAGCCAGGCTACCAAAGTGCTGTTTGCAGCCAGAACAGAATAAACACTTATTTCTTAGAGTCTAATATGAATGTGATGTTCTCCTGACACTAGCAAAGATGTATTGCTTACATATGTTAACATTTCACCAGACATAATGTTAAAATCCATGGGAGGATCCACATGATGGCATTGGACGTGCAGGAATTCCTAAGTTTCTGCTCTAACTCTTTGCAAATTGAACCCAGGCTGCAGGGTCTGAAATGGTGTTTGGCTCAACTGAGCTTTAAAGCCAATATTCATCACTCCTCAGATTAATACTATCTGATACACAAACAGATAAATTTAATACTTCTCCATTTGAGAAAATAAAATCTGTAAAATTGAGCTAGAAGATTGTAACTCAATCTCATAAGTGTAATGTCTACGCAGTAGCTTCTCAAAAGGAAAGAAAGCAAAATGATTTTATAATCAAGCCACCACATTTCTAAGAGATTAGAATTAGATCCCCAAGACAATGTTCATATCTGTATCAGGTAAAAATTTCCACCTTGGGAGTCCTTTGTGTATTTTTAGAACTATCTGATAATGCCCCCTTCTCTCTGTTTTCTAAAGAAGAATCTTCTCCACACCTTCATTGTTTGGTGAAACAAAAAGTTTACATAATTTTTCAAATAAAACAAAACCAATACAATATTGTAAAGTAATTAACCTCCAATTAAAATGAATAAATTATATTTAAAAAAAGAAATGGTATAGTCTGAGGAAGATATTATTTCGGGCCCTCTTTGAGGGCAGAGATCCTGCATCAGGATTTTCTGAATTGATCTCTATAGAGCTGCAGCAGCTCCATAAACATGCCCTGTGAGAAAGAAGGTACCATCATCAAGCCTAAATTAGAGATTATGTTGAAGATTCCTACACGATTTCATTAAAAAACTGTGAGATGCTTCAGATAAAGCAACTTGTTTGCTATTGTTTAACCCAGAGTTTCTCTATCATATTCATATAATGTAACCTTTTCTTCCCCCGTTTCAATATATTGTCATCTGTAGAGCTGCTTTGTCAAAGGTACATTGGGAAACACTATCTCATCAATGGCAAGTGGCCACAGAAATTTAGAAAGAATATTTAACTAATGACCTGATCACTTCCTGTGGGATAACACTGTTAATTGATGGTAATTGCATATTTACTTTTTATGTCATTGAAATCCTTTTCTTTGCGATATTTTCTATCGATGACCCTATAGAAAAGGAATTCTCCAGGCAAGAATACTGAGGTGGATAGCCTTTCCCTTCTCCAGGGGATCTTCCCAACCCAGGGATTGAACCCAGGTCTCCTGTTTTGCAGGCAGATTCCTTATCATCTGAGCCACCAGGGAAGCCCTACAGAAAAGGTCTAACTTGTGCTAATTGTCCTTGCTAAATTGTCCTTCCCTTCTTATGGGGCAGACAAAGGTCAGTACTTCCTTTAGTCTCTCTCTAGGTAACTGTCCATAGCTCTTTCATCCTGTCAAGATTTGCCTTTAGCTTTTTCTCCTCCCATGATTTTTCTGCAAATCCTTTTTAAGCAGGTACAGATAACAGAGGATGAGACAGTTGGATGGCATTGCCAATTTAATGGACATTAGTTTGAGTAAGTTCCAGGAGTTGGTGATGGACAGGGAAGCCTGACATGCTGCAGTCCATGGGGTCACAAGGAGTCGGACACTACTGAGCGACTGAACTGAACTGAACTGACTGAGAAGTACAAAACTCATGTTCTCTATTTTTTTAATGTCTAGGCCCATTCTAGGTTGTTTTGCATATTGTTTCCAATTCTATATTTAGACGGCTGTTTTTAATTTCCAGACTGTATCTTCTACTACCAGCTATTGACTATTTGCATATTTGAATAGATAATTACTTGATCAAGTCTGCTTTGCATTTAGTTTCTCTCTTTTCGAGTTTAATTAGTTTTTTAAAAACTGTTACTTTCTGCCAAATGAATGAAAGGATCCTTCTTTCATCTACGACACTGATAATATTTTCTAGCAACGCAGATCCCAGATTCTTCTCTCCACCTCCACTCACACTTCTAAAAGTTTTCCTCAACGTAGACCCACTCACTCACAAACCAACTGTGAATATTACTCCTCTCTGCACCTTAGATCCATGAAGTGTCTGTATATGGATTCTTATCAATGAATGTGTCAGAAAACATCATCATTCAACAAGCTTTATCGGAATAATATTGTCTGCATCATATATTCTGAGTTTACTGAGGAAAATATCATTTGGTAATAAATGCCTTACATGATCCACAAATTGTATCTGTTATTTCTTTCATATTTACAGAGTTTTCTTTCCTATGATAATAAGAAATTAAATTTGTCTGTCACATACCTCCACTTCCAAAGGTCATGTTATCTTCATGCTGCTGCTGTTAAGTTGCTTCAGTCATGTCTGACTCTGTGCGACCCCATAGATGGCAGCCTATCAGGCTCCCCCGTCCCTGGGATTCTCCAGGCAAGAACACTGGATTGGGTTGCCATTTCCTTCTCCAATGCATGAAAGTGAAAAGTGAAGTCGCTCAGTAGTGTCCTACTCTTTGCGACCCCATGGACTGCAGCCCACCAGGCTCCTCCGTCCACGGGATTTTCCAGGCAAGAGTACTGGAGTGGGGTGCCCTTGCCTTCTCCGTATCTTCATGGTAAACAGGTACTAAGCCAGATGATTGTTACCTCACACTTTTATCAAATTTATTTATTTTTGCATATTTCAATGTTTCTGAAGTTGGGATAAATCTTACAATTGATAATATCCTAGCAATGTGCTAAGTTTAATAGGAGGAGGTTTTTCTTTTTTAATGATGTGTTTAATAATGATGAATCAGTTTCAAAAAAGGTTTAAAGAAATATGTATTTTAATTCTTCCAGTATATAGACTATAATGCTCTATGACTTGGTGAGATTCTTAGAGGAGAATTAAAATATAATTTTAATGATTCATCCATTTATGGGCATCTAGGTTGCTTCCATGTCTTGGCTATTGTAAACAGTGCTGCAATGAAGTTTGGGGTGTATGTATCTTTTCAAAGTATGGTTTTCTCCAAATATATGCCCAGGAGTGGGATTGCTGGATCATATGGCAGTTTTATTTTTAATTTTTAAAGAAACCTCTATACTGCTGTCCATTGCGGCTGTAGCAGTTTACATTCCCACCAACAGTTTAGGAGGATTCCTTTTCCTCCAATCCTCTCCAGTCATTTATTGTTCGTAGACTTTTTGATGATGGCCATTCTGACCGGTGGGTACTGTGTTCTTTACCACACTCCAGGATATTGGATGGCAAAGCATCTTCCTGCAATGCAGGAGACCCAGGTTTGATCCCTGGGTCAGGAAGATCCTCTGGACAAGGAAATGGCACTCCAGTACTCTTGCCTAGAAAATTCCATGGATGGAGGAGCCTGGTGGGCTATAGTCCATGGGGTTGCAAAGAGTTGGACATGACTGAGCAACGTCACTTCACTTCACTTCAGGACATCTCAAAAAAAAAAAAAAAAATCACTCTGCTATCAACTCTAAGCATCAGTATTCACCACTTCATGGTAAGATGGTTGTACAAAAGGTATCTGGGATCTTTGGTTACTCATACTTTAGGAAGTGACTGATATTTCTGTCTATGACTTTAAGGCAATGAGCTGTGTCTGATCATAAAGGTGGGGCTGTTACATCGAGAATCTTTGGTTGTATCCAGTTGACTCTCCCTGGTAAGAGGGAGTGTGCTTAATTACATTGTACTTGCTTTGAGTCTTCCATGAGATCTCATCAAATAAGCATTCCACCTGGCTGATAGTTTAGGGTTCACTGAACTGCTCCTGGGGCACTACCAGATGTTGCTTTTGGTGTTAAACTGTTCTAGAAGTTGGCTCCATCTGCCAGAATTACTTCTGTGAAAACCTGCAGGTCAGATTATTTACATGAAAACATACTAGAATTACAACTGGGATATTCAATATGGAATAATAAATTGATGCTGCAGCATAGCATCATCTGTGATAGCGATCTGGGCTGGGTGACCTCCTCTGGTCCTTCAGGACTGTACACCTGTCTCTCTCTTGTCTCAATTCATTAGATGTCTTCACACCTGCCTGATTTTGCAGTCCATTGTTTCTTGACCATTTGTGTTTTTGTTCTTTTTTATTTTTTGTCCTTCTCTGGCTCTGGGTCTGTCTCTTTCCCACTGCTCACAGTGGATCATTGTCAACAGAGTTTTGGTGCCACTTATGGTGTCACAGGTGAAATCTCATAGCTTGCATCCAGATTTAAATCCTTTTATAAATGCATATATAGGAATTGAGACCAAAATTGTAAAGTCACTAGACACTTGGGAAAACAGGTTATCTCAAGACATATGCTAAAACAGTAACTTTGCAAAATTAATATCTTTTGTACTATGATCCTATAGCATTTCTTTTTTGCCCTTGATAACTTGATAAGCTTTGCTTAAATTACAGAAACCAACATGGGAAGCTTCTGGGATCAGGCACTGGGCTCATGAATGTAAAAAGAAATTTTGCATTAATATTGGTAGATGATTGACTTTATGAAATACCACCAAACAACACACTGCATCTTTCCCAACACTTCCTTTTAGCTACTCAAAACCAAGCTCTTCATGACATTATACACTGCTGTGTTCTTGTCACTGATCTCTAAATAGGTAATTATTCACTTTCTTGACTGTGATCACCTCAGAGAAAATTTTCCTGACTTTTCTATCTGAACAAATTTCCCTTTATTATTTTCTATCTCAACTCTTGTTCTCTTTTCTTCATAAGCTTCACTGTACATGCTGTTACTTTGCTGGTGGCTCAATGGAAAAGAATCTGCCTGCTAATGCAGGAGACACAGGTTTGATTCCTGGGTTGGGAAGATTTCCTAGAGGAGGAAATGGCAACCACTCCAGCATTCTTGCCAAGATAATCCCATGGACAGAGGAGCCTGGCGGGCTGCAGTTGATGGGGTCACAGAGTTGAGCATGACTGAGGGATTGAGCCCAACATGTGCTTGTTTTATTTGCCTGTGTTATTTGAGTTTTTGGTCTGTCACTTTAAATGGAATATAAACTTCATGTATCCTTTTGAGAAAGGAGCTGAAATAAGAAGGTATATCTCTATCTATCTATCTTAACTATGTCTTTGTCCCACTTCAGCTAATCTTCAGTCTTCAAACTCATTCAATAGGGGTGTCTGACCCAGAGCTCCTAAGTTCCTGGGAATTTCCTGGATGATAGCTGTATCTTTTGTCCTTAGGAGGCAACTCTTGGTGGGTTCTTAGATGGCAACTAGTTATTAGAAGTACCAAGCCATAAATAGAAGCTTGGAACTTTTATCCTCACCCCTTAATCTCCAGAAAGGGGAGAGGGACTGAACACTAAGTCAGCAATGGATCATGCCTATGGGATGAAGTTTTCATAAAACAGTCCCTGGAGTAATAAGGTTTGAAAACCTTCTGGGTTGTCAACACATCCATGCACCATGAGAGTGGTATGCTTCAATAACCAGGGGACGGAAGGCCCTGAACTCAGGAGCCTTCTGAGATGTGCGTCGCTTCATCTGGCTGTTCATCTGTATCTTCTATCAGATCCCTTACTAGAAAATAAACTGGTGACTGTAAGTCAGTGTTTCACTGGGCTTGGTGAGCTGTTATAACAAATAATCAAATCCTAGGAGCGAGCTGTGAGAACCCTGACTTATAGCTGCTAAGTCAGAGGCACTTGGGGCAACCTGGGACTTGCAATTTACGGCTGAAGTGGAGGCAGTTTTGTGAGAGTTGAGCCCTTAACCTGAGGAATCTGATGCTAACTCCGGGGTAGATAGTGACTGAGCTGACTTGAATTGCATAGCCATCTGGTATCAGAACGGTCATTATGAGAGTAAATCCCCAGATATTTAAAGTAGTATTAACAGTATAAAAAGAAAACAGTGCATTTTCACCTTTACAGGATCCAAATTTCCTTTTGTCTTCATTGATTCCTAGTACATAGCCTACAGAATAAGCTCAATAAATAATAGTTAATGTGCTATGTGTGTGCAAGCTAAGTCGCTTCAGTTGTGTCTGACTCTTGGGACCTTATGGACTGTAGCCCACCAGGCTCCTCTGTCCATGGAATTCTCCAGGCAGGAATACTGGAGTGGGTAGCCATACCCGCCTCTAGGAGACCTTCCCAACCCAGGGATTAAACCTGCATCGCTTATGCCTCCTGCACTGGCAGACAGGTTCTTTACCACTAGTGCCACCTGGGAAGCACTAATGTGCCATACATTATCCCAAATACTTTACATCTGTTAACTCACTTATTCTTACAACAACCGTAATGGAGGATATAATTATTATCTCTATGTTGCAGCTATGGAAACAGAGATACACAGAGATCAAATAAGTTGTTCAGGGCCACACAGCTTGTTTGTGGATTAGTTGGAATGCAGATGCAGGAAATCTGACTCTGGAATTCATGCTTTTAATGAACATAGTCATTATTACATATAATACCTTCTTACCTATAAAAAGTTAAGTAATAAAGGAAAATGTTCTAAAGCAAAAGTAGGTGATGCACTGAAATAATGGTAAAATGTTCCCAAGTAACTTTGAAATGCAAGCAATAATGATTTCCCTGAATGTCCTCTGTCAAAGAATGATTTCCAGGCTAGTTGAACTATATTGTTGAAAGCTCTAAGGCATTGTTAAGATATTAACATATCTAAAGAAAGAATGTGTCAATCATTAGGGAGATTATTCTGCAATGGAAATAAACAACACAAAAAGGAGAATTAAAGGGGTGTTACTAGGCTAAGGAAACCATCCTCCTTCCCTGCTCTCTGCTCAGTCTGAGAAGGAAGATGGCAGGTTGATAAATACTTTACAGGTGTTCTTTTTGAATTGTGGTAATACATTATGGTCAGATACACATTTGTATCATTTCTCAGTGTTCATTTTAAAAGCCTTAGCTGAGATTTTTGTGTCGCTAATGAGCAGCCATTAGGATGGATATGCACAAGTCATACGCTTATTCCTTAATTTCTTGTTTTGTTTCTGTGCTCCTGCTCAGTCACTAAGTCATGTCTGACTCTTTATGACTCCATGGACAGTAGCATGCCAGGCTTCTCTGTCCATGGGACTTCCCAGGCAAGAATACTAGAGTGGGTTGCCATTCCTTTCTCCAGCGGATCTTCCCAACCCAGGGAACTCCTGAGTTTCCTGCATTGGCAGGCGGATTCTTTACCACTGAGTCACCTGGGAAGCCCCCATATACAGATTTTTAGCAAAGTATAGATTGAAAGATGGAGGTGAGAGCAATGATTTGAATGTAGAGGTAGCAGAAAGAAACTAAAACTGCTCTGCATCACTTTGCATGGTGAGTACACAAGCTAGCTTCAGTGCAAACAGAGGATTTTGCAAATAACAGAAGAGGTGGCAAAATGCTTATCTTCCTAGGATGGATGAACGGTTTCCTTTGGGACTCGTTACATATGTCCTAGCCAACAGTATACTTTTGCAAGAATCTTAAAGCATTTTTGTAACCATACTAGTATAGAGATCTTTAAAGTAAACACCCACACTGCATTGCTTGTGTGTCTTACAGTGACACTTCCTCATTGGACTAGTTTGCCTAGCGTGACTGAGGAAGAATAGCAAATTTGAAGGAATACACTGCCAGAGAGGGGGAGTGTACAATGGATGCAGGGGTGTAACATTTCCTAAAAGGCATCATGGGAGATCTATACAGCTTTTAAAAATTCAGTGTGGAGCCACGGACAACAAAGTGCTGTTAGGAAAAAATTGATATGCCATGCAACTTTGAATGGTATAATTTTGTGAAAGAAAGGGAGAAACAAACCATAAAACTAAGTGAGACTTGGCTCATCACCACCCTCAAACCCCCAGGATCTTGAAGGATCACATTAAGAAATGTATTTCATTTCTTGAACTCCAGGGTAGAAGAAAGCAGCCTGGAAGTATATTTAATTCAAAAGCCAAGGGGTTGACTTGGAGGAGATGGATTAAAAATTGTATGTAAATATTAGGAAGATGGCTTTGAGGAGGCTATAACTAGCCATTGAGGCCCTGGTCTTCCATGCATGGTCCAAGGAAAGGCTGTACTTCCCAATATACTATCTGTCTGGTTCCAGATTGAGTGGGTCAGGCTACCCAAGCCTGGGTCAATAAGCATTAAAATTTCAAACTATATCACTTGTTTTAAGTCTACGATATACCAGCAAATGTTTGATTACCAATTACTTTTCCGTGTAGCTTCCTTATATGAAGGAAATGTACTGCCAAAGAATTTTTGTTTGACCCACTTGACAATTAGAAATCTCTCAGTTCAGTCGGTCAGTTGTGTCCGACTCTTTGCAACCCCATGGACTGCAGCACGCCAGGCCTCCCTGTCCAAGCAACTCCCAGAACTTACTCAAACTGATGTTCATCGAGTTGGTGATGCCATCAAACCATCTCATCCTCTGTCATCCCTCTCTCCTCCCACCTTCAATCTTTCCCAGCAGTAGGGTCTTTTCAAATGAGTCAGCTCTTTGCATCAGGTGGCCAGAGAATTGGAGTTTCAGCTTCAGCATCAGTCCTTCCAACGAATACTCAGGACTGATCTGCTTTAGGATGGACTGGTTGGATCTCCTTGCAGTCCAAGGGACTCTCAAGAGTCTTCTCCAACACCACAGTTCAAAAACATCAATTCTTCAGCACTCAGCTTTCTTTATAGTCCAACTCTCACATCCATACTTGACTACTGGAAAAACCATAGCCTTGACTAGATGGACCTTTGTTGGCAAAGCAATGTCTCTGCTTTTTAATATGCTATCTGCTGTCTAGGTTGCTCACAGCTTTTCTTCCCAGGAGCAAGCATCTTTTAATTTCATGGCTGCAGTCACCATCTGCAGTGATTTTGGAGCCCCAAAATAAAGTCTTTCACTGTCTCCATTGCTTCCCCATCTATTTGCTATGAAGTGTTGGGACCGGATGCCGCTATCTTAGTTTTCTGAATGTTGAGTTTTAAGCCAACATTTTCACTCTCTTCTTTCACTTTCATCAAGAGGCTTTTTCATTCTTCTTCACTTCCTACAATAAGGGTGGTGTCATCTGCATATCTGAGGTTATTGATATTTCTCCTGGCAAACTTGATTCCACCTTGTGCTTCATCCAACCTAGTGTGTCACATAATATACTCTGCATACGAGTTAAATAAGCAGGGTGACAATATACAGCCTTGATGTACTCCTTTCCTGATTTGGAACCACTCTGTTGTTCCATTTCCAGTTCTAACTGTTGCTCCTTGATCTGCATACAGATTTCTCAGGAGGCAGGTAAGGTGGTCTGGTGTTCTTTTTCAGAATTTTCCATAGTTTGTTGTGATCCACATAGCCAAAGGCTTTGGCATACTCAATAAAGCAGAAATAGATGTTTTTCTGAAACTCTATTTTTTTTTCTGATGATCCAACGGATGTTTGAAATTTGATCTTTAGTTCCTCTGCCTTTTCTAAATCCAGCTTGAACTTCTGAAAGTTCACTGTTCATGTATTGTTGAAGCCTGGCTTGGAGAATTTTGAGCATTACTTTGCTAGCGTGTGAGATGAGTGCAATTGTGTGGTAGTTTGAATATTCTTTGGCATTGCCTTTCTTTGAGATTGGAATAAAAACTGACCTTTTTCAGTCCTGTGGTCACTGCGGAGTTTTCCAAATTTGCTGACATATTGGATGCAGCACTTTCACAGCATCATTTTTTAGGATTTGAAATAGCTCAACTGGAATACCATCACAACTGGAATTCCTCCACTAGCTTTGTTTATAGTGATGCTTCCTAAGGCCCACTTGACTTCAAATTCCAGGATGTCTGGCTCTAGGTGAGTGATCACACCATCATGGAATTGTAGAATTCTCTAATTAATCACATCATAGTATTGTCTAATTAATTACAAGTAATACACTGGCATTTTGAGTTATTTGACTTGTTATGTAACTTACCTGCTAAGAGAGGTTGCTGCTGCTGCTAAATCACTTCAGTCATGTCTGACTCTGTGCGACCCCATAGACAGCAGCCCACCAGGGTCTCCCATCCCTGGGATTCTCCAGGCAAGAACAATGGAGTGGGTTGCCATTTCCTTCTCCAATACATGAAAGTGAAAAGTGAAAGTGAAGTTGCTCAGTCGTGTCCGACTCTTAGTGACCCCATGGGTTGCAGCCTTCCAGGCTCCTCCACCCATGGGATTTTCCAGACAAGAGTACTGGAGTGGGGTGCCATTGCCTTCTCCGAAGAGAGATTGAACTGGCTATAATCTATATGCATTTGTTCTCTTTGGTTATTGTGATTCTCATTCTATGCTAATTAACTACTATTTTATACACCATTATATATGTATATTTTATACATTAACTATTATTTTATACAGTCTATACAGTTCTTTTTTTTTTTTAATTTTTTATTTTTTTTAAATTTTAAAATCTTTAATTCTCACATGCGTTCCCAAACATGAACCCCCCTCCCACCTCCCTCCCCACAACATCTCTCTGGGTCATCCCCATGCACCTGCCCCAAGCAAGCTGCACCCTACGTCAGACATGGACTGGCGATTCAATTCTTACATGACAGTATACATGTTAGAATTCCCATTCTCCCAAATCATCCCACCCTCTCCCTCTCCCTCTGAGTCCAAAAGTCCGTTATACACATCTGTGTCTTTTTTCCTGTCTTGCATACAGGGTCGTCATTGCCATCTTCCTAAATTCCATATATATGTGTTAGTATACTGTATTGGTGTTTTTCTTTCTGGCTTACTTCACTCTGTATAATTGGCTCCAGTTTCATCCATCTCATCAGAACTGATTCAAATGAATTCTTTTTAACGGCTGAGTAATACTCCATTGTGTATATGTACCACAGCTTTCTTATCCATTCATCTGCTGATGGACATCTAGGTTGTTTCCATGTCCTGGCTATTATAAACAGTGCTGCGATGAACATTGGGGTACATGTGTCTCTTTCAATTCTGGTTTCCTTGGTGTGTATGCCCAGAAGTGGGATTGCTGGGTCATAAGGTAGTTCTATTTGCAATTTTTTAAGGAATCTCCACACTGTTTTCCATAGTGGCTGTACTAGTTTGCATTCCCACCAACAGTGTAGGAGGGTTCCCTTTTCTCCACACCCTCTCCAGCATTTATTGCTTGCAGATTTTTGGAGAGCAGCCATTCTGACTGGTGTGAAGTGGTACCTCATTGTGGTTTTGATTTGCATTTCTCTAATAATGAGTGATGTTGAGCATCTTTTCATGTGTTTGTTAGCCATCCGTATGTCTTCTTTGGAGAAATGTCTATTTAGTTCTTTGGCCCATTTTTTGATTGGGTCGTTTGTTTTTCTGGAATTGAGCTGCAGAAGTTGCTTGTATATTTTTGAGATTAGTTGTTTGTCAGTTGTTTCATTTGCTATTATTTTCTCCCATTCAGAAGGCTGTCTTTTCACCTTGCTTATATTTTCCTTTGTTGTACAGAAGCTTTTGATTTTAATTAGATCCCATTTGTTTATTTTTGCTTTTATTTCCAGAATTCTGGGAGGTGGATCATAGAGGATCCTGCTGTGATTTATGTCGGAGAGTGTTTTGCCTATGTTCTCCTCTAGGAGTTTTATAGTTTCTGATCTTACATTTAGATCTTTAATCCATTTTGAGTTTATTTTTGTGTACGGTGTTAGAAAGTGATCTAGTTTCATTCTTTTACAAGTGGTTGACCAGTTTTCCCAGCACCACTTGTTAAAGAGATTGTCTTTACTCCATTGTGTATTCTTGCCTCCTTTGTCAAAGATAAGGTGTCCATATGTGTGTGGATTTATCTCTGGGCTTTCTATTTTGTTCCATTGATTTATATGTCTGTCTTTGTGCCAGTACCATACTGTCTTGATGACTGTGGCTTTGTAGTAGAGCCTGAAGTCAGGCAAGTTGATTCCTCCAGTTCCATTCTTCTTTCTCAAGATTGCTTTCGCTATTCGAGGTTTTTTGTATTTCCATACAAATCTTGAAATTATTTGTTCTAGTTCTGTGAAAAATGTGGCTGGTAGCTTGACAGGGATTGCATTCTGCCCTAATTTTTAAGATTTCTTTCCTTCTACTAACTCTGGGGTTCTCCAACTCTTCCTTTTCTAGTTGCTTTAGTTGCAGAGTTAGGTTATTTATTTGACTTTTTTCTTGTTTCTTGAGGTATGCCTGTATTGCTATGAACTTTCCTCTTAGCACTGCTTTTATAGTGTCCCACAGGTTTTGGGTTGTTGTGTTTTCATTTTCATTAGTTTCTATGCATATTTTGATTTCTTTTTTGATTTCTTCTGTGATTTGTTGGTTATTCAGAAGTGTGTTGTTCAACCTCCATATGTTGGAATTTTTAATAGTTTTTCTCAATATAGTGAAAATGAGTATACAGTTCTGGTTAATATGCATCACTTCTCAAAGATGGTACCAAGTCAAATATGCTGCAGAAACTTAGTGTTTGAAATAAAGGGTGAGGGCAGATATGAAATGTTATTAATTTATCATCACCTTTGCTTTGGTGTCTTTTTGCTATTGTTCAGTTGTTCTGTCATGTTCAACTCTTTGTGACCCCATGGATTGCAGCACGCCAGGCTTCCCTGTCCTTCACTGTCTCCCAGAGCTTGTTGATTTCTTGGTTGCCAGTAAAACTGAGATCACCAGCATAATTTCTTTCTGCATTACCATGACTTGCCATTTCCAGTTAACCAACTACCTCTTGAATATTAGAAATTTTGAGTGTGAAGGTTTGTACGTCATACTTCCACAAAGATTTCCTGAACTGTGCTGAACTTGATTGCTTATTTTCTGAAATTTTCAAACAAAATCATTGAGGACTACACTGCTCCCTAACTAACCTCTTGTAACTTTTTAGTGTCCTAAACTGAATGGGTTCAGTGTGCCTTCCTCCATGCCCACATGGAGGGTCTTCCAGATCTTCCATATAAGCAAATCTGTGTTCCAGACCTTATATATCAGCAGAACAACCTCACAGATGCTGAACAGAGGTGCTGCATCTCACTGCTCACTCAAGCTATCAGTTTTGGTCCGCTCCTGAGAGGTACTGGGATCGCCAGACTGGGTGACTCACACACAAGACTCCTCCTGTTGTGAAACCTACTCTCTAGTCACCACCTTGCACTAATGTCCATTTAAAATAGAATGTGAACATCCAAATCATACAGTATCACTTTTAGCTTTATACTCTTGAGTCAACTTTTGACTTAACTTTGAAGTTACTTTCATAACAGAATTTATATTTCACTATGAAGCATCTCTATGATAGGGATGTACATTTCATGTCTTTATAGTTTGCATTCAGAGGAGTAATATATAAAAGAACCATTGTGTCAATACTGTTTGAACACATGCTGTTAAATTCGCCTGTGACATTTGTGGGACAGAATAATATAGCAATTTCACTGGAGTTACTTGTATATCTTAGTCATTTTTATGCATTGATGCATTTAAGATAACTGCAATTTCAATATCTTGTGGGCACGCAAAACAGAGTCATTTAATCATTAGAGTGAATTGCCAATTCAGATATCTTGAAAATTTAGGCTTTCTGTTATTTTTTTGCAAGAGATACTTAATATAACTTTTAAAAGTATGTGGAAGACACAGGTTGTGAAAGTATATTGCTCCATACTTGCACATGTATAAAAAACATTTTGGGTATGTATGTGTGTGTATATACATATATATGTTAATACTATGCAGTCCTCTGATAAGGTAGAAAAAGAGGCATTAAAAGGAAATATGTTTAGCGTTAATTATGAGAAACTTTTTTTTGGAAGGTATAGATCTACAACTTATGACACAAGTTAATATTTTAAGTGAAAAAAATTTGAAATGAGGTAACATAAAATGGTTTCTGGTAATTTTGAGCAATAAGGTATATGCGAGGAGGTCATAGAAACACATTAGAGTAAGTTGGCTCCAATACAAAGGGATCTCAGAACAAAAACGTTCCATCACATTCTAACTTGTGTTTCTGAAGTGAAGTGAAGTGAAGTGAAGTGAAGTGAAGTGAAGTCGCTCAGTCATGTCCAACTCTTTGCGACCCCGTGGACTGTAGCCCACCAGGCTCCTGCGTCCATGGGATTCTCCAGGCAAGAAAACTGGAGTGGGTTGCCATTTCCTTCTGACATGTTTGTAATTGCTTTCTCTTATTAGTAGTAGTTTTGAAGAAAATTGCTTCATATCTATATCTTCTATGGAGTCCTAGATAATGTCTTGCATAGAGTTGATTTGGAATGTGTGAATATATAATAGGAATTGTAAAGAACATCATTAGTATGTTGATGCCATGTGACTCAGACATCAAAGAATCTGCCTGCAATGCTAGAGATGCAAGTTTTATCCCTGGGTGGGGAAGATCCCCTGGAGAAGGAAATGGCTACACACTCTGGAATTCTTGACTGGAGAATCCTGCGGACAGAGGAGTCTGGTGGGCTATAGTCTATGGGGGCACAAAGAGTCAGCCACAACTGAGCTGCTAACAAAAGGCTGCTGTCAGGGTGTCTCCTTGTCTGAGGGGGTTGCAGGCTCTGCTTTGCAATTGGGCGGCATTGCTGGCTGGGCTCTCTACTTGAGCAAAGCCTCAAGCCTTGCTCAGCAGCTAGGCAGGAGTGCAGACTGGGCTTTTCTGCTGGGGTGGGCTGTAGGCTAGACTCTGGCGCTGGGTTGGCTGCAGGCTGGGCTCCACCGCTCAGGGCTACAGCAGGCTGGGCTCTGGGATGCCTGGTGTGCTCTGCAGGGTCTTTGGTTATGTGGCACCAGAGCCTACGTGGAGCTGCTGGCTTGCTTCATGCCCTGGAGGGGCTATAGTAGGAGCTCCGGGGGCCAAGGTTCTCAGGTTAGGTGGGACTGGTGGCTACACTCAGCGGTTGGGCAGGACTGTGAAATGGCCTCCCTTCCCTGGTGGGGTGGTTAAAGGCTCCAGGACCAGTACAACCTTTTGCGTGGGGCCTGGATTAGGTAGCACTGAGTGCCCTGGCCCTACAAGGTCACCCTCAGCTGTGCAGATGGACAGAGCATCCCGGATGGCTGGGATCTCTGCATGGGTGCTGCTGCAAGCAGGACCACAGCCTGCGAGATCTCAGCCTTGGTTGCTGTCAGCCTGGGCCCTCTTCCCCATCACCATCTAATCCCCACACGTCAAGTCCCACAGGTTCCTCAGTGATCTCCATGAGACAAGACCTGAATGAGCCTCCCAGGAAGCCTCCTACACTTCTGGGGAACTGAATGCCCATGTTGTATTCTCTTTTCCCTTCTCAGAACCTAGGCACCCCAGGGTCCTTCCCCATGTGAGGAGGGGCAGTGCCCCAGAGTGACGTTGCTCCCCTTTCTCTTCCAATGTGCTTCTTCTCCATCTCTGAGGTCCAGGGCATGCTTCAGTCTCACCTCCAGTTCTGGAATTTTCACAATGGTGTCTTATTTGTGGACATTGCTCATTGGTCTTTTGGTGAGGAATGGAGTCAGGAAAACCTATGTCACAAATTTGATAATATTTATCTTAAGCCACATTCCCTGGGTCTTCTCTTATCTAATCTGCAGAAATCACATCTCTTACTTCCATAAAATAATTCTGGATCTGCCCAGGCAGCATGTATAAGTGCTTATGGACTAAATTTTTCAATTGTCTACCATGTCTTTTCTCTGCCTGGAAAAGAAAGTGAAGGCACTCAGTCGTGTCTCTTTGTGACCCCATAGACTGTAGCCTATCATAGACTGTAGCCTACAGGCTTCTCCATCCATGGGATTTTCCAGGCCAGAATACTGGAGTGGGTTGCCATTTTCTTCTCCAGGGGATCTTCCCAACACAGGGATCAAACCCAGGTGTCCTGCATTGCAGGCAGACACTTTACCCTCTGAACCACCAGGGAATCCAATAACACATAAACAAATGGGTGCAACTATGTCCCAATGCAACTTTATTTGTAAAAGCAAGCAGTATTTTGCTGATCCTGATGCTATTTTAAAAGTGTTAGGTGTCAAATTTTGTCCTCTGTTACTTGGTGCTCTGTATATAACTGATGATCAATTCAATATTTCTGAATAAGGGACTTATATTACCATATCACTTTAATTATAATCAAACTAATTGTGTGCAAAGAGGACAAATATTATTTTAGACTACATTGCTAACTACTAGATTTCATGGTTTTTCTATGTTTTTTACTTCACTGTAGTGGATATTTTTTAAATCAAAGTCTGAAAGCACAAAAATCTGATAGTCTTATTTGGAGTGAATAGAAACTCTTGGGTCTGCTAATCTCTACCATAAATTGTAGATGTAGTTATTTTTAATTATGTGGAAAATAAGAGTGAACCAACTTTTGAGACTTATCTCTACTTCATCTGTAAGCAAATGATTTCATTTTTCTCTGGAGGAAGATGCGTTCTTAGTCAGTCAGAAGTAGAAAGTTCTACTTTTCTGGAATAAGCTAGCAGAAATTTAATCACTCTATTTGAATTATTATATGGCCGATTCATACACCGATATACTGGTGTTTTATTTTGTGTGTGTGTCTGAGTGGGAAGCAGTAGAGGTTGTTCATGATGCAAGACTGGGCTGAGTACGCAACAGAGATTTAATCAATCAATAGATTGATTACCTTACAGGTTAAAAGAAAAAAAAGAAAGCGAAACACCGTCTCTTATTTGAAGTTTCTCATCACTTAACTTGAACTGTACAGTTTAATACTTTTAGAGGGCCTCTGGTTTAGGTGTTCGGCATGTTTTACGTGTGCACGTCTGTATGCTTAGTTGCTTCAGTCGTGCCTGACTCTTTGCTACCATGTGGACTGTAGCCCACCAGGGTCCTCTGTCCATCACATTCTCCAGGCACGAATAGAGGAGTGGGTTGCCATACCTTCTTCCAGGGGAACCTTCTGGACACAGTGACCAAACAAGGTCATTTAAGTCTCTTGCATTGGCAGGTGGGTTCTTTACCACTAGTGGCAGCTTGGGAGCCCTGTTTTATATGTAAGGTTTGTTTATTCAATATCTTTCCCTGAAAGATTTTTTAGTTTTTGCCTCTAATTCACCTTGCTGTTACTCAAAATATTCCAATCTGATTGCTAGCTTTGCCTTCCTATTAGAATTTCTCACCCACATTGACACAAAAATGCAATAATAGGTAAGTCTCAAACTGCATTGGCTAAGAACATATTAAGAGATGAAGAGAGCCTGCAGTGAGACTCTAGAGCTCAGAAGGCTGTTAGGGAGGCTGGGTTTCTAACAGGGATTGGAAACAAAGAAATGATTCAAGTTTGAGTTCAGGGAGATTGGGGAAAGGAGACAAATAGAATGGCTATTTGAAACACTGATGTCAAATATCTCCTTCTCTCCTTTATGGGCTATCTTAGGTAAAATTGAATTAGCTCATTGTTTTTATAGGTATGGGCTTTTTCATCATAGCTGAAACAGAAATGAACCTTACTTTAAGACTGACTTAAAAGCAAGGAAGGAAGGACAGAACACAACCGATACTGCTTGTGTCTGAGTTGGACAAACAAAATAGGATTATCCAGTCAAGTGGGCATACCTTAAACCCTGACACTTATATCTGATCACAGGGACCACAGCCTTGTCTAACTCAATGAACTTATAAGTCATGCCATGTAGGGCCTCCCAAGACAGATGGGTCATGGTGGAATGTTCTGACAAAACAGTCAACTGCAGAAGGGAATGGCAAACCACTTCAGTATTCATGCCTTGAGAACCCCATGAACAGTATGAAAAGGCAAAAAGATAAGACACTGAAAAATGAACTCTCCAGGTCAGTAGGTGCCCCATATGCTACTGGAGAGCAGTGGAGAAATAACTCAAGAAAGAATGAAGAGATTAAGCCAAAGCAAAAACAACACCCAGCTGTGGAAGTGACTGCTGATGGAAGCAAGGTCTGATGCTGTAAAGACCAATATTGCATAGGAACCTGGAATGTTAGGTCCATGAATCAAACCAAATTGGAAGTGGTCAAACAGGAGATGGCAAGAGTGAACATCGACATTTTAGGAATCAGTGAACTAAAATGGACTGGAATGGGTGAATTTAGCTCAGATGACCATTATATCTACTACTGTGGGCAAGAATCCCTTAGAAGAAATGGAGTAGCCATCATAGTCAACAAAAGAGTCTGGGAAATGCAGTACTTGGATGCAATCTCAAAAATGACAGAATTATCTCTGTTCATTTCCAAGACAAACCATTCAATATCATGGTAATCCAAGTCTATTCCCTGACCAATAATCCTGAAGAAGCTGAAGTTGAACGGTTCTATGAAAACCTACAAGACCTTTTAGAACTAACACCACAAAAGATGTCCTTTTCATCATAGGGGACTGGAATGCAAAAGTAGGAAGTCAAGAGATACCTGGGGTAACAGACAAATTTGGCCTTGGAGTACAGAATGAAGCAGGGCAAAAGCTAGCAGAGCTTTGCCAAGAGAATGCACTGGTCACAGCAAACACCCTCTTCCAAAAACACAAGAGAAGACTCTACACATGAACATCACCAGATGGTCAATACCAAAATCAGATTGATTATATTCTTTGCAGCCAAAGATGGAGAAACTCTATAAAGTCAGCCAAAACAAGACCAGGAGCTGACTGTGGCTCAGATCATGAATGTCTTATTGCCAAATTCAGACTTAAATTGAAGAAAGTAGGGAAAACCACTAGACCATTCAGGTATGACTAAAATCAAATCCCTTATGATTACACAGTGGAAGTGACAAATAGATTCAAGGGATTAGATCTGATAGAGTGTCTGAAGAACTATGAATGGAAGTTCATAACATTGTACAGGGACAGGGATCAAGACTATCCCTAAGAAAAAGAAATGCAAAAAGGCAAAATGCCTGTCCAAGAAGGCCTTACAAATAGCTGAGAAAAGAAAAGACATGAAAGGCAAAGGAGAAAAGGAAAGATATACCCATCTGAATGCAGAGTTCCAAAGAATAGCAAGTAGAAATAAGAAAGTGTTCCTCAGTGATCAGTGCAAAGAAATAGAGGAAACCGATAGAATAGGAAAGACTAGAGATATCATCAAGAAAGTTAGAGATACCAAGGGAATGTTTCATGCAAACATAGGCACAATAAAGGCTAGAAATAGTATGGACCTAACAGAAGCAGAAGATATAAGAAGAGGTGGCAAGAACACTGAATTATACAAAAAGGCCTTCATGACTGAAATAACTACGATGGTGTGATCACTCACCTAGAGCCAGATATCCTGGAATGTGAAGTCAAGTGGGCCTTAGAAAGCATCACTACGAACAAAGCTAGTGGAAGTGATGGAATTCCACTTGAGCTATTTCAAATCCTAAAAGATGATGCTATGAAAGTGCTGCACTCAATATGCCAGCAAATCTGGAAAACTCAGCAGTGGCCACAGGACTGGAAAAGGTCAGTTTTCATTCCAATCCCAAAGAAAGGCAATGCCAAAGAATGCTCAAACTATTGCACAGTTGCACTCATCTCACAGGCTAGCAAAGTAAATGCTATAATTCTCCAAGCCAGTCTTCAATAGTATATGAACCGTGAACTTCCAGACGTTCAAGCTGTATTTAGAAAAGGAAGAGGAACCAGAAATCAAATTTCCAACATCCTTTAGGTCATCAAAAAAGAAAGAGAGTTCCAAAAAAGCATCTACTTCTGGTTTATTGAGTACGCCAAAGCCTTTGACTCTGTGGATCACAACAAACTATGGGAAATTCTTCAAGAGATGGGAATACCAGACCACCTTACCTTCCTCCCTAGAAATCTGCATGCAGGTCAAGAAGCAACAGTTAGAATTAGACATGGAACAGCAGACTGATTCCAAATCAGGAAAGGAGCATGTCAAGGCTGTATATTGTCACCCTGCTTACTTAATTTTAAATCATGAGAAATGCTGGGCTAGATGAAGCACAATCTGGAATCAAGATTGCCAGGAGACCTATCAATAACCTCAGATATGCAGATGACACCAACCTTAAGGCAGAACTTGAAGAGGAACTAAAGAGCCTCTTGATGAAACTGAAAGAGGAGGGTGAAAAAGTTGGCTTAAAACTCAACATACAGAAAATGAAGATCATGGCATCTGGTCCCATCACTTCATGAAACATAGATAGGGACACAGTGGGAACAGTGATAGACTTTTATTTATTTTTTGCCTTCAGAATCACTGCAGATGGTGACTGCATCCATGAAACTGAAAGATACTTGCTCCTTGGGAGAAAAAGTATGACCAACCTCAGTTCAGTTTAGTTCAGTCGCTCAGTCGTGTCCAACTCTTTGCGACCCCATGAATCACAGCACGCCAGGCCTCCCTGTCCATCACCAACTCCCGGAGTTCACCCAAACCCGCGTCCATTGAGTCGGTGATGCCATCCAGCGGTCTCATCCTCTGTCATCCCCTTTTCCTCCTGCCCACAATCCCTCCCAGCTCAGAGTCTTTTCCAACGGGTCAACTCTTCACATGAGGTGGCCAAAGTACTGGAGTTTCAGCTTTAGCATCAGTCCTTCCAAAGAACACCCAGGACTGATCTCCTTTAAGATGGACTGGTTGGATCTCCTTGCAGTCCAAGGGACTCTCAAGAGTCTTCTCCAACACCACAGTTCAAAAGCATCAATTATTCAGCGCCCAGTTTTCTTTACAGTCCAACTCTCACATCCATACATGACTACTGGAAAAACCATAGCCTTGACCAGAAGGACCTTTGTTGGCAAAGTAATGTCTCTGCTTTTCAATATGCTTTCTAGGTTGGTCATAACTTTCCTTCCAAGAGTAAGCGTCTTTTAATTTCATGGCTGCAGTCACCATCTGCAGTGATTTTGGAGCCCAACAAAATAAAGTCTGACACTGTTTCCACTGTTTCCCCATCTATTTCCCATGAAGTGATGGGACTGGATGCCATGATCTTCATTTTCTGAATGTTGAGCTTTAAGCCAACTTTTTCACTCTCTTCTGTCATTTTCATCAAGAGGCTTTTTAGTTCTTCTTCACTTTCTGCCATAAGGGTGGTGTCATCTGCATCTCTGAGGTTATTGATATTTCTCCTGGCAATCTTGATTCCAGCTTGTGCTTCTTCCAGCCCAGAGTTTCTCATGATATACTCTGCATATAAGTTAAATAAGCACGGTGACAATATACAGCCTTAGACAGCATATTAAATAGCAGAGATATTGCTTTGCCCACAAAGGTCCATCTAGTCAAATCTATGATTTTTCCAGTAGTCATGTATGGATGTGAGAGTTGGACTATAAAGAAAGCTGAGTGCTGAAGAATTGATGCTTTTGAATTGTAGTGTTGGAGAAGACTCTTGAGATTCCCTTGGACTGCAAGGAGATCCAACCAATTAATCCTAAAGGAAATCAGTCCTTAATATTCATTGGAAGGACTGATTCTAAAGCTGAAACTCCAATACTTTGGTCTTCTGATGTGAAGAACTGAGTCATTTGAAAAGACCCTGATGCTGAGAAAGATTGAAGGCGGTTGGAGAAGGGGACAACAGAGGATGAGATGGTTGGATGGCCTTAGTGACTCACTGAACATGAGTTTGAGTAAGCTTTGGGAGTTGGTGATGAACAGGGAAGCCTGGTGTGCTGCAGTTCATGAGGTTGCAAAGAGTAGGACATGACTGAGTGACTGAACTGATGGGACATTTAAAATATCCACTTACCTTACTGATATATGTGTTCTTGTAATATTCACAGTATTACGATGTAACTTACAAGCCTACATTCTGGACAGAACATTCTTGACCAGAGAATTGTTAAAAATTTGTTTAAAATAACTGTTACACTTTGTGGTGCAACCAGAACCATACTTAGGTTGAAAACAGTAAGTTGGTTCCTACTCTCAAAAAATTATAAATTTGTATACAGTAAAATTTACTCTCTTGGTGCATGGCAGTAGGAATTTTGACAATTAAATATCATCATATAGCTCTCATCATCAGTATCATCAGCATCATCACTCTCTAAATTTTTCTTGCTCTCCCCCTGGCAACCACTGAGCTCTTCTCTGACCTTTGGCTTCTTCCAGAATACTACCAGTTCAGTTGCTCAGTTGTGCCCAGTTCTTTGAAACCCCGTGGACTGCAGCACACCAGGCTTGCTTGTCCATCACCAAATGCTATACATGTATGAAACTGCATAATACATTGCCTTTTGACTCTGATTTTCCCCCTTAACATATTTCATTTATGATTCATCCATGTTTTGCATGTATCAATAATTGATTAAATCCTTTTTATTGCTGGGTAGAGTTCTACTGATGATTGTATCATGAAATTTTTGTTTTTTTTAAGTCTATTCACCAGTTGAAAGACCTTTTGGTTGCTTCTAGTTTCTGGAGGTAAATAAAGATGCCTTAAACATTTGCATTCAGTTTTTGTGTGGACATAAACTGTCAATCCTCTTGGGTCAATGCCTCAACTAGGAATTTCTGGGTAAGTGTTTATTTTGGAGGAAGCTGCCCAACTTTTTTCCCAAAGTGTTGCATTGCATTGCAGCTCTGTCAGCAATGTGTAATCGTTCTAGTTTCTCAACTTCATCAGCATTAGATACTATTAGGTTTTATTTCTTTTGTAATCCTAGTATCTTTGTGGTGGTATTCCACTGTAATTTTAATTTGCATTTCCCAAATGATAATGATGAGTTTTCATTTAAGTATTCACCATCTGTAGTAGTTTTGATATATTTCTATATACTGTTGCTAAAAAAATATAGTGGCTTATGAAGCAACACAGATTTATTATCCAATAATTCAGTATGTCAGGAGTTTAAAATCAGTTTCACTAAAAGCAGCACCTGAAATTAAGGTGCTGGTGGATCTGTGTTCCTTCTGAGAATCTAAGAAAGAATCTACTTTCTTGCCTTTTCCAGCCTCTAGAAACTGCTTGCATTCCTTGGCTTATGACAACTTCCTCCATCATCAAGGCAAGGCGCATAACACGATTTTTGCTCTATGACCTCTGCTTCCCAACTTATATCTTCTGCCGCTGATTGTCTTGCTTCCCTCTTAGAAGGACCATTGTGATTATATAAAACCTACATGAGTAATGGAAACTAGCCTCTTCACCTCAAAATCTTTAATACAAGTGCAATTTTAAAGTTCTTTCACACGTTTTGATGGCTAAGATGTAGACATCTCTAGGGACCATTGTACAGCTTCCCAAACTATCCATATATCTTTTTGGTGAAGTTAACATTCAAATCTTTTGATCACTTTTTACATTGGATTATTTATTTTTTATTGTTGAGTTTTAGAATTCTTAACATGGTCTAGATGCTAGTGCTTTGTCAAATATATGATTTCCAAGTATTTTTCCCCAGTCTGTTTCCATTCTTAAAACAGTGTCTTTCACAAAGTAAACAAATTTGACTATTTTTACTTCAAGTTCTATTAAAAGTTTGCTTCATTTATTTAGAAACTTGATTTGTAAGGGCATATGCATTTAAAATTGTATTTCTTGATGGAAAGGCCTGTTTAAAATCGTTAAGTAATATATCTGACATTTTTCCTTGATATTAAATCTAATTTGTCATATATTAATATAGCTACTGTGGCTTTCTTTAGACTGATACTTGCATAGTCTCTTTTCATTGCTGTACTATTTAGATAATTGTGTTTAAAACATGTTTCTTGTAAACAACATAAAATTGGGTATTAGTTTTTTTCTGTCCAATATGGCAATGACTTTTGTTTAATTTGTGTCTTCATGACATTAATAGATCAATTTCTTGCATCAATAAATGACACAGTATGGTAGGTTTTTGGTCAACTATTTTATTTCTTTCTGTTTCCATGATTTTGTTTCTCTGCCTCCTTTTTTCCTACCTTCTTTTGAATACCTTTGATATTTTAATATTTCTTTCCAGCTTATCTACTGACTTTCTCATACTATTCATGGCGTTCTTGTGGCAAGGATACTGGAGTGGTTTGCCATTCCTTCTTCCTGTGGGCCATGTTTTGCCAGGAGAAGGAAGCAGCAGAAGATGAGATGGTTGGATGGCATCTCTGGCTCAATGGACATGAATTTGAGCAAATTCCTGGAGATAGTGAAGGACAGGGAAGCCTTTAATGCCGCAGTCCATGGGGTCACAAAGAATTGAACACAATTTAGAGACTGAACACCAACAGCTATTGACTTTTTAGCTATTTCTCATAGTCTCCTGCATTGCAGGTGGATTCTTTGCTGTCTGAGCCACAGGGAGTTCTAGTATCTCATGGTATTACTTTTTAAAGGTTATTTTAGAAAATAAAGCATACATATCTCACTTTCACTGTATACTTGGAATTCATATTTTATCACCTTGAAGAAAATATATAAACCTTTTAACCCTACTCCTTTAACTCCCTTGTTTTCTAATTGTCATATGTAATGTATCTGTGTTCTTTGAACTAATCACTGGAGGACAGTATTATTTTTGCTTCCAATAGTCATTCATGTTACATTAATCGAGATGGAAACAATCACTGTGCATTCACCTGCATCTTCACCATTTTTTGCTGTTCTTGTTCTTCCTTTATTCCTGAAGTTTCAAGTTTCCCTCTGGTGTCATTTCTTTTGTGCCTGAAAATATCCTTCAACATTTCATTTGGAATAAGTTTAACAGCAACATATACTCTTTGTTTATCTTCATTTGGAAAAGTTTTTTGTCTTTATTCAAAGGAAGACATTTTTATTCAGCATAGGATTCTAGTTGATAATTTTCTTTTATTATATATATATATAATGATCATAAAAATCTATAGATTTGTATCTTTCAGCAAAATTGGGAAGCTTTAAGCCATTATTTCTGCATATATATGTATATATTTATGTTATATGTATATTTCTGCATGTACACACGTGCACACACACACACACACACATATATCTAGGTGCCTAGTTACTCAGTCATGTCTGACTCTTTGCAACCTTTGGACGGTAGTCCACCAGGCTCCTCTGTCCATGGGACTTTCCAGGCAAGAATATTGGAGAGGGTTGTCATTTTCCTCCTCTGGGGAATCTTTCTGACCCAGGAATCGAACCCACATCTCCTGTGTGTCCTGCATTGCAGGTGTATTCTTTACCCACTGAGCCATCAGTGAAGCCCATGTATATATGTGTGTGTATTATATATATATACACACACATATATATGTATATATATCTATCTATAATGGACTTCAGTGATGTGAATATTAGTCCTTTTTATAGTTCTCGTAAGTTCCTGAGGCTGTGTTCTCATTTCATTAATATATTTTTCTTATTAAATTTTAGATTGGATTATTTTCACTGCTCTGTCTTCAAGTGCATTGATTCTTTTCTAACCTCTTCATTTTTCTATTTATTTCATTGAGTGAATTTTTAAAGTTTCAGATATTTTATTTTTTAGTTCTAAATTTGTTTCCTTTTTTTTACTTTCTATTTTTGTAGTGAGAATGACTGTCTTTCAAAAGTACTTAATTTTATATCATAGAGTGTGCTTATAATAGATGATTTAAAATTACATCTAAACCATCTCAAGGTTGGCATCTGTTAATTATCTATTTTAATTGGTCACATATTACTGGTTCTTTGTATACCAATTCATCTTGAATTCTATCCTAGGCATTTTGAACATTGCCTGCCAAGTTCTGAGCCCTGTTAAAATCCTCTGAAAACTTATTTTTTGTTTGTTTTACCAGTCAATCATTAAAGTCAGATTCAAACAGCAAGTTTTAGCTAAACTCCAAGATTAGCTTAGTTTTCAAATCTTTTGCTGTGCTGTTTTAGATCTGCTCTTGGTGTGTGCAATTCAGGTCTTAGTTTGGGAGTTGGTGGTGGTTTATATTGTTGTTCAGTTCTCATAGCCTTAGATATGTTTCTATCTGCTTGCTCCATGCACACACAGCTTGGGGTTGAGTCTGGGACACATGTTAGTTTATTTACAGAATTAAGAGATCTTTTATCCAGATTTTATTTTGCAGAATCTACATGCAGCATGTAGAGCACCTCATTCCCAGTTTTACTGGTCAGAAAAGCGGTGTTTACCCATAGTGTTAGCCTGCTGCTCATTCATATAGCTCTACACGGTTGTAGCAGTTCTGAGGGAGAAACTGCAAGAGAAAAAAAGAGAGAAAAATAACAGATTGTACTGAGACTTCTAGATACAGGACCCATTTTCTGAGTTTCTCTGGACACTTTTCTGGGTTTTTTTTTGTTTGTTTGTTTTTTAATTGATTAGTTTATTTTAACTGGAGGCTAATTACTTTACAATATTATAGTGGTTTTTGCTATACATGGACATGAATCAGCCATGGGTGTACATGTGTGCCCCATCCTAAACGCCCTCCCCACCTCCCTTCCCCACCCATCTCTCTGGGTTGTCCCAGTGCACCAGCTTTGAGAGCCCTGCTTCATGCATTGAACTTGCACTGATGATCTGTTCCACATATGGTAATATACATGTTTCAGTGCGGTTCTCTCAAATCACATAGTCCAAAACTCTGTCTTTTACATGTGTGTCTCTTTTGCTGTCTTGTGTATACGGTCATCATTACCGTCTTTCTAAATTCCATATATATGCATTAATATATTTAATTCCTGACTTCACTCTGCATAATAGGCTCCAGTTTCATCCATCTCAATAGAAATGACTCAAATGCATTCCTTTTTATGGCTGAGTAATATTCCATTGTGTATATATACCACAAACTTCCTTATCCATTCATCTGCTGATGGGCACCTAGGTTGCTTCCATGTACTGGCTATTGTAAACATTACTGTGATGAACATTGGGGTACATGTGTCTCTTTCAATTCTGGTTTCCTCGGTGTGTATGCCCAGCAGTGGGATTGCTGGGTCATATGGCAGTTCTACTTCCGGTTTTTAAAGGAATCTCCTCACTGTTTTCCATAGTAGCTGTACTAGTTTGCATTCCTACCAACAGTGCAAGAGGGTTCCCTTTTCCCCACATCCTCTCCAGCATTTATTGTATGTAGAATTTTTGGTGACAGCCATTCTGACTGGTGTGAGATGGTACCTCATTGTGGTTTTGATTTGCATTTCTCTCATAATGAGTGATGTTGAGTATCTTTTCATATGTTTGCTAGCCATCTGTATGTCTTCTTTACAGAAATGTCTGTTTAGTTCTTTGGTCCATTTTTTGATGGAGTCATTTATTTTTCTGGTATTGAGCTGCATGAGATGCTTGCATATTTTAGGGATTAATTCTTTGTCAGTTGTTTTATTTTCTCCCATTCTGAATGCTGCCTTTTCACCTTGCTTATAGTTTCCTTTGTTGTACAAAAGCTTTTAAGTTTAGTTAAGTCTCATTTGTTTATTTTTGCTTTTATTTCCATTACTCTGGGGGGGGGGTGGGCCATAGAGGATCTTGCTGTGATTTATGTCAGAGAGTGTTCTGCCTGTGTTTTCCTCTAAGAGTTTTATAGTTTCTGATCTTACATTTAGATCTTTAATCCATTTTGATTTTACTTTTGTGTATGGTGTTAGAGAGTATTCTAGTTTTCATTCTTTTACAGGTGGTTGACCAGTTTCCAGCACCATTTGTTAAATAGGTTGTCTTTTCTCCATTGTGTATTTTTGCCTCCTTTGTCAAAAGTAAGATGTCCATTCATGCATAGGTGCATGAATTTATCTCTGGGCTCTCTATTTCATTCCATTGATCTATGTTTCTGTCTTTGTGCCAGTACCATACTGTCCTGATGACTGTAGCTTTGTAGTATAGTCTGAAGTCAGGCAGGACATTTCCTTTCTTTCTTTCTTCCTCCTTCCTTTCTTGTATTTTCTTTTTTTTTCTTTCCTTTCCTTTTTTCCTCTTTCTTTTCCTCATTCCCTTCCTCCCTTCGTCCTTGCTTCCTTCATTTCTTCCTTCCTTCCCCCCTTCCACTCTTTCTCTCTCTCCTTCCCCTTTGGAGTCTTAAAGGCCCACATTGATGTTGCAGTGCCAGATCTTAATGACTGGGTCTGTCCCTGGGCAGGACATGGAAAGAAAAATTCAAGAAACAAAACCTGGCTGCTTCCCACATTCTTCAGCTCACAGAGGCCTTTCCTGGTCAGTAAGGAGGAGCTTCTTCTTCATGTCTTGATGCCACTGTAATGTTCTACAACTGGGCCTCATTCTGTTCAGCTGACAGACAGAGGAGGGAAACAAACTGGAAAAATCACTTCCTTCATGAGTCCTTTTTCACATTTTGACTTTCTTCCCCATTCCTCTCACTATTGTTTATTTCATAGTGTTCTCTGATAGTTAAGTTTTAAATTATGTTGAGGTTTTAAATTCTAACCAGTTGGGAAAATACGCTGTAGGGTGCTGAGTCTATCTTGAAATGCATTGTTAAATCTAGTTACTACTATTTTTTATTCTGTTTTCCTTGTATTTTTCTTCTTCCTAGCAAAGAAGCAGAGTGTGGTGGTTATAAGTAGATTTTAGGAACAGAAAACCTTGCTCTGAATTATGCTTTCATTCCTTACTGTGTAAAGTAGGACTTGGCCTTAAAAAAAAAAAAAAAAAAACTTTTTGAAATGGGGACATGATAGTTGCTTTCTCATAATTGTTTGAAGATTAAGCGAGTTAACATATAAACAGTGATTAGAGGGACTTCTCTGATGGTGTAGTAGTTAAGCATCTCCCTGCCAATGCAGGGGACATGGGTTTGATTCCTGATCTGGGAAGATCTCACATACTAAATCCAGGTGCCACAGCTACTGAGCCCATGTGCCTAGAGCCTCTGGATTGCAACAAAAATAGCCCCGGCTTCTTGTAACTAAGGAAACACCAGTGTGCAGCAACAAAGACCCAGTACAGCCAAATAAGCAAATAATAAAAAAATCTTAAGTGATTAGATCAGCTAACTACCAGTGGAATCATGATGTTACATAGTTCTACAGGGCAACATTTATAGTGTAGATGGTCACAGTGGTCACTGAGCTTGGACTTGTGCAATGTGACGGTGGTTCCAGAGTCAGCTATTGTATTATTATAGATATTATTAATTATTATGTCTTCTTTTAATTCCTGTGATATTTTATACTTCTAATTGCAAACCAAACCTATACTTATTATATTTTTAAACAGCTATCCTCTGAGGTAGAAGATAGAGATTAAAAAGACCTGCTTGAAAAGATCATCTTCAATATGCTGTTTACTCTTATCTTGAACCAAAAAATAATACATAAATATTTTTCAGAAAGATTAGCACTTAGTATACACTTATGGTGCTAGTGAAAATTGAAAGTGAAGTCGCTCAGTCATGTCCGACTCTAGCGACCCCATGGACTGCAGTCTACCAGGTTCCTCCCTCCATGGGATTTTCCAGGCAAAAGTACTGGATTGGGGTGCCATTGCCTTCTCCGAAGCTGGTGGGCTGCCATCTATGGGGTCGCACAGAGTCGGACACGACTGAAGTGACTTAGTAGTAGTAGTAGTATGGTGCTAGTGGTCAAGGACCCGCCTGCCAATTTCACAAGATATAAGAGACAGGGGTTCGATCCCTGGCTCTGAAAGATCCCCTGGAGGAGGGCATGGCAACTCACTCTGGTATTCTCGCCTGGAGAATCTCATGGACAGAGGAGCCTGGTGGGGTCAAGTTTATACAGTCGCACAGAATCAGATATAACTGAAGCAACCGAACTCACTTATGCTCGGCTGATGCAGTCACCAGCAAGAGAGAAAGAAATACTGAATCTCCTTTTGACTTGAGGCTCCTTGCCCTGTTGGCTGAGGCAGGGCATTTTTGGAAGTAAGCCTGTACAGTGCGCTGCCTCTCATCACTAATCCCTTTCTCTTCCTAATGTGACCTATCTCCAATCATCCATAAGCCGAAGCTGAGTCTCTCAGGACGATTTGAGTGCAGTTTTCCCTCAGAGAATTGTATACCCAAAGCATAATTACACATTGATCTGGTCGCAAATTCTTATGTCAGCACTCATTTCCATCTCAAATTCTTTCTAAACCCAAGAGAATACTGCAGAGTTGTGAAATTCAATGTTGATTTCTGGTGAGAATCCCCCCCCCCCACCCCCGCCCCAGATTACAGACAGAAGGAGTTTGAAATGCCTAATTCTAGAGTTGTTTTAAATTGATCTTCCGGAAACATTTGTGTACACTTTATAGACCATGGTCTTTTGCTGATGTCCTTGTTTATACTCAAAATATTAAAGATTTTAAAATTTAAAAAATTATAAAAAAACAGAAAATGTAAAAAAATATATATATATAGCATTGTGACTAAGAAGGCAAGTTTGAGAATCTTGTATTTGAATTCTGGGTGTGTCTCTGAATAAGTGTGATGTTTCTTTTTTGTATCTCAGTTGCCTCCTCTGTAAAATGGAGAAGAAAATATTGTCCTCAGCGGGTAGCTATGCAAATAAAATAATTTACTTGTTAGGGCTTATGATAGATTCTGACATATAGATGCATGCCCCTTCACCTTTATTTTACAGTTAAGGAAGCTGAAGTGTGGAAACAACCTGAAACAACAAGCTGAAGTGTGGAAATTAAGAAACAACCTCTTGGTTGTTTGGTCTTTCCCATTTAGCTATTCACAGATCTTAACTCTAATGTTAAATTTTTTTAAAAAATTCTCTTGTCTTGTAGATTGCATTATGAGACAACTGGTCTTTCAGGAAAACGAGGCATCCATCACAGAAATTTTTGGCTGTTCAGAAAATGTGACAAAACAGCACAGTATTAAGTATTAACTGAGGTGACTTAGCAGCAGCAGCAGCAGCAACCGGACTATTAGCCTACTGAATTCTGAGATCTCTATGATGAGAAAGGCAGTGCTACACAACTGCAAGACCCTTGACACCTTACAGCATCTCAGGGAGATATCTGTGCTATAATTCAAACTGACTGCTGTATTTTTGTACCTGATAAATTCTTTAATGTAACGTATTTGAACCACATGAAAAATTAGACTTCTGCTCTAAGTGACCCATTCCCTAGTCTTGACAATCTTAAAAATGAAAACTGGTGTGGGAGGCTCATGCTAAAATATTTACTTTTAATTCCATTAATGTTATTAACTATGCCATTTGTATTTTGCTTGTTTCACAAGCTTATTATTTCTTGTATTACCAAGTATATGACTGAGCCTTTGACAGAAATGATGACTAGACTTGAAGCAGTCGCTCAAATGTACAGTTCAGTATATGATCAATGATTGTAATAGTGTAACTCTAGAAGGCAATGGCAGCCCACTCCAGTACTCTGGCCTGGGAAATCCCGTGAACCGAGGAGCCTGGTGGGCTGCAGTTCATGGGGTCGCTAAGAGTCGGACACGATTGAGCCGTTTTCACTTTCACTTTTCACTTTCACACATTGGAGAAGGAAATGGAAACCCACTCCAGTGTTCTTGCTTGGAGGATTCCAGGGACAGGGGAGCCTCGTGGGCTTCCATCTATGGGGTTGCACAGAGTCGGATACGACTGAAGCAACTTAGCAGCAGCAGTAGCAGCAAGTATTAACTTACTGATTGCCTCTATTCTGTGTGTACTTAAACAAATACTGTGTAATGAAAAAACGAAGGGGAAACCAAAATATTTGAACAAAATAATGTTTGCAGCTGTAATACTTTTTAAAATGCTCTCCTTAGAGAAACTGGACCTGAGTATCATGAAGGATTGTTTTATTAATTGTAAAGTCACTAAAAATTTTTGAGATGATTTTTGTTGGCAAAAATGAAGTGATATTTTTAAACAAAAATTATGTTTTCTAAAAAATTGATTACTGTAATATTTCAATTTTGGTTAGCATGCTTAGTTAATCAGAGGATTCTAGGAAAAACAAATATTGCTTATTGGATAGGTAATGTTCATCATTTCTTTTCTGGACCATATTATTTAGGATCTTATTTTCATCTCTCAAAGGCAGGCTATAGGTAAGTCCTCCATTTCTCCATTCCTTCCTCTGGCTGTGTTTTTGCTGTGAATGCAGTCAAGTGACTGAAAAGTCCCTGTAACAGCAGAAGCATCTGAACTCCTGCACTCAGTTCCTGCCCTTCCCCTGCCTCCATGCCAAGCCTGTAATCAGATCAAAGTGAGGCCCCAGAAGTGACTTACTCTATTACTTTGTCCACTGAAAAGAAAAGGTACAACATGAGAACTGTGAGTTAAGTTTTATTTGGGGTTAAACGAGAACTATAGTTTGGGAGATAGCCACTTAGATAGCTCCAGACAACCACTCCAAAGAAGAGGTCTGTGTACACGCGGTATTAGTAAGGTGGGTACCAGCAGTCAAGCAAACATTTTGGCAGAAGAGTGCTGCTAGTCCTGAGGAGCAGCTGTTTCCATTAATGATCTAGTGCTTTTCTAGGTGTGAGAAAATGCAAGAAATTGGGCTTAAAAAATTTTGTCCTGAAAATGTATATATGGAGGCCTATTCTGCCACTTTTTCCTGGAGCATTCAGTACCTCATTTCTGGTCTCTAGCCTGAACTCTTTTCAGTTTTGTTGAAGGTCAGCAGCTGCAGCAGCTAGTGTCTTTGTCCTTGTAGAACCAGATCGGTTCAGTTGCTCAGTCGTGTCTGGCTCTGCGACCCCATGAATCGCAGCACGCCAGGCCTCCCTGTCCATCACCAACTCCTGGAGTTCACTCAGACTCACATCTATCAAGTCAGTGATGCCATCCAGCCATCTCATCCTCTGTTGTCTCCTTCTCCTCCTGCCCCCAATCCCTCCCAGGATCAGAGTCTTTTCCAATGAGTCAACTCTTCGCATGAGGTGGCCAAAGTACTGGAGTTTCAGCTTTAGCATCATTCCTTCCAAAGAAATCCCAGGGTTGATCTCCTTCAGAATGGATTGGTTGGATCTCCTTGCAGTCCAAGGGACTCTCAAGAGTCTTCTCCAACACCACAGTTCAAAAGCATCAATTCTTTGGCACTCAGCCTTCTTCACAGTCCAACTCTGAACCAGATAGTAAGGGACAGTTTTTAGTCAACAACTTACATTGCGATGTTTCTATGCTTCTGAGCTTTTTAAAAAACAATTCTGTTACCAACTGGATGGTATGAGGAGGAAGGTGAGGGTGGGTTCAGGATAGGGAACACATGTACACCTGTGGATGATTCATGTCAATGTATGGCAAAACCAATACAATATTGTAAAGTAATCAGCCTCCAATTAAAATAAATAAATTTATATTAAAAAGAATAAAGGTAATCCAGATATTCTTAGCCTTTACTAGTCTTAATTTTTACCTTCTTGTCTTTTGTGTTAAGCTGCCTAATCTCCTTATAAGACTGTACCTGAAAAAAAAAAACAAAACCCATGCCACTTATCAGATTGGTAAAACATTTCCATTGTTGTCAGGTGCTACTGGCTTATCATTTGAGTCACATGAACTTAAAAGTTTAGTCAACTAAATAGTATTATTTAATATTTAGTGTGACACGTGAACTAGGCTAAGTGGTTTGTGGGATCATTTAATTCTCACAGCCTGACCTCTGGTGGCTCAGAGGTTAAAGCATCTGCCTGGAATTCAGGAGACCCCGGTTCGATCCCTGGGTTGGGAAGATCCCCTGGAGAAGGAAATGGCAACCCACTCCAGTACTCTTGTCTGGAGAATCCCATGGAGGGAGGAGCCTGGTAGGCTACAGTCCATGGGGTCTCAAAGAGTCGGACACGACTGAGTGACTTCACTTTCACTTTAATTCTCACAATGAATCGATGAGATAGATATTGTCATTGCTATTATTGCTGTCATCATCATCGCTCCCATTTATAGATGGGGAAGTGGCAGCAAGACTGATTGTGTCACTGAGGCCCTCAGGTAATGAGGCCCTCAATGTTAGGAGCTGAGCTCTGGTATCAGACTCAAAAGCCTGTTCTCTTACCAATTCAGCTCCAGTCTCCAGCTCAGCATCACTCCCACCTTGTCTGAATTTACTTTGTTAACTCAGGAGACATTCTATATCACAAGGCACTTTTTGGAGCCCTTGTATCTGACTTGAGAAACTTGTGATAGAATAAACATCTGTGTGAATATGGCTTTGAGTTTTTTCCTCCTATGAATTTTTCCTGTTTATGTCTATAAATAACCTTGGAACATACTCTTTATACACAAACCATTTCATGAATAATTGATATGATACGTGTGTAAACCCCAATGCTACCTACAGGGTCAGCATATTTTAGTCATTTTTGAGTGTCTGAAGATCAGATTTTCAATGAATATTCCTTGATGCAGGCACCACATATCCCTATGTGATCTTAGAGACACATGCCTCTGTCTGGCAATTGACCTGGCTTGGTGGTACTATTATACTCTGCCTGATCTGAAGATTAAGCAACTGGTATAACACACATGACTATAATTCTAGTGAGTACCATTCAACATTCCTTTACATCTGAAAGTCACGAAATGAGATTGTCAATGCTCAGTTAAGAGCTCAGCAATTTTTTTCACTCTCTGGCATCCTCTGCAGGCAATATTTAGGGCTAGTAGGACTGAACTAAGAGCTGGGAAACGCAGGCATGGATAGCATGACAGATTGTGTGTTCCTGTGTCTGTGTGTGCTGGCATGCATGCATATGTAAATTTTATCATATTGTTCAAGGCCTTTGGAAGTTATGTCTCCTTTAAATTATAGAGGCTTTTTGAAAATCCATTCAGGATTGTGATTTATCAGGAACTCACTGTATCTAGCCTTATACCTGCTGAATAAAATCAAAGGGAAAGTAAAAAGCTTTCCACCTGATGAGGTGTTGGATTTCAAAAGGGATTTTTTGAGCACAGGATTTGCATGATATAGATTAATTGTCTTCTGTTGCACCATTCCATGTCACAAAACACATAAAGTAGCAGACATAGATACTGTTCAGGGAGAAAACTTCCTAATGACATACACATATTTATGTGCTTACTTATTCATTTACTCATTTCACACTTCAACAATATATTGGGCTCAAATTAGGTAATAGCGTTCTAGTTACTTGTAATAAAAAAGATAAATAAGATGAGATATGAGACTTTGAAGAGATTATGATTTTATAAGAGATCAGACAGTTGCAGGAAACTGTTGCAGTGGGGTGTGATTAATTACAATGCCTGTCTGTACAAGATACATATGGTAACATTTTCCCCTATTGGTATGAATATTTCATAAACATCATTTTCAATGGCGGCATAATAAATTTTAAGTAAATATTTCATTATATTCCAGACCATTTATAAACTTCTGGAAACTAATGTTTTTACCCTAATGTTTAACTACTACTACTACTACTACTACTACTAAGTCGCTTCAGTCGTATCCGACTCTGTCTGACCCCACAGACAGCAGCCCACCAGGCTCCCCCGTCCCTGGGATTCTCCAGGCAAGAACACTGGAGTGGGTTGCCATTTCCTTCTCCAATGCATGAAAGTGAAAAGTGAAAGTGAAGTTGCTCAGTCATGTCCAACTCCTAGCGACCCCATTGACTGCAGCTCAGCAGGCCCCTCCATCCATGGGATTTTCCAGGCAAGAGTACTGGAGTGGGTTGCCATTGCCTTAAATGGCATTTTGGTGAATATTTTTTTTCTTTAAATTCCTACATTTCCCCTTTGCATAAAGAATTAGGATAGTTATTGTTGAATCTCAAAAGATATCAAAATTTTAAGACTCATGATACATGTTAGGAATTGCTTGTCTTAAGTGGTATGAATTTGTATTCTCCTATAATTATATGAATCGGCCCATTTCACTGAATCCTTGAGTTATATAATATCATGATTTTATAGACTATATATTGTAGTATGGCTTGGAAAAATCCTTGATAATTAGATAAATGAAAATGTTATTTGTTATTATTTTCTATTTTTTCGGTTATTGAAAATTTTCACATTTGCTGTTATTGAGTTACATTTCCTTTCTCCATGTGCCTTTTGCTATATATAGTTTCTGTTAAAGTATTAGTAATTTACTTATTAATTTCATGCATTTTTTAAAGTATTAACAAAATTAACCATTGACCAACATATGTGCTTTTTTTTTTTTTATCTATTAACCTCCACAAACAGAACCACACAAGGTAACATATTTATTTCAGCCCTAAAATATGCCAAGAATACAAAGACTAAGCTTAGTCTTGCTGGGGGAGGGCAGACTTCATCACTAATCACATTAAAATGTGTATATATTCAGGAGAAGATTTTGAATGTAGTGTTCTGAGGGAGAAAAAGAAGGAACTTTCTGCAATGCGTTGAAATTATGCTTTTGTGCTCAACACTCATTTTGATTTGACTCAAACAGTTCACCATATCTGAAGAGTGTCCTTTGTGTTGCCTTGTGTGACATAAAGGAGGGGGGTTTATTCATCTTTGAATAAGGCTCAGGTTTTGTCTGCTCACTGTTTAAACTCCTTTTTGTGTTTGGAGAATCCCCTATCTTTTTTGTGGGGCGGGTATAGTTGGAGGTGATGGAATTCCAGTTGAGCTATTTCAAATCCTGGAAGATGATGCTGTGAAAGTGCTGCACTCAGCAAATTTGGAAAACTCAGCAGTGGCCACAGGACTGGAAAAGGTCAGTTTTCATTCCAATCCCAAAGAAAGGCAATGCCAAAGAATGCTCAAACTACCGCACAATTGCACTCATCTCATATGCTAGTAAAGTAATGCTCAAAATTCTCCAAGCCAGGCTTCAGCAATACATGAACCATGAACTTCCAGATGTTCAAGCTGGTTTTAGAAACGGCAGAGGAACCAGAGGTCAAATTGCCAATATCCACTGGATCATGGAAAAAGCAAAAGAGTTCCAGAAAAACATCTATTTCTGCTTTATTGACTATGCCAAAGCCTTTGATTGTGTGGATCACAATAAGCTGTGGAAAATTCTATAAGAGATAGGAATACCAGACCACCTGACCTGCCTCTTGAGAATCCTGTATGCAGGTCAGGAAGCAACAGTCAGAACTGGACATGGAACAACAGACTGGTTCCAAATCAGGAAAGGAGTATCAAGGCTGTATATTGTCACTCTGCTTATTTAACTTGTATGCAGAGTACATCATGAGAAACACTGGGCTGGAAGAAGCACAAGCTGGACTCAAGACTGCCAAGAGAAATATCAATAACCTCAGATATGCAGATGACACCACCCTTATGGCAGAAAGTGAAGAGGAACTAAAAAGCCTCTTGATGAAAGTGAAAAAGGAGAATGAAAAAGTTGGCTTAAACCTCAACATTCAGAAAACTAAGATCATGGGATCTGGTCTCATCACTTCATGGCAAATAGATGGGGAAACAGTGAAAAAACAGTGTCTGACATTTTTTTGGGCTCCAAAATCACTACAGATGGTGATTGCAGCCATGAAATTAAAAGATTCTTACTCCTTGGAAAGAAAGTTATGACAAACATAGATAGCATATTAAAAAGCAGAGCCATTACTTTGCTAACAAAGGTCCGTCTAGTCAAGGCTATGATTTTTCCAGTGGTCATGTATGGATGGGAGAGTTGGACTGTGAAGAAAGCTGAGCAAAAAAAATTGATGCTTTTGAACTATGGTGTTGGAGCAGACTCTTGAGAGTCCCTTGGACATCAAGGAGATCCAACCAGTCCATCCTAAAGAGACCAGTCCTGGGTGTTCATTGGAAGGACTGATGCTGAGGCTGAAACTCCAATACTTTGGCCATTTCATGCGAAGAGTTGACTCATTGGAAAAGACCCTGATGCTGAGAGGGATTTGGGGCTGGAGGAGAAGGGGACGACAGAGGATGAGATGGCTAGATGGCATCACCAACTCAATGGACCTGAGTTTGGGTCAACTCCGGGAGTTGGTGATAGACTGGGAGGCCCGGCGTGCTGCAATTCATGGGGTCAGACATGACTGAGTGACTGAACTGACTGACTGGTAGTTGCTTTACAATGCTGTGCTAGTTTCTGCTGTAAAACGAGGTGAATCAGCTGTATGCATACATACATCCCCTTTTGGAGCCTCCTTCCCATCCCACCCCCATGCCACCCCCTAGGTCCTCACACAGCACTGAGCTAAGCTCCCTGTGCCATATAGCTGCCTCCCACTAGCTACAGTGTGTTAGTCGCTCAGTCATGTCTCACTCTTTGTGACCCCCTGGACTGTAGTCCGCCAGGCTCCTCTGTCCATGAGATTCTCTAGGCAAGAATACTGGAGTGGGTTGCCATTCCCTTCTCCAGGGGATCTTCCTGACCCAGGGATCAAACCCGGGCATTGTAGGCAGATTCTTTACTGTCTGAGCCACCAGGGAAGTAGGTATGGCCCAGAAAGACTTGCCCAATTTAGAGGCTCACTGGTTTGCTCAGACCTGTTTTCCAGAGATAGAAAGAAAGGATTAGAGAAAATAAGCTTGTAATCCAAGGCTCTCCTGCAGCTACATGGTGGCAGAGCGGGGGCAGGAACTCTCTGTTAGTGGCCAACATTCTCCTCCTGGCACTTTTCCTCAGTCCTGGCACACTGATTTGTGTGTTTCTGTGACTGGTTCTCGTTTGCTTAGGTCACATCGATCAGATCCTGGGGCTCTTAGGGACAGATCCTTTGTCTTCTCTTAATCCCTGTAGTTTTTTCTTTTTCCCACAATGCCATCTTGCACAGAGTCAGAAAGACAAAGTTTGCTTGGCTAAGCACCTTGTGAGACTGGAGTGAAGTTCAGCAGAGCGTGTGAAAAATAGATATGGTCAAAATAAAATCAATGCAATTCAGTTAATCAAATATATATGATAGTAGATGTGTGTTGCTGCTGCTGCTAAGTCGCTTCAGTCATGTCCGACTCTGTGCGACCCCAGAGACGGCAGCCCACCAGGCTCCCCCATCCCTGGGATTCTCCAGGCAAGAACACTGGAGTGGGTTGCCATTTCCTTAGTAGCTTCAAGCTGTGTCTGACTCTTTGAGACTCTATGGACTATAACCCATCAGGCTCTTCTGTCCTTGGGATTCTCCAGGCAAGAATATTGGAGTGGGTTGCCATTTCCTTCTCCATCATTTCTGCTATTCAGTGATGTGTATGTGTGGTGTGAATACATAGTTTATGTGTTTTCTAGCTGTCTATCTAGTTATGTGACAGCGATAAGGAAGACTTATGTATTTAAAGCTGGCAATGAATGAAATCATTTAACATTTTTTCTGATTTAATACACTTCATACGAGTAAGTCCATTAGAAGGTAGTGAGTTTGGCAGTCCCTTTACGCTCCTCTTTGTAAAAATCATTAAAAAATCATTTGTGATGCCTTTAAGAAAAATAAAATTTTTAATGATTCTATAGGAGTGATATATTCAACATTTCTTCTAAAAGTAACATTAGCTCAATCCAACTAACCATTTGGGTAATAACTCAAACTGAGAGAAAGAATACTAAGGTTAATTATACACTTTTTCTATAGCTCTATAATTGCTTCATTCATTTTAATTTTGCATCAGTAGGTAAATTTCTGGCAGTTTGAATCCCATGGCTTCCTACTGTGCATCAGGAATAGCTCACACTCCTCTGATCTCCCGTAGAGAAGCCAGCCTAGGATTCAAGCCCAGTAGCCACATCAGGATAGTATGAGTAATTATTTGAATAATACTAAAGCAAAAAGCACTTAGGGACTTTTTTTTTTTTAATGTTCCTGGGCATGTATCCTTTGATGGGTATGAAGACGCTTGAACTATTTTTATTATAAATTTCAGTATTCCTACTATATGAAAATATCAAATGTGATTTGATGATTGGTTTGGGGTATATACAAATTACTTAGTCAGAAATTTAATTTTTTTAACTTTTATAACTTTAATATATGAAATATATTTGCACAGAATTTAATAATATGCACCCTACAATCTTCTCTGCATTCACACTGAGATTCACACTCTAAATATTTATTAGTCTAAGTTCTGGATCACATGCAAATTAATTTGAATGAGCTAAGTGTTGCTTCTCGGTTTGAAATTTCAGTATACAGAAGAAATACAAGAGAGTATTACTTATTAATGGCCGTTAATGGCCTCTAACTGCATAGTATTTAGAGGAGTAATTACAGCCTTGTTTTGAAGTATAAACAGAAGATTATCCTTTCGTATGTAAATTGGTATTTTCTGCTTGGACACAGGTAGCCTTCAGTTTGTGACGGTCTACAGTTCTCATTCTTCCCAGGTCATCTCATTAGGGCTCAATAAGGCCAGTAGGCAGAGTGCAAATGGACGGAATTCAGGCTGGTTGTTTTCTGGCCAGACACGTGAGAGGTCTTCTAGCCTGTTCAGTTGATGAATAGCAACTAAAAGCCAAGGGCAACAGCTGAGTAACTCCGTGGTTCTTTCACTTTTGTCTCTTAGGTCATAGGGAAGACCTACTGTGATATGAGCTGTGGCAGAAAGAAAAAAAAAAAAAGAGAAAGAAATGCACCCAAAATTATCAGTGCTAGAAGAAGTACATGTATATAACCAGGAGACACTCTGGAGCTACTAAACTGCCCACATTTACATTAAAAATAGCAGCTTAGTGAGGCAAACACCTGGCCTGCAAAGATGGCCACTATGAAAGAATTATAGTCAGGAGGGCAGGCTTTGGAGTTAGGGTACCTGAGACTGACTCCTCAGCTTCACCGCTCACTTTCTAAGGGAACTTGGGTAAGTTATTTAACTATTTACCACAGTTTGTTCATTATGTGACTCTCAATTACTCTTGTTCATCATGTAACTCATTGAAAGTGAAAGTGAAGTCGCTCAGTCGTGTCCGACTCTTTGTGACCCCATGGACTGTAGCCTACCAGGCTCCTCTGTACACGGGATTTTCCAGGCAATGGTACTGGAGTGGGTTGCCATTTTCTTCTCCAGGGCATCTTCCCGACCCAGGGATCGAATCCGGCTCTCCTGCATTGTAGACAGATGCTTTACCATATGAGCCACCAGGGAAGTCCATGTAATTCATTGGCTGGTTGTAAATATTAGATAAGGTAATCCATGTCAAAACTTTAAAAAGAACCTGGTTCAATAAACTCTTGTAATTCTTCTCTTTATTACCTATAACATAAAATATTATCACTAAAAGTAATCACATACACTCCTTAATAGTTTTTTATATTAGTTGGATATTTAAAATAAATAAATCTTGAGATGGAAGCAGCAAGAAGTTATGATTAGGTTTAATTTGGTTCATAGCATGTCATCTCTGTGTTGTGCGTTTGGAAAGAAAATGAAACTTGGGTTTGAATCCTGGTTTTAGCTACTACTTGCTAGCTGTGTAAACTTGACTAAGTGACTTGACCTCTCTTAGCAGCAATTTGCTTATTTTAACTACAAGTGTGATCCTACTTTTCTCATTCCACTGATGTGAAGTCGAGCTGAGATAGCATGTTAAATGTTTATAGACCAAAATGACAACTGAACAGATATTTGCTCTTTTCTCTCTGGATGAAAATCAATACAATTTTACTGTGGCTTGGCATAATGAATATCAACCTGGAAAAGGAAATGGCAACCCACCTGGGAAAATTTACTTATGCCTGAGAATCCCAGGGACAGAGGAGCCTGGTGGGCTGCCGTCTATTGGGTCGCGCAGTCGGACATGACTGAAGAGACTTAGCAGCAGCAGCAGCAGGGAAAATTTTGTTGGAGAAGCCTGGAAGGCTGCAGTCCATGGAGTTGCAAAGAGTTGGATACAACTCAACAAGTACCCCACCAACATCAATGAATATTGGAGTTCTGCATCTGATAGTTTTACATTTACTTAATAAAAATGTCAATGTACGTATTTAATGTAAACAATAAGAAAATCATATAAAGATAAAAATTACCTAAAATCATAATATTCAAAGGGAATAATTTTTGAGGTTTGGAAAATAATATTTCTTTCAGATACATCTCTATTCATATATATATATTTATATCTATGTGTAGACTGCTGTATAAATAGTTTCAAAAAAGACATGTTGCTCTGTGGCTTGATTATTTTCCCCTCATGAATACATTTGTGAATAGCTTTCTGATTCAATATGTACAGATATACAATGCTCTTTTTAGTGACTGTATAGGATTCCACTATAGGATTCCACTTAATCAGCACGCAATTGATACTAGCTTCATTTTCAATTTGTCTCGATAAAGCAGTGTTTCCATGTTACATGTATATGTAACACACATGTACATGTATTTTCTTGTGTTCCAACAGTTTGCTCTATGTAAATTATGCCCATCATAGTGGACACTGTTTATATTCTGATGCACTTTTAAGTGCTTATGCATCTTGGCTAATTTGAGCAAATTAATATCATATTTTACAATCATATTTTAAGAAGGTTTTTCACTCTGTAGCACGGGAGGAGTCAGAGGTCGGTGAGGAGTGGAAGGAGTGGACCAGCAGGGCCAGGTCTCCTGCTTTGCATCCATCACCCACAGGGGAGAATTAAAGGTGCTTTTGTACTAGGGTAGCTTCATGAAAGCAGGTTCCAAAGCAGCCAAAAGACAAACACTGTAGCTTCTTTCTAGTGTAGATACTGACTGTAAGGGATTATGAAAAAAGAAAAGAAGGCAACATTTTCTCAGAATGCTTTTCTAATTTTTTTTTCAAAATGTGTCCTGATTTCTCTTAGTACATTCAATCCTTTTGAAAGATAACTTGAAAAAAAAATCTCCAGAGAATTTCTTTTAGATGTCAACATTTTTATTAAAGTGCTTCTTAACATTCTGATTTATTTCAGAAAGCAGTGTTATGGATTATGAATAATACACAGCTTATATACACTGGAACTGTTTATCAGTTCAGTTCAGTAGCTCAGTTGTGAAATGAAATGAAAAGAAATGGAAGAGATGTACTGCCAAAGAATTTTTATGTTTGACCCACTTGACAATTAGAGTTCTCTCAGTTCAATTCAGTTCAGTCGCTCAGTTGTGTCCGATTCTTTGCAATCCCATGGACTGCAGCACGCCAGGCTTCCCTGTCCATCACCAACTCCCAGAGTTTACTCAAACTCATGTCCATCATGTCAGTGATACCATCCAACCATCTCATCCTCTATTGTCCCTTTCTCCTCCTACCTTCAATCTTTCCCAACATCAGGGTCTTTTCCAATGTTTATACACATTAAATAATTAAAGCAATTATTTATTGTCTTTATAATGTGGCATCAGTATAATTAATTTAATTATCTCAATGATCTTACAACAATTTTAGGTTCATACTTCACTATGGAAGAAAAAAAAACAAAAACCTAAGCTCCAGAGAGTTTGAGTAATTTCACCAAACTCATAGCAAGTGTGGTACAGCCACTTTTTCATAGCATACAATAAATTCCATGATATTTGATATTACATTGTGATCATATTTATTTTTGTATTTGTCTGTTTATTAAAGCTTTGTATTATACAAGTAGCAGAGTTGATTAAATGTGATTTTGTAGAATCTTTTATTTAAAATTTTGCTATAGGGAGTGTAACTACTTCAATGCCATGTTTTGAGGCAAAAGCAGATTCAACTGAAATCATTAGGACTTACTTATCTTTTTCTAGATGTAGCCCAGCGTATATAAAAAGATAAAGGAAATTACATCTCTGTGTTTGTTAATGTGTATATATTTTACGTATATGCATATGTGTATATAGAGCTTCCCAGATGGTGCTAGTGGTAAAGAACCTACCTATCACTGCAGGAAATGTAAGATGCTGGTTTGATCTCTAGAGCAGCAAGATCCCCTGGAGGAGAGCATGGCAACCTACTCCACTATTCTTGCCTGGAAAATCCCATGGATAGAGGAGCCTGGAGGGCTATGGTCCACAGGATCACAGAGAGTCAAACACAACTGAAGTGACTTTGCACACACACATGCATGTATATACATAGACACATGCATACACAGAGACATAAAGTATATTATCTAAAAAAGTAGCTTTATCTTATGATTTTATTTGACAGACTGCAATTAGCTTTATAGACTCTATGTTTGGTAAGGGTAGGGACACAAAATAGTGGCTGAATAAATATATTGAACTTAACTGTACTACACTGCCAGTAAATGAGTTGTCAGAGATGTTATCTCTCACTATTTAACTAAAGTTTAACCTTCAACTGTAACATGTTAACTTTTATAATTGTCCTTGTTCTGGTAAAAAATGTCAGACTGATAGCGTGTACATTGATAGTGAGGGCATCTCAAATGAATTAATTGTTCTGAAAAATAAATTTCTATAAGTGATATAAGCAAATATCAGGCTGGGATCTAATTCACCATATTCATTGATTTCTTGCCACTGATACTCATTAAACTTACTGTGTCACTTGTGTACAGTCCATATGAGACCAAATATAGGATTGTGGATAGTCGTATAGGTGTCTGCATAGGGTATAAAGTGTCTGCTCTGAAGCTGGACTACCTGGGTTCAAATCTTAATCCTATGAAAAGGTTATATGGGTAAATTGCTTCAGCTCTCCATGCCCCATGCTAGCTTTAAAAATGGTAAAAATAATAGCAATCACTTGATAGGGTTACTGTGAGGATAAACAAGTTAATATAGTAATATGCTGAGCACAGTGTCTGGCTCAAAGGATCCATAAAAATTAGTCTCCTAAAAGACCATCTTTTATTTTTATTGCTTCCTCACTCTGCAAACTAAAAATGATGGTCTGTGAAACACTTGCACGATTTTCTACTTTTCTTACTTCCGCATAGTAACAGCAATGTCTTTGAATCTTATTATTACAATTAAAGTATTATCTTTGTATGATCATTGCAGAGGCAACATAAGGTGGAACAAAGTGCAGAAGCTTTAGAATCAGAAAGAGTTGTATTCAAACTCTGGATGATAATTTACTTTTTCTGTGACTTGGGAAAGTTACTAAGCACAGTGTCTAACAAAACAAAGCAAAGTTAGGTCTTACTTTGTACCTAACCAGTATCTCGATACAAGAACTAAGCTATGATAGATGCTTACAAATAAACCTGTTTCCTCTTAAACAGCTGTGAAATTCTTAATGGCAGGAACATGTCTTATTTGCCTGTGAGTTCAACTGGATTTTAGTTTAAGACCACACAAGTATCTAATTTTGCTTAGTTTTATTATGATTTAAATCAAATTGACACATTCACCCAGGTTATCTGGCATAAAGCTGGATCCTGGGGATCAAGTGATATCCTTGTACCATGCCCTACTTTGTTTCTCTCAATTAACTCTTGTTTTAGGAAAGTACGCCTTCCTTTGTGGTCAGACAATACAGACTCTTATATTTTCCTGTCAACAATTGCAATGGAAAGAAAATACCCTTTTCCCCAAAAATTCTAACCAATGTCCAGACTTGAATACCATTGGCCTTTATTTCTTAGGCTTTTGTGTTTCTCTAGAACCAGAAATTTCAGATCCACAGTCAGGAAGTGTTTTCTCTCTAGGAAAATGGTTCTCCAATCAGGAAAAAAAAAAAAAAATGACAGGATGCTGTTGCGCTGCTCTACAGATGCTAAATGGAGACGTGTCTTGTAACTGACTGTTTATTCTGCTAGTACTTCTATACAATCTCATATTCTATCTTAACATCATCAGAGAAAATCTCCTTCATCCACTCCCAGCCACTGACCATTACTCTAATATGACCAGATTAAACAGCTGAGATTCTGTTTATGTGGCAGAGAGACCATGGGCAGCAGGTCTAGAAAGGCATTGGAGGAATGGCTGCTGTGGCTGGTACTGGAATAAAGTTCAGACAACACTCTTGGTATCCGCTTTCACATAGGTTGATAATAATTGAAGAGCAATAGGGTTAAAGGAAATTGAAAGAAAAAGGTCTTCATACTACAGGCTATTGTGACTGTGGGTATAGAGAGGATTTCATTCATTCAAAACAGATCTGAATGCCTACCATCTGTTAGACCGGGTTCTTTTTCGTTGATCTGATGGACATCTAGTTCTAATATAATATGTTCTAGTACTTCTTTTAGTCAAAGCACTTTTGACAATATTTTGTCATACATTAATTTATATGTTTGTTTCAGGCCATGTTAAATAAATTCCATAAAGTCAAACAGCATTATTGGCTTGTTCTTCAGTCTATACCAAAGTTTCTTAATTTGGCCATTATTAACATTTTGGGCAGAATAGTTCTTGCCTGTGAAGGCTTGTCCTGGGCACTGTAGGATGTTTAGCAGAACCCTGGCCTTACTCACCAGACAACCAGGAGCATCCCACCTTCCTCACCTTTCCCAGTTTTCACAAGCAAAAGTGTCTCCAGTTGTTGACAAATGTCTCCTGAGAGGCAAAGTTGCTCCTGGTTGAGAACCACTGGTCTGCACTCAGCACGCAGCACAGAGCATGACCCGGGATAAGTATCGACTATTACTTATTTTTTTGTTGGGATATAGCTGCTGTGCAATGATGTGTTCGCTTCTGCTGTACAGCAAAATGAATCGGTGGTGCATTTACATATATCCGCTCTTCCCTGGATTTCTTTTCTGTTTAGGTCATTACAGAGGGCTGAGTGGTGTTCTCTGTGCTATACTGTAGGTTTGCTGCTGCTGCTAAGTCGCTTCAGTCGTGTCCAACTCTGTGCGACCCCATAGACGGCAGCCCAACAGGCTCCCCCAGTAGGTTTAACTCATTAGTTATCTATTTTATACATAGTAGTATGCCAATCCTGAACTAATCCATCCCATCCCCTCTTCCCACCTTGGTTTCTGCAACTTGTTCTCTATGTCTGTGTCTCTGTTTCTGCTTTGCAAACAAGTTCATTTATACCATTTCTCTCTCTCTCTCAAAGTTGCTTAGTCATGTCCAACTGTTTGTGACCTCATGGACTGTAGCTTACCTGGCTCCTCTGTCCATGGAGTTCTCCTGGCAAAAATACTAGAGTGGGTTGCCATTCCCTTCTCCAGGCTTCCCAGTGGCACTAGTGGTAAAGAATCCGCCTGCCAATGCAGGAGGCCTGTGTTCAATTTGGAAAACTCAGCAGTGGCCACAGGACTGGAAACGGTCAGTTTTCATTCCAATCCCAAAGAAAGGCAATGCCAAAGAATGCTCAAACTACCACACAATTGCACTCATTTCACATGCTAGTAAAGTAATGCTCAAAATTCTCCAAGCCAGGCTTCAGCAATACGTGAACCATGAACTCCCTGATGTTTAAGCGGGTTTTAGAAAAGGCAGAGGAACCAGAAATCAAATTGCCAACATCCGCTGGATCATGGAAAAAGCAAGAGAGTTCCAGAAAAACATCTATTTCTGCTTTATTGACTATGCCAAAGCCTTTGACGGTGTGGATCACAATAAACTATGGAAAATTCTGAAAGAGATGGGAAAGAGTTAGAACTGGACATGGAACAACAGACTGGTTCCAAATAGGAAAAGGAGTACGTCAAGACTGTATACTGTCACCCTGCTTCTTTAGCTTCTATACAGAGTACATCATGAGAAACGCTGGACTGGAAGAAACACAAGCTGGAATCAAGATCACAGGGAGAAATATCAATAACCTCAGATATGCAGATGACACCACCCTTATGGAAGAAAGTGAAGAGGAACTAAAAAGCCTCTTGATGAAAGTGAAAGAGGAGAGTGAAAACTTGGTTTAAAGCTCAACATTCAGAAAATGAAGATCATAACAACTGGTCCCATCACTTCATGGGAAATAGATGGGGAAACAGTAGAAACAGTGTCAGACTTTATTTTGTTGGGCTCCAAAATCACTGCAGATGGTGACTGCAGCCATGAAATTAAAAGATCCTTACTCCTTGGAAGAAAAGTTATGACCAACCTAGATAGTATATTCAAAAGCAGAGACATTACTTTGCCAAGTAAGGTCCGTCTAGTCAAGGCTATGGTTTTTCCTGTGGTCATGTATGGATGTGAGAGTTGGACTGTGAAGAAGGCTGAGTGCTGAAGAATTGATGCTTTTGAACTGTGGTGTTGGAGAAGACTCTTGAGAGTCCCTTGGACTGCAAGGAGATCCAACCAGTCCATTCTGAAGAAGATCAGTCCTGGGATTTCTTTGGAAGGACTGATGCTAAAGCTGAAACTCCAATACTTTGGCCACCTCATGTGAAGAGTTGACTCATTGGAAAAGACTCTGATGCTGGGAGGGATTGGTGGCAGGAGGAGAAGGGGATGGCAGAGGATGAGATGGCTGGATGACATCACTGACTCAATGGCTGTGAGTCTGAGTGAACTCCGGTAGATGGTGATGGACAGGGAGGCCTGGCATGCTGCGATTCCTGGGGTCGCAAAAAGTCAAACACGACTGAGCGACTGAACTGCACTGAACTGAACTGTGTTCAATCCTTGGATCAGGAAGATCCCCTGGAGAAGACAATGGCAACCGACTCCAGTATTCTTGCTTGGAAATGTCCCATGGACAGAAATGTCTGGTGGGTTATCATCCCTGAGATCACAAAGAGTCAGACACGACTAAGCATACATTATTATATATTGTTATACCATTTTCTAGATTCCACATGCATGAATTAATAAACAGCATTTGGTTTTCTCTTTCTGACTTAATTCACCGTGTGTGATAGTCTATGTCTGTCCATGTCTCTGCAGTTACTTATTTTGAAAATGAATCTTTTCTCCCAACTCAAACACTGTAATATTTTATAGTCCACTTCCAGCTCTTCAAACCCAACAAAGGTAAACACCCAAGGGTATAATACAAACCGTGATGGAATGAAACTTTTAGCAAGTTGTTATTTTTGGCATTTTATTTTTTGTTGGTTGTGCTTGCTTCTTTCTCTTTTTATCATGACGGATTATGTTGATTTTAAACTATATTTGATATTTTATTCCAGTCACTCTATTGTTTTGCTTGCATACATTTTTCCCCAATCTTTAATTTTCTTTAAAAGAGTGCTTCAAACCTTCTTTGAAAATTGGACAGGGAAGTTTTATAGCTATAACTTAGCAGGAATTCATTTTTATACTTTAGTTTTGATGAGCCTGGCGTCGACACACATATAGACAGAAAATAAAATGGTATTATTTTAATTGACTGTAGCTCTTTTCTATTTCATATTTAATGGGCAGCAGCAGTCAGCAGAATTCTCATGCTAAGCTGGTTGCTTCAAAACCTTGGGAAGCATTTAACAATGCAGATACCTGGGTCCTAGTTTCAGAGTTTCTTATTCAATTTTTTTGGACTGGAATCTGGACATTGTTGATTCCTTAAAATAAACAAACAAAAAACAGGGGATTCAGGTATGTGTAGCTTACATTAGGAAATATTTGTAATGGATTCCCCAGATAAGATGTTCTTTCTCATCTGAAGTCTTTCATTAAGGGGTTATTTTCATTCCTTCTGTGACCTTCAACCAGTTTGTGCTCAAAGTTGTGCTGTCAATTCGTTGCCTGCTAGGAACAAAGTAAGTGCTAAAACATGTTAGTGGCCTATTGAAAAATCAGTTTGTTTCTCCCTATTTGCAGTTACAATGCACGCTTAATTATGTTTTTATGACAATGGCAGTTCATGTCCCTTGCTGCCTTTAATGACTGCAGGAAGTGAATTGCGGTTCTTTGTGTCCCTAATTGGATCATGGACAGAACAATTACCTGCTTGCTGACTTAATTTTCCACTGGCTTCCTGGGCTGCTTTCAGAACTCCTTCTGGTACCATGGTCACTATTGTTTGCTAGTGCAAACCTTTAGTGCATAGAAGGACAAGCTCCTTTCAAAATCTGACTTCCCATACAGCCCTGTTATGGACTTCCCAGATGGCACAGTGGTCAAGAATCCGCTTGCCAATGCAGGAACACAGTTTCGATTCCTGGATTGGGAAAGTACCCTGGAATAGGAAATGGCAACCTATTCCAGTATTCTTGCTTGGAAAATTCCATGGACAGAGGAGTCTGGAGGGCTGCAGTCCGTGCGGGTGCAAAGAGTCAGACGTGACTAAGCACAACCATTTTGTGGAGACCAGCCTGAATTATGGATGTAACATTTACCCTCATTTCTCCAAGGATCTCTCTTCTAAAACACAACTGTAAAGCTGTTGCCTTCCTCATGTATTAGTCCAGCTTCACTCAGATGCTGGCCTCCAAATACAGATATCTGACATTCTACTGATTTGCACATTTGCATGAGTCATTATAAGTCCTAGTGGGTGCTTTGGGCTCCCAGTTCATCCAAATGAGGCTGGCTTTTTCCTTGAATGCTATGACTCACTTCTCATTACTTTTTTCATCAACTGCAAATTTATATTAGAACAACTTTTATAAGTAATCTGCCTGCGGCGTTTATTTTTTCTTTTCCAGAAAACCTTATGGGGGAAAGATGATTATCCTGTATATTCTTACCATGAACCTGCTTTTTCTCCTTCTCAGTTTGATGAAATGTAATATCCAGTTACTCTGAAGTCAACCCACCTGGCAGTGTCCATCTAGGAACGTTCTAGGAATAACAGCTGATGCAACCTCTCATTTTGGGCTCACATGTGTTATGTAATACACCAGGGGATCCATCTGTCTGAGGAAGGCTAATGACTTCTCCCTGTTTTCTGTGCCTGTTCAGTTTATCCTCATGGTCTGTCACTTTGGATCATCTAGATCATTTTACAATAACTATAATTGACTTTTTGGCTCAAGGGTCCCAAACTCTTTCTCCTCTAAATTTATCTAATATATATTGTCTAATCCTGGAAAATTTGGCATTTGCTTAGAATTGTCCCCTGTTGCCTAAATGTTTATATACTTTACCAATCCCATGTGATACAATTGCATTTTCTTCACACAGCAATGTACTCTTAACCAGTGTTAATTCTACCACATTTGTAATATTAATCAAGAAACTAACACCCAGGGAAGTGAAATAAACTGCCCAGGCCACATTAGCAGAGCGTAGCAGACTCAGGTCTCCGTTACTTCCTGGTCCAAACATCTTTGGCTGATACTGAAAATCAAACCAACATTTATTCAAGGTAGGCTACATTCCACCAGGGGCTGTTCTGAAACCCAATGAGTATGCTCCTTACTTTCCTCAAATGTAGTAAAAGCTTTACTGTAGATTCTATGAAATGGAGTTGTGATCTCTGAGATTCTTACTTAAGGATGGATGGATCCAAGCTAGGGTTTTAGCTAAATTCTTGGAATGTGGAAGTTTATGACAACATTTTACACACTTAAAAAGTGTCATGTAGTGAAAAATATAGATATATAAGGGCCTATTATACTACATAGTTATTATTCAAATTGCCAGTGGTATATATAAACTGTTTGTGTTTTTCCAGTGGCTCAAGAGGTAGAGTCCACCTGCCAAGCAGGTGACATAGGTTTGATACCTGGGTTGGGAAGATTCCTTGGAGGAGGAAATGGCAACCCACTCCAGTATTCTGGCCTGGAGAATCCCAGGGACAGAGGAGCTTGGTGGGCAATTGTCCATGTGATCACAGAGAGTCAGAACAACTGAGCATGAATGCATGAGAACACAGTTGCTTTCTCCACAGCACTCAGCAGAATGCTAAAAACTAGCTAACCACTCAATAATGCTTATTAGATGAAGGAAATACTGTTTCTACATAATATCCAAATTTAAAGAGGCAAGGATGCCATTTTTTCCAAAATTGGCATTTAAATAAAGATGAAGATCTACAATTAGGAAGATAAATAGGAGCATTTATTAGGAAATGAGTAAATCCATTGATTATAGGGAAGCAATTACTAACCCAGGATGCCAAGGCAAGGAAACACAAGGTTGTGCCAAATTAACAGATTTACTACCTAATAAAGCTAAAAGAAGGTTAACTCAGTGCATTTAGTGAAAGCCAGTAAACTAACACATAACTAGATTCAACAGTTAACAAAGGATAGTAGGCATTTTACCATAGTTAACGAAGAAACTATAAACTACAACCAATGGGGCTCAAGCGTGTTTCTGTGCCACTTTGATAGTGGGGGCAGGCACAGGTGATGGTTTCCACATCCAGAAGAGATTAAATAGGAAGAACTCAATTAAGAGAAGGGGGTGACAATAAGGAATAAAAGAAACTAGCAGAAGGACACTTTGAAGAATGTTCCAGCAACCATGAACCCAGGTAGCAGCAATGACAGCAGAGTGTTAGGGATTTCCTAATGGGGTTTCTATTGCCTCCTTGAGGAAGGTGATTCTGCCTTTAAAGTTGAAGAATACAGCCCAGTGGATGGTCTTGTTTGGACACTTCAAGAGAATCAGGGTAAGAAATCTAACTATTGCCAAGAACTTACCTTTGCATAAATATGTTCTCAGGTTTCTGGGAATGGAGTTTATATAAAAGTAGTGTTAAATAGACATAATTTTCATGGACATAAACAAAGATTTTGGACATAAGGAAGAATAGACCAATATTAATCTGAAATTCCTGGTAATTGGTTACTAAACAAGCAGCATTTAGCTTTCCTTAGATTAAACATAAATTAAAACAAGAAAAACAGAAAATAGTGATTCTAAAGAAATATTCCAGATTTCACTTACCAGGCTGTTTTGGTCAGCTATATAATTTTTCCTACATTACAAACTATAACTCTGGTAACACAAAAAAGGGGGTTTGTGGGCTCACTTCTAGATTATGTTTAACATTGCTAGTAAGAAGATCTTCATGGATAACTACACATAACCAAAGAATGTTTTCTCAAGGGACCATGGGCATTTATTCAAAGTTTGCTTATTCTGGTTTTTTTTTTTTTTTTTTTTTTTTAGCTTAATGCTCTCTTGAGTCAGACTGACTTAACTAGTAGGTTCCAGAGGAATCTCTCTTGCTTGTTTAACAGAAGGCATCTTATGACTCATAGCCCAACAGAGTTAAGGTGGCACTTTAACATTGTGTTTAAATTATAGATCCCAGTGATTGTGATGTGTTGCGTTAAAACCACATAGGCATACCGAAGTAAGAAAACATATAAACACAGTTTTAATTTTGAGTCTTTGTGAGTGATGAAGTTACTTTGAAAACTTTTCAGAACTGTTTTAGTCCTGAGCTGAGTGACCTAAGTCTTTCAACTCCTCAGAAATTTCTATGGCTACACTGTTGTCCCCTCAGGTTCCTGGGACCTGGGACTTCATCTTTAGGTTGGCCAGTTTAGCCTCACATGGTCTTGAGAGGGAACAGTTTCAATACAAAATTCCTCCTTTCAAATATAAAAGGCTGTTTTGGATTTCAGAACCAGATGGATTATGTAAAAATGGCTGTAAAAGGTCTCGAGCTGACAGTGAAAAGCAGCGTGGACACACTTGTTCATCGTGATGCCATTGGCCAACAAAACTGCATCAAGATTAGTAGGCCATTCTTGATATGTCCACAAATAAAAACTCATAGACATTGTCCCTTGATTCAGAAAAAAGTTTTCCTGTGCATTATTAATGTGATTCTGAATTATAATACCTGTTCAGTTCAGTTCAGACACTCAGTTGTGTCTGACTCTTTGCGACCTCATGGACTGCAGCATGCCAGGCTTCCCTGTCCATCACCAACCACTGGAGCTTGCTCAAACTCATGTTCATCAAGTTGGTGATGCCATCCAGCCATCTCATCCTCTGTTGCCCCCTTCTCCTCCTGCCTTCAATCTTTCCCAGCATCAGGGTCTTTTCCAATGAATCAGTTCTTTGCATTAGGTGGCCAAAGTTTTGGAGCTTCATTATATCTGTTATGAATTAAAATACCTGTTCATAATATCTGTTATGAAATATTGGAGCATTCATATCTATTAAGAATTTCTAATTTCTTTTAACTGAAGTTTTGTGAGAAAATTGAATTGACTTGGAATTAAAAACAAAACAAAACTGTGGAATGACTCTTGTATAGCTAGGGAAGGTCTTAGAATGGTTGCATTTTCATAAGAGAGAATTAAGAACAAGACCATTAATACACTAACACTTAACTAGAGATGTTTATTTTAAATCAAGTCTAGTATCTACGTTAACAGGAGCATGCTAAGTATGAAGCTATTATCATATAAACATTTAACAAGGAACAGAAAAAGCCAACACTTACCTTTAAAATGCATTCACAGCAGAACTACCTTCTCACAATTTGTAGTTTTATGGTTTATGGCCTATGTAATGGAAAAAATCTGAAAAAGTCCATTTGATCACTGGAGGACTCTAACCTTAGTTAAGAACAAAATGGAAATCTATTTGGCCCAGGGATTTTTAGTCACAAGTTAATGTCCTTAGAATACAATGTTGAGTGTTAATTTACTAACTAATCTATTCATTCAAATATATTTATTAATTGTCTTCTGTGTATCAGTCCCTGGCTAAAGTAGGTATATACTTACAAATAGAAAGATAGAAAATATTTAAGCTGAAAGCAAGGGCATATGTTTGTAAAATACTCCTAGAATGAAAAATTCTCCCCAAGTGTAAAGAATGGTATTCCTAATCATATGGAGAAGAAGCATTATATTGTTAATGTTAGTCATTTGACAAAAGTGCTTAAACATTGTTATTAACCAAGCAGAATGCCAGATCCCTAGAATACAACAAAGCAGATAAACCCCATGTTTTTACAGTGAATATAGTCTAATTCGGAGGACCAACAATAAACCTATAATTAAAGTAATGCATGAGTGGGAGGTCACAGGACAACTCAGTATTGTGTGAGTGGTCATGGCAGGAATGTCTACCTAGTCCAGGGAATGTCAGCAAAGACTTTCCAGGGAAATATGGCATCACCTTCCAAACTAAGGAATTCCACATCAAATAATTTTACATCATGTTATATAGCCTGCAGGGCCTGCATTGATCTTTATTGGTCTGTGCTATTAAATATTACATAGAAGAAAGAAATTAGCAGCTGACTTGCCTCTTTATAGTGAATCACAGATTCACAGGATTAATACTGACAAGCAGAATCTGATGTCAGTGAGGCAGGATCTATATCAATCACAAGGTCTCTGAGGAACTGGTGGTCTATAGTTTGCTCCACAGATTAAGAAATGATAAAATAGATTGTGAAGTTATGGTTCTTAGGTTTTGCTTACTAAGAAATGATAACCTAAGCATTCTATAGTGATGTGAAATAGAGAGACGGCTAACCTGTAGCACTGTGCTCTGAACATGTAATGACCAGTTGATGATGGGGAAGATGGGATAGTGGTGGTAAGGATGTACATTGTGAGGAATAAGGTAATGACATCTGTTTGTGACTTTTAGGTACTCTACCCCAAAAGTAGTTTCTAAGGTTTTTCTTTAAGCTCTCTTTGACTGCCAGGGAAAAGTTTACAAAGCACATTTCAATCTTTATTGATTCAGTCTCTATTCAGACTCTTTGTCTTTACTACTGCTTCTAGAACATTCTAACTTGGAAAGAAGGCTAGTTGCTTGTTTTGGAGTATCTGGAATCTTGAACTAGAACCATGTCAAACATTAATACAAACTCAAGTTTGCAGTGGTTCTCAGTGTCCTTTAAAAGCTCACGCCTGTCTCCTCAACTTGTGAAGGCTGACCATCCTTGCTTCATTTTCAAGAGGTAAAAGGAAATAACACTTCTGAGCATGTGCTAAATGCCAGCAATATTGACTTGTTAGCAAAAACATCCCATAAGGCAAGTTGTCCTTATTTTACACAGGAGTTAATTGAAATCCAGAGAAACTGAATCATAAGCTCAAGTTCATATGTTCATATTGATAATACATGGAGGAGTCTGGAAGAGAAGCCAAGAAAACCTGAGTTCAATATTCATTATTTTGCCTAAGTTTGAGCTAAAAGCTCATTTTATATAGTTATTGTTGAAAAGCTTGTCAGTCATGCTGGCATTACACAGCTTAGCATAACTGATGACTTTTTACTTTATAATGTGGTTAAATGTATTTATGTATTGACTGGATACTATAAGGCTTAAAATACTCCTCTTTTGCATATTAGATATGATTGGAGATTCCAATTCATTCATGTCCTTAGTGTGTTTTTAGGTCATCAAATCAACTTAAAGCATGCACCCTTCAGTATATGTAAAATAAATCATGAGTTTTAATGATAAGTTGTTAGATGAGGTATATTACTGAAAATTCATTTTGCTGCATAATATAATGCATGGTTGGATGTATATGAATATGCCTTCAAGTTTACCAACATAACTCAGCATTTTCTAATTATATTCTGACAGTTATCAGTTCTTTCTATTCAATGGATAATGGGCTGCCTTGAAAGTAGTCCTTTAGTTATAGACAAATAATTAATAGATATATTGATGTATGAATTATTCTTATTGTGCCATTTATAATACCTATAATTTGATTATAAACTTAAACCATTGAAAATGTTTCAAGCCAATGATTATGGCATTATCTAACTGGATAGTCTTGACTGAATTTCCTAGGCAACTATGACTATCTTCCAAAGACATTATGCTATAATTTGAAAGGAGTGTATGGGAAGAATCCAATCCTTACATACTCAACTAATAAAGAACAGCACTTCTGTGTCATTTTCTAATGGCTGCTTTGAAGATTAGTTTGTAATTTCTTTCTCCTTCCATTGTACGATTACCCTTAAATGTCTGATTATGGAACTTCAGAAACAAGTAAATGGTTGATTAGTTGAGGCCAGATCTTTCTTTGACTTTCTTATTTTTCTCTTAGGTAAATTTGTTTGGTCAAGAATAACCTTTGGTATTTACAGTATAATTGGCAGTGGCCAGTCAAATGAAAGCCATATTATGTTAAGCTCCATAATATTCCTGGGATGATCCGGTTGTAAAAACAGGGGACTTAAAAAGGAATGAAGGAATCCTTTTGAATAATTTTTTTCAGTCAGTTATAAATATATGTTTTAAAAGGACACTATTTGCATGCCTAAAAAACATGCATTTGGCAGAGTACCCAAAGCTTGATTTCAGTTACAATAGCATCATGTTTATGATACTACATCTAATGTTGAAAACATGCATTTTGAACAGAAAGTTGATATACTGATCCTCTTCCCCACAACTTTATTTTTAATTCAATTGAAAATGAACAAACCTCCTTATGTTCTGGTCTGAGAGAGCAACAATAGTTTGGAGTGATTTTAAAAGTTTTTCTTCTCTCTCCAATCTGGGAAGGAAAGATTGATTTTCAAGACCTAAATTTCTCTAACAGTTAACATCATATAATGGAATATATTTTTTCCTTCCTTCTCTGTACTGTTGGAAAATTACACTTAAATCAGTAACTTTGTATCTGCAAAGACAATTTGTCTAACTTTGAAATTATACAAAAACATCTGGATTCTGGGGTTCATCCATTTTGAACAAAATTGAGAAAGTAGAATGTATTTAAAATATCCTTGGATTTGCTTAATAAATCCCTTCGATTTTATTCAGAAACACATCGAGTTTCTTTCTCAGATATTTGCCCATCTCAGACTCTCGACATCAGAAAGGCCATCCTGACAGTTCCCCCATGAGATAATAGGAATCAAATGCCCACATATAGGCAGCCCTAGAATGTTTGCCTGTCCATACGATAACATCATTTGGTCAACAATCCCCCCTTTTTTTTACTTGCTTTTTATTTATTTATTTCTTCTGGCCCAAGTTCATTGAGATAAATGAATTAGACAATGAAACTAGAAGAGGTGGAAAATAGAACAATTGATTTTTTTCTTTTTTTCTTGCATCCCCCTGGAAGGCCCTGAGAATATTAAAGTTCAGGCAGATAGGGCAAATAGTTCTTTACTATTTGTGTTACTCTTTGTTTTTGACTTGTTCCTGTTTACCCTAGTTTACTGAGGGAAATAGTTCTGTAGCTTTTTTCCACGTTTGCTCACTTTTAAGTCATCCTTTATTAAGCATTATTATTATTTTTTTTTAAGTAAAACTTCTCAGATGGGAACTTGAATGTGTTATGAATCTGGAGAGTGTCTAAAGAATTGATGGTAAATTGGCTTGCTTATAGAATATCAACAGCAATAGTGATGGTAATGTCTAACATTTATTCAATATTTTCTATCTACTCGGTATGAAAAAAAATTCTCTTTTAATTTTTACTGTAGCCTTATGGGGCAGGTACCACTATTATTCTAAATTTAATAATGAAGAAATAATGCTTTTAAAACTTTTAAAATTAGATGACTTGTTCACAAGTTACCCACACTATAAGAACTGGCATTTAAAACCCTGGCAATCAGACTCAGTCTTTACTTTTAAGTCTATCCTAGCGCTGAGGCCAGACATTAAATTGAAATCTATTGGAGCTGAATTTCCTTTTTCCTTTCTACATCCATTCAATAAATATTCAACTTATCCTGTATGAGACAGACAAGTGTCTACCTTCATAGAAGAAAATTATATAGAAAATTATTTAATAAAACTATAAACAAGAAAAACTATGGTTTTTCCAGTATTCATATATGGAAATGAGAAGTGGACCATAAAGAAACCTGAGCACCCAAGAATTGTTTGCTTTTGAACTGTGGTGTTGGAGAAGACTCTTGAGAGTCCCTTGGACTGCAAGGAGATCCAACCAGTCTATCCTAAAGGATATCAGTCCTGAGTGTTCATTGGAATGTCTGGTGTTGAAGCTGGAACTCTAATACTTTGGACACCTGATGCAAACTGCTGACTCATTTGAAAAGACCCTGATGCTGGGAAAGATTGAGGGCAGGAGGAGAAGGGGATGACAGAGGATGAGACGCTTGGATGGCATCACCGTCTCAATGGACATGAGTTTGAGCAAGCTCCAAGAGTTGATGATGGACAGGGAAGCCTGGCGTGCTGCAGTCCATAGGGTTGCAAATGGTCATACATGACTGAGCTACCAACGGAACTGAACTGAATGAACAAGAAAGAGATAAATAAGCAAACAAAAAGGATTTACTGAACTCTCATAAGTACTCTGAACAAAATAAACTCAGCACTGCGACCAGTTCAGGTGTTCAGTTCAGTTCAGTCTCCTGACCAACTCCTGCAGTTTACTCAAACTCATGTCCATCAAGTCAGTGATGCCATCCAATCATCTCATCCTCTATTGTTCCCTTCTCCTCCTGCCTTCAATCTTCCCGAGCATCAGGATCTTTTCAAATGAGTCAGTTCTTCACATCAGGTGGCCAAAGTATTGGAGTTTCAGCTTCAGCATCAGTCCTTCCAATGAATAATCAAGACTGATTTCCTTTAGGATGGACTGGTTGGATCTCATTGCAGTCCAAGGGACTCTCAAGCATCTTTTCTAACACCACAGTTCAAAAGCATCAATTCCTCAGTGCTCAGCTTTCTTTACAGTCCAAATCTCACATTCATACATGACTACTGGAAAAACCATAGCCTTGACTAGATGGACCTTTGTTGGTAAAGTCAAGTCCCTGCTTTTTAATATGCTGTCTAGGTTGGTCATAACTTTTCTCCCAAGGGGTAAGCATCTTTTAATTTCATGGCTGCAGTCACCATCTGCAGTGATTTTGGAGCTCCCAGAAATAAAGTCTGACACTATTTCCACTGTTTCTCCATCTATTTCCCATGAAGTGACGGGACCAGATGCCATGAACTTAGTTTTCTGAATGTTGAGTTTTAAGCCAACTTGTTCACTCTCCTCTTTCACTTTCATCAAGAGGCTCTTTAGTTCTTCACTTTCTGCCATAGGGTGGTGTCATCTGCATATCTGATGTTATTGATATTTCTCCTGGAATTCTTGATTCCAGCTTGTGTTTCCTCCAGCCCAGTGTTTCTCATGATGTACTCTACATAGAAGTTAAATAAGCAGGGTGACAATATACAGCTTTGACATACTCCCTTTCCTATTTGGAACCAGTCTGTTGTTCCACGTCCAGTTCTAACTGTTGCTTTCTGACCTGCATATAGGTTTCTCAAGAGGCAGGTCAGGTGGTCTGGTATTCCCATCTCTGTCAGAATTTTCCACAGTTTACTGTGATCCACCCAGTCAAATGCTTTGGCATAGTCAAGAATGCAGAAATAGATGGTCAGAGAGGGCTTCTTTGAGGAACAACATTCAAGTTGATAGTTGAGTGATCAGAAGGAATTAAGCATAAAAAAGACTGGGGAAATGCTATAGGTAGAGGGACAACAAATGCCGAACCACTGTCACGGGAATAACAGCATATTCTAGGCACTGTCAGCATGTTAGTGAGGGCTGTGCATAGTAGGAGAGAGGCAATGGGCTCACCATGTGGCGCAAATGATAAAGAACCCGCCTGCCAATGCAGGAGACACAAGAGTCACGGATTCAGCCATTGGATTGGGAAAATTCCCTGAAGGAGGACATGGCAACCCACTCCAGTATTCTTGCCTGGGAAATTTCCCTGGACATAGGATCCTGAAAGCCTATAGTCCACGGGATGGCAAAGTTTGACACAACTGAACACACACAGGCACGATACCAAATAAAGTTAGAAAGTCAAACAATAGCCTGATTTTACTGAGCCTTAAAACTAGAATTGCAAGATAATTCTATACAAGATGCCCAGTTATATTTGAATTTCACATGAATAATATCTTTGTTTCTATATCTCAGAGATTGCATGACATACTTACAATAAAATAATTCATTGTTTATCTGAAATTCAAATTTAGATGAGTGTCCTCTATTATTATTTGCTAATTCGAGCAGCCCTACTTATAATTCATGATAACCAGGTGGAATTTTAACATAAGTGGTACAAGAATCTACTATTTTAAGTAAAACATTTTAAAAAGGAGATGGCATTATCTTATTTGCACTTTAAAAGATGCTTCTGCTACTTAAGGAGGATAGACTAGGAGAAAACAATAAAATAGGGTCATTTAGGAGGCTATGGCAGTAGTCCAGAAAATGGTTGATAGTAGTTTAGCATTATATACCTAGCTATGGGCTCAAATTTTATTTTCAGTGTTGGAACCAACTTAATTTGCTGAAAGTTTGGGTGTTGCGTTGAAGAAAAGTAAAAGAAATCCCTATATTTCTATGGAGTGTGATATTACTTATTGAAATGCAAAAGACCAGTTTAGACAGGGAAGGTGAATATAAGGACCATAGTTTTCTGAAGAATCTCTCAAGTAGAGATTTCAAACAGACAGTTCCATGAATAAATATAAACAGCTCACCCAAGAATATTTTTGCCTTAATGAGATAAACAGAATGGATGACAAAAATGTGAATTACTTATCCCTGCCAGGACTTACTTAAGATACTATAGATGCAGCAATGTTTAGAAAAATTTAATTTGGAGACGAGCTCATGATTAGGGGACATTTGTCTTTGTCCAAAATGTCCTCTGAGACACTTGAAAGAAGTGAAAGTGAGAGTCACTCAGTCGTGTCCAACTCTCAGGGGATCTTCCCAACTGAGGGATTGAACCCAGGTCTCCCACACTGCAAGCAGATTCTTTGCCAGCTGAGCCACAAGGGAAGCCCAAGAATACTGGGGTGGGTAGTCTATCCCTTCTTCAGGGGATCTTCCTGACCCAGGAATTGAGTTGGGATCTCCTGCATTGCAGGCAGATTCTTTACCAACTGAGTGATCAGGGAAGACAATTGGTCCATGCCAAAAGGTCCTGTCACAAATGTCCACATTTAGAAAACATCCTTGGGTTCAAATGGCCCATAAAGTCTACTTATACCATTGGTCTACAGGATCAATACATAAAATAATATCATGTTTTACTTGTTCAATAATTGTATTGTGGCTGTATGGTCAATAATAACCATTCTTAGTCTAGCTGTTAATTGCACTGAGGGTTAAAGTAGATGGATTGGGGTTTGGATGCTGCAGGAGAGTGGGGTTTATATTAACCATATGTATGGAGGAAGAGAGTCCTACAGTTAGAGACAGTTACATCAAGACAGTCAATCCTAAAGAAAATCAACCCTTAATATTCATTGGAAGGGCTGATGCTGAAGCTGAAGCTCCAATATTTTGGTCACCTGATGTGAAGAGCTGACTCATTGGAAAAGGCCCTGATGCTGGGAAAGATTGGGGGCAGGAGGAGAAGGGGATGACAGATGATGAGATGGTTGGATGGCATCATCAACTCAATGGGCATGAGTTTGAGCAAACTCTGAGAGATGGTCAAGGGCAGGGGAGCCTGGTGTGCTGCAGTTTATCAGATTGCAAAAAGTCAGACACGACAGATCTACTGAACAACAATGGAGGAAGAGAGTCCTACATTTAGAGAAATGTACAGAGGATAATTTGAAGATGGAATTTCTCTATGCAAGTTGCATTAATATGTCACTGAGCATTTGCCTGAATGTGGGTGGATTGTTCAATAAGAAAGGAGTTTGATAGAAGGAACTTGATCAAGCCACTATGTCAAACAACCTAGAATGCATTGAACAAACACTTTACAGAGCATCTTGTTTGTTAGGGAGGAGTGAAAATGGGTGTGGCTTTCCACCACATAGTGATCAGGTATAATAGCAAGCATCCATAAGGGGGATACTGGGCACCTAATTAACCCCCCAAAACTATCCCATTGCCCAGGGTTAATAAGTGGTGTTTCCCTTGAATTGATATCCTATAGAGGCATGATCCAGTAGACTAAAGGAGATGTCTGTTGTTATTTGAAGGGGGTTTAGTGGGTGTGACTTCCATGTTAACCTGCCAAACAGCATGGACCAATACGCCCTCAGCTGGTACCTGCCTACTGGCTGAGGTGCTGAATCCATAAAATGTTAGTAAGGTTTCTTTACCAGTAAACCAGAAGCCATTAGTTAGATGGCTTAAAAAGAAGAAGAAAAAAATTCTGTTATACTTAGCGATATGAGATTTTTGTTTGAAAATTCTCAGTGGAGTATGGCAGAAAAAGTATTCCCACCAAAATAAAACTCAATGCCTCCTTGAAATAGTTTTATATTCCTTTAACAGGGATCTATGAAGAGAGAAGAATCTTCAGTGCCTCATATACAACCAGTCAAGATAATACTGGAAGACAGTATAGTCATTAAAAATGGGGCAAGATAATATTAGCAGGACCGGAGTGTTGAAGGGGAAATAAGGAAAACCATAAACAGGGTAAAACATGTAGCAGAAGAATGAAAAGCAGCATCCTCGCAGGCAGCTCAAAGATTTCTCATGATATTTGTGTTGAAGAGGTCTTATTAATGTTACCAGAAACTCATTAAGGAGGCAAGTAAATAGAATTCAAGACAGAGATTAACTGCCAAACCCAACTTCCTTGTACAGATATGAAATTCCAGCAGAGCTTAAAGTGATCAGATGGGAGAACCTTTTTCTTTTATGTACAATTCTAGTGCTCAAGAGAACAAAACAGATCTTATTTATAAAACTTATGACAAGATTTGATATTTAAGAATCAGAACCACATTGGTAAGTGATGACACCTTCAAGACATTACCAAGATCATTTACTAAATTTATTTACCTTGTGATATAATATTGAGTTGTATGATACCATTGATTGATGTACTAACAGTGAAAATGTGAAAAGACTTTTACAAATATACATATGAAAAATGCTTGCATTTGCATGGAAAAGAAATCTTGACATTAACACTGCATTGAGCATGATGGATTTTGAGACTGCTAATATAGATATGATTCAAATATTCATATCAAATATGTAAGTAAAAGGATGATTGTTGCACTTTCCACAATCACTGTGGGGGAAAATAAATGTATCTTCTTTGGATCTAACATGAAAGTATTGGGTTGGCCAAAAAATTCATTCAAGTTTTTCCATACCATCTTATGAAATAAACTTTCTGGCTAATCCAATATATGAAAATGGAAAGTAACACAGATAAGTGTGCATCCAGGTTGTTTGAACTTCCATTTGTACTTTTGGGGAAGGTCAATGAAATCTTTGAGGGCTTTGTGGAGAATGCAGAAAAAAGTATGAATGACCTAGTGGACTATGCTGAGAGCGTATATGTCCATGGAAGGCAGGGCAGAGGCAAAATAAGACCATGGGAATCTTGAGTTCCCCAGAAAACATCAGCCCTGAACAACAATCCCAGGACAAACAGTGCAGTGGAAGGCTGGCACGGCAATTTTCAGAAGCTGATGGTGTGCATTATCCTTCAAAGTGGAGGTTTATTGAAGTGTGAAAAGATGAATAACAAAGCCATGAACAAGTGATGACCCGGATTCTTGGTGATCACACTCAGATACAACAAGCAACTTCATGGTGATATCAACAAAATGAAATTTGTGTAGCCAAAGTTGTTAGCAGATACACCTAATAAAAAAGCCGATAATCACGTCAATATATGCTTTAAAGCAACTGCTCATTGACTTAAGAGTAACCCTGCTGAACTTTATGACAAGGCAGAACAAAAATAAATGTGAAATCCAAATTCATCACGAATGACAGTAAGAAAAATCTAAATAATATTTTGATAAAGTCAAATGTTTGCATTATTTGATGAATCATGGACCAAATGACTCAATGGATGTTTTGGGTTAGGGACAAATATTGAAGACATTTTGGCATGTATCAAATGCCTCAATAGACATTTTGGTTAGGACCGCATATGGTTCTTTTACTGTGCACCAAATTTCTCAAAGGACAATTTGGACAAGACCAAATGTCCTGCAAGGGAGATGATGCTTTAGTGTGAGATAAGTAAAGAAGGACTGTATAACTAGCTAGTTGTTATAAAACAAGTGTCTGCAATGTTCTGTGTAGGTATAGCAGGAGCGGAAGCACAGAAGGGACGGTACGAGCATGCACGCTAAGTCACTTCAGTAGTGCCCAACTCTTTGCAAACCCATGGACTGTAGCCAGCCAGGCTCCTCTGTCCATGGGATTCTTCAGGCAAGGATATTGGAATAGGTTGCCATGACCTCCTCCAGGGGATCTTCCTAACCCAGGGACTGAACCTGTGTCTCTTATATCTTCTGCATTGGCAGGTGGGTTCTTTACCACTAGCACCACCTTGGAAGCCCAGAGAGGGGGCTAATTTTGATTTATAAAGTGTTGTATCTGGCTTGAGTTATTAGGGAAAGTAAAAATCTGTACAAAAAGCAGTGTGGGGAAAGAACGTGTTAAGGAGAAGAAAAAGCAAGGAGACAAAAAGGGATCAGGAGGCATGACTCTTAAGAAGACCATGGAGAAAGACTCATGTAAGTGGAACTCGGTGGTGCTGGGAAGAGATAGCACAGAGGGCTAAAAAGGTGGGTGGGGACTATATTGGATCACATATGTTTGACTGTGTGTAAACCAATCAGGCTACTCATTTAGAACTGTAAGTTTTCTTCAGTCTAAACTTGTGTACTAATAAAATCAACTGTTAAAATAACACATGCATATCTCTACTCTTTATAATTCTTCCTTATGTCATAAAAAGGTTGAATTTTCATCATGAACTTTTATTAATTTTGTGTACATTTCCTTCTCTTCTAAAAGTGATGTTGTCAGATTGGCCTTTTTCATAGTTGATTCTGTGGAAAATATGGGAAGATAATAATTAAATGAAGTAGTGGGAGTTGTAACGTTTGCTAGTTTGTGATAAATACACACACACACACACACACACATATAAAACTGATAATTAAACATGCTATATGGTTATCCCAAATTTCTCTTAAGACAAAGGTGCATGTGTGGGAATAGAGTACTGTTTTTACCTTTGGAAATTGGGTTGTTCTTCCTGTAGATATTTTTGCTTTACAAAAGTATTCTGAGTTACAGATTCTAAGAGGGTGCAGAGGTACTTTTAATAATACTAACAATACGGGAAGAACTAAGGATGTGTTTTGTAAATGAGTCCAAGTTCTGAGTTTCCTTGTAGGCAATATTTTGTTTCTGTTTATGGGGCCACAAAAAATGTTGTGCTATAAAATTAAGTTACTGTGTATTTTGAATGATCTTTACTAGCTATTAGATATTATTTATTAAAATGCTACTAAGGCATTAATTTTTTAAAATTAAACTTTGAATTCTAGCAAATTAGTTATAAATAATTAATCTGACATGAATGTAAATGGATTAAAGTGGGCAAAATATGTTCCAGGATATTTTTCCCCCCCTTCACTAAAAGGAAATTCAGCAAAATAATAGGAATGAATGCTTATGGTGTGGGACTCAGTGACTTCCTGTGTTTAATTCATCTTCCATATAGAATCACTGGCTGCTGTTTGGTGCCTTTGTGAATTCCCTCCTGACTCAAGGATCACTTCCTTGGAGTAATGCCTTCATCTCTAACCATCCCCTGACCTCACTGTTCACCTGGTATTATAAAATCTAAGTATCTGAGTAATATTCTGATCGTCTACTTCACTTTGGCCTATTCATAGAGCAGAGAACAGATTATGTGTGATTGTCTCATGTATGACTCATGTGACCTGTCTTCAGATAGGTTTGGGGTCCAATCAGCCATTCATTTCTTTCTTAGAAGTAGTTCAGAACATTGCCTATCTCTCCTTAAACCTTGACCCCACTCAGCCTAAACTCAGTGGACTTGAAGTAGTGAATTTACACAATCAGAGATTATATTTCTAAAAGAAAGACTAGGAGATCCTGCGTTGCACCTGCAGCCCTAGTTCTGTGCCGGACTATGTGCAAACCATCACAGATAGAGATCTATCTTAATTCCTGAACAAGTTAAACACACTTCTTAAACTGTTTTCAATGTTTATTTATCCAGCTGGACAGTGAAGACTTAAGTCTAGAGTCCCTTTTCCTCCAAGAAAACTTGGTTCAGCAAAGGTGACTTAGGGAAGAACCACAGCACGTACAGCCTTGTCTTAGGACCCTTCCTACTCCAGTGGTCAGCGAGTCTCTTTTCAGACCTTCTTGGTCTTTTCATACCAATAAATAATAGGCAAAGAAAGTGAACCCTGCTCCCAATGATAACAGGGAAAATATTTTTGCAGTGCAAAAGAAATGAGTTTGGGAGTCAGATAGACACAAGGTTTTAAATATCTAGCTTTAGTTTCTCCATATATGCAATTGAAGTAATAAAACTTCCCTTCTTACTTCTTGAGTGGTTGCAAGGATGGGAAATGATTGCAGGGGAGATTGTAGGGTTTTGACATGGTTATCAAATCTCTCCCAAATTTCCTATACATAAGGTATGACACCCCAACATACATCAAATTAAAAAAAAAATGGAGGCCTAGGGAACCACTCACAGCAATGAAGACCAACAGGCTATGCATAGTGACAGGTGTGTGTAGTGACAGACATAAGGTAAAGGGATTTTGACCAACAAAGGCGCAGAACACCCAGGTTTCCTGTAGATTCTCAAGGGAACATGTCTGGCCAATCTGCAAATAGGAATCAGGCCTAGGGGGGAGACCTGGTGGGAGGAGGGAGAACTTGGTAGCTCAAACTCACTTGTAAGAGCAAGAGTTGGGTAGTGCTGGAGCAGTCTAGATCTAGGAACAAGCCAAAGCAATTTTCCAGGACAAAATGGACAACGGAGAAATGGCTAGAAGTAGAACCTAAATTGGATAGAACAAGGACTAAGAGGGAGAAGGAAAAGAGAAGAACCCGAAAAAAGAGGGAAGGAGCAGATAAAAAGGGGAGGAGAAGCAGGCAGAAATTTCAAAAAGGGCAAGGCTACAATTTTAGCACTGAAAGAAGATTGTAGGAGAAATTGTAGAAGATTGTAGGTTCTAGAAAACAGTGAAAAAAAAGATAGTGGGGTTCACAGGCTCCTGTGAAGAGCACCAGGAAAACCATCTCACAGCACTATCAGAACTGGAATACCATGGCAATAAATTCCCACATCTGTGGTTTTTATTCAAAGAGAATATATGACCATGGGAACTAGAGTGAGGGAAGCAGAGTAACTCTTCCACAGACAATGAAGGCATGTCAGCAAACATGTCCACAAAAGCAGGTGAACACTATCACACACTGTGATCTAAAATTTTCAAGCAAGCTGATGGGAAAGTAGTAGAAACTATCAGCAAGCGCATAAAATAATGAAGAGAATGACTCAGAGATGAGACGACTGGAGGGAGAATTTTGGAACTTAGGAAAGAGTTGGAAATAGGAGAAATAGCCACTTGTAACAGAAAGTCACAGCTGGTTTTAGAAAAGGAAGAGGAACCAGAGATCAAATTGCCAACATCTGCTGGATCATGGAAAAAGCAAGAGAGTTCCAGAAAAACATCTATTTCTGCTTTATTGATTATGCCAAAGCCTTTGACTGTGTGGATCACAATCAGTTCAGTTCAGTCGCTCAGTCGTGTCTGACTCTTTCTGACCCCATGAATCACAGCACACAAGGCCTCCCTGTTCATCACCATCTCCTGGAGTTCACTCAGACTCTCGTCCATCAAGTCAGTGATGCCATCCAGCCATCTCATCCTCAGTTGTCCCCTTCTCCTCCTGCCCTCAATCCCTCCCAACATCAGAGCTTTTTCCAATGAGCCAACTCTTCTCATGAGGTGGCCAAAGTACTGAAGTTTCAGCTTTAGCATCATTCCTTCCAAAGAAATCCCAGGGTTGATCTCCTTTAAGATGGACTGGTTGGATCTCCTTGCTGTCCCAGGGACTCTCAAGAGTCTTCTCCAGCACCCCAGTTCAAAAGCATCAATTCTTCGGTGCTCAGCTTTCTTCACAGTCCAACTCTCACATCCATATGTGACCACAGGAAAAACCATAGCCTTGACTAGATGGACCTTAGTTGGCAAAGTAATGTCTCTGCTTTTGAATATGCCATCTAGGTTGGTCATAACTTTTCTTCCAAGGAGTAAACGTCTTTTAATTTCATGGCTGCAATCACCATCTGCAGTGATTCTGGAGCCCCCCAAAATAAAGTCTGACACCATTTCCACTGTTTCCCCATCTATTTCCCATGAAGTGATGGGACCAGATGCCATGATCTTCGTTTTCTGAATGTTGAGCTTTAGGCCAACTTTTTTCACTCTCCTCTTTCACTTTCATCAAGAAGCGTTTTAGCTCCTCTTCACTTTCTGCCATAAGGGTGGTGTCATCTGCATATCTGAGGTTATTAATATTTCTCCCAGCAATCTTGATTCCAGCTTGCGTTTCTTCCATTCCAGCTTTTCTCATGATGTACTCTGCATAGAAATTAAATAAGCAGGGTGACAATATACAACCATGACGTACTCCTTTTCCTATTTGGAACCAGTCTGTTGTTCCATGTCCAGTTCTAACTGTTGCTTCCTGACCTGCATACAGATTTCTCAAGAGGCAGGTTAGGTGGTCTGATATTCCCATCTCTTTCAGAATTTTCCACAGTTTATTGTGATCCACACAGTCAAAGGCTTTGGCCTAGTCAATAAAGCAGAAATAGATGTTTTTCTGGAACTCTCTTGCTTTTTCCATGATCCAGCGGATGTTGGCAATTTGATCTCTGGTTCCTCTGCCTTTTCTAAAACCAGCTTGAACATCAGGGAGTTCACGGTTCATGTATTGCTGAAGCCTGGCTTGGAGAATTTTGAGTATTACTTTACTAGCCTGTGAGATGAGTGCAATTGTGCAGTAGTTTGAGCATTCTTTGGCATTGTCTTTCTACACTGTGAAAAATTCTGAAAGAGATGGGAATACCAGACTACCTATCCTGCCTCTTGAGAAATCTGTATGCAGGTCAGGAAGCATCAGTTAGAACTGGACATGGAACAACAGACTGGTTCCAAATAGGAAAAGGAGTACGTCAAGGCTGTATATTGTCACTCTGCTCATTTAACTTATATGCAGAGTACATCATCGGAAACGCTGGACTGGAAGAAACACAAGCTGGAATCAAGATTGCAGGGAGAAATATCAATAACCTCAGATATGCTGATGACACCACCCTTATGGCAGAAAGTGAAGAGGAACTAAAAAGCCTCTTGATGAAAGTGAAAGAGGAGAGTGAAAAAGTTGGCTTAAACCTCAACATTCAGAAAATGAAGATCATGGCATCTGGTCCCATCACTTTATGGCAAATAGATGGGGAAACAGTGGAAACAGTATCAGACTTTATTTTGTTGGGCTCCAAAATCACTGCAGATGGTGACTGCAGCCATGAAATTAAAAGACGTTTACTCCTTGGAAGAAAAGTTATGACCAACCTTGATAGTATATTCAAAAGCAGAGACATTACTTTGCCAACAAGGTCTGTCTAGTCAAGGCTATGGTTTTTCCTGTGGTCATGTATGGATGTGAGAGTTGGACTGTGAAGAAGGCAGAGCACTGACGAATTGATGCTTTTGACCTGTGGTGTTAGGGAAGACTCTTGAGAGTCCCTTGGACTGCAAGGAGATCCAACCAGTCCGTTCTAAAGGAGATCAGCCCTGGGATTTCTTTGGAAGGAATAATGCTAAAGCTGAAACTCCAGTACTTTGGCCACCTCATGAGAAGAGTTCACTCATTGGAAAAGACTCTGATGTTTGGAGGGCTTGGGGGCAGGAGGAGAAGGGGACGACCGAGGATGAGATGGCTGGATGGCATCACTGACTCAATGAACGTGAGTCTGAGTGAACTCTGGGAGTTGGTGATGGACAGGGAGGCCTGGCGTGCTGTGATTCATGGGTTCACAAAGAGTCGGACACGACTGAGCGACTGAACTGAACTGAACAGAAATTCTAAACTAGCAGAAGTGCAAATAAACACTTCTTAAAAGTTTTTAAAAGAAATAAAGAGAGGAAGAAGAAAACTATCTTAAAATTCAAAAGCAAGTAAGAAAGACATAAAGTATCAAAAAAAGTGACACAGAAGATAAACAAAGAAGACCCGTTCAATGCATGGTAACAGAACAGTGAAGAAAAGGGAAGCCATGTAACAGAAAAAATGCCAGGTATTACCATCAACAATATTTTCTAGAAATAAATATATGAAAGTACATATTAAAATGATGAGCCACACACCTGCAAAAAATCCAACGGGAGTAGGTAATACCAAGATGTAGGCTAGTAAAACTGTGACTTATAATAGAAAATAAAAAGAAATTCCTTTTCATCCAGGGTAAAAACAAAGCCTCTTAACAAGGAAAGAAACTGAATTGTCATCAGACTTCTTAACATCAGTAGTTTATGCCAAAAGACAAATGGAATCAAAGAAAGAAAATATGAGCTTAGAATTTTACATCTATTTAAACTAGTCTTTAAATTTAAGTGAAAGTGAAAGTCGCTTAGTCATGTCCGACTCTTTGCAACCCCATGGACTATACAGTCCACAGAATTCTCCAGGCCAGAATACTGGAGTGGGTAGCCTTTCCCTTCTCCAGCGGATCTTCCCAACCCAGGGATGGAACCCAACTCTCCTGCATTGCAGCCAGATATAAATTTAAAGGCATCAGAAAGTCTATCATGATTATTTTAATATCTCAGAAAGTAATATTATGGCAAGATCCTGAATATTCATTGGAAGGACTGATTCTGAAGCTTCAATACTTTGGTCACCTGATGTGAAGGGTTGACTCATTAGAAAATATCCTGATGCTGGGAAAGATTGAAGGAGGGAGGAGAAGGGGATGACAGAAGATGAGATGGTTGGATGGCATTATCGACGTGACAGACATAAGTTTGTACAAGCTCTTGGAGTTGGTTATGGACAGGAAAGCCTGGCATGCTGCAGTCCTTGGGGTCACAAAGAGTTGGACATAACTGAGTGAATGAACTGAATTGAAGATTTCCTTAAAAAACCTACTAGAGAGTATATAGAACATTGTTTAGTTGGTAAGTCATGTCCAACTCTTTGCAACCCCTGTTGCAAAACCCCTGGACTGTTGCCTTCAAGGTTCCTTTGTGCATGGAGTTCTCCAGGCAAGAATACTGTAGTGGGTTGCCATTTCTTTCTTCAGGCAGTCTTCCCCACCCAGGGATCTAACCAGCATCTCTTGCATTGCAGGTGGATTCTTTACTGCTGAGCTTCCAGGGAATTCCATGATTATTTTGATATTAATATCTCAAGAAATAGTATTACCACAAGATTTCCTTGAAGAATCTACTAGAGAGTAAATAAAACAGATACTATCATTCAAAATCACTAAGGTCTTTTGTGTGTGTCTGGCATGCATCTTCTTACAGAAATATAAGCCTCCTCTGTAGAATGACTGAGGCAGAACTAAGGAGAATATGCCGATTAAATGTAGATTAAATACTAATAAGACAATGTAGATAAATATATATACATTAAAGTACTGATATACAGGGAAACAGGACAGGGAAACAGGACAGAGAAACATGCTGAATAGCATTGTGGGATGCAATAGCAAAATCCAGATAGAAGGATATTCTAAAGGAGTATGCTTTTTTTTTTTTTTTTTCACCCAGTACAGAGGAAAGATAGACATTGTTAGTTGAACTAACTAAAAGATTAGACAATATAGAATTTTGAAACACTGGCTTGATATTTGACAACAGTAAGAAGTTATCAGTGTTTCAAAGTGTGATGAAGGTATTATGTCAGTGTTTTAAAAGGTTTCTTATGTTTTTGAAGTGAAGTGAAAGTGAGAGTCACTCAGTCATGTTTGACTCTTTGCAACCCCATGGACTATACAGCCCATGGAATTCTCCAGGCCAGAATACTGGAGTTAGCCTTTTCCTTTCCCAGGGGATCTTCCCAACCCAGGGATTGGACCCAGGTCTCTCCCACTGCAGGCAGATTCTTTACAGATTCTGAGCCCCAAGGGAAGCCCAAGAGCACTGGAGTGGGTGAAAGTGAGGCCACTCAGTCGTGTCCAACTCTTTGTGACCCGTGGACTGTAGCCCACCAAGCTCCTCTGTCCACGGGATTCTCCAGGCAAGAATACTGGAGTGGGTTGCCATTTCCTTCCCCAGGGGATCTTCCCGATCCAGGGATCGAACCCAGGTCTCCCACATTGCAGGCAGACGCTTTAACCTCTGCACCACCAGGGAAGCCCATTGGAGTGGGTAGCCTATCCCTTCTCCAGGGGATCTTCATGCCCCAAGAATCAAACCAGGGTCTCCTGCATTGCACATGGATTCTTTACCAACTGAGCTATGAGGGAAGCCCATATTGATATGTGATATCTGTTACTATATTTGAATATCAATTATCACATAATTACATATCTATTAAAGTTATTCTGGTCCAAAGACCATCATCTTTCACTTGCAATAATACAAGGGATTTCTCATTGGTTTTCTATGTCTATTCTTTGTCCTCTAAAGTTTATTCTCAGGATATTAGCCAGATAATATTTCAGACCTATAACTTAGATAGTAATCTTAGCAAACACTTGTGAAACACCTGCTTTATTTCAGGCACAATTCTAAGGGCTTCACATGTATTGCACATATTTAGTAATAGCAATCTCTCGAAGAACTGACCCCATAATTATATGCCTATCTTAGAAATAGGGAGGGCTTCCCAGGTCACACATGTGGTAAAGAACCTACATGCTAATGTTGGAAACACAGTAGATGCCAAAGATGCAGGAGAAGTGGGTTTGACCTCTAGGTTGGGAAGATCCTCTGGAGAAAGGCATGCAACCCACTCCAATATTCTTGCCTGGAGAATCCCATGGACAAAGGAGCAAGGTGGTCTGTCGTCCATAGGGCCACAAAAAGTTAGACATGACTGAAGCAACTTAGCATGCAGTCACGGATAGATAGGGAAATGAAGACACACCAAAGTTTAACATCTAGCCCTAGTAAAGGAGTCAAAAGTGAAACTCAAGCACCATGGTGTCCTAAACTGTATCCTTTCTGTTTTCGTCACTTGCTCAAACTCTTTATCCACTCTTTCCATCACTTGAAATCAATCCCACTTTGTTTTCATGTGGTTGGTTGTACTGCCTGTCTTTCTTCCTCCAGCTTGCTGCTACCCAAGTTCTGTTCCAGAGCTTAGGGTTATATCAGCAGAAAGGATGGAACACCTTTTTCTAATTTTCCTTCCCAAGAAGAACACTTTTTTTCCTAATGAATCTGCTCTGGGGAAGCACATTTTTCAAATTTGTGCAGAGATGTCAAACGTGCTAGCAGCCTTGACAGGGCCTTGCACAGTCTGGCCCTCCCTTCCTCTCACCCCATCAGGTGCCCATCATTCTCTTCCTCATTTTGTTCCAATCATACTGGCTTCTGTCAGTTTCTAGAATTTACCAAGCTCTTTCTTACCAGAGCATCTTTGCTCTCTGCCAGAAATACTATTCCTTGACCTTTTTCTTGCTGATTTCCTCTCATGCTATGAGCTCTGTTAAATTACAGCTCTTTAGAAAGGATGTTTCTTACCAACTTCTCCCTGTCCTTCTCTGACACTGCATTCTATTCATATAAAACACAGATTTGATCAGATCATTCTCATGCCTCACTCCATGTTTCTCTTATGATAATGTTGAGCTGCAAGGGTAAACAAATGGCACCCATTAATCTCCCCACTGGGTTTAGAACTGAGAAGTCCACACAAGGGTCAGAGAGATCTGTCACCCTTAGTGGTAATGATAATTGGAGAATACATCCCAGTAGTGAGACCACAATGGACCTGTGACTTCTCTTCCCTGAACTTTTGTGGCCTCCTCTCTACCCAGGGAAAGCCACCTTCAACTGTTCTCTTGCATGTGTGATCAGGTTAGCGTGCGGTCTCCTTGTGTTCACATTGGTCTGAACAAGAGAATGTCTGCAAGGTTCACTACCTGGCATGTCCGCTTTCTTTTCAGAAATCCACTAATTGGGTAAGTCCTGTTGCCTCTGATGGGAACAGAGGAAATATGGAGTTGTTCCTGTATGTTTTATCTGCCTGTAAGATAGGATGGATATCTCTCTTCAATGGAAACCTGAGAAAAATCCTACTTGGCTTTCCTCCCAACAGATGCAATCCAGTTTCCTTACTTTACTGGATGACTCACAATGGATTGTTAAACCTGCAGAAATTCTGTGAGCTAGCCTTGAGACTTTTGAGAGTGTAAAATTATTTACAAGTGTAAAATTATTATCTTGAAACCTGAAAATTGGTAAGCACTGCAGATCAGTGAGGTCTTTCCAGGTGGCTCAGTGATAAATAATCCACCTGCCAAGGCAGGGGATGTGGGTTGGATCCCTGGGTCAGGGAGATCCCCTGGAAGAGGAAATGGCAACCTGCTCCAATATTCTTGCTTCACAATTCCCATGGACAGAGAAGCCTGGCAGGGTACAGTCCATGGGGTTGCAAAGATTCAGATACAACGGAGCAACTGAGAATGAGCACAAGCACAGATCAATGAGCAGGTTGCAAAAATGTCCCAACACACTCACGGAGGCACCCCCCTGCCCACTTCCCTGACATCTTCAGCTACTGATTTCACCTTCTGCAGAGTCCAGGAATAGGTCTTTCTAGTTCCCAAATGCTAAACTGGTTTCTGCCTTTAGTGCTTCATGCTCATTGTTCTTCTCTGGAATGATCGTCTGCTACACCTCTACTTGGCTTATTTCTCTTCATTCAGATTCCCAGTGAAACACTGCACCCATGGAGAGGACTTCCCATAGCATCCAAATTAAAAATGTTCCCAGTCACTCTATCATGTAGGCTGTTTCTTCATAGTTCTTCACCATCTAAACGTTTCTCAACCACTCTTTTTCCATAGGATGTAATTCTGTAAGAAGCTGGATATCTGGATATTTATCTATCTTGCTCACTGCCCTATATCCAATCCCTAGAACTCTAGCTGTGCTGTGCTGTGCCTAGTCACTCAGTCCTGTCTGACTGTTTGCAACCCCACGGGTTGTAGCCCGTCAGGCTCCTCTGTCCACAGGGATTCTCCAGGCAAGAATACTGGAGTGGGTTACCATGCCCTCAGTTAATTGAGTATGTTTAATAACCACAGGGCTTCCCAGGTGGTGCAGTGGTAAAGAATCTGCCTGTTAATGCAGGAGATGCAGGTTCCATCCCTGGGTAAGGAAATGGCAACTCATTCAAGTAAGTATTCTTGCTTGAAAAAGTCACAAAGAGTCATATGCAACTGAAAACACACACACACACACACACACACACACACACACACATATAACACTGCAGTTCAATTCCAACTATAGGTTCCCGTAGGTGAAAAATAAATGTAGTTCCAACTTTAAATTTGAATAAATATACATTTTTTTCTGATTCCATATATGATACATTCCTTATTTTTGAAAAATAACATACTGCCACACAGAATGAAATCTTATTCACAGTATTTACATTATATGGCATACTTTGTACTTGAGACCCCACCCCCACCCCACCCCCAGAAAAAATTGCAGCTACAATTTTTTTCTTGAATGTTTCTTTAGGTCCTAGGTAGAGATTTCCAGTGATTTCCTTTCAAGTAACTTCAAGAACATTTTCTTATAATAGGAGAGCTGAAAATGTATCTTCTCATTACAGAAATTTTTATTTTAAATCACATTTTGCTTTCAGTGAACTTTTTGACACTGTTTTTCTAGAAAGCTTTTTGTTAAATATTTTATAATTGGGGAAGTGTGAAATAAACAGGTTAGTTGGAATGAAAAAGTCTCATTATTGAACAAGATATTTATTGTGAAATTTGGCTTTTTATTTTATTTATTTTTATTGAGCTAAAACTGACATATAACATAGTGCAGGCTTAAGGTGTAAAATGTGTTGATTTGATACATTTGATACAATGTACTGTTATGGTTTATTGCAATGTGATCACCATCTTAGTATTAGCTAACACCTTTGTCACAGTACATAATTATTGTTTCTTTTTTGTGTTGAGAATGATTAAGATCTAGTTTCTTGGCTACTTGGAAGCCTATTACAGAGTTTATTGCCTGTAATCACTATGTCGTTCATTAGATCTCCAGGACTTTTCTATCTACTCATTGCAAATTTGTGTTTGTAAACATCAAGTTGGCTCTTTAATTGGTTAACTAAGAGCTGATTTCAAATTCAGAAGAAATGTTAAACTCAGAATCACTCAGTTTTCTTGAAAGCTGGGTGTGCTCAGAAGAACATCTTAACTTTACAAAATGACAGATTGTTATTTTACAGGAATAAGCAAGCAGCTAATAACTGTTTCAAGCTCATTAAAAATTTTAGGAGCTTTTCAAAAAAGTCTTTTTTTGAGCCAGAGAAACACAAGTCAAAGTAAGAAGTCAAGGTACAAGAGCATGCTTGAGTATCCTGTTCAGAGATTCAATATACAGATCTCCTCCATTCACACTAGAAACATCTACTTCTCCTTCACTGACTACACAAAAGCATTTGACTTTGTGGGTCACAGCAAACTGGGAAATTCTTCAAGAGATGGGAATACTGGACCACCTTACTCGCTTCTTGAAAAACCTGTAAACAGGTCAAAAAAACAGCAGTTGGAACTGGACATGGAACAACAGACTGGTTCAAAATTGGAAAAGGAGTACATCAAGGCTGTATATTGTCACCCTGCTCATTTAACTTATATGCAAAGTGCATCATGAGAAATGCTGGGCTGGATGAAGCACAAGCTGGAATCAAGATTGCTGGGAGAAATATCAATAACCTCAGATATGCAGATGATGTCACCCTTATGGCAGAAAGTGAAGAAGAACTCAAGAGCCTCTTGATGAAAGTGAAAGAGGAGAGTGAAAAAGTTGGCTTAAAGCTCAAATTTCAGAAAATGAAGATCATGGCATCCAGTCCCATCACTTCATGGCAAATAGATGGAGAAACAGTGGAAACAGCTGCTGACTTTATTCTCTTGGGCTCCAAAATCACTGCAGATGGTGACTGCAGCCATGAAATTAAAAGACACTTGCTCCTTGGAAAAAAAGCTATGATCAACCTAGACAGTATATTAAAAAACAGAGACAAAAAGCAGACTTTTATGACAAAGGGCTGTGTAGTCAAAGATATGGTTTTTTCAGTAGTTATGTACGGATATGAGAGCTGGACCATAATGAAGGCTGAGCACCAAAATTGGTGCTTTTGAACTGTGGTGTTTGGGAAGACTCTTGAGAGTCCCTTGGACAGCAAAGAGATCAAAGCAGTCAATCTTAAAGAAAGAAAATCAATCCTGAATAATCATTAGAAGTACTGATTCTGAAGCTGAAACTCCAATACTTTGGCCACCTGATGGAAAGAGCCAACTCATTAGAAAACACCTTGATGCTGGGAATAAGTGAAGGCAGGAAGATAAAGGGACAGTAGAGCATGATGGTTGGATGGCATCACTGACTCAATTGACATGAGTTTGAGTAAGCTCCAGGAGATGAAGGACAGGGAAGCCTGGTGTGCTGCAGTCCATGGGGTCGCAAACAGTTGGACATGACTGAGCAGCTAAACAACAGTGTCCACCCCTTTACTAACATTTCACTGGAGGCTCTGACATGAGCCATTCTACGAACGATAAAGTGCTTCTCTCTGCCTGAGATGTTTTTCCCTTTTGATAGTCCCGAGGCTGCTGGACTGAGATCCTTTTCTATGATTCTGTGACCTCTGTCTCCTATCAAGAAAACCATGACATCTTATTTTATCTAGGTTAGAAGCACGATGTTTATCAAAATGTAAGGCCAGACATAGATTTTCACATGGGAGATTTATAATAATGAGAAAGAACCTTGTGACAGTGAGAAGTGTGATGGGGTCACGGGCTGCTGTCCTTGAAGTTCTTCAATGGTTTGGGTGACACACAAGTGACCTGAGGCAAATTTGTCTTTTTGTTGACAACTATCTTTGCTCTCTGTTAGCATCTCTGGATTCCCACTGAAGCTCAGTGATAACTGGCAGTAACATTCTCTTCTGGGTTGCTAGTCTCCCTTTTCCCTAACCTGTCTCCCTCCCTCTCTGAAATGCAATATGACTCCCTCGAGTTCTCTGCTCCAAGCTACCTATAGACTACATCTGTTAAGGTGAGTTGCATTCATTATTAATGACAGAATAAAATCTGTTAGCTATGCATGATTTTACTTTGCATGCAAATTGTACTTTGAACAGCAACACATGCATGACAAGTTACTTCCTGTTATGAATTTCCATTTGTGAAATGTCTGGGTTATTAAAGCGGCACTTTATATACAGTGTCTTTATAATGCCCCTCAAAGCCCTTTAGCTTAGGCGAGCATCCAGGATTGAAAAGAAAGGAGACAGTTATGTACTGAAAGCCTGTAATGGAATGTTTCTATGTATTCCATTCCAGTCTTGTTAAGATTTTCCATGAAAAGGAAATTCACTGGAAACAAAGTAGATAGAATGACTGCTTAATGCCCCTATGACAATTTCTTAAAAATCCTGATTAAAAAACATTCCAACCTCAATTCTATAGCACCATGGGAAACAACTATGACAACAATAACACGTTATTTCTTCAGTCATTGGAAGACTTGAAAGGATAAACATGCTGTAATCTACCATCCAGCTGAAAAATATAAGTAGGAGGTGAATAGGTGCATGGAATCCTTTTTCATATAAATCCCAAGATAACGAGGCCTACAAGAATTCAGTGTTATTTGGATAAGAGCTTTCGGCACAGTATCTTCAAATATTACGCTAAAATATATCCATGGATTCAATTCCCAAACAGATGAAAACTTAAAATTTTGCCTAGACAAGTTATTGTCAAAATCTGAAAGAGAACTTCTCCGGAGGTCCAGTGGTTAAGAACTTGCCTGCCAAAGCAGGGGATGAGTGTTCAGCCCCTGGTCAGGGAAGATCCCCCATGTTGTGGGGCTAACTAAGCCCATGTGCCACAATTACTGAAGCCAGCAGGCTCTAGAGGCCATACTCAGCGACAACAGAAGTCACTGCAATGAAGAGGAGTCCCCAGTCATCACAACCAGAGAAAGCCTGCAGGCAGTAAGGAAGACTCAGTGCAGCCAAAAAGAAGCTAGATAAAATTAAATGTTAAAAAAAAAAAAAATCTGGAAGAAATGTCTACTCACTAAAAGAACTATAGGACCAAATTAAAAATTGTAACTCATAAGCATAAATTCTGTCGACCTGCCTCAAAGTATGTAGTAAGACCTTTTGTGCTTTTTGGTTGTTGGTTTCACTAATCCAAATGCATGTCCTAAGATAAATAACAAATGCATGGATTGGCAGTTTCTCTTTGAGATTAAACAGACCTCTGCTTCCTTTCCCCAACAAAAGTATTTCTTTTTATGTTTATTGTCTGGATTGAGAGAATATAGTGCAGTGAATGGTAGCACATTCATTCCTGCAACTGAAATATCAACAGACAGAATCAGAAAATAGCCCATTAGCCAGGCGTCATAGAGATTATATTTTTCCAAATATTTATTATGTTCTGAGAATGAGAGGGCTGGGCTATTTTAGTGCCATAGTCACAGAGTCATTGAAAATTCATTAGTCTTTGGTAATCTCACCAATGAATATATGAGTCAATTCACCAGACAGCTCATAGTTTGAATCAAAAAGAACTGGTATATTTATCGACGAGAAGAATGGATAAAGAAGCTGTGGTACATATATACAATGGAATATTACTATCCATAAAAAGGAATGAATTTGAGTCAGTTGAGCTGAGATGGATGAACCTAGAACCTGTTATACAGAATGAAGTAAGTCAGACAAAAACAAACCATATATACCAATGCATAGATATGGAATCTAGAAAAGTGGTACTGATGACCCTATTTGCAGGTCAGGAATAGAGGTGCAGACATAGAGAACAGACTTATGGACACAGCGAGGGGAAGGAGAGGCTGGGCCAATTGAGAGAGGAGCGTTGAAACACATACAGTATGTGAAACAGCTAGTGGGTAGTTGCTGTAGGTGGCTCAGATGGTAAAGAATCTGCCTGCAATGTGGGAGACCCAAGTTCAATCCCTGGGTTGGGAAGATCTCCTGGAGAAAGGAATGGCAGCCACTCCAGTGATCTTGCCTGGAGAATCCCATGGATCGAAGAGCCTGGTGGGCTGTGGTTAGTCCATGGGGTCTCAGAGTTGGACGCAACTGAGGCACTAACAGTTTCAGGAACTTTGAGCTATCCAATTTATAATAAACTCATCCCATCCACTCCCTATATGGAAAGAGTCTATGAAAAAGCAAGGAAAAAAACATTATCATTATGGATGTGCAGAGGAAAAGGAGATCTTTGCAACTTATTTGAAGAAAGAAAAATTTTGAAAAGTGTTTACTGTTCTTAATAAAGTACCATAATGTATGACTCCTTTGAAACAAATTCAGAAAATGAATAAAAAAAGAAACATTGAGATTAGAAAACAGGAAAACGTGTAAGATAATGAGGTTTTATGTGGGAACCAAAAATGCAATAACAGAAATAAAATTTTCAGTGAAAGTAGTGAAGAAGGGTTAGTAACCTTGGAAAATCAAATCAGTAATGTGGAAGATGAACTCGAGAAATTTGCACAGAATGCAGAGATGGGAAACAAATAAAAAAAGGTGAGACGACATTTAAAATCCTCTCAGGATTCAGCTTAAGAATTCTCTATTTTCCCGAGGGCACAATCCAAGTAACCAGAAATAAAACGATTATCAAAGGGGCAGCAAATTCAATCTTTTAGAATTTGAAAGAGATGTGTATATGGAAATCTAAAATCATCCTTTCCGAAAAAGTCAATATAAAGGAAACCATACATCAGCCACGGGTGTACACATGTTCCCAATCCTGAACCCCCGTCCCACCTCCCTCCCCATATGGCAAAACCAATACAATATTGTAAAGTAAAAAAGAAAAAGTAAACCTCTTGAGGAAAAAAAAAAAAAAAAGGGAAACCATAACTAGATTTGTCTTGCAAAGAGTTTTGAAACAGTTATTAGCAGTGGTGGAGAATTGGATAAAGATAAGTCAAAAGGTACAAACTCCCAGTTATAAATAAATGCTAGAGTTGTAACGTACAACATGCTAAATATAATTAGCACTGTTCTATCTTGGACTTCCTTGGTGACTCAGATAGTAAAGAATCTGCCTGCAATGCAGAAGAACTGGGTTTGATCCCTGGGTTGGGAAGATTCCCTGGAAAAGGGCCTGGCAACCCACTGCAGTCTTCTTGCCTGGTTAATCCCCATGGAGATTAATCCCTAGAGGAGACTGGCAGGCTACACTCCATGGAGTAGCTAAGTGTCGGACACGACTGAGTGACTAAGCACGTCATATATGAAATTTATTGAAAATAAGCCATGAGTTCTCAAGACAAAGGATTTTTTTCTATTTTCTTAATTTTGTATGTATATGAGATGATAGATATTCATTAAACTTATTGTGGTAATTACATCATGATGTATGTAAATCAAATCATTATCTTATACACTGTAAACTTTTAGAGTGCTGTGTGACACATATCTCAATAAAACAGAAAGAAAAAAGAAATACACTGACAAGGAAAAAAAATTATAGACTTACAAAGGCAAACTAGTATAATAAGAAAGAATATAAAAAAAAAGTTGAATCAGATGTCTCTTTTGCAAAAAAACAAATATCAGAAGAGTGTCTATAGAATTTGGAGATAGCAAAAAAAGTGATCCAATAACTTTATACCAAACCAAAAGCTTTTCCTTTGGCTAGGGCAAGAGAAAGAGTTTCAGACTTTCAAAGTCTCAAAAAATATGCCAACTAACCCTTGCTCTGCTCAATGTAGACCCACACTCTCACTGTGTGTGTGGATCTCTTCTGCTTTCCAGACAGGAGGGTATTTACATTGATTGTGCTAACCATTGTGCTGACCCTAACCACTCAATGAGGGGTGGAACCTCTTGCAGGTTAACATGCAGTTCATGTGTTTGCTCTGTTCTCAGCACTTTAGAGGCATGGGATTAAAGCAGGTTGCCTTTCTTAGGAACTCTGAGGATCCAAGCATGGAATCAGAGAGCCTGGGTTTATATCTTAGCTCTGTTCCCAACCAGAAGTGTTACCTTAGACAAGTTGTGTAAACTGCTTGTCCCTTAGTTACATCACTGTTTACTGGAGGTAATCATAAGCATATGACATGCTAGTGTCCTAAGATTAATGCAATAATACATCCAAGGCAGATAGAATAGCAGGTGGAGTACTGGGAGCTTTGTGCAAGTTAACGCTTTTTATTTCAGTTGTAGCTAACAATTAATCACATGGTTCTGGCAATAATTGATAAGTGTTGGGTTCAAGATGGTGGAGTAGAAAGAGCCAGACCTCACCTCCTCCCACAGGCACACCAGAACTGAAACTATTTACAGAGCAATTATCCCATGAAAGAGATCTAAAGACTAGGACTTGCCTGGTGCCAATGAAGAAGATGTGGGTTTGATCCATTGGTCAGGAATATCCCTTGGAGTAGGAAATGGCAACCCACTCCAGGATTGTTGCCAGGATAATCTTAAGGACAGAGAAGTCTGGCAGGCTTCAGTCCATGGGGTCAGACATGACTAAGCAACTAAACAACAGCAGACAAGATCTTCAGCTAAAGATATGAAGAAGGAAACACAAGACAGGTAGGGAGAGCAGAAATGTGGTATACTCAAGACCCATACCCCTATATAGGTGACCTGTAAATGAGAGGATAAATACAATTACAGAGGCTCTCTCCAAGGAGCAAGGAACCCTTCAATTATATAGCTCTATGACCAGGGGGCTATGCATTGCTGGGCCCTCTAGGCCATTTCCTACATAAGACCAGTTTTCAAAGATTGAGAAACATCATCAATCTACCAAATACATAGAAATAGAAACAGTGAATTAAGTAAAATGAGGTAACAGAGAAATATGTTCCAAGCGTTGGAACAAGATAAAACCTCAAAGAACTAACTTAGAAATAAGCAATATGTTCAATAAATAGTTTAAGGAAATGATCATAAAGGTGCTCACAGAACTAAGGAGAATGGATGAACAGAGTTAAGAAGTTAGAAGTTTTTCACAAAGTTAGAAAATATAAAGAAGAACCAAACAGAAGTACACAATTGTTGCTGTTTAGTCACTAAGTCGTGTCTTTGTGACCCCACAGACTGTAGCCTGCCAGTCTCCTCTGTTATGAGATTTCCCAGGCAAGGATAGTGGAGTGGGTTGCCATTTGCTTCTCTCTACTGTATATAGGAAGAATGCAATATTTAAAGATACATTAGAAGGACTCAACAGTAAATTAAATGATACAGAGTACTGGAAATCACTGAAGCTGAATAGAAAAAAAGGAAACAAAAATGAAAACAGTTTAAGAAACTTCTCTAACCACATCAAGTGTAGTAAATTTTACATTACAGGAGTCTCATAAGGAAAGAGAGAAAAAGGGGAAAATAACATATTTGAAAACATAATAGTTGAAAATTTTCTTAGCCTGAGAAGGAGATAGACATAAACGTCCCGGAAGCACAGAGTCTCAAACAAGATCAACCCAATGAGGACCACAGCAACACACATCATAAATTAAAATGGCAGAAATTTAAAATAAAGAGAATATTAAAAGCAGCAGGGAAAATCACCAATTTACATGCAAGAGAACTCCCATAGAGATATCAGCTAAATTTTCAGCAGAAACTATAGGCCAGAAAGGAGTGGCCTGATACATTTAAGGTGATTAAAGGGAAAAGTCTACAGTTAAGAATATTCTACCCAGCAAGGCTTTTACTTAAATGTGAAAAAGAGATCAAAAGTTTTACATACCATTAAAAGCTAGGGAGTTCAGCACCTGGAAACGAGCTTTATAAGAATTTTTCAAGAGATTTCTCTTCATGTAAAGAAAAGGACAAATAAGAGATATGAAAATTAAGACAGGAAAAAATCTCATTAGTAAAAGCAAATACATAGTAAAGGTTTTAGATCAACCACTTATAAAACTAGTAGGAAATTTAAAAGATAAAAGTAGTAAAATCATCTATAGCCACAGTAAGTAGTTAAGGGATTCACAAAACAAAAAGATGTAAAATATAATGTCAAAAACAATAAACATGTGAGGGGAGAAACATGCAGGGTTATTAAAATGTGTTCAAACTTAAGACATTAGCATCTTGAAACAGCCATATGTGTTAGTGTATATATCCTCATCCTGTACATTCAAAATGTATAGAAGTAGTGAATCACTGTGCTGTGTATCTGGGCTTCCCCTATAGCACAGCTGGTAAAGAATCTGCCTGCAATGCAGGAGACCCTGGTCAAGAAGATCCCCTGGAGATGGGAGAGGCTACCAACTCCAGTATTCTTGGGCTTCCCTGGAGGTTCAGACAGAAAAGAATCTGCCTGCAATGTGGGAAACCTGCAATGTGGGAAACCTGGGTTTGATCCCTGGGTTGGGAAGATCCCCTGAAGTAGGGCATGGCAGTCCATTCCAGTAATTTTGCCTGGGGAATTCCCATGGATAGAGGAGCCTGGCAGACTACAGTTCACGGGATCACAGAGTTGGACATAACCGAAGCGACTTAGCATGCACAAACATGCACACAGTGTTAGTTCCTTAGTTTTGACAAACATACCATGGTGATGTTAAGATGTTAGTTTAGGGAAATATTAGATGAGGGATGTATGGAAACTGTCTCCTAGCTGCATTTTTCTGTAAATCTAAGTGTTCCTATATAAAATAAGTAAATATGGTTTAGAAAAAGAGTCATGTTTTTAACCCTCCATAAACTGGTATTGAATGGAGCAACATAATGACAATGTGATTCCTAAAGAACTTGAGAAGAAATATTAATGTTTTACACTTTGAATGTTCCTCATTTTAAACTATAAGGAAAAAGTGAGTGGCATAATAAGTCTTTTATTTATATAACATTTTTCTAGAATCTATGCTTTGCTAAAAATATGTCCTTTTCATTGTAGGGAACTGGAATGCAAAGGTAGGAAGTCAAGAGTTACCTGGAGTAACAGGCAAATTTGGCCTTGGAGCACAAAACAAAGCAGGGCAGAGACTAACAGAGTTTTACCAAGAGAACACACTGGTCATGCAAAGCACCCTCTTCCAACAACACAAGAGAAGACTCTACACGTGGACATCACCAGATGGTCAATGCCAAAATCAGATTGATTATATTCTTTGCAGCCAAAGATGGAGAAGCTCTATACAGTAAGCAAAAACAAAACCAGGAGCTGACTGTGGCTCATGAACTTCTTATTGCCAAATTCAGACTTACGTTGAAGAAAGTGGAGAAAACCACTGGACCATTTAGGTATGACCTAAGTCAAATCCCTTATGATTATACAGTGGAAGTAACAAATAGATTCCAGGGTTTAGATCTGATAGAGTGCCTGAAGAACTATGGACAGAGGTTTGTAATATTGTACAGGAGGCAGTGATCAAGACCAACTCCAAGACAAAAAATGAAAAAAGGCTAGATGGTTATATGAGGAGGCCTTACAAATAGCTGAGAAAAGAAGAGAAGCTCCTATGATTAAGATCTAATCTTAATGCATTATGGTCAGAAAAGACGCTTGGAATGATTTCTATTTTTTTGAATTTATCAACGGAGGCTGAACAACACACTTCTGAATAACCAACAAATCACAGAAGAAATCAAAAAAGAAATCAAAATACGCATAGAAACAAATGAAAATGAAAACACAACAACCCAAAATCTCTGGGACACTATAAAAGCAGTGCTAAGAGGAAAGTTCATAGCAATACAGGCATACCTCAAGAAACAAAAAACAAGTCAAATAAATAACCTAACTCTACACCTAAAGCAACTAGAAAAGGAAGAAATGGAGAACCCCAGAGTTAGTAGAAGGAAAGAAATCTTAAAAATTAGGGCAGAAATAAATGCAAAAGAAACAAAGGAGACCATAGCAAAAATCAACAAAGCCAAAAGCTGGTTCTTTGAAAGGATAAATAAAATTGACAAACCATTAGCCAGACTCATCAAGAAACAAAGAGAGAAAAATCAAATCAATAAAATTAGAAATGAAAATGGAGAGATCACAACAGACAACACAGAAATACAAAGGATCATAAGAGACTACTATCAGCAATTATATGCCAATAAAATGGACAACGTGGAAGAAATGGACAAATTCTTAGAAAAGTACAACTTTTCAAAACTGAACCAGAAAGAAATAGAAAATCTTAACAGACCCATCACAAGCACGGAAATTGAAACTGTAATCAGAAATCTTCCAGCAAACAAAAGCCCAGGTCCAGATGTCTTCACAGCTGAATTCTACCAAAAATTTAGAGAAGAGCTAACACCTATCCTCCTCAAACTCTTCCAGAAAATTGCAGAGGAAGGTAAACTTCCAAACTCATTCTATGAGGACACCATCACCCTAATACCAAAGCCTGACAAAGATGCCACAAACAAAGAAAACTACAGGCCAATATCACTGATGAACATAGATGCAAAAATCCTCAACAAAATTCTAGCAATCAGAATCCGGCAACATATAAAAAAGATCATACACCATGACCAAGTGGGCTTTATCCCAGGGATGCAAGGATTCTTCAATATCCGCAAATCAATCAATGTAATTCACCACATTAACAAATTGAAAAATAAAAGCCATATGATTATCTCAATAGATGCAGAGAAGGCCTTTGACAAAATTCAACATCCATTTATGATAAAAACTCTCCAGAAAGCAGGAATAGAAGGAACATACCTCAACATAATAAAAGCTATATATGACAAACCCACAGCAAACATTATCCTCAATGGTGAAAAATTGAAAGCATTTCCCCTAAAGTCAGGAACAAAACAAGGGTGCCCACCTTCACTGCTACTATTCGACATAGGTCTGGGAGTTTTGGCCACAGCAATCAGAGAAGAAAAAGAAATAAAAGGAATCCAAATTGGAAAAGAAGAAATAAAACTCTCACTGTTTGCAGATGACATGATCCTCTACATAGGAAACCCTAAAGACTCCACCAGAAAATTACTAGAGCTAATCAATGAATATAATAAAGTAGCAGGATATAAAATCAACATTCAGAAATCCCTTGCATTCCTATACACTAATAATTAGAAAGTAGAAAAAGAAATTAAGGAAACAATTCCATTCACCATTGCAACGAAAAGAATAAAATACTTAGGAATATATCTACCTAAAGAAACTAAAGACCTATATATAGAAAACTATAAAACACTGATGAAAGAAATCAAAGAGGACACTAATAGATGGAGAAATATACCATGTTCATGGATCAGAAGAATCAATATAGTGAAAATGAATATACTACCCAAAGCAATCTACAGATTCAATGCAATCCCTATCAAGCTACCAGCGGTATTTTCACAGAACTAGAACAAATAATTTCAAGATTTGTATGGAAATACAAAAAAACCTCGAATAGCCAAAGCAATCTTGAGAAAGAAGAATGGAACTGGAGGAATCAACTTGCCTGACTTCAGGCTCTACTACAAAGCCACAGTCATCAAGACAGTATGGTACTGGCACAAAGACAGAAATATAGATCAATGGAACAAAATAGAAAGCCCAGAGATAAATCCACACACATATGGACATCTTATCTTTGACAAAGGAGGGAAGAATATACAATGGATTAAAGACAATCTCTTTAACAAGTGGTGCTGGGAAAATGGGTCAACCACTTGTAAAAGAATGCAACTAGATCACTTTCTAACACCACACACAAAAATGAACTCAAAATGGATTAAAGATCTAAATGTAAGACCAGAAACTATAAAACTCCTAGAGGAGAACATAGGCAAAACACTCTCCGACATAAATCACAGCAGGATTCTCTATGATCCACCTCCCAGAATTCTGGAAATAAAAGCAAAAATAAACAAATCGTACCTAATTAAAATTAAAAGCTTCTGCACAACAAAGGAAAACATAAGCAAGGTGAAAAGACAGCCTTTTGAGTGGGAGAAAATAATAGCAAATGAAGCAACTGACAAACAAGTAATCTCAAAAATATACAAGCAACTCCTGTAGCTCAATTCCAGAAAAATAAACGACCCAATCAAAACATGGGCCAAAGAACTAAATAGACATTTCTCCAAAGAAGACATACGGATGGCTAACAAACACATGAAAAGATGCTCAACATCACTCATTATTAGAGAAATGCAAATCAAGACCACAATGAGGTACCACTTCACACCAGTCAGAATGGCTGCGATCCAAAAGTCTGCAAGCAATAAATGCTGGAGAGGGTGTGGAGAAAAGGGAACCCTCCTACACTGTTGGTGGGAATGCAAACTAGTACAGCCACTATGGAAAACAGTGTGGAGATTCCTTTAAAAATTGCAAATAGAACTGCCTTATGACCCAGCAATCCCGCTGCTGGGCATACACACTGAGGAAATCAGAATAGAAAAATACACATGTACCCCAATGTTCATCGCAGCACTGTTTATAATAGCCAGGACATGGAAACAACCTAGATGTCCATGAGCAGATGAATGGATAAGAAAGCTGTGGTACATATATACAATGGAGTATTACTTAGCCATCAAAAAGAATACATCTGAATCAGTTCTAATGAGGTGGATGAAACTGGAGCCAATTATACCGAGTGAAGTAAGCCAGAAAGAAAAACACCAATACAGTATACTAACACATATATATGGAATTTAGAAAGATGGTAATGATGACCCTGTATGCGAGACAGCAAAAGAGACACAGATGTGTACAGCAGACTTTTGGACTCTGGGGGAGAGGGTGGGATGATTTGGGAGAATGGCATTCTAACATGTATACTATCATGTAAGAAACGAATCACCAGTCTATGTTTGATGCAGGATACAGGATGCTTGGGGCTGGTGCACGGGGATGATCCTGAGAGATGATATGGGGTGGGAGGTGGGAGGGGGGTTCATGTTTGGGAACTCATGTATACCCGTGGTGGATTCATGTCAATGTATGGCAAAACCAATACAGTATTGTAAAGTAAAACAATTTAAAAAATAAATAAAAATAAAAAATTAAATAAAAAATTAAATTAAAAAAAAAAGAAAAGAAGAGAAGCTAAAGTCAAAGGAGAAAAGGAAAGATATACCCATTTGAATGCAGAGTTCCAAAGAATAGCAAGGAGATATAAGAAAGCCCTCCTCAGTGATCACTGCAAAGAAATAAAAGAATACAATAGAATGGGAAAGACTAGTGATCTCTTCAAGAACGTTAGAGATACCAGGGGAACATTTCATGCAAAGATGGGCTTGATAAAGGACAGAAATGGTATGGATGTAACAGAAGCAAAAGATATTAATATGAGATGGCAAGAATACACAGAAGAAGCATACAAAAATCTTAATGATCCATATAAACTGTGATGGTGTGATCACTCATCTAGAGCCAGACATTCCGGAATGAGAAGGCAAGTGGGCCTTAGGAAGCATCACTACGAACAAAGCTAGTGGAGATGATGGAATTCCAGTTGAGCTATTTCAAATCCTGAAAGATGATGCTGTGAAAGTGCTGTACTCAATATGCCAGCAAATTTGGAAAACTCAGCATAGACCACAGGACTGGAAAAGGTCAGTTTTTATTCCAGTCTCAAAGAAAGGCAATGCCAAGGAATGCTCAAACTACCGCCCAATCGCACTCATCTCACATGACAGCAAAATAATGCTCAAAATTCTCCAAGCCAGGCTTCAGCAGTATGTGAACCAAGAACTTCCAGATGCTCAAGCTGGGTTCATAAAAGGCAGAGCAACCAGAGGTCAGATTGCCAACGTCCTTCAGATCATTGAAAAAGCAAGAGAGTTCCAATAAAACATCTACTACTGCTTTATTGACTCTGCCAAAGCCTTTGACTGTATGGATCACAATAAACTGTGGGAAATTCTTCAAGAGATGGGAATACCAGAGCACCTGACCTGCTTCCTGAGAAATCTGTATGCAGGCCAAGAAACAACAGTTAGAACTGGACATCGAACAACAAATTGTTTCCAAATCGGGAAGGGAGTACATCAAGGCTGTATGTATTTCACCCTGATTATTTAACTTATATGCAGAGTACATCATGTAAAATGCCAGGTTGGATGATGCACCAGCTGGAATCTAGATTGCAGGGAGAGAGAGCAATAACCTCAGATATGCAAATGACACCACCCTTATGGCAGGAAGTGAAGAAGTACTGAAGAACCTCTTGATGAAAGTGAAAGAGGAGAGTGAAAAAGATGGCTTAAAGCTCAACATTCAGAAAACTAAGATCATGGCATCTAGTCTCATCACTTCATGGGAAATAGATGGGGAAACAATGGAAACAGTGAGAGGTTATATTTTTTTTAGACTTCAAAATCACTGCAGATGGTGATTGCAGCCATAAAATTAAAACACTTGCTCCTTCGAAGAAAAGCTATGACCAACCAAACAGCATATTGAAAAGCAGAGACACTTACTTTGGCAACCAAGTTCTGTCTAATAAGCTATGGTTTTTCCAGTAGTCACGTATGCATGTGAGAATTGGACTGTAAAGAAAGCTGAGCACCTAAGAATTGATGCTTTTGAACAGTAGTGTTGGAGAAGACTCTTGAGAGTCCCTTGGACTGCAAGGAGATGCACCCAGTCCATCCTAAGGGAAATCAGTCCTGAATATTCATTGGAAGGACTGATGTTGAAGCTGAAGCTCCAATACTTTGCCACCTGATGCAAATAACTGACTCATTTTAAAAGACCCTGATGCTGGGAAAGATTGAAGGCAGGAGGAGAAGGGGATGGCAGAGGATGAGATGGTTGGATGGCATCACCAACTCAATGGACATGAGTTTAGATAAACTCCGGGAGTTGCTGATGAACAGGGAGCCCAGCATGCTGCAGTCAATGGGGTCACAAAGTGTTGGACATGACTGAGCGACTGAACTGAACTGATGATTTGTAATGTGTTATCTATTCTTTAAAATTTGCATATATAGCTTAAGCTTAATTTTACAAAAATGAACTAGTCACTGCTGGGTTGTTAGAATTGCTATACTCTTTACTCATCATTTTTATATAAATTATTTAATAACAAAAATATTGTGCATAAAGAATAATGTAAAGAACATACTTATAGTTTAACTGAATTTAAACAAGGAATATTCTCATAGTAGTTGAAATTCTTTGTGTCTGATTTATTTCTCTACTTTCACCCTAGAGGAGCCACTGTTTCAAATTTTTTGTTTATAATATTCTTGCTTTTCTTAATGGTTTTATTCCACATATTCAATATATTGGTTAGTTTAAATGTTTATGAAATTAGTATTAATGACATCATATTGCAGAAAATCTCCTGCAACTTGCTGTTTTCATTCTATTTTTTGTGATATCCATATCCAAGAAAATAGCTGAAAGGCATTTATTTTTAGTGCTAAATAGTCTCATATAAATAGAATCCAATATTATTCATCTTTTCTGTTTTAGTTGGTTTCAGTTATGCGCTAACACAAATAAATAGGCTGTGAGCATTCTTATAAATGTTCCAGGGAGAAAATCTTCAAGTTTGTCTAGAGCAGTAATGTTCATTGTTGACTCAGACTTAACCTCAGAGTGTCTGATTTATTTAGCCTGCGGATGGCCTGGAATCAGTATTTGATGCATCTCCAGGTATTAGAATCCCAGTTCATTGTTATGCACAGGCAGATTCAAATTTCTGTCTGCCTCAGATTCTTAATAGGAAAAATTGGGGGTGAAAACAATCCCTTCTTCATTGGATTAGCATAATTTACCTATAAGTAAAATGGAGTCCAGAGAAGGCAGTCGCACCCCACTCCAGTGTTCTTGCCTGGAGAATTCCATGGATGGAGGGGCCTGGTGGGCTGCAGTCCATGGGGTTGCAAGGAGGCAGACATGACTGAGCAACTTCACTTTCACTTTTATGCATTGGAGAAAGAAATGACAACCCACTCCAGTGTTCTCGTCTGGAGAATCCCAGGGATGGGGGAGCCTGGTGAGCTGCCACCTATGGGGTCACACAGAGTCGGACACGACTGAAGCGACTTAGCAGTAGCAAAATAGAGTCATGATCAGCACTCAATAAACATTAGCTATTACTATAAAGTTACATTTTTCTCTTCAATGTGTTAAAATTGCTCCCAAATGGTTTTTGAGGCATAATTCACATACAATAAAATAGGCAGATGACTATTGATACTTTAGTTCAGTTCAGTTCAGTCTCTCAGTCATGTCCGACTCTTTGCGACCCCATGCATTGCAGCACGCCAGGCCTCCCTGTCCATCAGCATCTCCCGGAGTTCACTCAAACTCACATCCATCGAGTCGGTGATGCCATCCAGCCATCTCATCCTCTGTCATCTCCTTTTCTTCATGCCCCCAATCTCTCCCAGCATCAGAGTCTTTTCCAATGAGTCAACTCTTCACATAAGGTGGCCAAAGTACTGGAGTTTCAGCTTTAGCATCATTCCTTCCAAAGAACACCCAGGACTGGTCTCCTTCAAAATGGACTGGTTGGATCTCCTTGCAGTCCAAGGGACTCTCAAGAGTCTTCTCCAACATCACAGCACAAAAGCATCAATTCTTCGGTGCTCAACTTTCTTCACAGTCCAACTCTCGCCTCCATACATGACCAGAGGAAAAACCGTAGCCTTGATTAGACGGACCTTAGTCGGCAAAGTAATGTCTCTGCTTTTGAATATACTATCTAGGTTGGTCATAATTTTTCTTCCAAGGAGTAAGTGTCTTTTAATTTCATGGCTGCAGTCACCATCTGCAGTGATTTTGGAGCCCCAAAATATAAAGTCTGACACTGTTTCCACTGTTTCTGCATCGATTTCCCACATACATCTATATAAGTATCTGCTTTTCATACTCAGATGGCCATGAATTTGAGCAAACTCTGGGAGATAGTGAAGGATAGTGCATGCTACAGTCCATGAGGTCTCAAAGAGTCAGACAGAACTTAGTGACTGAACGGCAGCATAGAAGTACCAGCATAGTTTAACTATAAAAAGATGGCCACTCAGAAAATTCCTTTGGATAGTTTTCTCATCCTGTCTTCCCAAACTTCCTGACTGCTTATCTGATTTCCATTGCCATAGAAAGTTCCATAACGATAGACTGGTGTGCCCCTGTTTGGGTTTCTTATAGGTGGAATTGTGCAATATGTGCACTTTTGTGCCTGGCTTTGTCTCAACCCAGTGGCTTTGAGTTTTACCCATATTTTTGCACTTATCAGCAGTTTCATATTTTCCTTTCCTGAGTGGCTTTCCATTTTTTGATCTCCCACAGTTTGTGTAGTGATTCTCTTCTGGATGGGAATGGATGGTCTTGAACAGTCATGTTCAAATCTTTTGGAAGACATAGTTTCCAATTCTCTGATATAAGCACTTAAGAATGACCTTTAGTGAGCCTTTAAGTTCAACAATTATGTTTTTCATTTCTACATGCATTTGTAACTTTCTCAAATAATCATGGATAATTCTCTTTCATTGGCTGATAATTTATCTTATACTGACATTATATTAGAATATTCATTTTATGTTTGCATCCTGACTTCCCAATATTTGATACATTTCTACGAGGTTGGCTTTTCTTGTCTATTTACTAGGGATATTTGAAAATGAGATTACACTTGTTATGACATTACCTGTGCAAATCTCATGAGGTCTATTCAGAGGAATTTTTTTTTTTTCCATTAGAGGGCTTGACTTCTTTGCTGCAAAACCAGAAGCATGCATGAAACTATTTTAAATTAATTTATTTTATATAATTTTGTTTACATAAAACCTCTCAGATCTCTCAGTTGGTAGGATTTTGAAATTTACATGTCTTGGAATGCCAGTTTGTGATACTGATATCTTAATTTCCCCTCACCTGAAAATCAATTATGTTAGATAGAATTCTTTGCTATCTATCTTTGTCAAATAGGGTAGAATGTTTTTTCTAGTCTCTCTTTCACTGAGGGTATAGTCTTTTCTAGTGAGTTGGCTATTTACATCAGGTGGCCAAAGTATTGGAGCTTCAGCTTCAGCATCAGTCCTTCCAATGAACACCCAGGGCTGATCTCCTTTAGGATGGACTGGTTGGATCTCCTTGCAGTCCAAGGGACTCTCAGCAGTCTTCTCCAACACCACAGTTCAAAAGCATCAATTCCTTGGCACTCAGCTTTGTTTATAGTCCAGCTCTCAAATCCATACATGACTAGTAGAAAAACCATAGCTTTGCCTAAATGGAGTTTTCTTAGAAAAGTGATGACCTTTGTCCCTCTGTAGAGTGAGTTTTAGACACTTGGAAGAATTTCTAGAGAATTACATTTAAAAATGCTAAAACATTAAGCACAGTTCCAGGTGTGTTTCAGATGACTGGAAAAGTTGTTTTTCTTCTTTCCTTCTCAATTCAATTTCTATGCCTTCCACATCTTCTTCCCTCATCTGTTTATTGGAAACCGTAACTCTTCTGAATGATCAAATTTTACTTACAGATATGTATTCTGTCTTTGATCTTGTCACTTCTCTATAAGTTTTATCTCCTATAGTAGATTTCAGATTCCTTGAGATCTGGGTTTATAGTTTTCATCTTTCTAATTATCATATCAACTGGCACATTGTCTTGCATATAATTGCATTGTGTTTAATAAGTATTCTTGAATGGATCTGAAATGAAGAATGTGTTTGATTTAATGACTCTTGAATTTACATAATTTTCTGATAACCAGACTCAAATCAAATTTAAATCACACAAAAATAAACAAATAGAAAATCTGACAGTAACAAAATTTGGTTGAGGGGCACACCCATTTTCACTTCAAATCAACTTTAGTTGAGTGTAAGCATAAATTATCTCCTAAAAATTGTCATTCATTCTTCTTACCCTGAAATCACACCTAACTTTCCTGATTTGAAATGCTAGATTTGGAATCTCAAAAGCATCAAAACACAGAGCTGATAATTTAGTAGAGGTTTATTTGCAGTGTGGAGTTAGATTTTCAACTCTGGAACTGATATGGACTGTGAACTCCCTATGTACTCATGTTAGGCAGAGTGAGAGACGAAAGATCTCTCAGCTGTTGCTGATTTTGAGAGTCTTGGAATTAGTTAGGAAGATCAATATGAAGGTGGGAGAATCAGAGTTTTGGGATTGACTAATGCAATTTTTGCTCACTATGTGACCAAGGACTTGTAACTTACTTCTATGTTATGATCCCATCCTACCTTTATTAAAACTCCTGCATAATGCTTAATTAAAGTTTCTGGTGATCTGAATACAAAATGTGGATAATGGTAATTACCACAAACTATTTCTGGTCATGCATTTATTAAATTCTTTTTATATATCAATCACTAAATAAGCCATCATTAAATGATAACCTTTAGAAAACAACTGTTTATGAAAAAAATAAGCTGTGAAAAATGGGGTAAATGTGACTTCGGCCAAATGATGTATATTGTTCTGACCTGGATACATATATTGATATTTGAGAATGAGAACAGCAGGCCAAAATAGAGAAAGCATGATTCCTTTAATCAGCAGAAGGAAATATTTGAGGTGAATGAGAATTCACCATAGTAATCTGTTTGAGGAAGTCTCAGAAGACTAGAAAGGATGGGAACAGGTGAAGTTTGAAGACTAATAATATTAGTAATAATAATATGATAAAAATACTAATATACACTTCACATCTTTCAATGAATTATCTGTCATAGTATATTTTCTCTCCAATGTCCTTGTTTTTCTAACTTAAGTGGATAACCCAAATCTTGGAGCTTTGTCTAACTACTCTTTCATGGATGTCTCTGGCCATTTTCTCACTTTATCTGGCTTCTGCCAGTATTTGAAGTGTGATGTTTTCCTTTGAGGAAAATAAAACTAAATCCATTAAATTCTGCTCAGGAATCACCTTTCTTCATGGAGAGTTCATCTTTCTTTAAAATGAACACTCTGCCTAGCTATACTTAAATAGTGGGCTTTGTAAAAAATTAATGTTGCATAGGTGTTTACTACATATAAATGGTTTATTCTTTTTCCTTAATAGATCATGGGGCATGAAATTTTAAGCCCAGAGAGAGTATTAAAAATTATTTATGTGTTATACCTATCTTTTTGCAAGCTATATCTAAACATATTTTAAGTTTTATATACATATTAGTTCTACTAAATATGTACATATATTTAACTTAGAATTAATATACCATATAGCCATAGATTTTCTTTGCTAAACCTCAGTGAACCATTACAAATTTGAAAAAGAAATTATAAGCAAATCCAGCCTATAAAAAAAAATACCTAGTAGTGATGCTGAGATTGCAATGAAGTAATCCATTAATATGTTGCTGATGAGAATCTAAATTGAAGCAACTTTTCTGGGCAATATATAAAATCTATCAAGCATTTTAATAATGTTATTTAGCATTGTTCTATTAATATTAATATCATTAATAACAAAGCAATATTTGTTGTTGTTGTTGTTTAGTCATGTCCAATTCTTTTGCAGCCCTTAGACTATAGCCCACCTGGCTCCTCTGTCCAAGGAATTTCCAAGCAAGAATACTAGAGTGGATTACCATTTACTTCTCCAGGGAATTTTCCTGATCCAGGGATTGAACCCACATCTCTTGCACTGTTAGACTTATTTTTTTTACCACTAAGCCACCAGAGAAGCCCAGAAAGGGATATTAGGAGATGGCTCTTTAGAGATTCATTATTCAGAAATGGATATGGAGATCAATAGAGCTAAATTTATCAAAGAAAATTATAGAATGATGAAAGTTCACTAAAATCTTAAATACCTAACAAAAGGTGAATGACTAAACACATATTTTAGTCATATGAAGCAATAATGGAACAGAGAAAAACTCATGCTTTCAAAACTATTTCATGACAGGGATTTCAATGAATAAAACTTATGTCAAAAATAGAATCTTGATTTTGCCATATATGAGTGCCAGTGTACATGTAATTGTTTATATAAGCATGGTGTTAAAAGGGGATTACTACTGTCTCCATTGAACTCAGTCATCAAAAAGACAATAACCCAGTAATATGCTATGAATACTCTTATATTCCAAAGTATGGTGCCACACTTTGTATGTGCAGCCTTGAAATTAAAAGACGCTTGCTCCTTAGATGAAAAGTCATGAACAACCTAGACAGCATATTAAAAAGCAGAGACATTACTTGGCCAAAGCTATGGTTTTTCCAGTAATCATGTATGAATGTGAGAGTTGGATTATAAAGAAAGCTGAGCACCGAATAACTGATGCTTTTGAACTGTGGTATTGGAGAAGACTCTTGAGAGTCCCTTGGATGGCAAAGAGATCCAACCAGTCCATTCTAAAGGAAATTAGCCCTGAATATTCATTGGAAGGACTGATAAGGAAGCTGAAACTCCAATACTTTGGCCACCTGATGCAAAGAACTGACTCATTGGAAAAGACCCTGATGCTGGGAAAGATTGATGGCAGGAGGAGAAGGGGATGACAGAGGATGAGATGGTTCGATAGCCTCACTGACTCCATGGGCATGAGTTTGAGTAAATTCCAGGAGTTGGTGATGGACATGGAAGCCTGGCATGCTGCAGTAAATGGGGTTGCAGAGAGTTGGACACGATTGAGTGACTGAATTGAACTGAGCTGCTTAGTCGTGTCTGACACTTTGAGCCCCATGGACTGTAGCTGATTGGGCTCCTCTGTCCATGGGATTTTCCAGGCAAGAGTACTGGAGTGGGTTTCCATTTCCTACTCCAGGAAATCTTTTTTCTTCCTGACCTAGAGATAGAACCTGAATTTCCTATATCTCCTGCGTTGGCAGGCAGATTCCTTACCACTGTACAATCTGGGAAGTCTTGGCTTGATTAATCTATAAAAACAAATATTTTTGTCTGTTTTGTTCATGGGTCAAGAACAATGGTTCCCAAATGGTGTATGCTCAGTAAATACATGTTGGATGAATAAGTGAATTATTTGATGAGCATGATATCTGTTTCATGAAGATTGAAGAAATATAAGGGATTGGTGTTTGACCCATATCTGTGAAACTCAGAGGCAGTGGGCTATGGCTGGACTTCTCTGACTTAGCAAAGAGCAGAGAGGTGGCACCCTGGTATCCAGCCACATTTCCACTGAGAATCTGGTCCACTTTCTGTGCCTCAGAGACCAGAAGAGGGCAACAAAGGGAGGAGCTGGCTGGGTGTCAGTATTGGATTATTTCTCTACAAGGGCTTCCCGGGTGGCTCAGATGGTAAATAATCTGCCTGTAATGTAGGAGACCTGGGTTTGATCCTTGGATTGGGAATATCCCACAGAGAAGGGAATGGCTACCCACTCCAGTGTTCTTGCCTGGAGAATTCCATGGACAGAGGGCCTGGTGGGCAACAGTCCACGAGGTTTCAAAGAGTTGGACATAACTGAACAACTAACATTTTCTCTTGGGTATTTCAGTTAATGACATTGGACAGTTCTTGGAACTAGAGGCATCCTGAGATATTTTTAATATTTCTGACTGGTAAGACTGTAGAATTAGTCTGAGATTTCACCCAGAAAAGGACAAGTTTGGAGGTAGGGGGAAGAAGAAAGGTGTATTATGATTGTACCCTTGTAAACACTATTTGTAAGTTAGAATTTAAAGGTATAAGCCAGAGAGTAAGACAGATCTGATGTGAACGCCATTTCTGCACCTTAATAACTGTGGAACTTTGGTCAAGTTGCTTGTCCTCCATATGTTTCAGATTACAAATTAGCCAATATACTTATAAGGGAATATTTCTCACATATATAGTTCAGTTCAGTCGCTCAGTCGTGTCCTACTCTTTGCGACCCCATGAATCGCAGCACGCCAGGCCTCCCTGTCCATCACCAACTCCCAGAGTTCACTCAGAGTCACGTCCATCAAGTCAGTGATGCCATCCAGGCATCTCATCCTCGGTCGTCCCCTTCTCCTCCTGCCCCCAATCCCTCCCAGCATCAGTGTCTTCTCCAATGAGTCAACTCTTCCCATGAGGTGGCCAAAGTCCTGGAGTTTCAGCTTTAGCATCATTCCTTCCAAAGAAATCCCCTGGTTGATCTCCTTTAGAATGGACTGGTTGGATCTCCTTGCAGTCCAAGGGACTCTCAAAAGTCTTCTCCAACACCACAGTTCAAAAGCATCAATTCTTCGGCGCTCTGCCTTCTTCACAGTCCAACTCTCACATCCATACATGACTACTGGAAAAACCATAGCCTTGACTAGATGGACCTTAGTCGACAAAGTAATGTCTCTGCTTTTGAATATGCTATCTAGGTTGGTCATAACTTTTCTTCCAAGGAGTAAACATCTTTTAATTTCATGGCTGTAATCACCATCTGCAGTGATTTTGGAGCCCCCAAAAATAAAGTCTGACACTGTTTCCACTGTTTCCCCATCTATTTCCCTTGGAGTGCTGGGACCAGATGCCATGATCTTCATTTTCTGAATGTTGAGCTTTAAGCAAACTTTTTCACTCTCCTCTTTTACTTTCATCAAGAGGCTTTTTAGTTCCTCTTCACTTTCTGCCATAAGGATGGTGTCATCTGCATGTCTGAGGTTATTGCTCTTTCTCCCGGCAATCTTGATTCCAGCTGGTGTTTCCTCCAGTTCAGTGTTTCTCATGATGTACTCTGCATAGAAGTTAAATAAGCAGGGTGACAATATACAGCCTTGACGTACTCCTTTTCCTATTTGGAACCAGTCTGTTGTTCCATGTCCAGTTCTAACTGTTGCTTCCTGACCTGCATACAGATTTCTCAAGAGGCAGGTCAGGTAGTCTGGTATTCCCATCTCTTTCAGAATTTTCCACAGTTTTATGTGATGCACCCTGTCAAAGGCTTTGGCATAGTCAATAAAGCAGAAATAGATGTTTTTCTGGAACGCTCTTTCTTTTTCCATGATCCAGCGGATGTTGGCAATTTGATCTCTGGTTCATCTGCCTTTTCTAAAACCAACTTGAACATCAGGAAGTTCACGGTTCACATATTCCTGAAGCCTGGCTTGGATATTGACTTTATTCAATAAAGTCTCTATGAATAGATGTCTGTCTCTATATCTATTTATCTATCTTTTTGGCCATGCAGCATGCAGAATCTTAGTCCCCTGAGCAGGGATCAAACTTGCACTTTTTTGTAGTGAAAGGGCAGAGTTTAACCATAGGACAACCAGTGAAGTTACTGCCTGTCTATGTATCTGTGTGTCTATCCATCTGTCCATCTATCCATCCATCCATCCATCTATCCATCCATCCATCCATCCAACCATCATCTATGTATCTAAGTAGTTAATTTGGTTAAACTAGAAATTTTAAAGAAATGATATAGTAACATTATGTTTTCTTTTTGAGAAAAAATAAAATAATAAAAAATACAGTATGTTGGCCTACTTTGTAGTAGGAACATGGATCTTTTAGTATCCATTCAGTATTCTTATAGTTAGAAGACCCATGCCGTGTCTTTCATGGCCTATATATTTGGAAAGTTAACAGAGACACATAATAAACACCTATTAACTAGATACAGATCAGTTTGCCATTAATCTGCTGATGGTGTGTAGAGGAAAATGGGTGTTTTCTGTATCATCATCCTGAAATCATCACCATCAGCTTCCATTTAAATATCAAACATAGGAAACACGATTTTTATTTCCAGAATAATTTTTTAAATATGTATTTTAAAGATATTTTTAAATACATATTCAAATATGTATTTCTTAAATATATACTAAATTATATATTAAATTATATACTTAAATTAAATCTTAAATTGTAAGATTTATAGAGAAATTTTAAATCTAGAGATTCTATCCTCTATAATAAAGCTTGGAATAAAAGTAATTATCCTGATAACCAAAGCAAACTAAAAACAAATGAAAAAGCACACTTGCTCCCATTTATCTAAAATTTTCTGATAAAGGTGATTTTGTTAGTCTTGGATAACTGCTTGGACCTTCTTTAGTTGGTGTGTGTATGCAGTCAAAAAAAAAAAAAAAAGGAATATAAAGAACATTTTGATGTCCAGGATATGTCTGTTTTAGAGATGACAACGATTTGGGGGGAACAGTGTGTCTTTTTCAGATAGCATTTCTCTTTAGCTTCTAAGGGTGGGCAACATCCCTTATGAAGCTATTCGTTCTCAGCTGGAAAGTGGTCTGTCGTGTCTGCAAGCGTGATTTCTTCTTCATGCACTTTCTTTAAAAATAGCAGTTCCTTCTAGAGGTCACCATTTTCAAGAAGCAGCCCTCAGGCCTTCAGGACTCTGCTAGACACTGTGGAAGCTAACTAGGATCTTGATGCCTACTTGCAAGAGGGTTGGATGGTGAACGACAGGGATCCTCCTGTGGGCTTTCTTCCCTCCCGCCTTAGTGCCCCCTGCTTCACTGCAAACCCAGCTTTCCATTCTTGACTCTCAGCTCACTCATGCATTAGACAGCATGGGAGAGCCCAGCCCAGCTAGGGCATTAAAGTGATGCTTCTCAGACTTTTCTACCCTGTGCCGCAAATTAAGGAAGAGAAGTGTACATGACCCTTCTCTATCTGATGAAGTCTGTCAGGTTACTGGTCTTAATTGTTGAGTTGAATTTTTGGTAATAATCATGAAAAACACCCTTGGTTGAAAATTCTGTAGGCATGGTTTTCATCAAAGGCCTCTTGGACCTAGAGGACCCCTTGTTTTGTTTTTGAAGCAGATTCCAAATGGTTTTCCTAGAAAATTCTCATCTCTTCCTCAGGTGTTTCCTCAGACAATTTTGGTTCAGCTTCTTAGTTTTCAATGCTTTTTAGAGATTCCCAGTATACTTTAGAACATCTGAAAAGTTGAAAAAATGCAGTTTGATTAATTTTAAATCACTCTATTTCCTCAGAGTTACCTTTCAGTGGAAAAACTTGAAACTTATTAACATTCAGCAGAATTAGTTTTATGAGAAATAGAGAAATTATGCTACAGAAACAATATGCACTTTTCCTTGTGAAACTGTCAGAAAGCTGCATCCTTGGACCTCATGGTTTTGCTGTTTTGCAGAATTCTTTTTAATGGTTCCTTCTGTGATGTAATTCACTTAGCCTACAATGAGGGACAATATATAAGCAAGAGATGAATGAACAAACAAACAAAAAGACTTAAGGCATAGGGAGGTTGGCTAACATGCCTCAAGCTCAGTGAATTAGTTTTCTATTGTTTCGTATAACAGTATTACCACATGCCTATCAGCTGAAACCCTGCTCCCCTCCCCCCACCACATTATTGTCTCACAGCTTCTATGGGTCAAAAGTCAGGGCATGTGTACCTTCTGTTTCAGAGTCTCACAAGATGAATGGCGGTGTCAGCTGGAGCTGCAGTCTAATCAGAAGTTAAGTTGGGGAAGTATCCACTCCCAAACTCACAGGGACTCAGTTTGAGGCTACCTGTTGGCCAGAAGCCACCCTCAGGTCTTTGCTATATGAGTCTTCCTCAAAACTGGGAAGTAAGAAGTATTCTCCCAGCACGATGAAACACAGCCTTATAGAATGCTACCATAGAAATGATGTCCCATCACCATTATTACATTATATCGACTGGAAGTAAGCTATCAATATAGTCCCCTGTTACCCTACAAGGAAGGGCATTACACAAGACATAGACACTCGAAAGTGGAGATCATGGGTTCTATCCACCAGCCACCCAGCTATTAGTGGCCTCTAGAAACTGGTCACCAAACCATATATTACTTTAGAAATATGTCATGTACCATCTGATTATAGAAAAAAAAAATAGGGAAACATTAGCTACACATATATTTCTCCAAATTTTAGGGATTCCAAAAAATCACACATATCTTATTTACTGAGGATCTCAACTTTGGCCCCTTTTCATTGGGATTGCATGTTCTGAACATACATCTCATCTTATCATACCCCAGGCCCGAATCAAAACTTCTCTCTGATATTTGTCTTAATTCCCAATTCTCACACTAAGTTAAACAAAGGAATATGTTTTATTGTAAGAAGTGTGATTGTTATCCTCTTATATAACATATTTGTGAACAATGTGTATTTTTCTTTCTTTTTTTTTTCAAAAGAATAACTGTAAAGATGAAACTTCTTATTGACATGACCTCTTTGCTAGGTTATGGAACCATGTTTGCAATGGAACATGTGAGAAGCATGTAGAATTTCTGACTCATTTCTCTTCTCTATCCCTAAAGTATGTCTGCATCTTTCTCCTCTGTAATTTTGGGCCATGAAGGCTCAAGATTAAAGCAAAGTGAAAACATGTCTGCAGTGTTTTTTTTTTTTTTTTTTCTCTGAAACTCTTCTCTTTATCTCAGTGATACCAGGTAAGTCAAGGCAGGAATTGAAACTGCTAAGTGTTTCTCCCAAATACTTTGGCCATTTTTTTTTTTTTTCCTGTGACCCATACCTCAGTCCACAGCTTCCAGAACACGATTAGTACCAGGCTCTTAGAGCAATAGTAAGCCATGAACTGTGTGAACTGTGACATATGGATGCCTGAGTGGTAGCCAGGCAAGTCCAGAATGCAGTCAATAGGAAATCCTTAGTGTAAGTCTCTCACAGTTAAATGTCATAAGGAAATAAAATTCATAGGAAAATAAAACAAAAAAGGCTCCAGGAAGATAAAATGAGTTGAATAGTATTCAAGCACCACAGAAGTTTGGTTATGGGGGAAGTCAATGTGCTTTCCAATAAATAAAATATGTCACTCTTGCAGAGAGCACTTTGAATGGCATTGCTTTTTGGCTAAGAAACATTGTAAACATTGTGCTTATTGAATTTTAAACTCCATAAATTTCATAAAAGGTGGCTCTTCCCTCATCATCTCAAAGGAAATAGAAATGGTTTATATTATAAATACATTTCTGCATTCAAATACATTTCTAAAGAGAAAAAGAGCTGGGCTGTGGCAATTTTCTTCCATTATACAGTGTTGCTTTGCTTATTGTGAACTCTTCAAAAATCTTTATACATTGTATCTTTTGAATTCCATCCACAGAAGGAAAAATGTTTACTTTGAATAGAACTTCCATTAACTATAATCTGTTCTCTTTCCACCTTTCCAAACTCATCTGCTTCTATTTTCATACAACCCACCCTACATTCTAAATACATGGCAGTATCATCTTTTGTGGACCTATTTTCCTTTTCTACAATACTTATCTCAACCCTAGCACAGTGCATGGCACATAGAAAGTATAACTATTTTACTGAATACCTCAGAGTCATCGTGTCTTTTGACTGCCTTTTCAACAGTAGCATTTTTATTTAAATCTTACCAATTATCCAATGTTGTTGTTGTTGTTAGCTGTCAGTCATGTCCGACTCTTTGTAGCCCCAGAGACTGTGGACCACCAGGCTCCTCTGTGCATGGAATTCTCTTGGCAAGAATACTGGAGTGAGTAGCTATTCCCTCTTCCAGGGGATCTTCCTGAAGCAGGAATGGAACCTGGGTCTCCTGTACTACAGGTAGATTCTTCACAATCTGAACCACTATCCAAGGCTGTTCTCAAATTCCTTTTTGTCTTTGAAGCTGACCTCCCATTTGGGATGTTGCTCTTTCTTCCATGCCTCACAGTGTATATCTTGATTATAGCAAGCATTTAATTTTCATTTGTGTTGAGGGAGCCTTCACAAGAATGTTGGGAACTACTCTGGAATTTATGAGAAGCTAGTAAATTTTTGAAGTCAAATTGGATTTGTTTAATATTTTAGTCTCTATCATTAGGGCTCATCTCAGCTCTCTATATTCCTGTATTTCATTATGTATTTACCAGGGTGATAATCTGTACTTTTATCTTCCAACATACTAGCTTCCTCTTTCCTCCATCGGTGTGTTGGAATTTTTTGCAAAGCTGCTGTTCATTTGATCTGTTCATGTTGAACATGAGAGTTAACTTCAGTTTTATCCTAGGAAAGAAGCAGAGAATAAATGTTCTTCTGCTTGCACACTTCGCCATGTTCTTGAGCAGATGAATTTAGGATACTGAGAATAGACAGAAAAATAGACAACATCATAACTCCCCAATTATGACCAGGCCTTTCCTGTCATGTCTGTGTGAGAAATGGTGTGGGGGTACAGTGGATTCGGAGACAGACTGCCTGAGTTTGAATCCCTGATCTGTATTTATTAACTGGGTATGATGGTTTTGTGCTGTGTCACCTTAGATAAGCTGGAATGACATTTTGAGAATCTCTTTTTTGTATGTCTCTGGATTAGGGTTGGCCACAGGAGAAATTTGTGCTTCCTTCCAGGTGTGACAGGCTCTATGACATCACTAAACTCTCCTAGGAATCTAGGACTTAGAAAAATTTGTGATCACGCAGAAGCGCAAGTGGTCAAAGATGAAATAATAATAATAGTAAACATTGTTTTTAATAAACACTGCTGAAAAATTTTCTGTTGTCATCAAGTTTTTATATTTGTCTCTTCTACCATATTATGTGGTCCTTAAGATCAGCAGATTATCTCAATTATGTTTCACCCACACAGCTCAAGATAGTGCCCTACATATAACAGGAATGTTATTGAAAATAATTGAATTAAAATAAGGGGATCAAACAAATCAATCCTAGGAAATCAACCCTGAATATTCATTGGAAGAACTGATGCTGAAGCTGAAGATCCAATACTTTGGCCACCTGATGCGAGTCAGTCAGTGCAGTCGCTCAGTCATGTCGGACTCTTCGCGACCCCATGGACTGCAGCACTCCAGGCCTCCCTGTCCATCACCAACTCCGGGGGTTTACTCAAACTCATGTCCATTGAGTCGGTGATGCCATCCAGCCATCTCATCCTCTGTCATCCCCTTCTCCTCCAGCCTTCAATGCTACCAAGAGCCGGCTAACTGGAAAAGACCCTGATGCTGGGAAAGACTGAGGACAAGAGGTAAAGGGGATGACAGTGGATGAGATGGCTGGATGGCATCACTGACTTGATGGACATGAGTTTGAGTGAACTCCGGGAGTTGGTGCTGGACAAGGAAGCTTGGTGTGCTGCAGTCCATGGGGTCACAAAGAGCTGGACTTGACTGAGTGACTAAACAATAACAGCATTTCCTGACACTATAGCTTTACTTTTTAAATTTTATTTATTTACTTACTCTTCTTTTAAATCTTTGATGGCGCTGGGTCTTTGCGGTACACACTGGCGTTCTCCAGTTGTGGCCAGCTGTGGTGCATGGGCTTCTCACTGCGGTGGCTTCTCCTGCTTCAGACCATCGGCTGTGATCACGGGGCTTCCGCAGGTGCAGCACATAGGCTCAGGGGTTGGGGCACAAGGGTTTAGTCATCCAGGGCATGTGGGGCCGAACCCCTGTGCCCCTCACTGGCAGGTGGATTTTTAACCACTGGACCACCAGAGAAGTCCGCGGTGTTTTCTTTCTTTGAAGATCTCAGGTAATGCTGTGAGGACACCTGTGCCAAAGGGGGGCTAGCAAGAAAACTGGAGCAGTTAAAAGGAAATCAAAGAGCCACAGCTGCATCTCTTCTAACTAAAAAGAAGTGGAGGAGTCAGTGGTTGCTGTTCGATAACTGATAATATCAGACTTGATCATGGGGTCATTGAAATATTGTGTAGCATTATCCTAGATGGGTTGGGTTAGTCGTCTAGTCATGTCCGACTCTTTGTGACCCCACGAACTATAGTCCGTCAGGCTCCTCTATCCATGGGATTCTCCAGGCAAGAACACTGAAGTGGATTGCCAGTCCCTTCTCCAGAGGATCTTCCTGACCCAGGGATCGAACCCAGGTCTCCTGCATTGCAGGCAGATTCTTTACCATCTGAGCTACAGGGAAGATCTGTCTATCCTGGATGAGTGCTTGATTAATGAAATTCATCTCAAGTTTCTTAAGTTTGGGGGAGCATGATTATAGTGTTGGTAACATTCCTTATAACAGGAGTCTCCAGCTCCCAGGCCACAGACCAGGCCAGTCTGTGGCCTGTTAGGAACTGGGCCACACAGCAGGAGGTGAGAGTTGGGCAAAACTGAAAGCATACATCCATCTTGGTCAATGGAAAACTTGTCTTCCACAAAGCTGGTCCCTGGTGCCAAAAGTGTTGGGAACCATTGCCTTATAAGACTGGAATTAGGTATTGATTTGATTAAGGGCTAACGGTCTAGTTTTAGTGAGGCTCCAGCTGTTAATTCTCTTTTCCCTGAAGCAATGAATTTTTACATAGGTTTGGATGTGATGGTTATTAAGCTTTGGCCTCTTGGTTCAAAACTCACTGTTCTATACTTTGCTTTGTGAGGCTGGGTATTCACAGATCACATTTCTCCATGGTCAGCTTTCTCTCTGTTAGTCTTCATTGACAAGAATGCCAGAGACTGGAAGGAAAGACAGAAAATTGATTTTTTTTTTTTTTTTTTGGTTTGATTCCTATTTGTTTCTGCACAACTCCAAATACCACCTTCTACTCTGGCTGCAACTATTGAATCCAAGAGCAGCAGTTGGCTCTGGTTTTCGTGCCCCCCTGACTCCACCTATTTTCAGAACCACCTTAATCAACTCACCTCACAGACACCAGCAGTACTCCCTGGGGCTGCTTAAACCCCTTCTCAAAGATTTAATCCTGCTAGGGGAAAGGGGTGTTCCCCAGACCTTCTGAGTGTGAGAGTCAGCGATGACATTTTCTCTCCTTAGAGCTCTCAGTCCCAGGTGAACAGGGACTTCTCCAAGTTTCTAAATCCAAGTAACCTCCAGCTGTTTGTTTGATCAGTTCTGAGAATGGTAGCAGCTTCTAATCATTATTTCTATGTTATTTCAATGCCCCCTTTTGGTCTTCAGTCCTTCAATTTTTACTTAAACAATTTCTTAGAATATGATTTCCATTTTCAGTAAAATAGTAACTAGTCCTTGTTTTCCTAAGTGAACACTCACTGACACAATGAGGAAAGGTAAGTGGGTTTTAGTGTTACTTGTAATCTTTAACTCAACAGTCAAAAAACTCAGATCACGGCATCCCGTTCCATCATTTCATGGCAAGTAGATGGGGAAACAATGGAAACAGTGACAGATTTTATTTTCTTGGGCTCCAGAAACACTGAAGATGATGACTACAGCCATGAAATTAAAAGACACTAGCTCCTTGGAAGGAAAGCTATGACCAAACTAGATAGCATAAAAAATGCAGAGACATTACTTTGCTGACAAATGCCAGTCCAGTCAAAGCTATGGTTTTACCAGTAATCATGTATGGATGTGAGAGTTGGACTGTAGAGAAAGCTGAGCACCAAAGAATTGATGCTTTTGAACTGTGGTGTTGGAGAAGACTTGAGAGTCCCTTAGACTGCAAGGAGGTCCAACCAGTCCATCCTAAAGGAAATCAGTCCTGAATATGCATTGGAAGGACTGATGTTGAAGCTGAAACCCAATACTTTGGCCACCTGATGCAAAGAACTGACTCATTTGAAAAGACCCTGATGCTGGGAGGGATTGGGGCAGGAGGAGAAGGGGATGACAGAGGATGAGAAGGTTGGATGGCATCACGTACTAGATGGACATGAGTGTGAATGGACTTCGGAAATTGGTGATGGACAGGGAGGCCTGGCGTGCTGCAGGGGGTCGCAAAGAGTCAGACACGACTGAGCAGTTGAACTTAGATTAAATAATCTTTAACAAACACAATGAGAAAGAAAGAGAAATGGCTGCTAGCCAAAATAAAGAGTAAAGTCCTTTTGCTTCTCAGCATGCCAGGCAGGCTGAGGTTCAAGTTAGTAGTAGAGAAAATGGAGATGGGTTTGTTTCAGCAGTTTTCTGGTTTCCAAAGAATGTGGGTCCTTCTTTATGCGGTCAGGGAATGAACAACATTTCCCAGAAGGTATCATCGGGATTCATGTGAGCTGCATGAGTTGTGTGTACCTTATTGCCTCAAACTGCCCCCAACAGATAGCTACTGGTTACTTTCTATTAATGGGGACAGCTGAATACATGTAAGGGGTGGACTATCCAGGCACAAAGAGCAGTTTCAAGACTACCACACTGGTATATTACAAACACAATGATAGATTCTAAAATCAAATGGCTGTAGTATAACTTCATTGTGGCACCCAGACTATAAGCTTTAATAATTCAGGAAACATTTTGGTGTGCAAAGAAAATCTTATACAAAGTGAAGTCCCCAAGTCCCCAGTTGAGATTATTCCAGGAATACCTACCAAGACAGATAATATCTGGTTTATCTTTGTAAGTTTCTGGAAACCTTTCCTCACTAAGGTGATATATAGGCCATGGGTATCACAAAGGGGTATTTTTCATGTTTAATGTTGTAATGAAATAGAGGACAGAGGCTAGTGGTATCTGATAAAGCACAGGAAAAATTAATCTTGTTTATAGAGTTGTTTGTTATCATTTGGCATGACTATAAATAATAATTTATAGTAACCTTCATATAAACATTTGCTGTTTCTAAAAATAATCACCTAATTATATTGCGTGTATGGCATTTAAAATAATTAGACCCTCATATTTTATAAGTGGAATAACTAATAATTGCTAAAAAAATCAAGAAATGGATAAAATTACTTAGAAAAGGTATAATACATATCAGAAAAACAATCCAAACTCAATTTCTACTTGAAGGGGATGGAGTCATATCGAAGGACCTCTGTCTCTATTATGATATTCTGGATATTGGGTAAATGTGGAAATGCATTATTTCAAAAAGTTTAAAAGTGGTAACAGTTAAAAAGTCAGCAACATTAACTAAAACAATCCAAAATCCTAAACTTAGCCACAAGTGTGTCAAATTGTATTAGATTATGCTGACAGATCACATTAGATAAGTAAGTAAGTAGCCCTCATGGAAAGAAAGGACATCTTTGTGATTTTAATGTGCATATTTATTGGAAGACAGTCTCTTGGAGAAAGCTCTATTTTCTGATTACCAATAACAAAGTCATTTAAAAGTCTATCAGAGTATCTATAGGATAAGCAACAATTTTCAGGGTCTCCTTTACCTCAGAAGTATTGAAATGGAAGGATTTAAAGGATAACTAATGAATAGAGATAACTTGACATTATGTTTGAGCTGCCCTGGTGGTGTTAGTGGTAAAGAACCCACCTGCCAATGCAGGCAAGAACATAGGAGATGAAGGTTCAATCCCTGGGTTGGGAAAATCCCATGGAGAAGAATATGGCAACCCACTCCAGTATTCAGGCCTGGAGAATCCCATGGATAGAGGAGCCTGGTTAGCTACAGGCTGTGGGCTTGCAAAGAATTGGACGGGGGATGGTTGGATGGCATCACCGACTGAGTGGACATAAGCTTGAGTAAACTCTGGGAGTTGGTGATGGACAGGGAGGCCTGGCATGCTGCAGGCCATGGAGTTGCAAAGAGCTGGACATGGCTGAGTGACTGAACTGATCTGAACTGAGCACCATTATTTTTATTGGACCAAATCTTTGTAATAATTCTGTGAATTGCATGTACTTAAAAATAGGATTCAGATTAGCATTATACATTGTTCATATTGGAGAAATCACTTCTGTCTTTAGAAAGGAAGGCGCCTCAGAGAAAAGAAGAAAGAAGTTAATCTTTCATTTTTGAAACATTTTTTTGTTTTCTGAAGTAAAAAATTTTCTAGAGGTAAAAAATTTACAAAATGCAAAAAGATTAAAATGGTAATTCTTCTAGGCCAAGGTCCAAGTTGGGTAGCAGATGGACCCTGAATCTTCCTGGCTCATTCCCATTCTATCAGTGCTTAATTTCAAGCAGATAAGTATAAAATTGGCTGTTGTAAAGAATGACTTTGAACATTTCCATTGCCACTCTAGAACTGTGGGAGACACAAATCTCTGTTAAAAATAGAGCATAGTATCTGACTAATTTTAAAAACAAACAAGTGAAACAAACCAAACTAAAAAGCAAAGCACAGATTTCCTCAATAAAAATGCTAGTCTATCTTTTTAAGTCAGGGTATATATGCAAGTGCATGAATCCAAGAAATTATAAATTATTTTAAAGATTACTTTTAGTCATATCTTTGCAAAGAAATGTGAGATGGGTTTTTTTTAAATATTTATCTGTGATGCTTTTTCATGAAAATTTAAATAGAATTTCAGTTAAACTTTAGCATTAGGCTAAACAGTTTCAGGTTATATTTTTGAAATGTGCTATGAATTTTAAAAAGCTGAAAACAATCTTATTACAGAATAACCTTTTCTTCTCTCTGTTTCCGTCTGTCCTTCCTTCTTTCCTTTCTTTCCTTTTCTTTCTTTCTCCTTCTCCCCCTCCTCGCTCTCCCTAATCAGGTAGGATGGCGAATCAACCAATATCTCTATCATGACTTTTCTGTATGAGTATAAGCTGCTTGCCATCTCAAATTTGAGTTTATCTATCTTTGGAGACGGTTTTCCTTGTGGCTCAGCAGTAAAGATTCCAACTGCCAGTGCTGGAGATGTGGGTTTGATCCCTGGGTCAGGAAGATCCCCTGGAGTAGGAAATGGTAACCAGCTCCAGTATCCTTACCTGGAAAATTTCATGGACAGAGGATCCTGATGGTCAACAATCCACTATGTCACAAAGAGTCAGACAGCACATAGCGAGAAAACAACAACATCTTTGGAGAGGGTGCGATATTTTCAAAGCTATTCTCCTGCTCTCATAAGAAATAGGTTACTAAGGCAGGAAGCTTCCCGTACTTAGAGTCTTGCAATCTAGATGGTAGTCTAGATTTCCAACTAGTTGGCAATCTCTTCCAACTAGTCCCCAAAGTGAGGGCTCCTGAGAACATTTCCCCTAGTTGGAATTCCCTCTGATGTGTCAGCATTTATTTCTGGATATACCTCAAATGTATTGATCTGTCCAATAGTCTATTTATCTCACCACTAATTCAAAGAAATACTTATTGATTACCTACTAGGGATAGGAACTCTAAGAATTACTAGATTATTAAGGACCTAAGTCGTTTCAAATTTATCTTGGAAGCTACAGGCTGTTATTGCAAGATTTTAAGCAGAGCAGTGATGTAATTAACCATTGTAGGTGTTTATAGTAGCAAATTTTAGAAGATAACTATAATAATGGGAGTGTGACTAGAGAGGATTAATTCCACAGATATTCAGCACATAGTATGTAAAGGATTAAAGGAAAGTGAAAGTGTTAGTAGCTCAGCAATGTCTGACTCTTTACCCATGGACTGTAGCCCTCCAGTTCTCTGTCCATGGAATTCTGTAGGTGAGAATACTGAAGGGGGTAGCCTTTCCCTTCTCCAGAAGATCTTCCCAAGGGATCAAACCTGGGTGTCCTGCATTGCAGGCAGATTCTTTACCATCTGAGCCACCCGGAAAGCCCATGTTAAGCATACTGGGGCTTATAAAAAGAAATGATCAGAAGCCAGTTGGATATACAAGTCTGGAACACAACAGAATCACTTATATAATCTTTCTAGATTTTTCAGCTAGAAACAATCTTTATTCCTCACACACCCATAGCAGCTTATGTGTACTGCCCTGTAGCACTTACCACCGTCTACTACACATGTAAATTATTTATGTGGGTGTCATGTCTGCCTTATTAGCAAGCTCCTTGAGGCAGGACCTGCGACTGTTTATAATAATAAACATCCTTTTAGCCGCAAAAATGTCTAGAAAATGACAGGCCTTCAAAATCATCTGCTAACTGATGGACAGACATCCATCTCACTGAAGATGTTCCCTGGAGATTTTATGAGAATCCCCCTCAGAGTTCCTGTTGTTATTAATGTTTGCTTCATTTTATTTTGGCCACAGGGTTATTTTTACTAGATTGATGCTTTGTAATCAGATTATCTCCCACCAGCATCCCTAGCAGAACCAGTTTGGCTGAATTCTATCAGAATCATAGGTTTTTTCCATTGATTCACATGCATAGTATCAGAGGGGAAAGGCTTTTTATTCAGTTGAGCCATCCTGGGCATAGGCAGTACCACACCAATGTTCTCAAGCTTTTGGGACAGCACATTAAGACCTCTCTCATTATGAATAATCCTATGTAGGGGAGATACATATATATTCAATACGTATTTAGTAAACTTTTTTGTAACAGCGATATTACCTGTTTCTGAGTGATAAGTTTTTCAATGGTGTTGCTGCAATCCCCTCAAAAGATTAAAGGCCTTTTTTCTTTTTTGTTAAATAACAGATTCAGCATTTTGGATGAATCTTAGCCGGCAAAAGCCAGCCAAGATTCAGGATTCAGATGTACCATTTACGTTGAGGGTTGACATGTGGGAGCTGATTGTTTGATATACACATTTAATGGTATATTAAACTGCTTTTATCACCAATTGCTTAGCTTAGCATATCTAAAATGTTACAGGTGTCAGCCTGTAATCCTGACTTTCAACCTGGTATTTTGTTTCTGACATTGATACCATGGAATGTTCTGTGGGAAACTTTTGAGAACATACTTACATCTCCATTGTATTAATCTGGCTCATCCACTAAGACCCAGATCATGCGGTACCCTTCCAATAACCCATTTATTTTCCTGGATTCTGGATCAGGCACTCCTCTTTTGGGTTCTTATAACAGAAAAGGTTATTTAAAAAAAAAAAAACTTGTAAGCTTATTGGTCTTGGACATTGAATTATAAATTTTAAGAACTGGTGATTGTCTTCAATGTTCTATCTCTAGCATCTGGTAAAGTACCAGATATGTAATGAGGGCATGCTATCAAATAAATTGGGCTTCCCTGTTGGCTCAGCTGAAAAAGAATATGCCTGCAGTGAGGGAGACCTGGGTTTGACCCCTGAGTTGGGGAGGTCCCCTGGAGAAAGGAACAGTATTCTGGCCTGGAGAATTCCATGGACTATATAGCTCATGGGGTCACAAAGAGTCAGAAATGACTGAAGGACTATCAGTTCAACTCAGTTCAGTCGCTCAGTCGTGTCCGACTCTTTGCGACCCCATGAATCGCAGCACACCAGGCCTCCCTGTCCATCACCAACTCCCGGAGTTCACTCAGACTCATGTCCATTGAGTCAGTGATGCCATCCAGCCATCTCATCCTCTGTCGTCCCCTTCTCCTCAGTATAGTATCAGGTAAATTAAATAACATAAATTTTCAGAAATCTAGAATGCATTTTGGCTTACCAAAATTTTCTTAGAAGTTACAATGAGGTAAGACACTTTCTTCTTGAGGAACCATCGGTGTGGTTGAGAAGATGGGAAGCCAGATACCTTCCATGTGTTTATTCCTATACTCATAAAATCATTAGAACTTAATGCTTTTTCTCTTTTCCCAGCCACTACTTATAATTCATCTTATGAGGGAACCTAGTTATTACAGACCTAGCCTCTCCAGGAAGCAGCAAGTAGGAGGTTAAATAGTTTGGGAGTGAATTCTTCAGATAGAGTTGAACCTAAAGTAGAAATATTGACTTTGTAAAGAGTATATTGGGTCAGTCAAGCCAAACTATATCTAGACTATGGTAATCTCCTTTTGAAAATCACATTGTAACAAATTTATTCACATACATTTTTTCAACTGTTCTAAAAACTCCCAGGAGAGGATATAATGCTGACAAAGAGCTACTGCTTACAAAAGGTGTGGAATGAACAAATGATTTAATAAGACTATTTTAGGTTTTTAGGCTCAAAAATCTGTTCTTTTTTTTTCTTTATCACCATTTCTACTGTTTTGAACTTTTTGTTTCATGATGTAATTTCTTAGTAAATTTTATTGAAAAATTGCTGTTTTTTCCTAGTTGGTCCAAGAGAAAAGACACTGTGCTCACTCCCGCTTCAGAAGAATCACGCAGTGAAAGCGCTGGGCGTGGCTGGTGTAGTGCTGGGTGGGACCTGAACGGGTGACGCTGTGACTTCAGCTGGAGGAATGGGGGTATGTTGGGTGATGTGAGTATAAGAAGAGTTCAGACAGATAAGTATAAAAGGTTAGGGGGTGCTTGGGAGAATTATGATTGCAAATTTCTTCTGATTTTTGGTTTTATCCAGTAAAAATCTGTCATGCATTATTTTACCTAAACCAGAGGTCACAAGTTCCTAAAAGGTAGAGATGATTATCTAGGGATGAACCAGTAACACAAATGAGGGCAGCAGACTGTGTGAGGCAGTAGGAAGAGGTGGGAATTCAGGCAAACTAGAAAGGACATGCAAATTCTGTCTAAAAACTTTCAAGTTATTTTCTTTTGTAACTGTCTAAAGTAGAGGGCTAAATGCAAAACAAACAGGTAAAGTTAAATTCAGATCACTGATCAATATTTCTGTACCTCTTTGTATGGTTCATCTCTTAGGATAACCTACTTAAAATGACCTCTTAAGATAATGCATATCATTAGTGATGCAACTATAGCTGCAGTATTACTGGTGTCTCCATAGAAATCGCTGCTCCAGGACTGACCTTTACTGTTTGTAGCTCTGTTCCCAAGGATTACTAACAGCAGGCATCTGGAGAAGCACAGACCTGACAACTGAGGTCATTGTGTTAATGGCTTTGGAAACTCTTCTCTTCTGATCAGTGCTTTGCCATGTACATCTAGAAATCAATTCTGGGCTCACCTTGCTAGGCAGTCAGACAAAGCCTAACATGCTAGAATCCCCATTGAGCACCCACTAAACTAACTTCCACTGAACACATCTACAGCATAGAATGTCTAGATCCCTCTGTTAATAAGTTGCATGCATGGAAATGATCACTGCATGTTATTTAAACCATTTAATAAGCTGTTATGCCTTTAAAAATGAATTAGTATATTCTAGAACATAGCACTTAAGTCAAAGTCTTACTGCATGTTTAAGTTACTATTTCCTGTAACCAAAATCAATGAGACAACGCCCCCCACACCCAGGTTGTATGGATTATTTATGATCTTAAGTTAATTCTTCAGGGGCACTTGGAGCTTTCCAGCTTTATCACTTAGCCTGTCAGTTATAGGATACTTGATTCTTACTTACCAAGAATAGTTGAACTCATACTGCCAAGATATTAGATGTTGATACACACTAAGTCATAGCCTACAGGAATGACACATTGTGAATCATATTTCATTGATCCATAATTAAGCTGTAGAACCTGGATGCAATGTGGGAGACCTGGGTTTGATCCCTGGGTCAGGAAGATCCCCTGGAGAAGGGAATGGCTACCCACTCCAGTATTCTAGCCTAGAGAATCCCATGGACAGAGGAACCAGGTGGGCTAAAATCCATGGAATAGCAAAGAGTCAGACACGACTGAGTGACTAACACTTAAATACCTTGTATTTAGTAGGGGCTCAATAAATAGGTATTGATGCATTGATATATGCTTCAATAAAGTGAATCCATTTCATTTTCCCCCTTTCTCAAGCCTGTTTTGATATAAGAGATTTAACATGCCTGATTTGAGGATACTTTAAACCATGTAGATCCCTTAGTTTCAGTATTTACTGATCGCATTTGTCTTTTTCATGGTAATAGATGGAAAAGGTAATGGAGCTGTGGAATGGGATCTAAGTCTGAAGTTCTACCTGAGCTGTGTTTCGTGATGTATACACTCTTTTCACCCTTAAAATGTCCCTGGAGTGAAATCACATTTTCTGTACCAGAGTTGGCTTTTCCTCCTTCACTGAGCACTTTATTTGCTGACTCATGCTGTACTGCCTCACCCTTCTCTGTCTCATTCATTCAGTAGTCACGTATGTCTCATTGCCCGCTCTTGCTCTAGGGCCTGCCTAGCTAGCACATGGGTGTGTGCTGCCGCTTCCGTCCCGTCTGACCCTGTGACCCCGTGGACTGTAGCCCACCAGGCTCCTCTGTCCATGGGCATTCTCCAGGCAAGAATACTGGGGGGTCACCATGCCCTCCTCCAGGGGATCTTCCAGACCCAGGGATTGAACCTGTGTCTCTCTCTTTTTTTTTAAATTTTTATTTTTACTTTGTTTTCCTTTACAATACTGTATTGGCTTTGCCATACACTGACATGAATCTGAACCTGTGTCTCTTATGCTGCCTAGGCAGACATGGTCCCAAATCGTATTTCTTTCAAACTTAAAAATGTCCTTCAGCCCTAGGTTTATATTTGTTTTAGGCTTAATTGTGGTCTTCTTTCTGTTAGGGATAAGAGTCCAGAGGGAGTTGGGTTTCTACCCAGTGTGATGGCTTCTGCTGTGGTCGGAGACGTGGCTAGAGTCCGAGGGCTTGCGGGTGCCCTTTCCTGGGTTAGGGGAACCGTTGGGTCCTGAGGGTCTGAAGCTGCACTGCTGCGCTGGTTCCGCTCCTTCCTGCTTCCGGCAGGCAGGGTGAGGATGGCAACCTCCTCTTTGACCAGGAGCAGGGCCCGGGCCCAGGCTGAAGGTTCCTTCCCGTGTGTGTGCACCTGTGAGGGGGCGACGGTGGCCTCTGGCCCTGGATGGAATGGCGTCAGAGCGGGAGCCTGGTGCAGACTTGGGGGTCCCCGGGGCAATCTTGGCAGGCTGGAAGGCCGGAACACAAAGCACTTTTCAGTCTGCTGCCTGTACACTGAGACTCGAGGCAAGCACATCTGCACGTGTGCTCTCAAAACTCTCTTTTTCTTGTAGTGCTCGGACTTAAAAGTCACACTGCTGTTCAAACAGCTAAGGGGGCTTATCTCTCTGACGTCAGACTTCAGGGCTGAGGCACCTGATGCGTGGCTCGAAACACTGTTTCCCTGGGGGAAGACCCTTGAAACCGTGATCGCTCCCTCCTAATCTGAGTCACCTGCTGGGGACTCAGAACCCAACTAATTCACTTATCCTGTCTTCCTACCAGAACTGTGTAGTTCTTTCTTGATAGCCTTGGTTGTAGAACTAGTCTGCTAATCTTCAGGTGATTCTCAGCAGGAGATGCTCTATAGGAAACTGCAGCTTTGATGTGTTTGTGGGGAAAGTGAGCTCAGGATCTTGATCCCTACTCTGTTATACTGATCCTGCTGATAAAAAATGTTGTTTTCTTGGCACAGTACTGAAGCAGAGGGGGCTTCCCGGATAGCTCAGTTGGTAAAGAATCTGCCTGCAATGCAGGAGACCCTGGTTCGAGTCTTGACTCCAGAAGATCCTCTGGAGAAGGGATAGGCTACCTACTTTAGTATTCTTGGGCTTCCCTTGTGGCTCAGCTGGTAAGAATCTGCCTGCAATGCAGGAGACCTGGGTTCGATCCCTGGGTTGGGAAGATCCCTGGAAGAAGGAAAAGGCTACCCACTCCAGTATTCTGGCCTGGAGAATTCACAAAGAGTTGCACACGACTGAGAAACTTCCACTTTCATTGAAGCACAGGGCATAAAAGAATTTCACACATACATGACAAAATATGAAGAGCTGATTTGCACTAACAGATAATAAACCAAGAAGGGTGATTTGGTACTTCACCAAAATAATTACTTGGCGAGAAGATCTGAATCAAAAAAAAACGATAGTTATACATTTCAGCCTAAACACAGAAGTGATAAAACCCTCCCTGATATTTGCAGCTTTAAATAATGTGCAGCTTTAAATATTTCATTCATTCAACACCCATTTATTTGGTGTTTAGTGTATAGGAGTTGCTAGGAGTTGATGCTGAAAAGTGAACTGTCCCTTCCTTAATGGAATTTATAAATTAATATGGATAATATCCCCAAGAATGCTGTGATTAAATTATGCATAGGGTAAAGAGATAACCTAAAGGAAGGGTTGGACAAATTCACCTGAAAGAGGGAAGATTAATGAAAAGATTCAGGGAAGCATGAACCAATGAATCTGAACAATTTAGTAGGTCATCAAGCAGACATGGCAAAATCCATATGGAATGAAAATTGATCTTAATTATAGCTAATAATGCAAGCTACCCTGGTAGCACCAAATGTGTAGCACTTGACAAATGCTCTTTTTTACATTAAACATACTTTTTTTTAATTCATTTTCTTCTTTGTCAAATTGCCATGTACAAGTTTTTCAATATTATTTCTAAATTGTCATATGCTAAAGTAAGTTTTTCTTTTGGTTTAGCCAATTTCAACATGTATTTATTGAAGCAATACCATTACCCACCAAACAAAGCTCCTAGTGTTGCCATCACATCCTTCTCCGTTTCCCATCACTGCAGGTTTCTGCTTAAGAAAATGTCACCTGTATTGAATCACTGAGTATGCGAATTTTTGAGACTGGCTCCTTCATTCAGTGTAATGCATTTGAGGTGCAGTCAAGTTCTTGTGGCATCAATAGTTTTTTTCTCATTTTATTGCCAATTTGGATTCTTTTATATGGATGCACCAGTTTCCTTATCCACTTACCTGTTGAAAGAAATTGGAGTTGTCTTCAGTTTTTGAAGATGATGAAGGGAACTGATAAAAAAGTGTACGTAGGTTTTGGGGTGAGTTTAAAAGTGGAGATGATGAGTCACATGGTAAGTGTATGTCACCCATTTTAAGACACTGAAAAATGGTCTTGCCGAGCTGCTGAGCCATTCTGAATCTCCAGGGCCATGTATGAGTGTTCTATTGTTTCATTCCTTTACCAGCGCTTGGTGTTCCTGGTTTTTATTATTTTAATTTTAGCTATTTTAATATGGTAGGTGGTAGTGTCTCATCATGGATTTATTTTGTATTTAGATTTAATGGGGATCCATTTGCCAATTCTCTTCTCTTTTATGGATTGTACTTTTACTGTCCCATCTAGGAATTTATTTCACCTTCATTCTTGAAATATATTTTTACTAGGCATAGAATACTGACATGCTAGCCTTTTCTTTCAGCATTTAAAAATGTCCTGTCACTTCCTTTTGGTTTCCATAGTTTCTGATGTGACGTCTATAATTCAAGTTGCTTTTCCTGCATAGAAAATGCTTCTCTTTCTTCCAAATGTTTTTAAATTCTTTTTATTGCTTTTAGTTTTCAAATTTTGATATGTCTGGTCATGGACTTTTGGGGTCCTGCTATATGTTTGCTGAGCTTCTTGAATCTATAATTTTATGTCTATTGTTATATTTTCAACCATTGCTTCTTCGGATATCTTCTCAGTGTTACACTACTGTATGTAAAACAGATAGCCAGAGGAATCTGTTATATGACTCAGGGATTTCAACCCAGGACTCTGTGACAACCTAGAGGGGTGGGATGGAGTGGGAGGCAGGAGGGAGGTGCAAGAGGGGGGACATATACACCTATGGCTGATTTCATGTCGATGTATGGCAGAAACCAACACAATATTTTAAAGCAATCATCCTTCAATTAAAAATAAATGAATTTTAGAAATAGAAAAAGATCAAATCTTTTGTTACTGTCACTCAGGTCTCTGACATGTTATTCACTTAGTTTCATATTTTCCCCCCAGTGTTTTTCAGACTGAATAATTTCTGTTAATCTATCTTCAAGTTCACTGAGTACCTTCCTTGTAATCTCCGTTCAAAGATTTCAAAATTGCAATTATTTTACTTAGTTCTAAAATGTACTTAGATATTCTTTCTTCTTCTTTTTGCTGATAATCTTTTTCTATTCATTTCAATAATGCTAATGATTGCTTGTTGGAGTAATTTTTAGTAGCTACTCTAAAATCTTTCTCAGAAAATTCCAAGATCTGCATTACTTTGTACTGATGTCTGTTGATTGAATTTTCTCATGAGAGTTGAGGTTCTTTGTATGCTCAGTAACTTTGAATTGTATCCTAGATATTTTGAGTATTATGAGTGTATTAGTCTTCTTTAAATTCTATGGATAACTTATTTTTGTTTTAGTTAACAATCTAATTAGGTTCAGATTGCAAGTTCTAGTTTGTTTTCTATCAGTAATGGTTCCTTTGTTAGTTCAGTTTCAAAAGACCTTATTGGACTATTTGCATTTGTCTCCCACCTGGGCATGATCTGTGTGTTGGTTTACTTCTCAAATTGTTTGATATTTTTATTATTATCAGATCCACACATAAACAGTTCAAGATTTAGCTCAGAAGTTTATAAATTATTCTATGATATTGCTTTCCCAAGCTCTATCCACCCTATTTGCAGTCTCTCTGGTTGTTGGAGAAGACTCTTGAGAGTCCCTTGGACTGCAAGGAGGTCTAGGCAGTCCATCCTAAAGGAGATTAGTCCTGGGTGTTCATTAGAAGAACTGATGCTAAAGCTGAAACTCCAGTACTCTGGCCACCTCATGAGAAGAGTTGACTCATTGGAAAAGACTCTGATGCTGGGAGGGATTGGGGGCAGGAGGAGAAGGGGACGGTCGAGGATGAGATGGCTGGATGGCATCACTGACTCGATGGACATGAGTTTGAGTGAACTCTGTGAGTTGGTGATGGACAGGGAGGCCTGGCGTACTGTGATTCATAGGGTCGCAAAGAGTCCGACACGACTGAGTGACTGAACTGAACTGAACTGAACTGGATGTTTTGGTTCCCTTTCCCTGGAGCTCCCCTTTTTGGTCATGTGGCCAGGAAGCTGGGTTTTAGTTAATCCTCTTTCCTGGCCCTTTCATAAATATGAACATATCTAGGGCAAAGCAGAGATACAGTGGAGTGAGAGAAAAGGCAAGGAAGGATCGCCTCCCCTCCCTGGGACCATAGTTCCACTGAAGGGGCTGAGTGTCCGCCTGTTTCACAGTTTTGCTTCCTGTAGGTTTCTGTTGTGTGTGTGCATGCCCAGTCGTGTCTTTGTGGCCCCGTGGACTGTAGCCCGCCAGGCTCCTCTGTCCATGGGATTCTCCAGGCAAGAATACTGGAGTGGGTTGCCATTTCCTTCTCTAGGGGATCTTCCTGATGCAGGGATCAAATACAGGTCTCCTACATTCCAGGGAGATTCTTTACTGACTGAGATATGAGGGAAGCTCAGGTTTCTATTAGAACTTTTATTTACCTCAGGCTTCTCTGGTAGCTCAGATGGTAAAGAATCTGCCTGCCAACACAGGAGGTGCAGGTTTGATCCCTGAGTCAGGTTGCAAGGAGTCGGACACGACTGAGTGACTAATACACACAGAAGTATTTTTGGGGGCTTCAAATGCAAGAGGATGAGAAAAAGAGGGAAAAATACAAAAAGGTGGTTTCTGGAGTCTATCTAAACATTAGATGTTCCTTTTCCTGCTTCTTAAGTCAGAATTAAAGTGGTCTTCTAGAATGCCTTCTGGATGAACAGAAGCCATTTCCTTCAGGCTTTATTTAATTTAGCTCTAGGATGTTGTTGTTTAGGCTCTAAATTGTGTCCAACTCTTTTGCGATCCCATAGACTGTAGCCCTCCAGACTCCTTTGTCCATGGGATTTCTCAGGCAAGAATACTGGAGTGGGTTGCCATTTCCTTCTACAGGGGTTATTCCAGACCCAGGGATCAAACCCGCATCTCCTGTATTGCAAGTGGATTCTTTACCACCAAGCCACCAGGAAAACCTTAAAGGATATTCTGGTAAAAGTAGTAATCTCACCTCTGGTTTGGTATTACTTTGAATTCTAGTCATGATACACAAGTTTCCCTGTATTACTATTTCCAGAACCCTCAAAATCTGCTCCATGCATTATATCCAGTTTTTATAGTTGCATTCAGTGGTAAAGACAGGGTAAAATGTGCTTATTCTGTTTCATTCAGGATTGAAAATGCATATGCTATTTTTAAAATCTATTCTTATTTATTAAGCCTTTACTTTTCCTTTGAGGAGCTATGAAAAACTTTTCATGTCTACCAGGCATATTTATGTAGAATCAGCAATGCCACTTGTGAATATATGACCCTGTCAAAGGGCATTGAGTAAGACTTGATCTCAACAAGTTAAAAATTACCATTTGCTATTTTGGAAGTTATAAAACCCATTTTGTATTGTCTTAAATAGTTCCAGAATGGCATAAACAATCAACATTCCATAATTAAACAAAGTAAATTTGGTTTAGTAATATTAATGTATCTATGATTTTAGTTGTAAATTGTTTTTCTCTTTTTTTTAAAATTTGAGGATATATATTTATGTTTAATAAATATTGGCCCATACTTCATTTTTATCTTTCTTCATATAATTTAAATCACTGGGTCTACTAACAAGATAAAATAGTAAAAATTTGAATTAATATACATCTTTGAGACTCTCATGTAACCAAAGGACCCCTTTTCCAGAAAAAAAAAAAAAAAGCACAAAATTTAGGGCTTTACAGATGGATTAGAGTTCATTTGTGAAAACTAGGTAAGAATCTCTATTATGATCAGCATATTTATTACTATTAAGTAGTCAGTCATTAAAGTCTAGTTAAAATTAGAGTTTTGATTAGAAAAAGCTGAAAGAGAAGACCCAAGAATGAGTTTTACATGCATTTCAAGCAGGATAATCAAAGACTAAAGTCTGAAGCAATATAAAATATTTTCCTGTCAGAAAGTCTACTTTAGTTCAGCTTGAATATTCTACTTTCATCTGATATTACATTCAGTATTCAGAAGAAGAATATTTTGGGAATTTATGCCAAAGTCTTTTCACAGAGACACACAACTGAGCTCTCAAAAATCTGAGCTCTATCCTGACCGAATTGCTGACAGCATCTTCTAATGCAGACAGCACATCTGCTGACCTAGAGAAGCGATGACTGGCTGGATTGGCATCCCCTTCTTCTATATTAGGAAAGGGGAATTTATAATCATGTGTGTGATTGGAGCAAACATTAGCATTTTGGCTGGTAGAACCATCATCTTAATGCTTTGCCTGAAAAGACTGATCTGGAAGCAATTTAGGGAGTTTGATTTACAACCAACTTTGAAAAGAATAACACATGTTCTCAAGGCATCTCGAACATGCAGTGAATAGGGAGCTGCCCAGCCACTTAAACTTGCTTTAATCTTACAGTTTAATCAAAGATTCCCTCACAAACTTTACCCTTGGGAAATCGGGGACACTCCTCGGAGAGCCTTAGGTCAGAAATCAATGTGTAGTTTTACTACAGTCACCACGTGTGCCTCATGTTTGCAAGACGTGTTTCAGTTTACGTGCCAGACTGAACTTAATTGTTTCAGAACTGCAGATACCCCCCGAGAATGAAAATCAGAAACTGTGCACAGAACACTACCAGGGACACAGCATGTCCTGACAATGAAATGAAAAGCATTTCTCCGATGATCCTGGAGAGATTCTGGTATGTTGGGTGTCTGCTTGTTGAGGCTAAAGTGATGGAGCTAAGACATAATAGATTGAGCAGTTCAAGTCACACTGTATACCTACAGACACCCTGTGATAACACCCTGGTAGATACAGAGAGGGGAAAGAAACTTAAAGTAATTCAGCAGTGTTTAAGTCTGTGATCTGAACTATAGCTTCACAGTTTTTGGTCTACCCTCTTAGGGTACGTACACGTACAATACATACAATTTTTTTTTCTCCCAAATAATTGTCTCTCCTTTATTGTTCTTAAGTTAATAATGCCCATTACATTACTCTCATTATAAAAAAAAAACAAACAGTACTTTTGCTAGAAAGAGATGGTAACCATATGGAGAAATATAGGGAAATACAATGAAGATGAAACAATATTAAATTATATTAACTATGTTATGTTATTAGATAACATAATACATTACAAGTAGAAATAGAGGTAAATAAGGAAATTCAAATGTTAATAAATTTAACTATTTATAAAATGTATTTCTAAATTACAAGAAAAGAGATTCTTCTTCTGGAGAGATGGAATATATTTCCCCTGGTCCTCTTAAGTACAACTAGAAATCTTGGACATCACACATAAAACAACGCAAAAAGAGAGAACAATGGAGAGAAGAAGGCAGACTATCTAGGAAGGAATCTTGGGACCAAGGAAAAGACACAGAGTATCCCCAAATTTTCTTTTTGCCTCATATATTCCAGGCTTGGAGCTGAAGAGGCCAGCAAACTGAAAACACCAAAAATCCCATCAAGAACCTGCTCTTATTTACTAATGATCAGAAAAGGGGCTAGAGAGCAGGAGAGAAAACATTTAGATAATTACTTCCCTAAACTAGTCAAATACCATGGTTTCTGCGGCCCCATGTCTGTCTATGTCAGCAAAAGCCCTAGGGAACCTAGACATCTACCCTCTTGAGGCTGTAACAAGATGCTAATCACCAATGACAGGTGTTGTTGGGGAAAAACAGAGACGCAAGACTTTCATTGCTGCCAGCTGGTAATGAGCTGTCTTTCCCCCCTAGAGCTGTTGGAACTCATGTGGGGAGCCTGGTTTTTTAACCCCTACTTTGCAGAAAGGCTTCTCTCCTATCTGCTGAAGAGGGTATCGGTGGGAGTCAGCAGGTTCAACATCTCCCAGGGATAATGAAGCCACCCTCAGTTCAAGGTTAGTGGAGACAATAAGGGGAATCAGAGCTCTTACTCAGCCCAGAAGTAACAAGGACCACCCCCACCCCTCAGGTACCAATGGACGCTGATTGGCCATCCTGCCTTTCTACTTCTACCTGGCAATAACAAAACAGCATTCACTTTTCTCTCAACTGAACAGTGTCAGAGAAAACCAGTTAATATAAAAAGGTTTAAATAAGATCTAGAATTCCTATATAGTATGAAAATATTCAGGCTTAATTGAAAATCACTTGTTGTAGCAAGAGCAGGAAGATTTCAGACTGAATGATAAAAGACAATAGATGCCAACAGTGAAATGACAGAGAAGTTAGAATTATCTGGCAAATAATAAGGCATCCATGAAAAAAATGCTTCAATGAGCAATTATGAGCAATCTTGATATAAATGATAGACCAGAAAGCCTTAAGAAAGAAATAGAAATATTTCAACAAGGGAATAAGAGATATAAAGAAGAACATGTAGAAAATTTAGACCCAGAAAATACAGTAACAAAAATAAAAAGCACCCTGGTTGGGTTTCCAGTAGGAAGGAGGAGGTAGAGAAAAGAATCAATAAACTGGAAGATAATACAATCTGCACAGCAGAGAGGAAATGGAGACGATGGATGAACAAACCTTAGGGTGTCTGTGGGATTATGAAACAAAAATTCTAACACGCATGTGATCAGAATTTCAGGAAAGAAGAAAGGGGGTAGGACTAAGAAGGAAAATGTCTCAAAAATCTCAAATTTGGCAATGTATGTAAACTTATAAATTCAAGAAGCTGAGTTAAATAAGCCAGATAGAGAAAGACATATATTGTATGATATCACTCACATGAGGAATCTAAAACGGTCAGAGGCATAGAAACAGAGGGTAGAACTGTGGTTGCCAGGGACTGGGAACAGGAGAAATTGGGAGATGTTGGTCAAAGAGTATAAACTTCCAATTATAAGACAAAGGAGCTATGGGACTCTAAAGCGCAGCATGATGAGTATAGTTAATGACACTGCATTCTCTCCTTGAAAGTTGCTAATAGAGTGGTAACTATGTGAGGAGATGAATGTGTTTATGAAATTGGTTTTACTAACCATTTCACATGGAATACATTTATTAAATTATCATATTGATATATCTTGAGATAATTAAATTTAGAGAAGAAAAACTTAAGAGAGTGAATTCCAAACAATATAAACCCAAAGATATCCATGCCAAAGCCCATCATAAATAAACTTATAAAAGCTGAAAACAGAGAAAAAATTCTTAAGGCCAGCGAGAGAAAAATAACATTTCTAGGGAAAAACAATTTGAGTGACAATGGCTTTCATATAAGAAACTGAAAGACTGAGGACGTGTCATGATACTTTTTTCAGTGCTAAAAGGAAAGAACTGTCAACTCAGTTCTAGTACACAGTGAAAATATCCTTCAGGAATGAAAGGGGAAATCAAGACATTTTCCGATGACGAAAGTATAAGAGAACTTGTTGCTGGTAGTTCTACTATAAAACAATGGCTAACGGATGTTCTCTAAACAGAAAGGAAATGAAAGAAATACGAACTTGGGAACATCTAGGAATGAAGAAAGAATATGAAACACAAAACATGGGTAAACATAATAGTTTTTTCTTCTTCTCTTAAGTTTCAACTCTGAAAATTGAAACAAAAATTATTGCACAGTCTGATGTGATTGTAAATGTTTCTGGAGGAAATATCTAATTAAATCGCATTATAAATGAAGGAAATTAAAGGAATGTAAAGGAAGATGAGGTCTCTATATTTGATTTTTCAGTCCAGTCACTCAGTCACGTTCAACTCTTAATGACCCCATGGGCTGCATCACGCAAGCCTTCCCTGTCCATCACCAACTGCCAGGGCTTATTCAAACTTATGTCCTTCGACTGGGTGATGCCATCCAACCATCTCATCCTCTGTTGTCTCTTCTCCTATTGCCTTCAGTCTTTCCCAGCATCAGTGTCTTTTCCAATGAGTCAGTTCTTTGCATCAGGTGGCCAAAGTATTGGAGTTTCAGCTTCAGCATCAGTCCTTTCAATTAACATTCAGGATTGACTTCCTTTAGGATTGACTGGTTTGATCTTGCAGTCCAGGGACTCACTCTCAAGAGTCTTCTCCAACACCACAGTTTAAAGGAATCAATTATTTGGTGCTTAGCTTTCTTTATGGTCCAACTCTCATATCCATACATGACCACTGGAAAAACCATAGCTTTGACTAAATGGACCTTTGTTAGTAAAGTAATATCTCTGTTTTTTAGTATGCTGTCTAGGTTTGTCAGAGCTTTTCTTCCAAGGAGCAAGTGTCATTTAATTTCATGGCTGCAGTCATCATCTGCAATGTCTTTGGAGCCCAGGGAAATAAAGTCTTTCACTGTTGACATTGTTTCCCCATCTATTTGCCATGAAGAGATGTGACCAGATGCTATGATTTTAGTTTTTTGAATGTTGAGTTCTAAGCCAGCTTTTTCACTCTCTTCTTTCACTTTCATCAAGAGGCTCTTTAGTTCCTCTTTGCTTTCTGCCATAAGGGTGGTGTCATCTGCATATCTGAGGTTATTGATATTTCTCCCCGCAGTCTTGATTCCAGCTTGTGCTTCATCCAGCCCAGCATTTCTCGTGATGTACTCTGCATATAAGTTAAATAAGCAGGGTGACAATATACAGCCTTGACATATTCTTTTCCCAATTTGGAACCAGTTTGTTGTTCCACATCTGTTTCTAACTGTTACTTCTTAACCTGCATACAGATTTCTCAGGAGGCAGGTCAGGAGATTTGGTATTCCCGTCTCTTGGAGAATTTCCCACAGTTCATGGTGATCCACACAGTTGAAGGCTTTAGCATAATGAATAAAGCAAAAATAGATATTTTTCTGGAACTCTCTTGCTTTCTCAGTGATCCAACAGATGTTGACAATTTTATGTTAATATTTCATTTTAACTGGTAATAAAATGATGACACCAGTAGACCAGATATGTATATATAATGCAAGACATTGAACAACCACTAAAAACACTATATAAGGAGACATACTAAAAACACTGTTGATAAATCAAAATCAAGCTGTAAACTATATTCAACTACTTTAGAGGAAGGCAGGAAAAAAAAAACAGAGAAACAAAACCCAAAAGAACAGAGAACAAAAGATAAAATGCCAGACTTTAGTCCAAAATATGACAATGAATAAACTACATATACATTTTCTAATAAACCAATTATGAGACAGAACTTGAAAGAATGAATTTAAAAACATGATATAATTATATGCAGTCTATAAGAAACTCATGTTAAATATAAATATTTGGTATGATGAAAATAGAGGATGCATAAAGATATATAAAGCACAGTTTAATCAAAGAAAAACAGGAAGAGCTATTTTTATAATAATTATATATAAATATATGTTTAATAATTAACATTAATTAATAATTATTAATTACAATAACTATTAATACTTATTAATATTAAGCAAAATAGATGAGAGTGAAGAAAAATTTTAGAGACAGAGTGGAGCATTATATAATATTAAACAGGTCATTTCACCAAAAGACAAAACAGTCCTATGTATGCAACAAGCAAGAGAGTCAAGATATAAATCAAACAAAAACTGACAGAGCTGAAAAGAAAAATAGACAAATCAACAATATAGTTGGAAACTTCAAAATCCCTCTCTCAAGTATTGACAGAATTGACTGGACTTATAATCATCAAAGAGATAGGAGGCATATATATTAATAGGATGTAAGAAGCATTTAGAGAACACTCTATCCGTAGTGCTCAGAATACATACTTTTCAAGCACACATAGATCGAAGACCAAGATAGACAATACCATGGAATATAAAGCAAATTTCTTTAAATTTCAAACAATTACAAATTATGAAAGTGAAAGCGTTAGTCACTCAGCTATGTCCTACTCTTTGGAACTCCATGGACTGTAGCCTGCCAAGCTCCTGTGTTCATGGGATTTCTCAGGCAAGAATACTGGAGTGGGTAGCTATTCCCTTCTCCAGGGGATCTTCCCAAACCAGGTATCGAACCACTATCTCCTTGTAGATAGCAGTTAAAATGATAAGTTGTATGCTATTTATATTATAACACAATAGAAAAAGTCAATTCTAGAATACTAATAAAATGGTAATGCTTTGGGCTGACAAACAATATCCACATATAACATGCAGCATACAGAAATCAGGAAAGTGAAGGCCATCTGGGAGTAGTATATCAAAAAAAAAAAAAAAAGAAAGCTCTGCAAGTGGTGATTTCTTGACATGGGTTCTCACAACACAAATATTTCAGTTTATGACATTTCACTGAGCAACACAAGTAGGACATGTGCACTTTCATGTATGTTTAATATACCTCAATAATAAATAAAAACTAAATATTTCTAAAAACTATAAAAGTGTGTTCTCTGATTACAAAATAATCTAGTAGAAATCAACAACAGAGACATAATAGGTAAATCTCTAAACATTTGGAAACTGAATAGAATATTTCCAAATAATTTCTGAGTCAAAAAGGAAGTCTCAAAGAAATTAAAAAGCATACACTGAACTGAATAAGAATGCAAATACAATACTTCAAAAATTTTTGAAATAGCTGTGATGAAAATTTATTGCACTAAATGTATGTATTAGAAAAGAAGAAATCTAAAACTAGTCATCTATACTCCAACCTTAGTAACCTAGAAAAAGGTCAAAATACCCATAACAAACAGAAGAAGGAAAATAATAAAGATAAAAGTAGAGCCAAAGAAATTAAAAGCTGAAAACAATAGAGAAAAATCAATGAAATAAACAGCTGGTTTTTGGAAAATATTAATGAATAGTTAAAACTCTACCAAGATTAACCAAGGAAAAGAAAAAGAGAGAGAGAGAGAAGATACAAATTTCAATATCAGGAATGAAACTGAAATATCACTACAGATTCTACAGACATCAAAATAATAATTAGGAAAGTACCATGAAATCTCTACAAATAAGTATGATAATATATTTATGACAGAAAATGGATCTAATTCCTAAAAAAACACAAAAAAAATCAGAACTCAGTCAATAGATAATTTGAATTGCCTTAAAATTATTAAGGAACTTGAATTTATAATTATTATTCTCCCAAAAGAGAAATCTCCAGACTTACTTTCCCTGGGGAAATATATCAAGCATTTAAGGAAGAATGAACAGCCCTTCTATACACTTATTTCCAGAAAATAGGAAACAAAACAAAACAAAACCAACAACACTTCCTAGTTGATTTTATGAAACTACTATTACCCTGATACCCAAACCAGACATAGACATTCCAAAGTAAGAAAATGTAGACATATATATTCACGACTGTAGACACAAAATTCTTTAACAAAATATTAGCAAATGAAATTGATAGATATATAAAAAAATTATACATAATGACCAAGCAGATTTTATCACACTGATGAAAAGCTGATGCAATATTAAAAAATCAGCTGATGCAATTCACCACATTAAGACTGAAGAGAAAGAAATCAATGAGCATATCAATTAATGCAGAGAAAACATTAACAAAATTCCCCAATAATTTATGATAAGAGCGTCTGGAAAAATAGCGATAACTTTCTTAGTTTGACAAAAATTACCTTTGGAATTTTAGCTAACGTTATCTTTAACCTGGAAAGACTGCACGTGCCTCCCTAAGATTAAGAGCAAAGCAAAGGTGCTGATTTATTCTCACTCAACACAATGCTGGAACTTCCAGTCAACATAATAAAAAATGCAGAAAATAAAAGCAATAGCAAAAGAAAAGGAGAAAATAAAATTGCTCCTATTGTATATGACATAATTGTTTAAGTACAAAATCCCAAAGAATCTTCAAAAATATTTAAAAACCAATGCCTTAAACTAGTGAGTTTAGCAACGTTGCAGGATACAGGATAAGCATACAAAAATCAATTTTATTTCTACATATTTACAATGAACATGTGGACCTCAATTTAAAAATACAACACCATTTAAAGTTGGTATTGAGATTGATATATACACTGCTGTGCTGTGCTTAGTTGATCAGTGATGTCCGGCTCTTTGCAACCTCATGGTCTGTAGGCGCCAGGTTCCTCTGTCCATGGGGAATCTCCAGGCTAGAATACTGGAGTGGGTTGCCATGCCATCCTCCAGGGGATTGTCCCAACCCAGGTCTCTCATATGGCAGGGTGATTCTTTACTGTCCGAGCCACCAGGGAAGCCCAAGAATACTGAAGAGGGTAGCCTATCCCTTCTCCAGGATTTCTCTGTGTATCCCTTCTTCAGGGGATCTTCCTGACCCAGAAATTAAACAGGGGTCTCCTGCATTGTAGTGGATTCTTTCCCAACTGAGATACCAGGGAAGTCCTATATACATACTACGATACATCAAATAGATAACTAATAAAGACTTACTGCATAGCATAAGGAACTCCACTCTATAATTACCTCTATGGGAAAAGTAGATATCCTGGAATGTGAAGTCAAGTGGGCCTTAGAAAGCATCACTATGAACAAAGCTACTGGAGGTGATAGCATTCCAATTGAGCTATTTCCAATCCTGAAGGATGATGCTGTGAAAGCGCTGCACTCAATATGCCAGCAAATTTGGAAAACTCAGCAGTGGCCACAGGACTGGAAAAGGTCAGTTTTCATTCCAATCCCAAGAAAGGCAATGCCAAAGAATGCTCAAACTACCGCACAATTGCGCTCGTCTCACATGCTAGTAAAGTTATGCTCAAAATTCTCCAAGCCAGGCTCCAGCAATACGTGAACTGTGAACTTCCTGATGTTCAAGTTGGTTTTAGAAAAGGCAGAGGAACTAGAGATCAAATTGCCAACATCTGCTGGATCATGGAAAAAGCAAGAGAGTTCCAGGAAAACATCTATTTCTGTTTTATTGACTATGCCAAAGCCTTTGACTGTGTGGATCACAATAAACTGTGGAAAATTCTGAGAGGGATGGGAATACCAGACCACCTAACCTGCCTCTTGAGAAATCCGTATGCAGGTCAGGAAGCAACAGTTAGAACTGGACATGGAACAACATACTGGTTCCAAATAGGAAAAGGAGTATGTCAAGGCTGTATATTGTCACCCTGCTTATTTAACTTCTATGCAGAGAACATCATGAGAAACGCTGGACTGGAAGAAACACAAGCTGGAATCAAGATTGCCGGGAGAAATATCAATAGCCTCAGATATGCAGATGACACCACCCTTATGGCAGAAAGTGAAGAAGAACTAAAAAGCCTCTTGATGAAAGTGAAAGAGGAGAGTGAAAAGGTTGGCTTAAAGCTCAACATTCAGAAAAGGAAGATCATGGCATCCAATCCCATCACTTCATGGGAAATAGACAGGAAAACAGTGGAAACAGTGTCAGACTTTATTTTTGGGGGGTTCCAAAATCAGTGCAGATGGTGACTGCAGCCATGAAATTAAAAGATCCTTACTCCTTGGAAGAAAAGTTGTGATCAACCTAGATAGCATATTCAAAAGCAGAGACATTACTTTGCCGCCTAAGGTCCATCTAGTCAAGGCTATGGTTTTTCCTGTGGTCACGTATGGATGTGAGAGTTGGACTGTGAAGAAGGCTGAGCGCCAAAGAATTGATGCTTTTGAACTGTGGTGTTGGAGAAGACTCTTGAGAGTCCCTTGGACTGCAAGGAGATACAACCAGTCCATTCTGAAGGAGATCAGTCCTGGGTGTTCTTTGGAAGGAATGATGCTAAAACTTCAACTCCAGTACTTTGGCCACCTCATGTGAAGAGTTGTTGCAAAAGACTCTGATGATGCTGGGAAGGATTGGGGGCAGGAGGAAAAGGGGATGACAGAGGAGGAGATGGCTGGATGGCATCACTGACTCAATGGACATGAGTCTGAGTGAACTCTGGGAGTTGGTGTTGGACAGGGAGGCCTGGCATGCTGCGATTCCTGGGCTTGCAAAGAGTCGGACATGACTGAGGGACTGAACTGAACTGATGGGAAAAATATCCAAAATAAGAGTGGATATATGTGTATGTATAACTGATTCACTTTGTTGTACACCTGAAACTAACATAGTAAATCAACTATACTCTGATAAACTTAAAAAAAAAACTGGTGAAAAAGAGAAATAGGTGTAAATCTAACAAAATATGTTCAGCACTATGTGCACAGGAAACAATGCTGATGAAAGAAATAAAATAAGATGTAAATAAATAGACATTCTATGATTCTGGATTGGAAGACTGAGTGTAAAAATAATGTCTGTTCTACCCAAGTTGGTGTGTAAGTTTACCACAACTCTTGTCGAAACTCTATAAAACTTTTTGTAGATATAAGTAAAATTAATTTAACATTTATAAGGAAAAGAAAAGGAACTAATAGAAAACAAACTACTGGTTGCCAGAGGAGAGAGACGAAGGAGGGAGTGATTAGGTTAGGGGTATGGGAGTAAGTTATACAGTCTACCATGTATTGATCTTCCCTTGTAGCTCAATCAGTAAAGAATCTGCCTGCAATGCAGGAGACCTGGGTTCGAGTCCTGGGTTTGGAAGAACCCCTGGAGAAGGAAATGGCAACCAGCTCCAGTATTCTTGCTTGGAGAATCCCATGGACAGAGGAGCCTGGCAGGATATAGTCCATGTGGTCACAAGAGATGGACATGACTTAGTGACTAAACCACCACCACCATGTATAAAATAGGTAATCAACAGGGGTACATTGTACATCACAGGGAATTATAACCATTAATTTATAAAGACTTTTAATAGAATAGAGTCTATAAAATACTGAATCACTATACTGTATATTTGAAATTAATATAATATTGTAAATCAACTCTACTTCAGTTAAAAATAAGCTTGAAAAAAGAATAAAGTGGAAGGAATCAGTCCACCTAATTTCAATATTTATTATATAACTACAGTACAATAATAAACTGTGTAGTCCTGGTGGAGGGATACATGTACAGATCAATGGAATAGAACAGAGAGCTCACACAAATATGCTGAAAAGATTGTTGACAAAGATACAAAAGCAATTCAATGCTGGGGAAGATAGTCTTTTCAACAAATGGTAGTAGAGTAGTTGGACATCATTAGGGAGAAAAAAATGAACTTCAATCCAATTCTCACACTTCATACAAAAGCTCAAAATTGTTCATGAACTTAAATGTAAAAGCATTTAAGTCCTTTAAAAGAAAAAGGAAAATTTGGAGATTCCAGAGTTAGTAAAAAATGCTTAGCTTTGATGGAAAAACCACAGTACACAAAAGGAATGATTGATAAAACAGAATAAACAAAGAATGGGAGGAAATATTTTTAAACCACATATTCAACATTCATATACACAATATGTAATTATTTCAAAGCTCAACAATAAAAAATAATGTATCCAATTAGAAAATAAGCAGTTTAGGAACTATTTCATTAAAGAGGATATATTTACAATGACAGCTGAATATATGGAAATGGTCAACATCATTAACCATTAGGAGTATTCAAATTATAACCACGACGGGTTATCACAATATGCCTATCAGTTCAGTTCACTCATTCAATTGTGTCCGACTCTTTGAGACCTCATGAACCGCAGCATGCCAGGCCTCCCTGTCCATCACCAACTCCCAGAGTCCACCCAAACCCATGTCCATTGAGTCTGTGATGCCATCCAACCATCTCAACCTGTTGTCTCCTTCTCCTTCTGCCCTCAATCTTTCCCAGCATCGGGGTCTTTTCAAATGAGTCAGCTCTTTGCACCAGGTGGCCAAAGTATTGGAGTTTCAGCTTCAGCATCATTCCTTCCAATGAATAATCAGTACTGATCTCCTTTAGGATGGACTGGTCGGATCTCCTTGCAGTTCAAGGGACTCTCAAGAGTCTTCTCCAGCACCACTGTTCAAAAGCGTCTATTCTTCGGTGCTCAGCTTTCTTTATAGTCCAACTCTCACACCCATACATGACTACTGGGAAAACCATAGCCTTGACTAGACGAACCTTTGTTGACAAAGTAATGTCTCTGCCTTTTAATATGCTGTCTAGGTTGGTCAGAATGGCTAAAATAAGAAATAGTTGGATTACTCTCAACAGTTGTGATTGAACCCAGCTTCTGGTTCTACGGTCTTCTGGGTTTACCTTCTGGGAATTCTTTGAAGTCTTGCCTTTGAATTGTTATCTTCCTCTAGATATGCTTACTCAATATGGAGATACATGATTTTCTAGTTATAGCTAGAGGTGGAAAGTCAGTAGGCATCGTAGGTTGGTGTTGAATAAAATGAGTTTAAAGATATTGCTCCTCTCTGGAGACAATAGGCCATCTCAACCTGTATGCACATGTGGTTCTCGGTGAAATACTGTTTTTCCAGAAAACTGAGACCTAGCCATCTTTAAGCTTAGAAAGGCAGGCGAAAGCAAGAAATAATAAGTAAGACATAAAGTGAACTAGTTTCACAAATGTGAGGGAAATGGCAATTATGAACATACATTTTTTTTCCTTTATAATGGGAATGTATTTGCCATGAGGGGCTTTAATCTCATAAAAATGAGAGAACCACCAGCCTAAATTCCAAAAAGAAGGCATAAATAATATTGGGGGATCTTTGAACTCTGAAAGCTCCTAAAGATGGCATGGAAATATTGGCCAGCATGTATCTCCTTGAGATGGTAAGAATCATTTCAAGTTCTTGGTTTAGCTAATGTGCTTATAGGCAAGCCGATAAGCTGGCAGCTAGCAGACATGGGAAATCAAAGCATGAGCACAGTGCTTTCCCTTTCCTTATCCTGCATGAATCATGTCCTTTTGCTGCTGTTGCTACTACTGCCACCATTCCTGCCCCTGCCTCAGCTGGAAACCAGAAAGTTTAAACTTTGCCATCAGTGTGGCTTAGGGCTCAGACCAGGAGAAAAAGGGAAAAGTAGGCATGAGAGAGCCAGATATTATGGTGAGGCTGAGTCCTTAAATGCAGATTGAGACTATGAGTGGAATTCATTCAGAATCAAATGTTCCGATTTCTAACATCTTTATTCACCCCACCCCACCCCGTCATTTAATTTTGACTTCTGGGATGGTGATGTCTACCTTCTTGTGGATAGCTTTCTTCCTCCTCATCTTTGACTCTGTTCAGCCAATACTGCTAACGGTGCATGTGCAGGAGAAACAGAGAGATATTGAGATGCAGAAGTGTGTCTGGTCCTCCCACTTAGCACAGCTGTGACACACCTATAGGAGCTGAGTCCAGCTGTCAGTTAACTTAGTTTGCATTAGCAATAGGCACATATTATGATATTACCTTGATCCATACCTGTTTCAGATAAACTGGAGTCTTGTTTTTCACTTGCCTACACCTTTGATCCTTAACATATTACTACCCAACTTCATTCTTACAACAACTGGGTAAGGCAAGCAAGATAGACACTATCACCATTTTTCACAATGGAAAATTGAGGTGATTTGAAATGGTTCCATTTTACTTACTGTCCAATATCTGTACTGTTCTATGTTGTTTCTGCTGCCTGCTGTCTACATGGCTATTGTCTGTGTGACTACTTTGCTTTGAAGGTTGATACTAAATCCTTAAAAACCTAGAAAATAGGTATTGTTGGCCTCGATGTGCTTTTGTTGAGGCCAAAATGGATCAATCAAAATAACTCTTTAAACTTATCCCCAACCAATTTTTTTTTGGTCTGGGATTCGCAATTTTATTTTCTTGTCTATCTTTCTCATTAAGAGAAATTGTGAGATTAGGAAGGAAAATAACTTTGGGTAATAAATCAGAAAAAATTGAAATGACTGTTGACTGAGGGCTGACCTCACATTGATACTCTGTGGGGCATAGTCTTTCAGGCTTTGAAAATGGTACAATTTACTGAGGTTCTTAAAAAATAATCCTTCACATAACTATGCTGGCTGTGTCTGGAGCCAGATCAAAGTTCTATTTGGTTTGTGATAGAGCCTCCTGGGGGAGAAGTCAGTATTTTGGCTTGCATTTGTATTCTGGCTCCATCACTGATTTATCTATGACAGGTGAAATTGTTCAGTCTTTGTGCCTGGGTCTCCTCATACATAAGGTGAGGCTTGTAATAATATCTATCATAGGGTTGAGAGCCTCCAGGAGATAGTATATCTCAGTTATGTAGAACAATAACCATATACTCAATATGCATTAGCTATATTATTGCTGATTTTCCTTTCATCTGGCTGCTTGGAAAATATATACATTTTAAAGTTTTTTCTGAGCTTTTTAAATTAAGGGGACTAGTGTTCATGCTTTTATAGAAAAAAGTAATATTAGAGACCAGTCACTAGATGGATAAAGCAGTAGAAACCCAAAACTATGATCACAGTTTGTGTAGCAAAGAGTGGATTTTAGGCTAGTTAAGATTGTCTTGCTGTTGCTGCTGCTACTATGTCACTTCTCTCGTGTCTGACTCTGTGCAACCCTAAAAATGGCAGCCCACTAGGCTCCACTGTCCCTGGGATTATCCAGGCAAGAATACTGGAATGGGTTGCCATTTCCTTCTCCAATGCATGAAAGTGAAAGTGAAGTCGCTTAGTCATGCCCAACTCTTAGCGACTACATAGACTGCAGCCCACCAGGCTCCTCTGTCCATAGGATTTTCCAGGCAAGAGTACTGGAGTGGAATCTCCACACTGTTCTCCATAGTGGCTGTACTAGTTTGCATTCCCACCAACAGTGCAAGAGGGTCCCCTTTTCTCCACACCCTCTCCAGCATTTATTACTTGCAGACTTTTGGATTGCAGCCATTCTGACTGGCGTGAAATGGTACTTCATTGTGGTCTTAACTTGCATTTCTCTAATAATGAGTGATGTTGAGCATCTTTTCATGTGTTTGTTAGCCATCCGTATGTCTTCTTTGGAGAAATGTCTATTTAGTTCTTTGGCCCATGTTTTGATTGGGTCGTTTATTTTTCTGGAATTGAGCCGCATAAGTTGCTTGTGTATTTTTGAGATTAGTTGTTTATCAGTTGTTTCATTTGCTATTATTTTCTCCCGTTCAGAAGGCTGTCTTTTCACCTTGCTTATATTTTCCTTTGCTGTGCAGAAGCTTTTAATTTTAATTAGGTCCCATTTGTTTATTTTTGCTTTTATTTCCAGAATTCCGGGAGGTGGATCATAGAGGATCCTGCTGTGATTTATGTCTGAGAGTGTTTTGCCTATGTTCTCCTCTAGGAGTTTTATAGTTTCTGGTCTTACGTTTAGATCTTTAATCTATTTTGAGTTTATTTTTGTGTGTGGTGTTAGAAAGTGATCTAGTTTCATTCTTTTACAAGTGACCAGTTTTCCCAGCACCACTTGTTAAAGAGATTGTCTTTTCTCCATTGTATATTCTTGCCTCCTTTGTCAAAGATAAGGTGTCCATATGTGTGTAGATTTATCTCTGGGCTTTCTATTTTGTTCCATTGATCTATATTTCTGTCTTTGTGCCAGTACCATACTGTCTTGATGACTGTGGCTTTGTAGTAGAGCCTGAAGTCAGGCAAGTTGATTCCTCCAGTTCCATTAAAACTGCCTTATGACCCAGCAATCCCACTGCTGGGCATACACACTGAGGAAACCAGAATAGAAAGAGACACATGTACACCAATGTTCATCGCATCACTGTTTATAATAGCCAGGACATGGAAACAACCTAGATGTCCATCAGCAGATGAATGGATAAGAAAGCTGTGGTACATATACACAATGGAGTATTACTCAGCCATCAAAAAGAATACATTGAATCAGTTCTAATGAGATGGATGAAACTGGAGCCGATTATACAGAGTGAAGTAAGCCAGAAAGAAAAACACCAATACAGTATACTAACACATATATATGGAATTTAGACAGACGGTAATGATGACCCTGTATGGGAGACAGCAAAAGAGACACAGATGTGTACAGCAGACTTTTGGACTCTGAGGGAGAGGGAGAGGGTGGGATGATTTGGGAGAATGGCACTGAAACATGTATACTATCATGTAAGAAATGAATCGCCAGTCTATGTTTGATGCAGGATACAGGATGCTTGGGGCTGGTGCACGGGGATGATCCAGAGAGATGTTATGGGGTGGGAGGTGGGAGGGGGGTTCATGTTTGGGAACTCATGTACACCTGTGGTGGATTCATGTCAATGTATGGCAAAACCAATACAGTATTGTAAAGTAAAATAAAGTAAAAATATAGATAATAAATAAATAAATAAATAAATTTGTTCTGGAATCTAAAAAAAAAAAAGAGTGCCAGAGTGGGTTGCCATTGCCTTCTCCAAAGATTGTCTTGCTACTTATTAACTATGTGTTCTTTCTAATTAAATAAATTTTGACTATATATCTCTGTAAGATGGAGACAGTAACACTTCATCTCATCTTTTGTTGCTATAGTTCTCAGAAGTCATATTCAAGAAATGGTTCTGTGAGTGTCAAATTGTAAGAAGGTCATTTATTATGATTCATGTTTAGATAAAACTTAAGGGGTTTTAAGTGAAGAAATCTGCTTTCAAGAGCTGTTAAATGAGCCACGTAAGTTCTGACCTAGAGACTCTACTTCCTAAACTGCATGAGAATTAAATGTCTCTAATGACTCACTGAAATATTAAGACATTAATTTCTTGATTATAAATGAGTCACAAGCCATTTTATATTTGTTTTAATGTTTTAAAGTTACAAGCTCTTTTAATGTTTGTACTCTAGAAGACAGTTGTTGTTCACTCGCTCAGTTGTGCCTAACTCTTTGTGACCCCATGGACTACAGCATGCCAGGCTTCCCTGTCCATCACCATCTCCTGGAGTTTTCTCAAACACGTGTCCACTGAGTCGATGATGCCATCCAACCATCTCATCCTCTGTCATTCCCTTCTCCTCCTGCCTTCAATCTTTCCCCTCATCAGGGTCTTCTCCAATGAATCACTTCTTTGCATCAGGTGACCAAAGTATTGGAGCTTCAGCTTCAGCATCAGTCCTTCCAATAAATATTCAGTGTTGATTTCCTTTAGGATTGACTTGTTTGATCTCCTTGCTGTCCAAAGGACTCTTACAGAGTATATTTATTCAGAATGCTATTTTCAGTTTTTGCCTGGTTCCTATGACATCTGCCACAAGTGACTACAAAGGCTAGCAGTCTGTGATTGTCATGTTTGTTCCTCCCTCCCTCTTTTCATTCTTTCCTTTCTTGCTTTCTTTTAATGAGTAGCATTGAATAGCATGGAGGATGATTATTCCACTTTGAGGCTTTTCAGAAATTAATTTTCAATATTTCCATTTGGAAAATCAGCTCATTCATTAACAATTTATTTCAAAATATCTACTGTTATGTACTGATGGTGATAAAATGAAAGCATAAGATCTTTAAGCTTGAGAATTTGAGGCAGTTGGCAGTACAGAGTATTCTCACAACATTTATTGGACTTTTTTTGCAGATTATACATTCTTTTTATATGCACTATTTCATCATGTTATTACCTATTAATAATGTTGCTACCATACTTAATGAAATTCCAAGAAACAGGGACCTCTGATATATGACACCTAATGACAAAAGAAAGAAATGCAATAAAAATGGAAGAGCAGGACACTATGAAAAGATATAATAGAGGGATCTATTGTAGTGTTTGACAGGAGGAGGCTGAAGTGTTCATGGAAAGAATCGAGAAGGAATTAACTTCAAGATGATTTGTAGTGAAGCATATGGGGTTGGATTAGGGGAACATTGGTTTTGGATGGGGGGACCATTGCAGACAGAAGAAAGTTCAGCAACCAGGAGGTGACCGTGCATTTGACATATTTTGAGGACGGAAAGCACCCCAAAGAGCTAGAGTAGGGATGACAAAGCGGAAGAGTAGCCAGACTTTAAGTTGATGAAGTAGTCATGGGCCAGGCCATGAACAGTGTAAACGCTGCAATGTGTTTTAGACTGTACCTTAATTGTGATGGGAAATCATTAAGAGGTGTTGAGCGGAGGGATGACTTGATTTTAAAATATCACTCGTTGTAAAATACATTATTGTGTTTAGTCAATAAGTTGTGCTTAACTCTTTGCGACCTCATGGACTGTAGCCCGCCAGGCTCTGCTGTCCATGGGATTCTCCAGGCAAGAACACTGGGGTATGTTGCCATTTCCTTTAGCAGGGGATCTTCCCAACCCAGGGACTGAACTCACTTTTCCAGCTTGGCAAGCAAATTCTTTACCAGTGACCCATCTGGGAAGCCCTATAAACTATATATGTGCTGGTATGATATTGGAGGACCAAAGGAGCTGAGCTCTATTAATTTAGGGTAGAATCTGACCTTTGAATTGGGGAAATGGAGGGAGCTAAGAATTTCAAGTTGGATAATAGAGAATATAGAATTCTAAGTAAGAGAAATTCCAAGTGAAAAGATATTTAAAAGGGGGCATCAGTTCAATGTTGCTTCCAAGGAACAGATACAATGTGAGGTAAGGGTTTATAGTGACCCATCCATTTCTGGCCTTGGCAGGTGACAGTTTTAAGATCATATGAATGGTAAGGCAGAGGGTTAGAGTTAGTACAAAGTACTTCTTGTATTTCTTGGCATTAGAATAGCAGTGTAATGGCCTTGATCTTGAAAATGGGATCTATCAGATACTTTGCTTTAAGAATCTTAAGAAGAAAGATTGGCTGAATGGGGCAAAATAATACAAACATTTATAACAATAAAAAAGACAATAGAGGAGATCTAGAAATAGAGGAAAGATTTTTAAATTAGACTTAAGATACCCTAGCCACAAGTAAAGAATGATCAGTTGAACTGCATTAAAAGTAGAAGTTTATGTCCATCAAAAGTCATCATTTATGAGTCCAAAGGAAAGCCACTCAATGGGAAAAGATAGTTATAACACATAAGCTGACAAAGGACTTGCATTCAAATATGTAAAGAATGGTTATAAATCAATAAGGAGAAGGGCCAACTCAACACAAAAATAAGAGACTCTTCTCTTGCTAAATTGTTTTCATACAACTCATTTATCTGCAATGTTTCATTGTGTGACTTCTCCATAATTATTTAATATTGATGACTATTTGGGTAATCTACAGTATTGGACTATTAACAACTCTATCAGCATTCTTATATATGTATATCTTTTTGCATAGATAAGTACATGTTTATAAGTTGTGAATCTAGTAGTGGAACTTCATAAAAAAGGGTTCATTGAATGTATTAAAAATTCCAAATATTATTTGTAAAGAGGGAAATAAAAATTAAATCATATGAGCTTTCATTCTATACTAAAATTGAGAAGATCCAAAGTACTATGTATGAAAAAAAGTTGATGCAAGGATAATTGTCAGGAAAGAAATTGTGATATTCTATTAGTGGGAGTTTAAATGGTTGCAATGATTTTGGAAATGAGCTTTGCATAATCTACTAAAATGTTGATAGTACACATATCTTTTGCTTCTGGCTGGGGGAGTGGTTGGAAGGGGCACTAACGTAGTACTGGAAATACTCTGTTCCTTAGTAGTTAGTGGTTACAAAGGTATTCATTCTGTCTCAATTCACTTATATATTTATGTTTTGTGTAATTTTCTGAATGTATTATACTTAAGCAGTTTTAAAATATGACAATAATTTGCCTTATAAGATAATTTTCCACAGTGTGCCATTCATTTGCATTTCCAGATTATATGTGGCTTCTAATTTATATACAGATTAGTTGGCTAGCTGAACCATAAGTTCCATAGCTGAAGTCTCCTCCATATTGGGTTTTTGGCCAAAAGAGTCTATGTTACAGAAAAACCCAAACCAACATTTTGGTCAACCCAATACCAATATATCCCTTTGGAAGGATTAATTAAGGAATATGAAATACTAGCATTGTTTGGGAAAAATCTAATAAAAATTATATCAACCCTTTAATGTTACACAGGCTAACCCCAAAACATTTAATTTATTTATTCCTAAATGGCTTGATATTAGTCAGTTTACATTTATTGGACTTGCTATTTGTTTCAGACAACTAAGACATCTTTAAAAAAATATGAAAGCTATTATTCCGTTATTTGGTAGACAGGGTTTTTTTTCAAGAGTGATTTCCATAAATGAAAAAATGGGAACTTGTTTTGACTGGTGCAAACACTGCAAATTTGGGAATTAGATAATCTAAATGGCAGCCCACTCCAGTATTCTTGCCCAGGAAATCCCATAAACAGTGGAGCCTGGCGGGATACATTCCATAGCACTGCAAAGAGTCGGACATGACTGAGCACACACACACACACGCACACGCACACACACCCCACACACAAACACACACCCACAGATCCTTTAATTTAAAAATTCTATAATTACTTCTTATGATATTGGAAAGTGAGGCAGATAAATGTATATGAAAGGTATGGTAAAATAAACCTTTTTTATCAAGAGATTGATCACCAAATGAAGGCAAGGAAAATCATGTAATTTGCAAGCCATATTTCCATGAACATAATTGGAAAACTGAATGCCTGTCAATTCATTTAGCAAATTCCTTCTTAAAAATGCAAAGTCTATACATTTCCTGAAATTTAGAAGTATCCTGAAAAAACTTAACAAAATTTGCATGCATTTCAGGAAAGCTGTTGCTTAACTTGCAAGAAAATTCCTCTAGGTTAGCAAGAAGAGAAGTAAAAAAAAAACAAAAACAAAAGACCCCCAGTAAAAAAACTCCTCTGAAACAAAGAAATTAACAGAAAGTGAAGAGTTAGACAAAATCCTTCCATATCACGTGATTTTCTGTCGCTTTATTAATGTTTTTAATCACTTTTCCCTGAGGCATCTTAACTGGTGGCACCGCCTTTCAGTGTTAATATTCACACTCAAGGAGTCTCTTCTTAGTTTCCTGTTGTGTGAATGACAGCTTGAAAAAGAAAGAATAACAGTGAGAGCTAGCGTGAGAGAAGAGAAACATGAAAAAAAGGAGTAACTGAGATCTCATTTGTTTCACTTTGTAGTAAATAGGACATTTTAAACAGTTTTATGAAACAACTAAAAATTTAACCAACTGGATGTGAAATATAAACTGACAAGTTCCCCCTCCTCACTTTTATAGCAGTGACCAAATCATAAATTTTAATCATGACTGAATAAAAACAGGTATTCATTTTTGTGTATCTGTGTGTGTTGGGGGGGTTTAATGTATTAGTTGGTAAATTTCAAGAAAGTGGGAATCATGTCTTATCTAGTCAATCTTTAATCTCTACAATATGGTAACAGTGATTTGCCGATCATAGACTCTCAATAATTATATATAATCACATCTAGTCTATGAACACTGATTTCTAGTTGTTTGTTCCAAGAAAGGGTGATTAATAGTTGAAGCAGGAAGTGGCAACTGGTCCCATCACTTCATGGGAAATAGATGGGGAAACAATGGAAACAGTGTCGGACTTTATTTTGGGGGGCTCTAAAATCACTGTAGATGGTGATTGCAGCAATGAAATTAAAAGACGCTTACTCCTTGGAGGGAAAGTTATGACCAACCTAGATCGCATATTCAAAAGCAGAGACATTACTTTGCCAACAAAGGTCAGTCTAGTCAAGGCTATGGTTTTTCCAGTGGTCATGTATGGATGTGAAATTTTGACTGTGAAGAAAGCTGAGCACCGAAGAATTGATGCTTTTGAACTGTGATTGGAGAAGACTCCTGAGAGTCCCTTGAACTGCAAGGAGATCCAACCAGTCCATTCTAAAGGAGATCAGTCCTGGGTGTTCATTGGAGGACAGATGCTAAAGCTGAAACTCCAATACTTTGGCCACCTCATGCAAAGAGTTGATTGATTGGAAAAGACTCTGAAGCTGGGAGAGATTGGGGGCAGGAGGAGAAGGGGAACGACAGGGGATGAGATGGCTGGATGGCATCACCGACTTGATGGACATGAGTTTGAGTGAACTCCGGGAGTTGGTGATGGACAGGGAGGCCTGGTGTGCTGCAATTCAAGGGATTGCAAAGAGTCAGACATGACTGAGCGACTGAACTGAACTGAAATGAACTGAATGTTTGCTAATGCTCAAAAAACAGTGAATGGTACTGAAACTTAATCTCCTATTAAGATCAATTTGCTATATGAGTGAGACAAATTGAAGTCAGAGAGGTAAACAACATTTTTAAGAAATCCTCTAGTGAACTGAAAGGAAAAGGAATTAAAGCTCAAAGAAGATGATCTGTGAACAAATGGTATGTTTTATTCCCAGATAAAAACATGCTGTAATTATACAATTGTTGTTCATAAAACTTGGCATATACATACATATATATTATTCCCTGTTCTCTGAATGGAATACCTATGTGGGTGCCTGTTAACTCACTTCAGTTGTGCCTGACTCTTTGTGACCTCATAGACTATAACCCTCCAGGCTCCTAGGTCCATAGGGATTTTCTAGGCATGAATACTGGAATGAGTTGCTGTGTCCTCCTCCAGGGAATCTTCTGGACCTAGGGATCCAACCTGACTCTCTTAAGTCTCCTGGATTGGCAGGAGAGTTCCTTGCCACTAGCACTACCTGGGAAGCAAATACCTGTAATGCAATCAGAAACACAACATAATTATTTTATTGTTTCCTTAATTCATATACATTGCAGATGTTTCGGTGAGTTAAAGACAATGTACCTCATTTCCAAAGGAACATGTACAGTAGTTTTTCATGTGACAATAACATAGCGTTATAAAACTGCTAAGTTGTTTTCATTTTTTATTCAGTTTACTATTTAGTTGTTTATTCAATTCATCCAAGTAGCAATGATCACCTAGTGTCTAGAGGTAGATTTAGAAGGAAGTATCTTCCTGTCTACTCAAATGAATAGAAAAAAAGTATAGCTAAAATAGCTCTCTCCTGTCTAGATGGGGAGGAATATGGGCACCCCTAGCCCAGGCAGAGTTTGAGCTATAGAAATTATAGTTCCTGGTAAAGTGAGGTGCATGGAGAAGGGGCTTGCCTCTGCTCTGGTGGCGAGGTCCACCACCTTGTTCATTTAAAGGGAAGATGGAAGCTCTTTTTAGAGTTTCAGGCATTGCAGCAGCATGAAAACAAAAGCGCATACCTGACAATTTCAGGAAGTCCCAAGGACCGTAGGACAATTTTTTTAAACATAGTCAACTCTTTTGGGGAATAGTCTGCAATTATGGACTGTCTCTCTTCCCCATGCTTATGCAAGCCATTAATATTTCGAAAAGTTATTCCTAACAGCCAATCACTTCTTAAAAGTTAAAATATAGAGATTGTGCCTACATTCCCCCACCTGCACCGTCATGAAGGAGCACCACCTTGATTATTAATGCAGGTGCAAAAGACATCACCTATCTGGGGAAATAATCCATGAGGTCCATAACTGCTAGACATTGCTGAATTTTTTCTATTCTTTGGATTTCTTCACAGTACATATCTGGAAATAATTCAGAGCTGGCATCCAGGTACTATCAACTGAATTGCATTTGCTGAAGATTCATTTCTCGCAATTGCAAAATGAAGCCTTTGAGAAAATGATAATGGGTTTGGGATAATTTAGTCTACTAAAGAGAAAATCTGCTCTTCAAATATTTTCATAATATTTTGTCCTCTTTATACATCCATGATTTCCCATTTATTTGCAAAGGAATAAAACCTATAAAGAAAATTTTGGTAACACTTTATCCAGGAAACAAATTACCAATAAAATAAGGCATTTGTTGGGAAATCCCTGGTTCCATGAAATAGAATCATTCCCAGGATCTCTATCAACTTACCTTGCTCAAGTTTTACCTTTGATAAATACCTGATGATCACATATGTGCATATACTGAGTGAGCCTAATTAGAGAAATACTTTCTATATAATAGTCCTTCAGTTTGTAACAGCCTCAATTTAATTTTCTACAGTCCATGCTTCAGAGGCCTCCTCTGTACCCCTACAGACCTGAATGATACCTTGCATAGAGCAATAGTCAAGAAACATTTCTTAAACAATATCTCACTTCCCCTGAAAATGAAAGCAAATATTTGATCTCTAAGTTATCAGGTTTTCAACCAGAGGCAAAATGGAATATCATCATCAAAGTAGAGATGACTAACAATAATATTTTCTTTTAGTTGTTCATAGTTTGCTCATTGATTGTTATATAAATCTGCTTTGTAGAGAGATTTATGATAATTCATAAAAAAATTTAACATCGAATATTTTCTAACAGTTCCCTTGTTTTCTTCCATACAAAGATTTTTCTCTTTTGGCGTCTAAAATGTTATAAATCTATTGGAGTTGAGAGGGATATGAAACATTTATACACAAATGTTCTATTCCTGCGATATTCTCTATAATGGAGAGAACTTGCCATGAGTAGAAGCCAGGACTGCCAGTACTTGAAGGGAATGCTACTGTCAGTGAAAGCTTATATTGGTTTTCTTTCATGGGTTCATGGACTTTGCTATCTGTTATGTGAGTTCAAACTCTCAATGAGATTTGCATGTCCTGAAGAAGGCTGAGCACCGAAGAATTGATGCTTTTGAACTGTGGTGTTGGAGAAGATTCTTGAGAGTCCCTTGGACTGCAAGGAGATCCAACCAGTCCATTCTGAAGGAGGTCAGCCCTGGGATTTCTTTGGAAGGAATGATGCTAAAGCTGAAGCTCCATTACTTTGGCCACCTCATGAGAAGAGTTGACTCACTGGAAAAGACTCTGATGTTGGGAGAGATTGGGGGCAGGAGGAGAAGGGGATGACAGAGGATGAGATGGCTGGATGGCATCACGGACTCGATGGACATGAGTCTGAGTGAACTCCAGAAGATGGTGATGGACAGGGAGGCCTGGCGTGCTGTGATTCATGGGGTAGCAAAGAGTCAGACATGACTGAGCAACTGAACTGAACTGAACTGAACTGAAGTGCCCCAAAAAACCAGATGCTGCAAATTATTAAAAACTTCCTGAAGAATATATTTTCAAGCTATATATCAGCACATATTAATTAAATAAAAATATTTTGTCATTAAGATTTTAATCTTGTGTTTTGCAACCATAAAGTTTAACTCACTAGAACAATTTGTAGTAAGGGCATCTAAGAGCAGACATAGAATTTACCTAGCTAAAAGAGCTCAGAAAAAAATTAGTAGCCTAAAATCTCTGTTTCTTGGGCTGAAGTATGACTTGGCTTTTGCATTTTGCAATGTTAAATATGATTCTCATTTTTGGGCAAGAAAAACATGATTTCATAAGCAAACTTGGAATTTCAGTGGATGATGATTTTCCTTTCTCTTTCCTTTTGAGTCACAATTTCACATGAGCAATGTCAAAGTAGTCCTGGTTTCTGCTGAAAATACCATGTCAGGACTTGCCACATTCCTTGTCTGATTTGCATGGTAATATGAACTATGCTTCTGGTATCTTTGAATTTCTCTCCTCAGCTCCTGATGATGCTAGACAATATACTTAATTGAGTATATTGTTGAGTAGCCTAGATCAGGAGAGTAACCAGACAATCTGCCTTATCCTAAGTAGCAGATGGGATTACTGTGGCTGTTTGATATTAGAATTTGGTAACCTGGTTCAGTAGCTCAAATTAAGTAATTTGGCCTATAAGCCCATTTCCAACAAAGACGTTAGCAGGGAGCCTTTTAATAAATTGAAAGGAGCTCCCTGGATATTTCCATACCCTGTCATGATTTTTTACCCAATTACCTCAGTGTTAAGGAACTGTGTATAAGCATTGTTGCCTTATTTGTCAAATTTCAGGGTAAAGGAACTTGCATACTATATCAACCTGTACCACTTGCCCTTTGCAGCCAGTTGAGGATCCAAATCACTTCACAAGACAGTTTCACTTGTGCTGCATCCATTAAGCATCCACATCCCTGTAATATCAGAGCTCCCAGCCTCCACAGCCAGATGCCCTGCTGTATGCTGCTTGCTTTGGGAATGAACCACTCACTTTATCTTCAGTTCAGTTCAGTTCATTCACTCAGTCACGTCCAACTCTTTGCTACCCCATGAATTGCAGCACACCAGGCCTTCCTGTCCATCACCAACTCCTGGAGTTCACTCAGACTCACATCCATCAAGTCGGTGATGCCATCCAGCCATCTCATCCTCTGCCGTCCCCTTCTCCTCCTGCCCCCAATCCCTCCCAACATCAGAGTCTTTTCCAGTGAGTCAACTCTTCGCACGAGGTGGCCAAAGTATTGGAGTTTCAGCTTCAGCATCAGTCCTTCCAAAGAACACCCTGGGTTGATCTCCTTCAGAATGGACTGGTTGGATCTCCTTGCAGTTCAAGGGACTCTCAGGAGTCTTCTCCAACACCACAGTTCAAAAGCATCAATTATTCAGCGCCCAGTTTTCTTCACAGTCCAACTCTCACATTCATACATGACCACTAGAAAAACCATAGCCTGGACTAGACGGACATTTGTTGGCAAAGTAATGTCTCTGTTTTGAATATGATATCTAGGTTGGTCATAACTTTCTTTCCAAGGAGTAAGTGTCTTTTAATTTCATTGCTGCAGTCACCATCTGCAGTGATTTTGGATTACTGTGGCATAAATTGTATTCATACATGCTTCCCTGCTAATAGTTGGTAAGCTGTTTTCCAGAAGAATTGCTGACATTGTAGGCTTATGGAATGGGATGAGTTGTATGAGTGGCTGCATAACAACCTGAGAGATACAATAGAAAAGTCCATGATCTGAGGAGCAGTAGACCAGGAGTCTGCTCTCAAATAAGCTCTTTGAGGAGGAGCAGCATGGCTAACAAAAACTAGCTAAGATTTACAATACACCAGGCTTGAAGCTAAGCACTTTTAATACAATATTCTGATTAATCCTTGCAGCAGACTAATAAGGTATATGCTGTCATCCTCATTTTACAAAGGAAAAATAGGAAACTTGCTGCTGTTCAGTCAGTCAGTCATGTCCGACTCTTTGTGACCCCATGGACTGCAGCACTCCAGGCTTTCCTGCCCTTCACCATCTCCTGGACTTTGCTTAAACTCATATCCATTGAACCAGTGATACCATCCAACCATCTCATTCTCTTTTATCCCCTTCTTCTCCTGCCTTCAATATTTCCAATGAGCCAGCTTTTCCCATCAAGTGACCAAAGTATTGGAGCTTCAGTTTCGGCTTTGCTACTTTCTTCTATTTCTTTGCATATTCTCTGTATATAATCCAGAGTCAATCTAAAGGCATTCAATTCCAATCAATTGAATAGTGTTTATTAAAGACTCATTTCAAACAATTGCAACAAAAAGCCTATGGGAAATGATAAAGGATCTGGAATAATATCATCCATTGAAGAGAATGTGTGCTCTTAAAATGTTCTCATATTTATTTTGTCCTTTTTATGCACTAGTAATTTCTCATTTACTTCATAGAAATATAGCATATTAAGACATTTCAGTAACTTCTTTCTCTGTCTAGAGTGGTTTTATGTTAATGTTTTTCAAATAGATACAGGTTTAATGCCCAACTATTCTCCATTTCTATTGCTGACAGAATAAAAGGAAATAGACCTAAAATTATACCATGAGATATTTAGATTACATATGAAAAGAGGATTTCCTTGGTAATGCAGTGGTAATGAACCCATCTGCAAGAGAATGTAGCTTCAATTCTTGGATCAGGAAGATTCCCTGGAGCCAGAAATGGCAACCCACTCCAGTATTACTACGTGGGAATTCCCGTGGACAGAGGAGCCTGGTGGGCCATAGTTCATGGGGTTGCAAAAGGGTCAGACACGACTTAGTGACTAAAAAAAACAGTAAGAATAGATCTGCTGAAAGTGATATTAATGAAAAAGTAGATTGGCAGATTGATGGTGAGGATGCAGTGATCCTTTTGAATTCCATGTAGTCAGACAGAGCACGAGCCTGAACAACATGACTTGACACAGCTTGGTCAGCCTCGTGGTTCTCGGCTCCTCTGGGCTCTCTCCACATGTCAGATGGGCCACTGAGGAAACAATTGACAACTCACTACTACCTGGGGCGTGTCTTCTTTAGATCATGTACTTTGCCTGTGCTCCGCATAAGGGAAATCATGGGAAACAAGGTACGCTTAGTTCTTGCCTTCACAGAGCTGACAGTATAGTGTGGCATTCAGGTGGAAGTAATCATTTTCCATAAAATTTCACAATAATTGAAGACAAATTATATAAAATAGCAAAAGTTGGTTGTTATCACCATATTTTTAGTTACAACCATAATAAAATAAGCTCTTCATGACTGACCAATGATGTGTTTCCATCAAGAATCTTCTGTGTCAGGTCAAAAGAAACTTCACACTTACTGGAGTATCAAAAGTCACATAATTAGGATTTGGAAATCTCTCCAGTTTTGACTTTATAACTATAAAATGCTCTTACACTGGCAAGGGTGGAGAGAGGATAGCCCATATCAAAATGAATTTGCCCCTCGACGTATTTTGGCAAGGCAAAGACATATTTCTTAAGAGAATATTATTTTGAAAGATGGCCCTCTCTATGATACAATCAATATTGTTAATTAGAATTAACTATTAATTCTAATTAACCAAAATTGCCTACCTCATTAGTTTGTAGTTCATATGTGTTTCTAGATACAGGCTGATTTAGTGAATGTAAACCTACTCTCAATGTAGGGGATAGAGATACTTATTTAAAAAATGCTAACTCTGGCACTCCAGTTTTGAGTTGTCTTTGCTCTTGATGAATGAACAATTTTGTTTGTATATATGTTATTTTAAAATAATAAATTATGTAAGCATTCATTCTAAATGTGTAAACATTGGATTTTGCAAAATTGAATTATTAAATGCTGGAACCATTTGATTACTAAAAATTGGTACCATCATCAATGCTAGATTCTAATATACTTTTGAATGAATACTTTTCATTCTAAATGATCGGTCAAAAGCCTTGTTTATATTTCCATGGCCTACCATTTGTTAAACAGGGTCTTAGAGTGTATTGAATCAACTTGTCTATTTTGGGGAATATATGTAGGGATATATTTAGATAGTAAAACACAAGGGTCTTATTTGTTTTTAATCAGTGAAGTGAAGCCTAATAGGGATAGTCATATGCTAGGAATAAAAGACAACACAGTATCTCTGTGGATCATTTGAAGGTCATGTATAAAAGACATTCCCTATATGGTGGAAATGTGAGAATGAGGGGGAAAAGAAGTATTAGCTTGCACTGAACATCTGCTTTTTACCAGGAATAGTGCTTTGCACTTTGGGAACAGGATCTCATTTAATCCTCATAAAATCCAGGATTAGGAGGTGAAGTTAGCCTCATTTTGTATTTATAAAACAAAAACTTCTGGTTTGGAGTTTAAGTTTTCCAAAATTGTATGGTTATTAAATTATAATTTAAAATGATAACCTGCTGACTCTAGATAACTGCTTTTCTTTTTATTTTTAAGACAATGACATTCTTTTTTTATTTTTTTTTATTTTTTAAATTTTAAAATCTTTAATTCTTACATGCGTTCCCAAACATGAACCCCCCTCCCACCTCCCTACCCATAACATCTCTCTGGGTCATCCCCATGCACCAGCTCCAAGCATGCTGTATCCTGCGTCAGACATAGACTGGCGATTCAATTCTTACATGATAGTATACATGTTAGAATGTCATTCTCCCAAATCATCCCACCCTCTCCCTCCCTCTGAGTCCAAAAGTCCATTATACACATCTGTGTCTCTTTCCCTGTCTTGCATACAGGGTTGTCATTGCCATCTTCCTAAATTCCATATATATGTGTTAGTAACAAGCTTAAAATCAAAGAGTATAGGGTTTTTTGTTTTGTTTTGTTTTTGCATCTAGCCAAGAAAGAGAACCATGAATGGGACTACTGAATCTCCTCGTGTATGGATATACATTTATCATTTATGAATGCCTAATATGTGCTCCCCTGGTGGCTCAGACGGTAAAGCGTCTGCCCACAGGGCAGGAGACCGGGGTTCGATCCCTGTGTAGGGAAGATCCCCTGGAGAAGGAAATGGCAAGCCACTCCAGTTTTCTTGCCTGGAGAATCCCATGGACAGCAGAGCTGGCGGGCCACAGTCCATTGGGTCACAAAGAGTCAGACACAACTGAGTGACTAAGCACTTTATATATATTTATTCAATTTACAAACACTAGTATTCAGAGACATGCAAATTAATGCAAAAAGAGAAAAGGGTATCTAAAAATAATATCTCTTCTATATTAATAGATTTCTGTAAAATATGGAACTTCCTATTTTTTAAAAAGTGTTTAAAATATTTGAAACTTAGAATCCTGAATGCAGTCCTATGCTTGCACTGAAACAAAATTATGCTTTTCAGTAAGCTTTGTTCGCTCCCTCAATATTGATGAGAATAGCCAGTCTCTGATTATATAAATAAGAAGATAGGCTGGACTGAATTTTAGTAGTTCACTATCTTGTTCAGAATTAGTAGAAACAAAGAAAAATCAATTAGACAGTGTTGACACCCAGCCAAAGAAGAGTATTTAGGAAGTTCTGACTCAGATGTGGCTGTCAATTTTAACAGCTTCTATGGAGAGTAGGCATAACAGGCTATAATGGCTATTGTGTGGAGAACTTGCAATATTGACAGAAATAAACATTAAAAATGATGAAAATTGACATTTTACAGAGAAATTAAAGCATAGTGATTTTTAAATATATGTATATATTCAGGACCAGTCTGAGATAATGTTGGAACAAAGGCACTGAATTCTGCCCTATCGATTACCTATTCAATCAGAAGACTGAAAAGAGCAGCAGAGAATTGTTAAGTACCAATGTCGCATTGATCATATTTGTCTGCAACCCAGATCTCTTACAGAAGAAGGATTCCAAAAAGGAAGCGAAAATTGTTCTCAGATAAGATGAGAAGATGATAACAGTAATCATATAGTTATGGCTTTTCTTGCATGGCTTCTGACCATGGCTTTGGGTACTTAAGCTGCTAGTTCAGTTCAGTCACTCAGTCGTGTCCGACTCTTTGCGACCCCATGAATTGCAGCATGCCAGGCCTCCCTGTCCATCACCAACTCCCGGAGTTCACTCAGACTCACATCCATCGAGTCAGTGATGCCATCCAGCCATCTCATCCTCGGTCGTCCCCTTCTCCTCCTGCCCCCAATCCCTCCCAGCATCAAAGTCTTTTCCAATCAGTTAACACTTCTCATGAGGTGGCCAAAGTACTGGAGTTTCAGCTTTAGCATCATTCCTTTCAAAGAAATCCTAGGGCTGATCTCCTTCAGAATGGATTGGTTGGATCTCAAGACAGATAATTAGGTGAACAATTGGTTTGCATGGTACTGCTGCTGCTAAGTTGCTTTAGTCATGTCCGACTCTGTGTGACCCCATTGACGGCAGCTCCATCTTACTTCATCTTTATTTTGTATTTTCTTTAAATGTAAAAGAATTTAGGAAATTTGGCATTATTTATGAATTTGCTAAAAGCCTGGTTCTTGAATGCTGAAGATGTTTAAAGTTGACTATTAAACATTCTATTAAACATAGAATACAGTTGGATACTCTGTAAGAGAGATAATGAAGATGGCTTAAGAAAAGGTTGCAGATTTATGAACAGCCATTATAAGGAGTGTGGTTACCAGCTGTTCTACATGTCCAGAGAGACTTGTGCAAGAAGTCCTTAATTGCAAGGGTAATTAAACACAGAAAAAAGTTGCTGAAGGCATGGCTGTTGTAATTTCCTTTTGGGGAGTGATTTCTGTAATAAGGTGGTTCTCTTTAGGGGGGTTGCTTGGAAACAAGAGGATGATCTATATGACCTCTTCGAGATCTCTTATGGCCCAACAATCCCATCTTGAAGTGAGCTCTATGAAGTATAACCTCAAAGAGCCACTGCTTCAGTAAATGTTTTCAGTGATAGAAATGCTAATTGAAGTAAAGACATTTTTATAAAAAATAACAGTGGAAAAATGTTTAGAAAAGCAGGTTGTGGCAGGTTCACAAATACAGTTTGGTACTGTTGTTTAAAATGAGGTTGAGAATCTAAGCTGTATAAATAGGAGAATTATCACAGAGACTGTGAGACAGTTCTCTATACTTAGCAGACATCAGGCTTTTGTTGTACTGTTATGACAGTTGAGGGTCTCAAAATCCTCACCTAAAATTGGGAGACTTGGAGTAGCTCCAGCAGAATGAAGAAACAAAGATGAGTGTTTGTACAGAGCTTCTTGCACAGTGAAAAAGAAAAGGGGAAATGAAATTTGAAATGGGAAATGACTTTATTTGCTTTGTAGTTTCTTTGTTAGACATCTTTTTTGCTACCTACATTTCAAAAATAAAGCTGTATGGGATTTAAGCGTGCTGTGGTCCATGGGGTCACAGAGTCTCACAGGAAAAACTACAACGATGGGATTGAAAATTGAGGTGAGTCCTATGGATTTGAGTACCTTAAGATGAATTAAATCATATCTGTCTATCTAGTCATTAATTTTCTGTTCCTGTGTTGTCTTTTCTGTGCTGCTTTTGTCATTTTCTTCTTTCCTGGCCAATCACATCTTCTGATAAGGCTTTGATTCCCATTTGTAATCTTCCTCCTCAGTGTGATAGGCAGAAGTCTAAGAGAGCCTTGAAGGCTCTTGCCTTCCAATGAATGCACCCTGCACAATCTCCTCTTCATGTGCATTCTATGAAATATCAGTCTATAATCACATTACCTTGTAAGGCAGAAGGGATTTTGCTGTTATAATTAAGTTCCCTAATCAGTTGAGTTAATGAAAAGGAGATCATTCTGGGTGAGCTTGAGATAACAGTATGTTAAAAGGAAGGAGATATTCAAAGCAGCAGCAAACACCTTCCTGCTGGCTGTGAAGGAATAAACTGTTCTAGGAGCTGACAGCATCCTCCAATTGACAGCAAGAAAATGGAGACCTCAGTCTTACAGCCACCAGAAAATGAATTCTTCTATTAACCCAAGAAAATCTGTGAGTGGATTTTTTCCTAGTCAGTTAGCAGGTACCTTAATTTCAGCCTTTTGAGAGTCCAAGCAGATGACCTAACTAAAATAGACCAGACTCTCGCAGAAACTGTGAGATAACACATTTGTGTTAAGGGCCACCTCATGCGAAGAGTTGACTCATTGGAAAAGACTCTGATGCTGAGGGGTATTGGGGGCAGGTGGAGAAGGGGATGACAGAGGATGAGATGGCTGGATGGCATCACCGACTCGATGGACGTGAGTCTGAGTGAACTCCAGGAGTTGATGATGGACAGGGAGGCCTGGCGTGCTGCGATTCATGGGGTCGCAAAGAGTCGGACATGACTGAGCGACTGAACTGAACTGAAGATGCTAAAGTGTGCTAATGTGTTACCCAGCAATATAAAATTACTACACTGAGCATGGCCCACCTTGAATGCTTTCTCATTTGGAGTGGTACATTTGGCCACATATCGATCAGCTCCTACTTCCCTTCATTCCTCTATTTTTCAGTGAGAACTGTTGATTTTAATTTATAAATTAGTCTAGAGCAACTGGTCACAACCTTCCAGATCACGCTCCTTTACTTCTCTTGAGTTACTGTGGTCATATCCTACTCAGTCTCCCTACCTCCAGTCTTGCTTCCCCCTAATACTGTTGTGTCTGGGCTGTCAGAGTAAACATCCTGAAATAAATATCTGTTGACAGCTTGCTGTTGCATAATATCCTATATGAACTTTGTGCTTCAACTTTTTTCCATAACACCTTTTAGGACTGGTTCCGGACTGTCCTTCTCATCTCAGAAACTCCAAACATTTTCAGGACATCTACTTCCACCCATAAGTCTCTGAACAAGTAAGTAGCTCTTTTACAATATTTTTCTTCACACTCTTTATATGGACTGAAATTTTCATTGCTTGGATAGTTCCTGCTCCTGCTATGTTACTTCAGTCGTGTCCAACTCTGTCAGACCCCACAGACAGCAGCCCACCAGGTTCCTCCATCCCTGAGATTCTCCAGGGAAGAACACTGGAGTGGGTTGCCATTTCCTTCTCCAACGCATGCATCCATGCTAAGTCACTTCAGTCATGTGCAACCTTGTGCGACCCTATGGACAGCAGCCCTCCAGGCTCCTCTGTCCACAGGATTCTCCAGGCAAGAATACTGGAGTGGGTCATCATTTGCTTCTCCCTGGCTAGTCCCTACTCCATTTTCAATAGACAAGTAAAATATCACCACTTTGGGAAATGCTTCCTTGATTCCCACATTCATTCAATATGCCCTTTTCTATGCCTGCTGCATAGTCTCTTCTATATTTTAGTTGTGGAGCTCTTTGGCTAGCCTATTCACTTGATTGAGAAATCCTTGAAATTTGAAAGTTCGCTCATCTTTGTAATCTTATCATCTTGCAAAAGAGTCCAACTTGTGAAAGGAGCCAATACATGCTGACTTTACAAGCTGAAGTTTAGATTTATTAATAATGAAAAAATTAAATGCTTTGGCTTAGGGAAGGTTTTATAGTCTTTTTACGCAAGTGTCCAGAAGAAGGGTGAAACTGAAAAAAAATTGAAGACACTTCAAAAAGGCAAAATCTGAAAGCATTAGGCCTAAGAATTGTCAATATTATCCAGGAGATTTTAAAAAAATCAGGGATTCTCTTTATACCAGTTCAATTCAGTTGCTCAGTTATGCCCAACTCTTTTGTGACCAAACAGACTGCAGCAAGCCAGGCTTTGCTATTCATCACCAACCCCCAGAGCCTGCTCAAACTCATCTTCATTGAGTCGGTGATGCCATCCAACCATATCATGCTCTATTGTCCGTTTCTCCTCCTGCCTTCAATCTTTCTCAGCATCAGGGTCTTTTCCAATGAGTCAACTCTTCTCATGAGGTGGCCAAAGTACTGGAGTTTCAGCTTTAGCATCATTCCTTCCAAAGAAATGCCAGGGCTGATCTCCTTCAGAATGGACTGGTTGTACCTCCTTGCAGTCCAAGGGACTCTCAAGAGTCTTCTCCAACACCACAGTTCAAAAGCATCAATTCTTCAGTGCTCAGCCTTCTTCACAGTCTAACTCTCACATCCATACATGACCACAGGAAAAACCATAGCCTTGACTAGATGGACCTTAGTCAGCAAAGTAATGTCTCTGCTTTCGAATATGCTATCTAGGTTGGTCATAACCTTCCTTCCAAGGAGCAAGTGTCTTTTGTTTTCATGGCTGCAGTCACCATCTGCAGTGATTTTTGGAGCCTAAGAGAATAAAGTCTGTTTCCATTTTTTCTCCATCTATTTCCCATGAAGTGATGGGACCAGATGCCATGATCTTAGTTTTCTGAATGTTGAGTTCTAAGCCAACATTTTGACTCTCCACTTTCACTTTCATCAAGACACTCTTTAGTTCTTCCTCACTTTCTGCCATAAGGGTGGTGTCATCTGCATATCTGAGGTTATTGATATTTCGTCCCGGGAATCTTGATTCCAGTTTGGGCTTCATCCTGCCTAGTGTTTCTGATGATGTACTTTGCATATATGTTAAATAAGCAGGGTGACAATATACAGCCTTGATGTTCTCCTTTTCATATTTGGAACCAGTATGTTGTTCCGTGTCCAGGTTTAACTGTTGCTTCATGACCTATATGGATTTCTCAGGAGGCAGATCAGGTGGTCTGGTATTTCCCTTTCTTTAAGAATTTTCCAAAATTTGTAGTGATTGACATAGTCAAAGGCTTTGGCATAATCAATAAAGCTGAAGTAGATGTTTTTTTCTGGAACTATTTTGCTTTTTGATGATCCAACAGATGTTGGCAATTTGATCTCTGGTTCCTCTGCTTTTTCTAAAACCAACTTGAACATCTGGAAGTTCACAGTCCACATACTGTTGAAGTCTGGATTGGAGAATTCTGAGCTTTACTTTGCTAGTGTGTGAGATGAGTGCAATTGTGCGGTAGTTTGAGCATTCTTTGGCATTCCTTTCTTTGGGATTGGAATGAAAACTGACCTTTTCCAGTCCTGTGGCCACTGTTGAGTTTTCAGAATTTGCTGGCATATTGAGTTCAGTGCATTCACAGCATCATCTTTTAGGATTTGAAATAGCTCAACTGGAATTCCTTCACCTTCACTGGCTTTGTTCATAGTGATGCTTCCTAAGGCCCCCTTGACTTCACATTCCAGGATGTGTGGCTCTAGGTGAGTGATCACACCATTGTGATTTATCTGGGTCATGAAGATCTCTTTTGTATAGTTCTGTGTATTCTTGCCACCTCTTCTTAATATCTTCTACTTCTGTTAGGTCCATACAATTTCTGTCCTTTATTGTACCCATCTTTGCATGACAATTTCCCTTGGTATCTCTAATTTTCTTAAAGAGATCTCTAGTGTTTCCCATTCTATTGTTTTCCTCTATTTCTTTCAACTGATTACTGAGGAAGGCTTTGTTATCTCTCCTTGCTATTCTCTGGAACTCTGCATTCAGATGCTTATATCTTTCCTTTTCTCCTTCGCCTTTACCTCTCTTTTCACAGCTGTTTGTAAGCCCTCGTCACTCAACCATTTTGCCTTTTTGCAATTCTTTTTCTTAGCGATGGTCTTGATCACTGCCTCCTTTACAGTGTCACGAACCTCCATCCATAATTCTTCAGGCACTCCATCAGGTCTAATCTCTCGAATCTATTTGTCACTTCCACTGTATAATTGTAAGGGTTTTGATTTAGGTCATACCTCAATGGTCTAGTGGTTTTCCCTACTTTCTTCAATTTAAGTCTGAATTTGGCAACAAGGAGCTCATGATCTGATCCACAATCAACTCCTGGTCTTGTTTTTGCTGACTGTATAGAGCTTCTCTATCTTTGGCTACAAAGAATATAATCAATCTGATTTCAGTATTGACCATCTGGTGATGTCCATGTGTAGAGTCTTCTCTTGTGTTTTTGGTAGAGGTTGTTTGCTATGACAATTGCATTCTCTTGGCAAAACTCTATTAGCCTTTGCCCTGCTTCATTTTGTACTCCAAAGCCAAATTTGCCTGTTACTCCATGCATCTCTTGACTTCCCACCTTTGCATTCCAGTCCCCTATGATGAAAAGGACATCTTTTTGGGGTGTTATTTCTAGAAGGTCTTGTAGGTCTTCATAGAACCTTCAGTTTGAGCTTTTTAAACATTCCTGGTTGGGGCACAGACTTGGATTACTGTGATATTGAATGGTTTACCTTAATGAACGGAGACCATTCTGTCATTTTTGAGATTGCTTCCAAGTACTGCATTTTGGATTCTTTTGTTGACTATGAGGACTACTCCATTAATGGTCATTTGAATTTAATTCTCCCATTCCAGTCCATTTTAGTTTACTGATTCCTAAAATGTCAGTGTTCACTCTATAGATTTTTATCTGATGCAAATATAAATGACATAGATCATTTATATAAAATGTATGTAAAAATTACATGAAAGACATCCTACAGGTTGGGAGAAAATACTTGCAAGTGGTGTTACAGACAATGGATTAATTTCCAAAATATACAAACATCTCATACAAGTCAATATAAAAAACAAACAGCCAAATCAAAAAACTTGCAGAAGACCTAAATAAAGATTTCTCCAAAGAAGGCTTACATTTGACCCAAAAACACATGAAAAGATGCTCAATGTCACTAATTATTTGAGAATGCAAATAAAAGCTACAATGAAGCATCACCTCACAGTAGTCAGAATAGCTGTCATCAAAAATTTTACAATATTAAATGCTAGAGAGGATGTAGAGAAAAGGGAACCCTCCTACACTCTTTGTGGAAGTGTAAATTGGTGCAGTGACTATGCCAAACAATATGCAGCTCCCTTAAAAATCTAATTACCATATGTTACCAACTATCCCACTCTGGTGCATATATCTGGAAAAGATGAAAACTCTGGAAAAGCAACATGCACCCCAATGTTCATAGCAACACTGTTTACAACAGCCAAGACGTGGAAGCAACCTAAGTGTCCACCAATAGATGAATGAATAAGAACGGTGTGGTATATATATATATATATATATATATATATATATATATATATATACACATATATATATGTATATAATTCAATCATAAAAATGAATAAAATAATGTCTTTTTCAGCCACATCAATTGATCTAGAGAATATCATAGTAAGTGAAATATTAGACAGAGAAAGACAAGTAATATATGTGGAATGTAAAAAAATAATACAAATTAATTTATTTACTGAATAGAAACAGATTGCAGACCTGGAGAACAAACAGCTACCAAGAGGAGGTGGGAGAGGGGTACATTAAGAGTATGGGGTTAACAAAAGATACATTATATGCAATTTCTCAATCTATAAAAGTTAACATCTTATTCTATAGAATCTGAGCTTTAATGAGTAGTAAATCAAATAAAGTTACCTTTTAATAATATATCTTTAAACAGTGATCCAGTTTGACATCAGTAGGGCACAGCATAATGTTCTTTTCCCTCTTTCCAATTTTGAGATAATTTTTAATGGCATAGCCATTCCCTCTTTCAAATATTTTCACTGCTAGTTTGTAGAAAGCAATAAAATCTTTTTGTTAACAGGACAGGAAAGAAGGTGAATTCCAGGTGACAACACTCTTCTTTCTTTTCTTATTGTGCTATGTCTTTTTAAGAATTAGGCAAATCTAGCTGTAGAATTTAACCCTGACCAGTTGATTTCCTCTTGCCTGCTTTATGATATTCATATCCTCTCTGTAACGGCATAATTTCGACGCTCTTCCCAATTCGAGGTGACATTACAAAGCCTACTGTCTTTAATTCAACACTGTAACATATTATGTCACATCTTCCCATCCCCCTTCATGATTTTCCCTGACACAGAAGGAAGGAAACATTTAAGGATGACACTAGAGTACTACTGAGCCACGCAAGTCAACGGAGGGCATGGATAAATTCCATTCAAAAAAAAAAAAGAACTACGATACCTAGATAAATTAGATTTATCTTTTCCTTTATTCTTTAGAACCTGGGGTCAATATCCATGGATCTCTCAGTAACCTTTCCCATCTCCTTTTCCCCTATATATACACTTATTCCATCATTATATATCTTTTTTCTCTCTGTGTTAAAGGTATTTTGTTTCATTCTAGTGACTGACACCTACAACTTAGGTCAATAATAAAGATTTCAATCAGTAATCTTTAGCCATCAATAAAATTGCATAATTTTTTCTGTTCTAGATGAAAACTCTTAGATTTCAAATAGCTTCCTCCTAAGAGGTAAGACCGATCTGAGTTTTAATATGAAACAAGCAAAAAAAAAATTGTTCTTATATTTGTAAATTAAGATACACGAAAGAATTTTGAGTGTTTGTAAAATTTTCTCTTTCTCTGGACAATCTTCAATTCTAAGGATAACTAATATGGTCTTTCTGGTATAGCTTCTAATCATAATATAAAGTGAATTCATCATTTTGAAGATTATAGTTTAAAGGAAAGTAGTTTTCAAAGCAAATCTGAGAGCTTAAATTCTCATTTTTCTTCTATGCCAAAGAGATTGTGTACCAGTCTTCTTTTCTGAGTGCCAAATAAGCAGAAATGGACCTATTTCCTCATTTGCAAATTGAAAGGTGGAGATATGAGAACTTTCTGAAGTTTATTCAGCAAAACTTTGATGGTAAGAATAATGCCCATTGTCTCATAAATTAGAGAAAAATTGGGTAAACAGAGGGAGTCATCCATAAGTCTAAGTCCCAACCACTAATGCTGAAGAAGATGAAGTTGAACAGTTCAACGAAGACTTGCAAGACCTTCTAGAGCTAACAACCAAAAAGGATGTTCTTTGCACTATAGGAGAAAGGAATGCAAAAGTAGAAGCCAAGAAACACCTGGAGTCAGAGGCAAACTTGGCCTTGGAGTACAGAATGAAGCAGGGCAATGGCTAATAGAGTTTTGCCAAGAGAACACGCTGGTCATAGCAAACACCCGCATCCAACAACACAAGAGAAGACAACGCACATGGACCTCACCAGATGGTCAACACCAAAATCAGATTGATCATATTCTTTGCAGCCAAAGATGTTCTACACAGTCAGCCAAAACAAGACTGGGAGCTGACTGTGGCTCAGATCATGAACTCCTTATTGCCAAATTCAGACTTAAATTGAAGAAAGTAGGTAAAACCACTAGACCATTCAGGTATGACCTAAACCAAATACTTTATGATTACACAGTGGAAGTGACAAATAGATTCAAAGGATTAGATCTGATGAACAGAGTGCCTGAAGAACTATGGATGGAGGTTCCTGACATTGTACAGGAGGCAGGGTTCAAGATCATCGCCAAGAAAAAGAAATGCAAAAAGGAAAAACAGTTGTCTGAGGAGACTTCACAAATAGCTGTGGAAAGAAGAGAAGTGAAAAGCAAAGGAGAAAAGGAAAGATATAAGCATCTGAATGCAGAGTTCCAAAGAATTGTAAGGAGAGATAAGAAAGCCTTCCTCACTGATCAGTGCAAAGAAATAGAGGAAAACAATAAAATGGGAACACTAGAGGTCTCTTCAAGAAAATTAGAGATACCAAGGGAATATTTCAAGCAAAGATGGCGACAATAAAGGACAGAAATGGTATGGACCTAACAGAAGCAGAAGATATTAAGAAGAGGTGGCAAGAATACACAGAAGAACTTACAAAAAAGATCTTCAAAACCCAGATAATCACAATGATATGATCACTCGCCTAGAGCCAGACATCCTGGAATGAGAAGCATCACTACAAACAAAGCTAGTGAAGGTGAAGTAATTCCAGTTGAGCTATTTCAAATCCTGTATGATGATGCTGTGAAAGTGCTGCACTCCATATGCCAGCAAATTTGGAAAAGCTCAACAGTTGCCACAGGACTGGAAAAGGTCAGTTTTCATTGCAATCCCAAAGAAAGGCAATGCCAAAGAATACTCAAATGACAAAATTGCACTCATCTCACACACTAATAAACTAATGCTCAAAATTCTCCAAGCTAGGCTTCAACAATACATGAACCACGAACTTCCAGATATTGATGCTGGATTTAGAAAAGGCAGGGGAACCAGAGATCAAATTGCCAATATCATCTGGGTCATCAAAAAGCAAGAGAGTTCAGGAAAAAAACCTATTTCTGCTTTATAGACTATGCCAAAGCCTTTGACTGTGTGGATAACAACAAACTCTGGTAAATTCTTCAAGAGATGAGATACCATACCACCTGATGTATCTTTTGAGAAATCTGTATGCAGGCCAGGAAGCAATGGTTAGAACTGGCCATGGAACAACAGACTGGTTTCAAATCGGGAAAGGAGTATGTCAAGCCTGTGTATTGTCACTCTGCTTATTTAACTTCTATGCAGAGTACATCATGACAAATGCTGGGCTGGATGAAGCACAAACTGGAATCAAGATTGCTGGGAGAAATATCAATAACCTCAGATAAACAGATGACACCACCCTTACAGAAGAAAGTGAAGAGGAGCTAAAAAGCCTCCTGATGAAAGTGAAAGAGGAGAGTGAAAAAGCTGGTTTAAAACTCAACATTCAGAAAATTAAGATCATGGCATCTGGTCCCATCACTTCATGGCAAATAGATAGGGAAACAGAGGAAACAGTGACAGACTTTATTTTTTGTGTGTTCCAAAATCACTGCAAATGGTGACTGTAGCTGTGAAATGATAAGACACTTACTCCTTGGAGGAAATTATGACCAACCTAGGCAGCATATTAAAAGGTATAAACATTACTTAGCCAACAAATGTCCATCTAGTCAAAGCTATGATTTTTCCAGTAGTCATGTATAGATGTGAGAGTTGGACTCTAAAGAAAGCTGAGTGCTGAAGAAGTGATGCTTTCGAACTGTGGTGTTGGAGAAGATTCTTGAGAGTTTCTTGGACAGCAAGGAGATTCAACCAGTCCATCCTAAAGAAAATCAATCTTGAATATTCATTGGAAGGACTGTTGATGAAGATGAAAATCCTATACTTTGGCCACCTGATGCAAAAAAGTGACTCCTTTGAAAAGACCCTCATGCTGGAAAAGACTGAAGGCAGGAGGAGGGGACGACAGAGGATGAGATGGTTGGATGGCATCACTGACTCAATGGACATGAGTTTGAGTAAACTCCAGGAGTTGGTGCTGGACAGGGAGGCCTGGCGTGCTGCAGTCCATGGGGTCACAAAGAGTCAAACATGACTGACTGAACTGAACTGAACCTGTAGCAATTCACTTGTTTCATAGGATAACTCTCGCTTGATAACACCTCCTAATTATTGCATCATCGTATAATGAGAAAAGATCCCCTGGAGAAGGAAATAGAAGTCCACTCCAATATTCTTGCCTGGGAAAACCCATGAACAGAAGAGCCTGGCTGGTTACAGTGCATGGAGCAGCAAGAGCCAAATATGACCTAGTGACTAAATCACCATACCCGGGAAAGAATCCGGTTAAGAGTCAGGTAAATTATATATTTGCATTCCATTTTTTCAGTTCCTGGCTATATGACCATGGATCAATTACTCATTCTTTTTGTGTATCTTTACAGTAGTGACCATATTTTCCTCTTAGGTGTTGTGTGCTAATTAAATTGGATGACCAATGTTAAGTTTGTAGCATGCAATTGACAGCTATTTTCCTGTTCTGAAGTTAATTTTTTCCTACTATCATTCTCAAATTTTCTACCTTGAGAATTTCTTATCCTTCATATTTGGCTTTGGTATAAATCTTGGCTATTTATTCATTGTCTCAGATGAAAATGCCTTTCTATTTCATTCAGTATTTGCATACTAATTTCCAGTCTCTTCAGAAAAGGTGGTAAAACAAGGTCTCTTTCTCAGTATTGTTAAATATATGGATTTATAATTCTGATGAAAGGCGTGGAAATTAATAATGAACAGTTCTTAATTATCACATAGGTCATAGATAGACTTATACATCCATATGTTTAATAAATTGACTGGCTTGAAATTGTGTTGGTGTGATATTATTTGGCCTGGATATAGGACCTGAGCCTTAAATTATAGTCACTTATATACCATTCTGGAATATGTTGCTGTTGTTCCGTGGCTAAGTTGTGTCCAACTCTTTGTGACACCGTGGACTGCAGCAGGCCAGGCCCCTGTCCTTCTCTGTCTCCTGGAGTTGGCTCACATTCATGTCCATTGAGTTGGTGATGCCATCTAACCATCTCATCCTCTGCTATCTCCTTTTCATTTTTCCTTCAGTCTTTCCCAGCATCAGGGGCTTTTCCAGTGACTGAGAGAGAGAGAGAGAGAGAGAGAGAGAGAGAGAGAGAGAGACTTATCAAGGCCAGAAAAAGCTATACTCCCTATAATGAAGATTTCCCCCCAAACCTAGTATGAATTACATTGAACCACATTGGAACCAAAGTGTAAACCCCTTGCTCCTTGACTTATTTTCCCCTAAGTCTATTCTTGTTACTATTTCTTATTCCAAAGTCAATCTAAAGGCAAATCCTGTGAAATGTGCAAGCTTGAGTGGGGGATTGGAGAGGGAGAGGGAGGGACTATATCACTCTCTGGTGGCTCAGAGGTTAAAGCCTCTGCCTGCAATGTGGGAGACCTGGGTTCAATCCCTGGGTCGGGAAGATCCCCTGGAGAAGGAAATGGCAACCCACTCCATTATTCTTGCCTGGAGAATCCCATGGATGGAGGAGCCTGGTTGGCTACAGTTCATGGGGTCACAAAGAGTCGGACACGACTGAGTGACTTTACTTTTCTGATATCTATCAAGACATTTTCCCTAATCAGTCCATGCCACTTCTTTCTAAAGAAGGTAGATTTTACCCAAAGTCATTTCACTATCAACCTAGAGAGAGAAAGGAAAACAGTTCAATCCCTATGTGAACTAAAAGCCTTATTACAGGGTCACAATGCAAATGCCTATGGCAGCAAGTCAAGTAATTGAGTGACTCAGGAAACTAGGCAGGGGGGACTTTGGATAGTACTTGGCCTTTCTGAAGGGAATAGCCTCTCCCAGAGCCTGTAATTATTACCACATAGGAATGCAGAACCAACGTGCTCAAATTTTCTCATTTTCATAAGATATTTTAAATGCAGATTTTTATCTAAGATTTCTTGATAGAGAATTGTTTGTAACTTACAAAACAGTAAGCTGGTTCAAAAAAAATATGTCTCTATAACAAACACAGAAAGAAAAGAGAAGATTATGAACTTCTTTAGGCCAGGAGACAATGTTTGGATTATTGTCTTAAAAATGTAAGTGTCCAGTTTAAATTTACTCTAGTGTATTCTGTATGTGGTTTTCCCTGGTGGCTCAGTGGTAAAGAATGTGCCTGCAGTGCAGGAGACGCAAGTTTCACCCCTGGTTAGAGAAGATCCCCTGGAGAAGGAAATGGCGACCCACTCTAGTATTCTTGCCTGGGAAATCCCATGGACAGAGGAGCTTGGCAGGGTACAGTCCATGGCATTGCAAAGAGTGGGACACAACTTAGCAACTAAACAACAACAACATTCTGTATGAACACTCCTGTATTCTGTCTTAAAAAAGAAGCCCAAATTATTTGAATCAACTTACTAAGATTCCTGATGTTCAAGCTGGTTTTAGAAAAGGCAGAGGAACCAGAGATCAAATTGCCAACATCTGCTGGATCATGGAAAAACCAAGAGAGTTCCAGAAAACATCTATTTCTGCTTTATAGACTATGCCAAAGCCTTTAACTGTGTGGATCACAATAAACTGCGGAAAATTCTGAGAGAAATGGGAATGCCAGACCACCTGACCTGCCTCTTGAGAAATCTGTATGCAGATCAGGAAGCAACAGTTAGAACTGGACATGTGTAAGGCTCAGAGAACCACATTCTGAAAAGGACACTCAGGGACAGCCTCTAGTTGACTGGCAAAGTTTATTATCCAATTGTGTAGTTTTATAATTTTCAGGGAATAGAACATAAGGCTGACTTGCACGTAGCCATTCCAGATAAACATTAAAGCATTCAAGCATAAAATACAGTTCCTACCACCCAAGCCATAACATAGCTTTTGCGAAACTCTAAAGGGAGTATTATCATGAAACAACAGTCCTTGCTCTCAGAAACAGGTGGTCAGAAGGATGCCTTCGAATGCCTCAAGGCCGGGTTTATTGACCCTTCATCATCTGTTCCCAGCCTTGGGCACTCAGTGAATGCTCATAACCCTTTGTTACGCTCGTCCCAGCTTCCAACCTTTGTCATGAGTGGAGTAAATACATTTTCAGTATTACTTAAAGCCTTCCAGCTCCTCCACAGACATGGAACAACAGACTGGTTCTAAATAGGAAAAGGAGTACGTCAAGGCTGTATATTGTCACCCTGCTTATTTAACTTCTATTCAGAGAACATCATGAGAAACATTGGACTGAAAGAAACAAGCTGGAATCAAGATTTCCAGGAGAAATATCAATAACCTCAGATATGCAGATGACACCACCCTTATGGCAGAAAGTGAAGAGGAACTCAAAAGCCTCTTGATGAAAGTGAAAGTGGAGAGTGAAAAAGTTGGCTTAAAGCTCAACATTCAGAAAACGAAGATCATGGCATCTGGTCCCATCACTTCATGGGAAACAGATGGGGAAACAGTGGAAACAGTGTCAGACTTTATTTTGTTGGGCTCCAAAATCACTGCAGATGTTGATTGCAGCCATGAAATTAAAAGACGCTTACTCCTTGGGAGAAAAGTTATGACCAACCTAGATAGCATATTCAAAAGCAGAGACATTACTTTGCCAACTGAGGTCCGTCTAGTTAAGGCTATGGTTTTTCCAGTGGTCATGTATGGACGTGAGATTTGGACTGTGAAGAAGGCTGAGTGCCGATGCTTTTAACTGTAGTGTTGAAGAAGACTCCTGAGAGTCCCTTGGACTGCAAGGAGATCCAACCAGGCCATTCTGAAGGAGATCAACCCTGAGATTTCTCTGGAAAGAATGATGCTAAAGCTGAAACTCCAGTACTTTGGCCACCTCATACGAAGAGTTGACTCACTGGAAAAGAAACTCTGATGCTGGCAGGGATTGGGGGCAGGAGGAAAAGGGAACGACAGAGGATGAGATGGCTGGATGGCATCACTGACTCGATGGCTGTGAGTCTGAGTGAACTCTGGGAGTTGGTGATGGACAGGGAGGCCTGGCGTGCTATGATTCATGGGGTCGCAAAGAGTTGGACACGACTGAGCGACTGAACTGAACTTAACCAAGATTTTGGTTATTCATGTCAAGAGAAACTTCACTCTTTAAAAAATATACTGTTAAAGTGTGCTTATTCTCAAAAGATTTTAGAAACATTTGAAATTTTATTGCTGCTGTTGATTTTGAAATTCAGTAACATTTCTTTAAAAATGATCTATGTTTTTCTGTGTTAGATGTATTTGAGAGGGTTAATTCTGTTCCTTTTCTGTTGTTGTCATTTAGTTTTACTGTGAATCTTCACAGTTGAAATATAGAATACAGGGATTTATTTTTAAAAGAATGGCACCCAAATAAAAATCAGAACATGTCACTTAAACATATGATCAGTGAAAATATATGGCAGTTGAAGTTAGCCTTATGCCAAAGGTCAGTGAGAAAATCAGATAGTTTGAGGAATATATGCTACAAGAGAGCAGTAACCATGATATAGATTGGAAGAAGGGATTTCCTAAATGAAGAGAGCTGGTAGAAATGTCTCACTGACAGAGACTTTGCCAAGCATTACCAAGTATGCAAGTTAGAAAAGAAAATGCAAGAATGTATCATGATGTAATTATTAAGATAAACAGCTTTTAGCTTACTGTTTTCTCTTTATTAAAAATGTTTTATGAAAGAAGTGACTTGGTTTAATTTTCTGATGAATGATGTTTAAGTAGTTACTTAAGGAGTTATGGCCTTTCCTGAGTAGCACTAGCAGAGAATACCTAAAAAATAATTGATCCATGAGTCAATCTCTGGTTTGTAGGTTTCAAACTCACCCACTGAGAGAGGGCACAGGACCAAGCATTCATAACTCCTTGGATGATGTTTTCATATGTTTACATTATCTTTGCTTACTCAATCAGGCCTCAATGATTCAATGTAATAAGCAACTAAATGATGCTCACTGTTTAGTTGAAATTAAAACCAGTGACTTAAAACTCAACATTAAAAAAAAGAAAAAAACACTAAGATCATGGCATCTGGTCCCATCACATTATGGCAAACAGATGGGGGGAAATGGATACAATAACAAACTTAATTTTGGGGTGCTTAAAAATCACTGTGGATGGTGACTGCAACCATGAAATTAAAAGGTTTGTTCCTTGGAAGAAAAGCTATGACAAACCTAGACAGCACATTAAAAAGCAGAGACATCACTTTACTGAAAAAGATCCATGTGGTCAAAGCTACACTAGTCATGTATGGATGTGAGAGTTGGACCATAAAGAAAGCTGAGCTTCAAAGAATTGATGTTTTCAGACTGTGGTGTTGGGGAAAACTCTTGAGAGTCCCTTGGACTACAAGGAGATCCAACCAGTCTGTCCTAAAGGAAATTGGTCCTGAATAGTCATTGGAAAGACTGATGTTGAAGCTGAAGCTCCAATACTTTGGCCACCTGATGCCAAGAGCTGACTCATTTGAAAAGACCCTGATGCTGGGAAAGATTGAGGGCATGAGGAGAAGGGGACGACAGAGGATGAGATGGTTGAATAGCATCACCGATTCAGTGGACCTGAGTTTGAGCAAACTCTGGGAGATAGTGAAGGACAGGGAAACCTGGTGTGCTGCAGTCCACAGGGTTTCAGAGTTTGACACAACTGAACAACTGGAACAACAATAACAAAGCTAGTGACGGAAAAAATAGTTCCATAGAACTTTGATTTGGTCCATTTGTTATTTGATCTGAAAAGAACTAAATAGCACTGGAAGTGATAAAGTTAAGGAGTTCACAGTAATAGTAATAAACTCACTTTGTTCTCCAGTTTGCTGTTTTCTTGTTTCTATTTCCTTGATTCTATTTTCTTGATTCTCTTTTCCTTAAAACATTAAAGGTAAGGGAGTATGTCAGGGAGACAACTTTTGTTGTTTAATAGGACGCATTGTTTTGGTTAGCAAATATATTAGTCGTTCTGGTATTGAGTAAAGTTGAAGTTTATTTACAATAATGATATTCAGTTAGTTTAATGTCTATTTTGTTAGACAGGAAGAAACTTTGTGACTTAATTAGACTCACAGTAGAACCAGAGAATGTGAATGCCTATAGAAAGAAGTCAATGTGACTATTTATATTACTGTGTCAGTAATTTTCTCGATGTGCCATAGGCCTTATGATTCTGGGCATTTTCCTACTTATTTCCTTAATTTTAAATGCCTTTTTCATTCATACTCATACCTTCCCTTGCTGTTGTTGATCTGGTTAAATTTGTTCAAGGTGACTTTTTTTTTTTTTTTTGGTAAATTACTTGTCTGATTTAAAAAAAGGGAGAATGTCTAAGAGAGCTAAGGTAATCTAGTCCTAAAAAAGAGAGAGAGAGAGATCATTAGAATGGTTAATTCAAAGTTAACTATGAAAAGTACTTTAATGGCAATTAAAGTTAACTATGAAAAGTACTTAAGAGGTAACAGCAGAGCTCAGATAAAGAGGTGAATGGCCAGTTTATATGCAACATGAACATGTGCATCCCAAATTCTGTATTCCTAGGTAAACACACATATACACACATATACATTTGTATAAAAGTTGGATAGAATAAGCATTTTATTTTCTCAAGGGAATGATTACAAAATGGATTGTGGAATCTTATTGGGTAAGGAAGAAACTAAAGAAACCAATAGTAGAATCAGAGAAAGTGGAAGTGCTAGAGGAAAAAAAAAAATGTCTGGAAAAAGGACCTGGGAAAAGAAACTTTTGGAGTTTATATAATCGATGTGAGTAAGTAACTGAAAAACAACGCCCCCCCCCCCACCCAAAAAAAAAAGTTTTTGTTTAAGATGGTCGATGAAGTATGAAGATAGGGAAGAGAAAGCAAAATGCAGTTTGAGCTTCAAAAAATCTAGTCTCTGGTCATCTAGAAATATTTAAGGAAATTTTCAAGCTTGATTTTGACTTTTTAAATTTTCATTGGTAAATTTTAACTTCTACTTAGTCCTCCCAGTTAAACCACTTCTAATTTGTTATAGTTTTCCTTAGTCTAGAATTTTTGATCTAATCTTTTTTTTCTTTCCTGTAATTACTTAATTTTATTTTCCTTTTTAATTATTTTATTGGGTTATAAATTATATCTAACATAAAAACATGATACATTTTTTTTTTGGAGTAAGCAGAAGATATAGAAATAATTGCCAATAATGAACAGGGACTCTGGAAAATATGGAACTGAAAAGTAGTCGTTTACAAACTGACTAAACTTTTCCCAGTGGATGCTGGTTGTAATAGTCATTGGATTTTGGTGGAAGGATTTCTGAGTAAACAAGATATTGGTAATCAGAGTTCTGTGAAAAATCAATAGCAGACTAGAAATTCACTCTGCTGCATTTTTTTTCTCCAATTAACCATTCTTTGCATGCTTTCTCTTTGTCCTTTGGTAATATGTATAAGATGCCACCTTCAGAAAAGTCACTGAAATGACATTTATTCTTCACTTGAATCCTGGCCAGAATCCTCAAAATAACAAATTTATGTGGCCTACTGGTTGCCCACATATTTTATTCCATCTGCCTTTATAGTCCATGTATTTATTTTCCCTGTCTTCTAGAGTTATCTTCCTCAGGTTCAGGGCATCCAACCTTGTCTTCTGTCTAGACTCTATTGTTTGACTTATTCCTTTATCTAATTTTAATAGCCAAGGCTCTGCTTTAAAACCAGGTTGTATTCCTAACCCCTCTATACTTTGACCATTTTTTCCTCTGAAAGGATGACATATTATTTTGCATTTTGGCATAGCTTATTATTTGCTTTTTATTTTATCTTTAGTTCTTGGAAAATCTTACTCCTCGTCCTTGGCCCTCTCACCTCCATTTGTCTCTAACTGGTGAATTGATGACCAGTATAAATATTGGAATAGGATTCATTAACATCCTTCATAGCTTCTGAAAATTGATCACTTCCCAGCTTTTTAGAGTTTAAACAATTTGACAGGCATGTGTGCAGTGAGCTCAAGTGACATGGATGATATAAGGCACATATCCTTATTGTAACTCATAATTTCCCGCTTAAGTTTCTGTCTTCCCCCAAGGAAAATAGGATTATAATCAGGCTTTACTGTTGATCTTTTTGCAGTGAGAATGGCCTGGCACATAATAGGTGCCCAAGAAATATTTATTGAATAAATGATTAGGTGCTATGGAAGTAAAGATGACTGTTGTTGTTGTTCAGTCACTCAGTCATGTCCAACTCTTCCTGACCCCATGGACTGCAGCACACCAGGCCTCCCTGTCCTTCACTGTCTCCTGGAGCTTGTTCAAACTCATGACTATTAAGTTGGTGATGTCATCTAACCATCTCATCCTCTGTTGTTCCCTTCTCCTCCCACCTTCAATCTTTTCCAGCATAAGGGTCTTTTCCAAGGAGCCAGTTCTCCTGGAAGGACTTCTCTCCAGGTGGACAAAGTATTGGAGTTTCAACTTCAGCATCAGTCCTTCCAGTGAATATTCAGGACTGATTTCCTTTAGGATGGACTGGTTTGGATCTCCTTGCAGTCCAAGGGACTCTCAAGAGTCTTCTCCAGCACCACAGTTCAAAAGCATCAATTCTTTGGCACTCAGCCTTTTTTACGGTCCAACACTCACATCTGTACATGACTACTGGAAAAAAAACATAGCTTTGACTACATGGACTTTGTCAGCAAAGTGATGTCTCTGCTTTTTAATGTGCTGTCTAGGTTGGTCATGGCTTTTCTTCCAAGGAGCATGCATTTTTAAATTTCACGGTTGCAGGCACCATCTGCAATGATTTTGCAGCCCAAGGAAATAAAGTCTGTCACTGTTTCCATTGCTTCACCATCTATTTGCCATGAAGTGATGGGCCTGGATGCTATGATGTCAGTTTTTGAATGTTGAGTTTTAAGCCAGCTTTTTCACACTTCTCTTTCACCTTCATCAAGAAGCTCTTTAGTTCCTCTTTGCTTTCTGCCATTAGGGTGGTGTCATCTGCCTACCTGAGGCTGAGTACTGCCTTGCCGTACAGCCTTGATGTACTTCTTTCCCAATTTTGAACCAGTCTGTTGTTCCATGTTTGGTTCTAACTGTTGCTTCTTGACCTGCATACAGATTTTTCAGGAGGCAGGTAAGATGCTCTGGTATTCCCATCTATTTAAGAATTTTCCACAGTTTGTTGTGACCCACATGGCCAAATAGTGCACTGCAGTCCATGGGGTCACAGAGTCAGACACAACTGAACTGAAGTGAACATGGTCAAAGGCTCTAGTGTAGTCAGTGAAGTAGGAATAGATAGTTTTCTGGAATTTCCTTGCTTTTTCTATTATCCAGCGGATGTTGGGAATTTGATCTCTGGTTCCTTTGCCTTTTTATTTCCAGCTTGTACATCTGGAGTTTCTTGGTTCATGTACTCTTTCCGGGGACATAGCTAAACTTCATTCCCCCACTACACATACGTACAGTTATATGTCACTCTGGGCTGAGGCAATTTGCAGTGTGTGAGCCATTTCACATTTTTTCTTTTCATTTCATGAATATTCTATATTGAAGTGGCAGAACTGTTAAATATCAGGAGTCTCGGTAACCTAGCTGCTGTTTGGAGGGCATATGCTCAGGAATAATGCTTCTCAACTAGGATTTCCCATACTGACCTTATGTAAGTTCAGCCACTAATAATTGATAATGATATCTTCCTTTCCTCAATCTCAATAATTGAGGAACTTAGCTTAAAAATTTCCTCAGAAAAGTTTTCCCTGAACTACCTGCCACTCCCAACACACACACACACACAAATTCTCATGGAGTCATTTAATTTCCTTTTATAATAATTACCCATTTTGCATTGACACCATTGTTTGTGTGATTAATATTCATTTCTCCTACTGAATTATACCTTCCATGAGAGTAAGGCTATGTCTTTTCCCTCACCATTTTATTTGCTTTAGGAACTTGATAAATATTTGTTGAATGGATTAATTGTAAATTGACTATCTGGAACTATCATTATGCCTGAATTTGTTAGCATTTGCATGGAATGTGGGTACTGGAAATACCACTAGGTTAATAGATTGCAGCTTCAGTAATGATGTAGATGTTAACGTTTGCCATCCAAACGTTAGTTACTTAGGATTTTCCAATTGCCATAATGCTATCATTATGCCTAGAAGATTCTGATACTTACTGCTTTCTGGAGTGCATTTCTTCTTCACAAAGTGTGACAAAAACTTGCTCTCCATCTCAGCTTCTCACCCAGTAAGTTATACCTAACTACTCTTTATCAACAAGGTTAGTTTCTGGATGTGAAGTTTCATTCAGATTTCCACTTAATCCTGACCCTTGCCTCTGCCCCTTCTCATCAGCAGATTGCTGAGGTAGATCCCACCACATGCCCAGATCTCCTTTAATTATGACAGTTTTGTTCAAAGCCCAGACTTCCATTACACAAAGAAATTAAAAAAAAAAAAAAAGCTTTTGAGAATTTTGACCTGTATTCTCTATCTGCAAAGCTGCAAAATCTACAATTCCTAATGTTGCTTGATTTAGTTTTCTGGGTGGACATGTGCACGTACATGTGCTGAGAACATTAATAGAAGTGTGTTCATTTAGATTCTAAGAAACCTTCACTTCGAAGAGAAATAAAAATTCCTTGCGCATTTCTCTCAAGCATGGAAATGTATAATGCAGTTAATTTGGTTATTTCCCCCATAATTACCATTAGTTAACCTTGAATTTCAATTTTACAATGTAAGCTGCAAACTATTAAGCATGTTACAGTGTTTTCTACTAAAATAGTATGGTAAGTCACCCCCCTCCCCAAATATTTATGATACAATATACATGTTTTATTAAGTGCTTTGGCTGCTAAGTTCATTTTTTATCTTGGAACATTAACATCTACATCATTACTGAAGCTGCAATCTATTAACCTAGTGGTATTTTCAGTACCCGCATTCCATGCAAATGCTAAACTTTGGCTGAAAAATTATAGAACACCTTAAGTTTACATTGTGTGATTTATAGTTTTGGAGTATGTTCTATGCACATTACTTTTGGATCTTTGTCAAACACAAACATGTATAATTATGCCATTTTGTGCTTGTAGAATCCAGGCTTCTGGGAAGTGATATGGCTTACCAAGTTCATAAAGCTACTGAAATTCAGGGTCAAAGCTTGTCCTTTGAGTTAAGTTTTCAAAGGTCTCAGAAGACTTCTTTTATTTCTTATTTTCCCTAGAAACCCCAGAATGAGGATTCTAAAGGGCTACTCTTTGCCATCCAAACGTTAGTTACTTAGGATTTTCCAATTGCCATTCTGGTACTTTTCATGGTGTTGACAGTGGTACCTCTAATGCCAAGGTCACTGGTAAGGTATTGCATTCATCACAATGCCAAACTTGGTTATTGCTGTGACTTTCTCCAGTTGAATCAATCAGCAAGTACTTTTTCAGTATCAATTAGCATGGCATTGTGAAGGACACATTCAAATAAATACATCTCAGAGACTGACAGTTAGGAGGCAGATAATCAAGGAACAAAATTAGCGCACATGAAGCAGTGAGGAAGAACACAAACACCATAAGACCTGAGCAATTTTAGAATGCCCTGAAGGCCAGAAGGGACCTGACTGAGACTAAGGGAGACGGAGGAATGCACCCAGTCAAACGGCACATAGACTGGGAAAGGGATTCAAAATCAACCTTTGGCCACAGATACACCTCAGCCCATACGCTGGAGATGAGAGATCTGAGATTAGAAAAAAAGATAGCTCATCATTAAGCCTCTTCATGAAGGTAGGATAAAATCTACTTTAGAAAGAAGTAATGGTGTTTATTCCACGTGGAAAAATATAATAAAGGCACCAATGAGGAGATGGACATGGAGGTTTTGCCAGACGGGAACCAAAACTGACCCATTTGTTAAAAGCAAGATGTGCCAAACACTGAAATGAGCATTTTTCAAATATTATTTCATGTTATCCTGACAATGGACCCTCCTCAGTGGCTCAGCACTAAAGAATCTGTCTGCAATGCAGGTGACGAAGGAGATGCTGTTTCAATCCCTGGGTCAGGAAGATCCCCTGGATCTGGAAGAAATGGAAACCCACTCCAGTATTCTTGCCTGGAAAATCCCATGGACAGAGAGGCCTGGAGGGCTAAGGTCCATTTGGTCTCAAGGAGTTGAACATGACTGAGTGACTGAACACATCTTGACAATGTATCTGAAAAAAAAAGAGATATTACTGAGATAGTCTTCATATATTTTTCTATTTTCTTCATAACTGTTTCTTGTTTCTATTCCAAAAATACACATAAGCCTGGTATCCATGTCTTCTATCATACTTGATGGAGCTTTAAATTTTGACCATTAAGGACAATTGCTTAGTATTATAACCTATTGTCACCTAGGAGAATGTTTTTTAGTAGCAGCTATGATTTCATGGAAGACATAGCTTCTTCCATTTCCTTTCAATGAATCTATGTCATGAACCTTACAAGATGGTGAGGAAGAAAAATTCAAAACACCTAGTCTTTGCCTCTGAAAACTTAGAGTCTAGTAGGAAAACAAAAGAACACAAATAACCTTTATAGAATAACAATGCTCAGACAAGAGATCAATAATTAATACAAAGTGAGCACCTACTTATACTATATACTATTAGACATAAAAACCATCTGTGTGTGTTATCTCATTTATCTTTCAATAACCAGCCAAGAACATTACTAAGGCAGTGTTAAGAAAGGGAAAATGAAATATCAGAGTAATTCAGAAAATTGTCCTTAGTCACACAGCTGCTGCAACAGTTAATCTTGAAGCCAAATCTGTCTAGTGCAGAAACCATGTCCTTCATAGAGCCGGTGCCTAATAAAAGAGAGCGGTTAGTATTGTTTTATATTCGTTTGGAATATTTCTTTAACTATTTCACTACGCAAGCTCACACTTCCTTAAGAGCAAATCAGAGAGAACTTCATTTAACCACACTAATTCAATTAATCTCTGCAATTTTCCTAAAGGAAATGATTTTGTCTTACTTTCTTCTCAGATCCTGATTTCTTACCACATACACAGTCTTCTTAGGTCTAAGAAAAAAAGAAAAGTTTATTTTTTAAAATTTTTCAATTGAAGGATAATTGCTTGACAGAATGTTGTTGTTTTCTGTCAAACAGCAACATGAATCAGCCATAGGTGCACATATGTCCCCTCCCTCTTGAATCTCCCTCCCACCTCCCTCCCCATCCCGCCCTCTAGGTTGACAGAGCTCAAGCTCAAGCTCAAGTCCCTGTTTGAGTTCCCCGAGACCTGCAGCAAATTTGCATTGGCTATCTATTTTACTTATGGTAATGTAAGTTTCCATGTTACTCTCAACATATATCTCACCCTCTCCTCCCCTCTCTCTGTGTCTATAAGTCTGTTCTCTATCAGACCTGTTTTAAGTACTGTGTAAGTCTCACTACAGGAGAAATTTAGAGAATAGCATCATTGACCTAAATTCTGCAGGCTGAATCATTCAGGACCTTTAAGTGACAGCTTGGCTGGAGGTGGGAGCTCAGGCTTGACTTGAGTACCTAATGCTTGTTGCCAGCTTTTCTGTGATTTGGAAGTGACTTGCTAGAGCTGAAGTATTAATAGAACATTGTTCGTCCTGATTTACAGAAGGGAACTTGTTTCTATTCCAAAAATATACAGTAGTGAAGCTCAAGTATGCGTCTCCTAAAACAAGTAAAAGTCGCTCAGTCGTGTCCGACTCTTTGTGACCCCATTGACTATACAGTCCATAGAATTCTCCAGGAAAGAATACTGGAGTGGGTAGGCTTTCCCTTCCCCACAGGATCTTCACAACCCAGGGATCGAACCCAGGTCTCCCTCATTGCAGGCAGATTCTTTACCAGCTAAGCCACAAAGAAGCCCTCCTAAAACAAATCATTATAAAAACAAGAAGTTGATCTTATGTAAGCTATATTTAATCAGAAGTTTGTTGCTACCTGCACATCAACATAGCAACTCATGTTCAAATGCATTTCTGAATCAGATAATGACAGGTACATATTTTCTGAATGGTGATATTCTGTCATAAATATGTCTTTCTTTTTGGTTAAAAGGCTTATGTGCCTTTTAACTTAAGGATGATTTGTTGTCCTCTTTTTGGCAGTTTTAGGTGAGTTCTAATTTAATTTTCTTTTCCCAGGAACAGGAGTCAGTATCACATAGTGATGGAAAGTCCTATGGCTGGTGGTGTCTAGTGTTGAAAATAAGAGTGAGTTTCTTTCTTGACAAATTGAGAACAAAATCTTAGCACTGATTCTCATTTGTGTGTGTGTGTGACTTTGCTGAAGTCACAAAGACTCTGACTTTCCTTTCACTCACATGTTAAATTATTTAGTGTGAGTATTAAATAATGTGCTCCTGAGCACAGAACAGGCATATAGCAAATTTTTTATACCTTGCCTCTGAGAAGTATAGCTCATTAATATTTCTCTTCTTTGCTTGTACTGATCCTTGAATTTATGGATGCTGCTAGGGAGCAAGAGACAAAAGCATCCTTAACGAGGAAATTAAAATGAAATCTGTGAGACGTAGCCCCATAATTATTAATATTAAATTTGAATTATCAAAGACCTGAGGAACAATGCAATGAGAGTAAATATGTAGAAATTTTACTAGTTCTTCCAGGAGGCTGCAGACCCATGTTCAGAGAGATACAGACTACTATATATGGTCCTGCTTGGTTTCCTAATTCATTTTGCGGCATTATGAACCTAATCTGTATTATTTGCAGTCTTATCAGTCACCTCTTTACTTCTATGATTTAGGACTCAATTTAAGAGGCAGTGGCTGCCTTTGTCTCTTTCCTGAATATGGAAGAAACCCCCTACCACAGAAATGGACCATCTGATGCTTGACAGAATCTTATAAAGTTGACTACTTCCTTCCTGTCATTAAAGCATCTTATCTGTGTACTACTCAGATCCAGCTCTGCAGAGTGTCAATGATCAGGAGGGACCAGGCATGTTCAACAGTCTGAGTACAGTGCTCTCAACGAACCCAGGTGTAGTTTAAACCATCTCTTGGAGCAGATGCTGTGTCATTATGTATTTTGTGGTTGCTGCAAAATGCTGTGAAAATCAATTGCTGTGGCTACATTGTTTCATTTTGCCTCAAAACTCCCACTTACTTCTACAGCAATAGACACAGGTTAACAGCTTTTTATACATTATAAATCTACAAGTAGTACCTTTTTGCCTTTTCATCCATGACCTTTTTCTATTAACCTTTTCCTCGGTTTTCTCTGTAACAAGTTTGATAGCAGTATTCAGAATTCACTTACTTTATTTATCAATTCACTTAATTTATTTATCAAGCTAACCATTGGTATGTAACATAGAGAAAAAAACTCACAAATCATAAATACAGTTGCATACATTTTCAGAAAAAGAACCTATTTATGTTACTAGAAGACACTGAAGAATAGATGAAGAAACAACTTTACCGCATTTTGGAAACCCCTTAATTCTTTATCTAGTGACTCTCTCTCACAAAGGTACCACTTGCAATACAACAGATACATTTTGTAAGGTTTTAATGAGTTCAATAATTGCAGAAAAATTTTATTCACTTACATTTTTCCTAAACAAAAATTTCATCTCAAGATCTACATATAATTGGTGAAATATAATCTCTATTATTATTATAATTATCATTTCAAGACCAAGTATATCCTTTTAAATGTACATGTTTTAAAATAATAATTTTCTATGCTTAAATTCTCAATGTACACTGACAAAAATTGGGGAGGGAAGTTAATTGGAGAGCATGTATCAGCTTGGTCAATATGTATTTTATTACTCAGAAATTCTAATTGAAGACAATAACATATAGAAATAGACATCTATAAGCATAGATCTGTATGTTTTACCTTGCAAAATTGTTTAAAATGGAAGATCTGAGGGACTAAACCTAAGCAGGGTTTGATATGGTAGGAACTTAGCAATTTATGGTGGTCCCACTTTGAAAATCTGACTACATGTGTTAATCGCTCAGTTATGACTGACTTTTTGTGACTCATGGACTGTAGCCCACCAGGTTCCTCTGTACATGGGATTTTCCAGGGAGGAATACTGGAATGGGTTGCCATTTCCTGATGGCTCAGACAGTGAAAATCTGAACCTGCATGCAAAACTTATAGGAATTTTTAGTTATAATCACCAAAAACTAGAAACAACAAAGTTTTTCATGAAGAGAATTGATAAGCAAGCTATGAAATATCCATAGAATGGAATATTACTCAGAGATAGAACTGAATGAGTTATGAAGAGGTAAAAAGACACGAATGAAAGTATGAAAGTATCAGGGAGAAAACAATGATGGAAGTAGCTTGAAGGTACACAGGAGCCAACTGAAAGAGCTCTTAACAGTTTACACAGCAGAATAAAAAAATTAATATATATAACACAAAGTATAAATAAATATCAATGAAGCTACACTTTTATGAATAAATTATTGGCTAAATAAACAAATGAAGGAGAAGAGGCAAATCACTTATGCAAAAGATTCCAGATAATTTGTTTTGTTATTCCAAACTCAAAATTTCTCCATTTGGTTAAGTTTCTTTAGCTCATTTCTGTCATTGTGTAGAATTCATCTGAAGATATATTGCATGCTGTTTTCCTTATTGAGAGGTTTTATTTGGGAAAAATAATTGTTCTTACAGCAACAGCAAAAACAAAACAAAAACAAATTCCAATAAACATGTACTTTTTTTTACATTTGCTATTCATGGGGTCACAAAGAGTTGGACACGATTGAGCTTGAACGACTGAACTGAACTGAACTGATACTTGCTGAACCAATATTGATACATTATTACTAACTAAAGTATATGCTTTATTTAGATTTTCTTAATTCTAGAATAATATCTTTCTCTTTTTAAACCTCATTCAGTATTTCATAATACATTTAGTTGTTATGTCTCCTTGGGTTCCTCTTGGCTATAACAATCCTCAACCTTTCCTTGTTTCTGATGACCTTTCTAGTTTTCAGGAGTACTGGCCAAGTATTTGGTAAGATGTCTGTCAGTTTGAATGCGTCTGATTTTTTTTTTTCAAAATTAGAATGAGATTATCGGTTTGGAGAGGAAGACCACATAAAAATAAAGTGTTATTTTTATCACATTAAATCAAGTGTGGATAATACAAGCATGAGGTAGTGTTGTTGCTACTGACCTAGATGACCTGGTTGAGGTAGTGTTTGTCAGATTTCTCTAATATAGTTATTTTTTAAAGTCATTTTCCATATTATACCCTTTGGAAATCACTATGGCCAGGTTACACTTTATATTTGTAAAGAACTTCTATTAAAACAAAAATAAATTAATCACCTGATTAAAAAATAAGTAAATGATTCATACAAACAATTGACAAAAAATGGAAATACAAATGGTTTAAGCATGTGAAAAGTGTTCAACTTTACAAATAATAAAAGAATTGCAATTTAAACCATGTAAGTTGGAAAGTTTACCAACATATTGCATTGGTGTGGAATCAGGAAACAGCCAGATTCATGTATTTCTTGTTGAAGTGTAGGTTAATATGACTTTTGTGGGAGGCCTTCATTAAATCTATCAAAATTTAAAATGCACACATACTTCCATCCAGTGAATCTTACTCTAGTAATATTCAACAGATATGATTGCTCATGTCCAAAGTGACATATGATGAATCATCATAATTGTATGTTTTTAATTGAAAATATTAGAAATGATGTAATTTTACATCTATAGTCCTGCTCATGGTATGTCCTCTAGGCATTCAATTATAAAGAAATTTAGAAGACAGACAATTAGCATTACTTGGTGCTTACCATATGTCAAGTTCAATGTTTCATGCCTGAAGATTCAGTAATTAAAAAGATATTATACCTTCCCTTAAGATGCTCCATAACTAACTACTGTTGCTGTTGTTGTTGTTCAGTTGCTATGTTCTTTCCAGCTTTTTGCAACCCCCTGGACTATAGCATGTCATGCTTTCCTGTCCTTCACTGTCTCCCAGAGTTGGCTCAGATTCATGTCCAATGAGTTGGTGATGCTATTTAATAATCTCATCCTTGGCCACACTCTTCTTATTTGCCTTCAGTTTTTCTGAGCATCAGGGTCTTTTCCAATGAGTCAGCAACATCAGGTGGCCAAAGTATTGGAGCTTCAGTTCCAGCATCAGTCCTTCCAATGGATATTCAGGGCTGATTTCCTTTAGGATTTATTGTCTTGATCTTGCTGTCCAAGAGACTCTCAAGAGTCTTCTCCAACAATACAATTCCAAAGAATCAATTCTTCAGTGCTTTTTACATTCAATTCTCATATCCACACATGCCTACTGGGAAAACCATAATTTGGATTATATACACGTTTGTCAGCAAAGTGATGTCTCTGCTTTTTAATATGCTGTCTACTTTTGTCATAGTTTTCCTTCAAAGTGTCTCTTAATTTCATTTTTTCCTTCAAAGTGTCTCTTAATTTCATTTCTTCACTGTCTGCAGTGATTTTGAAACCCAAGAAAATAAAATCTGTCACTATTTCCACTTTTTTCCCATCTATTTGCCATAAAATCATGGGACCGGATACCATGATCTTCATTTTTCAAATCTTGAGTTTTAAGCCTTTTTTTTTTTTTGCTCTCCTCTTTCACTTTCATCAAGAGGCTCTTTAGTTTCTCATTTTCTGCCATTAAGGAGGTATCATCTGCATATCTGAGGTTGTTAATATTTCTCCCAGGAATCTTGATTCCAGCTTATGATTCATCCACCCCAGCATTTTGTATAAGGTACTCTGCATATAAGGCAAATAAGCAGGGTGACAATATACAGTCTTGCTGTATGCCTTTCTCAATTTTGAACCAGTCTGTTGTTCCATGTCCAGTTCTTAACTGTTGCTTCTTAACTTTTTCTCATGTAGTTTTCCAGGAAACAGGTAAGGTAATCTGGTACTCCTACCCCTTTAAGAAATTTCCACAGTTTGTTGTGATCCACACAGTTCAGTAAATAAATTTATATAAAATAAGATCATATTACTATCAAAAGTGACTCTTCACCACACATTCTGAACGTTTGATGGAGGCTCTGATTTCCTGGGGACAGGAAGGATGAGTGTAATAATGGACTCAATAAAGGCTTTATAGAATAAATGATGATTATAACTAAACAAATGTTCTAGACTAAAAAGAAGCAGAGAATAGCATGAACAATGGAAAGAACATTAAGAAAGGAAGATCTGCTTTAAATGCCTTTTTGTGAGTCTTAAGTTGTTCACTATCAACATCTTTATGCTTATCTTGGATGTATTCTGTTTCCTAGATATACGACACACTTCAAAGTCTCAGAATAATTCAAAGTACAATTGTATGTCTGTCCATAATTAAAAGTTGAATAGTAGTCTAGAGTGTTGTGAGAAAAATTCTTCAGTTCTTTTTTTTTCATGTAAATCCATTGTATAGATACTTTCAACAATTAGGTGAAAGCACTTTACAAAGTCTAAATCCATACGTGGAGTTTGACAAAAGGATGATGATGGTAATGATCATGATGCTGATGATGGTAGTGATGATGATGAAAAAAAACATAGAATCTGCTTTGTTTCATAACAGAAGAGAATTCTCTTACATACAATCAGTTTGTTGATAAATAGACTAGCTCTGCATGAGCTAAAATCCTGAACAGAGATGCTTGACAAGAGAAAATGGATTGATACCGTCTTGACATATCCCTATGAACTGAAAAGCAGATGATTTCCCCTGGTATCTGAGAGCTTGGAGAAGACAGACTGTCTCACTAATAACTCCACTTCTTCCACCAAAAACTTCAGTAAAAATGATATAGTTTGAGCTTCGGCATATGTCCTTAGTTGTGAATGGAGTCTGGCCTTTTTGAAATAATAGGAGCAGGGAGATATAAAAGTCAAGGAGATTCTGTGCGCATTTTCTGTGAAACTGCATGTGCGTGCGCACAACCACATATATTGATCCATGCATACAAATACATATGAATGTATGCACACATGTCCATATCAATATCCATACACATATACACATATCTGATGTGTTATTTGCAAGTGTCTCTCATACACTTTTCCAGGTTTGGGTGGACTCCAGCAGTTGGTGATGGACAGGGAGGCCTGGCGTGCCGCGGTTCGTGGGGTCACAAAGACTCAGACATGACTAAGCGATTGAACTGAACTGAATTTCTTTTCCTTCCCCCAAACTGCAGGCATATTAATTTGAGCCAGGGTACCTTAACATCATTCTAGAAGCCGATGCCATTACATCACTGTCATAGTATTCATAAAGAAATCATCAGGAATGACTAGCATCTAATGTAGCGCATGCTGCTTCTGTAGTGCGTGAGTTCATGATAATTAAACCTGCCATTTTGGATGCTCTGACAAAAAACTTGAATTGGAAATACTTTCCTTCACTTTTTTTAATGTGATTATTTCAATGAGTGCTTTTAAATAATTTGGGATAATATAAAATACTTTCCTCCAAGGTTTAAATGGGCAACAAGCTGCATAATAATTTTTTTCTTTGCTTCAATTTCTCATACATTAACCACACAGAAGTGTGGCATAATAAAGAGGATAGATGGAGGAGTGAGCCAGTTCTAAATAAGCATACATCCAAGAAATATTGTGTGTCACCGGACTGGACATGCACTTAAATATCAGAATTAGCTAGGAAAATAAGACAATAATCTTAAACCTCAGATTTAGGCTTCATTGCCCAAAGAGGCATATAGAGGAAGAAATTTGAGTTGCCAAGAAGATAGACCCAATAAAATTTGTTCAAATATGGATGAAGGGAGAGTTCATTATATAAATATGATGAACGATCTCATTTATATTAATAATAAGGAATGAAATATATAGCTGGGCCTCATGGGCCTGGTTCTAGATTGTCAGGAGCTAATTTCTCTCTCTGTCCTCTCTCTCTCTCTCACACACACACAGACACAAATGCAAATGCACTATGGCCTCCCTTCCTTCCTTTTATAACATAGCGAAAACCCCTTCCTTCCTTTTTCCTGTCCTTTCTTCCCTATCAGTATGTCTGATGCATTCTACCTACTGCAAACCAGCAGGTCTCTTAACTCTCTCTGTTATTTTCCCCTAACTATGGCTTGAATGTGGCTCTGATTTATCTTGGCACAAACTCTGCAAAGTCTGGCCTCAACAATACACAGATTTTTATCTATAGAAAAACATACTATCCTGTGGCTAACCTCTCTGTCTTCTAGTTCATTTTCTCAAGAAGAATCCACTATGCCAATGGGCTGCCTAGCCTTGCTTAAATTTAGGTATTACCAGTTTTGCTCATTGGAGATATGTGCTCATTTATGTCACTCTTCTGGAGTTCTGTGGGACTAGCAAATTGACTCTCATACTCCAGTATGTTACAAACAGTGCAAATTGTTTAGGCACCTATTGTCTACCTTATTCACTAGTCATCTTCGGTAATTTGACTTTCCAAATGAAATTTAATCAATTAATTCACAAGTAGATTTGAGCACTTGTTGTAGATCATCATTGTCTTAAACTCTGGAGAGATTGCAAGGCAATCATAAGATATGTTACTAGTTTTAATGGAATTTAGAAAACAACTGTGGGCAAGACCAACAAAGCATTTGAGATAATCAATAAAAAATTACTCATTTCTGCAGCATATATATAATAATTAAATAATAGAAGAATTGTGGGTGAATATAGTCTTAGATTTCATAGATAGGATAGGAGATGTCATGAAATGAGGTATTCTTGAGAGCAAAGAATGTATTCAAATTCTAGCGCTGACTCTGTTCTCATCTGGTCTGTATCCTGGAGCAAGCCACTCGTTTTCTCTGGGACTTAATTCATTTTCACGATGCCTTTTGAAGAAGATCATTGAGAGACCATGACCATTGGTTGACGTGGTTGGTCCAGAGTAATCAGAGGCTCTGCATGTCTTCTCCATCCTTGGAATGTATTTTCCACCCATTGTTCCTGCAGTGGGAGCCATTTTCAAGGACACAGCCTTGAGAAAGCAAAGTGCTGCTGAGACCATCTGGGTGGTCTGCATGACTGATTACTCACATTAGAGCCTCTATAAAAGCTTTGAAGATTCTGGTGGGAGGATGTGGAGATCTACTCATCTTGAGACTGCCCAAGACAAGCTTAGCATGTAATTCCTTTGCTTCCTAAACCTGCCTCCCACCAATCTAGAGTGGCTTGCCCCTTTCTCCAATCTTGTCCTCTGTGTAGAGAGTCAGTTTCAGATTTCATGCAGGAAGCTCCTGAGTTTTCAAAACAACATGTCTGTATTATAATATTTCCTTAATTTCCTTTCATCTTGAGCCTGAAAAAGTCAGTGATACACGTGGGAGAACGTCTTTATTATTGGGTTTTGTCGCAGAAAGAACAGAAGGATAAAGGGGAGAGAAAAATCAGGAGTCATATCAGTGTTTCTAGTCTAGTTTTATGAATTTTTCTTATAAAGATAGTGTGTTGAGGTCAGTGTAATGCTAAAAGCTTTAAGCCTAGAACTGAGATAAATGCTTAGTGTGTTTAAGAAAGGTAATTGTGTATCACAGTTTTCAAGTGTATGTGATATATATGTATCTTTGCAGTAAAGCTGGAGTGAAAAGTTTTTGTTCTTTTTTTTAATCCTGGGTTAAAAAAGTGATTTTTGATAAAGTAACTCTGCTATGCTTTGGAAATCAGTTGTGGATTTCAGCAAACCTGATTCCCTGCTGGGTAAAATGAGAAACCCGAAGAAGAAGAAAGATCTGTCAGGAGAATACGTGAACTCAATGCTTTGATTAACAGGCGGCCAGGTGTTAAATTTAATTGCCTCTAGAAGTAAAGAAAATTTTACTTTTCAACATTAGTCCCACTCTTCCTAATGATGGTGCATTTTTTCATGAGGAAGGAAAGGAATGGTATACCTGGCAAAGCTTATATTTTAAGGAAATATGTTGATGGTAAGAGACAAAATTACTCTTAATTTAACAGATTTGCATTACAAAGATTATTATATTTTTAATGTAAAAGATATAAAACATACAACAGAGTAAAAAGATACACATCTATATTCCATTTTTCTCAGTTACTAGCATTCATCATATTTACTTCATATTCACTTAAGAAGCCAAGCAACTACAGATCAAAGTGATAACCCCAAGACACCTGCTTTTATCCAGTTTCCTGATTTTCTCACAGAAATTTATTATCTTAAATTTATTTTTTTAATCAGGAAAAGGGAGACACAATGTTTATGGCCACATATACTTTCTGCATGTTTACAATATTCATAAAAATATGCTGTATGATGGCCAATGTTACATGTTCATGTGTATTTTTAAGTGAATTTTGTAAAATTTATAAAATTGTATCTAAGTTTTTCATTTTAAAACACTTTGCGGGTACTTCGCTGGTGGTCCAGTGGTTAAGACTCTGTACTTCCACTGCAGTGGGGTGCAGGTTCGCTCCCAGTGTGGGAAGTTCCATACGCTTCCTGGAGCAGCCAAGAAAATTAAAAAAGAGAGAGAAAGGTAATTACCTATATGGAAACATACTAGCTCTACTTAATTCCATTGTGTGAATATGCCACCGTTTATTTGTTCATTCTTCTGTTAATAAGCATTTTAATACATCTTTAACTTGTTAGCCACATGAACATTCTTGTTCATACCTCCAAAGAGATGTGTACTATATTTTCTCTATAAATTCAAAGGTATAGTAGTTGGTTTAAGGATACATGCTTTTTCATTTTACTTTTCACTAACCAACTGCTTTCAAGATAAATTGTATTAATATGAATGAATAAAAATTATAAAATCCCATCAATAATGTATATGATATCTGACTTGTTCATATCCTCACTATTAATTAAAAAGTTCAGACTTCTCAGATTTTCAGCATGCTGGATATTGGAAAATATTGCAGCTTGTTTAATTTGCATTTCCTGAATAATGATATAATTAAAATATTTTTGTAGGTTTGCTGTTTATTCTGACTTCCTCCTCTATAAATTGTCTTTTGTAGTTTTTGTCAATTTCTCACTGCATAGGTTATGCTTTTGCATTAAGATTTCTAAAATATTTTAAAATAAATTATTGATGCTTTTCCTTTATTAATAATTTTCCTTCATCAGTTGAGTTCAGTTCTGTTGCTCAGTCATGTCTGACTCTGCAACCCCATGAATCGCAGCATGCCAGGCCTCCCTGTCCATCACCATCTCCCAGAGTTCACTCAGACTCACGTCCCTCGAGTCCGTGATGCCATCCAGCCATCTCATCCTTGGTCGTCCCCTTCTCCTCCTGCCCCCAATCCCTCCCAGCATCAGAGTCTTTTCCAATGAGTCAGCTCTTTGCATGAGGTGTCCAAAGTACTGGAGCTTCAGCTTTAGCATCATTCCTTCCAAAGAAATCCCAGGGTTGATCTCCTTCAGAATGGACTGGTTGGATCTCCTTGCAGTCCAAGGGACTCTCAAGAGTCTTCTCCAACACCACAATTCAAAAGCATCAATTCTTTGGCACTTGACTTTTAACATTTTTAATGGTTTCTCTGTTCACAGACATTTTAATGTACTCACATTTATTGATGTTGTTTCTTTATATGGCATGTAATTCATGAATTTTGCAACAAATATTTTTCCATCTTAAGTTCATAAAATGCTATATTTTACTGGGTAAAATTTTAAATGTGTGTGTATGCGTGCCAAGTTCCTTCAGTCATGTCTGATTCTGTGGGACTCTATGGACTATAGCCTGCTGGGCTCCTCTGTCCATGGGATTCTCCAGACAACAATACTGGAGTCGGTTGCCATGCCCTCCTCCAGGTGATCGTTCCAACCCAGGAACCAAACTTGTGCCTGTACATCTCCTGCATTGGCAGGCAGGTTCTTTACCACTAGTGCCACCTATTAGCATTTAAATATAAAAATAACTATATTTACACTCACTTAAAATGCTTTATTTTAAATGTATTGTTATTTTTTCCACAAGGATAACTAATATTACTGAGTAATCTGAAATTTTCTACTGACTTGCCATGCTACTACAAACCTAAATCAAATTTATATATGTGTTGCTCTCTTTCCAAGCTCATTATTATGAAGTGATATTTAGTAAGTAAGTCCTACTACATGGTTCCTCTTTCAAATTTTGTTTTATTTTCTTTCCACTTTCTACATGAATTTATGATTGGGACTGTACCAAAAAGTAGCAAAACATATGTAAGTATTAATTTTATAGGTTATAGTGGAGACCTTTACATCTTTATGACTTCAGATGTTTTCATCTATGAACATGGCATATATTTCTATTTGTCCATGTCTTTTTATTTCATTGTTTATTTTATTTGTTCTTAAAATATTCACATCTTTTGATAAGATGTTCCTATGCCTCTCACAGTGATGGTCCTTATTAAATAGGAATTATTATTGGTATTGCATCAGTTATTTTTTACTAATAAGAATGCTATAATCATTTAAAGATTGGACTTTACCAGAAAAACAGGTGAATGCACCAAGTTTTATCTTGATATTTTTGGTAGAAAATATTTTTATTCAAATGGAAATTTTTTTCTTTTTATTTCCAATTATAATATATTTTATTTCTATTAATTGTTTTATGACTTGGTGGCACTTATAGTAACAATTTATAATTTTATTAGATTACTCAGAGTTTCCCATATAGATATTTATATCATCTGCAGATGGGGATTATTTTATTTCTTCCTTTCTCATCTGTATGCCTTTTATTTTATTTTCTTGCCTTATAATGCTGGCTAGTACTTTCATTCCTATGTGAATAGCAATGGAGAGAATGAATATATTTTTGCCTTGTTATTGTTAGGCAGTGAGTATTCAGTCTTTTACAAATATGTCTCATGTTAACTTCAGTATTTTTTAAATATTTTAATCTAATTGAAATATTTCCCTTATATTCCTAGTTTTCTGATAATTTTTATGTTACAAATAGTGTTGAATTTTGTCAAATTTTTTCTCTGCATCAAGGGTTTTGTTCACATAATTTTTCTCATTTATTCTATTAAGATGGTATATTACGTTGATAGATTTAAAAATATTAAATCAAGTTTACACCTTTGAAATAATCATAACTGGTCCAGCCAAAAAGGGGCTTTACTATATTTTCTAGCTTGTTGCCTTATGAGCATCTTTGCAAAAATTTTTAAAAATCCTTCTTTATCAACACAGAATTAATTTAATCAAGTATGATATTGCTGATAGGCTAAGAGGCTTATGTTTATATATTTTATATCCAAGTATCATTTTCTCAACAATAATTTCATATCACTATTATGTCAATGTTCCTTTTGCTCATGTAGAGTTATTATTCTCCACTTACAGACTTTACCCTTCCTTATACATCATGTTGAAGCTCAGCTTCTCTGAAGAACTTGTTCTAGTTTCCATCATGCAACTCTGATGTGTTCATGATTATGTAATTTAGCAATTATTGAAGTCTAGTGCTTTTTCACCTTATTATTTTATTTGTTGAAGTGCTGCCTTCCATCTGGTCTGTACCTGACAAATTAAATTAAAATCAGTGTGCATAACTCAGGTATCAATATTGTTTAAAACACTCCAGTTGATACCAATATGTAGCCAAGTCTTTAAGACAACAAAAGTTGTCTCAAATTTGTGATTCTCAGACTTTAGCACATGAAAGAATCATGAAAGTGAGGAGAAGTTAACGAAACAGTTTCTAAGTTCAACCTCCAGCCTTTCAGATTTAGTAGAAATCTGAATACGTGAAACCCAACAGTTTGCATTAAATAATTGACTAATTGCTTGCTCCCCTGTTCACAAAACACTATGGAAATAACAGATGCCTAAACACTCAGTGACCAGTCGCACCACTCCAATCAGATCTGTCACTGACTGGTCACAGTACAATGGGTATCCAGTTCTCCCAGGGGTAGCAAAGCAGTGTTGTACTGCCTTCTCATCTCTTAGTGATAAATTCACATGACGTTTCACAAAAATGGATGATTGAAAGATGAAACTGGCCAAGAAAGATGAAAGTGCAACAAAGAAATAGGAAGTAGTGATGCTGAAATTGAAATTGAAATATAATGTCAATGAGTTATAGAAAAAATAGCTGACAGTGGGAATGTTCACACTGACACTGGTATATATGCAGTGAGAGAAACTTACTAAAAGGGAGCTTAGCAACAGAAATAAGGGCTATAATAGTGATGGAATGAACAGCAATATCCCAAAGAAGACACAATGGTGAAAAGGCTTCATGTTATAGGAAATCAAGGAGATCTTGCATAACATTTTAAATACAAAATATAAAATAGTAGAAATTAAGGTAATTCACAAAAGCATAGAAGGGATGCTTATCTCAAATTACCTTCTCAGGTAAGCAGTACTTAAGATAAGCAGTACTTAAGCAGTACTTAAATTACTTCTGATACCTTCTACAAAGAATACAAACATTAATTCTCAACATTTTGGTATTTAAAAATATAGTATACTAAAGTAACTTCATTTTAAAATTTTCTATATATTTATTACCTACAGTGACAGAGTTTTAAATGTTTTGACAAAATAAGTCAGAGAACAATTATGTTTTCATGATCTTTAAGACTGTTTTAAAAGGTATCATTTTGCTTGGTTATTTTTATGGTCTCTCACTATTGTACAAAATGAGAATTGCTTAGCTTTCTTGCCTGGAGAATCCCACAGACAGAGGAACCTGGTGGGCTACAGTCCATAGGGTCACAAAGAGTCAGACACAACTGAAGTGATTTAGCATGCACACAAATAATAACTATCTAAGAAAACCTTTATTGATTGTAAAGGAAGTTGACTGTATTCTTGATAGTCATTAATCTGTATCAGTAAGAAGAGGAAAGAAGGGGTTTAATTTCTTATCAGCACCGTCTTATTTTCCTTTTATGAGTAATGTTTTGAATCCCTGACATAATTCCATTAGCAAAGAAGTAACTGCAACTTTGCCATTTATTAGTGGAAATAATTTTTTTTTTAGATGGAATAGTTCAAGCCCAAAGAAACTAGAAAACAATGCAACAAAAATCCATTTTAAATGCTAACATTGTGCCATATGTGTTTTATATCATTACACTTTAAGAAATAAAACATTACAGACAGATCATAGTTGAAGCTTCATTTCTCCTATCTTCTTCCCCAGAGGTAAGTAGGAACCTGAATTTGGTGTGCATCAAGGTAGGAGAAACATTTATGATAATATGATATTTTGAAAGAAGCATTTACTTCAGAATAAGGCAGATTATGTTTAGTCCCCAGACTAGTCACTGAAGATGAGTCATTAAGTTCTCTGAACCTCAGTTTTCTCATGGATGCTGCTGCTAAGTCACTTCAGTCGTGTCCGACTCTGTGCGACCCCATAGACGGCAGCCCACCAGGCTCCGCCGTCCCTGGGATTCTCCAGGAAAGAACACTGGAGTGGGTTGCCATTTCCTTGTCCAATGCATGAAAGTGAGAAGTGAAAGTGAAGTTGCTCAGTCGTGTCCAACTCTTAGTGACCCCATGGACTGCAGTCTACTAGGCTCCTCTATCCATGAGATTTTCCAGGCAAGAGTACTGGAGTGGGGTGCCATTGCCTTCTCCTTTCTCATGGATAGAAAAGGAATAATCCTCCTTCTCTCACAAAGTTGAGTTAGGATGAGGAATGACTGAATCAAAGCTTTCCACACTTAGGAAACAGTAGGTAGTAGCTCTCAGCTTCACTGCTGTCACTATTTTGTCTGCCATAGGCTCGGGAGAGTTCAGTGTGGAGAGGTGTCTGCGATGTTTCCTGATGTAGGAGTGTCCTTTCTCTTCAGCTAGTTCACAGCTCTTCCCTTGAGCCAGTGGAGCCATTCCTCGCTTTTGTCTCATCTCTCAGTTTCTGCAGGCTGCTGTGGTTAAGGAACTCATTGCAGTCTCCCAAGCAGCTGTGCCCTGAAGCTGACATTAGCCCTATAGCAAACGATAATATGAAGTGAAGTTCTGGGGTGGGAATCCTGCATTAAAGAGAAAACGATTCTGTGTAATCTCTAGGGGTAGGAGCACTTTTCATGTTGTATACATGTCAGGCAATTTGCCATGTGCAGTGTCATCCCAGCCTTCAGTGGCATGGGAAATTTTGCCAAGTGTATTTGTGTAGCATCAAATAGTATTTGCTCTCTTCTTGTCACAACCTATAGAATGGCTTAAATGAAACTGAAAAGGGCACCCCAAAGCGTGGCTGGCATCGGACAATTTATTTCTGCACCAACATAGCCAGAAGAGCCTTTTAAAAAATTTCCCTTTCTGAAAGCAGGCCTGCTTGGTTTCCTCCTACAGACTTCATTGGCAGTCTGCTCCCATTCCAAGTAATCAATAAGTAAAACCCAGTTAAGCCACATTTATTTCTAGAAGCAAATAGCAATCAGCGCATTACCATGGAAGCTCAGGCCCTGTCCATCAACTGAATCAGTAAACAATGAAGGTTGGGGCTTTGAGGCTCCATCCTAAAGGGGAACCGCTGCCTTAAAGGCAGAGAAATAAGCCTGGTAACTTGGATTTATATGTCACCTTACTCCATTATCTGGAGAATAAGATCAACCCTTCATTTCACTTAACATGTACAAGTGTCCCCTTCTTTGATGTACTGTCTTTTACCAACACTTTGTTGTTGTTTTTCATCTTTTAATGATTTTATAGCAATCAGTAACTTTAAAGAAACATATTTGATAATTACCTACTATTTTCAGGTACTGCTTTATATTTTATCTGGTTTAATTCTCATACCCCACAGAATTAAAAAAAAAAAAAAGAATCTGGGTATACAGTGGTATACAGTGATAATAAGCTAGGTGTTTATTGTTCAATTCTCAGTTTGCTAAGATAGTCTGTTTACTTTATTCTTTCAAATGAATCATCATCTCCTTAAAAGCACAAAACAGGTCTCACTCAACCTTGTCTGTTAGGTGCTCATGTGTGTGTGAATGCTAAGTCGCTTCAGTCATGACTGACTCTTTGCAACCCTATAGGACTGTAGGGTCCAAGATCCTCTGTTCATGGAATTCTCTAGGTGAGAATAGTGGATTGTGTTGCTCTCCTCAGTAAATACAATAAAAATGCATTTACTGAGCCTGTTTAGTAGGTGCTCAGTAAACACATATTGATTAAATAAATGTACTAATGAATTAAGATTAGCTATCCCAAGAAGTGGGCTTCCCAGGTGGCGATGGTGGTAAAGAACCCACCTCCAGATGCAGGAGGCTTAAGAGACTTGAGTTGGATCCCTGGATTGGGACAATCCCCACGATGAGGGCATACAACCCACTCTAATATTCAGTCTTTAGTGTCACAGAGTCACATGTGACTGAAGTGACTTAACACACATGCATCCTCAGAAGTATTTATCCTATTTGCACACACTTGCTCTCTAAAAGTAATACCACATGATTTTCATTTTGATATAATAAAATCAAGGGACTTTGCTACAGAACTGGTGAGTGACCTTGGGCAAGCCGTTGCACTTCCTTGGGATTCACTTACTTCACTAAAGGGGGAAAAGATACTTTCTTTACTTTCCAAACTTCAGGGTTATTTCTCCAGGAAAGAGTTGAAATAAGTCTTGTTTTATTTTTCATATATATTCTAAGTACCTTTTTTGTTATATTGATATCATGAGACATATCAGTTCAGAAGTAGAAATAGAGCAGTTTTACTACATTTGAGGAAGGTGTGGTTTCATCTTCTTTCTGTGAAAGTTCAGAATCTCTGACCCCACATAGCCATCATCACCAAATATGGTAATGGTCATGTAGTGCTTTGTTCTGCAGCATTTTCATGGAAAGAGAGTACAGCTGAGAACCACAATTTAAATCAAGATCCTTCAATGCAGTTGTAATTTAATCAATCATATATATAACTATTTGCATATACCTCCAACCTCAGGTTTCTGGAACTCTTAATCCATTTCTGGTGTGTGATTGTGCACACACACACACACACACACACACACACATATGTATATGTGATATGAATAAGCATTCAAGTTCTAACCTCAGTGTTTATTTACTTTTTCATAGTAGAAGATTTTTTCAGACCGATTGAAATCTTTTAACTTATATTTTACAGACCCACAACGCTGCTGGGTAAAATCATAAACCTGCTGCTTCAGACCCTCCAGCTATGTATCCACAAGCCCGTGTGCAGCATCAGCTCCACGGTAAGTCAATACTCCAGGCTACTGTGGAGAAAGACTGCCTATTTCTTTGAGGTACCCTCAGGGGCTTCCCAACAGTGAGTTTTGTATATCTCATGGAGCCTATTTTCAAGTGAGAGCATCAAATTTCTTTCTTTTTTTTGAAAATTGGGTGAAAATCCACCTAGTCATTTTTTTTTTTTCACGTAAAGAATAAGTACATGGATAAAATTTACCTATATAAGCCTATTTCTATCTTTCAGTGTATTGCAGGAGAATGGCTGTGACATGATAAAATAGGATTTGCATTTTTAAAACAAATTTGTCTTCCAAAAGGAGAGCATTTTGGCAAGGGATGAGTCAAAATACTGGAGGACCCAGAGAGGACACAAAGGCAGTAAGTGGTTCACTGGAGTGTTGACTGTTTTGTGGGTAATGGTGTCACATTACTATGAAATGGAGAAAAAAAGGTTCACTTGAGAAATGCATAAAGTGTACAATTCACTGTACTTGGTGGCTGATAAGGTGTGGAACATAAGCAGTTTCAACATATTGGGCTTGAGGTTTATGAGAGAAAACTGATGATATAAATTTGATGAATTACTATAAAACTTATTAGCCTTTTCATTCACCTTCTTCATTCTTATTTAATTTTTGTGAACTTAGGACAGAAAAAGAAAAGATTTGTTAAAGTCTCATTTTCATATTTGTTCTATGGGGAGCAATATGTCACTGTTGTAGTTTTCACTTTTATTCATTATAAATAATATTTTCAGAACATAGTATATTTTCTAGCTAGTTAAAAATTAATGTTGGCCTTTTTATGTTTATTTCCATTTGTCTAAAAAATATGTAATGACTATATCTTTGACATATTTTAAAAATAATTTATAAAGAGAATACTTGTTGCTCAACTGAAACACTTTATAACAATATTTTCTGTTTCAACTGGCATAATTTAGTTTGGTTACTTATTTCTACCTTTTCCTTTTATTTTTCTACTTACTTTCTATGAAATGTATGTTTGTTTTGTTCAGTTATTTTTAAACATATCAATTACTTTTAAGTTTTCCAAGATAGTGTTTAATCTGTATTCTCTGATTATTGAAATAAAATAATGAAATGGACATTTTTATTTCTTTTCAAAGACTAAGAATAGGTATACTCTAATTGTTTCGAAGGAGAGATAAGAAAGCCTTCTTAAATGAAAAATGCAAAGAAGTAGAGAAAAACAATTGAATGGGAAAGACTAGAAATTTCTTCAAGAAAATTAGAAATGTCAAGGGAACATTTTATGCAAGGATGGGCATGAGAAAGGATAGGAATGATAAGGACCAAATAGAAATAGAAGAGATTAACAAGTGGTAAAAATATGCAGAAGAGCTATACAAAAAAAGATCACAATAACCCAGGTAACCATGATGGTGTGATCACTCACCTAGAGCCAGACATCCTGGAATGTGGAGTCAAGTGGGTCTTAGAAAGAAAGACTACAAACAAAGCTAATGTAGGTGATGGAATTCCAGCTGAGCTATTTCAGTCCTAAAAGATGATGCTGTGAAAGTGCTGCACTCAATATGCCAGCAAATTTGGAAAACTTAGCAATAGCCATGTTTGGAAAAAGTCAGCTTTAATTGCAATCCCAAAGAAAGACAATGCCAAATAGTGTTCAAACTACTACACAATTGCACTCATTTCAGATGCTACCAAGGTAATTGTCAAAACCCTTTAAACTAGGCTTCAGCAGTATGTGAACTGAGAGCTTCCAGATATAGAAGCTGGGTTTTGAAAGGAAGAGCAGCCAAGTTGCCAGCATTTGTTGGATCATGGAGAAAGCAAGGAGATTCCATAACAGCATCTGCTTCTGCTTCACTGGCTAAACTAAAAGCCTTTGAATGTGTGGATCACAGCAAATTTTGGAAAATTATTAAAGAAATGGGAATACTAGGCCACTTTTCCTGCCTCCTGAGAAATCTGTATGAGGGCCGAGAAGCAACCGTTAAAACCAGACATGGGACAATGGACTGGTTCAAAACTGGGAAAGGAGTAAGACAAGACTGAACATTGTCACCCTACTATTTAACTTATATGAAAAGCACATCATGTGAAATACCAGGCTGGATGAATCTCAAGCTGTAATTAAGATTGCCAGGAGAAATGTCAACAACCTCAGATATGCAGATGATATGATTTTAATGGCAGAAAATGAAGGGGAATTAAGGAGCCTCTTGTTGAAGGTGAAAAAGGAGATTGAAAAAGCTGACTTAAAACTCAACATTCAAAAAACTAACATCATGACATTCAGCCCCATCATTTCATGGTAAGTAGATGGAAACAGTGAGAGACTTTATTTTCTTGGGATACAAAAACACTGCAGATGGTGACTACAGCCATGAAATTAAAAGATGCTTGCTCTTTAGAAGACAAGCTATGATAGACTTAGATGGTGTATTAAAAAGCAGAGACATCGCTTTGCTGACAAAGGTCTCTATAATCAAAGCTATGAATTTTCTAATAGTTGTATGGATGTGACAGCTGGACCATAAAGGAAGCTGAGCACCAAAGAATTGATGCTTTCAAACTGTGGTTCTGGAGAAGGCTCTTGAGAAATCCTTGGACAACAAGGAGATCAAACCAGTCAATCCTAAAAGAAACAAACCCTGATTTGGAAGGGCTGGTGCTGAAGCTGAAACTCCAATATTTTGGCCACCTGATGCGAGGAGTTGACTCATAGAAAAAGAAACTGATGGTGGGAAAATCAAAGGCAAAGTGAGAAAGAGGCAGCAGAGAATGAGATAGTTAGATAGGATCACTGACTGAATGGACATGAATTTGCACAAGCTCCAGAAGATAGTGGAGGACAGACGAGCTTGGTGGGCTGCAGTCCATGATATCACAAAGGTTGGACATGAATTAGCTAGTTTGCAACAATAACATATGTATGTAAATCTAGGCTGCTTAGTAGAAGCACCTCTAATGATTTTATAAGTTCTGAATCCTAGGCCTCATATCAGAAACACTAACCAAATTAGAAAATTGAGGTTTGAACCCAAGCAGCCTCATTACACAATAACAACAAGAACAACTATTCAAGGAGTTCTGATTTTCTACCGTGTTCCTCTTCTTCTTTCTACCCTCTTCTCTTTATTATTCTCTTTCTCTTATCCATCAGTTTAGCTTAGCTCAGTTCAATTCATTCACTCAGTTGTGCCCGACTCTTTGTGATGCCATGGACTGCAGCATGCTAAGCCTCCCTGTCCATCACCAACTACCAGAGCTTGCTCAGACTCATGTCCATTGAGTCAGTGATGCCATCCAACCATCTTATCCTCTGTCGTCCCCTTTTCCTCCCACCTTCAATCTTTCCCAGCATTAGAGTCTTGTCTAATGAGTCAGTTCTTCATATCAGGAGGACAAACTATTGGAGCTTCAGCTTCAGCATCAGTCCTTCCAGTGAATATTCAGGACTGATTTCCTTTAGGATTGACTGGTATGATCTCCTTGCAGTCCAAGGAACTCTCAAGAGTCTTCTCCAACACCACAGTTCAAAAGTGTCAATTCTTTGGTGCTCAACTTTCTTTATGGTCCAACTCTCACATCCATACATGACTACTGGAAAAACCATGGCTTTAACTAGATGAACCTTTATCAGCAAAGTGATGTCTCTGCCTTTTAATACGCTGATATGTTGGTCATAGATTTTCTTCCAAGGAGCAAGCATCTTTTAATTTCATGGCTGTAGTCACCATCTGCAGTGATTTTGGAGCCCAAGAAAATAAAAAATAAAGCCTTTCACTGCTTCCCCTGTTTCCCATCTATTTGCCACGAAGTGATAGCCCAGATGCCATGGTCTTATACATATATATATAATTGGAGTCTAATTACAATTGGTTTTGCCATACATTGACATGAATCAGCCATGGGTGTACATGTGTCCCCATCCTGAAACACCCTCTCACCTCCCTCCCCATCCCATCCCTCATGGTCATCCCAGTGCACCAGCCCTGAGAACCCTGTTTCATGCATCAAACCTGTACTGGCAATCCATTTCACATATGGAAATATACATTTTTCAATGCTATTCTCTCAAATCATCCCACTCTCGCCTCTCACACAGAGTCCAAACGTCTGTTCTTTACATCTGTTTCTCTTTCGCTGTCTCATATATAGGGTCATCATTACTATCTTGCTAAATTCCATATATATGCATTAATATACTGTATTGGTGTTTTTCTTTCTGGCTTACTTCACTCTGTATAATAGGCTCCAGTTTCATCCACTTCATTAGAACTGACTCAAATGCAATTTTGTAAGAGCTGAGTAATAATCCATTGTGTATATGTACCATAGCTTATCTTAGTTTTTTGAATGTTGAGTTTTAAGCAAATTTTCACTCTCCTCTTTCACTTTCATTAAGAGGCTCTTTAGTTCTTCTTTGCTTTCTGTCATAAGGGTGGTGTCATCTATGTATATGAGATTATTGATATTTCTCCTGGTCTTCTTGATTCCAGCTTGTGTTTCATCCATCCCAGCATTTCTCATGATGTACTATGCATAGAAGTTAAATAAGCAGGCTGACAATATACAGCCTTGATGTACTCCCTTCCCAATTTGGAACCACTCTGTTGTTCCATCACACCAACCCAACCCATCCAAGCCATTTGTTCCGGCTACCTATTAGAACGGTCTATATCAAAACTTTGTGTCACAGAGTATTTATCATTTTTCTCTCTCAGGATACTATAGGTTAGGAATTTGGCAGGTTTCAATGGGGAAAACTTTCATTACACATAATATGCAGAGGTGACAGGGTAATTGTACTGGCAGGTGGGCTCTTCTGGAGGATCTAAGTAGTTTTACTCACATGCCAGGCATCTTGGCAGTGACTATCTACTGGAGGACTGGACTCAACTAGAATTATCTAATGTAATATTTAATTGCAGCCTTTCTAGCATGTTGTGTGTGTGTGTGTTTCAAACAACTGTGGAATATTCTTTACTAGAGTAAATATAATATTTTATTATAATCTTTTAAAACAAGAGCATATTTTGTTTTGCATACAATATTCCCTTAAAATGGAATAGTTTCTATTTTTATAATCAATTTATTTTTTTAATTTTCTCTCTAACTATAAAATTCCTTAGAGTATGTCATCACTGCTGTTTTCACTAAATATTCTGTTTTCTTTCTCACTATTTTTCTTATTGTGCCCATAAAATTAAAATATACATACATAGAAAAGCACAAATTTTAAGTATGCTGCAAGTTGGATTTCAAAACATGAATCATCCCAAAGGAAATATGCAGTCATGAAAAAAATGTGTAGACAAATGTTTATGGAAGGTTTATTTGTAGTAGCCACAAACTGGAAACAATTTAGAGATTCATCAAGACGTGAAAGTATAAACAAATTGTGATACATTCATACAAGTTAATACTATTCAAAAATAAAATCAATGAAGTATTGATGCATGTAATGACATGGATGAATTTCAAAATAATGCTGAGTATAAGTAGCCAAACAAGAAAAGGAGTACACCAAACATTATATTTATATAAAACTCTAGAAAATGCAAGTTCTTTTCTTTAGTGGTAGAAACTGGATCAGTAGAGCTGATCCTGTGACTAGAAGGGAAGAATAGGAGGAAGGGTATGTTCTCTAACCTGATTGTGGCAATGGTTTAATTGGCTTACACAAAGTCAAAACTTATGGAATTTTACAGTTAAAATATCTGCATTTATCATATGACAGTTACACTTCAGTAAAGGTCCTTTGAGTTACACAAGGCTGTGGTCCTAGTGTGATTAGCTTGACTAGTTTTCTGTGAGTATGGTTTCAGTGTGTCTACAGTCTGATGCCCTCTTGCAACACCTACCATCTTACTTGGTTTCCACAGCCTTGTCTAACTCAATGAAACTAAGCCATGCCCACAGGGCAAGCCAAGACGGGTGGGCCATGGTGGACAGGTCTGACAGAATGTGGTCCACTGGAGAAGGGAATGGCAAAACACTTCAGTATTCTGGCCTTGAGAACCCAAAGAACAGTATGAAAAGGCAAAATAATAGGATACTGAATGAGGAACTCCCCAGGACAGCAGGTACCCAATATGCTACTGGAGATCAGTGGAGAAATAACTGCAGAAAGAATGAAGGGATGGAGCCAAAGCAAAAACAATACCCAACTGTGCATGTGACAGGTGATAGAAGCAAGGTCCGATGCCATAAAGCAATATTGCATAGGAACCTGGAATGACAGGTCCATGAATCAAGGCAAATTGGAAGTGGTCAAACAAGAGATGGCAAGAGTGAATGTCGACATTCTAGGAATCATGAACTAAAATGGTCTGTAATGGGTGAATTTAACTCAAATGACCATTATATCTACTACTGTGGGCAGGAATCTCTCAGAAGAAATGGAATAGCCATCATGGTCAACAGAAGAGTCCAAAATGCAGTACTTGGATGCAGCCTCAAAAACGGCAGAATGATCTCTGTTCATTTCAAAGGAAAACCATTCAATATCACCATAATCCAAGTCTATGCCTCAAACAGTAATGCTGAAGAAGCTGAAGTTGAATGGTTCTATGAAGACCTACAAGACCTTGTAGAACTAACACCCCAAAAAAGATGTCCTTTTCATTATAGGGGACTGGAATGCAAAAGTAGAAAGTCAAGAAACACCTTGGGTAAGAGGCAAATGTGGCCTTGGAATGCGGAATGAAGCAGGACAAAGATTAATAGGTTTTTGCCAAGAAAATGCACTGGTCATAGCAAACACCCTCTTCCAACAACATAAGAGAAGACTCTACACATGAACATCACCAGATGGTCAGCACCGAAATCAGATTGATTATATTCTTTGCAGCCAAAGATGGAGAAGCTCTACACAGTCAGCGAAAAAAAGACCAGGAGCTGACTGTGGTTCAGATCATGAACTCCTTATTACCAAATTCAGACTCAAATTGAAGAAAGTAGGGAAAACTGCTAGACCATTCAGGTATGACCTAAATCAAATCCCTTATGATTATACAGTGGAAGTGAGAAATAGATTTAAGGGCCTTGATCTGATAGACAGAGTGCCTGATGAACTATGGAATGAGGTTCATGACATTGTACAGGAGACAGGGATCAAGACCATCCCCATGGAAAAGAAATGCAAAAAAGCAAAATGGCTGTCTGGGGAGGCCTTACAAATAGCTTTGAAAAGAAGAGAGGCAAAAAGCAAAGGAGAAAAGGAAAGATATAAGCATCTGAATGCAGAGTTCCAAAGAGTAGAAAGAAGAGATAAGAAAGCTTTCTTCAGCGATCATGGCAAATAAATAAAGGAAAACAATAGAATGGGAAAGACTAGAGATCTCTTCAAGAAAATTAGAGATACCAAGAGAACATTTCATGCAAAGATGGGCTTGATAAAGGACAGAAATGGCATGGACCTAAGAGAAGCAAAAGATATTAAGAAGAGGTGGCAAGAATACACAGAAGAACTGTACAAAAAAGATCTTCATGACCCAGATAATCATGATGGTGTGATCACTCATTAGAGCCCAAAATCCTGGAATGTGAAGTCAAGTGGGCCTTGGAAAGCATCACTACGAACAAAGCTAGTGGAGGTGATGGAATTCCAGTTGAGCTATTTCAAATCCTGAAAGATGATGCTGTGAAAGTGCTGTACTCAATATGTCAGCAAATTTGGAAAACTCAGCAGTGGCCACAGGACTGGAAAAGGTCAGTTTTCATTCCAATGCCAAAGAAAGGCAATGCCAAAGAATGCTCAAACTGCCACACCATTGCACTCATCTCACATGCTAGTAATGTAATGCTCAGAATTCTTCTAGCCAGGCTTCAGCAGTATGTGAACCATGAACTTCATGATGTTCAAGCTGCTTTTAAAAAAGGCAGAGGAACCAGAGGTCAAATTGCCAACATCTGCTGGATCATGGAAAAAGCAAGAGTTCCAGAAAAATATCTATTTCTGCTTTATTGAGTATGCCAAAGCCTTTGACTGTGTGGATCACAATAAACTTTGGAAAGTTCTGAAGGAGATGGGCATACCAGACCACCTAACCTGCCTCTTGAGAAATCTGTATGCAGGTCAGGAAGCAACAGTTAGAACTGGACATGGAACAGCAGACTGGTTCCAAATAGGAAAAGGAGTACGTCAAGGCTGTATATTGTCACCCTGCTTCTTTAACTTCTATGCAGAGTACATCATGAGAAACGCTGGACTGGAAGAAACACAAGCTGGAATCAAGATTGCAGGGAGAAATATCAATAACCTCAGATATGCAGATGACACCACCCTTATGGCAGAAAGTGAAGAGGAACTAAAAAGCGTCTTGATGAAAGTAAAAGAGGAGAGTGAAAAAGTTGGCTTAAAGCTCAACATTCAGAAAACGAAGATCATGGCATCCGGTCCCATCACTTCATGGGAAATAGATGGGGAAACAGTGGAAACAGTGTCAGACTTTAGTTTCTTGGGCTCCAAAATCACTGCAGATGTTGATTGCAGCCATGAAATTAAAAGACGCTTACTCCTTGCAAGGAAAGCTATGATCAACCTAGACAGCATATTCAAAAGCAGAGAGATTACTTTGCAGCCTAAGGTCCGTCTAGTCAAGGCTATAGTTTTTCCTGTGGTCATGTTATGGATGTGAGAGTTGGACTGTGAAGAAGGCTGAGAGCTGAAGAATTGATGCTTTTGAACTGTGGTGTGGAGAAGGCTCTTGAGAATCCCTTGGAGAGCAAGAAGATCCAACCAGTCCATTCTGAAGGAGATCAACCCTGGGATTTCTTTGAAGGAATGATGCTAAAGCTGAAACTCCAGTACTTTGGCCACCTCATGCGAAGAGTTGACTCACTGGAAAAGACTCTGATGCTGGGAGGGATTGGGGGCAGGAGGAAAAGGGAACGACAGAGGATGAGATGGCTGGATGGCACCACGTACTCGATGGACGTGAGTCTGAATGAACTCCGGGAGTTGGTGATGGACAGGGAGGCCTGGAGTACTGCGGTTCATGGGGTCGCAGAGATTCGGACACGACTGAGCGACTGAACTGAACTGAACTGAAAGTTCCTTTGTTTTAAAATGTATAAGATCTGTGTAATGTACATTCACATGAAGAAACAACATATTACCTGGCCACAGAAGCCTCCCTCATGCCTCCACCTTGACATTCTATTCCCCCCGTCACCAAGGATACCTCTATCTGGGTTTTTAACTCCCCTGATTAGTTGTGTCTATTTTTGAACTGTAAATGAATAGCATTATACAATAAGTGCTCTTTTCTGGTTTATTTTGGTCAACATTATGGTTGAGAGAAACGTCTATGTGTTTCATTTACTAATTCTCATGGAAGTATTTGTTTCAATTAATGGGTAAAATTTTCAAGGCACCTGCACCACAACGTTCAATACAGCATTCTTTACAATATCCAGGACATGGAAGCAACCTAAATGTCCATCATGAGAGGAATGAATAAAGACACGGTACATATACACAGTGAAATATTTCAAAGCCATAAAAAGGAACAAAAATGGGTCATTTTTAGATATGAATGGAACTAGAACTGTCTACAGGATGAAGTAAATCAGAAAGAAAAAAAAAAACAAATATTGTATATCAATGCATATATGTAGAATCTAGAAAAACAATATTGATCTTATTTGGAAAGAAGAAATAGAGACCTTAAGGTAGAGAACAAACATATCGATACCAGGGGAAGGGAGGAGGCAATGAACTGGAAGACAGGAATTGATGTATACACACTGTTGATACTACGTATAAAGTACATGACTGGTGAGAACCTATTATACAGCACAGGGAACTCTACTCAGGGATCTGTGGTGGCTTACACAGGAAAGAAATACAAAAAGAAATATTTGAGTAGGTGTAACTGATTCACCTTGCTGTACAGTAGAAAGCAATACCAGATTCTAAAGCAATTATAGTCCAATAAAAATTGATTAAAAATTAACAATATTTCATGTCTACTATCTTGTTTGACACCTGAGTTGTTTCAATGTCTTTTTTTTTTAAATCTTGTGGCTATGAACATTATAATTTGTGCCTTTTGTATGTTTTTCTACTATTTATCCAGAAGTGGCATTGACAAGGGATTATTGTGTATTACATGGTATGTGTAGGTTTTAATTTTTAAGAAAATGCTAAACTATTTTCCAAAGTGTTTGTTTCATTTCTATTCCAGCCAATAGTATTTGCGATTTTGAAGTCCTTTCTATTTCCATCTTATTTGGTCCAGATGGCCTTTTAACTTGAGACATTATAGTAAATTTGTAGTATTCTCTCCCTACATTTTAAATTTTAACTTTCTTAGCAAAAAAGTTGGCTGAAAGCTCAACATGTCTGCCTTCTTCACAGTCGAACTCTCACATCATTACATGACCACAGGAAAAAACATAGCCTTGACTAGACGGACCTTAGGCAGCAAAGTAATCTCTCTACTTTTGAATATGCTATCTAGGTTGGTCATAATTTTTCTTCCAGGGAGTAAACGTCTTTTAATTTCATGGCTGCAACCATCATCTGCAGTGATTTTGGAGCCCAAAAAACTAAAGTCTGACACTGTTTCCCCATCTATTTCCCATGAAGTGATGGGACCAGATGCCATGATCTTCGTTTTCTGAATGTTGAGCTTTAGACTAACTTTTTCACTCTTCACTTTCACTTTCATCAAGAGGCTTTTTAGCTCCTCTTCACTCTCTGCCATAAGGGTGGTGTAATCTGCATATCTGAGGTTATTGATATTTCTCGCGGCAATCCTGATTCCAGCTTGTGTTTCTTCCAGCCCAGCATTTCTCATGATGTACTCTGCATAGAAGTTAAATAAGCAGGGTGACAATATACAGCCTTGATGTACTCCTTTTCCTATTTGGAACCAGTCTGTTGTTCCATGTCCAGTTCTAACTGCTGCTTCCTGACCTGCATACAGATTTCTCAAGAGGCAGGTCAGGTAGTCTGCTATTCCCATCTCTTTCAGAATTTTCAATAGTTTATTGTGATACACATAGTCAAAGGCTTTGGTATAGTCAATAAAGCAGAAATAGATTGTTTTTCTGGAACTCTCTTTCTTTTTCCATGATCCAGCGGATGTTGGCAACTTTATCTCTGGTTCCTCTGCCATTTCTAAAACCAACTTGAACATCAGGAAGTTCATGGTCCACGTATTGTTGAAGCCTGGCTTGGAGAATTTTGAGCATTACTTTACTAGCATGTGAGATGAGTGCAATTGTGCAGTAGTTTGAGCATTCTTTGGCATTGCCTTTCTTTGGCATTGGAATGAAACTGACCTTTTCCAGTCCTGTGGCCACTGCTGAGTTTTCCAAATTTGCTGGCATATTGAGTGCAGCACTTTATAGCATCATCTTTCAGAATTTGAAACAGCTCAACTGGAATTCCATCACATCGACAAGTTTTGTTCATAGTGATGCTTTCCAAGGCCCACTTGACTCCACATTCCAGGATTTTTGGCTCTAATGAGTGATCACACCATCATGATTATCTGAGTCGTGAAGATTTTTTTGTACAGTTCTTCTGTGTATTCTTGCCACCTCTTCTTAATATCTTCTGCTTCTGTTAGGTCCACACCATTTCTGTCCTTTATCGAGCCCATCTTTACATGAAACGTTCCCTTGGTATTTCTAATTTTCTTGAAGAGATCTCTAGTCTTTTCCATTCTGTTGTTTTCGTCTATATCTTTGCATTGATCACTGAAGAAGGTTTTCTTATCTCTTCTTGCTATTCTCTGGATCTGCATTCAGATGCTTATATCTTTCCTTTTCTCCTTTGCTTTTTGCCTCTCTTCTTTTCAAAGCTATTTGTAAGGCCTCCCCAGACAGCCATTTTGCTTTTTTGCATTTCTTTTCCATGGGGATGGTCTTGATCCCTGTCTCCTGTACAATGTCATGAACCTCATTCCATAGTTCATCAGGAACTCTATCTATCAGACCTAGGCCCTTAAGCTTATTTCTCACTTCCACTGTATAATCATAAGGGATTTGATTTAGGTCATACGTGAATGATCTAGCGGTTTTCCCTACTTTCTTCAATTTGAGTCTGAATTTGGTAATAAGAAGTTCATGATCTGAACCACAGTCAGCTCCTGGTCTTGTTTTTGCTGACTGTGTAGAGCTTCTCCATCTTTGGCTGCAAAGAATATAATCAATCTGATTTCGGTGCTGACCATCTGGTGATGTTCATGTGTAGAGTCTTCTCTTATGTTGTTGGAAGAGGGTGTTTCCTATGACCAGTGCATTTTCTTGACAAAACTCTATTAGTCTTTGCCCTGCTTCATTCCGCATTCCAAGGCCAAATTTTCCTCTTACCCAAGGTGTTTCTTGACTTCCTACTTTTGCATTCCAGTCCCCTATAATGAAAAGGACATCTTTTTTGGGGTGTTAGTTCTACAAGGTCTTGTAGGTCTTCATAGAACCATTCAACTTCAGCTTCTTCAGTATTGCTGTTTGGGGCATAGACTTGGATTATGGTGATATTGAATGGTTTTCCTTTGAAATGAACAGAGATCATTCTGTCTTTTTTGAGGTTGCATCCAAGTACTGCATTTTGGACTCTTCTGTTGACCATGATGGCTATTCCATTTCTTCTGAGAGATTCCTGCCCACAGTAGTAGATATAATGGTCATCTGAATTAAATTCACCCATTACAGACCATTTTAGTTCACTGATTCTGAGAATGTCAACGTTCACTCTTGCCATCTCTTGTTTGACCACTTCCAATTTGCCTTGATTCATGGACCTGTCATTCCAGGTTCCTATGCAATATTGCTCTTTACAGCATCGGATCTTGCTTCTATCACCAGTCACATCCACAGCTGGGTGTTGTTTTGCTTTGGCTTCATCCCTTCTTTCTGCAGTTATTTCTCCACTGATCTGCAGTAGCATATTGGGCACCTAAAGACCTGGGGAGGTCATCTTTCAGTATCCTATCATTTTGCCTTTTTGTACTGTTCTTTGGGTTCTCAAGGCCAGAATACTGAAGTGGTTTGCCATTCCCTTCTCCAGTGGACCACATTCTGTCATATCTCTCCACCATGATCTGCCCGTCTTGGCTTGCCCTGTGGGCATGGCTTAGTTTCATTGAGTTAGACAAGGCTGTGGTCCTAGTGTGATTAGATTGACTAGTTTTCTTTGAGTATGGTTTCAGTGTGTCTGCCCTCTGATGCCCTCTTGTAACACCTACCATCTTACTTGGGTTTCTCTTACCTTGGGTGTGGGGTATCTCTTCATGGCTGCTCCAACAAAGCACAGCCACTGCTCCTTACCTTGGATGAGGGGCTTCTCCTTACCACCACAGTTCCTGACCTTCAACGTGGGATAGCTCCTCTAGGCCCTCCTGTGCCTGCGCAGCCACCTCTCCTCGGGTTGCTCCTCCCGGCCGCCGGCCCTGGGCTTGGGTACAGGGTGGCTCCTCAGGGCCACCGCCCCTGGCCTCACGTGCAAAGTGGCTTCTCCCAGCCACCCCTGACCTTGGACGTGGGGTAGCTCCTCTCAGCCGCCGCCCCTGACCTTTGATGCGGGGTTTCTCCTCCAGGCCGCCACTAACCTCAGACGCAGGGTAGCTCCTCTCGGCCGCCGCCCCTGACCTCGGATGAGGCGTGTCTCCTCCTGGCCACCACTGACCTCGGATGTGGGTTAGCTCCTCTCGTCCATGCTTAAGCGTGCCGGGTCACAGCCATCTGCGCTTAAGTGCGCCGGGTAGCAGCTGCCCACGCTTAAGTGTGCCGGGTTGGTATCTTTTGATAAGTCATATAGTTGGGTTATGAAATCTCGCAGCATTACTTAACATTTATAAAATTGTTTTAGATATTATAGGTCCTTTTTATTTCCATATAAATTTTGGAATCACATTTCAGTGTCTACAAAGAAAATTCTGTTAAGATGTTGACTGGGGAACCACTGCCTTTATATATTAATTTGGGAAGAATTAACATCTTAATATCTTAACAATATTAACTATACACTTATTTAGTTAAATAATTAGAGTGACAATATACAGTCTGGATTTACTAGTTTCCCAGTATTGATCCAGTCCGTTGTTGCTTCTTGACCTACATACACGTTTTGCAGGAGGCAGATAAGTTCAGTGGCTCAGGCGTGTCCAACTCTTTGCAATCCCATGGACTGCAGCATGCCAGGCTTCCCTGTCCATCACCAACTTCTGGAGCTTGCTCAAATGCATATCCATTGAGTAGGTGATGCCATCCAACCATCTCATACTCTGTCGTCCCCTTCTCCTCCTGCCTTCAGTCTTTCCCAGCATCAGGGTCTTTTCAAATGAGTCAATTCACATCAGGTGGCCAAAGTATTGAAGTTTCAACATCAGTCTTCACAATGAATATTCAGAAATGATTTCCTTTAGGATGGAATGGTTGGATTTCCTTGCAGTCCAAGGGATTCTCAAGAGTCTTCACCACAGTTCAAAGGCATCAATTCTTTGGCACTCTGCTTTCTTTTTACTCCAACTCTCACATCCATACATGACTACTGGAAAAACCGTAGCTTTGACTAGATGGACCTTTGTTGACAAAGTCATGTCTCCGCTTTTTAATATGCTCTCTAGATTGCTCATAACTTCTTCCAAGGAGGAAGCACCTTTTAATTTCATGGCTGCAGTCACCGTCTGCAGTGATTTGGAGCCCCCCAAAATAAAGTCTGTCACTGTGTCCATTGTTTCCCCATCTATTTGCCATGAAGTGATGGCACCAGATGCCATGATCATAGTTTTTTGAATGTTGAGTTTTCAGCCAACTTTTTTACACTCCTGTTTCAATTTCACCAAGAGGCTCTTTAATTCTGCTTCACTTTCTGTCATAAGGGTGGTGTCATCTGCATATTTGAGGGTTTTGATATTTCTCCCAGCCATATTGATTCCAGCTTGTGCTTCATCCAGCCCAGCATTTTGCATGATGTACTCTGCATAGAAGTTAAATAAGCAGGGTAACAATATACAGTCTTAATGTATTCCTTTTATGATTTGGAACTGGTCTGTTGGTTCATGTCCAGTTCTAACTGGTTCTGATTTGGAACTGGTCTGTTGGTTCATGTCCAGTTCTAACTGGTGCTTCTTGACCTGCATACTGAGTTCTCAGGAGGCAGGACAGGTGGTCTGATATTCCAAACTGTTTAAGAATTTTCCACAGTTTGTCGTCATCCACACAATCAAATGCTTTGACATAGTCAATAAAACAGACTTAGATGTTTTTCTTCAATCTCTCTTGCCTTTTTGATGATCCAACAGATGTTGGCAATTTGGTCTCTAGTTCCTTTGCCTTTTCTGAATCCAGCTTGAATATCTGGAAGTTCACAGTTCACATTCTGTTGAAGCCTGGCTTGGAAAACTATGAGCATTACTTTGCTAGCATGTGAGATGAGTGGAATTGTGCAGTAGTCTGAACATTCTTTAGCATTTTCTTTCTTTGGGATTGAAATGAAAACTGACCTTTTCCAGTCCTATGGCCACTGCTGAGTTTTCCAAATTTGCTGGCATATTGAGCAGCACTTTCACAGCAATATCTCTTAGGATTTGAAATAGCTTAAATGGAATTCCATCACCTCCACTAGCTTTGTTCGTAGTGATCCTTTCTAAGGCCCTCTTGACTTCATATTCCAGGATGTCTGGCTCTAGGTGAGTGATGTGATTATCTGGGTCATGAAGATCTTTTTTATATAGTTATTCTGTGTATTCTTGCCACCTGTTCTAAATCTTTTTTTGCTTCTGTTAGGTCCATACCATTTCTGTCCTTTATTGTGCCCACCTTTGCATAAAATGTTCCCTTGGTATCACTGATTTTCTTGAAGAGATCTCTAGTCTTTCCCATTCTATTGTTTTCCTCTATTTCTTTGCACTGATCACTGAGGAAGACTTTATTATCTCTCCTTGCTATTCTCTGGAACTCCATGCAAATGGATATATCTTTCCTTTTCTCCTTTGCCCTTCATTTCTTTTCTTTTCTCAGCTATTTGTAAGCCATCCTCAGGTAACCATTTTGTCTTTTTGCATTTCTTTTTCTTTGGGATAGTCTTGATCACTGCCTCCTGTACAGTGTCATGAACCTCCATCCATAGTTCTTCATGCACTCTGTCTATCAGATCTAATCCTTTGAATCTATTTGTCACTTCCACTGTATAATCATAAGGTATTTAATTAAGGTCATACCTGAATGGTCTAGCGGTCTTCCCTACTTTCTTCAATTTACATCTGAATTTGGCTATAAGGAGTTCATGATCTGAACCACAGTCAGGTCCTGGTCTTGTTTTTATTGACTATATAGAGCTTCTCCATCTTTGTCTGCAAAGAATATAATCAATCTGATTTCAGTATTGACCATCTGGTGATGTCCATGTGTAGAATCTTCTCTTGTGTTGTTGGAAAAGGGTGCTTGCTATGACCAGTGTTTTCTCTTGCCAAAACTCTGTTAGCCTTTGCCCTGCTTCATTCTGTATTCCAAGGCCAAATTTGCCTGTTACTTCAGGTATCTCTTGACCTCCTACTTTTGCATTGCAGTCGCATATAATGAAAAGGACATCTTTTGTAGGGTATTAGTTCTAGAAATTCTTGAAGGTCTTTATAGAACCTACAGCGCCAGATTCTTCAGCATTACTGATTGGGGCATAGACTTGGATTACTGTGAGATTGAATGGTTTGCCTTGGAAATGAACAGAGATCATTCTGTCATTTTCGAAGTTCTTGTAGGTCTTCATAGAACCTTCAGTATCAGCTTCTTCGGCATTACTTGTTGCAGCATAGACTTGGATTACTGTGATATTGAATGATTTGCCTTGGGAACAAAAAGAGGTCATTCTGTCACTTGTGAAATTGGATCCAAGTACTGCATTTCAGATTTTGTTTTTGACTCTGATGGCTGCTCCATTTCTTCTAAGGTATTCTTGCCGACGGTAGTAAATATAGTGGTCATCTGAGTTAAATTCAGCCATTCCAGTCCATTTTAGTTCGCTGATTCCTAAAATGACAAAGTTTACTGTTGCCATCTCCTGTTTGACCACTTCCAATTTGCCTTGATTCATGGACCTAACGTTCCAGGTTCCTATGCAATACTGCTCTTTGAAGCATCCGACTTTACTTCCATCACCAGCCACATCCACAACTGGGTGTTGTTTTTGCTTTGGCTCCATCTCCATTTATTTCTGGAGTTATTTCTCCACTGATCTCCAGTAGCATATTGGGTACCCACTAACCTGGGGAATTAATCTTTCAGTGTCCTATCTTTTTGCCTTCTCATACTGTTCATGGGGTTCTCACGGCAAGAATACTAAAGTGGTTTGCCATTCCCTTCTCCAGTGGACCATGTTTTGTCAGAACTCTGCAAGTTATTAGTCTAAGATACTAGAGTAGAAGGACACACGTGTGCTCATCTTCTCCTGTGAGAACTCCAAAGTTACAGCTCACTGCTGAACAACCATTGACAGGAGAATGTCGCATCCCACCAAAAAACGATATCCCATGTCCAAGGGCAAAGGCAAGAGAGAAGCCCCAGCAAGATGGCAGCAGGGATGAAATTGCATTTAGAATCAAACTCCATACCCACCAAAGATATTTAGAGGGCTCAAACAAACCTTATGTGCACTAGGACCCAGAGACCCAACAGAGACTGAGCTAGAACTATGTTTGAGTGTCTCCTGTGGAGGTACAGATCAGCAGTGGATTACTGCAGGATCAGGGGCTGTGGGTGCTGTAGACCTAGTTATGGCATAAGCCTTCTTGGAGGAGGTAGCCATTAATCCCACCATAGAGTAGCCAGAACTTACACAAGACTGGGGAAACAGACACTTGGAGGGCACAAAAAATACCTTGTGTGCACGAGGACCTGGAAGACAGGTGTAGTGACCCCACAGGTGACTGACCCAGACTTGCCTGTGAATGTCCAGGAGTCTTTGGAGTAGGCATGGTTTGGCAGTGACCTGCTGCCTGATTGGGGCACTGAGTGTGGCAGTGTGTGCTTGGGACCTTTTGAAGGAGGTCCCCATTATCTTCATTACCACCACCATAGTTTGGTCTCAGGTCAAACAACAAGGAGGGAGTACAGACCTACTCATCAACAGAAAATTGGATTATAGATGTACTGAGCATGGCCCTGCCCAACAGAATAAGACCCAGTTTCCTCCTCAGTAAATTTCTTCCATCAGGAAGCATCATAAGCCTCTTATCACTCTCTATCAGAGGGCAGACAGAATGAAAACCACAATCACAGAAAACTAACCAATCTGATCTCTTGGACCACTGCCTCATCTAACACAAAGAAACTGTGACCCATGCCATGTAGGGCCACCTAAGACAGAGGCAGGCAAGGCGTTCTGGTGTTCCCATCTCTTTAAGAACTTTACATAGTTTGTTATGATCCACACAGTCAAAGGCATTGGCATAGTCAATGAAGCAGAAATAGATGTTTTCCTGGATTTCTCTTGGTTTTTCTATGATACAATGCATGTGGCAATTTGATCTCTGGTTCTTCTGCCTTTTCTAAAGCCAGCTTGAACATGTGGAAATTCCCAGTTCACATACTGTTGAAACCTAGCTTGGAGAATTTTGAGCATTACTTTACTAGCATGTGCAATGAGTGCAATTGTTCAGTAGTTTGAACATTCTTTGGCTCTGCCTTCTTTTGGAATTGGAATGAGAACTGACCCTTTCCAGTCCTGTGGCCTCTGCTGAGTTTTCCAAATTTACTGGCATATGGAGTGCAGCACTTTAAAAACATCATCTTTTAGGATTTGAAACAGCTCAGTGGGAATTTCATCCCCTCCACTAGCTTTGTTCATAGTAATGCTTCCTAAGACCTACTTGACTTCACATTCCAAGATGTCTAACTCTAGGTGAGTGATCACACCATCATGGTTATCATTAAGTTTCTTTTATTTTTTATTTTTACTTTTCCAGTATTTTTTTTTTAACTGAAGGATAGGTGCTGTAGAGAATTTTGTGGTTTTCTGCCATGCATCAATGAGAATCAGCTGTAGGTTCACCCTTGTCCCCTCCCTCCCAACCTCCCTCCCATCTCCCTCCCCATCCCATCACTCAGCTTGTCATAGAGCCCCTATTTGAGTTCCCTGAGTCACACAGCAAATTCACTTTGGCTATCTATCTATCTGTTTTACATATGGTATTGTAAATTTCCGTTATTCTCTCCATACATCTCCCCTTTTCCCTCCTCTCTTCCTGCTGTATCCATAGGTCTTTTCTCTATGTCTGCTTCTCCATTGCTGCCCTGAAAATAAATTAATCAGTGCCATCTCTTCAGATACCTTATATATGTGTCAGTATATGATATTATATTTCTCTTTTTGAGTTACTTCACTCTGCATAAAAGGCTCTAGTTTTGTCTACCTCATTAGCACGGATTCAAATGTGTTCCTTCTTATGGCTGAGTAGTATATTCCATTGCATATATGTACCACAGCATCTTTATTCATTCATCTGCTGACAGACATGTAGGCCGCTTCCATGTTGTAGCTATTGTAAATACTGCTGCAATGAAAAATGTGGTACATGTGTCTTTTTCAATTTTGTTTTCCTCAGGGTATGTGCCTAAGGAGTGGGATTGTTGGGTCAAATGGTGGTTTTATTCCTAGTTTTTAAAGGAATCTCCATATCTTTTTCCATGTTGGCTGTATCCATTTACATTTCTACCTCTAGCAAAGCAAAATTGTTCCCTTTCTCCACACCTTCTCCAGCATTCATTGTTTGTAGACATTTTGATGATGGCCCTTCCAACTGGTGTTACCGGGGTCCAGCCCTGGTTGGATCCAGAGTATCCTCAGGGTGACAGCGTTGGTGACTGGAAAAGATTTAGAGATATATAGAGAGATAAAGAGAGAATATTGCAGTTAAGAAAATAGAGGAGAAAAAGAGGCTGATATTCCTTGGTTTATGCAGAAAGCCAGTAAAGCCCCAGACAAGGGACTTGCACTGTTCACGCGGGCCACAGGTGCCCTCTTGAATAGCGGAAGGTGCCCCACCTTGGGCACTCTCTTGTGTGGGTCTTATAAGCCCGGGCAGAGAAGTGAACTCAGAGGGCCCCTATGCTCAAGGGAGTCAGCCTGAAAAGAAAGAGAAAGAATGACACAGGGAGACCAAGGTTCAGTGAGCAAGGCCCGCAACTTTATTTTCCAAAGGAGCTTATATACCTTGAGTGGTACATAGAAAATAATGGAAGATGCAGAGTCACGCAGGGTCAGCAGCCCTGACCCTTATCGAGACCAGGTTTTCTTTCTGCATTCGTTCCGACATACAAAGGTTTCAGGTGATTTACATCATCTTCTGGCCAGAAGGTCTGCTAACATTTTTATGACCCTTTCTGATAATGATTAGTAAACCAGAAAACTTATTTTCTCCAAAGGTCATTTTTCTAAAGCCAGGCACCACTCTCTGAAAGTACTAGATAAGGTTATATTACTGTAGGGTAAGGGGGTAGTGGGTTATAACATGGAAAGAATTTATTAACTCAAGGTCTGACGTGGTAAAATCAAAGGCTACAACTTATTTTTCCCACATACCAGCTATATTAATTAATGTATATTCTCAAAGACATACTGGGTAAGGGATACGGAAACTTAGCAGCAAGTATTGGCTCAACAATGAAACCCTCCACCTGTGCTATTCTAATAATTTCTTAACTCCCTGTAAGGCTCTATATTTTTACAATATTATAGGCTTCCCATGCCTCTCACAGTTGGGAGGCCATAAACAATCACATGCGTAACTGCAGGAGTCTGAACAAACCTGTCAGGCAAGCTAAAAATTCATCAGAGGGGTTTGGATTGGAACACTCTTATTATGCCCAGGAGACTTATTAACTAAAGGTCTAAGTTGATTTTCTTTAGAGAAAGGTGGTCGGGGATAGCCCCCCATTAATGTCAGAGGTGTTGGTGAGAGGCATGAAATAGTAAAACAGACAGATTCTGGTTTTGGGGTAGATGCTCAAGCAGGTCCAGGGGATCCCTTGAGTCCTGATCCGCCTTGCTCATCAGGTCTCTCCACGTGACCTTGTCATGGGTGGGATGTCCCGTGCTGGTTCCCGGCATGGTGTGAGGTGGTATCTCATTGTAGTTTTGATTTGCATTTCTCTAATTATGAGTGATGTTGAGCGTCTTTTCATGTGCTTGTTAGCCATCTGTATGTCTTTTTTGGAGAAATGTCTCTTCATATCCCTTTCTCACTTTCTGACTGGGTTGTTTGCTTTTCTGGTATTGAGTTGTATGAGCTGCTTGTAGTTTGGAAATTAATCCTTTGTCAGTTGCTCCTTTGCTATAATTTTCTCCCATTCTGAGGGTAGTCTTGTCACTTTGTAGTTTCCTTTGCTTTGCAAAATGTTTTAAATTTAATTAGGTTTATTTTTTTTATTTCCATTATTCTAGGATGCAGATCATGGAAGATTTTGCTTTGATTTATGTCATCAAGTGTTCTGCCAGTGTTCTGTTCTAAGAGTTAAATATTTTCTGGTCTTACATTTAGGTCTTTACCATTTTGAGTTTATCTTTGTGTATGGTGTTACATATCAATTTAATTTCATTCATTTGCACATAGCTGTCCAGTGTTCCCAGCACCATTTATTGAAGAGGCTATCTTTTCCCCATTGTATATTCTTGCATCCTTTGTCAAAAATAAGGTACCCATAGGTGTGTGGGTTTATCTCTGGGTTCTCATTCTTGTTACATTGGTCTATATTTCTTTTTTTTTTTTTTTTCTTTCATTTTTGTGCTGGTACCATACTGTCTTGATGACTGTAACTTTGCAGTATAGTCTGAAGTCAGTAAGGTTGATTCTTCCAGCTTCATTCTTATTTCTCAAACTGCTTTAGCTGTTCGGGGCCTTTTCCACTTCCATATGAATTGTGAAAATTTTTGCTCTAGTTTTGTGAAAAATGCCACTGGTAATTTCTTAGGGATCATTGACTCTGTAGATTGCATCTGGTAAAATAGTTATTTTCACAATATTGTTTCTTCCTAACAAGGAACATGGAATATCTCTCCATCTGTTCATGTCATCTTTGATTTCTTTCATCAATGTCTTCAGTTCAGTTAAGTTCAGTCGCTCAGTCATGTCCGACTCTTTGCGACCCCATGACGCAGCACACCAGGCCTCCCTGTCCAACACCAACTCCCTGGGTTCACTCAGACTCACGTCCATCGAGTCCATGATGCCATCCAGCCATCTCATCCTATGCCATCCCTTTCTCCCCTTGCCCCCAATCCCTTCCAGCATAAGAGTCTTTTCCAATGAGTCAACACTTTGCATGAGGTGGCCGAAGTACTGGAGCATCAGCTTTAGCATCATTCCTTCCAAAGAAATCCCAGGGCTGATCTCCTTTAGAATGGACTGGTTGGATATCCTTGCAGTCCAAGGAACTCGCAAGAGTCTTCTCCAACACCACAGTTCAAAAGCATCAATTCTTCAGCGCTCAGCCTTCTTCACAGTCCAACTCTCACATCCAGACATGACCACAGGAAAAACCATAGCCTTGACTAGACAGACCTAAGTCGGCAAAGTAATGTCTCTGCTTTTGAATATGCTATCTAGGTTGGTCATAATTTTTCTTCCAAGATGTAAGTGTCTCTTAATTTCATGGCTGCAGTCACCATCTGCAGTGATTTTGGAGCCCCCCGAAAATAAAGTCTGACTCTGTTTCCACTGTTTCCCCATCTATTTCCCATGAAGTGATGGGACGAGATGCCATGATCTTCATTTTCTGAATGTTGAGCTTTAAGCCAACTTTTTCACTCTCCTCTTTCACTTTCATCAAGAAGCTTTTAAGTTCCTCTTCACTCTCTGCCATAAGGGTGGTGTCATCTGCATGTCTGAAGTTATTGATATTTCTCCTGGCAATCTTGATTCCAGCTTCTGTTTCTTCCAATCCAGTGTTTCTCATGATGTACTCTTCATAAAAGTTAAATAAGCAGGGTGACAACATACAGCCTTGACGTACTCCTTTTCCTATTTGGAACCAGTCTGTTGTTCCCTGTCCATTTCTAACTGTTGCTTCCTGACCTGCATACAGATTTCTCAAAAGGCAGGTCAGGTGGTCTGGTATTCCCATCACTTTCAGAATTTTCCACAGTTTATTGTGATCCACACAGTCAAAAGCTTTGGCATAGTCAATAAAATAGAAATAGATGTTTTTCTGGAACTCTTGCTTTTTCCATGATCCAGAGGATGTTGGCAACTTGATCTCTGGTTCCTCTGCCTTTTTTAAAACGAGCTTGAACATCAGGAAGTTCATGGCTTACGTATTGCTGAAGCCTGGCTTGGAGAATTCTGAGCATTACTTTACTAGCATGCGAGATGAGTGCAATAGTGCAGTAGTTTGAGCAATCTTTGGCATTGCCTTTCTTTGGGATTGGAATGAAAACACCTTTTCCAGTCCTGTGGCCACTGCTGAGTTTTCCAAATTTGCTGACATATTGAGTGCAGCACTTTCACAGCATCATCTTTCAGGATTTGAAAGAGCTCAACTGGAATTCCATCACCTCCACTAGCTTTGTTCGTAGTGATGCTTTCCAAGGCCCACTTGACTTCACATTCCAGGATGTGTGGCTCTAAGTGAGTGATCACACCATCATGATTACCTTGGTTGTGAAGCTCTTTTTTGTACAGTTCTTCTGTGTATTCTTGCTACCTCTGCTTAATATCTTCTTTCTGTTAGGTCCATACCATTTCCGTCCTTTATCAAGCCCATGTTTACATGAAATATTCCCTTGGTATCTCTAATTTTCTTGAAGAGATCTCTAGTCTTTCCGATTCTGTTGTTTTCCTCTATTTCTTTGCATTGATCACTGAAGAAGGCTTTCTTTTCTCTTCTTGCTATTCTTTGGAACTGTGCATTCAGATGCTTATATCTTTCCTTTTCTCCTTTGCTTTTCACCTCTCTTCTTTTCAAAGCTATTTGTAAGGCCTCCCCAGACAGCCATTTTGCTTTTTTGCATTTCTTTTCCATGGGGATGGTCTTGATCCCTGTCTCCTGTACAATGCCACAAACCTCAGTCCATAGTTCATCAGGCATTCTATCTATCAGATCTAGGCCCTTAAGCCTATTTCTCACTTCCAATGTATAATCATAAGGGATTTGATTTAGGTCATACCTGAATGGTCTAGCGGTTTTCCCTACTTTCTTCAATTTGAGTCTGAATTTGGTAATAAGGAGTTCATGATCTGAGCCACAGTCAGCTCCTGGTCTTTTTTTCGCTGACTGTATAGAGCTTCTCCGTCTTTGGCTGCAAAGAATATAATCAACCTGATTTCGGTGTTGACCATCTGGTGATGTTCATGTGTAGAGTCTTCTCTTGTGTTGTTGGAAGAGGCTGTTTGCCATCACCAGTGCATTTTCTTGGCAAAAACCTATTAATCTTTGTCCTGCTTCATTCCGCATTCCAAGGCCAAATTTGTGTCTTACTCCAGGTGTTTCTTGACTTCCTACTTTTGCATTCCAGTCCCCTATAATGAAAAGGACATCTTTTTGGGGTGTTAGTTCTACAAGGTCTTGTAGGTCTTCATAGAAACGTTCAACTTCAGCTTCTTCAGCTTTACTGGTTGGGTCATAGACTTGGATTACCATGATATTAAACTGTTTGCCTTGGAAACCAACAGAGATCATTCTGTCATTTGTGAGACTGCATCCAAGTACTGCATTTCAGACTCTTTTGTTGACCATGATGGCTACTCCATTCCTTCTGAGGGATTCCTGCCCACTCTAGTAGATATAATGGACATCTGAGTTAAATTCTCCCATTCCAGATTATTTTAGTTCACTGATTCCTAGAATGTCGATGTTCACCCTTGCCATCTCGTGTTTGACCACTTCCAATTTGCCTTGATTCATGGACCTGTCATTCCAGGTTCCTATGCAATATTGCTCTTTCCAGCATCGGACCTTGCTTTTATCATCAGTCAGACCTACAGCTGGGTATTGTTTTTGCTTTTGCTCCATCCCTTCATTCTTTCTGGATTTATTTCTGCACTGATCTCCAGTAGCATATTGGTCACCTACTGACCTGGGGAGTTCCTCTTTCAGTATCCTATCATTTTGCCTTTTCATGCTGTTTATGGGGTTCTCAAGGCCAGAATACTGAAGTGTTTTGCCATTCCCTTCTCCAGTGGACCACGTTCTGTCAGATCTCTCCACCATGACCCGCCCGTCTTGGCTTGCCCTGCAGGCATGGCTTAGTTTCGTTCAGTTAGACAAGGCTGTGGTCCTAGTGTGATTAGATTGACTAGTTTTCTGTGAATATGTTTTCAGTGTGTCTGCCCTCTGATGCCCTCTTGTAACACCTACAGTCTTACTTGGGTTTCTCTAACCTTGGGCGTGGAGTACCTCTTCATGGCTGTTCCAGCAGAGTGCAGCTGCTGCTCCTTACCTTGGACAAAGTGTATCTCCTCATCGCTGCCCTTTTGACCTTCAATGTGCGATAGCTCCTCTAGGCCCTCCTGTGCCCGTGCAGCCACCGCTGCTTGGACGTGAGGTTTCTCCTCCTGGCTGTCGCCTCTGGCCTTGGACATGGGGTAGTTCCTCTTGGCCACCGCCCCTGGCCTAGGACTGAGGGTGGCTCCTCCCCTTGCCGCCCCTGACCTTGAACGTGGGGTAGCTCCTCTTGGCCGTTCCTGCGACATCGCAGCCTGGCAATCTCGACCGCTGCCCCTGACCTCAGATGTGGGGTAACTCCTCTTGGCTGCTGCCCTTCGGGCATGGGGTCCTCCCAGCTTCTGCCCCTGACCTCGGACGTGGGGTAGCTCCTCTCAGCTGTGCTTAGTGTGTGGGTCGCAGCTGCCTGCACTTAGTGCGCCGGTCGCAGCCACTCGCACTTGCAGTTATCCGTATACAGGTTTTTTTGTCTCCTTACATAGGTTTTTTCCAAGATATTTAATTCTTTTTGTTGCAATGGGGAATGGAATTGATTCTTTAATTTCTCTTTCTGAGTTTCATTATTAGTATATTGGAGTGCAAGTGATTTCTGTGTATTGACCTTGTGTGTTGTGACTTTGCTGAATTCACTGATTAGCTCTAGTAATTTTCTGGTAGTTTCTTTTGGGTTTTCTATCTATAGCATCATGTCATCTGCAGTGAGAGTTTTACTTCCTCATTTCTGATCTGGATTCCTTTTGTTTCTTTTTCTTCTCTGATTGATATAGCTAGGACTTCCAAAAATATATTGAATAATAGTGGTAAGTGGACACACTTGTCTTGCTCCTGAGCTTAGCGGGAATGCTTTTAGTTTTTCACCATTGAGAATAATGTTTGCTGTAGGCTTTTCATATATGGCCTTTACCATGTTGAGGTAGGTTCCTTCTATGCCCATTTTTTGAAGTAATTTTATCATAAATAGATGCTGAAGGCTTTTCTGCATCTATTGAGATGATCATATATTTTTTATCATTCGATTTTTTGATATGGTGTATGATGTTGATTTGTTTGCACATATTGAAAAATCCTCGCATCCCTGGAATAAATCTGGCTTGATCTTGGTACATGAGCTTTTTAATGCATTGTTGGATTCTGTTTGCTAGAATTTTATTGAGGATTTTTGTATCTATGTTCATCAGTGATATTGGCCTGTGATTTTCTTTTTTCGTGTTGTCTTTGCCTGGTTTTGATATGAGGGTGATTGTGGCCTCATAGAATGAGTTTGGAAGTGTTCCTTCTTTTGCAATTTTTTGGAAGAGTTTCAGAAAAATAGGGATTAGCTCTTCTCTAAGTGTTTGATAGAATTCCCCTGTGAAGCCATCTGGTTCCGGGCTTTTGTTTTTTGACAGATTTTTTATCACTGTTTTTATACTAGTGTTTGTATTTGCATTGTTCGTAATTTCTATTTCTTCCTGGTACAGTCTTGGGAAGCTGATCTGTTATAAGTATCTGTCAATTTCCTCTGGGTTGTCCATTTTATTAGCATGTAGTGCTCATAATATTCTCTTATGATCCTTTGTTTTTCTGTGCTGTCTGTTGTAACCTCTCCTTTCTCATTTCACTTTGTTGATTTTATTTTTCTCTCCCTTTTTCTTGATGAGTCTAGTGGTTTGTCAGTTTTGTTTATCACATAACCTGTTTTTAGTTTTATTAAGCTTTGTTTCCTTCATTTCTTTTTCAGTTATTTATGCTCTGATTTTTATGATCTCCTTCCTTCTGCTGACTTTGGGAGGTTGTTGTTCTTTTTAATAGATGCTTTAGATGTAGAGTTAGACTGTCTATTCGATGCATTTCTTGTTTCTTGAGGTATGACTCTATTGCTATAAACTTCCCTCTTAGAAATGCTTTTGCTGAATCCCATAGGTTTTATGTTGTTGTGTTTTCATTGTCATTTGTTTATAGGAATCTCTTGATTCCCTTTCTTATTTCTTCAGTTACCTCTTTGTTATTTAGTAATGTATTGTTTAATCTACATGAGTGTGTTTTTTGCCATTTTTCCCTCTGTAGTTGATATCCTACAATAAGTCTCAATAAGTTGTGGTCAGAGAAGATACTTGATACAATTTCAGTTTTTTAAAGTTTACTGAGGCTTGATTTGTGGACCAAGATGTGGTTTATCCTGGAGAATGTTCTGTGTGCACTTGAGAAGAAAGTGTATTCTTCTGCATTTGGATGGAAAGTCCTGAAGATATCAATTAGGTCCATTTGGTGTAATGTTTCATTTAAGATATTTGTTTCCTTATTGATTCCCTGTTTTGATGATCTGTCCATTGGTGAAAGTGGGGTGTTAAAGTCTCCTGCTATTATTGTATTGCTATCGATTTATCCTCTTATGCCTTTAGTGTTTGCCTTATGTATTGAGGTGCTCCTATGTTGGGTGCACAGACATTTGTGGTTGTTATGTCTTCTTCTTGGATTGATCCCTTGATCACTATGTAGTGCCCTTCTTTGTCTAATATTATTTATTTTAAAGTCCATTTTGTCTGAAATAAGGATTGTCACTCCAGCTTTCTTTTGGTTTCCCTTCTCATGGAATATCTTTTTCCATCCTTTTACTTTCAGTCTGTTTGTGTCTCTAGGTCTGAAGTGGGTCTCCTGTAGGCACCATATATATGGGTCTTGATTATGTATCCATTCAGCAGTCTGTATCTTTTGGTTGGTGCATTTAATCCATTTACATTTAAGGTAATTATTGATACATATGTTCCTTTTGGTATTTTCTTGATTGTTTTGGGTTTGTTTTTGTATGCCTTTCCTTTCTCTTGCCGTTTATTGGATATGTAAGTCCTTTTAGAATTTATTGCAAGGCTAGTATGGTGGTGCTGAATTCTCTTGACTTCTGCTTGTCCATAAAGCTTTTGATTTCTCCATCAGTTTTGAATGAGATCTTTGTCAGGTATAGTAATCTTGGTTGTAGGTTTTCCTCTTTTAGAACTTTAAATATATCCTGCCATTCCCTTCTGGCCTGTAGAATTTCTGCTGAAAGATCTGCCATTATTTTTATGTTTTTTTTTTTTCCCTTGTATGTTACTTGTTGCTTTTCCCTTGCTGCTTTTAATATTCTTTCTTTGTGCTTAATCTCTGTTTGCTTGATTAATTTGTGTCTTGATGTGTTTCTTCTTGGGCTAAGCCTGTAAGGGACTGTGCTCTTCTTGGAACCTGACTGTTTCCTTTCCCATGTTGTGGAAGTTTTCAACTATAATTTCTTCAAAAAAATTCTCAATTCCTTTCTTTTTTTCTTCTTCCTCAGGGATCCCTATAACTCGAATTTTGATGCATTTAATATTGTCCCAAAGTCTCTGAGGCTGTCCTCAATTCTTTTCATTCCTTTCCCTTTATTCTGCTCTTCAGCAGTTATTTCCACCATTCTATCTTCCAGCTTACTTACCATTCTTCTGCCTCAGTTATTCCGCTGTTAACACCTTCTAGAGTATTTTTAATTTCATTAATTGTGTTATTCATCTCTGTTTGCTTATTCTTTATTTTTTCTATGTCATTGGTGATTATATTAACTGTGTTAAATGCTTGTTGCATTTTCTCCATTCTATTTTCAAGTCTTGGGAGCATTGTTACTATCAATATGCTGAATTCTCTTTCAGGGAGACTAGTTATTTCCTCTTTGTTTATTAGATTTGATGAGTTTCTACTTTACTCTTTCATTTGTGCTGTATTTATCTGTCTTTTCATTATTTTTTTTTTCTTATCTTGTGCCCCTTGAGGTCTCCTTTTCCAAGGCTTTAGGGTTGTATTACTTCTTCCTTTTGATTTTTCCCTTGGAGGGAAATGTTTGTCAGGTGGTTTGTGTTGATTTCTGTTAGGGGTGACTTGTGCCTGTGTTCTAGTGGGAGGAAATCAAGAAGGTAGCTACATATTCTGGGACATATGTACACACACTTCTACACATACAGTTATAATCAAAGTGTTCTTAAGAAAAGTACAGGAGCTTGACTTGGGGAGCAAGGGAAACCAGAGGTGATATCAACTAGTTAAAATCAGAGTTAGCTAATGCTCAACCTGGAAATCTGAGCATGAGCAGAGGGCCAGCTGGGGAATATAGCAAAGAGAGTTCAGCAATTCAACTTACCTTGTGAAAGAAGAAAGGGTGAAGGAAAAAAAGGGAGAAAAAAAAAGAGAAAAAAGGGGAGAATGGAAGGGAAAGAGAAAAAGAGGGGGTGGAGAAGAAGATTAAAAGAGAGAGAGAAAAGAAACAGCAAAGCAAAGATGAATACACTTTGTATGTATGTAGAAAATATTTATATATATTCATGAATAGCTATAGCTGGTAAAGAACTATAGGAAAGGTAGTTGAATATATAAAAAATAAAATAAAAAATCATCAAGAAAAAAGTGAAGAGAAAAAAAGTGAAAAAAAATATTTAAATGAATTTTTTTCTTTTGACAAGAAACACAGAGGGGAAAACTCCCCAGCACTGCAGAAGGCTAACATGGAGATGGAAACATGTAGGTGGAATAAATCATATGATTTATAAGAAAACAAACAAACAAAAATTTTAAAATGAATTCTTCTTCTTCTTCTTCTTCTTTTTTTGCTTCATAAACAAGGAAAACAATGAGGAAAACTCCACAACATCACAGAAGGCTATTTGAAGGTGCAGATATAGCAAAGGGATAAACAGTGTGTTTTATAAGAAAAAAAGAAAAAAGAAAAACAATTGAAAAATGGTTCCCGAGGTCATAGTTCTCAGTTGTGGAGTCTGCCTCTGTGGACAGGGTTGGGTTAGTGTCCTGTGATGTTTTCCTGGTTGGGGGAGCTTGTGCCTGTGTTCTGCTTGGTGAAGCTGGATCTTGTCTCTCTGCAGGGCAGTGCAGTGCCCAGTAGTATATTTTGGGGTTCTAAAGGCAGAGAAACAGGAGATCAAATTGCCAACATTTGCTGGATCATCAAAATAGCAACAGAGTTCCAGAAAAACATCTATTTCTGCTTTATTCACTGTGTGGATCACAATAAACTATGGAAAATTCTTCAAGAGATGGGAATACCAGACCACCTGACCTGCCTCTTGAGAAATCTATATGCAGGTTAGGAAGCAATAGTTAGAGCTGGACATAGAACAACAGACTAGTTCCAAATAGGAAAAGGAGTGTGTCAAGGCTGTATATTGTCTCCCTGCTTATTTGACTTCTATGCAGGGTCCATAATGAGAAACGCTGGACTGGAAGAAACACAAGCTGGAATCAAGATTGCCAGGAGAAATATCAATGACCTCAGAAATGCAGATGACACCACCCTTATGACAGAAAGTGAAAAGGAGCTAAAAAGCCTCTTGATGAAAGTAAAAGAGGAGAGTGAAAGTTAGCTTAAAGCTCAACATTCGGAAAACGAAGATCATGGGATCTGGTCCCATCATTTCATGGGAAATAGATGTGAAAACAGTGGAAACAGTGTCAGACTTTATATTTCAGGGCTCCAAAATCACTGAAGATGATGATTACAGCCATGAAATAAAAGACACTTGCTTCTTGAAAGGACAGTTATGACCAACCTAGATAGTATATTGAAAAGCAGAGATATTACTTTGGTAACAAAGGTCTGTCTAGTCAAGACTATGGTTTTTCCAGTGGTCATGTATGGATGTGAGAGTTGGACTGTGAAGAAAGCTGAGTGCCAAAGAATTGATGCTTTTGAACTGTGGTGTTGGAGAAGACTCTTGAGAGTCCCTTTGACTGCAAGGAGATCCAGCCAGTCCATCTTAAAGGAGACCAGTCCTGGTTGTTCATTGGAAGGATTGATGCTGAAGCTGAAACTCAATACTTTGGCCACCTCATGAGAAGAGTTGACTCATTGGAAAAGACTCTGATGCTGGGAGGGATTGAGGGCAGGAGGAGAAAGGGATGACAGAGGATGAGATGGCTGGATGTCATCACCGAGTCAATGGACATGAGTTTGAGTGAACTCTGGGAGCTAGTGATAGAGAGGCCTGGCATGCTGTGATTCATGGGGTCGCAAAGAGTCAGACACGACTGAGCAACTGAACTGAACTGAACTGAACTTATGGTTTCGGTATGCCTTTGGGCAGTCTTTCAAGCTTTGGCGGTGTTAGGAGCATCTATTTCCACAGCTGCTTCCAATTGGCGCTCTCAGCATAGCTGCAGTGCAGCCAGCCCCTACTTGTCCCTGGGATCATTGCTGCTGCTTCTGTTCCCCTGTCCCGCCCTGTGCAGCTGGCCGAACCTTGCTAGGCAGGTGCTTGTGTGGATCCTGCTTCATGGGCATTTATGTGGGCTTCCCTCTGCCCCAAGCTCACCCTCTGCGTGGCGGAGCTTGTGTGCACTTGTTTTGGCTCCCCGGGCCTACCCTTTGCTTTATTGGGCTTGTGTGCACTTGTTTCAGCTCATGGGTTGCCCTCTGCGATGCGGGGCTAGTGTGGACTTGTTTGGCTCCCCATGCCTGCCCTCTGTGTCACGTGGTTTATGTGCACTTGTTTGGTCTCACTGCCTACCTTCTTTGTCACGGGGGTTCTGTATTCTTCTTTCTGCTGTGCTGGGAGGGTTGTGTGCTCTGCCCAAGTTTGCATGCTTCCCCTCTATAGGCACCCTGAGGGCCTATTCTGCAATGGCTGTTTTTGTTTGCTGCATCACACTCAGCTTCCTGGTCAAGTCCTCTGTGCGGCAGGAGTTGGGTGCGCTAGCTGTTTGTTTGTTTGTTTGTTTGTTTTAGCTCCACCACTCCCATCCCCGAGCCTGCCTTCTGCTTGAGGCCACAGTCCATGAGCTGTTAAGTGGCTGAGAAGAGCAGCTTTCTCTGTTTACTGCCCTCCAAGTCCCTGCTTTGCCTGGTTTTCCTTAATATCTCAGCTCCCCCTGAGACCTGCCTCTGAGGAAGTTTTCTTGTGCAGGGGAACTTCTGTTTAGGGCTTCCTCCCTCCCTTGGGTCACAAGATCCCGCCCAGAAGGTCTCCATCTTTTCCCTTTTTATGTTTCCATCCTCTCTCCTACCTAATTTCAGGGAGCTTAGCTTGTCCCACTGGAGGCCTGGGGTCTTCTGCTTTCACCTAGAGGATGCTTTGTAGGAGTTGTTTGATATCTTGATTAGTTTTTGATGTATTTGTGAGGAGCCTAGTGATCTCCCCGTGTTACTCCTCCATCTCCTTCATTAAGATCTTTTTGTATAGGTGTATTTTTGCCACCTCTTCTTAATATCTTCTGCTTCTTTTAGATCCATACCATTTCTATCCTTTATTGTGCCCATCTTTGCATGATATATTCCCTTGGTATCTCTGATTTTTGCAAAGAGATTTCTCATCTTTCCCATTCTATTGTTTTCCTATATTTCTTTTCGTTGTTCACTTAGGAAGGTGTTCCCTCTCCTTACAGTTCTTTGGAACTCTGCATTCAGATGGATATAGCTTTCCTTTTCTCCTTTGTGTTTCACTTCTCCTTTTCTCTTAGCTATTTATAAAACCTTCTCAGACAACCATTTTGTCTATTTGCATTTCTTTTTCTTGGGGATGGTTTTAATCACCACCTCTGTCCATAGTTCTTCAGATACTCTGTCTATCAGATCTAATCCCTTGAATCTATTTGTCACTTCCAGTGTATAATTGCAAGGGATTTAATTTAGAGAAATGCCAGGGTGGATGAAGCAGAAGCTGGAATCAAGATTGCCTGGAGCAATATCAATAACCTCATATATGCAAATGACACCACCCTTAAGGCAGAAAGTGAAGAGGAACTAAAGAGCCTCTTGATGAAGGTGAAAGAGTAAAGTGATAAAGATGGCTTAAAACTTAACTTTCACAAAACTAAGATCATGGCATCTGTTCCCATCACTTCGTGGCAAATAGATGGCAAAACAATGATAGATTTTATTTTCTTGGGCTCCAAAATCACTGCAGATGGCAACTGCAGCCATGGAATTAAAAGATGTTTGCTCCTTGGAAGAAAAGCTATGTCAAACCTAAACAGTGTATTAAAAAGCAGAGACTTCACTTTGTCAACAGAGGTCTATATAGTCAAAGCTATGGTTTTTCCTGTAGTCATATGTGAGAGCTGAACCATAAAGAGGGCTGAGAGCTGAAAAATTGATGGTTTTGAACTGTGGTATTGGAAAAGACTCTTGAGAGTCCCTTGGACTGCAAGGAGATCTAACCAGTCCATCCTAAAGGAAACCAACCCTGAATATACTTGCAAGGACAGATGCTGAAGTTGAAGCTCCCAAGACTTTGGCCACCTGATGTGAAAAGCCATCTATTGGAAAAGACCCTGATGCTGGGAAAGATTAAAGGCAGGAGGAGAAGGGGAACATAGAGAATGAGATGGTTGGATGGCATCACCAATGCAATTGACATGAGTTTGAGCAGGCCGTGGGAGATGGTGAAGGACAGGGAAGCTTGGCATGCTGAAGTCCATGGGATTGCGAAGAGTTGGACATGACTGAGCAACTGAACAGCAACTTATTTAATTATCCTCAATTTCTCTCAGCATTGTTTAGTAGTTTCCAGTATATAAGTAGGCACATCTTGTGTCACATTTATCCATAAATATTGTATCTTGATGATGTTCCTGTAAATAATATTTTTAATTGTCAGCTTTTGATTTTTCATGGCTAGTAACCATAATATGGTATCTTTCAACCTGGATAAGCTCACTTATTAAGTCTTTTGACATATTTATGGATTTCATAGCATTTTCTATATAGAAAATAAAAAATAAACTGCAGATAGAGATTTACTTATTCATATCCAACCTATCTGTTTTGGTTTCTTTTTTGTATATTATTGCCTTAGTCATAAACTAACTTGATTAGAAATAGTGAGAGCAGTCACACTTCCTTTATTCCTCATTTCAGGGGAAGGCATTCAATATTCCACCAATAAAATTGCTATTGAAAGTAAAAGTGAAAGTCACTCAATTGTGTCTGACTCATTAGTGTCCAACTCTTTGTGACACCATGGACTATACAGTTCATGAAATTCTTCAGGCCTGAATACTGGAGTGGGTAGCCTTTCCTTTTTCCAGAGGATCTTTACAACCTAGGGATCAAACCCAGGTCTCCCACATTGCAGGCAGGTTTTTCACCAGCTGAACCACCATGGAAGTCCAAGAATACTGAAGTGGGTAGCCTACCCCTTCGCCAGTGGATCTTTGGGACCCAGGAATTGAACCAGGGTCTCCTTCATTGCAGGTGGATTCTTTACCAACTGAGCTATCAAGTTTGCTATTACTTATATGATATTCATGAAAAGTGAAAATATTTTTCCCTCAGTTGTTTCCAACCCTTTGCAACCCCATGGACTATAGCTTTCCAGGCTCTTCTGTCCATGGAATTCTACAGGTAAAAATATTGGAATGGGTTGCCCTTTCCTTCTCCTGGGGATCTTCCTGATCCAAAGATTGACTCTGGTCTCCTGCATTGCAGGCAAATTCTTTACCATCTGAGCCATCAGGGAAGCCCTACCTTTTATTAGTTAGAGGAAATTCTAGTTGTCAAATAGTGTATAGCAAATCATAACAAACTTCATGGCTTGTAACAATAGATATTTATAATTTCACAGTTTTAAAACCACTACAATATTGTAAAGTAATTAGCCTCCAATTAAAATAAATAAAATCATATTAAAAATAAATTAATTAATTAAAAAAAGAATCTGGAAACAGCTTAACTGGGTGATTCTGGGTTGAGGTCTCACATAAAGTTGCAGTAAAGCTATATGCTTAGGCTACCATGATCTTTTTCTTTTACATTATTTTTATGTAGTTAGATATTTTAAATTAGTTACAGTATCTATATAGTTATGTAACATACATTATTCATATGTATAGATACACACTGACAAATACGTATATATATAGTGTATGAACATATATGCATTATACATTTAGATTCACACTACATGTAACATGTAGTATTATATATATAATATATATGAAAAATACATATATCACAAATAAATTTAGATTCGCCAAATTCTTTAAGAGAGAACCAGAAATATTAAGTTGGTAAGCATAAAAAATTATATTTTTCTTCTTATAATTTTTCTGGAAAGACAGCACAGTGTGCTTAAAAAAAATCAAACCAGGAACAAGAGGCTGGATATATTTAAAATGATGTAAAGGAAGAACCTACAATCATGAATACTCTACCCACCCAAGGCTCTCATTCAGATTTGATGGAGGCATCCAAAGCTTTCAGTTCAGTTCAGTTCTGTTCAGTCACTCAGTCGTGTCTGACTCTTTGTGACCCCATGAATCGCAGCACGCCAGGCCTCCCTGTCCATCACCAACTCCTGGAGTTCACTCAGATTCACGTCCATCGAGTCCATGATGCCATCCAGCCATCTCATCCTCTGTCATCCCCTTCTCCTCCTGCCCCCAATCCCTCCCAGCATCAGAGTCTTTTCCAACGAGTCAACTCTTCGCATGAGGTGGCCAAAGTACTGGAGTTTCAGCTTGAACATCATTCCTTCCAAAGAAATCCCAAGGCTGATCTCCTTCAGAATGGACTGGCTGGATCTCCTTGCAGTCCAAGGGACTCTCAAGAGTCTTCTTCAACACCACAGTTCAAAAGCATCAATTCTTCAGCGCTCAGCCTTCTTCACTTTCCAACTCTCACATCCAGCAAAAGCTAAAAGAATTCAGCACCACCAAATTTTCTTTACAACAAATGCTAAAGGAACTTCTCTAGGTGAAGAAAAAGTGAAAAGAAAAAAAAAAAAAAGCCACAGCTAGGAACAAGGGACGTAAGAAATGTAAAAGCTCACAGATAAAGGCAAGCACCCAATAAAGGTAGGAAATTATCCATAGACAAAGGAGGTTAAAAGAAAAAACTGGCAAAATCACCTATATCCGCAGTAAGCAGTTAATGGATATATAAAACAATTAGATGTAAAATCAAAAACAGTAATCAGGAAGGGGAGAGAGTACAAATGCAGGGTTTTTAAAATGTATGTGAAATTGAGAGATCAGCAGCTTAAAACAATTATGTGTATATATAGACGCTATATAAAAACTTCATGGTAACCACAAACCAAAATTCTTCATATATATTTATATATGACTCAGTTGCTATTGCTAAGTTGCTTCAGTTGTGTCCGACTCTGTGTGACCCCACAGACAGTAGACCACCAGGCTCCCCCATCCCTGGGATTCTCCAGGCAAGAACACTGGAGTGGGTTGCCATTTCCTTCTCCATATGACTCAGTTGGTGGTTGCATTTTATATATGGGTATATCTTACTCTTTTTATATGGAAAAAAATTTAGGTTAGGTTAATATAAGGAGTGAACAAAAGAGCCATATCAAAGCTTGTAAGCTATGCAAAATTCTTAAAACTGTATACATTCAACTTTAGATTGTTAAATACTTAATTTAGATCTTATCAAATTAGCATAGCAGCATAGTAAAGCATATTTGTACTCACTTATCAGCTAGCAAATCTAGTAAAATCTTCCAAACTCTACTGCAATATTAAAATGAAATAATAGTTTACTTTATTTAACTTGCATCTACCAATTATTGTAACCTGGAGATTAGGAAAGAAATGGAGTTTTCTATAGCATGGTAAAATACACAAAGCCCAAAATATTTAAAAAGAAATACAGTTAAGTATAACTGAAAACAATTAACTTGGCAAATTATACTTAAAACTTTCTCCTAGGAACAATATCTTTCTCATGGAAAGCATCATGGCTTTGTTAGGGGAAGCACATTGATTGAAACCACCCACCCTGGCCAGGCACCATAATAACCATTTGCATGAGTTGTTTTATGACAGGAGGTCCTGCTAAGGAACATGGAACTAATAAGCCACCACCAACCAGAGGAATTTGGGAAAGGTCAAAAAGAGACACCACATGTCTGACCACCTCCCAGAATCCTTCTCTCTGGCATCCATCTTGGCTGAACAAGGTGTGTACCACCAGGAAGGACTCTGAGTCAGAATGACTGGCTAAGGACAACCTGGAAACTAATCCCAATCACCATATACCCTGAGACTGCAAGCCATGTGGCAGAGCAGTTCTCCTGGGTTCCCTTACCCTACTGCTCTCCACCCGGGTGCCCTTTCCCAATAAAATCCCTTGCTTTGTCAGGGCATGTGTCTCCTTGGACAATTCTTTTCTGAGTGTTAGACATGAGCCCAGTTTTGGGCCCTGGAAGGGGTCCCCCTAACTGCAACAGCTTCATGGATAGTAGAACTCGAGGAAAGACAATATAATGGGAGTAATAAAAACTAGATTACCAAAAATACTCCCCTTGCTTTGTGACAAGGTTTGCTAAGTAGGTAGAGAAAAAGAGTGAAATGGGCCAGGTGAGTATCAAACAATAATAAAACCCCCAAGTAGGTAGAACTCACACTCAGTCTCTGTGCAGAGGAATCTATTTGGTATTTAGAGTTGTGGTGAGCTCCTGGGATCATGCCTTCTTAAAGAGAGGACTCCAAGAAAATAATGACTTGCACGTGGGATGAACTGAGTTTTATTTGTGTTGTTATCAAATTTTTGTTTTTAATATTACCTGAATTGTATGGCATCTGATCCCATCACTTCATGGGAAATAGATGGGAAAACAGTGGAAACAGTGTCAGATTTTATTTTTGGGGGGCTCCAAAATCACTGCAGATGGTGACTGCAGCCATGAAATTAAAAGATGCTTACTCCTTGGAAGAAAAGTTATGACCAACCTAGATAGCATATTGAAAAGCAGAGATATTACTTTGACAACAAAGGTCCGTCTAGTCAAGGCTATGGTTTTTCCAGTGGTCATGTATGGATGTGAGAGTTGGACTGTGAAAAAAGCTGAGCGCCGAAGAATTGATGCTTTTGAACTGTGGTGTTGGAGAAGACTCCTGAGAGTTCCTTAGACTACAATGAGATCCAACCAGGGAAATCAGCCCTGGGTGTTCTTTGGAAGGAATGATGCTAAAGCTGAAACTCCAGTACCTTGGCCACCTCATGCAAAGAGTTGACTCATTGGACAAGACTCTGATGCTGGGAAGGATTGAGGGCAGGAGGAAAAGGGGACGACAGAGGATGAGATGACTGGATGGCATCACGGACTCAATGAACCTGAGTCTGAGTGAACTCTGGGAGTTGGTGATGGACAAGGAGGCCTGGCGTGCTGCGATTTAAGGGGTTGCAAAGAGTTGGACATGACTGAGCGACTGAACTGAACAGAATTGTATGTAAATTCAAAACCAGAAATAGCAAATCAATAAAGATGGATAAGACATTTTATAAAAAGAGAGGACACAATACTACTTTTGCCTAGTTAGTGATTGCTATTGTCAACTACAAATTGGCACTTACCAAGAGCGTTGCCAACGACCTAACAACACAAGACTTTGCCATCTGCCTCTCTGGAGACTGAGCCCCATGCTGCAATAGCTGTTGACCTTCAACACCCTCTGAGGGAGTTCAGAGTGGAGTGAGGCACTCTGTGCTCCAGGGAATCTGTTTGACAGATCTTTAGATAGTTGGATGTTTTCAGAAACAGATTTTATGATCTCAATCCTTGCACTCCTCATATCTAGAGAAGCACTAAATCCATTCATGGTGACATTATATCCTCATGACTAACAAAAAACCTTTTGTAAAGCGCTTCAAGGTATTGAACTCCACCTTCACTAAAACCTTATATATTGACTTGCGCCCACTGCAGCTTTGGAGCTGTCTCTCAGAGCTATCTGAGATGCTGCCTCCCAGCTGCAGTCCTCATCTGCCTTAAATAAAACTTACAACTCTCAAGTTGTACATCTTTTTTCAGTCGATACTATATATATTTTTTCTAGAATTTCAAAAAGAAAACAGAAATCCAGGTTTTTATTTTAAAACTCCCAATTTAAAAATGCTTACAAGTTAATTTTTAACTAATGCTATGCTGAATTTCCATTTGGAGGTTGGGGTTTTTCCTCAATTTCTTGGCAGATAGCTGTGCTACACATGCCTAGGTAGAGACTGTATAAGGTTTGCTAGAGAGTGGATTATGCAGAGTTGAAAAAGAAACAGAAATATTCATGTCAAACAAAGTTGGAGATGTTGTTTTCCTGGCTCAACCAGACTGAAGAGACTTTGTTAGCGTACATACCACCTGGCTGAGAACTCACAAAGTCCATGCCATAGAAATAAAGACTGAGTCTTAAAGAAAGGCTTGGTGTATGCTTATCCTAACAGTAGCTCAAAATAAATTCTAAAAGATAAACAAGGAGGCAAATTTTGGTGGTTAAATAACCCAAATTTAGAGAAACTTGAGAAACACTTTGGACTTTCAATAAATTTACCCTATCAGGCTATGAAACTGAGCCTAAACAAGTTCAAGACAGAAAGCCAATAATTATACTATTTACCAGATCAAAAATATATACTCTTCAGAAAAAAATTTACAGAACTTAGTCTTTACAATGTTCCACCAACAATGTCCAGAACAGAATTAAAAATTAGTAGTCATATAAATAAAAAGGAAAATGGAGCTCACTATAAAATAATTCAATAGATATTTATCTTGAGATGATTCAACTTCACCAAAAAAATTAAGATTAATTAAATATAGACTTTAAAGCACCCCATAGAATAGTGTGCAAAGTAATAAATGAATATATTTTTTAAAGAGAGAGAAATTTGATTTAATAAGTAAACAGATAGCAATCTACAGTAGAGAAAAACATTAAAAAAACATTAAATGGATATTTTAGAACTAAAAATTAAATTTCTAAAAAATAGACAACATTAACAGCAGACTAAAGATGTCAGGAAAAAACGGATAGGTAAATTTGATTGTAGCTCAATAGACATTATCTAACAACTGGAGTTTCAGGAGCCTATGGAGCAATATCAAATTCTATAACCCATATATAATAGAAACTTTAAAAACAGAAGGCAGGAACAAGTGGAAAGAATAAAAATTTTGAGTTATAATTTCTCCAATTTTTTCAAGTTTAATAAAAATTTGACTTACATATTCCAAAGTTCTGAGCAAAACCCAATCTAGAGGTATACAAAGAAAATCACGCACTGGCACATCAAAATTAAACTACTGACAATCAAAATAAAAAGAAAAGCCTTACTATATACATTGTGTGTGTGTGTGCTCTGTTGCTAACACATGTTCTAATTGTAGCAATCCCTGGGCTGTAGCCCACCAGGCTCCTCTGTCCACAAAATTTTCCAAGCAAGAATACTGGAACAGGTTGCTATTTCCTATCCTGGGGATTTTCCCGATCCAGAGATCTAACCTTCCTGTATTACATACACATTACATCTCCTGCATTACAGACATATTAAATACAGAAAATAATAATAAACAAATAAGGCTGACTTCTTATCAGAAGTATTGGAAACCAAAAGGCAGAAGAACATATGTATTGTTGAAAGAAATAATAATCTCAACACAAAAGTATATGTATCCAATGAATCCTTTACCAGCATTCCTATACTACAAGAATGCTAAAATTTATTTTTCATGATGAAGGGGAATTTTATTAGAAGAAAACTTGTATATACACTAAAGAGATAGAGGCACCAGAAATATTAAGTGGGTAAACATAAAAATAATACTTCTAATAATATTTATGAAAAGATAATACATTAAAACAAAAACAATAATACTGTAAAATGATATTTTAACATATACAGAAATGAAAATAAGGCAATAATAGAACTAACAGAGAAGATGGTTAAATGAAATTTGCTCTTGTAAGTTTATTATACTTATGAAGCGGGCAACTGAAATTGAGAACTCTGAAATATCAGGTGTTTAAGACTGAGGACATAGGAAGCACAAACAGCAAAGAGTGAGACTGGAGGCAAGGAAAGTGCGGTGGTGGAGTACCGACTTCAAATAGATATTGGTGAGATTTAGTGTGAACAATCCAGATCCTAGGGCAACCTCTAAAATTAACTTTTGAATAACAAAAGAGAAAACAATCAACAACCTGGTAAATTTAAATCCAACTATATCAATAATTCTTGAGAAGGGAATGGCAACCCACTCCAGTATTCTTGCCTGGAGAATTCCCTGGACAGAGGGGCTTGTCAGGCTGCCGTCCTTAGAGTCACAAAGGGTCAAATACAACTGAGTGACTGAGCAAATATCAATAATTACAAAAATTATAAAACATTCCAATTAAATAACACATATTCCCTGTCAGCTCAGTTGGTAAAGAATCCCCTGCAATGCAGGAGACCCTGGTTGGATTCCTGGGTCCGGAAGATCCGCTGGAGAAGGGATAGGCTACCCACTCCAGTATCCTTGGGCTTCTCTTGTGGCTAAGCTGGTAAGGAATCCACCTGCAATGCAGGAGATCTGGGTTCGATCCCTGGGTGGGGAAGATGCCCTGGAGTAGGGAAAGGCTACCACTCCAGTATTCTGGCCTGGAGAATTCCATGGACTGGGATCGCAAAGAGTAGGACATGACTGAGCAACTTTCACTTTCATTGTCAAATAAAAATAAAGGCTTCTACATATGCTATAAAAGAAAGCACTTTAAATATAAAGATACACAAAACATGGGATTTAAAGGATGGAAAAAATATGTGAAAATATATGTAATAAACCCCCCAACAAATATTATTTTATCTATATAAGAAAAAGATTCAGTAAGAAATATTATAAAAATAAAGGACAGTTCATTATGCCATGAGATACAATTAATCAGGAAGATATAAAACCACAAATACTTACATACCTAATAATAGAAATTCAAAATTCACCAAAGCAAAATCTGGTAGTTATACTTGAGGATTTTAACATTTTCTCAGTCATCGATAAATTAAGCAGAAAAAGAAAAGGATATCAAAGATCTGAACAATCAACTTGTATACTTGATGTTTATACAACTCTACATCCAACAAGTTCAAAATACACATTTTTTCTGTACATGTGTATTGTCATAATTTTTGATAGTTAATTTTAAGAGATTAAAATGCTGTAGAGTCAATTCTCTGATACAGAATTAAACAAGAAATTAATAATAATGAAATATCTAAAAATTCACAAAGCATTTGGACATTAAATAACAGATTTCTAAATGACCCATGAATTTAAAACTACAGGGAAATTAGAAAATATATTACCTGATAATATATATCAAAATGGATGGTTTGCAGCTAACCCAGGGTATATAAAGAAATCTGTAGTGGTTTTTTTGTTTGTTTTGTTTAGAAATTTGTAGTTTTAATTCCTATATTAAAAAAGAAAAAAGTTAAATTTAATGACAATTAAATTTCCACCTTAAAAGCCAGAAAAAGGAGAACAATTTAAACTAAACTAAGTAAAAGATTCTTAACATAATTTTTTTAAAAAAATATGAGCTGAATGCTATGCAGAGTACATCATGAGAAATGCTGGGCTGGATGAAGCACAAGCTGGAATCAGAATTGCTAGGAGAAGTATCAATAACCTCAGATATGCAGATGACACCACCCTTATGGCAGAAAGTGAAGAAGAACTAAAGAGCCTCTTGATGAAAGTGAAGGAGGAGAGTGAAAAATTTGGCTTAAAGCTCAACATTCAGAAAACAAAGATCATGGCATCTGGTCCCATCACTTCATGGGAAATAGAAACAGTGGAAACAGTGACAGACTTTATTTTGGGGGGCTCCAAAATCACTGCAGATGGTGACTGCAACCATGAAATTAAAAGACACTTGCTCCCTGGAAGAAAAGTTATGACCAACAGACACAGCATATTAAAAACCAGAGACATTACTTTGCCAACAAAGGTCCGTCTAGTCAAGGCTAGGGTTTTCCCAGTAATCATGTATGAATGTGAGAAGTGGAACATAAAGAAAGATGAGCGTCAAAGAACTGATGTTTTGAACTATGGTGTTGGAGAAGACTCTTGAGAGTTCCTTGGACTGCAAGGAGATCCAACCAGTCCATTCTAAAGGAGATCAGTCTTGGGTGTTCATTGGAAGGACTGATGTTGAAGCTGAAGCTCCAATATTTTGTCCACCTGATTCTCAGAGCTGACTCATTGGAAAAGACCCTGATGCTGGGAAAGATTAAAGGCAAGAGGAGAAGGGGACGACAGAGGATGAGATGGTTGGATGGCATCACTGACTCAATAGACATGAGTTTGAGAAAGTTCCGGGAGTTGGTGATGGACAGGGAGGACTGACTTGCTGCAGTCCATGGAGTCACAAATAATCAGACACGACTGAGTGACTGAACTGAACTGAATGCTATCCCAATGACATCAGGAACAAAACAATAGCGTCTGTTATCAAAATTTCTATTCAAAACTATACTGAATGCTCTAGCCAAATGCAAAAGTCAAGAAAAAGGAGATTTACCTTTTACTTTTGAAAAATTAACAGTGTCGCTGAAGACACGGTTGTTCACCTAGAAAGCTCTTACAAGTTTTATGACAATCAAAATTTGTTATATAGGCACGGAAAAGCAAAAATGTTAAAAAAAAAAAGGCAAAAAAGTTAAAAAAAATCAGTTTTCATCATAATTAAACTTTTCTATTCAAAACAGTGTTAAGAACATAAAAGAGATGCCAAAGACAGGGAGAAAGTATCAAATATATCAGGCAAAGGATTTATGTCCAAAGTATATAGTGATACTTTACCTTCTGGAAAGGCTAAAATGAGCAAAATGAAACACTGACAATACCAAGTGTTGGCTCAAATTTGTAGTGCTCAGATAGTGTTGGTTGTAACAAAATTAGTACAGTAACTTGAGAAACACTGTGGCAGTTGCTTATAAAGTCAAGCATACCTTTAATGTATGGCCCAGATTTTAACTCCTAAGTATCTACCTAAGAGAGAAAATGTGTACACAAAGAGTTGTACATTGATATTCATAGAAGCCTTATTCATTTTAGCCAAAAGCCTGGAAGCAACTCAAATTCCCATCAATAGGTGAACTGACAAATGTTCATGTAACCATACGATGAATATTATTCAGAAACAAAAAGGATTTTGTTGATACATGGAAGAAGCCAAACACAGAAGTACACTCTGTATAATGTAATTGTATGAAATTCAAAAGCCAGCAAAATCAATTTACTGTGATAGAAATCTTAGTGATTATCTGGGTTAGGAAGGTAGGAATGTATTGCATTTAAAGAGAAATGATGGAAATTTGTGGGCGTGATGGAAATGTTCCAAATCTTAACTGATGATGCATATGGAAGTATATATGTTTATGAAAAGGTCACTCTGTAAACTTAAAATATGTGTTCTTTATGAAATGTAAATTACCCTTCAAAAGAATGACTAAAGAAAAATACTAACCAATTAAAATACATCTTTGAATCAAAATTCAACCCCTAGACTAAAAGTTAATAATCTTTGCACATGTGTGAATGTGCAAAGTTGCTTCAGTTGTGCCCGCCTCTTTGCAACCTTATGTACCATAGCCTGCCAGGCTCCTCTGTCCACGGGATTTGCCAGGCGTAAGTACTGGAGTGGGTTGCCTGCCCTCCTCCAGGGGATCTTCCCAATCCAGCAATAGAACCTGAGTTTCATGAGTCTCTTGCCTCGGCAAGTGGATATTTTTACCACTAGTGCCACCTGGAAAGCCCAATAATCTCTGCTTTATACTCTAAATATGCTCCTCAAAATTCTTAAGTGAATATTGAAGAAAAAAAAAAAAAACCTTTTCATCACTGTTAATAAATTTAGAGCAGTATCATTCCTAATAATAGGAATAACAATGAATTCTAATCTGTACTAATAAAATAACCCACAGATTTAAATTAGTAGAATATAATTTAGATTTTCAAAGATAATTTAAATGATTATTCTTAGGAAGGGAAAAAATAGGGAAATGACTCTATAAGCTAAGATTGAGGAAATGAAAATTTATTTTAAATGGAAAGGTTATATTATTCCTGAAAGTCATAAATGAAAACTTGTATAAAGCAAGGACTTGGGTGACATAATTGAGACAATACCTTCTGGTGCCTGGCAGTGTGGACTCTAGGGTTGTGGTTCTTAGGTTTGTTCTTGTGCCACTTACTAGCCAAGTGGCCTTGGGCAAGTTAGAAAACCTCTCTGTGCTAGGAAGACATAGGCCCTCTCTTCTTGAATGTTTTCAGTTGTAAAATGAGGTTATTACATGATAAGTGCTTAGAATAATATTTGGAACAGAGTAAGTGTTCAATAATATTAGCTAGATATCTTTCAGTTTCTTAACTCTAAGTCTAATTATTGTAAGATCTATCTTGGAGGGCGGTTGAGGGACTTTATTTTTAAAATATTGTTTTAAAAGCAGTAAGAAGGGATTTCTGGTGTATTTCCTTTAATGCTGTATAAAAATCTTTCAGGAGGAAAATAATGAAAAAAAAAGAAATTGTTAAACACTTTTGTGAAATTAAAACTTTCTACTTTGAATGAACCAGGTACTTTAATTTTTATATTGTTCTGTTAAAAAAAATGTTCAGGTGGTTTAAAAATGAAAACATATTAAAAAGAATAAGAAAAGCACAAAAGGAAAATAGATACAGAAAGAGATAGCTATCAGCTTGTTTCAGGTAGGAAACAAATGTGGCTCTGATCTTGTGAAGGGTTGATCTGAATAGGCAAATAGGTTTTTGTATAAGATTCCTAGTGTTCATAAACTAAAAATAAAATATTGTCTTAGGAATTGCACAGTTAATTCTACTACTAAGCTCAAGGAGAAATTTCTCTCCTTTGTCCCATAAAGGCACAGTATGAAATAAAAAACAATACTTTACAGTGAGTATGATAACATGCTTTCTATGAGGCTATTTCTTATCATCTCCATCAAACAGGCAAATGACAAGCTTAACTAAAATTTCATAAAAGCAATCTCAAGAGAACAATTATAATGGAGTACAGATGCATGGCTGTTTGATCACATGCTATGGTTTAGAACAACTCACTTGAGAAGCTAAAGGAACAGATGTAACAAGTATTGTGTCAGTTGGAGTCTGATTAAGGAGGTAGAATTGTTATGAGTAATGTAAACTGAGGCATTTTCTATGGAGAGCTGAGGTGCTATAGATGAAAGCTGTTGATCCTACAACTAGCATGAATCCTGCTTTGTAAGCCTGAAGTCAGTGTAAATCAGCTGACAGGCAGTCAGAAGCAAAGCATTTGAGAGCAAGGACAAACTCAAAGCTGCACAGGTAGGCTGTCCTCTGGGTCTGTCCCTTGTGATCTCCATCTTAGTATTGTGTTGCCCAGTAAGGAAGACTGGTGACCTTTGCCATGGAGCTGTGCACAGTCTAGGCTCAGAACTTGGAGTGGTTTAAAGAGATCTGGCAGGAGCTGTACAAACCAGGTGCTGCTCCATACCATCAGGTGACCGCAGAGCAGTGTGAGAGCTGCTGCCAAGCTTGGCCTCATCCAACCACCTCCAGAACGAGGCCTGGAGTCTGGATCTTGGTATTCTTGCCATGACTGTCTTCTACTGCTCCCTCATGGAGCAAAATAAAAGCTCTCCTGGGTGACTTCATGACAATTAAAACCCTAATGGCAAAAAAGTTTCAGAGTCTCCCACCAGCTTTCATGAGACATACCATTCACTAAAATAAAATCCCCATGATATAGTTTTAAAAGTGAAAGGTGCTTGGTCATGTCCAACTCTGCGACCCCAGGGAGTCCACCAGCCTCATCTGTCCATGGAATTCTCCAGGCAAGAATACTGGAGGGAGTAGCCATTCCCTTGTCCAAGGGAACTTCTCAACCCAGGGATCAAGCCTTGGTCTGCTGCATTACAGGCAGATGCTTTACCATCGGAGCCACCAGGGAAACAACAATATTATAGATTTTAATAATTAAAAAAATGGGTTTTAGTAATAATTCCACTGGGTTTGAGAAACTCAGATTCATTTAATTTCTTTATCTGCAATTATTGCTATTGTATAATTTTCTAAGCATGATAGCTAGCAATAACCACTCTTCTGCCTTTCAAGTAATTCTGAAAGGTGAAAATGAAAGTCCCTCAGTCGTGTCCAACTCTTTGTGACCCCATGAGTTCTCTAGGCCAGAATACTGAAGTGGGTAGCCTTTCCCTTCTCCAGGGGACCTTCCTAACCCACAGATCGAACCTTGGTCTCCATATTGTAGGTGGATTCTTTACCAGCTGAGTCGCAAGGGAAGCCCAAGAATACTGGAGTGGGTGGCCTATCCCTTCTCCAGTGGATCTTCCCATCCCAGGAATCAAAGTAGGGTCTCCTGCATTGCAGGCAGATTCTTTTCCAACTGAGCTATCACAAAAATCCTTGAACAATTCTACTTACTAGCAAAATGGCTGATCTGAAATAGAGTTATCTCAGTAACTTTTAGAGTTTCTCTTCTTCTATATCATTAGAAAGTTGTTTCTACTTCCTGTTTCTCTCCTTGAGCTTCAGACCTAGACAGAATAGCATAGACTGTGAGTCAAACCTAGGTATGGATCCTATTTTTACAACCTGAGTAATTATTTAACTTTTGTTACCTTAATGCTTCATTTGTAAAGTGAACATCCTGATTGTACCTGGTCATAATAGTGATTGAAAAGACATGAGATCAAACCACTCAGAACAGTGTCAGATGTATAATAATAGCTCAAAAACATTTAAGATTAATATTTTAAGCAGAATTATTAAGAGGAATGGATTGGACTTGAAGTATGTTTTAAGACTTTGGTTCTCTACTCAATTAGAGGAATGCCTAAAATGGAAGTAACTAGTAATACTGGCTTTTTTCTAAATCTTGAAAGGTCTAAAATGTGCAAGGTACGATACAAACATTGGGCTTCCCTGGTGGCTCAGACTGTAAAGAATATGCCTGCAATGCAGGAGATGCAGGTTCAATCCCTGAGTTGGGAAGATTTCCTGGAGGAGGAAATGGCTACTTCTCCAGTATTCTTGCCTGGATAGCCCCATGGACAGAGGAGCCTGGCAGGCTACCGTCTGTAGAGTTGCCAAGAGTCAAACACAGCTGAATTAAATGGTCAAGGTCCAAAAATTTAATATACATAAACAAAAATTCATAACACTTTATTTCTGGGGTTTAACATATTTGGGATTTGGATAAGCCTTTGAGATTTTCATTATCTGCTTGTGTAGTCATATTGGAAAAGGAAATGGCAACCCACTCCAGTACTCTTGCTTAGAAAATCCCATGGACAGAGGAGCCTGGTAAGCTGCAGTCCATGGGGTTGCGAAGTGTCAGACATGACTGAAGCGATTTAGCAGCAGCAGCAGCAGCTAGCAGTCAGATTATTTTAAATAAGAAAAGTGTAAGAAACTGAGCTTGGGCGTTCATTGTGATATTCAATAAGGAAAAATATTAATCCTTACATAGAGAATAATTTCCTAGAATCATAGAAAAACATATCAGTGTAGCTGAAGTTGCTTTCAGTTTCCTTGCATGTACATAGCTTTAAGCAGTAACTTTTAAAGTGAGTGTTTTAATAGAACATATAAAAATGTTGTAAAGTCAAGTGGCACAGGTGTTCATTACAAGCAGTGTTTCTTTTGAAACAGTCATCGTAAGAGGTATTTTTTGACTGAGTTCATTATTGTTTCATTCTGCAGTCACTTGGAAACCATTGCCCTACTTTCTGGAAAGGACTGAAATATGTGGAGGGCCCTTGAGTCTCATGAATTATCATGGTGAATCAACAGAACGTTCTCTTTTTTTTAGCCCAGGTGTTTCTATAATTGTGAACCATGGGGACATAACTATTGTGTTCAATTGCCTTCTCAGTCTCTTTCTACTGAAGTAGAGCCAAGGTTGTATAAGTAGCTGTCAATAACAGTTAAAAATTACCTAATGGTGACTTGGATTTTATTTATAGGATGTAAAGGTAAACCTTGAATTCATTCTTCATAGTTATCTCACTAAGGATAACACTTCTGATGATCACAATCCCGAATAATTTGCAAAACAGATACTTTTGCTATAAAGTTATCCACAAACTATGAATAAGTAAAAGTACAAAGAGCTGAATGCTTTTCAAATTGCTTTCACAAATCTCACGTAAAACTCACAATGGTGCTAATTTACAGAAGAAATCCATTCAGAAAAGTAAAATGACTTCCTTAAAACCACTTGACAAGTGTCAAGGCAGAGACTCAAACCTGGATTACTCAATTTCAAGGCCACTCTCTTTCTACTACCATATAAATTCTGGACACATAGTGTTGGAGGATATTTTTATTTTTTATTGATACATCAGCATTTTGGCTTTGCAGGTTACTCTGCAGGTATTGGTGTTCATCATGAAAACGATGTAGAATGCCAAATACAGTGAAATGAGATAAAAACCAATGAAAAGGACATTTTTACAACTGTTTGAAAGACATATTTTTCCTTAGAAATATGGTATTCTGGAGCTGCAAATAAATTACTTTTTCTATATCAAATTCTGCCTTGAAAACTTCTACAAGTCATAAAACTATTTCAAGGAAACTTTTCTTAAAATGGTTTTGTAAAGCAAATATTCTTTCTCCACAATTTAAATTAAAGAATAAAAATATATCTTTTAAAGTAGTTTGTCAAGTATAATAATCTAGAAATTAGCTTTTTGAGAGTATGTGTGTATGTGTGTGTGTGTGTGCTTGGTGATGTTCGACTCTTTGTAACTCCACAGACTGTAGCCCACCAGGCTCCTCTGTCCATGGGATTTCCCAGGCAAGAATACTGGAGCGGGGCGCTATGCCCCCCTGCAGGGGATCTTCCTGACTCAGAGATCGAACCCGTGTCTATTGTGTTTCCTGCATTGGCAGGCAGATTCTTGACCACTCTGCTACCTGGAAAGCTGACTGTTCAGGGTATGTCCTCAAATAAATCTAATAACTACAATTGGCATTCTGAATTTCAATCTGTGGATCAACATTTCCTACAAGAGTTCTGACAAAAGTTCAAATTGAGGTTTGTTTGTTTCTTCCCCTAATGATTTTAGAGAAACCAGAATTAGAAGGGTTTATCTAACTTTGGTCATCCTTCAGAGCTTAAACACTGGAGGTGCTTTTCCAGAATACTTAGAAAATCTAAGGTTCTTCTGTTACATTCTTTTGAAGTGTTTTCTCCTTTGCTCCCTGGTCACATTTACTATAAATGGAGCAAGGAACTGTTCATGTGATTTTATTATTTACTATTAACTTTTATTGAAAAGCTGCATACTGTAGCCTCTGTTAGACCCACCATGTCACTGTATTCCTAGCGCATACCATAATGCTTGAAACAGATTAGGAGGAAAATCAATATTTGTTCAATAAGCCATGAAGGCTTAAAAATGTATAGTTTATTAATATATTATATTTCTAAACTAAATTGGTTAATGATTAATTTATATATTTGGAAAAATATGTGCCAGTATTGTCAGAGACTAGCTCTGCATTTTGTAAAGTTACTGGTAATTTGATTTTGTTATTTGTTCCTAATGGCATTTACCAATATTTTTATGATTGATGTATATGGCATTTTTATTAAGACCAAAAGTTATAAAAATAAATTTCTCCACTATGAAATTAGTATCACCATAAAAAAGGGTAGAGCAAGAGGCATTTAGTCAATAATGAGAGAACAATTTGTTGGCTAAAGGGAAAATTTGGTCAGTTCGCTTCAGTTCTGTTGCTCAGTCGTGTCTGACTCTTTGCGACCCCATGAATCACAGCACGCCAGGCCTTCCTCTCCATCACCATCTCCTGGAGTTCACTCAGACTCACGTCCATCGAGACCATGATTCCATCTAGCCATCTCATCCTGGGTCATCCCGTTCTCCTCCTGCCCCCAATCTCTCCCAGCATCACAGTCTTTTCCAATGAGTCAACTCTTCGCATGAGGTGGCCAAAGTACTGGAGCTTCAGCTTTAGCATCATTCCTTCCAAAGAAATTCCAGGGTTGATCTCCTTCAGAATGGACTGGTTGGATCTCCTTGCAGTCCAAGGGACCCTCAAGAGTCTTCTTCAACACCACAGTTCAAAAGCATCAATTATTCGGCACTCAGCTTTCTTCACAGTCCAACTCTCACATCCATACATGACCACTGGAAAAACCATAGCCTTGACTAGATGGACTTTTGTTGTCAAAGTAATGTCTCTGCTTTTGAATATACTACCTAGGTTGCTCATAATTTTTCTTCCAAGGAGTAAGAGTCTTTTAATTTCATGGCTGCAGTCACCATCTGCAGTGATTTTGGAGCCCCCCAAAATAAAGTCTGACACTGTTTCCACTGTTTCCCCATCTATTTCCCATGAAGTGATGGGACCAGATGCCATGATCTTCGTTTTCTGAATGTTGAGCTTTAAGCCAACTATTTCCCTCTCCTCTTTCACTTTCATCAAGAGGCTTTTTAACTCCTCTTCACTTTCTGCCATAAGGGTGGTGTCATCTGCATACCTGAGGTTATTGATATTTCTCCCTGCAATCTTGATTCCAGCTTGTGTTTCTTCCAGTCCAGCGTTTCTCATGATGTACTCTGCATATTAGTTAAATAAGCAGGGTGACAATATACAGCCTTGACGCACTCTTTTTCCTATTTGGAACCAGTCTGTTGTTCCATGTCCAGTTCTAACTGTTGCTTCCTGACTTGCATACAGATTTCTCAGGAGGCATGTCAGGTGGTCTGGTATTCCCATCTCTTTCAGAATTTTCCACAGTTTATTGTGATCCACACAGTCAAAGGCTTTGGCATAGTCAACAAAGCAGAAATAGATGTTTTTCTGAAACTCTCTTGCTTTTTCCATGATACAGCAGATGGTGGCAATTTGATCTCTGGTTCCTCTGCCTTTTCTAAAACCAGCTTGAACGTCAGGAAGTTCACGGTTCACGTATTGCTGAAGCCTGGCTTGGAGAATTTTGAGCATTACTTTACTAGCATGTGAGATGAGTGCAATTGTGTGGTAGTTTGAGCATTCTTTGGCATTGCCTTTCTTTGGGATTGGAATGAAAACTGACCTTTTCCAGTCCTGTGGCCACTGCTGAGTTTTCCAAACTTGCTGGCATATTGATTGCAGCACTTTCACAGCATCATCTTTCAGAATTTGAAACAGCTCAATTGGAATTCCATCATCTCCACTTAGATCCTCATATTAAATAATAGACAAGAAATAATTATATTTTAAATGTAACAATGAGTTGAAGGTGGAATTGAAATATTTCTAGATATAAGGGGAGCATTAAAGTTATAAATCAATGATAAATTCACCAAGAATATTTGATAGATTGAAATATTCATTTCATAAGAAATAACATAAAATTAACTGGAAGCAAACTCCAGAAAATGTTTTAAATTTAAAGAATTATTATAAAAGAATAAAGAAAGCATAAGACCTAGCATAGATAAATAAGCAAAGAGGTTCTATTTGCTTATAGGAACTCTGCAATAGAGAAAACTCAAATGGCTGATTGTTGTTCAGTCACTCATTCGTAATGCATATGGTACGATGCATTACAATGCCATGGATTGTAGCATGCCAGGCTGCCCTGTCCTTCACCATTTCCCAGAGCTTGATCAAACTCATGTCCATTGAGTAGGGGATGGCATCCAACCACCTCATCCTGTGCCATCTCCTTCTCCTGCCTTCACTATTTCAAATGGCTAATAACTGTATATAATGGTACTTGGGCTTTCTCTTGTGTTTCAGTGATAAAGAATTTGCCTGCCAATGCAGGAGACACAGGTTTTATCCCTGGTTCAGGAAGATTCCCTGAATAGGAAATGGCTACCCATTCAAGTATTCTTGCCTGGAGAATTCCATAGACAGGAGAACCTGGCAGACTACCCAATATGGGTCACAAAAGTCTTGACTCAGTGACCAAACAAATACAACACTGATACTCACCAGGAATCAAATTCAAAGTAAAACATCAATGAGATATCATTTTTTATATCATTGAGCTGGTAAGGGTGTTTTAAATACATTTAATGTTGGCAAGGTTGCAGTGAAATAGGAACTGCTGTTTGTATTATAAGTTAGATCAACTTTTCTGGAAAGCAACAAGTATGTATGTATGTATAAGAAAACTGAACTCAATAATTCTTTCAGCAATTTATCTAAAGGGGAATAATATAAGATATATTTGGGATATGTATGCAAGGAGTATCACTGAAGATTTATTCATAATAGTGAACAACTGGACAACTTAATGTTCATCAACAAGTAACACTTAGTGAACAACTGGACAACTTAATGTTCATCAACAAGTAACACTTAGGCAATTCATTGGGTATTTGATCTTCATTGTTACACAGATACAAAATGATTTTAACAAACTAATGATATAAAAGTATCATATTATAGAGAAATAATAGGAAATTTAAAAATTAGTCATACAGAATAACCTACACTGTGTTAGATGAAATATGATGAAAATACAACTGAAAACAATTTGTTAAAAGTAATGCTTTATTGCAGTTGGTTGATATCACATCTGATGGTGTTGAGACAAGGATAACCACTAACACATACCAAACTCTTAACAGACACACATTGTCCTGAGCACATGGCATGTACCATCTCCTCTAATTCTCTTAACAGTCCTACTAAGCCAGTAGTACTATTTTCTCCATTCATACATGAGACTTAGAGAATTCAAGTGATTCACCCAAGCTTACATGGCTTATGGCTGATAAAATAGAATATCAAAACAGACACATCTATACTGCACAGTTACTAAATCTGCATTCATTATGTCAGTTTCTTTCCAACAAACATTTAAAACAAACATTTAGTAACTCATTTAGTAAGGAAATTATGGTTATCATTATGAAAAATTATATCTGATTAAAGTCTGATAGTATGCTTCTCAATATGTTCTAAGTATACTGTAAAAATTTTAGAAAGCAATAAGAAAAATAATAGAACTGGGTCTCTATCTTGCACAACACACAGAAGCCAACTTAAAATAGAGCAAAGACTTGGATGTAAAAAATGGAAACCATGAAAGTCCTAGAGGAAAACATAGAGGCTAAGATTCTTGACATTTTTATTGGCAAAGATTGTTTTGGATTTGACACCATAGGACAAAGGAAACTAAGCAAAAATAAATAACTGGGACTTCATCAAACTAAAGTGCTTCTGCAACAGCGAAAGAACCATCAACAAAATTAAGAGATGAGCTACAGAATGGGAGAAAAGTTTTGAAAATGATCGATCTGATAAGGTGGCTCAGACGGTAAAGCGTCTGCCTACAGAGTGGGAGACCCAGGTTCAGTCCCTGGATTGGGAAGATCTCCTGGAGAAGGCAATGGCAACCCACTCCAGTATTCTTGCCTGGAAAATCCCATGGACAAAGGAGCCTGATAGGTACAGTCCATGGGGTCACAGAGAGTCGGACACGACTGAGCTACTTCACTTGAACTTGAACTAATCTGATAAGGGATTAATATCCAAAGTTTGTAGAGAATTCATGCAACTCATAGCAAAACACAGAAAAACTCAAGCAACTTGATCAAAAATGGGCTGGAAAATAATATACAATTTTCCAACGGAGATATGTGAGTGGCCAATGAATACATGAAAATGTGCTGAACATTTTTAATCATCAGAGAAATGCAAATCAAAACTACAATAAAATACCATAACATATCTAGTAGAATGGACCATCAAGAAAAAAGAAAAAGCAAGTGTTATGCAATGAAATTTTATTCAGCCATGAGAAAGAACAGAATCCTTACATTTGCAACTTGGATGGAACTTGAAGGCATTATGCTAAGTGAAATAAGACAGGCAGACAAATACTGCATGGTGTTACATACATGTGGAAATGGAAAAAACAACAACAACAACAACAATATAGAAATAGTGAGTAGAAAAGTGGTTGCCAGTAGTTGGAATGTGGGAGAAACAGAGATTGGTGTGTGTGTGCTCAGTCGTGTCCAGACCTCTGCAACTCCATGGACTGTAACCAGGCTCCTCTGTCCATGGGATTTCCCAGGCAAGAATGTTGGAATGGGTTGCCATTTCTTTCTCCAGGAAATTGAATCCATGTCTCTTGCATCTCCTATATTGGCAAGCAGATTTTAACCACTGAGCTGTCTGGGAAATATGCATAAACTTTCAGCCATAAGATGAGTGAGGGCTGAGAATATAATGTAAAGCATGACAAAAGAGTTAATAACATTGTATTGTACTGAAATTTGCAAAGAGAGTAGAATTTAAATGTTTTCAAACACAAAAAGTCAAATATGTGAGGTGACGGATGTTTTTGTTAAGTAGATGGGAGGATCTTTACAAAATGTATATATATATATATATATATATATATATATATAATCTTCATGGTGTACAATTTAAATATCTTACAATTTCATTTATAAATTTTACCTCAATATAGCTGAAAATTTTTAAAAGCTATTAATAATTAAATAGAATTTTATACAGATCCCAATTGCGCTAAGAATTGCATTTCATGTTATAAGGCTGAAGAAGAAATAGTCATTTACCATTTACATAATAAAACATATATATCTCTGATTATGTGTAGAAGTAGAATAGTCATAACATGATGAGAAAAAAAGATAATGGGCTACATGCAGTCTTCTAAGAAATATAACAAGCATATATTTAATCCCTAAAATAAGTGAGGATTTTTCTCGGATCTAAAGTGAGAAACACCATCCTACTGGATAAATGGTTAAAGAGTTAGGCATTCATTTACCTAGTTATTCAATGAACACTTAAACCACCTTCTATGTGCCATGTACTATGAATAGACAAAGAGTTATGAACATTAAAGTACCTTTTAAAAGTCCAGATAACTGATAAATTAGTAAAATGCTAAAAAACACAGGAAATATTATATCATTCTAGTATACAAGAAAACTTTTTAATCGACATGAACTTAACATCTCCAGGCTGAGTGGCGGCAAGTAAATTTCTACATAAGTGCTGATACCAGAAGTCCATGCAATATGAGCAAGTTGACAATTCATGACAAAAATAATAAAAATCATGATTTTTTTAACCTAGTAATGCCACGTTTTAGAACCTATCCCATGGAAATAATGCAAAAAGTAAGAAAAGCCTCTATGTTAAAAATGTTTACAGCCGCATTATCTAATATACCTGAACAATGAAAAATAAAGCCCAAATGACCAATTGTGAAAGAAATGCTAAGCAGATAGGATAGTGCTATGTTAAATTAAAAAAAATATCATCTTGCCATCAGAATTACAAATGTAAGATCTATGTGCAAACTGAGAATGAATAATATAATTGAAAAAAGGTAAACTTGAAAGACAGTATACATAATGATTACAACTATAAGAATCAGTCTACACAATCATAATAATAAACAGTATATACTATGATGTTTGCATATAGAGATAGAAACTTGGGCTTTTCATAGTCTTTTATATATGTGTATATATGACTGATATAAAGACAGTATAATGCAGTAGAAAAGGATATACTCAATTAGTAAAAATCCACATAGAGAGACAAATAATAAACTGCAACTACATTGGATATGATTGTAGAAAGACTCATGACCTTCTTATTAACATTAAGAAGCTGTTGGGCACTTTCTTCATTGTAATGAGGATGAATAGCAGGTTCGCCAGTGGAAGGAAATGAAACAATTATTCTAAAATTTAAATCAAAATCTTTTTGATGGCTTGGGTAGCAATATTATTTAACCACATGGTCCAGTTTTATTCTGTAAAATGATAAAAAGACCATAATGAATTCAATGAAATGAATTATGGTAGTAGGATTAATCATGAGTGAAAATGAGTATATCAAGAATTAGAGAGAAAGGGGAAAGGAAAAGTAAATTATATCTCCCTCTGTTCAGCTTTTGGAATTAAGTCATTTCCACTCTCAGCCCTCTAAATGAACAGAGCTCCCTGGAGAATATTCTGGATAATCAAACAGTCAAAACTCTTTAAATATATTTTTCAATTTCTGCATAGTTCTTGCTGAATTTTTTTTCTCATTCTCTCAAGGTTTAACTTTATTTTGTTCTTCTCATACTTATTTCCACAAGGCAGAACTCAAAAGGTGGATGAAGTGAAGCACTATTGATTTTAATAGCTACTCTTATGGTTTTATGTTAGCTTGTTTGTTTCTTTATAAGATAATTAACTCTACGAGTCCAGGAGGATGCTTGCTGACCTTAATCTAACGCAATGGCTCACATAGAATACACTCGATAAAGCTTTACTGAGCCACTTGAGAATTCTGAAAGTCACATAGAATTTTACTTGGCTCTCATTATCCAAGCGGAGAAGGCAATGGCACCCCACTCCAGTACTCTTGCCTGGAAAATCCCATGGACGGAGGACCCTGGTGGGCTGCAGTCCATGGGGCCGCTAAGAGTCGCGCATGACTGAGCAACTTCGCTTTCACTTTTCACTTTCATGCATTGGAGAAGGAAATGGCAACCCACTCCAGCATTCTTGCCTGGAGAATCCCAGGGACAGAGGAGCCTAGTGGGCTGCCGTCTATGGGGTCGCACAGAGTCGGAGAAGACTGAAGCGACTTAGCAGCAGCAGCAGCAGCAGCAGCAGCATTATCCAAGAAAAGTATATTCCTGTTCCTCAGAAAAAACAAATGAGTATATCAAGAATAAGAATGAAATGGGAAGGGAAAAGTAAATTATATCTCTCTCTGTTTAGATTTTTGAATTAAGTTATTTACTTGCCTAGCATGAATGTAGACTCTTCAAGGCCATTTCAACAGGCTGTTATTAGAGAGATTTGCATCTTTCAGATGACAACAGTCTTAAATATCTAGAAAGGGCTGCCCCCCAAAATTAAGTAGAAAAGTTTTAATTAAAGAGACAATACAGAACCTACTACAAACAATGCCTAGTGCTAGACCTGGCTAGTTTATTTAGGTTGGCAGAGATCTGTCCATTTCTTTATCCCACAATTCTATGTATTCTCCTCAAATAAATTCAAAGACCAGTATCTGAAAGAATGAAACACCTCCTATGTAATTTATCATATTGAAAATACCAGAGTAAAGATAGAAAATTCTTGTAATAATATACATACATCAAACTTAAACTGAATTTTTCCTTGTTGATGTCATCATTTTTAGTCATGTTCTTAGTTACAGTTAGTTCGACTATTAACTTTAGTCTTTATTATACAGTCTGACTTTTTTTTCCCTATTGTATGCACCAAACATACTAAATATCTTAGGAAAATTACATTTATTACTTTAGGGCTCTTTTCAGCTAACTTTGACATTTACTTCAGTAAACAGTAAAAATAATGAAAAACCAAAATATTTCCAGGAGAAATCTCCTGATACCTAAGGATGGAAAGATCTCTTATGGAGACAGATACAGTGATATTAAAATTACTTTATGTGTCTTTAAGTATAATATCTCATGTCATAAAGCTTGTTATATCTCAAAAACTAAATCCTATAAAGCTCTTTTTTAGAAGCCTGTCCTCTATAGAATACAAGAGATTTTCTTCCTGGTTACTATAGTTTATGCAGATTGAACTTATATAATGATATTATGTGTTATTTTCCTGTATTTTGCTTCTGAGGTGGACAGATCACTTTTGCCTATGAAGAGCCATTTATCATTTAGATGATACAAAGTTTTCAGGAGTCATTAAAAGATAAATGAAACAGTTTTAAATATTATCAACAAATAGATTTGTATTACTTCTGGTTAGAAAAAAATGACAGTTTGAGGGAGAATGTATATGTGTATATGTATGGCTGAGTCCCTGAGTCCCTGAAATTATCACAAGGTTGTTAATCAGCTATACCCCAAAACAGAACAAAAATGTGTTTAAAAAAAGTTTCCTTAAAAGTCTTTAGGGAGTTTTGACCTTTAAGCACTAGTTGCCCTGGCCTCCTTGCCTCCAACTTTGATACACAGAGCCCTCAGTCTGTCTAAATATAAATGTTCCAAATATAGTTTGCCTAGTAGGACAAGAGATTTTGACCTCTGAGGAACTGGTTAAGTTCTGGTTCTATATTCTCACTTTAAAACTTTTGAGACCCAATAAGCTATTCTAAGCATCATTTCTTTTTCACCCATTAAATAAGAATAGCGAGGAAACATTACCAATTTTAAGGATTGTTGAGAATATTAGATATGGTGCTTAACAAAAGAAGATATAATATCATCATGATTAATAATGACAACAATAATAATATTCTTTGAATTTATGTTCATTAATATTATTTATTATTAATTTGTGTCATTTAAAATAAATTTCTATGGCAATGTTTAATAACATCCTGATATTTTAATGAATAGTTTGTTTTGTTTGGCTGCATCTAAATTAGTTATATTCAGGTATTATCTCCAGCTCCTTACCCATTAATAATAGAAGAATGATTTAAATGTTTCATTTACACAGCTAGTAAATTAACTGACCTATAAGTCTGCAGCAACTTGAATTCTGAGGATACAAACCCCAAATCAGAGAGTTCTGTGTGTTCGCAGTTGCTCAGTCGTGTCTGACTTTGGCAACCCCATGAGCTGTAGCCCTCCAGACTCCTCTGTGCATGGGATTATCCAGGCAAGAATTCTAGAGTGGGTTGCCATTTCCTACTCCAGGGGATCTTCCTGGCTGAGGGATCAAACCCGAGTCTCTTGTGTCTCCTGAATTGGCAGGTGGATTCTTTACCACTGAGCCACCTGAGAAGCCCAAAAGTAAGGTGAAAGTGTCAGTCATATCCCATTCTTTGTGACCCCATGAACTGTGATCTGCCAGGCTCCTCTAGCCATAAGGTTTTCCCAGCAAGAATACTGGAGTGAATTGCTGTTTCTTTCTCCAGGGGATCTTCCCAACCCAGAGATTGAACCCATATCTCCTGCATTAGCAGGTGGATTCTTTAGTGCTGAGACCATTAGACCATGAAAAATAATCATCTTTGAAGAAAATTAGTCTAAGTAAATACAGATTGTGAAGGATAATCAGATATAATTTCAAAAAATTTGCAATCTAGTTAGAAAAGCCAAATGATATATCAACAGATATATGTGCATCTGTACCTCTACTTCTGTGTCTTTATGTACATCTATATGTTTACTTCTATATCTATTGCCCTCTGTCTGAGGTAATAATGCTACATATCAAGCTAACTGCATGGCTTCATTCTAAGTTCTGTACCACTTTAAGTTCTTCAGGGATCCACTGAAGGTAATGGTCATTGTAGAGAGATGTTTCTGGAGAGGACAGAAACAAGATTAAACTGACTGAGTGGAGCTCAATTTGAACAACAGAGAAGAGAGACAGCGCTTTAGGTATGACAACTTAAAACATACAGAAATGGGGATGTGTAGGAAAAGCAGTATCTACTACTGTGGGCAAGAATCCCTTAAAAGAAATGAAATAGCCATCAAAGTCAACAAAAGAATCCAAAATGCAATACTTGGATGCAATCTAAAAATGACAGAACGATATCGGTTCGTTTCCGAAGCACCCATTCAATATCACGGTAATCCAAGTCTAAACACCAACCAGTAGTGCTGAAGAAGCTGAAGCTGACCAGTTCCATGAAAACCTACAAGACCTCCTAGAACTAACACACAAAAAAGATGTCCTGTTCATTATATGGGACAGGAATGCAAAAGTAGGAAGTCAAGAAATACCTGGAATAACAGGCAGATTTAACCTTGGAGTACAGAATGAAGCAAGGCAAAGGCTAATAGAGTTTTGCCAAGAGAACACACTGGTCATAGCAAACACCCTCTTCCAACAACACAAGAGAAGACTCTACACAGGAATGTCACCAGATGGTCTATACCGTAACAAGATAAATCATATTATTTGCAGCCAAAGATGGAGAAGCTCTATACAGTTAGCAAAAACAAGACCAGGAGCTGACTGTGGCTCAGATCATGAACTCCTTATTGCCAAATTCAGACTTAAGTTGAAGACAGTTGGGAAAACCACTAGACCATTCAGGTATGACCTAAATCAAATCCCTTACAATTACACAGTGGAAGTGAAAAATAAATTCAAAGGAATAGATCTGGTACTCATAGTGCCTGAAGAACTATGAACAGAGGTTCATGATTTTCTACAGGAGGCAGTGATCAAGACCATCCCCAAGAAAAGGAAATGCAAAAAGGCAAAATGGTTGTCTGAGGAAGCCTTACAAATAGCTTTGAAAAGAAGAGAAGCAAAGGCAAAGGAGAAAAGGAAAGATATACTCATTTGTATGCAGATTACCAAAGAATAGCCAGGAGAGATAAGAAAGCCTTCCTCAATGATGAGTGCAAAGAAATAAAGGAAAATAATAGAATAGGAAAGACTAGAGATCTCCTCAAGAAAATTAGAGATACCAAGGGAACATTTCTTGCAAAGATAGGCTCAATAAAGAACAGAAATGACATGGACCTAACAGAAGTAGAAGATATTAAGAAGAGGTGGCAAGAATACACAGAAGAACTGTAGAAAAAAAAAAAATCTTCATGACCCAGATAACCATGATGGTGTGATCACTCACCTAGAGCCAGATATCCTGGAATGTGAAGTCAAATGGGCCTCAGGAAGCATCACTACAAACAAAGCTAGTGGAGGTGATGTAATTCCAGTTGAGCTATTTCAAACCCTAAAAGATGATGCTGTGAAAGTGCCAGCAAATTTGGAAAACTCAGCAAAGGCCACAGGACTGGAAAAGATCAGATTTCATTTCAATCCCAAAGAAAGGCAATGCCAAAGAATGTTCAAACTACTGCACAATTGCACTCATCTCACACACAAGTAAAATAATGCTCAAAATTCTCCAAGCCAGGCTTCAGCAATAAGTGAACTGTGAACTTCCAGATGTTCAAGCTGGATTTTGAAAAGGCAGAGGAACCAGAGATCAAATTGTCAACATCCACTGGATCATCAAAAAAGCAAGAGAGTTCCAGAAAAACATCTACTTCTGCTTTATTAGGACTTCTCTAGGGGCTCAGATGGTAAAGTGTTTGCCTATAATGTGGGAGACCTGGGTTCAGTCCCTGGGTTGGGAAGATCCCCTGGAGAAGGAAATGGCAACCGACTCCAGTACTCTTGTTTGGAAAATCCCATGGACAGAGGAGCCTGGTAAGCTACAGTCCACAGGGTCTCAAAGAATTGGACACAACTGAGCGACTTCACTTTTACTTTTCTGCTTTATTGACTATGCCAAAGCCTTTGACTATATGGATCACAACAAATTCTGGAAAATTCTTCAAGAGATGGGAATATCAGACTACCTAACCTGCCTCCTGAAAAATCTGTATTTCAGATTAGGAAGCAACAGTTAGAACTGGATATGGAACAACAGACTGGTTCCAAATCAGGAAAGGAGTATGTCAAGGCTGTTTATTGTCACCCTGCTTATGTAACTTATTTGCAGAGTACATTATGAGAAATGCTGGACTGGATGAAGCACAAGCTGAAATGAAGATTGCCGGGAGAAATATCAAACCTCAGATATGCAGATGATCCCACACTTATGGCAGAAAGCAAAGAAGAACTAAAGAGCCTCTTGATGAAAATGAAAGAGGAGAGTGAAAAATTTGGCTTAAAGCTCAACATTAAGAAAACTAAGATCATGGCCTCTGGTCCCATTCTTTCATGGTAAATGGAAACAGTGAGAGACTTTATTTTTAGGGCTCCAAAATCACTGCAGATGGTGACTGCAGCCATGAAATTAAAAGACGTTTGCTCCTTGGAAGAAAAGTTATAACCAACCTTGACAGCAAATTAAAAAGAAATGACATTATTTGCCAACAAACGTCCATCTAGTCAAAGTTATGGCTTTTCCAGTAGTCATGTATGGATGTGAGACTTGGACTATAAAGAAAGCTGAGCACTGAACAACTGGTGCTTTTGAACTGCGGTGTTGGAGAAGACTCTTGAGACTCTTGAAAGTCCCTTGGATTGGAAGGAGATCCAATCAGTGCATCCTAAAGGAAGTCAGTCCTGACATCAGACTCTGATGCTGGGAAAGATTGATGGTGGGAGGAGAAGGGGATGGCAGAGGATGAGATCGTTGGATGCAATCACCAACTCACTGGACATGAGTTTGCATAGGCTCCTGGAGCTGGTGATGGACAGGGAAGCCTGGAGTGCTGCAGTCCACTGGGTCACAAAGAATCAGACATGACTGAGTGAACTGATCTAAACTGAACTGAGGAAAAGCAGATTGGTTCTATAGAAACAGAATAGTTTAAGAATCTATCAAGAGATAGTATTGTAGAGTTGGTTCCAACTGGATTTTGAGAAAAAATTCTAGACCATAATCCTCATCAATAATATAATCTGATAGAGCAATGCTACACAAATAGGCACACATGAGTCATTTACTACAAGTGCTTAAAGATGTTTATCACATATTTCTAAGCTTAAACAGTCAGACAAAAGATACAGCAAGGAAGCGAAGATGTACAGACCCAACCACAAAATGGATATCTATCCCTTTTGTGTTAATATGAAGACAGTCCCCTCTTAACATGAAATGATATTTCATGTTAAGGATCTACCTTGAGCATGAAATATCATTTCCCTGTCCTTTCCTTGTTGACTGCAATATCTCACTCTAGATGTTAGCCTCATTTAGTTTACTGTGCAGTCCAGTAGCATTCCCCGCTCATTTATTGTAGGAGATTTTTTTTTCTGTATTATGATTACTTAATCATAGTACAGATTAACCAATTTATTCTTCAGTTCAGTTCAATCACTTAGTCGTGTCTGACTCTTTGCGACCCCATGAACCACAGCCCACCAGGCCTTCGTGTCCATCACCAACTCCCCGAGTTTACCCAAACTCATGTCCGTCGAGTCAGTGATGCAATCCAACCATCTCATCCTCTGTCAACCCCTTCTCTTCCTGTCAGATGACATCACCCTTACGGCAGAAAGTGAGGAAGAACTAAAGAGCCTCTTGATTTATTCTGAGGTATAAATAGTTTTCAAAGCAAGTCATCTTTTTACATTGCCATTCCAGGTATCCATGGAACATAATGAAGTAACTAATCCATATGGTGCTTCCCAGGTATCTGAGTGCTAAAGAATCTGCCTGCCAATGCACTAGAAGCAGTTTGGTCCCTGGTTTGGGAAGATCCCCTGGAGGAGGGAATGGCAACTCACTATAGCATTCATGACTGGAAAATTCTGTGCATAGTGGAGCCTGCTGGGATACAGTTAATGGGATCACAGAGAGTCAGAAAAGATTGAGCATGCACACAACCCATATGTATTAGTTTGTTCAGGCTGCTATAACTAAGTACCATAAACTGGATGGCTTAAATAACAAAAATTATTGTCTCACGGTTTGGGAGGCTAGAAATCTGAGATTAGGGACTTCACAGATTTGGTTCCTTTAGAGGATTTTGGGGGACGGATCTCTTGAAAGTCTCTTTAATCAGCTTGTGAATGCCCATCTTCATTATCATATGTTGTTCTTCCTGTATCTTCCTATCATTGTCTTTTTGTACATATCTCTGTGACCAGATGTCTCCTTTTCATAAAGACATCAGTCATGTGGGATTATGGAACATGCTGGAACACTTTTGACCTTACTTTCTCTTATATGATTATCTCCATGAAGACCCTCTCTCCAAATAAGGTCACATTTTGAAATACTGAGGATTTAGGATTTTAACATGAAATTTGGTGAGATACAATTAAACACATGACACCATAATAGACATTTGTCACCTCAGTGATTGCATGAATTGATAGCACTTATACAACATAAAATTTATTATAATAATCCAACTTGTGTGTTCCCCCAAGACTGTGAGCTCTTTTACAGCAAAGTCATATCATATTTATGCTTGAATCTACAGTGCTGAAAACAAAGACCAACACAGAGTTGATGCTCAAAATGCTTTGTTAAGTGAAGGATAATTAACAAATCATGTAAATGTGTTTTCTATAAAAATACCTCTGGAAGAATCGTTCATATGGGTCTTGCTTGGTTAAAGCTCTGTTTAATGATTTTTTTGCTGATCACTACAGATTGTACAGTCCCCAGTGTTTCAATGCCTCAGGCAATTTGAAAAAGTTTCTGTGTGTCATTCAGAGCCTGGAAGTCTAAATATTTCCATAACCTTAATGTCTTGCTGCCTTATGCTTTTGTGTCATTTTCATACTATTTTTTTTCCTGATTGATCAAAATAAATGCTAAAAATAAAATATAAACTGACTTTTAGTGGAACCTGTCAGAGATTTGAAAGTGTCTTCAGAAAGTAAATAGAAAGATAACAAAAACTGGAGAGGCTGAGAGTGGGAATGGAGCCCAGAGGAAGAACTTCAGATTCCAACATCATTGTCTAGTTCAGTATAACCACCTCAATTATCATCAGAAAAGTGAGTAAAATGTTGATTAGCTTCACAGTTTTTCTAATTTAGGATATTTAATCAACACCGAGAGTAATAAAACAAGTAGAGATAAAGCTACTCTCTGGATAAATTCATGAACCTGAAGTTATCTAGTAAGACAAATATGGACAAATTGTACTTATTGTAAAGAGGACAATAAGGCTGGGTAACCTAAGGAATGGATAAAGCAAAGTGACCTAACAGATGAAGAGAGCCATGCCCCATTTGTTTTCAAGCTAACAAACTGTATTCACTTTGTAGTCAAAAAGCATTTTCCAGGCCTTCTTAGTAACATTAGAATAGTCTTACTATTGAGTTACTTTCTGAGTAACTCCTAGTTATAAAGAATAGAAAGAGATGTTGGGAAGCAGAATCCAAATGAACAGAGCAATTGTGAAGTTTTGTTTGAAGAAATTTAAATTAGAAAAGTATTTATATTTACCCAGCAGTTACCCTATCTGCCATCTTGGTTCTTTTTTTCTTTTTTCTTTTTTTTTTTTGCAGATCCAGATTGCTATCTGGTAAAATTTTTCTCCTACTTGGGCCAGGGTGGTTGGGGTGGGGGATTGTCTTTACTATTTATCAAACTGTTAGTCTCCTAGTGATCAATTTTTTTCAGCTTTTGTATATATGAAAAATTCTTAATTTAAGGTATCTTTTAGGATCTTCTCTGGTTTTAAGTAATTTGCCTTTTCTGTAATTTCATGTTTTCCTTTCTTTGGTTTGGTTGATCTTTTTGTATCTATAATTTTAATCAAATTTAACAAATATCTAACTATTATTTCTTTTCATATTTTTCTATCCAAGTCAGTACCAACTCTCTTTCAGACTCTAATTATACATATAATAAGATGGTTGAAGTTGCCTGACAACTAAATGATGTTCTATTCATTTAGTTTATTTATTCATTTTAACTCTTTTTTTTTAATTCTTGTGTTTCCTGTTAGATAATTTTTCATTGCCATATCTTTTCATTCACTCACACTTGTAACATCTCATCTGCTATTAATCCCATTTAATGCCTTTTTCATCTCAGATATTTTTGTTTGTATTTTCTTGAAGTTCTATTTGGATCTTTTCTTTTTAAGTATCTTCTATGTCTCAACCTTTCATCTAGCTTCTTGAGCAGATGGGATGTAGTTACAGTAATTATCTTAATATTTTTTTCTACTAGCCATATCACCTGCCATTTGTTTGGGTTTTGATTGAATTTTTCTCTTATATAAGGGTTGTATTTTCATACCTCTTTGCATACGTGGTAATTTTTTGTTGCTAAATATTTTAAATTTGGGGGTGCTTTATATTTTTGCGTTCATCAGCTATGATTGGCTTTTCTTTCTGGAATTCAGTTTAGTTACTTAGAAACACTTTGATCTTCTTGGGTTTTGCTTTTTAGTCTTCTAGGGAGAACCAGGGTAACATTCAGTTCAGTTCAGTTGCTCAGTCATGTCCGACTTTTTGCAATCTCATGAATTGCAGCATGCCAGGCCTCCCTGTCCATCACCAACTCCCGGAGTTTACTCAAACTCATGTCCATTGAGTTGGTGCTGACATCCAGCCATCTCATCCTCGGTCGTCCCCTTCTCCTCCTGCCCCTAATGCCTCCCAGCATCAGAGTCTTTTCCAATGAGTCAACTCTTCTCATGAGGTGGCCAAAGTATTGGAGTTTCAGCTTTAGCATCATTCCTTCCAAAGAAACCCCAGGGCTGATCTTCTTCAGAATGGACTGGTTGGATCTCCTTGCAGTCCAAGGGACTCTCAAGAGTCTCTCCAACACCACAGTTCAAAAGCAGCAATTCTTCAGTGCTTAGTTTTCTTCACAGTCCAACTCTCACATCCATACATGACCACTGGAAAAACCGTAGTCTTGACTAGATGGACCTTTGTTGGCAACATTAGTTAGGGCTAATTTTGCTCCAGTACTGTGGCAAAACCTTTCTGAGTACTAAACCCAATGTCTCATGAATTATATGATTTTCCACTACTGGTGTGATCAGGCACTATTACCAGTCATATATGAGTGCTGGAAATGGTTTCCTCTAATCTTTCCAAGAGATTCTTTCTTGGGTAGAATCCTCGCATGAATGCACTGATTAGTCCTGAGATGAAGATTCTGCAGATCTCCAAAGTTCTTACTCTGCACTCCAGTCTCCTCCCTGATACTCTGCCCTCTCAGCTCTTGCCTATTTTCTCCTAAACTCAGGGAAACTGACTGCTGGTTCCTGACTCAGGCCTCCAATTGGGTTTAACTTCTCCACGCAATTACCTGGAAACTGTCTCTTGGTAACAAGTCAAAAGCAATGTAGGACTTATTTTCACATGTCCTATTTTTCAGAGATCACTGTCCTTTACTTCCTTATACTTAATGTCTTAAAATCTGTTGTTTCACACAGTCTGTCTTGTTTGTTCAGCTATTTCAGGTAGAAATATCCTTGTGAAAAGATTTTTAAATGTCACAATTCTGTGTAATGAAAATATTAATATACAGGATATGTAGACAAACTCCTGCTTGTTATGAGGTTTCTTGCTGTCAAGCAATGTATATTAACACTGAGGTCAGCATATCCTAAAGTGTAAGTTGTTTCAGTTGCCACTGACCTCAAAATAAACTTGAATTTTCCACAACAATTTCTCTTCTTTTGATTTTCTTTCTAGCACAGGAAAATTTTTGTCTTTGCCAGACTGGCTCCTAGGACCTCTATAAGATAAAATTAAAATTCATTCATTATTTCTTCAACAATATTTATGAAGTACTTGTTCTATGCTAGGTACTGTTCTGGGTATGTGAAACATACCAAGTGAACAAAAGAGAAAACATTACTGCCTTCACAGAATTTTTATTTAGCAAAGAGAAAATAGTACTACTCTATTAACATGGAAAATAAGTAAATTATTTATCATAGAGGAAGAAAATGTATAGAGCAGACAGAAAAAAGAAAAGTCAGAAGTGACAGATCAACATCTTTAATAAATATTTGGAAAAGAAGGGAGTAAAAGGAATAATTGTCTGGAAAAGGTTGAGAATTTATTGTGAGGGAGGTTCTTCAGCTATTCAGGGATATAAACAAGTTGTGCAAAAGAAAACAGAGACTGCTAAGAAAAGTTACTGGATATTATAAACTGGAACTACCTGAAATTCTCTCTGAAAAATTAAATATTGAATATTACATTAAATATTAGAAGGACATGGCTACCCATGCTAGTGTTCTTGCCTGGAAAGCTCTATAGGCAGAGAAACCTGGCAGGCTAAGTCCTTGGGGTCACAAAGAATCAGACAGAACTGAGTGACTAACACTTTTCATGTTCATGAATTTTGAAATATTGGAATAATCTTCATTGAAAGTTATATTATTTTCAGGAAAATGGAGGGCTTATTTCATGTACAATCTATAAATGTGTTACCATCATTCTTATCTTTTAAATAGTATATTTTATTTTTGTTTAATAGATGAGGGAACTAAAGCTCAAGAATTAAAAAAAAAAAATAAAGCTTGTTCAGCTAGCAAATGATAGCCAGAAGTGGAGTCCAAGTTGGCCTGTTTAAAAAATCAATACATATGTTTGTACCAAAACTACTTTATAATCTTATTTATGTTGTAGCAAAGGTACATTAAAATGGGAGATGTACAAACAAGTGCTTAAATAATGTTTTCATGACCTTTGGTCTGTCTCAGAGAATTATCTAGACCACTTCCCCAGCTAAGCATCTCCAAAAAGTTTGTTAATTTTATAGTTTAGAACTTTTAGTTGAAAAGTCATAATTTTTATGAAAGAGATTAAGAAATAGTGCAGAGGTCTGATAACTGTAGCTAATGGTCCAGAAATTAGCCCATCATATGCTTTTATAAATAAATTTTATAGGAATGCAACTCACGTATTTGTTTTCTTATCGTCTATGACTGCTTTCAGTAGGCAGTGATAAACATGAGAGCTGTGAAAAAGACTCTGTAGGCTGCAAACCTAAAATATATACTTTTTTTTTTTTTTTAACAGGAAAGTTTGCTGACCCCTGAATAGAAGACTTCTGTAAAGTTCTTAACTGTGGGACATCAGATCTGTGCTGATCTTCAAGTCTGGAAGAATAATTAGGTAATTTCCTTACTGCTATATCTTTTATATATAAATTTTATTGAGGTATAGTTGATTTACAATGTTGTCTTAGTTTCAGGTGTACAGCAAAGTGATTCTGTTATACATATACATCGATTCATTCTGTTTTGGATTCTTTCCTCTTATAAATTGTCAGAGAACATTGAATAGTGTTCCTTATGATATATAGTATAATCTTACTGGTTATCTATCTTATATACAGTAGAATGTGTATTTTCATCCCAAGTTCTTGATTTACCTTCCTGCCCCATGTTTCCCCTTTGGTAATCATAAGTATTGGGCTTCCCAGGTGGCTCAGTGGTAAAGAATCTCTCTACCAAGCAGGAAATGCAAGTTTGATACCTGGGACATGGTGATCCCCTGGAGAAGGAAATGACAACCTCCTCCAGTATTCTTGCCTGGGAAATCTCATGGACAGAGGAGCCTGGCAGGCCACAGTCCATGGGGTTGCCAAAAGAGTAGGCATGGCTTAGTGACTAAACAACAGCAACAGCAACCATAAGTTTGTTTTTTAGATTTTTAAGTTTGTTTCTGTTTTATAAATGAGTACATTTGTGTAGTTTTTTAGACTCCTCACATGAGTTATAGAATATACTTCTATTTCTCTAACTTACTTCACTTAGTATGATAATCTGTAGGTCCATTCCTGTCGCTGCAAATGGCATTATTTCATTCTTTTTTATAGCTGAGTAACATTCTGTGTATATATGTACCACATCTTCTTTATCCTCTTCTCTGTCAATGGACATCTAGGTTGCCTCCATGTCTTATTTATTGTAAGCAGCACGGCAATAAATATTGTGGTGCTTTTTTTTTTTTTTTTATGGTTTTCTCTGGATATGCCCAGGAATGGGATTGCTGGATTATATGATAGTTCTATTTTTAGCTTTTTAAGGAACTTTCATACTGTTCTGTATAGTGGTTATACCAATTTACATTCCACCAAAAAGTTATGACCAACCTAGATAGCATATTCAAAAGCATAGACATTACTTTGCCACCTAAGGTCCGTCTAGTCAAGGCTATGGTTTTTCCTGTCGTCATGTATGGATGTGAGAGTTGAACTGTGAACAAGGCTGAGTGCTGAAGAATTGATGTTTTTGAACTGTGGTGTTGGAGAAGACTCTTGAGAGTCCCTTGGACTGCAAGGAGATCCAACCAGTCCATTCTGAAGGAGATCAACCCTGGGATTTCTTTGGAAGGAATGATGCTAAAGCTGAAGCTCCAGGACTTTGGCCACCTCATATGAAGAGTTGACTCATTGGAAAAGACTGTGATGCTGGGAGGGATTGGGGGCAGGAGCAGAAGGGGACGACAGAGGATGAGATGGCTGGATGGCATCACGGACTTGATGGACACAAGTCTGAGTGAACTCTGGGAGTTGGTGATGGACAGGGAAGCCTGGTGTGCTGCAATTCATGGGGTCACAAAGAGTCGGACACGACTGAGGGACTGAACTGAACTGAATAGTGTAAGAGGGTTTCATTTTCTCCACACCTCTCCAGCATTTATTGTTTGTGTACATTTTGATGCTGGCCATCCTGGCTATTGTGAGGTACTATCACGTTGTACTTTTGACTTTTATTTCTGTGATAATTAGTGATGTTAAGAGTCTTTTTATGTGCTTTTGGCCATCTGTATGTCTTATTTGGTGGTCTTACTGCTATATCTTGAGGAATAAAAATTCTTGCAGCCCATCCTCAGAGAGAATATCAGCAGAAAATCCCCTGTAGCTTTCTTTCTTGAGGAAGTATTGCTCAGCCAACTGGCCAGTTGTCACATAACCTCCTGCCAGGGTCCAGCCCCAGTGGATCCAGGGAATTCAAAGTGGGGATGACATTGGTGAGGGAAAAAACTTATTTATTTATTAATATAAGATTAGATTAGGAAGAAATAGTGTAGTAGGAAAATTAAGTGGAGAGAAGAGGCTGAATAACTTGGTTTATGTGGAAAGCCAATAAAGTTCCAGACAAGGAGCCTGTACAGTCTACGTTAGGCCACCTGCATCCGTTTGAATATCGGAGAGTGCCCCGCCTTGGGCTCTCTCTCTTACGGATCTTAGAAGCTGGGACAAGTAAGTAGACATGGCGAGCCTCCACACCCCAGATGGGAATTCAGCCAGAAATTAGGGTAAAGAGAAGACATGGGGGAAACCAGTCCAGGGACTGGCCCATCCTTTATTGTCTAGGAAGGCCTTTTATACCTTTTTGATTGTACATAGAGATCAATGGGTAATACAAAATTATGCAGCATTAGCAGCCCAGACTCTTATCAAAACCAGGCTTTTCTCTCTGCACACCTAGTTGTATACACAAGTCTTAGGTGATTTACATCATCTTCCGGCCAGAGGGCCAATTAACATTTTACGGCCCTTTTCTGATAAGGGTTTGTCAGCCAGAAGACTTATTTGTGTTGTTCTTCCCAAAGTCTGGTGCCACTCTCAGAAAGCACTAAATAAAGTTACATTCTTACATAGCAAGGACACAAGAGGAGTGCAGTGATATGTAACAAAGAAAAGTAATTAACCCAAAGTCTAGTGTTGCTAACATCAAAACTACTATGTATCTTTTTCCATATCCCATTTACATTTGATTAACATCCTCCCAGGTGCCTAAAAGATAAAGAATATGGAGGCCGGGCGGCAATCATTGAGTCAACAGTGAAAACCCATCACCGATATGATTTTTAGCTCTTAGAAAAAGCTCTGTATCTTAAGATGCTTTAAGCTTTGTACCTCTCGCAGCTGGGGGGCTGTAAGCAATTCACAAGCTGTAAGAGGTCCGGGGGAACCTGTTAGGCATGCTAGAGAGCTATCAGACGGGGTTTAACTGAAACATCCCTTTCAAATGCAGAAGACTAAAGCCCTGATTTGACTTTTTCCAGAGAATATTAGAAGAGCGGAAAAGCAGGCAGATTCTTATTTTTGGGGGTACATGCTCAGGAAATACCAGGGGAAAAACCTGAGGTCTGATCAGCCTTGCCATCAGAGCTCTGCTGCATGACCTTGTCATGGGTGGAATTCCTCACGCTGGCTCCCCACAACCTCCCTTGTCTTAATGAGAGAAGTTTAAGAAGGCAGTCAGAGCCTGGAAGCCTTTGTTCCCTAGTTTCTAGTATATTCTTTATTGAATGAAGTAACTTTAAGAATGACAATTCCATGGTTTTCAAAATATTTGGAACTGGACTTTTAACAACATCTGAAATTAAAACAAAGAATACAGTCACTAATCATTTTATGTTGCTAATCATTTTATTACCTCCTTTAAATAGCACATTCTGGTAAATAAAGCATTTGCATGAATAGCAACATAGAATTTTTTGTTGTGATTTTGGCATTTTAGAAAATAATACAAACTGGCTGTATGCAAATGTTGATATGTCATTGCAGGATTAGGAAATGCTCGTTTTATACAGAGTGAAGAAAGCCAGAAAGAAAAACACCAATACAGTACACTAATGCATATATATAGAATTTAGAAAGATGGTAATGATAACCCTGTATGTGAGACAGCAAAAAAGACACAGATGTATAGAACAGTCTTTTAGACTCTGTGGGAGAGGGAGAGGGTGGGATGATCTGGGAGAATGGCATTGAAACATGTATAATATCATATAAGAAACAAACCACCAGTCCAGGTTCGATGCAGGATGCAGGATGCTTGGGGCTGGTGCACTGGGATGACCCAGAGGGACGGTATGGGGAGGGAGGTGGGAGGGGGGTTCAGGATTGGGAGCACGTGTACACCCGTGGCAGATTCATGTTGATGTATGGCAAAACCAATACAATATTGTAAAGTAATTATCCTCCAATTAAAATAAATAAATTTAATAAAATAAAATAAAGAAAATGTCCACTTTAAAAAAAAAAGCATCTATTTTAGAGGGTGGGATGATTTGGGAGAATGGCATTGAAACATGTATAATATCATAAAATAAATGAATCACCAATCTAGGTTTGATGCAGGATACAGGATGCTTGGGGTGGTGCACTGGGATGACCCAGAGGAATGGTATGGGGAAGGAGGTGGGAGGAGGGTTCAGGATTGGGAACATGTGTACACCCATGGTGGATTCATGGTGATGTATGGCAAAACCAATACAATATTGTAATTAGCCTTCAATTAAAATAAATAAATTTAAATTTAAAAAATTTTAAAATTTTAAATATTTTTAAGCTTTCATTTTCAATGAATTTTAGATTTATACAGAAGTGACAGAATAATGGAAAGTTCTTATATTCCCCCACTCAGCTTTTTCTAATGTGAAGATTTTACATAGCCATCATACAATTATAAAAACTAGTAATTATCATCTATATAATGCTATTATTAACTTTATAATTCATTCTAATTTCACTAGTGTTTTTTTTTTTTTAAGCAAAAATCTCTAATAAGAATTTCTTTTTTCATTCCAGGATCTGATTTTGCACTTAATCCCCTTAAATCTGTATATGGTTTTTCATATCTTTCACAATCTTTACAATCTTGAAGAGCGCTGGTCAATAATGTTGACATATTTGTTTTCTTTTGTAATGATGGAAATCTGAAGTTCCTCCCAACAGGCAAAGAAATAGCCTGCAGATCGTTGGGGAGTTCATATTGCAAATAACTAAGCTCTTTAGTCCACTGGCTATGTCTGGAGGCTCTTCCCCCAAGCGGAGCAAAGCGGGAAGAGACATGAAAGCTGAAGTTCTTCCTAACATTTACTCTGGCACATTCTCCAGTATATTAAGATGGTAAATCAGAAACTGAGCTATTTTCTACATCTGAGTTTAACATCTCAGTACCTATCTGAATAAAAAGTGGATAACATACACCTAAGCTGAAATGTAATAATTAATCTATTCAGAGAGCCTTTCTTTCATTTGAAATGAAGTTTAAAATGCATATGAAGATAATATGTTTACTTGTTCAGAGAATGACCCATCTTATTATATTCATAATTCCCAAATAAATGATAAAGTTATATAATCCACTATATTTTCAAGATTGAGATTTTAAAAATAACAATAATGATGAATACAGAGAGGTTTCCTCAAAGCATTGCAATCATATTACTATTGAGATAACATTTATTAAAAATAAATAATAGTCATAGAGTTTAAAAACAAGAGCATATCAATTAGAGAAAGACTATTTTATAGAAAAGAGACTATTATGAACATACTTTTAAGGAACTTTCTCCCTTGAGTTAGTAGAGTAAATTATTATCCCATTGTTAACTATCTTTTGAGATAAAGCCTAAACAATTGAAGGAGGAAACAGACAGAACAGGCTCCATCTTGAAAGCTGGACTCCATCTTGGGCTGGATTGTGGACTTTGAGATATTTGTCCACTGTCTATGGAAATGACATATCAGCTGGAAAATCAGACCTCTGGGATGGAAGAGCCCTAGGCTTCTAAAAGCCCCTAGACACTCCTAAAAGAATACCTTAATTATCTGCGTAACCAAATAGAATCATAAATTCTATTATGCTTATTGGGGTATGACCACAGGCCTATTGATAATTGTCCACTGTTAAATACCTAGGCTTAAGGCATATGAATCACAGTTAACTTTGATTGTATCATTCTTTTCCTTTGTTCAGACTAGTTTCAGGGAATTTGGGGAGGTGAGTTTGGGCACATACACTTAGGGCATACAAGGTTTTCACAAAAACTGGTCAGGATCCTTGGCTAAGAGGAAAATCTGCCTTAGGCCCATTGGTGTAATAAACTGCGCTTCGCTATCTGCATTGTCCTTCTGAGTGAGTTTGTTTCCCTGGAATGCTTGGCTACAACACAATAACGTTTTCCCTAGCTTAATATAAAATAAATTGTTGCCCAAGGAAGCCTTTTTGCCTGGTAACAAACACTTTGCATTTCATGTAATTAATCTTAATCTGTCAGGTGGGCCAAATTTCTTAGCCATTTTCCTACAGGGGAGCTGTAGGTGAAGAGAGAAACAACAGGATAATGTCACATCTATCTCATTAATTTGCATTCCAGGTTGTCTGAAGAGAGAGCGGTAGAAAGCATAAAATAAATGTCTTGAAGATAAATTTTGTTATTTTATCCCATCCTCCCCAGTGTTGGTCACAGACAATAGACACATTTTTAAAAAGCTGTTGCCCCAGGCAATTGACAAATGTGGAACTTTCCCTGCTCTCCTAGCAGCTGTAGTCAACCAGGGGACACAGAGTTTAAACTGATACGTTAAAATTTAAATAAGAGGTGAGCAGTGTGATAAAGGAATACATGTTGGTTATGAGGAAATCTAGAGATTTCATCTCCAGATGGAGTGAAATAGGGAAGGAACGCAAATGTGGTCAAGAGACAACGTGAAAGAACTCTGTCCTGAGCTCATGCATATGTATTTCTAGAAGAATAAAAATTTACTTATCACCAATGTTTAATTAAGAAGTCAAAATTTGTCAATGTCATGTTGACATGGTTTGAATGAAATGTGATAAAGTATTATCTAACGTTCTTTAGCGATCATAGCAGAACAGCCCAAACTTCAAGTTAAACAAAATTTTTGAAGAATCCCCAAACATCATCTCAGTAAGAACTCAAAAAGATAAAGAAATTTGTGGAAAAGTGAAATATATCTTTAAACTATGTTAAAATCTAATTTGTCATGAGAGATTTAAGGTGTTAGGGGATTTTTAAAGTACTCATTCAGAAAATATATATTTTTTTAAATAACCAGATTTAAAGCTGAAGGAAACACTTGCTAAATATATTTGTGTAAAACCATTCTGTTGCTGCTGCAGGTGCTGTGTCACTTCAGTCATGTCTGACTCTGTGCGACCCCACAGACGGCAGCCTACCAGGCTCCCCCGTCCCTGGGTTTCTCCAGGCAAGAACACTGGATTGGGTTACCATTTCCTTCTCCAATGCCTGAAAGTGAAAAGGGAAAGTGAAGTCGCTCAGTTGTGTCCGACTCTTAGCGATCCCATGGACTGCAGCCTACCAGGGTCCTCCACCCATGGGATTTTCCAGGCAAGAGTCCTAGAGTGGGGTGCCATTGCCTTCTCGGAAAACCATTCTATCTACCACTAATTACTATAGGAGAAAAGTCTAAAATAGAGGGAGAACTTGTGCTTCCAGGTGAGAATTTCATGTAAGCACCTGGAGGCAAAGAAAAGCAGAAATCTTTAAATATTTTAACTAATTGATGGACACTTAAATAGGCTCATGAAAATTCATAGTTTCTTCAGATTGTATGTTCCATGTAGAGGATATATTAATACATTTCCCATGGAAATAAGTAATCTCTGATAGATAAGCTAGCTGGTCTTTATAAACGTTTTGTCTATCACTAACATATGTAAGGAGAAGGCAATGGTACCCCACTCCAGGACTCTTGACCGTGGTAGGCTGCAGTCCATGGGATCGCGAAGAGTCGGACACGACTGAGCAACTTCACCTTCACTTTTCACTTTCATGCATTGGAGAAGGAAATGGCAAACCACTTCAGTGTTCTTGCCTGGAGAATCCCAGGGACGGGGGAGCCTGGTAGGCCGCCATCTATGGGGTCGCACAGAGTCGGACACGACTGAAGTGACTTAGCAGCAGCAGCAGCAACATATGTAAGTTCTTTCAGAGTGATTGGCAAAGTTCTTTAGTTGCTTTACCAAAGCGATTCAACCATCTCTATGACAGCAAATCATAAACTTTCTGCCCTTAACTAGTTTCTCAGTTTCTTGAGAATTTAAGCTTGTATCATACCTGTTTGCAAAGTGTTACTAGTAAAAGGAAAATTACAAAACCAACACAGTTACAGTTCAGCAGTGCCATTTATAACCCATCCTATCTAAATGAGCCAATTGATATCCAAAAACTTGGCTTCAAGGATAAACAAAAACTTCCTTTTCCAAAACAAAGTTGTGTTCAATCAAGAAAGACATTGTGGCTCATTTCTTGAATAAATATTGGAATTCTGTGTCATATAGAACATAGCAGGACCATCTATGTAGTGTGTAGATCCTTTGTCTGTTTCCCAGGATTGAAATGATTACTTCAAGGGATATTAAATCAGTTTTTCAGTGACCAAAAAAAAAAAAAAATTAGATCACTTAATTATGCTATCTTAACTTCCTAACAAGTGCCAGGAGCATGCCAGACCTGGGGGATAGGTAGAAACTAATATATTAACCTTGCCTAGCAAATACTCTGTTTACTTCATGTCTGCAACATGGGAGACTAAGTGAAATATTTTGTTAAGCCAATGTTATATTGGAAGGAAAATATATAAGGAAAAGCTATTACATCAATTTCTTAACCTAAATGTATAGTATCAGATTTTAATGGCATATTATTATTATTTTGTGAAGCATATTGATAGGAAAAGGCCATGGATAAAAATATGAATCTATGTAAGATTATATATTACATATATTATACACTACTTATAATATACACTGGGCTGGAAGAAGCACAAGGTGGAATCAAGATTGCCGGGAGGAATATCAATAACCTCAGATATGCAGATGACACCACTCTTATGGCAGAAAGTGAAGAGGAACTAAAAAGCCTCTTGATGAAAGTGAAAGAGGAGAGTGAAAAAGTTGGTTTAAAGCTCAACATTCAGAAAACGAAGATCATGGCATTCGGCCCCATCACTTCATGGGAAATAGATGGGGAAACAGTGGAAACAGTGTCAGACTTTATTTTTTGGGGCTCCAAAATCACTGGAGATGCTGATTTAAGCCATGAAATTAAAAGACACTTACTCCTTGGAAGGAAAGTTATGACCAACCTACATAGCATATAAAAAAAGCAGAGATATTACTTTGCCAACAAAGGTCCCTCTAGCCAAGACTATGGTTTTTCCAGTGGTCACTTATGGATGTGAGAGTTGGACTGTGAAGAATGCTGAGTGCGGAAGAATTAATGCTTTTGAATTGTGGCATTGGAGAAGACTCCTGAGAGTCCCTTGGCCTGCAGGAATGTCCAACCAGTCCATTCTACAGGAGATTAGTCCTGAGTGTTCATTGGAAGGAATGATGCTAACGCTGAAACTCCAGTACTTTGGCCACCTCATGTGAAGAGTTGACTCATTGGAAAAGACCCTGATGCTGGGAGAGATTGGGGGCACGAGGAGAAAGGGATGACGGAGGATGAGATGTCTGGATGGCATCACTGACTCAATGGCCTTGAGTCTGCGTGAGCTCCAGGAGTTGGTAATGGACAGGGAGGCCTGGCGTGCTGCAATTCATGGGGTGGCAAAGAGTTGGACACTACTGAGCGACTGAACTAAACTGAGCTGAATGATTATAATTAGTGACATAGTAAGACTATCAGTGTTCAAGAAATGAAAATGGATCAATCTCTTTATACTTCTGTAATTTCAAGGGGTAGTAAAGCCAAGCACATAAAAAATCAGAGCAAAGTTAGTATTTCTAATATGGCACATTCTTAAAGTTCAAAATTTCATCACAGGTTTTGAAATTGGTCCATATCTTGTTTCCATTAATACCTTTCACACTTGAGAAAAACACACACACACACACACACACACACACAAAACTGTCAATGCTACCTAATCTTGCCAGAATTCGGCCTCATGTCCTCACTTTCTAAACTTTGGTTTTTCAGAATAGATCATGTCATTCACTAGCTTTTACTGAAATACATTGCACACATTTTCATTTATTCTTTATTTTGTATGTAGATGGTGTCTTTGGCTTTAAGTTTTCATGCTACTTTTTGGGAATATTTGCTATCACTTATAAAAGTTTTAAACATAGGATATTTAAGTCATTTTAGAAAGGCTACTTTAAGGCTAGTCTTAGAAATTACCTCTGAAGTAATATTATAGGCATTGTTTAATGTTTCCAAGACCTCTCTAGAGTGGAAATGCTACAATCATGTAGTCATGAAATGGATGCTTTTGAACTGTGGTACTGGAGAAGACTCTTGAGAGTCTCTTGGACAGCAAGGAGATCAAACCAGTCAATCCTAAAAAAAAAAAAAAAAATCCTGAATAGTCATTGGAAGGACTGATGCTGAACTGAAGCTCCAATACTTTGGCCACCTGATGCGAAGAACTGACTCATTTGGAAAAGATCCTGATGCAGGGAAAGATTGAAGGCAGGAGGAGAAGGGGGGAACAGAGGATAAAATGGTTGGGTGGCATCACCAACTCCATGGACATGAGTTTGAGCAAACTCTGGGGGATGGTGATGAACAGGAAAGCCTGGAGTGCTGCAGTCTATGGGGTTGCCAAGAGTCAGACATTACTTAGCCACTAAACAACAAAGTCAAGAAATGTATAAAACATCTAATAAAATGGTCCTTTGTATACCCAACACAGAGTATGTATGTGTGTGTGTGTGTGTGTGTGTGTGTGTGTGTATGTATAGACTTGAAACTTAGGGAATGTGAATAAGAAGCTTGCACTGAGGAAATATCGCTCCTCATCTATTTTATCAAAAAATTTTAGGTAACAGAAATATATTCAAGAAAAGTACTGGGAAAGAGAGCACAATCACTAGGTTTTTATTAAAAAAAAAAAGATGACTTTGAATGCTGCTCCAGCTACATCTAGTATGAATAGTATGATGCTCCTGCTGCTAAGTCACGTCTGTTGTGTCCCACTCTGTGCAACCCCATAGACGGCAGTCCACCAGGCTCCTCCATCCCTGGGATTCTCCAGGCAGAAACACTGGAGTGTCTTGCTATTTCCTTCTCCAATGCATGAAAGTGAAAAGTGAAAGTGAAGGCACTCAGTCGTGTCCGACTCTTCATGACTCCATGGAGTACAACCCACCAGGCTCCTCCATCCATGGGATTTTCCAGGCAAGAGTACTGGAGTGGGTTGCCATTGCCTTCTCCACGAATAGTATAGTCAAGCACTGGTTAAGAAAACAGAACTGTGGGAGGAAACAAAATAATTGTAGTTAGGCATTTTTTCCCCCTTATCTATCTCTTCTGCCTTATTATTACTAAATTTTCAAGTTACAATGAAAAAATCACTACGTAATGACTAAGAAGTCATTGTACTGTGGTGATGTGATAACCTTGGAGTCAGATAAATCTGAGTTCAACTTGAGCTTTTTGTATAACTGTGGCGTGATGCCACATTGGAGATCTTCAATGAGCATATTATTCACATCATTGTGTAGTTCCTGATTACATTATCTTTGGGCATGTTCTGATCATGTGAGTTGCCTTGACCAATGGAATATTAGCAAGTGTGGCAAAAGAAGAGTTTTCATAAGCCTTTGAATACTGAGGCTTTTCCCCTCTGAAATATATATCCCTGCAAGGGACATGCGTGAAAAACATGTAGATATCCAGCCCCAGCTGGCATCTGACTATAAACATGAGACCCCAAAGAAGAACAGCAGAATTGTCCCTTCCCAAGGCACAGAAACATGAGCACTAATAAACAACTGTTATTTTAAGCCACAACGTTTGGAGCTAGTTCAACAGGCAGCAACGTATAATTAAAGTAGAAGCCTAGATCAGATGACTTACATTCACTGAGTAGGCCTAGATTATGGCTTTACATTTAACAGATGAGGGAGAAAACAAAGCTGAGCCTGAATTGCTTTGTCTTAAATTATATCACTGTTTTTTTTTCTTTTTTTTTTTAATTGAAGGATAATGGCTTTACAGAATTTTGTTGTCTTCAGTCAAACCCAAACATGAATCAGCCATAGGTATACATATATCCCCTCCTTTTTGAACCTCCCTCCCATTTCCCATCCCATTCCACCCCTCTAGTTTGATACAGAGCCCTTGTATGAATTTCCTGAGCCATACAGGAAATTCCCATTGACTATTTTAAATATGGTAATATAAGCTTCCATGTTATTCTTTCCATACATCTCACCTCTCCTCCACTCTTGCAATGCCTATAAGTCTATTCTCTATGTCTGATTCTCCATTGCTGCCTTGCACATAAATTCTTCAGTACCATTTTTCTAGATTCCGTATATATGCTTTAGAATACAATATTTATCTTTCTCTTTCTGACTCACTTCACTCTTGTATAATAGGTTCTAGGGTCATCCACCTCATCAGAACTGACTCAAATGCATTCCCTTTTATGGCTGAGTAATATTCCACTGTATATATATTCCACAACCCCTTTATCCATTCATCTGTTGATGAACATCTAGGTTGCTTCCATGTTCTAGCTACTGTAAATACTACTGCAATGAATAATGAGATAAATGTGTCTTTTTCAGTTTTGGTTTCCTCAGAGTATATGTCTAGGAGTGGTATTGCTGGGTCATATGGTAGTTTTATTCCTAGATTTTTAAGGAATCTCTGTACGGTCTTCCATAGTGGCTGTATCAATTTGAATTCCCACCAAGAGTGCAAGAGTGTTCCCTTTTCTCCACACACTCTCCAGCATTTACTTTTTTGAAGACTTTTGGATGATGGCCATTCTGACAGGTATAAAGTGATATCTCATTGTAGTTTTGATTTGCATTTCTCTAATAATGAGTAATGTTGAGCATCATTTCATGTATTTGTACGCATCTGTGTGTCTTCTTTGGAGAATTGTTTATTTAGGTTTTTCCCCACTTTTTGATTGGGTTGTTTGTTTTTCTGGCATTGAGTTGTATGAGCTGCTTATATATTTTTTTTTTAATTTTTTTTATTTTTTTAATTTTAAAATCTTTAATTCTTACATGTGTTCCCAAACATGAATCCCCCCTCCCACCTCCCTCCCTATAACATCTCTGTGCGTCATCCCCATGCACCAGCCCCAAGCATGCTGTATCCTGCGTCAGACATAGACTGGCAATTCAATTCTTACATGATAGTATACATGTTAGAATGCCATTCTCCCAATCATCCCACCCTCTTCCTCTCCCTCTGAGTCCAAAAGTCCATTATACACAGCTGTGTCTTTTTTCCTGTCTTGCATACAGGGTCGTCATTGCCATCTTTCTAAATTCCATATATATATGTGTTAGTATACTGTATTGGTGTTTTCTTTCTGGCTTACTTCACTCTGTATAATCAGCTCCAGTTTCATCCATCTCATCAGAACTGATTCAAATGTATTCTTTTTAACGGCTGAGTAATACTCCATTGTGTATATGTACCACAGGTTTCTTATCCATTCATCTGCTGATGGACATCTAGGTTGTTTCCATGTCCTGGCTATTATAAACAGTGCTGCGATGAACATTGGGGTACATGTGCCTCTTTCAATTCTGGTTTCCTCGGTGTGTATGCCCAGCAGTGGGATTGCTAGATCACTTTCTAACACCGCACACAAAAATAAACTCAAAATGGATTAAAGATCTAAATGTAAGACCAGAAACTATAAAACTCCTAGAGGAGAACATAGGCAAAACACTCTCCGACATAAATCACAGCAGGATCCTCTATGATCCACCTCCCAGAATACTGGAAATAAAAGCAAAAATAAACAAATGGGATCTAATTAAAATTAAAAGCTTCTGCACAACAAAGGAAAATATAAGCAAGGTGAAAAGACAGCCTTCTGAATGGGAGAAAATAATAGCAAATGAAGCAACTGACAAACAACTAATCTCAAAAATATACAAGCAACTTATGCAGCTCAATTCCAGAAAAATAAACGACCCAATCAAAAAATGGGCCAAAGAACTAAACAGACATTTCTCCAAAGAAGACATATGGATGGCTAACAAACACATGAAAAGATGCTCAACATCACTCATTATCAGAGAAATGCAAATCAAAACCACAATGAGGTACCACTTCACACCAGTCAGAATGCTTATATATTTTGGAAATTAATCCTTTGTCAGTTGTTTCATTTGCTATTATTTCCTACCATTCTGAGTGTTGTTTTTTCACCTTGCTTAGAGTTTCCTTTGCAGTGGGAAAAGTTTTTAAGTTTAAATAGATACCAATTGTTTATTTTTGTTTTTATTTCTGTTACTCTAGGAGGTGGGTCATAGAGGATCTTGCTTTGATTTATGTCATCAAGTGTTCTGCCTGTTTTCCTCTAAGAGGTTTATAGTTTCTGGTCTCACATTTAGGTCTTTAATTCATTTTGAGCTTATCTTTGTGTATGGAGTTAGGAAGTGTTCTAATTTCATTCTTTTACATGCAGCTGCCCAGTTTCCCCAGCATCATTTACTGAAGAGGTTGTCTTTGCCACATTGCATATTCTTGCCTCCTTTGTCAAAGATAAGGTACCCATAGGTGCATAGGCTTATTTCTGGGCTTTCTATCTTGTTCCATTGGTCTATATTTCTTTTATTGTGCCAGTACTTTACTGTCTTGATGACTGTAGCTTTGTAGTATAATCTGAAGTCAGGAAGGTTGATTCCTCCAGCTCCATTCTTCTTTTTCAAGAATGCTTTGGCTATTTGGTGTCTTTTGTGTTTTCATATGAATTGTGAAATGTTTTGATCTAGTTCTGTGAAAGATGCTGTTGCTAATTTGATAGAGATCGCATTGAATCTGTGGACTGCATTTGGTAGTATAGTCATTTTCATAGTATTGGTTCTTCCTACCCAGGAACATGGAATATCTTTCCATCTGTTTATGTCATCTTTGATTTCTTTCATTAATGTCTTATAATTTCCTGTGTACAGTCCTTTTGTCTCCTTAGGTAAGTTTCTTCCTAGATATTTAATTCTTTTTGTTGCAATGGTGAATGGGATTGATTCTTAATTTCTCTGATTTTTCATTGTTGGTATATAGAAATGCACGTGATTTCCGTGTATTGATTTTATATCCTGCAACTTTACTAAATTCAGTAATTTGCCCTAAAAATTTTCTGATATTATCTTTAGGGTTTTCTATGTACAGTAACATGTCATCTGCAAACTGTGAGAGATTTACTTCTTTTCTCATCTGGATTCATTTTATTTCTTTTTCTTCTCTGATTGTTGTAGCTAGGACTTCCAGAACTATGTTGAATAATAGTGGTGAAAATGGAGACCCTTGTCTTGTTCCTGATCTTAGGGGAAATGCTTTCAGTTTTTCACCATTGAGAATAATATTTGCTGTAGGCTTATTATATATGCCCTTTACTATGTTGAGGTAGGTTCCTTCTGTGTCCATTTTTTCAAGAGTCTTAATCAAAAATGGGTGCTGGGTTTTGTCAAAGGTTTTTCTGCATCTATTGAGATTATCATATGGTTTTTATCTTTCAATTCGTTAATATTATGTATCACATTGATGGATTTGCATATATTGAAGAATCCTTGCATCCCTGGAAGAAACCTAACTTGATGTATGAGCTTTTTGATGTGTTGCTGAATTCTGTTTGCTAAAATTTTGTTGATGATTTTTGCATCTATGTTCATCAGTGATATTGACCTGTGATTTTCTTTGTTAGTGTTGTCTTTGTCTGGTTTTGGTATCAAGGTGATAGTTGCCTTGTAGAATGAGTTTGTAAGTGTTCCTTACTCTGCAAGTGTTTTAAAGAGTTTTAGAAGGATAGGCATTAGCTCTTCTCTAAATGTTTGATAGAAATTGCCCGTGAAGCCATCTGGTCCCAAGCTTTCATTTTTGGGGAGATTTTGGGTCACAGCTTCAATTTCAGTGCTTGTAATTGGGTTGTTCATAATTTATATTTCTTCCTGGTTCAGTCTTGGAAGATTGAACATTTCCAAGAATCTGTCCATTTATTCCAGGTTATACAATTTATTGCCATATGGTTGTTCACAATAAGTAAACAAGTGTTAGTCACTCAGTCATGTCTTACTCTTTGCTACCCCATGGACTGCAGCCAATCAGGCTCCTCTGTCCATGAGATTTTCTAGGCAAGGGTACTGGATTGGGTTGCCATTTCCTTCTCTAGGGGATCCTCCCAACTCAGGGATCAAACCCAGGTCTCCTGCACTACAGGCAGATTCTTTACTGACTGAACTACAAGGGAATCCTTTGTATTTCTGCATTGTCTGTTATAACCTCTCCTTTTAAATTTCTAATTATATTGATCTGATTCTTCTCTCTTTTTTTTTTTTTTTCCTGATGAGTCTGGCTAAAGGTTTGTAAATTTTGTTTATCTTCTCAAAGGACCAGTTTTTAGTTTTATCAATATTTACTATTGTTTCTTTCATTTGTTTTTTCATTTATTTCAGCTCAGATCTTTATAATTTCTTTCCTTATACTAACTTTAAGGGATTTTTTGTTGTTGCTGTTGTTCTTCTTTTTCCAGTTGTTTTAGGTGTAAAGTTATGTTGTCTAGTTGATGTTTTTCTTGTTTCTTGAGGCCGGATTGTTTTGCTATAAACGTCCCTCTTAGAATTGCTTTTGCTGCCTCCCATAGGTTTTAGTTGTCATGTTTTCATTGTCATTTGTTTTTTGATTTCCCTTTTGATTTCTTCAGTAACTTGTTGCTTATTTAGAATCGTGTTGTTTAATCTCCATGTGTTTGGGTTTCTTACAGTTTTTTTCTTGTAATTAATATCTAGTCTCATAGTATTGTGGTTAGAGAAGATGCATGATATGATTTCAATTTTCTTAAATTTGCTGAGGGTTGATTTGTGACCAAAGATGTGGTCTATCCTGGAGAATGTTCCATGTGCACTTGAGAAGGTGTATTCTACATTTGGATGGAATGTCCTGAAGACATCAATGAGATCCATCTCATAAAATGTATCATTTAAGATTTGTGTGTCCTTATTAACTTTCTGTGTTGATGACCTGTCCATTGGTGTGAGTGGGGTGTTAAAGGCTACTACTACTATCGTGTTACTGTCATTTCTACTTTTATGTCTGTTAGTGTTTGTCTTATGTATTGAGGTGTTCCTTTTGGATGCATAGATATTTACAATCATGCTGTCTTCCTCTTGGATTGATCCCTTGGTCATTACGTAGTGTCCTTCCTTATCTCTTATATTCTTCTTTATTTTAAGGTCTATTTTGTCTGATATGATGATTGCTGCTCCAGCTTTCTTTTGCTTCCCATTTGTATGGAATATGTTTTTTCATCCTCTCACTCTCAGTCTGTGTGTGTCTTGAGGTTTGAAGTGGGTTTCTTGTAGACAGCATATATATGGGTCTTGTTTTTGGATCCATTCAGCCAGTTTGTGTCTTTTGCTTGGAGAACTTAATTAATTTATGTTTAAAGTAATTATTGATATATACATTCCTATTGCCATTTTCCTAATTATTTGGGGGTTGATTTTGTAGTTCTTTTTTCTCCTCTTGTATTTCTTGACTATATAAGTCCTGCTAACATTTGTTGTAAAACTGGTTTTGTGGTACTGCATTCTCTTAACTTTTGCTTATCTGAAAATCTTTTTATTTCTCCATCAATTTTAAATGAAATTCTTGCCTGGTACAGTGGTGTTAGTTGTAGATTTTCCCCTTTCAGTCCTTTAAATATGTCCTGCCATTCCTTTCTGGCCTGCAGAGTTTCTGCTGAAAGATCAGCTGTTAAACATATGGGATTTCCCTTGCATGTTACTTATTGCTTCTCCCTTGCTGCTTTTAAGATTCTTAATGTTTAGTCTTTGTTATTTTAATTAGTCGGAGAAGGCAATGGCACCCCACTCCAGTACTCTTGCCTGGAAAATCCCAGGGATGGAGGAGCGTGGTGGGCTGCAGTCCATGTGGTCGCTAAGAGTCGGACACGACTGAGCGACTTCACTTTCGCTTTTCACTTTCATGCATTGGAGAAGGAAATGGCAACCCACTCCATTGTTCTTGCCTGGAGAATCCCAGGGACGGGGGAGCCTGGTGGGCTGCCGTCTATGGGGTCGCACAGAGTCGGACACGACTGAAGCGACTTAGCAGCAGCAGCAGCAGAAGCAGAGGTCTCTGAGCCTATCCTCAGTTCTCTTCATTTTTTTAACTTTATTCTGCCCTTCAGAAGTTATTTTCACCATTTTATCTTCCAGCTCACTGATTTGTCCTTCTGCTTCAGTTATTCTGCTATTGATTCCACCTAGAGTATTTTAAAATTTCAGTAATTGCATTGTTTGTCTCTGTATGTTTATTATTTAATTCTTCGATGTCTTTGTTAATTGATTCTTGCATTTTCTCCATTCTGTTTTCAAGGTTTTTGATCATCTTTACTATTATTATTCTGAATACTTTTTCTGGTAGTTTGCCTATTTCTTCTTCATTTTTTGGGACTTCTGTGTTTCTAGCTTGTTCTTTCATTTGTGTAGCATTTCTCTGCCTTTTAATTTTTTTTAAACTTACTGTGTTTGAGGCCTCTTTTTCCCAGGCTTCAATGTTGAATTCTTTCTTCCTTTTGATTTCTACCTTCCTAAGCTTGGTCCAGTGGCTTGTTTGAGCTTTGTATAGGGTGAGATTTGTGCTGAATTTTTGTTTGTTTGCTTGTTTTTCTTCTGATGGGCAAAGCTGAGTGAGGTGGTAATCCTGTCTGCTGATGATTGAGTTTGTATTTTTGTTTGTTTGTTGTCTTGATGAGGATTCCTGGACAGGGTGCTACTGATGGTTAGGTGATGCTGGGTCTTGTATTCAAGTGGGTTTCTTTGTGTGCATTCTCACTATTTGATACTCTGTGCACAAGAGAAGACTGTACACATGGACATCACCAGATGGTCAACGACGAAATCAGATTGATTATATTCTTTGCAGCCAAAGATGGAGAAGCTCTATACAGTCAACAAAACCAAGACCAGGACCTGACTGTGGCTCAGATCATTAACTTCTTATTGCCAAATTCAGACTTAAATTGAAGAAAGTAGGGAAAACCGCTAGACCATTCAGGTATGACCTAAATCAAATCCCTTATGATTATACAGTGAAAGTGAGAAATAGATTTAAGGGCCTAGATCTGATAGATAGAGTGCCTGATAAACTATGGAATGAGGTTCGTGACATTGTACAGGAGACAGGGATCAAGACCATCCCCATGGAAGAGAAATGCAAAAAAGCAAAATGGCTGTCTGGGGAGGCCTTACAAATAGCTGTGAAAGAAGAGAGGTGTAAGGCAAAGGAGAAAAGGAAAGATATAAGCATCTGAATGCAGAGTTCCAAAGAATAGCAAGAAGAGATAAGAAAGCCTTCTTCAGCAATCAGTGCAAAGAAATAGAGGAAAACAACAGAATGGGAAAGACTAGAGATCTCTTCAAGAAAATTACAGATACCACGGGAACATTTCATGCAAAGATGGGCTCAATAAAGGACAAAAATGGTCTGGACCTAACAGAAGCAGAAGATATTAAGAAGAGGTGGCAAGAATACATGGAAGAACTGTACAAAGATCTTTATGACCAAGATAATCATGATGATGTGATCACTCATCTAGAGCCAGACATCCTGGAATGAAGTCAAGTGGGCCTTAGAAAGCATCACTATGAACAAAGCTAGTGGAGGTGATGGCATTCCGGTTGAGCTGTTTCAAATCCTGAAAGATGATGCAGTGAAAGTGGTGCACTCAATATGCCAGCAAATTTGGAGAACTCAGCAGTGGCCACAGGACTGGAAAAGGTAAGTTTTCATTCCAATTCCAAAGGAAGGCAATGCCAAAGAATGTTCAAACTACCGCAAAATTGCGCTCATCTCACATGCTAATAAAGTAATGCTCAAAATTCTCCAAGCCAGGCTTTTGCAATACGTGAACCGTGAACTCCCTGATGTTCAAACTGGTTTTAGAAAAGGCAGAGGAACCAGAGATCAAAATGCCAACATCCGCTGGATCATGGAAAAAGCAAGAGAGTTCCAGAAAAACATCTATTTCTGCTTTATAGACTATGCCAAAGCCTTTGTCTGTGTGGATCACAGTAAACTGTGGAAAATTCTGAAAGAGATGGGAATACCAGACCACCTGACCTGCCTCTTGAGAAATCTGTATGCATGTCAGGAAGCCGCAGTTAGAACTGGACATGGAACAACAGACAGGTTCCAAATAGGAAAAGGAGTACATCAAGGCTGTATATTGTCACCCTGCTTATTTAACTTATATGCAGAGTACATCATGAGAAACCCTGGACTGGAAGAAACACAAGCTGGAATCAAGATTTCAGGGAGAAATATCAATAACCTCAGATATGCAGATGACACCACCCTTATGGCAGAAAGTGAAGAGGAACTAAAAATCCTCTTGATGAAAGTGAAAGAGGAGAGTGAAAAAATTGGCTTAAAGCTCAACATTCAGAAAACAAAGACCATGGCATCCGGTCCCATCACTTCATGGGAAGTAGATGGGGAAAGAGTGGAAACAGTGGAAACAGTGTTAGACTTTATTTTTTTGGGCTCCAAAATCACTGCAGATGGTGATTGCAGCCATGATATTAAAAGACGCTTACTCCTTGGAAGAAAAGTTATGACCAACCTAGATAGCATATTCAAAAGCAGAGACATTACTTTGCCAACTAAGGTCCATCTAGTCAAGGCTACGGTTTTTCCAGTGGTCATGTATGGTTGTGAGAGTTGGACTGTGAAGAAGGCTGAGCGCCAAAGAATTGATGCTTTTGAACCGTGGTGTTGGAGAAGACTCTTGAGAGTCCCTTGGACTGCAACTAGATCCAACCAGTCCATTCTGAAGGAGATCAACCCTGGGATTTCTGTGGAAGGAATGATGCTGAAACTGAAACTCCAGTACTTTGGCCACCTTATGCGAAGAGTTGACTCATTGGAAAAGACTCTGATCCTGGGAGGGATTTTGGGCAGGAGGAGAAGGCGACGACAGAGGATGAGATGGCTGGAATGCATCATGGACTCGATGGACGTGAGTCTGAGTGTACTCCGGGAGATGGTGATGAACAGGGAGGCCTGGCGTGCTGCAATTCATGAGGTCGCAAAGAGTTGGACACGACTGAGCGACTGAACTGAACTGAAGGGTACAGTAACCTATCCTCATATCCAGGCTTCAACTGAAACTTCACGGTAAGTACTGTTCAACATCATTTTATATTCTATTTTAATGTCAGAAAGGTTCTGTGAAATATTGTAATGAGAAGATTTAATTTACCTTGTGAGGCTAAAGAAAGTCTTTCTCAAGAACTAACATTTGATTCAAGAGATGAAAGGTGATTTAGAGTGATCTAGAGAGTGAAAGCTTCACTTTTCACTTTCATGCGTTGGAGAAGGAAATGGCAACCCACTACAGTGTTCTTGCCTGGAGAATCCCAGGAACGGTGGAGCCTGGTGGGCTACCTTTGGGTCACAGAGAGTCGGACACGACTGAAGCGACTTAGCAGCAGCAGTAGCAACAGGGAGTGAATGGGAAGAAGAGATTTACTGCACAGGGGAGTTGTAATTTGGGAGGAAAGAGTGATACGAAAGATAATTTGTGAAAACAACTCAGGCTGCTAAGTGCAGAGGGAATGTAAGCAGTATATCCAAATAGGAAGCTTTTCTAATCATCTAGATTAGAAGTGTAAACAGTGTAGGTACAATGGAGGTTAAGACAACCGGTTAGATTCAAAAATATTTTTCATGTAGAAATGAAGAGAGATGCAGTGGAATGGATGTGGGAGATGAAGAGGGATGTATGCTAGGGATAACACACAGATTTCACAACTTGACAATGGGTAGATGAAGTTGCCACTTACTGAGATGATCAAAATAGGAGGAAAACAGAAAGAGCAAGTTGTGGTAGGTCGATAATTTGGTGTGAAAGCACTGTGAATCATTCAAATGATGGAGAAGAGGCAGAGCTATAAATTGTTATATCCCCAATGGGTCCATGACCCCTTAATGGGTCCTTTACCTGGAGAAACAAATGCAAGTCAAATAAATCAGTTTCAGTATACCAAAGCATAAATTTTATTCACTGATCGAGGCATAGAGAAGGAAGAGCTTGTATTCTAAAAATGCCTTCTCACCAAAGGAATGGGAGAAAGAAGTTTTAAAGGGTAAGAGGTACATCTGTCACCAGGGCTCTAGAAAACAGGCAAAAATTTCCAGAGGCAGCCTGGAGCAGCTGGGGCACATGCAGTCTTCCAGGCTTCTTTGTACATGGCAGAAATTGTGCCCAGCAGAGTATGAATCTGCGAACTTAGCATGGTAATGCAGCAAGGTAATGCAGCAAAGGTAACTTGCAGATACCATCAGGTCTCCTCTATACAAGCACCTTCTTGTGGCCAAGTCAAAGTCAGTTTAAGGCAGTTGACCACTGCAAATCTCTTAAAGCATGACTACAAAACATCTGTGTCAAATAACAGTACTTTTGAAGTAGAGATAAATCAGGGAAAATATCCTTTGTCTCTAAAGGGCTAATATGGGTGACAAAATGAAAATTTGAGACCATGAATACACCTGAGTAATTCTAGTGTTTATTATTTAAATAGAAAGGAGTTGATAAAGGCAACTGAGGATAAACCATTCGAAGAAATGGCAGAAAACCAAGATTATGGCATGATGTTAAGAGCACAAGATAGGAAGAGAACAGTGTTAATTGGACTTGGCAACACTGAGGTCAAGAATGGTTTTATGGGGATTTCATTAGGAAAATTAATCAGTTAATGTAAAAAAGAAGTGGAAAATTTCATTCATGCCAAGTTGAGTATTATAACCTAGGAACAGCATCTCAGAAAGTTCTGAGAACTCTTTTGCCCATTAAAAGTCAAGACACAGTTATATGTTTTTTGAGAAAGAGGGCTGTACATTAAATGACATATTACTGACAGTTTATATAATCAGATCTGCAAGTACAAAGTGGTAGGTCATCGTGACCCCTTACAAGATCAAGAAGGAATGTTACCTTTTAAGGAGTTGTCTTGTTGACACTAGGAGAATGTTATTCTTTACAGCTGAACAGACATTTCTGCCAATGGGGAGATTTGTTTACACAGAATGGTACACAAGGGATAAAAGAGGGAAAAAGGAGGACCAAAGACAGAGAACATTTTTTATTTTAAAATTTTCCTTCACATAAAATATGAATTTTATTTCACAAGGAGCTGATTGGATGGATAGTGGAGAAGGAAATCTGTTAGTCCTGAAGGTTGGAGTTTCAGAAGCTGCACTGCTGACACCATGGTAAGTTCTTTATGATTCTTTCATTGAGGAAAATTATGAAGCAGAAGGGAAACTCAGACACTTCATAAATGTACAGGCTAGATTCCATGAAAGCGATAATAACTCCTGAAAGATCAATGGCAATCTGCATTTCATATTTTCTCTGAGTGTACTTTAAATACAGGTGTGTTTATAATATGTTAATTTTTGTTTCTCTTTGTATATAACATGTTAGCAATGGACTGAAAGGGTGATATGTTGCTAAATGTCTACTAAATCCCAGTAAAAGTAAACTGGAATTTTCTAGGACTTACATCCATGATGTTACATTTATCCAGATACTTCTCAACCATAGGGAAAATAATATGCTTCATTTACTCCCTTAATTTTCTCAGAAGGATGAGAGGCAGCACTGAAGTGCCTACCCTTCTCCAAGTTAGTAAAGCACATTATTCAACTTCAGGAAAAAAGAATCCACTGTCTTGCCCTCTAAACTAAGTCTTTGGATTATGGTCACCAATTACAATCAGCTGGGTGTCCAAGAATTCAATTAAATAAGTCCTGACAGTATCAATCCACAGATAGCACCAGACTCCACAGATAAAGTGCCCAACACAAGAAGACCCTTCACTTCAGACCCAGTCGCAATCTCAGTCTGTTAACCTCTCGTTATACATTAGAGGTTCCCAGGCTCCCCTCCTTGGATTTGATTGATTTCCTAGAGTATTTCATAAAACTTGGGAAACCTGTTTACACACTAGATTACTGGTTTATTACAAAGCATGTTGAAGGACAGAAATCAACATCCAGATGAAGAGTAAATAGGGTGAGGTTACAACTAAAGGAGCTTCATCCTTCTGGAAGCTGAGACCCACACGGTGAGTATGGAAGTGTTCTGGTTTCCCAGCCTGGAAGCTCTTTGAAGCCTTTGGGGTTTTGTGGAAGCTTCATTACAAAGGCAAGGTTAATTAAATTATCAGCCACTGGCGATTGACTCCACCTCTAGATTTCCTCCAGTCCCTGGAATCCAAGAGGTTGAACTGAAAGCCCCAACCCTCTATTCCTGGTTGGTTCCTTGGCAACCATTACCCCTCCTAGATGCTAAAAAGTTACCTCATTAACATTTACACAATAGAAGTGAAAAAAAAAAGGGGGGGGGCTTCTTATGAATAACAAGAGACATACTCTGTCTTTATGGTTCTAAAAATTTTCAGCAACTGAAGACAAGAGAGCAAATATTATTTTTAAAAAATGATTTTTTTTGCTCTTATCACTGAAGAAATCCCAAGGATTTGAGGAGAGGTGAATCAAGAACCATGAATGAAGATCAAATATATTAAAAATATAGTTTGGTTATTTGAATGATCAAATATGTATTCTTTACAATTCCTGAGTGCTTGTAGTTAAATGGATTGTCATTGCTTTAAAAGTATGACAAGGTCACACACACATATACACAAAATGTTAGCTATGCAAAACCAAAGCAAACAAGCAAACAAACAAAAAATCAAAATAACTCTATAAGGACTAGTTAATGCACAAAGCTGTCAGTGATAACACCATGTTATCCCAATAGTTCTGTCCTAAAACTTACTAATGAATGATGGTTTTGGTCCAGAAATGTGCTTGAAGTTGTGAAAAGAAAACTAGGGTATATTTTATAGTTACAATCCTTTTTTGTTTTTACAGGTCTAAACAAGTCTGAAGAGATAGTTTCATGTTTTATTTATTTTATTTTTATTTTTACTTTATTTTGCTTTACAATACTGTATTGGTTTTGCCATACATTGACATGAATCAGCCACGGGTGTACATGAGTTCCCAATCCTGAACCCTCCTCCCACCTCCCACCCCATATCATCTATCTGGATCATCCCCGTGCACCAGCCCCAAGCATCCTGTATCCTGTATTGAACATAGACTGGCGATTCGTTTCTTACCTGATAGTATAGATGTTTCAGTGCCATTCTCCCAAATCATCCCACCCTCTCCCTCTCCCACAGAGTTCAAAAGTCCATTCTATACATCTGTGTCTCTTTTGCTGTCTTGCATACAGGGTTATCATTACCATCTTTCTAAATTCCATATATATATATGTGTTAGTATACTGTATTGGTATTTTTCTTTCTGGCTTACTTCACTCTGTATAATAGGCTCCAGTTTCATCCACCTCATTAGAACTGATTCAAATATATTCTTTTTTAATGGCTGAGTGATATTCCATTATGTATATGTACCACAGGTTTCTTATCCATTCATATGCTGATGGACATCTAGGTTGTTTCCATGTCCTGGTTATTATAAACAGTGCTGCGATGAACATTGGTGTACACGTGTCTCTTTCAATTCTGGTTTCCTTGGTGTGTATGCCCAGCAGTGGGATTGCTGGGTCATAAGGCAGTTCTATTTGCAATTTTTTAAGGAATCTCCACACTGTTCTCCATAGTGGCTGTACTAGCTTGCATTCCCACCAACAGTGTAAGAGGGTTCCCTTTATGCCACACCCTCTCCAGCATTTATTGCTTGTAGACTTTTGGATCACTGCCATTCTGACTGGTGTGAAATGGTACCTCATTGTGGTTTTGATTTGCATTTCTCTGATAATGAGTGATGTTGAGCAGCTTTTCATGTGTTTGTTAGCCATCCGTATGTCTTTGGAGAAATGTCTATTTAGTTCTTTGGCCCATTTTTTGACTGGGTCGTTTATTTTTCTGGAATTGAGCTGAAGGAGTTGCTTGTATATTTTTGAGATTAGTTGTTTGTCAGTTGCTTCTTTTGCTATTATTTTCTCCCATTCAGAAGGCTGTCTTTTCACCTTGCTTATAGTTTCCTTTGTTGTGCAGAAGCTTTTAATTTTAATTAGATCCCATTTGTTTATTTTTGCTTTTATTTCCAGTATTCTGGGAGGTGGATCATAGAGGATCCTGCTATGATTTATGCCAGAGAGTGTTTTGCCTATGTTCTCCTCTAGGAGTTTTATAGTTTCTGGTCTTACGTTTAGATCTTTAATCCATTTTGAGTTTATTTTTGTGTATGGTGTTAGAAAGTGATCTAGTTTCATTCTTTTACAAGTGGTTGACAAGTTTTCCCAGCACCACTTGTTAAAGAGATTGTCTTTAATCCATTGTATATTCTTCAAAACTTTCTATGAGGCCACCATCACCCTAATACCAAAACTTGAAAAAGATGCCACAAAAAAAGAAAACTACAGGCCAATATCACTGATGAACATACATGCAAAAATCCTTATCAAAATTCTAACAATCAGAATCCAACAACACATTGAAAAGATCATACACCATTATCAAGTGGGCTTTATCCCAGGGATGCAAGAATTCTTCAATATCCACAAATCAATCAATGTAATTCACCATATTAACAAATTGAAAAATAAAAGCCATATGATTATCTCAATAGATGCAGAGAAGGCCTTTGACAAAATTCAACATCCATTTATGATAAAAACTCTCCAGAAAGCAGGAATAGAAGGAACATACCTCAACATAATAAAAGCTATATATGACAAACCCACAGCAAACATTATCCTCAATGGTGAAAAATTGAAAGCATTTCCCCTAAAGTCAGGAACAAGACAAGGGTGCCCACTTTCACCACCGCTATTCAACATAGTTCTAGAATTTTTTGCCACAGCAATCAGAGCAGAAAAAGAAATAAAAGGAATCCAAATTGGAAAAGAAGAAGTAAAGCTCTCACTGTTTGCAGATGACATGATCCTCTACATAGAAAACCCCAAAGACTCCACCAGAAAATTACTAGAGCTAATCAATGAATATAGTAAAGTTGCAGGATATAAAATCAACACACAGAAATCCCTTGCATTCCTATACACTAATAATGAGAAGGTAGAAAAAGAAATTAAGGAAACAATTCCATTCACCATTGCAATGAAAAGAATAAAATACTTAGGAATATACCTACTTAAAGAAAATAAAGACCTATATATAGAAAACTATAAAACACTGATGAAAGAAATCAAAGAGGACACTAATAGATGGAGAAATATACCATGTTAATGGATTGGAAGAATCAATAGAGTGAAAATGAGTACACTACCCAAAGCAATCTACAGATTCAATGCAATCCCTATCAAGCTACCAGCGGTATTTTTCACAGTGCTAGAACAAATAATTTCAAGATTTGTATGGAAATATGAAGAACCTCGAATAGCCAAAGCAATCTTGAGAAAGAAGAATGGAACTGGATGAATCAACCTGCCTGACTTCAGGCTCTACTACAAAGCCACATGTTTTATTTTATTCTTTTCTTACCTGGCCATGTAGCTCCTGGGAAGTAAGCTTTTTGTGACCCTGTTTCTTTGGTTATAGGAAACAACCTTCATTCAGTCTCCGTGACCTTCCTGAGTCCCAATGTGCATATTCAAGCAGATGTTAATTAATGAAGAGAAGGAATACAAGACCAGGGAGAAACAGTAAAGAGCAGCTTTGGGACAAGGTCCTAGTTCCCCATCAAATAATACACACGGCATTATCTTTGAGCTGTTTTGGAGGTACTGAAAGTACCTCCAGGTGGGATAAGTTTATGGCTAATGATGGTATGCTGCCCACAAACATAGATCCCAGATCAGTTGGAGCTGAAGGCTGATGATGATGACTCCTACTTACCTCACCACCAACTCATCAAAAGAATGTCCACAAGCTGATCACACCCTTTTTGAACAATTACTATAAAAATTCTCACAGTCTTCCTCAAGTTGGGACACGTAGTCTTGAAGGCATTAACTCACTGTGGCCCCCTTTGCCTGGCAAAGTGATAAAGATATTCTTTCCTATTCAGAAAGCTTACACCTCTAAGATTTGATTGGCAATGGTGTACAGAGAAGCCAAGCTTTTGGCATCAATAGGTCCATCCTAAAGTGCTGATACAGCGGTTTTGGAGGAAGCTAGATCTTGGTCTTCCATGCTTTACTAGCTGAGGGATCTCAGTAAAGTGAACAAACCTTCTCAAAACGTCTTTTTCTTCACCTGCAATATGGGGGATGGCAATAGTTCTAGATATTTCAACAGATTGCTGTGAAAATTTAATGACTTGTAAGAAAACAGTTCATAAAACGTGAAGGAATAAGAATTTTAGTTATTTTTTAAAAAAGTAAAAGTAAATGGTAAAGTGTATAGCACATGATGAAGGAAATGAGATGGTGATCACTTTGACCAGTGTTTGAACATCATCTGAATCAACTGCAGGTTGCGTGACTGTGAAAGTTTACATAATACCTTTGAGACTTTTTCCTGAAGTGAATTGTTATACAAATATATGCAGCATAAGACTATTAAAATGTTTAAATGAAATTATGCATGAAAAGTGTCTAATGCCATTTAGTATGTGCACGGATTATATTCTGCATCAAAATAATACACTTTGGCCCCCTTGTGGAGGAAGGGAAGGTGACCCACCATGCCTTCCTATAATTTAAACAATCCTTCCTTATTTCTAGGAAACAGTTTTTAAAGACAATTTATCTCTATTTTCCTAAAAGGAAAAACAAACAAACAAACAAAAAATCATGAAACTTTTGATCTGCTAGTACTGGTACCATTATTGTTTTCACAGAATGCCTTTACTCTAAAGAATATCTTGATCTTCCCAACTCAGGGATTGCAAGAACCTGTGTCTCTTGCATTCCAGGCAGATTTCTAACCATCTGAACCACTGGGGAAGTCCATTTAAAGAGATGCTCTCCCTTAAATAATGTAAAAGAATAACAAACATTTAAAGGAAATCAATCAGTGAGATAAACTTAGAAAAGACAATTTTGACATATCCCTCAAATAGCATGTCTGTTATTTCATTTACATATAAGAATGATCACCTTAAATGAAAATGTATGTATGCCTTCAACTGTCTTTTCACAAAACACGTCTTTTCACCTCTGCTATACCTGGAAAAGTGACAAGGAGCCAGTTTACCTAAAATTATTGCTAAGGCAGGGAAATCATCTCCTTGATCCTTGAAGAGATTAATTAACTTGGAAAGCAATCTTTAAAGACTCCCTTGGAGGAGGGTGTGGAACTCCCTATTGCTTGGATGCAAATGAATCACTCCTATTAATCTTCTTGGGTCTAAAAAGGAAAGCCCCTATCCTGGATGAGATTTTAGAGCCTGTAAAGGTGGAGAACCCTGTAAATTCTTTAAGAGCAGACAATCTAATCTGATCCATATGAGAATGACTGTCTGCTTAACAAGTAGATATAAAAGTTAGTTCTTGCAAAATGCAGCAGGGACAGCTGAGTGAGCAGACGCTCAGGAAGCCAAATCTCCATAGAATAACCTCCTATAATGGACATGCCATGTCCTGGGAGCCAGGCCTGAAAGAGTTGGCTGCAATTTGTATCAACCAGTATGTCAGATGATGGAGGATCATCATTCAACTGTGACACTGGCTCTGGACCTTCTCTGAACTTGAGAAGTGGGCTCTCTAGACCACGAAAATTTGATTTAATAAAAAAGTAATACATTACAAAACAATTGCACTTTTAAGCTATAAAATATTCTTACCAATTTCCAAGACACTCAACTATTTAGAACAAGATATTGATTGCTAACTTACCAGTCATAAAATTTTCTCATGCCATGAAACTTCACTATCACCTTAAGCAGTTAAAACTACGTTTCATATTTATGTTTTTTTTTTTTTTTTCAAATTCAGAGTTTGGAATGACTAAATGGTGTGTTCAGGTGGACAATTGCATAATTAATTATAAAGATAATAAGTGAGTTTTATTTAACCTCAGTACACTGAGCATCTCCTAAAACTGCAGAATATATGTACAAATTGGTCAATCCTTCAAATATGGACAAATGAACTCTGGGAAGAAGACTATGCATAGCTAAATGTCTGAAGAGAGGCCAAAAGATAGGGAAAATAAATATCTCCTTCAGCTATTAAAATAAACAAAGGGGGAAAGTTCACAGAAACAAAATTCTGTGTTTTCCTATCAACAACCTCGTTATTGAGTAAATGAAATGATATTAAAAACCTGTATCAGTTGATGCTTCAACTTACTCCTTAAAGAAAGTGCTATAGGCCATTCAGGAAGGGACCTGTAGAGAATCCAGTCTCATAGCAGGTTGGTAGATCTGTCCTTACTCAAAGATAAGCAAACAGGTAAAAATGATATCAAATTAAACAGTTGCATGTACAAATATATATTCAGAGCATCTGGAGTATGAGAGCATATTTTATAATGCTTTATTGATGAAATAAAAATGTTTGCTAACATAACGCTCTTAAATGAAGCCAGGAGGTCATTAAGAAAGTGTGACTTGTGCATGTCTCAGTCTGGATGGAACCAGGTCTTTTGATCACTTATTTTTCTAAAGAAGTCATCCAGAACTGTCAGAAACACAAGATACTTATTGGACCTTCCATTGGAAACAATGGAAACAGTGACAGACTTTATATTTGGGGGCTCCAAAATCACTGCAGATGGTGACTGCAGCCTTGAAATTAAAAGATGCTTGCTCCTTAGAAGAGAAGTTATGAACAGCCTAGTTCAAATCAGTTCAGTCACTCAGTCGTGTCCGACTTTTTACGACCCCATGAATTGCAGCACGCCAGGCCTCCCTGTCCATCACCAACTCCCAGAGTTCACTCAGACTCATGTCCATCGAGTCAGTGATGCCATCCAGCCATCTCATCCTCTGTCGTCCCCTTCTCCTCCTGCCCCCAGTCCCTCCCAGCATCAGAGTCTTTTCCAATGAGCCAACTCTTCGCTTGAGGTGGCCAAAGTACTGGAGTTTCAGCTTCAGCATCATTCCTTCCAAAGAAATCCCAGGGCTGATCTCCTTCAGAATGGACTGGCTGGATCTCCTTGCAGTCCAAGGGACCCTCAAGAGTCTTCTCCAACAGCACAGTTCAAAAGCATCAATTCTTCGGCGCTCAGCTTTCTTCACAGTCCGACTCTCACGTCCATACATGACAACTGGAAAAACCATAGCCTTGACTAGATGGACGTTAGTCGGCAAAGTAATGTCTCTGCTTTTGAACATGCTATCTAGGTTGGTCATAACTTTCATCCAAGGAGTAAGTGTCTTTTAATTTCATGGCTGCAGTCACCATCTGCAGTGATTTTGGAGCCCCCAAAACTAAAGTCTGACACTGTTTCCACTGTTTCCCCATCTATTTGCCATGAAGTGATGGGACTAGATGCCATGATCTTCGTTTTATGAATGTTGAGCTTTAAGCCAATTTTTTCACTCTCCTCTTTTACTTTCATCAAGAGGCTTTTGAGTTCCTCTTCACTTTCTGCCATAAGGGTGGTGTCATCTGCATATCTGAGGTTATTGATATTTCTCCCTGTGATCTTGATTCCAGCTTCTGTTTCTTCCAGTCCAGCATTTCTCATGATGTACTCTGCATAGAAGTTAATAAGCAGGATGACAATATACAGCCTTGACGTACTCCTTTTCCTATTTGGAACCAGTCTGTTGTTCCATGTCCAGTTCTAACTGTTGCTTCCTGACCTGCATACAGATTTCTCAAGAGGCAGGTTGGGTGGTCTGGTATTCCCATCTTTTCCAGAACTTTCTACAGTTTATTGTGATCCACACAGTCAAAGGCTTTGGTATACTCAATAAAGCAGAAATAGATGTTTTTCTGGAACTCTCTTGCTTTTTCCATGATACAGTGGATGTTGGCAATTTGATCTCTGGTTCCTCTGCCTTTTCTAAAACCAGCTTGAACATCAGGAAGTTCATGGTTCACATATTGTTGAAGCCTAGCTTGGAGAATTTTGGAGCATTACTTTACTAGCATGTGAGATGAGTGCAATTGTGTGGTAGTTTGAGCATTCTTTGGCATTGCCTTTCTTTGGGATTGAAATGAAAACTGACCTTTTCCAGTCCTGTGGCCACTGCTGAGTTTTCCAAATTTGCTGGCTTATTAAGTGCAGCACTTTCACAGCATCATCTTTCAGGATCTGAAACAGCTCAACTGGAATTCCATCATCTCCACTAGCTTTGTTCCAGTATATTAAATAGTAGAGACATTACTTTGCCAACAAAGGTCCATCTAGTCAAAACTATGGTTTTTCTAGTAGTCATGTATTGATGTGAGAGTTCGACCATAAAGAAAGCTGAGTGCCTAAGAATTGATGCTTTTGAACTGTGGTGTTGGAGAAGACTCTTGAGAGTCCCTTGGACTGCAAGGAAATCCAACCAGTCCATCCTAAAGGAAATCAGTCCTGAATATTCACTGGAAGGACTGATGCTGAAGCTGAAATGCCAAGATTTTGGCCACCTGATGGGAAGAACTGACTCACTGAAAAAAACCCTCATGCTAGGCAAGATTGAAGGCAGGAGGAGAAGGGGACGACAGGATGAGATGGTTGGATGGTATCACCTGACTCAATGGATTCTGAGTCAGGTGAGTTTGAGTTTGACATGAGTTGACATGAGTTTGAGTAAACTCCAGGAGTTGGTGATGGACAGGGAGGCTTGGTGTGCTGCAGTCCATGGGGTTGCAGAGTCGGACACGACTGAGTGACTGAACTGAACTGAACCCTAAAATAACTAGTCATAGCCTATTTATGTATCTGACCCTTGCCTAAAAATACTCATGATTACTTAAGGACAAGTATTTCTTCACTAGAGTCAAGAATCAATCAGTTTTCTCCAGGCAATTTTCAACAGCCAAATGGCTTCTTGTCTGTATAACCCCCAACACTTTCTCTTCCCTGAAGCACCAGGTACACTGTCAGTTGTACCTGAACCTGTGTCTTCTGAACAGTATTTCTTAAGTCCTCAAATAATCTCTTGTCTTATCTGAAGCCTTCTGCAATGTATTTAGTTGTCACATCAAACAAATACTTGGGAAAGCAATTTTTATTCTCAAGACAGTTAAAAAAAATAACACACTCATGTTCATAGTAGTACTATTCAAAGTAGCCAAAGATGGAAGCAGACCAAATATCTATTAATGAAGAGGTAACAAATGATATATGCTCCAATGGAATATTATTTATCTTTCAAAAAGAAGAAAGTTCCGAGGTACACTACAATATGGATGAGCCTTGAAGAGATTATGCTAAGTACAATCAGTCAGTCACAAAAAGCCAAATGCTGTGTAATTACATTTATTTGAGGCATCTAGAGTAGTCAAATTCATGGAAAGAAAGTCCCTGTCCATCACCAACTCCCAGAGTCTACGCAAACCCATGTCCATTGAGTCAGTGATACCATCCAACCATCTTATCTCTTGGGACTGGAGAGAGTGGGAATTGGCAAGTTGTTGCTTAAGTGAGATAAATAAACTCTGGAGATTAGTTGCACAAAAATGTGAATATACTTAACACTACTTATATATTTCTTCTTAGAAAGTTCCATGATTCTGGCATCTTTTGGTGAGCTCTCGCTGGCCCTTGACAATCTGGAGTAGAAGGTGTAAATTTTGTGGTGGGTTATTCCTGTATCCACAACAACAATTAAGAATATATTTTAAAAAAGAAAATTAATGAAAATAAGAGCATTATATAGCATATAACAGAAATAACTATCAATTTTAATCAGAAAATGTGAAGAATTGCTACACAGAATTTAAAATACAATGAGTGCACCGACTCCAGTATTCTGCCCTGGAGAATTCCATGGACTATATAGTCCATGGGTCATAAATAGTCAGACACAACTGAACAATTTTCACTTCACTTCAAGAGTAGAATCTAGACTATTCAAAGTCAAATCATTAACATCAAAAAACAAACAAATTTCCAGATTTTAAAACAACATTTAAAAATTCTAACAGCATTCAGAGGATAAAGAAAAGATGATATAAGTGATTAAAAACAAACAAGCACAAAAGAACAAGTTATTTAAATAGTTGACATGCAATATGCAACGAAGGAGTAAACAGAACAAAAATAGAAAAAGAAAAAAAAAAGCTAAACTGAAAAAAAGCCTGAGTCTGCAGATCGAGAAGACTCATAGAATAGTTACTGAAACAATGTGTAGGGCCTTTCTTGGCAGTCCAGCCATCAGGACTCTGCCTCTCAGTGTGTTTCCATCCCTGGTCAGGGAAGAAAGATCCCATGTGCCATGGGGCAACTAAACCCTGTACGTTACAAGGAAATATCCTGCATGATGCAAGAAAGATCCTGTGTTTTGCAGCTGAGATCTGATGCAGCCAAATAATAAATAAATATTTTTAAAAAACCCACAGAAGTGTTTACCCAAAAGTTGCACTCAAAATGCACTAAAAATAAAACACAAAAACACAAACCAAAAAACAATGACTAGCTAGATATGCAAAGATGAAGTTGTTGAATTTTTAGGGTTTAGAAAAAGGAGATATTGCAAGTATTCAGGAAAAATAAAACAGAAGCTTAGAAACAATTTAACAGGAACAACAGAAAAAAAGAAAACAACAGCAACAAAAGCCTTTTTACTTAAAAGCATGGGAAATCTTTGCCTCTGCAGTGTAAGTTACAGGAAAAAAAAGTGTTTAAAGGTAGGGGATATGACCCAAAATCTGTGTACCTAACCTAGCTGAATGTGAACCAAATCTCTAGGTATAATGTGTAAATGTATATGGACTTAAAGTTGAATTTAAATTTTATTCTGGTGTTTTAATTATCCTAAGCTAGCATTGATGAAATACATGAATTTGTGTTGTATAGTGATGAATTATCAGAGAAAATAGTTTCTAGCTTAAGTCCCTAAATCTTAGAATAAATTAATACTGTACTCCTGCATTCAAAAAGAAATAAGTTGAACTGGTACCTATTTGAAAATTATCCCATATTTATTATTACAAGGGAAAATTATGTTTTAAATAATTGGTAAACATTAGCTCCATAGTAATAAGTTGGTACTTGTGATACTGAGTTGGTGGATTCCAAAATTCTTTGAATTTAAATATATGACCAGAGGTAATTTTTATAAATGCTTAAATTAGTTTTTGATTTAAGAGGATGATCTCCTAAATGATAGATAACACATTTATCTACTGTTAGTTGACATGATTTCACTATTTCTGACAGTTTTTCAAGAGTAGAGTCCTGAAGCCAATTAGGAAAACTGGACAAAGTCCAGGAAAGAGTAATAAGGATGTTTAGAAAAGCTAGCTTCACAGATGTTGAGAAATCGACCAAATGGAAATTATTTACTATAGAACGGAAAGAGGATATCAGCATCTCAAAGATAAAACCAAGAGAAGCAAAATGGAGAAAACAACAACAATTCATCTTTGTCCGAAGACAATCCCAGAAAGGAGGCTAGAAGACTGGCCAGATGGATACAGGTAGTTCTTAAAACGATACAAAATCTAGAAAAGCTAGAAACCATTTAGGAGAACAGATGGGCATTTAGCTACATTCCAACACTGCTTTATTTGAAGTTGGTCACAGTTAATATTTTATAAGAGAATCATAATTTCCTAACTTTTGAAGTCATTCAAAAAGGAAATGAGTCTTCATCAGGGTTGGTTGTGTTCGGGTGGCAGGTGGTGAGCGACTTCCTGCAAAGCAAGATGATATCCACCTGTTCCGGAGAGAGCATGTTTTCCTCACAGTTCCTTCTGACAGAAAGCCTTGGCCACTGCCAAAGGCAGGTTCAAAATCTATCAAGAGTTTAATCCCATATGTCATCTCCTATGCCCATAAATTTTAGGACTTGAGATGAGGTTGGCTTTGGATAAGAAATTGAAAAAATCCTGAGTCATAAAACTACTGTCAACACAGCCGTCCAAGAACAGAGCATGCAATTATAAGTTTGAGAAGAGGAGGTTGAGGGTGGAAGAGATGACGAGTCAAAGGTGAGATTTCAATCTGTTTCCCTCAGACTTGAAAGAAGTGTAATTCTAAAAGCAGGCTTCTTTCACTAGGAAGGGCATATATTGAGGAAGTGGGTGGGAGAAAAAGGGGGGGGGAAGCAGCGAAGACACACGGGGGAATGATCAGCAGCAATGGGCTGTCATTGTTCACAGAAACTGAGTACCATATTTTTGAAATGGAACTTTAATGGGTAGAATGGGTCATGCTGTCCTGCTGTAATCCCTAATTAGCACAGGGAAATGTGATGATTGTTACCCAGGACCCGTCTGCTTTAATTCCATTGTCCTACTGATAGATACAGTCCTTCATAGGAAATAGCTTCATTATTTAGCTGGGAAGACCAACTACTTAGAGAATTATATCTTAGTATAATTATGCTGTAAATAGTGTACAAACTAGTGTTTGTACACCTAGTATAACAACATAGAGGATAATATCTTCATATATCATAAATAGCATTAAAAACTAGAATGTATGACACGTACCTTAACAAAATGGCTATGGGAACCTGCAAAAAAAAATGCTTTCTCTTAAAAACAGTCACTAAGAGATAATGCACTTATTCTAAAATTGAAATACAAATTCAAATGTAGAAGCATATTCAGAACTTAAGCTAAACTTTAAAACAAATGGGTATGTGTATGTGCGTATGCATTTCATTTGTGTGTGTGCTCAGTCATGTCTGACTCTGCAGCCCCATGGAGCGTAACCCATCAGGCTCCTCTGCCCATGGACTTTTCCAGGCAACAACACTGGAGTGAGGTGCCATTTCCTACCCCGGGGGATCTTCCAGACCCAGGGATGAGATCCACGTCTCCTGTTTCTTCTGCATTAGCAGGGGTATTCTTTACTACTATCATCACCTGGGAAGCACCATTACAAAGACTTTAAAAACCGCAACCTATCTTGAGGGGATAAACCCAAGCTCTTCTGCAGAATTCTCTCATTAAGTTCTTCACATGCTTTTAAATGCCTCACTTTTCACTCTACTTGCTGTTGTATCCCCAATGGAAGTCTTGATTTGTCTTTGCATCCTCAGTGTTGTGTGTGTGTGTGTGTTACTCAGTCATATCTGACTTTTTGCAACACCATGGACTATAGCCCGCTGCCCATGGAATTCTCCAGGCAAGATTACTGGAGTGGATCACCATTCCCTTTTCCAGGGATCTTCCTGACCATCATTATAATATCATGCAAAGTATTTTCATTTTCCTAGAAATCCTCCGTGCCTTCCCCCATTTATCTTTCCACACTCTGTTAGCCCCTGGCAACCAGTGATCACTTTACTGTCTCTATACATCTGCCTTTTCCAGAAGGTCATATGGGCTTACCAGGTGGCATGAGTGATAAAGAACCTGCCTGCCAATGCAAGAGACTTAAGAGACATGGGTTCAACCCCTTGGTGGGAAAGATCCCCTGGAGGAGAGCATGGCAACTCACTCCAATACATTTGCCTGAAGAATCCCATGGGCAGGCTACAGTCCATGGGGCCCCACAGAGTTGAACACAATTGAAGTGACTTTGCATGCACACAGGCCATATAGCTAGGATCATACAGTATATAATGTTTTAAGATGGGTTTATTTCACTTCATGTTATGCATTTAAGTTCCCTCCATGTTTTTTCCTGGCTTGATAGGTTAATTGTTTTTAGTGTTGAGTGCTATACCATTGCCTGTGTATACTATAGTTTATTTATCCATCCACCTACTAAAGGACACCTTGGTCGCTTCCAAGCTTGGCAATTATGAATAAAGCTGTTATAAATATGTGCATGAAAATTTTTGTATGGGAGTGTTTCCAGCTCCTTTGGGTAAATACCAAAGAGAATGATTGCTGGACCTTGCATTATAGATTCCACCTGCTAATGAAGGAGACCCGGCTTCCATCCCTGGGTTCGGAAGATTCCCTGGAGAAGGGAATGGCAACCCACTGCAGTATTCTTGCCTGGGAAATCCCATGGACTGAAAAGCCTGGTGGTCTACACTCCATGGGGTTGCAGAAAGAAACTGCCAAACAGTCTTCTGAAGTGGCTGTCCCATACCATTTTACTTTCCCACAAGTAATAAGTGAAAGTTCTCGCTGCTTGACCTCCGCGCCAGCATTTGGAGGTGTTAGTGTTCCGGAATTTGGCTGATGCGAAGAGCCAACTCATTGGAAAAGACCCTGGTGGTGGAAAAGATTGACCGCAGGAGGAGAAGCGAGAGACAGAGGATGAGCTGGTTGGATGGCATCACTGACTCAATGGACATGAGTTTGAATAAACTCCAGGAGATAGTGAAGGACAGGGAAGACTGGCATGCTGTAATCCATGTGGTTGCAAAGAGTTGTAAACCTAGCTACTGAACAATAATCGGTAAGTATATGTATCTCATTGCTGTTATGGTTTTCATTTTCCTGATGCTTTATAATGTGGGATATCTTCTCACATGCTCCTTTGTCATCTTAAGATCGTTTTGGTGAGGTGTCTGTTCAAGTTTTGGGCCATTGTTTAACTGAATTGTCTGCTTTTGCCAACTTCTTTTTATCTTTTATAATTTTCACAACAAACCAGTCAGAAATTAGAATGATTTCTACCAAACATTAAATATTTTTCCTAGAGCCACTGGGATCTCAGTCTTTTTGGCCTTTAATATTTTGAAGCTAAATCTAAAGTCCTTTGCCTTATGCCCTGATAACTCAGAAGAAATTGGCCATCAAAATTGTCTTGAATAGTGAAATTAAGATTGGCCAGACAGAGGAGCCTTGTAGGCTGCAGTCCATGAGGTCGCTGAGAATTGGACACGACTCAGTGACTTCACTTTCACTTTCCACTTTCATGCATTGGAGAAGGAAATGGCAACCCACTCCAGTGTTCTTGCCTGGAGAATCCCAGGGATGGAGGAGCCTGGTGGGCTGCCGTCTATGGGGTCGCACAGAGTAGGACATGACTGAAGCGACTTAGCACCAGCATCAGCAGCAGCAACCTTTGCAAACTCTTGTTCTGATATTTCACCCTCCATATACCATGGAAAAATCTGGTCTATTGGAAACCATGTGGTATTGGCTCCCGGTTGTGTTTAATGATCCTTCTGCTCAGGCTAGGGAGCTCAGACATGCATATTGTGCTCTAAAAAGATGCCACTGGGAGTCAGGCTGGAGTTCAGTGTTTCCAGCAGAGGAAGCAAAACAGCTGTTATGATGCCTGCAGCTTGGGGCAGAAACAGAGTTATAAGAGCTGTCAAAGAGTGCCCCATGAGCTCTGCTTTTCATGGCCTGCCTTCTCACACAGTGCCTCCTGATCTCAGAGGCTTTATTATGATGATGATTCTATTTCTAGTGAGCCCAAAGAGCACGAGGGAGATTATTATAAGAAAGCACTATAGGTATATAGGGCTTATCCCTTGGAGGACCATTTCAAAGGTTTTGAGTTTCAACCATTCTGATGCTTTAAAAATAATCCAAGGATTTAGAAAGTCTGAAAACAGAGTTGTGCTCTAGATAACAGTATGGTACACAAAGTCTTTGATTTATCACAAAAGACAGAAAGAGGTCAGGGCATATTTTCATCCCTGAAGTATAGATTTGGATCTACAAAAGATAGTTTATGGCTGGGGGTTTTGAAGTGTCTGGTGTCACAGAATACTTACAAAAAAAAAATCAAAAGAAAACTTTTAAAAAGGAACTTGATCTTCTACAGGGCAGTGAATGACAGTTTAATATTTTGTGTAAAATAATATGCAATAAAGAAAGTTTACAGTATTTTGCAATAAAATATTTGTGGTAGACAATTTCTCATTTCTTAAATTTTTTTTTTAATTGAGGATAATTGCTTTACAATGTTGTTTTGTTTCCTGCCATACAGCAATGTGAACCAGTCATAACTGTATGCATGTATTCTCTTCATCTTGAGTGTCCCTCAATCCCCACCCATTAGGCTGTCACCGAGTGCCAGGCCAAGTTCTCTGTGACATATAGCAGGTTCCTGCTAGCTGTTTTACACATGGTGGTTTATGTGTCAATGCTATTTTCTCAATTTGTCCTACCATCTCCTTTCCCCAAAGCAGATGTGCAGAGTATGATGGCGGAGATGGCAGAAAGCAAACAGGAATTAAAGAGCCTCTTGATAAAGGTAAAAGAGGAGAGAGAAGAAGCTGGCTTAAAACTCAACATTTAAAAAAATGATGATCATGGCATCCAATGTCATCACTTCATGGCAAATAGATGTGGAAAAAGTGGAAACAGTGACAGACTTTTATTTTCTTGGGCTCCAAAATCACTATGGATTGTCACTGCAGCCACGAAATTAAAAGATGCTTGCTCTTTGGAAGGAAAACCATGACAAACCAAGATAGCATATTAAAAAAACAGAGACATTACTTTGCAAACAAGCCATAGTTTTGGCTGTAGTCATGTATGGATGTGAGAGCTGAACCATAAAGAAAGCTGAGTTCCTAAGAACTGATGCATTTGAAATGTGATGTTGGAGAAGACTCTTGTGTCCCCTGGACTGCAAAAAGACCTAACCAGTCCATTGTAAAGTAAATCAATCCTGAATATTCATTGGAAGGGCTGATGATCAAGTTGAAGCTCCAGTACTTTGACTGCCTGATGTGAAGAGCCAACTCATTGGAAAAGACCCTGATGGTGGGAAAAATTGAAGGAAGGAGGAGAAGTGGATGACAGAAGATGAGTGGTTGGATTGGCATCACCAACTCAATGGACATGTGTCTGAGCGTGTTCTGGGAGATGGTGAAGGACTGGGAAGCCTGGCATGCAGCAGTTGATGGAGTTGCAGAGAGTGGGCGGGACTGAGGGACTAAAAAACCACTTAAAAAGTGTGAGAAATATTCTAATAAGAATCGTAGGCATTTAAAAAACTCATTTTAATTACAATAAATGAACTCTCTTTTCAATAGTAAAATACCACCATGTTTCCAAAACACAATTCTTAAAAAAAAAAAAAAAAAAAAAAAAAAAAAAAAACAGAAAACCGATTAAAAGTGAACACAAAACAGGTAATAAAAATTAGAGAATATATTACATATCAAATGTATTGACATTATATCTATAAAAGGAACCATTCTCTAAGAAGACTTCTGGAAAAATTCACACTTAGGAACATTCATATTGTAGAAGTTACACAAAATTTCTTCAAGAGATCTGGAATCCTTATTAGGAAGTAGAATTTGTTATGTCTAACAGATATGAAGAACCTATGTTTTTTGTGTGTTTTAAAACAATTTTTCAAGTTGGCTATAATTATAGATGCTAAGGTTTTACTTTTTGCAACAAAACAAACATTTCAGAAAAAAAGTGATAAGGGAAAAGAAAATATAATCAAATTAGGTGAAATCTCAATACACAAAGGCTATTATAGTAAGTTAAAAAATCTATATCATCACTTCAGGTATTGTATCCATCATATAGAAACATAGTTTATTCAATGACATTGTTAATATTGAGCCTGAGTTTGCTTGCAACATTTTGTTGCATCAACACTGTAGCAAACATACTTGTATGTATGTAGGCATATTTGAATTTGCACCCATGAATATATTATTTCTCAACTTTATTTTGGAAATATCTTTATTTGAAAGTGTCAAAATTACAATCCATTTAAAAGAATAGTCCTATGAATACTAACATTTTTGTCCTTTCCTTTGGTTCACTAACTCTTTACAAATTATTGTATTTGCTTTCTCTCTGTTAATTATTTTATTACTCTCATTAACGCATATTCATCGGAGAAGGCAATGGCACCCCACTCCAGTACTCTTGCCTGGAAAATCCCATGGATAGAGTAGCCTGGTGGGCTGCAGTCCATGGGGTCGCTAAGAGTCAGACATGACTGAGCAACTTCACTTTCACTTTTCACTTTCATGCATTGGAGAAGGAAACAGCAACCCACTCCAGTATTCTTGCCTGGAGAATCCCAGGGACGGGGGAGCATGGCGGGCTGCTGTCTATAGGGTCGCACAGAGTTGGACACGACGGAAGCGAGTTAGCAGCAGCAGCAGCAGCAACACATATTCATACAATTTTTTCTGAACCACTAAAGAACATCTTGCACACTTCATGACTCCCCATTCCTATTTTAGTGTGTACCTCCAAAAAACTTATGTGATCATGGTACAAATACTATATTCAGAAAACTATTCAAAAATTCAAACCAATTGTACAAATAACTTTCTTAATGGAGTTAAAAAATCCAGATGCAATGGACTTCTCTGATGGGACCATGGATAAGAATCTGCTAGCCAATGCAGGGGATACAGGTTCAATCCCTAGTCTGGGAAGATTTCACATGCCGTGGAATGACCAAAGCCCCTGTACCACAGCTACTGAGCTCTTGCCCTATAGCCCATACCTGCAACTACTGAGCCTACATCCTGCAACTACTGAAGCTCTCACACCTAAAGCCTGTGCTCCACTAGAGAAGCCACTCAGATGAGAAGCCTGTGCACTGCAGTGAAGACTGGCCCCTGCTCACTGCAGCTAGAGAAACTAAGCAAAGACTCAGCACAACCAGAAATAAATACTTTTTAAAAATTCAGATGCAAAACACCCACTAATTTAATTTATCATAATCTGCCTTTAGCAGGAATTTTATATAGATTGATGTTGTGTCCTTGTCAGTGAATCATATCAGAAGACACATGATTTCAGTGTCTCCTATTACTTGCAATACTAATTTAATCACTTAATTAAGGTGGTGTCTGTTTAATATATGTTGCATTTATTAAAACAAATTCAATAAAATTATTATTATTAATATATGCATTAAAATTTTAAATATAACTTTTTCCACTGACAGTTTAAAAAAATGATCTGTGATACTCTGAGTTCTGTGAATATCCTGTTCACCAACAAAACTCCATCCCAGGTAAAAGTGTTTGATTAGTGACAGATAAATATCTATGTATTCTTCATGGATGTTGATGAATCTCATTAATCATAGGTTAATACCATTTTGTACTCCCGGTAACAATCAGGAGCACAGACTCACCAACAGAGATTTTGCATTTCTGTGAATCTGGAGGAAAATTATTTTAGTGTAGTTTGTTTCCAAGTATCAGCTTTATTGCTTGTAAAATTTGATTGAATTACATAACTGGAATCTACAGCTAGTGCTCTGCTAAAGCTGCTATATGGTTTTCAGGAGTCAAGCAAGCATCTCTACTCAGCTTCATATTCAGTGATGTCATTTTGGTAACTTGAAACTGGCCACAGGAAGACTATTTAACCTGGAGAAATCAGAAAATGTCAGAGCTCAGCCAGGGCCTCAAAAATCCAGTGATAAGGCATTTTTTCACTAGTGTTTGTAACCAAAATGGTTTTCTTCACACTCCCTAGCTTCCGACCCAACCTGGAACTTGGGACCTACCTGTGGGATAGGTCAACGGTCAGCTGAGAAGAGGATCATGATTTGAAGCATACCGAGGTGAGAGCAGAGAGCCCCTAGAGGAAGAGGCTCCTTTGCAAATGGCCTTTAGCATATTACCCTCCCTACCACACACAAATATAGATGGCCATCAGCTTCTTGCCATTTTAACAACTTGATAGATTATTCTTAGTGCCTGTGGGTAGAAGCCAGTAAAAAGTGGAGAGAGGGGTAGTTAGTGGTTTCTATTGATTATTTTCAAGAGAATAGAAGTTTCTATTTTACTGTGTAGTAACAGAGGCTTCCCAGGTGGCTCAGTGATAAAGAATCCACCTGCAATGCAGGAGACGATGCAATGTAATGCAGATTCGATCCCTGGGTCAGGGAGATCCCTTAGCAAAGAAAATGGCAACCCACTTCAGTGTTCTTGCCTTGGAAATCTCAGGGACAGGGGAGCTTGGTGGGCTACAGTCTATGGGGTCACAAAGAGTTTGGCTTGACTTAATGACTAAACCACAAAGATCACAGGAAGAAGTAGTATATAGATTTCTTTCTGTTCTGCTTTTTCCAACTTAACAGATGAAGAATTTGAGACTCAGAAGAAAAAGTGATGGTTTTGAAAGCCACACACCAAATTAAGGACCAATCCAGAGCTGGAATCTTGATCTCCCTCTCTAGCATGGCAGAGGAGAAGAGAGAGTACAGCCCATGAGGTCAAACCTCTTACGTAATAAACAGAGCAAGTACACCAGAAGCTGCCATGTTACTTGCCCAAGAAAAGACTGCAAGTAGGTGATAGAGCCAGAATTGCAAATACAGGTCTTCCGACTTGCAGTTCGGTGGTATTTTTAGTACCCCACAGGAATCACCAACCTAAACTTGTGATACATTTGCTCTTTGATTTTTAGAACAGAATTTGAAGATTCCAATCCCTCCATCCATGAAGGAGAATTAAGTGATAACGTCCCCTTGCATTTTGTGCAAACCAAAAGAGATGAAAATTAAACAAACAAAAGCTACTAATGCCCAGAATACACACTAAGGTCAATTAAAATGAAAAGTCTGAGAGATTCCATTGCTGATCTTTTTTATTGTAATATATTTAATCAATTATTTTATTTGAAAATAATAAAATTTGCATTTTCATGTGTGTAGAGTTCTTTGGTTTTGACAGTTTCTTGCAATCATGTGACTATTGCCACAATCACTTGTGTTGTGCCTTTGTGTCAACCCAGTCCCCAAATCACAGATATATTTTCTGTTACTATGTGCATACGTGTATGTTAAGTCACTTCAGTCCTGTTCCACTCTTTGCAACACTATGGACTGTAGCCCACCAGGCTCCTCTGTCTATGGGATTCTTCAGGCAGGAATACTAGCCGGAGTTGCAGTGCCCTCCTCCAGGGGATCTCCCCCACCCAGAGATGGAATCCACCTTTCTTGTCGCCTGCATTCTTTCACTGTTAGCGCCACCTGGGAAGCCCCTCTGTTACTACAGTTTGCCTTTTCCTGAAGTTCTATGAAAGGATTCATTCAGTATCTAATCTTTTGAGTCTGGCTTCCTTTACTTGCAACAATGCATACAGATTTTTGCATGTTTCAGTAAATTCCTTTTTGTTATGGGATATGTATGACTATCACATTTTGTTTATCCATTCATAGTTGAAGGATATTTGGGTTGTTTCCAGTTTGAGGGATTATGAATAAACCCCTGATAAACAATCATGTACAAGCCATTTGTCTTAGGTAAATAAGAAGCGTGGAATTGCTGGATCATATAATAAGCAAAGTTTTAGTATTATCAGAATGCCAAACACTAAATTATGTTCCAATATGTCTGTAACATTTTTTGTTTACACCAATACGATGAGAGATTCTTCTCTAGTATTTGTACTGTCAAGTATTTTATTCTTTAATTTTATCCATTTCAATAAGTTGTAGTAGCATAACTTTATAGATATTATTTGCTTTTCCTTGATTACTAATGATGTTGAACATATTTTCATGTGCTTTTCGGCCATCAGTATATTTTATTTGATGAAGTATTTGTTCAAATCTTTTTCAGTTGTTTTAATTTCTAAAACTATTTTTACTGAATTTTATATATTCTGGGTAGAAGTCCTTTGTCAGATATTTGTTTTGCAAATACTTACTTATATTTTGTAACCTTCCCTTTTCATTCTTGCCATCATGATTTCACAGAGAATTTTTTTATTTTGATGAAGTTCAATTTATACACTTTTTTCCTTTTATAAATTTTACTTTTGGAGGCATATTCAAGAAATAGCTGCCTAATCCAAAGTCTCTCTCTCTCTCTCTCTCTCTCTCTCTCTCTCACACACACACACACACACACACATACATACATCTTACTGGTTCTTTTTTCTGGAGAATCTTCACTAATACAGGAGATTAACATCTTTAAAATATTGTGTCTTCCACACCATGAACACTATCATTCTCTTGATTTACTTAAGCCTTTGAATCATTTTTTGTCTTTGCTTTGTAATTTCTAGCATTCATATCTTATACATAGCTTGTTAGGTTTATATCTAAGTATTTCATAACTTTAATGCTACTTTAAATGATATGATTTCTTTAATTTCAATTTTTAATTATTTTTGCTAGTACATAGGGGAAAAAAAGCACTTAATTTCTATAGACCTTGAAATTTGCAACCTAAATATATTAATCTCATGAGCTTTGTTGTTGTTGTTGTGGGTTCCAAGGGATTTTCTATGTAGCTAAACTAATATATATATACATAAATCATTTCACATGGTAAATTATGTTGACTGATTTTTAAATTTTGAAGCAGTCTTCCTTTCTTAGAAAACTCCCATTCATTCATGACATTTAACTTATATTTCCTGGATTGGTTTGCTAATAATAAATTGAGAAAATTTGCTTCTATATTCATGAGAAAATTAAGTCTGTACTTAATATCCTTATCTTGTAATGTCATTGTCTGATTTTGGTATCAGGAAAAATCTTGCCTCATAAAAATAGATTAGGGAATACTTGATTCTTTTTTATTTTCTGGAAGAGTTTTGACATAATTGGTATTCTTTCACCCTTAAATATTTGATAGAATTTATGGATAAAATCATCTGTACCTGAAGATTCCTTATTGAAATATTTATAAGTATGAATTCAATTTATTTAGTGAATATGGTATTATCTAAATTATTGACCTTTCCAAGTTTTTATAGCTTGTATTATTCAAGAAATTAGCTAAGTTTATTTACATGAATTTGTGGTCATAGAATTGTCCTTAGTAACCCCTTATTACCTTTGTAATGTCTTTAGGATCTGTATTGACATTGCCTCTTTCATTGCTTAAATTTAAGATTTGTGTCACTTTTCTTTTTTATTCCTTTATCAGTCTGGCTAGAGGTTTATCAATTTTATCATACTTTTCAAAAGCTGCTTGGTTTCTTTGGCTTTTTATGGTTTTTCAGTTTTTAATTATATTACTTTTATTACTTTCTGTTCTTTATTTCCTTCCTTCTGTTTGCTTTGCATTTAATTTACCCTCTGTTGACTTCTTTTTTTAATTGATGTATAATTCATTTAAAATATTATATTAGTTTCAGATGTATACTGTAGTGAGTTAGTTTATATAGATTAAACTCCATTTTAAAATATTTCGAAAAAGGACATGTTTTCCTGTGTTGTACAACATATCTTCATTGCTTGTTTATCTTATGCATAGCAATTTGTATTTATCTTATGCATAATAATTAGTAATTTGCATTTATCTCCTACCCTATTTTGTCCAGCCCATTTTCTCTCATTCATTATTTTATTTCTTATATTCCACATATGTCATAACATAGATTATTTATTTCTCTCTGTCTAACTTATTTCACTAGGCACAATGTACTCTACATCTTATCAGGTTACTGCAAATGGCAAAATTTTATTCTTTTCCTGACTGAGTAATACTACATTGTATTATACACACACACATATACACACACACACATATATATGTAATATATACACACATATATATTAATTCATTACTTATCAATGATACATTAGTAATTAGCAACCATAATTCATTGATGTTATTAAAATATATTAATCATGTAATATATTAATATTATAGTAGTGATTATTATTAATTTATTAATAATATTATTAATAAAGTATGTTTCATCATTAAATAAGAATTTCAATTTTGAATGTACATAGGTTTGGTAATTATGTTGGAACAGCTAAGGGACAGCTAAGGAAATTGTCTTTATATTAAATTCACCTAATAGCAACATTCAGAAAACGAAGATCATGGCATCCGGTCCCATCACTTCATGGGAAATAGATGGGGAAACAGTGGAAACATTGTCAGACTTTATTTTTTTGGGCTCCAAAATCACTGCAGATGGTGACTGCAGCTATGAAATTAAAAGACGCTTACTCCTCGTAAGGAAAGTTATGACCAACCTAGATAGCATATTCAAAAGCAGAGATATTACCTGGCTGACTAAGGTCCATCTAGTCAAGGCTATGGTTTTTCCAGTGGTCATGTATGGATGTGAAATTTGAACTGTGAAGAAGGCTGAGCACCAAAGAATTGATGCTTTTGAACTGTGGTGTTGGAGAAGACTCTTGAGCATCCCTTGGACTGCAAAGAGATCCAACCTGTCCATTGTGAAGGAGATCAGCCCTGGGATTTCTTTGGAAGGAATGATGCTAAAGCTGAAACTCCAGTACTTTGGCCACCTCATGCAAAGAGTTGACTCATTGGAAAAGACTCTGATGCTGGGAGGGATTGGGGGCAGGAGGAGAAGGGGATGACAGAGGATGAAATGGCTGGATGGCATCACTGACTTGATGGATGTGAGTCTGAGTGAACTCCGGGAGTTGGTGATGGACAGGGAGGCCTGGAGTGCTGTGATTCATGGGGTTGCAAGGAGTCGAACACTACTGAGCGACTGAACTGAACGGAACTGAATAGGAACAATACTTTGGCTTATATTGTATAAATTTAATTAACATGGTTTAGTGGACTTGGATATTTAACAAAACAAAAACTCTTCTTGTATTCAATTCTACTCTTGCTTCCATTACTGATTTCTGGTAGATTGAGACCAAAGGAGGTTTTTGTGATTTGAGATATAACCACTCCACAATGACTGAAATATCAGCTGTTGTGATGAATTGTTTAGCATTCTTTATACACATTTAGGCATTAGTTGAATCTATATTTATATGTAGTTTAGCAGTTAACCTCTTTTTTTTTGGTTAAATAACACAACTTTGCTTCTAAAATATGTTTTATTCTTTCATTTGTAGCAGCACAATGTTTCTGATATGTAACATGATACTATTTGATACATAATGGAAAATATTTTAAAATTCTATCGACTGTGAAAAGTCATTTCTGCTATCAGCAGAGCTGGTAAGTAACATATTTGAAAACTGATAGTTATTTTATATGCTGTTAAAGTATGTAGAAAATCAGTTCATTTATGTTAATAGAGTAAGCTTTTGGTCATTGCAAATAAAAACACTGGCATTATCATAATTTTCTGTGAATCTAAATTTTTCTGCTATGAATGAAAAATTTAGCTCTCTATGTAGTATCTGTCACTTAATATGTACATATCAAAATCTCAGTGTTAGCCACAGTTATGAGAAAAAAATCCAGTAAGCTGTAAAAAATTCCTTTGCTTGTAGCTAATATAAATTAATAATGAATATGACAAGAACAAGTATTTTAACAGTTATCCAAATTCTCCATCATGCCAAATTACACTGCATTAACAAAACATCAAATTGCAAATGTCAATTTAAAGTGGCTTAAAGGCCACATTTTCTATAGTCCTCAGAACTTGTGATACTGAAGACCAAGCAGAGGATAATATATATGTACATTTAACAGAGTGGCCTGGGAATGACTGGTGGTGGTGGTATGTGTGTGTGTATGTGTGTGTCTGTGTAGAGCAAATAGGCAATCTAATTCCATAGAAGTCAATGAGCCTTTGGAATGCAAATTTCAACTGTCATATCTTAATTAAAAAGTACCAGTCAGCATTATTTAAAAATTGGAAGAGAACTAAGTGGTGGGTTGTTAGAAAATGTGCAGCTTGCCTTCTAAATAGAGTAGGTAGGCTGACAGGAGTATAATTAGCGTCACATCAGGTGAGGGACAGGGAGCTGACTGTAGCTCCTTGAAGGGAGGGACTTCAGTGATTTCCAAGGAAGGGAAGAGGTTCTTCAGAGTTAATTTATAATTCCTTTTATTTCTAAAGAGAATCTACTTTTTTTGTATTGAACTTCCCTGAACCTTAGAAAGCAGTGACATTTGCAGAGTTGAGGTTTTATCTTAAGAGGTTAATATAAACATAAATGTTTAGGCTCCTCATGTCAGTTAGAACAATTTTCTAGTCTTATTGGACTTCTGGTATCTTTGGGTCACTGTGGTATTCAGTTCAACTTTTTTTTTTTTTTTTGCTATGCTGTTTCCCTCTTGTATAAGAAGGTGAATTAGGCAATTATCATTTGGAAGAGAGATTTCAGACCTTAGTGTTCTTTCCTATAGAAACAAGTTTGAGTACTGAAAATTTACAAAAGCCAGGATGCATTTTGGAGAAGGCAATGTCAACCCACTCTAGTACTCTTGGCTAGAAAATACCATGGATGGAGGAGCCTGGTAGGCTGCAGTCCATGGGGTCGCTGAGGGTTGGGCATGACTGAGAGACTTCACTTTCACTTTCATGCATTGGAGAATGAAATGGCAACCCACTCCAGTGTTTTTGCCTGGGGAATACCAGGGATGGGGGACCCTGGTGGGCTGCCGTCTACGGGGTCACACAGAGTTAGACACGACTGAAGTGACTTAGCAGTAGCAGGATACATTTTGAACAATAATATAATTAAGAGGTTAGTGTGGTCCTCTTAAGAGGATCCTCAACTCACATGGGCTTGCAGAGGACAGTAGAATATTGCCTAGTTCATGGTTACCCTTAAAATTGTGCACTAGTGTGAAAGTTTCTGAAGAGAATATTCATGAAAAACGTCTCTTTGGATAGTGATCAACAGTTAATCCATCACAAGAGAAGACATTTAAAATTACTTTCAAAAGAAGTCTTGTAACAGTTATGGTTAGAGACACTTTGGCAAAGGGCTGGGAGAACTGGATCACTTAAGAGAGTGAGTGGTTATTAAGCTTCTAGGTATGGGATCTTGGTGAGAAGTGAGACTTGCAATGAGTAGAAATTGCAGAGCCACAGAGGAAGGAGATAAGCATATACTCTGATAACATCCATTACTCTGGACACTGGAATTTCAGGCATTCTGCAGGGTTAAAAAGAAAAAATATAATTCATAAACATCTGGTTTAGGAGAGTGCTTTTGCTTTCTGACTGATTTTGCCTGTATTTCTAGCATTTATAGAGAATTTTGACAATTGATAACTTTGATACACAAAGTTTAAGTTTCTGACTGCAAATTCATGACAAAAGATGGCATGCCTCAGTTTACTATGGCACACAGTCTGTTAATATAGCACAGTCTGGTGCTGGCACCTGTTATCTGCCAAGGTAGAACTCCTCACTTGTAAGAACATATCGTTAGTGAACTAGAGGTTTGAAAAAAAAAATAAAGCATAAGCAAGAAACTCACCACAAAACCACCATATTTTCCTATTTCTCTTACATTTTTAAACTAATGTTGATAAGTAGAGCAAGCAATGAATGATTTTCTTATTTTAAACACTTCCTGTGGACAATGATCAAGGAAAATATCAGTGTGTTACCTCCAGCTGCTAATTCCTACACACTTCATTAATTACTCAGAATTCAGAGAAATGAGGTATTTAACTATCTCAAAATTATCTCGAATTTCTCAAGTGAAAAAAGATAACAGTCAGGCACCATGTGAATCCACATTAGAGTTGTAGCATGAGCATTTTTGATAGAAATCCTGAAGGCAGTAAAATGTCAAAACAAAACCTTTCCAAACACAACCATTGTGTGTAACGGCCCACCATAACCTAAAATTTTAAAATTCATCTACCACAGAGATCTTTAAAAAGGAAATGGCAACCCACTCCAGGATTCTTGCCTGGAAAATCCCATGGACAGAGGAGTCTGGTGGGCTACAGTCCATGGGGTCACAGAGAGTCGGACCTGACTGAGCACACACGCTACCGCAAAGAGCTGTATCTAGTGAATTCTGATCTGATTTGAGAGATCCATTTGGATTTGCTCATGCCAAGACTCAGAGAGTAGCTACCTGGCTCATTTCTACCTGGATGTCCATCAGTGCTATCTTGCAATCACTATACATCGCTTATTTTCCTTCTACAGCACAGAAGCTCAGTGGAAGGTGGATTAGATTGCTTTTTGTGCAGCCTTTTTGAAACTGTCATGCCTTCTAATGTGTTAACGTGCATGCTCAGTCATATCTGACTCTTTGCAACCCTTTAGGCTGTAGCCCACCAGGCTCCTCTGTTCATGGGATTTTTCAGGCAAGAATATTGGAGTGGATTGCCATTTCCTCCTCCAGGGGATCTTCCCAACTCAGGGGTCAATCCTGCAGGCGTCTACTGCATTGCAGGTAGGTTCTCTAGTCACTGAGCTATCAGGGGAAACTCCCAGAAAATTAATTATACTCTAGAGGGCAGAGACTGTGGTGGAGAAGGAGTGTACTCAAGCTTTTGCACTGAGAATATGTTCTTGGGAAAACTTCACACATGTCACCCTGCCAATTGTGAACAGTTTTCTCTGGAGCATCTTGGGGCGGGTGTTGAAATGCAGTGTAGTCCATTCGATCATTCATTCATTAAGTTAATTACTAATTGATTCATTCAGCCAATATTTACTAAATGCTTATATTCGTTTGTGCTATGTTCTGATGAAAATAATGAAATAGGAAAGATGATCTTTGTCCTTGGAGATCTTAAAATTCTTGAAAAGAGGGAGAAATTGAGGTTGGAAAGATTTCCAGGCAATTACAATGTAGTGTGATAAATGCTGTTATGTGAGGAGACAGTGAGTATAGAGTATTCAGAATACAAGGGGAGATACCTAACTTAAATTAGGGTTGTGTATTATGAGGGCAGCTAGTGTTAGGGAGGATTTTCAAAGGTTAAGGCCTGAGGAAAAAGTGAGATATAGTCATTTTGATGGAAGAGGGAAGAAAGTGATTAGGCAGTGCAAACCGCATTTTTAATGGCTTGAATGTGAAAGAAAAGACAGGTTTTGCACCAGTTTACAGTCAGTATACTTAAATTTGCCCAATGATTAGATACATTCTGAATGAAAGTGAGACAACTTTACATGTAAAATGATAACAAAAGTAGCCCCATATTATTCTAAAACATCTTGAAAATGTTGACATCATTAAATATCCTATGGTGACTGAGTTGGGCATGTATAAACTAATGTTACGCATCTAAACTTCCTAAAAGTCCTCTTGATCTGTTTCTTTGGCCTTATCTATATTTCCTTTATTACTCTAAAAATGTTCACCTGCTTCTCTTGTCCACACATATAAATAACTTTAGTTTATTTGAACTTTTGTGAATTTCTCATATCTAGTTCAGTAAGCCAGTAGCCGAAGTATGAACTGCTGGAAAATCGTGAAAGAAAAATAGAAGTACTTACAAATAAAATACTCTGAACTGACATGTTCTGTTATCAAAATTTGACCATCTAGGGAATACGGTAATTTTGGCTGTGGCATATTGAATCTTGATCTATAGGCCTACCAAGAATTGATTGTACTTATTCCCTAAGCTGTTTATGTTAATTGCATTGTAATTGCATGATTTGATTGATAGTAACTTTGTCCCTGGCATATAAATAAGGACTGACAAGTGATCATTGAACCTACTAATAAAATGTTTCATTTGAGTGAGGGAAGTAAAAACCAGGCTGTAATAAGTTTCATGAATAAATGTTAGACCAGGAAGTAGTGACTGTGAGAATAAACAACTCTTTCAACAAACCAGATTGTGAAGAGAGAGAAGTGGAATAGTGGGTAGAGGTCACATGGGGTCAAGGGAGCTTTTTGTCATTAAATGAGGGATTTAAGTAAGCAAGTTGAATACAGATGAACAGAGCCTCAGGAGACATGCTGAAAACATGGGAAGGAAGTGGTAGTCATGAATATCCACATGAAAAGGTTTGGCTGAAAATCATGGTCTTGGTGATGATATACATGTAAGTTGACTTTAAAGCTCTGTAACCCATACTCATCATTAAATTTCTTAGTCTTCAGTGTCTCAGTTTCTCATTTGACAGTGGGGACAAATAGTGACTTTTAGTGAGTATTATTAAACTTAAATGAAATGTGTAATTATTTGTGTATGTTTATTCTTTGTTAATAATTTAACTCCAAGAAGGATGAAAAATTTTTGGTAACTCTTATATCCCTAAAGGCAAGAGCAGGAGCAGTAGCTTGTGTTAATAAATACTTGTTAAGCAAATACTGAACAAACAAATTAATGAATATATACTAGTCTATTAACTGCTTATCACAGATTAAGCAAATATATTGAAAAATAAACATTAGACAACTTTATCACTCTGTCACAAAAAAGGGGAAAGAATCTGCTTGTGGGTTGCTTTCCAAAGTGCTATATCTTTGAAATCCAATGTTCTGAGTTTTATTATTTAACTTACAAGTTGGTAACCTGTTAAGAGATAGAACTTGAAGGTATGGGTCTTTACACTTTAGTTTAATAATTAGATCAAGTTTTTGATCAAAGTTAAATCGAGATGATTATTGCTTAATGATGAAAGTAGAACCTCTGAGTGGAGAGAAAATGGCACAAATACAAAAACTAGATGTTCAAGAAAATTTTTTCATATAGATCATACAGTAAACATATGTATATCTTTATCCTAAATCCTGAAGACACTAAAATAGCAAGTCAAGCCCAGAAGCAAAAACTTTAAGGAAAATTACAAAATAGCTTATATTTCTTTGTATAAAAATTTAAAAATAAATTCTAATTTCTCTCAGTATTTAATTCCTACTGGTTACAAAAACAAATGCTAACGAATCTGCTTATACATCAATGTTAGGCATGTATGAACTCAAATCCCTTCAAAGTAAGAATGCTTATTCTTATTTTAAATAGAAATAGGATTATGAAAGATAGGATGCCATGCCTGAAGTCACCCAGGGAGGTAGTAAAGGTTCTGTATTCAAACTCAGGCATCCCAATGGCACCGTCTTCTTTCTGTCTTCTCTCACAAGTTTGTTTTATGTATCTAAGTGTCACTCCAGTGTTCATAGCAGCATTATTTATAATAGCCAAAACATGGAAGCAACCTAAACATCCATCAACAAGTGAAAGGATAAAAAGATGTAATATACAAATATATATAATAAAATATTACTCAGCCATAACGAAGAATGAAATAATGCCATTTGCAGCACCATCAATGAAACTAGAGATTGCCATATTAAGTAAAGTCAGTCAGAAAGAGAAAGATACATGGTACCACTTATATATGGAATCTAAAGTATGATAAAAATGAACTTATTTACAGAGAAGGGATGGACTCACAGATGTAGAAAACAAATTTGTGGTTACCAAAGGGGAGAGTGGATGAAGAGGAATCAATTAGGAGTTTGGGATTAGCATGTACCAACTACTATGAATAAGATAGATAAACAGGGACTTCCATGGCAGTCCAAGGGTTAAGACTCTGAACTTCTGCTACAGTGGGGCACAGGTTTGATCCCTGCTCTGGGAACTAAGACACCGAATGCCACTTGCTGAGGCCAAAAAAAAAAAAAAAAAAAAAACAACAAAGTATAAAACAAAGTTCTACCAATTGGCATTAGGAACTATATTTAATAGCCTATAATAAACCATAACAGAAAATAGTATGAAAAACAATTATATATATATGAATCACTTTGCTATACCCCAGAAACTAGTCCAAGATTGTAAATCAACTATACTCCATTACAAAATCTTTTAATTAATAGAAAATAGAATTTTTTGAGAGAAAACAAAAACATGATCTGACATTATTCCTAGCTTCAGGAAACTGAAGGTGCATTGTTTCTCAAAATACTATTTGCAAGAAGAATCTTTGTAAACTTTGACAATAATTATGTAAGAGTAACTGGTTGATTTATTTCATAATTTGGGGATTACGGTTGAAAATAGAGAAGACAAGGTTACTAAAAATTAGTTTTCTTATTTAGTATGTTTTGGCTCTTTTTTCTTTTCCCTAGGGAAAGAAGTTCAGGTAAGAAAACCATAATTCTCATGGATTTAGAGTGTGTATGTGTGTGCACGTGCTTGTGTGTGTGAGAAAAAAAATTTAAATCCATATTATATCTAGAAGAAAACCAACTTTGTGTTTATTTTTTATTATTCAGTTATATTTTGATTAATTCATTAATGGAAAAATACTTATTAAATTTCCCTACCTTGCACAAAACAGACAAAAGTGAGAATAAAGTTATCAAATCACTAAAATATAAGGAAAGCAATGAAATTAAAACAGTATAATTTTAGCATACTTGACTTTTGCTACACCAAACAATTTAGAAAGTTAGAGGGTTTTGAAAATTATTAAACTTACTTTCAGTGAAATGTGTGTAATTGTGTAAATAAGAAAAAAAAATGAGTATTTTTTAACAACTCTCTTGAGGTCTCAGTTCAGTTCAGTCACTCAGTTGTGTCTGACTCTTTGTGCCCCCATGAACTGCAGCACACCAGGCCTCCCTGTCCATCACCAACTCCCGGAGTTCACCCAAACCCATGCCCATCAAGTGGTGATGCCATCCAACCATCTCATCCTCTGTTGTCCCCTTCTCCTCCTGCCCTCAATCTTTCCCAGCATCAGGGTCTTTTCAAATGAGTCAGCTCTTCGTATCAGGTGGCCAAAGTATTGGAATTTCAGCTTCAGCATCAGTCTTTCCAATGAATATTCAGGACTGATTTCCTTTAGGATGGACTGGTTGGATCTCCTTGCAGTCCAAGGGACTCTCAAGAATCTTCTCCAACACCACAGTTCAAAAGCATCAATTCTTCAGCGCTCAGCTTTCATTATAGAAAGAAATATATATGAGACCTCCTTGACGTCTCAGGGAACAGAAAACCTGCTGGTCTGGAAAAAAAAAAAAAAAAAGAGGCCAACTCTATAAGTAAATTCAAATGAATTATTCAAAGACGCATAAGATCAGTTAAGTAGAAAAGTCTCTGAGGGAATTACAGTCCTTGGTCTCAGATACACTAAGTCACCTCTCACGGGTAAGAAATTTAATGTGTTTTCAGAGTCAGTACATTTTCATACTCAGCCATCAAAGCAGTGATTTGCTTATAATAAGCCTATACTTATGAGATGTAAGAAAATCAGGTAATCATGTGGATATGTTTCTTAGATGAGTACTCTCTTTATTTTTGCCTTCTGGATCATTTGTGAGCCTTTGTAGTCTGACTTTCACCAATCTCTTGAAACAGACCCTAATCATTATATCCCATGGTGACAGGATGCCAACATCTAGCATGATGTTTGTCAAATAGACAATTATAGATATTTGATCATTCCAGGCAACTTTTTACTTCCTGAAATCAAATCTTGGCCTCTAGTGATGGTGCTTTATCTTGGTTCTTCTTCCACCTTCTCCTCTTTTTAAGAGTGTGTGAATGATTTTTTTTTTTAATTGCCAAAAGTGACAGCCAAATCTAGTGCACTCCTTTGGAGATTTTAGTCATTCCATGGTATCACAAGAAATGGATTCATAGTGATATTTAAACTCGTATGCCTCTCACTTGCATGAGTCAAGTTCAAAATTCCAAACAGAATTTTGTATTTATAATATTACTTTAGTTTTCTTTAAGATGCCCTCCCCATAAATTGATAAATTTCTGGCCACAACACCTGTGTCTGTCCATACATTTTTATGTATGTGTAGTTTTTTGTACCAATATCTTCTCTGAGTTCTATGCCTTGCTAGAGTTCACTAGCTTCTCCCATTTAGTATGATTAAAACCAGCTGTTCTTCCTTCACATTAGCCCCTGCTTCTGACTTACATGTTTCTATTAAGGTCAATGCAGCGCTCTCAGTCATCCTAAGTAGAAAACTGAGAGCGGTGATTAAACATTCCTTCATCCATATCCCATATTTACAGTTAATAAGCCCTATCCATCTTCATTTAGTTCAAACCCTTTCCTTTCTATTAAAGCCAAACCAACCCAGGTCCTTGTCTCACCTCATCCACCGCTAAGACTCTCATTCAAATCACTTCTGTATTTTAACCTTTTATTATTTCAGTGGGTCTCTTGTCTTCTATTTGTGCCCCACTCCTGTCTGACAGTCTATTTTCAACATATGAGTCATAGTTACTTCTTTTTTTCTGTCTTATACTTTTATTGTTTTTTCAGTTTAATTGCAGTGTAGTTGCTTTACAATATAGCAAAGTGATTCAACCAGACATACATATATATACCCTTCTTTTTGGATTTCCTTCCCATTTAGGACAACGCAGAGTATTGAATAGAATTTTCTGTGCTATATAGTAGGTTCTTATTAGTTATTTATTTTATCAGTCATTTAGTCATTTCAGTCACTTGGTCGTATATGACTCTTTGTGACCCCATGGACCACAGCACACCAGGCTTCCCTGTCCATCACCAAATCCCAGAGCTTATTCAAACTCATGAGCATTGAGTCGTGGATGCCATCCAACCACTCTTTCTCTATCATCACCTTCTCCTCCTCCCTTCAATCTTTCCCAGCATCAAGGTCTTTTCCAATGAGTCAGGTTTTTGCATCAGGTAGCCAAAGTATTGGAGCTTCAGCTTAAGCATCAGACCTTCCAATGAACATTTAGGACTGATTTGCTTCAGGATGGACTGGTTTGATCTCCTTGCAGTCCAAGGGACTCTCAAGAGTCTTCTCCAACACCACAGTTCAAAAGCATCAGTTCTTTAATGCTCAGCTTTCTTTATGGTCCAACTCTCACATTCATACACGACTACTGGAAAAACCATAGTTTTGACTAGACAGACCTTTGTCAGCAAAGTAATGTCTCTGCTTTTTAATATGCTGTTTAGCTGCAGTCAAGGTCCGCAGTGATTTTGGAGCCCAAGAAAATAAAGTCTGTCACTGTTTCCTTTGTTTCCCTATGTATTTACCATGAAATGACGGGACTGGATGCCATGATTTTAGTTTTTTGAATGTTGAGTTTTGAGCAGTATTTTTACTCTCCTCTTTCACCTTAATTAAGAAGCTCTTTAGTTCATCTTTGCTTTCTTCCATGGAGTGGTGCTATCTGCATATCTGAGGTAATTGATATTTCTCATAGCAAACTTGATTCCAGCTTGTGCTTCATCCAGTCCAACATATCTCATGATGTACTCTGCATAGAAGTTAAACAAGCAGGGTGACAATATACAGCCTTAACTTGACCTATTCCTTTCCCAATCTGGATCCAGTTGTTTGTTCCATGTCTGAGTTGAACTGTTGCTTCTTGACCTGCATACAGACTTCTCAGGAGGCAGGTAAGGTGGTCTGGTATTCCCATCTCTTAAAGAATTTTCCACAGGTTTCTGTGATCCACACAGTCAAAGACTTTAGCATAGTCAATGAAGCAGAAGTAGATGTTTTTCTAGAATTCTCTTGCTTTTTCTATGATCCAATAGATGTTGGAAATTTGATCTCTTGTACCTCTGCCTTTTATAAATTCAGTTTGGACATCTGGAAGTTCTCAGTTCACATACTATAAAGCCTAGATTGGAGAATTTTCAGTATTACTTTGCTAGTGTGTGATATGAGTTCAATTGTGAAGTAGTTTGAACATTCTCTGGCAGTGCCTTTCTTTGGGGTTGGAATGAAAACTGACCTTTTCCAGTCTTGTGGCTACTGATGAGTTTTCCAATTTGCTGAAATATTGAGTGCAGCACTTTAACAGCATCATCTTATAGGAGTTGAAATAACTTAACTGGAATTCCTTCACTTCCACTAGCTTTGTTCATAGTGATGCTTCTAAGGCCCACTGACTTCACACTCTAGGATGTCTTGCTGTAGGTGAGTGACACCATCAAGGTTATCTGGGTAGTCAAGATCTTTTTTGTATAGTTCTCTGCATTCTTGCTGTCTCCTCTTAATATCTTCTGCTTCTGTTAGGTCATCTCAAACCCAATCTCTCAGTTCATCCCACTATCCCCCGCTCTTCTCCTTTAATATCCATATGTTTACTCTCTACCTCTGTGTCTCTATTTCTATTTTGTAAATAAGATCACCTAAACCAATTTTTTTGAGCTTCCCAGGTAACTAAATGGTAAATAATCTCTCTGTCAATGCCAGAGCTGCAGGATACTTGGGTTCAATCCCTTGATTGGGAAGATACCCTGGAAGAGGGACTGGTAACCCATCTAGTATTCTTGCTGCTATAATCCCATGGACAGAGTTCTTTTAGGCTACAGTCCATGAAGTTGCAAATAGTCAGACTTGACTGAGCCTGCACACATAGCAATATATTTAGATTTCACATAGATGTGTTGGGCTTCCCTGGTAGCTCAGCTGGTAAAGAATTTGCCTGCAATGTAGTAGACCCCAGTTTGATTCCTGGGTTGGGATGATCTCCTACAGAAGGGATAGGCTACCTACGCCAGTACTGTTGAGCTTTCCTGATGGCTCAGATGGTAAGTAATCCACCTGCAATGTGGGAGGCTTGGGTTTGATACCTGGATTGGAAAGATCCGCTGGAGGAGTGGCAACCCACTCCAGTTTTCTCACCTGGAGAATCCCCATGGACAGAGGAGCCTGGCAGGCTATAGTCCATAGAATCACAAAGGGTCAGACAAGAGGGAGTAACTTTCCTTTTGCATCCGACCTCCATTCTGTGGCAGATTAATTGTTCCATAGCCCAACTTTATTTGTATAATTTTGCTTAAATCTTTTAATAGCTTCAAATTTCCTATCACAAGAAAGTCACTTCTTGACATGCTACTCAACACCCTTCACAGTCTGTCTGCAAGCTTTCTTTCCAGTCTCAGTCATGGTGATTCATCTACAATAACCTCTGCCTGACCCCTCATCTCTAAATATTTCTATTTCCTGGCATTTTGCTTTGGATTTTCATTCCTCATTGCAGGTCTTTAACCTAAAACTGGTCATGGAACTGTTGCATATACTTTGATGAGACCTAACAAAGATATCATTGTCTAAAAAACAAACAAAAAAATTTCAACTCAATTATCAGTGTTCTTTTAAGTATGAAAGTGTATAAATTGGAAGCAAATTTTATAAGGCTTCTCAGGTGGCGCAGTGGTAAAGAATCCTCTTGCCAATGTAGGAGATGCAGGGGACGCAGGTTCTACCCCTGGGTTGGGAAGATCCCCTGGAGAAGGAAATAGCAAACCACTCCAGGGTTCTTACCTGGAGAATCCCATGGACAGAGGCTGCATCCACAGGGTTGCAAAAAGCTGGACATGATTGAGCAGCTGAGCACACATGCACATGCCCACACATATACAATTGTATAAGTGATCAATTATTTAGTAAATTTTTTCACATCATGAGAGCTTTTGTTTGTAATTTTGTAGCTCTTGGGAAATGAATAGTGAAAATCAGATAAATACTTCTATTTCCAGCAACTAGTAGTTCAGTCTATGATAAAATTAAAGTGGAAATATTAAAACACATATACAAAATAAGTTAATGAATATTTCATCTACTAGTCTATAAACTATAATGTTATTTCTTCAAAATATCTCAAGGATCTAGAGAAACCAGTTACATCAAAAAAGCTGTGGCTGTTCAGTATATATACATTAATAGTGTAATAAGATGTTCTCTAGTGCTACTGGGAAATATAAAGTATTCACTCTGATATTCTTTGATTTAATTAAAAGTTCACATTTCACCTTCAGACATGATGGAATGTTCAATTTCTTTCTGTCTTTATCAAGATTATTAAATATATGTTAACAAAATGTGCAAGCTAAGTTGCTTCAGTAGTGCTTCAGTCATGCCTGACTCTCTGTGACCCCATGGACTGTAGCCCTCCAGGCTCCTCTGTCCATGGGATTCTCCAGGCAAGAACACTGGAGTGGGTTGCCATGCTCTCTTTCAGGGCATCTTCCCGACTCACAGATCAAAGCCACATTTCTTTACATCTCCTGTATTGGCAGGTGGAATCTTTACCACTGGGAAGCACCACCTGAGAAGCCCTATGTTAACAATCAGATTTTGTAAGAGATATTTACTAGTTATATGCTTTCCTTAAAGCAGACATTTTGGAGAGTTTTACAAAATAATTCTGAATGAATTTTTATTTTAATAGTAAAAAAGGGAATTGGAGGAATTTGTTTTAGTGTTTACATAAAAGTAATAAAGTTTTCAAATATTTTAAAGACTAGTTTGAGTCTCAGACCGATTTTTTCCAAACATATGGAATTGTGAAATTTTATTCCTATGTTGAAATAAGCAAAACAAGAAAGGAAAACTAAGCCAAAAATAAAAACCCCGGCTACTGAAATTAAAGTGCATTTTATGGTAAACTGCTTTTTTTAATCAGGTTTGCAAGGTAATAGTTCAAATTGACTTTTATGTAAAAAGAATACAGGCTATATTATGTAAAAAAGAAAAAAAAAACAACGAATTTAAGTAAAGGCTATTCTAACATTTTAGTCTTAATGGCCAAATCACACTAATTTCATAACTGATTCTATTAAGAATTCTATGCAAGAATTGTTCAACAAAAGATATTAATTGGGGGATGAAGTTGAGGAAAGAAAACAATCAAAAACTAGTCTATCTCATGGCTACATTTGAACTCAAATAATATTAATATCTGAATTGTCTAGCTCACAATCACTTAGGAGTAGGTAAAGTGGGTTGACATTTGTTAAACTACTTAGGAAAGTATTTGAAACATCATTAAAGTCTGGAATAAATGCCAAGCAATTGAGGAAAAACAGACAGTACAAAACTTCAAACAGAAGACAGTAATCAGTGTGATATGATATGTGTAATGTCAGTACTTGTTTTTTTAATTTAAGTCCAGATATTGAAAAGGAATCTATAAACACCCCCAGAACAAATAGACTAAGTAATATGGCCATACGGACTTGTAAAAAAAAAATAATTATGCCAAATTTGGGGTCTGCTTGTGGAAGGACAAAGTTAGTAGCACTGTGAAATGCGATCCATGTTTTATTGGGGAAACAGTGGAAGCATTTAATGGGGTGTCCCAGAAAAGCTAGTATTCCTGCCTGTTAGAGGTTGGCTTGGATATGAGCACGGTCACATCATTCGCCGTGCTGGCTGAGCCAGTGCAAAGGGAGGTGGTGATGAATGGGAGTGTGTCCAGTTGCGAGGAAGCGGCTAGTAGGGGGGCTGCAGGGGCTTTGGCATGAGGTCAGGTTTTACTTCCCATCTTTATTAATCATCTCCAGGGGGGAATAAATTGCCTGTTAATGAAATTTGCAGATAGCACTAAATTTTGAGGTGTTGCCAACATGGTTAACAAAGGAGAAATAAATATAAATGGACTTAAGCATGCTATTTATCATTTATTTGGATTTAATCAAAATTGCTCCCAGGATACATTTATAAGCAATTCCCACAAATTAAATTTTAGAGGGGGAAATCTCCATCACATCCCAAGACAAATGGGCTGATGGTAGAGTCATCCTCTGCATTCTGCTTGGTTAGAAGAAAAAGGATATTCCATAAAATAATGCACTGGATAGAATGTCTTCTTTCCATGTCTGTTGATTTCCAATTTGGAAAATAGGCAGATTTCCAAGATTTGAAAATCTGTTTTAAGAATTCAGCCAAAACACAGTGATGAAGAATAGCCTTGGTCTTCCTTTTGACTTCTTATCCTAACTTGGCCATCCCCACAAAACATTGTTTTCTCTGGAATTCTCTTAAGGGAGAGATGTTATTTTCTTTTTCTTTTTTTTTTCTTTCTCCTTATGTCCTATTCAGTATAGGACCTGGAGGTAAGGTGGAAATTCACATTGTCCATGCTGATTCAAATGACCTTCTCTAGACTGAACTGAACTGAACTGATAAAAACAAATAAATAGAGATACATAAATTCTTGTTTATCCACACATATGCATAAAATACTAGCTCATTTGAAGTTTGTTCTATCAGATAGTTTAGTTACCTACGATTCTCATAATTACTCCCTCATTCAGGAAAATTTCAATATTTTACTTGATGCCTTACCTTTATCACTATGCTCATTGTGGTATCGATATCCATTAATCCAACAGTTTGACTTCTCAGCTTCTAGATCCTCAGTTTCTGATCTCTTTGCTCATTCTATGTAGCCATCTACTCCCTGTTTCTTATTAAGGGTAGCTGTACCATTATCCCTAAATCTTGATAGTCTTCTTTCCCACTATCTGATCTCCTCTTATTCTTACAGTTTTCCAGTTTTAATAATTATTTAACTCACAACTTGAACACCAATAAATTTGTCCCTTTCAGGTTTTCACTCTATTTTCTCATGTTCTCTTTCTCATTTTGCGTTGCTTAAACTCCATTTTTTTGTAACTATATGAACTCCCTGGTATAATCATCAATGTCACTTCTCTCCTTTTTTGGCTCTTACTTTGTAAAATGCCGACTTGGTTCAATCCAACTGTGTTCCGCATCAGTACAGTGAGGCTGGATATGAATGTGTATCAGGCTCCTCCATCCATGGGATTTTCCAGGCAAGAGTGCTAGAGTGGATTGCCATTTTCTTCTCCAGGGGATCTTCTCAACCCAGGAATCGAACCCAGGTCTCCTGCATTACAGGCAGATGGTTTACCGTCTGAGCCACCAGATATTACCTATTAATCAATTTATTGCATTCTTTCTCAGAAGGTTATTTTACTTTCTTCTGTCTTCAACTTTATTCATTCTTTTTAAAAATTTTAGAATTAGCTGGAGACTTATCTCTGTATTTCATGGGAAAAAATACAAGCAATGAGAGGCTAATCTCCCTATCTACATACCATCAAATATTACAACAGTTTCCAAAAACTCTGCTTTCCCTCCAGTTAGGAGAGATGACCTGTTCTCCTGCAATTCAAACTTGCCCTTTGCACTGGGTGTAGTCCTTCTCACCTTGAGAAGGGCTTTGTTCCAGTTACCTCCTTCTTTCCTGCATGATTAATTCTCTGCTTTCTGCAGTCATTGCTATCATTGTAAAAATACTTTAAACAGCATCCAATAAGAAAATGATGCAAGCAAAAAAAATATTTCCTTCATACCTCATCCCCTGTGACTACTCTTCATTTCTAGTTCTCTCTCACGGCAAATCTCCTTCAAAAATTCTCTTTCCCTTCTGTTTCTACTTCAGCTTCCACGCTTTTTCTTTTGGACCCACACCAGTTACTCTTTCAACCCCAGTACTCCTCTGAAATCTCATTTGTCAAGGTCGTCAATGAATGCAGTAATGCCATGTCCAGTGGTTAATATCAGTCCTCATTTTACTCAGTCTTTCTGTAACATATAACAATATGGATGAGGCCCTTGTCTGGGGGAAAAATTTTTCTTGTCTTGCAGAATATTATCCCTTTCTGAATTTTCTCCTCTTGACCATCCAATCTCTCTCAATAGATGTCTTTTATTTCCTCCTTTTTTCTCAAAATTTGAACACCCTTGTTCCCTAAGACTTAGTTCTTAATCACTTTTCATCTGTTTCTATAACTCTCCTTAAATGGTCTCACTCAGTGCTCTGGTTTTAACTCTCACCTTCATGCAAAAGATTCCAACATTTGTTTTTTCCTCCAAATATGCCTTACCTCCAGTATTTCCAGTTTCAGTAAAGGTACTATTATTTACACAAGTTATAGGACCCTGGTTTTATTATTTCTTTAATCACACATTACTGAGAAAAATATCAATTGTACTATTTTGGGGGAGTTCTCTGCAGAGGTCTCTTAGATCTATCTGATTTATACTTTTGTCAGGTCTTCTATAGCATGGTTGATGTTTTTCCTAGCTGTCTTATCTGTTACTGAAAGTGTGATATCAAAATCTCCATTATTGTGCTTTGTCTATTTCTCTTCAGTTTTTGTTTTGTGCATTCTTGAGCTCTGTTATCAGGTATATATGTGCTTATAATGATTGCATCTTATTTATGAGTTCACCTTTTTTATCATTATGAGATACCCATCTTTATTTTTAGTAACATCTTTCTTTTGTGCTAAAATTTATTTTTCCTGATATGAGTATAGTCTGTTACATTTATGGTTGCTGTTTTCTTAGAGCGTTTTTCCCATCTTTCCCTTTCAGTATTTTGTATTTTTGAAAAATACAACTTGCCTATTCTAGAGAGCACAGACTTGGATGTTATTGTTTACTTATTTGTTTCTTTCTACTCTATTGCTTCTTTTTGATTGGATAGTTTAATCCGTTCATACTGGTAAGGTTAGATTTCCTTCTGCCATTTTCTCCTTTATGTATTAATACGCAGATACATGTGCATTTTCTTATTCAACTTTCCTATTCATACTAAAGTTAATGTGTTACAGATATGATATTTCAGTTACATTTTTCCACTTAACATATGTTATGTATATTTCAAATTTGACTGTTTTCTCATGACTTTTACTACTACATCTCTGGTCCAGAGACTTAATGTCATAATGACTGTTAATGATTATTGCTACTTATTTTTAATTTTTAACAGATAATTTTAAAATTGAAATATAATTATAAAAATCTGCCTGCAATGCAGGAGACATGGGTCCAAGCCCTGGGTCAGGAAGATCCCCTGCTGAAGGAAATGGCAACCCACTCCAATGTTCTTGCCTGGGAAATCCCATGGACAGAGGAGCCTGGCAGGCTACAGTTCACTGGGTCACAAAAGAGTCAGGCACAACTGAGTGACTAAACACACATAGTTGATTTACAAAGTTGTATTAGTTTTAGGTATAGTGCTGTTTATTGCTCTTAATATAGCAGTAGCCTTTTGACTGCCCCACCACGCATTCAAAGTGATATATTTAAGTGTTAATGTCTTCTGATCATGCGAAAAGAAAATCAAAACACTTTTTCATAAACTTTCTAGTTACACATAATTGCGTAGGTCTGTCTTGCATAACTAACCTACTCCATATCACTAACCCTGTCCTTCATTTTTTTTCCTTGAATAGGCCACACATAGTATCTAGGTAGCTGCTGTCCCACCACTGGCTGGAATACCCTTACCTTGAATCCCCTCATGGATTACCTCAACTCATCCAGCTCTAATCTCCTTAAGGAGCTCTTCCCTGTTCCCACTGTGCCCCCTAAAATCAGGTCAATATTATCAGTTTTAAAGATGCTTTTCTTAAGTCACTCATCAGAATTTTACATTATCTTATTATTATTATCTCCTACTTAAAAGCATTCTTCTGCAGAATAAGGCCTTCAGTACCATATTTCCTGAACCTAGAAGATACCTGTCATAACGAATGTGCCTGTGCTTAGTCTCTCAGTCTTGTCCCACTCTTTGGGACCCTGCGGACTGTAGTCCATCAGGTTCCTTGTCCATGGGATTCTCCAGGCAAGAATATTGGAGGGGGTAGCCATGCTCTCCTCCAAGGGATCTTCCCAACCCAGGGATTGAACACAGGTCTCCTAAATTGCAGGTGGATTCTTTACCTCTGAGCCACTAGGGAAATCTGTCATAAAGAATAGATAATCAATAATTTTTATTTAATAAATGTGCAAATTAATTACATATAGGAAGTCAAAACTGGCTTCACAAGGGTACTCCATACAGAAAATTAAAAGTACACTATATCAATAAATAAACATTAGCAAGGAGCTGAAAAGAGTCACAACAAGCTGAATAAGCAGTAAATATTTTATCTAGAACAAAGGTATGCTCCTAATTATTATATTTATGTTGATTTGAAATTAAGTATGGACAAATAAAATTAAGTTGATGCTGGACATAGTTCTTCTCTCTTTACCACCATTATTGTTTTGACATCTTTCTTGATATTTTTATTCTTAAGCCCTTAAGAAGGGATGAAAAGAATGTCTTGCTGAGATATTTTGGCTTGGCTATGGCTGGAAAGGTATACACAAAATGTACATGGTCAAGAGAATTCAGGGCTTCTTGCTAGCAATGCGATTTTTTTTTGGCAGGGTGCCACAAAAAAAAAAAGAGAATTTTAGAAAGATTATATATATATATATATATATATATATATATATATAACCTAATTTTTAAATTACACTTATTTTCTACAGCTATTTTTTTGGAAAATATAAGGAAACTTTCTGTCATAAAAAATCAATACCATTCTTATATAGGTGAATAATTGCTGTTTTGTATAAAGTTTTTGTCCCACCTTTGTAGCAGACAGGACCCACCAGATTATAAAGTCATTAATCATTGATCTGAAAAGTTGATTGGGAGTAATCATTCTATCTTTACAAAATTAAGTATAAAAACTGCTCTAACTCATTTTGCAACTTTTCTGACTCTTAACAAGGAACTGTGTTTGAAAAATGAAAACAGTATGGCTGGTATTATAATAGTGGGGATAATTAGCAAAGAAAAGGACAGTAACACTACAATAAAATAACTGTGTTCCATCATGGGACCTGACCCACTTTACTTTAAACTTGTGCCTGCAGTCTGGTGCTTGGTGATTCCTGGTTTTCTGCTTTGGAAACCAGGTTGGCTGAAGGAGCATTCCCTGGTCAGGAGCAAGCTTTCTTCAGAAGGTTCAAGAAAAATTGAAAGAAAGGAGGAAGGTGTAAATTCGGGGAGAGGAGCAGCGAGGAGGAAACACGGTGTGGCAAATTCGACCACAAGCCTTGGAAACACACATACAACATACATAACTACAACTTCCCTCACGTTTTTTACCTTTCTGAGTTCTGAAATGAGGATAAGTATTTTGCCTAAGGAAGAATTATGGAACAAAGCTGTTCTTCACTTACTCTGTAATTTTCTCCACTGGCTTTTCCCCTATTAGGTCTCTCTTGTCCTGAGTGGCCTGTTCCTATTTCCCACTTCATTAATCAAAACTTGCTCTCAGGAAAGAAGTTGACAAATACAGTCACACAAAGGCAAGAATAATAAATAGTATCCTCACCATTGTTACCCATTTCCAGACATTATCATCCATCTTGATAATCGTTATCACTCATACTGGCTGTGTCCTCAAATTCCCTTTCAGTTGTAAACATCGGGCAAATTATGTTTCAATTGTTCATAGTTGGTGCTGAGGAGAAAATCTGTTTCCTAATTGTGCACTGGCAATTTTTTCCTGAGGAATTTTGAATTTTTATTGGGAAAAAGGCTGTCCTACTTATCGATGATTGTCATGTGGTAAGGAGGTGAAAGAGGCCTGTATATAAGATGAGAGACTCATCATTCATCCTGAGAAATGAATGACGGACACCCCTCCTTTTGACAGATTTAAGAAAATCTATGGTTTATTTAGATGAATTTCCTATGTGTTTCTCTGGTTAGTTTATGTCTGTAAGAATGGTTTTCTTCTCTAATTTGAAGATGGTTGAGGATAGGAGCCATTTTTGATGATCCCTTTACCCTCTTTCTCTGAGCCCTGTTCAGTTCAGTCGCACAGTCATGTCTGACTCTTTGCAACACATGGACTGCAGCACGCCAGGCTTCCCTGTCCATCTACAACTCTCAGAGCTTGCTCAAAATCATGTTCATCAAGTCTGTGATGCCATCCAACCATATCATCCTCTATCATCCCCTTATCCTCCTGCTTTCAATCTTGCCCATAATCAGCGTCTTTTCCAATGTCAGTTCTTCAAATCAGGTGGCCAAAGTACTGGAGTTTCAGCTTCAGCATCAGTCCTTCCAATGAATATTCAGGAATGATTTCCTTTAGGATGGACTGGTTTGATCTCCTGGCAGTCCAAGGAACTCTCAACGGTCTTCTCCAACACCACAGTTCAAAAGCATCAATTCTTCAGTGTTCAACTTTCTTTATAGTCCAACTCTCACATCCATACATGACTACTGGAAAACCATAGCTTTGACTAGACAGACCTTTGTTGGCAAAGTGATGTCTCTGCTTTTTAATATGCTGTCTAGGTTGGTCAGAGCTTTTCTTCCAAGGAGCAGACTCTTTTAATTTCATGGCTGCAGTAACCATCCATAGTGATTTTTGTGCACCCCAAAATATAGTCTGCCACTGTTTCCATTGTTTTCCCATCTATTTGCCATGAAATGATGGGACTGGATGCTATGATCTTAGTTTTTTGAATGTTGACTTTTAAGTCAGTTTTTCTCTCTCCTTTCACTTTCACCAAGATGCTCTTTAGTTCCTCTTCACTTTCTGCCATAAGGGTGGTGTCATCTGCATATCTGAGGTTATTGATATTTCTCCCACAATCTTGATCTGAGCTTGTGCTTCATCCAGCCTTGCATTTCACATGATAGAATCTGCATACAAGTTAAAGATGCCAGCTGACAATATACTGCCTTGAAGTACTACTTTCCCAGTTTGGAATTAGCCTGTTGTTCCATGCCTGATTCCAACTGTTACTCCTTGAACTGTATACAGATTTCTCAGGAGGCAGGTAATGTGTTCTGGTATTCCCATCTTTTTACACAATCAAAGGCTTTGACATAATCAATAAAGCAGAAGTAGATAATTTTCTGGAATTCTCTTGCTTTCTCTATGATCCAACGGATATTTCCAATTTGATCTCATATTCCTCTGCCTTTTCTAAATCCAGCTTGAACATCTAGAAGTTCTCAGTTCATGTACTGTTGAAGCCTGGCTTGGAGAATTTTGAGCCTTAGTTTGCTGGTGTGTAAGATGCGTGCAACTGTGTGGAAGTTTGAATGTTCTTTGGCACTGCCCTTCTTTGGGATTGGAATGAAAACTGACATTTTCCAGTCCTATGGCCATTGCTGAATTTCCCAAATTTGCTGGCATATTGAGTGCAGCACTTTCACAGTATCATCATACAGGATTCAAAATAGTTCGACTGGAATTTCATCACCTCCACTAGCTTTGTTTATAGTGATGCGTCCTAAGGCCCACTTGACTTTGCATTCCAAGATGTCTGGCTCTTGGTGAGTGATTACACCTTCATGGTTTTCTGGGTCATAGAGATCTTTTTTGTACAGTTCTTCTGTGTATTCTTGCCACCTCTTTTTAATACCTTCTGCTTCTGTTAGGTCCATGCCATTTCTGTCCTTTATTGAGCCCATCTTTGCATGAAATGCTCCCTTGGTATCTCTAATTTTCTAGAAGAGATCTCTAGTCTTTCCTGTTCTATTGTTTTCCTTTATTTCTTTGTACTGATCATTGAGGAAGGCTTTCTTATCTCTCCTTGCTATTCTTTGGAACTCTGCATTCAAATGGTTATATCTTTTGTTTTTTCCTTTGCCTTTATTTTCTCTTATTTTCTCAGCTATTTGTAAGGCCTCCTCGGACAACCATTTTGCCTTTCTGCATTTCTGTTTCTTGAGAATATACTTACCGCCTCCTGTACAATGTCAGGAACCTCTGTCCATAGTTCTTCAGGCACTCCATGTATCAGATCTAATCCCTTGAATCTATTTATCACTTCCAATGTATAATCATAACAGGATTTGATTTAGGTAATACCTGTGGCCTGCCACAGGGGCAGGGGCTCTGGGTGCAGCTCCCTGGATCACACAGCCTGTGTCGCCATTAATCCCACCATTGAGACACCATTAACTCCACCAAGGCATAATATGAGCTTAATGAATGAATTTTGTCTCTGAAAGGACTCCATACTTACCTAAATTCATGGCAGGAGGATCCAAACTGAGTAGCTAATTGACTTTTTATGATAGATATGGTCAAAAAGAAAAAAACACAGGAGATTTATATTTTTTGCTTGCAAGTGATAGAAATCCAATTAAACTAATTTAAGCAGGGGGAAAATGTTGTTTTCATTGCTGGTTCAAAAAGTTATTCATGTTGCTTTCTGGATACAGGCATGGCTATTCTATATCTTCAGCGAAGTTATTAGCTCTCTCTTTCTCTCAATATCTTCATTCTACTTCATTCACCCCTTTACAGACTATTTCTGTTGCGGCATGGCAACAAAATGAACCCTAAGTAGTTGTATTAGTAGAAAATCTGAAGGAAAAATGGATTTTCTTAGAGTAAATTCAAACTCCTTGAATTATAAATGGCTGCCTTCTCTGAGGCTCACTGTATTAACAAGATATTAATTGCATTCAACAAGTGGCAAGAATACACAGAACTGAACAAAAAGATCATCATGAACCGGATAATCACCTAGAGCAGACATCCTGGAGAGTGAAGTCAAGTGGACCTTAGGAAGTATCACTATGAACAAAGCTGATGGAGGTGATGGAATTCCAGCTAAACTATTTCAAATCCTAAAGTATGATGCTGTGAAACTGTTGCACTCAATATTCAGCAAATTTGGAAAACTCAGCAGTGGCCACAGGACTGGAAAAGGTCAGTTTTCATTCCAACCCCAAAGAGGGCAATGCAAAAGAATATTCAGACTACCACACAATTTCACTCATTCCTCATGCTAGCAAAGTAAAGCTCAAAATTCTCCAAGCCAGGCTTCAACAGTGCATGAACCGAGAACCTCCGTTCAAGCTGGATTTCGAAAAGTTAGAGAAACCAGAGATCAAATTGCCAATATCCGTTGGATCATCGGAAAAACAAGAGAGTTCCAGAAAAACATCTACTTAACCTCATTGGCTATGTTAAAGCTTTTGACTATGTGGATCTCAACAAACTGTGGAAAATTCTTAAAGAAATGGGGATACCAGACCACTTTACCTGACTTCTGAGAAACCTGTATGCAGGTCAAGAAGCAATAGATAGAAGTGGACATGGAGCAATGAACTGGTTCAAATTTGGGAAAAGAGTATGTCAAGACTGTATATTGTCACCTTGCTTATTTAACTTCTATGCTGAGTACATCATGCAAAATGCCAGGCTGGATGGACCACAAGCTGGAATCAAGATTGCTGGGAGAAATATCAGTAACCTCATATACACAGATGACACCACTCTTATGGCAGAAAGTGAAGAAGAACTAAAGAGCCTCTTGATGATGATGAAGGAGGGGAGTAAAAAAGATGGCTTAAAATTCAACATTCAAAAAACTAAGATCATGGCATCTGGGCCATCATTTCATGGCAAATAAATGGGGAAACAAACAGTGACAGACTTTGTTTTCTTCAGCTCCAAAATTGCTATGGATGGTGACTTCAGCCATGAAATTAAAGCATGCTTGCTCCTTGGAAGAAAATCTATGATAAATCTAGACAGCATATTAAAAAGCAGAGAAATTACTTTGTCAACAAAGATGGGTATAACCAAAGCTACAATTTTTCCAGCTGTCAGGCAGGCACGGATATGAGAGTTGGACAGTAAAAAAGGTGGAGCATTGAATAATTGATGCTTTTGAACTGTGATATTGGAGAAGACTCTTGAAAGTCCCTTGGACTGCAAGGAGATCCAACCAGTCCATCCTAAAGGAAATCAGTCCTGAATAGCCATTTTAAGGACTGATGCTGAAACTCTAATACTTTGGTCACCCGATGCAAAGAGTGAACTTACTGGCAAAGAACCTGATACTAGGAAAGACTGAGGGCAAGAGAAGGGGACAATAGAGAATGAGATGGTTGGATGGCATCGCTGACTCAATGGACCTGAATTTGAGCAAACTCTTGAAGATGGTGAAGGGCAGGTAGCCTTGCATGCTATAGTCTACGGGGTTGCAAAGAGTTGGATACAATAGAGCTGTTGAACAACAACAACAATTTCACTCAATAGCTATAAAGGGTAGAAGAGATAGAAGAGTCACAATAGTGTATGTGGCTATTGAGATGTAGAATGTTATATCTATATCATGATATCACTCTTCATGCTCACTAAATTGCTTCAGTCATGTCCGACTGTGCGATCCTATGGACTATAACCCACCAGGCACCTCTGTCATGGGCTTCTCCCGGCAAGAATACTGGAGTGGGTTGCCATGACCTCCTCCAGGGGATCTTCCTGACCCAGGGATCGAATCTACATCTCTTATATCTCTTGCATTGGCAGGTGGATTCTTTACCACTAGCACCACCTGGGAAGACTGATATCACTCCAGCTGTAGTCATGATTTGTCAGATGGATGGAGTTCAGCCTATGCACCACAGAAACGTTAGTGACCTGGAATTAGGTTTGAATCAGGAAACACCATTATACCAACACCATGTGGTATTTTTAGAAATTGGTGAGAGTATTATTATTTATTTCAAAGTCAGGAAAGTGTTAGAAAACATGAGTTCCTAGCCATATGGTATAAATAAAAGAAACAGACATTGTTTTTGCAGAGCTTAAATTATGGAGGTCCATGCAGACAATAGGGAGGCAGTTCCAATAAATAGCATTGATAAACTCTACAATGAGACAAGTATAAGGTATTATGGGTGAATTTATGAGGGAGTGCTAATCTAATTAGCCAGTGGGAAATTCAGGATATGAAGTTAGATAGCACTGGAAAGGAATGGGAACAATATGTGAGCCAATAAGTTGATTTTCAAAAGAAATACTTTGAAAAATATTCTTAATTACTTGTTTACTTGCTTTAACTATTACTAAATACCCATGTATTTACCCTTTTTTGAACAATTACCCTTTTTTCTTTCTTTCCCTCCACCAGTTGCTACCGCCTTATATGTAACCCATTGATAGGTACTGTGTTTAGTCACTCAGTCGTGTCCGACTCTGTGACCCCATGGACTATAGTTCACCAGACTCCTCTGTCCATAGGGATTCTCCAGGCAAGAATATTGAAGTGGGTTGCCATGCCTTCCTCCAGGGGATTTTCCCAACCCAGAGATCGAACCCAGGTTTCCCACATTGCAGGCAGATTCTTTGCCATCTGAGCCACCAGGGAATCACATTGATATAATGAGAGGGAAATATTTCCTGCTTTAATTTTTGGATCTCACTTGATTCTTCACTGAGAACTCAATGATTTTAGTTGTAAGGCAGGAAAGCATTTCTTAGAACATTGAAAGGCAAGCTGTAACAAGCCTAGCCTGGAATAGTACAAAGAATCCTTGAATACACTTTTCAGGTTAGGCCCTTGTTGTAAAAGAAAGGAAACCCAATAGATGTGAGAGGCAAAAAATAATATAAAAAAGAGTTCAACTTTGCAGCTAGAAAAAGCCTGACGAGAAGCCACAGGTATATTATATAAGTAACAGAATTTTCTCCTAAGTCTCAGTTTCTCCATCTGAACAAAGGTAATAACATTTGTCTTCCAGGATTTAAACAAGATTCAAGTACACTATTATTCACTACTTAATACACAGTAGATGTTCAAAAAACAGTGGTTTAGTTCTTGATTATTAATAGATAGTGATAATTTTTGAGAAGTGAAAGTTATTACTGGTATATTCTATTTATAAAAATGACAGTTTGCAAATAAGAAAGAACTCATTTATTAACTTTCCAATATAGGTCAGGCTTTGTTCATGTTTATATTCTTAAGTGCTTTTCAAATATCCTCTGGGATATTTGATTTTATCTCTTAATTTTAAAATCAAGAATAAGTGAAATTTCACTTGAGGAAAAATGGAGAATCAGAGTGGTCTAGTGAGGTTGAACAGATATATGTTCAAAATATAGCTCTAAACATTAATAGCTTAATGATCCCCTGAAGTGCTTGGCACAAATTAAGTCATCATCATTTTTTTATTATTCATACTCTAAGTATCATAAATTGATTAATCTCATTGGGCTTTTGTGGAATATTGAGTATTACACGGGGAACATGAAGATGTTTAAGCAAAATGCATGGGATATAATTGAGATCTAAAAATTATTAATTAGCCTTCCCTTATTATATTCCAGGGATTATCTGGAAAAATAAGGTAGAATTTGGAAGATGAGTATAAACTGGAGAGTTAAGTCCCTAAAGTTGATTGATACAGGAAGTTTTCACAAATTTTTAGTCTGGCTTTACTCTGTAATTGATTAGTCTTCTGCTTCACTTCTTTTGTCTTAAGATGAATTAGCATGAAATATGTGGCCTAATAAGCAGGGCTATGGAGAAAATTCAAACAGCGAATTCCATTTCACTAATTCTCCCCATGGTTGACAAAGAGTGAAAAAGTTGGCCTAAAGCTCAACATTCAGAAAACGAAGATCATGGCATCTGGTCCCATCACTTCATGGGAAATAGATGGGGAAACAGTGGAAACAGCGTCAGACTTTATTTTTCTGGACTCCAAAATCACTGCAGATGGTGACTGCAGCCTTGAAATTAAAAGACGCTTACTCCTCGTAAGGAAAGTTATGACCAATCTAGATAGCATATTCAAAAGCAGAGACATTACTTTGCCAACAAAGGTCCGTCTAGTCAAGGCTATGGTTTTTTCAGTGGTCATGTATGGATGTGAGAGTTGGACTGTGAAGAAAGCTGAGAGCTGAAGAATTGATGCTTTTGAACTCTGGTGTTGGACAAGACTCGAGAGTCCCTTGGACAACAAGGAGATCCAACCATTCTATTCTAAAGGAGACCAGTCCTCGTGTTCTTTGGAAGGAATGATGCTAAAGCTGTAACTCCAGTACTTTGGCCACCTCATTCAAAGAGTTGACTCATTGGAAAAGACTCTGATGCTGGGAGGGATTGGGGGTAGGAGGAGAAGGGGGCGACAGAGGATGAGATGGCTGGATGGCATCACCGACTCAATGGCCATAAGTCTGAGTGAACTCTGGGAGTTGGTGATGGACAGGGAGGCCTGGCGTGCTGCGATTTATGGTGTCCCAAAGAGTCGGACACGACTGAGCGACTGAACTGAGCTGAATTCTTCCCATGGTTATCAAGAGGGTTTATGGAAAAAAAATATGTAGAGAATGTTCTATCGGGATTATTTCATGTTTAAAAGGGTGCCTCTGAAGTTTCCATTGGTGTATTTCAATTCAAACATCATTGAAGAGTATCAAAAAGCCAGAATCTACTGTCATGAGCTGATAGCTGGCCCTCCAACTCATGTTCACAGACACACACACGCATACACAATGTTAGATTTCAATGACTGGCAGTGTCTAATTGCTCTCAGAGATGGCATCACAGAATTTATATGCAGAGCTGAAGATTCTCTTGTGCACCACAGACCTAAAAGCATTAGTGAACTCTGCTGTCTAAGACAGCTTCTCCTGTAGGAAACAAATAATCTAACAATAATATTTATATCAATAACTATAGGTTTTATTGGGTAATAAATATATTGTAACAATATACAAAATTCTTATGAATCTCTCTTTATAGGTAAAGAAATCAAAATTGAGAAAAGGTTACATAAATTGCTTAGAATTATCCAATTGGGTAACACGGTTTCAAATATACACTCGCTGAGTTCAAAGCATGATTTCTTATCCACCTCATTTATGGCAGTAGGAAAGCTGGCCTGTTCTTAGGGGGTTCAAAATGATTAGTGGTCAAGAGGTGACTAATTCTTTTCTCTTCTGAATCTTTCACTTCCTTTCAGTTAGCCTGCTGATGTTCAAAACACTGAAAGGTTCCTTATTGCCTAGTGAATCAAGTACAAATTCCTCAAGGTTTTCCATAATATGGCCCAAACCAGTGTTTCCAAAAAGCTTTCAGCACTCACTGAATGCAATAGTCAAACTGGATTATTTATTGTCCTCAGAACCTACGGGCTTTCACGTGATTGTTTTTGCCAACGATAGTCCCTCTGATCCCTAGAGAAGGGAATGGCTACCTACTCCAGTATTCTTGCTTGGAGGATTCCATGGAAAATAGAGCCTGGCAGGCTGTAGGTCCACAGGATCTCCAAGAGTCAGACACAGCTGAGCAAATAACACACACATACTGCCTGAAAGATACCATTCTATCAGTTAAACTGTTGGCTATTTTTCAAGCATCAGGTTAATTCTCTCTTGTGTAAGACTTGCTTGAACCCTACAGTCAGGTATTATCTCACTCATTGTAACTTGCTCTGTATTGTGGGTGAGAAAATTCCTGGAAAAGATGCAACTGTATATTTTATGGCTTGATAAAGTTGTGATCATCCTACAATCTATTATTATGCAGAACGATCACTCAGAAGAAGGTAGATAACATTAGAGGTCAAGTAGTTAGTAGAGCAATTATTTAAAGAGAAGCACAGAGGTTACAGCTGAACAAAAACCTAAATCATGAGAAAAAGCTGACAACTTGTGGAAACAGAGAACACATCAGACAAAGGGAATGCCAATTGTGAAAGCTATAGAGCAGAAAGAAGCCAGGTATATTCCTGGAACTTAGGACCAGTAGGGCTGGAGCCTCATAAATGAAGAGTGAAGGGGTGTAGCATGACGTGGAATTGGAGAATGAAGTGGGCCACGGAATGTCTTCTGAATTCAATGGATGGTGATGGAAGGGCATACAAACATTGAGATGGCATAATCTGATTTTCTGATTTAAATGTTCATTCTTGCCCTTTTGTGTAGAGTTGAGTGGAGGAAGGAAAAATGGCAAAAAATTAGTTAGGAAGCCATTATTATAATTCAGATAAAAGGTGCTGATACTTAGGCCAGGATGGTGTCTGTGGATATGAGAAGTGTGTGGGTCTGGGTATACATTATTTTAGAGACAGGTAAAAGTGGAATCACAGTGGATGAGTAGAATATGCAAAGTATTAAAAAAAATGAATTAAGAGGGGCTTTTATTTTCTTATTGTTTTGGCTGTGCTGGGTCTTTGCTGTGGCCCATGGACGCTTTGTTGTAGCACACAGGCTTTCTCTTGTTGCAGAGCAGGGGCTCTAGAGCACATGGGCTCAGTAGTTGCAACCTACAGGCTTAGTTGCCCCACAGTGTGTGGGATCAAACCCATGTCTCCTGCATTGGAAGAAGGATTCTTAACCACTGTACCACCAAGGAAGTCCCTAAGAGGGACTTTTAAAATGTTGTGATATGCTGGGGGTGGGGGCTTCCCTAGTGACTCAGTAGTAAAAGAATCTACCTACAAATGCAGGAGACTCGTGAGACATGGGTTCAATCTCTGGGTTGGGAAGATCCCCTGGAGGATGAAATGGCAACCCACCCTATTATTCTTGCCTTGGAAATCCCATGGACAAAGGAGCCTGGCCGGCTGTAGTCCATGGGATTGCAAAGAGTCAGATGCAACTGAGCAGGCAAGTATGATATACTGAGAAAACAGGGGCACCAAAAGTTTTAGAAAGAATTTAAAATGGTAGGCTTTGGGTGTGTTAAGATTGAAGTCATAATTGTAGTAAATTTAGATGTAAATTATATGCTTGGATATCAGGTGGGTCTAAGAGGAGTGAGTGATCAAGACTACATATAAAACGTGCAAGCTAGCATATGTAAAACCCAGTGAGAGCATACATAAAAATAAAATATCCACGCTGAGTCTTAAGCCATTTAACATCCCAAGGCTCAGTACAGAACAAGAGTCAGCAAAGGATGTTTAGGAAGAACAGCCAGAGGGAAGTGAAACAAAAGCAAGAGACAGCACTAAGACCTGGAAATGAAAGTGTTTCAAGAAAGATGGTGTGGTCAGCTCCACTGAAAGCTACTCAGTGTCAAGAGGAGTACAGAAAATGATGTATGCATCATTATTGTACCCTTAATAAAAAGCATATCTGGGAAGTGATTGGGAGAGTGGCCACATAGGAATTGGTTAAAGGGTGACTGAGACTTGTAGCTCTGCAAAAAAAAAAAAAAAAAAGACAGATTCAGGTAATGTGAGAAATATTTACAGAAAGCGTCTACCTGCAATGCAGGAGACCTGGATTTGATCCCTGGGTCGGGAAGATCCAGGAGAAGGAAATGGCAGCCCACTCCAGTATTCTTGCCTGGAGAATCCCATGGATGGAGGAGCCTGGTAGGGTACAGTCCACGGGGTCGCAAAGAGTCCGACACGACTTCACTTTCACTTTCAACTTTCTACAACTTACATTTTAAACTTTAAACATAAAGAACAGAAGTCATACAGATGGCAATGATACAAAAGAATGGTCAGCATAAGAACTGATACTGTGGTTGCCCTTTGGAAGATAATAATTACCAGTAACATAAGAGCTTGAAGTTTAAAGGCAGGGACAAAAATTTAGGTCCCCAAATTGGTGAGATAATACCGAAACACTTGCAGAAATTCTGCACACATGAAGGACTGCATTTCAAGAAGTTGTTTTTGTGTGACGGAAAATAATCTCCCCAGAGAAAGCAAAATTAAAAGCAGATATTTCACATTATCCAAATGATCCAGATCAATATAAACATTAACATCAACACCAGAGATACCCCTGTGGTGTCTGAAAGAAGCAATTATTAAAACAAACAAACAAAAAAGTAACTGAAAATTCAGCCTGCAAGAGAATTCTTCAATGGAAGGGAGGAGAGGGGGGACTACAAACATGAGTCCATAATTTTAAAAAAGGCAAGAATGATTGTATTAACTTCCAAGAATACAATATCATATAATGAATTTAGCAAATGGAGATTGCAAAAATAAAAAAAAAGTCTATTTAAAACAATGTCCCTTCTATAGATATATAAAAGGTTATATACTCTGAAAATTCCTCAAACTATAGATATTTTTTCATGCTTGTGAGGCACAAAAGAACTTTTAAAATGTATAACTGTTACTTGAATAAGAAATTGGAATTTTAGGGACCAATATAGAAAAAAGATAAATGAAACCAGAGTAATAAAGTAACACTGAAGCTCTGTTTAGTGGAGAAATTTAAAACATTAAGGATTTTTTGCTAACATTTTTATTATGAAAGGTTTTGAACATACTAAAAAGATGAACAGGGAGAATTCACATTTTCACCACCTAAATTCTGCTGTTAACATTTATAATATTTGCATTCTTACATATTCACCCATTTATCCACCTATCCTTTATTTTATCTTATTTTTGATGCCTGCCAAAGTAAATTTTGATGCCTGCCAAAGTGGCTTCCCTCGTGGCACAGACAGTAAAGAATTTGCCTGCAATGCAGAGACCTCGGTTTGATCCCTGGGTAGGGAAGATCCCCTGGAGAAGGGAATGGCAACCCACTCCAGTACGCTTGCCTAGAGAATTCCTTGGACAGAGGAGCTTGGTGGGTTATAATCCCTGGGGTTGCAAAGAGCTGGACACGACTGAGCAACTTTCACTTTCACTTTTCAAAATAAATTACAGATATCAGTACACATTACTCTCAATATTTTGGGATACACATCATTAATTGGAATTCTTTTTATATAAAATCCACCATTTTTCTTTTTATATAAAATCTATATGCATTTGAAGGCATAATTTTAACTGAGTTTTGGCAGTTGCATAAATCTGTGAAATCTAGCACCTATTAGGATATAGACTGCTACCATATTACCACTATTTCAGAAAGCTCTATGATGACCATTCCCAATAAATATCCCTGCCATTTCCACAGGGAAACATCTTATTGATTTTTTCTTACCTTAAAATATTTTATATAAAAGGAATCACATTGTATATACTTTATTGTGTAAGAATTCTTTCACTTATCATTAATATATTTGAGATTTATTCCTGTTATTGCTTCTATCCATTATTCACTCCTTTTAACTCTGAATATATTTTACTGTGTGAGTACACCATAATTTTTATATTCATTTTCTTTTTAACTAGAAGTTTCAGAGGCCAATGCTATAAAAACTTCAAAGAACAAGTAGTATTCATTTTACATAAAACTATTTTAAATATGTTACCACAGCTGCAAAAGGACAATTTGAAAAAGAAAAATCATAGTCAATCTGGCTTATTAATATTGGTGCAAATATATCTGTTAAGATTTTAGCAAGTATGAGCCAATGGTCTCTAACAGAAGAAGGAAGCCAACAGTTTCATCAGTCAAACACACATGCAAATAGTCATCACTACCAAGTGGAGTTTAACCTCAGAATATGAGGGTGGTTTGCTTTTCAGATGGTTATACATATTTCTAGATGGATAGGAAAAAGCATCATCTTTATGATTTATTACCAAAAAAGCATTTGGTATAATGTAATGTCCATCCATAACAGAGCAAGCAAAAAAAAAAAAAAACAACTCTCAGTAAACTAGGATTAGTTTGGCATAACTGTACACAGAAGTATCTACAATCATAAAGTTGATGTGTATCAATTTTAGGTCTGTTTTTACACTTCCAATATGTGCCTATACAGAGAATGTAATAATGTTTTTATGCTCAGTTTTTACATAGAAGGCAGTATTTTATTAATGCTTATTTGTTTGCTATTTGTCCCCTTTAAAATTATGAATTTTGTGACGCCATGGGCTGTACCCTGCCAGGCTTCTCTGTCCATGGGATTTCCTAGGCAAGAATACTTGAGTGGTTTGCCACTTCCTTCTCCAGGGGATCTTCCCAAACCAGGGATCAAACCTGGGTCTCTTGCAACTCCTGCATTGGCAGGCAGGTTGTTTACCACTGTACCACCTGGGGAGCCCACCAATATTATGGATTTATCCATGTTGGTGTCTCTAGTATCTCTAGTATAGTTCATTTGTTTTAATTAATATATTTTTCTGCTGCATGAACCAGATATAGACCATTTCTGAATTCTATTGAGTAACACGTAAGGTTTTTGTTTCTTTGTTTGCTTGTTATAGAGATGTAGTGAGTGTCCTTGGGTGTGTCCCCTTAATGCACAAATTTTAACAAAGTACTAGGGAGAACAAGATGGCAGAGGAGTAGGTGGATGTGGAGTGCATCTCTCTCCATGTATACATCAGGAATACAACTTCAGACACAGAAGTGCAGGCAGAACACCAGCTGAGATGCGCAGGAGTACCTGACTGGCAGAAAATAATGTATAGACCCACACAAAACTCTGTAGGATGAAGGAACTGGGGGAGAAACAGGAGTGTTAGTAGGACTGGACCTGCCCTCGGCGGGTGGGAGAGCTGAAGCAGGAGTCCAATCCCCACATTGATGCAATTGTCTGAGTCAGAAGAGAAACATTTAAGACAGAGAGTGAAACAGCTGACCTGTGGCAGCCTAAATGAATGAGAATCAGACAGTCCTTGCCACAGCCATACATACCCCAAATAGAGACACAGGTCCCCTGGAAGGCCCAGAGGCTGGGAGCTGGAGTTTAGGGATTGTGGAGTAATCCCAAGGTGAGGGCTGCTGTTGACTTCATGCAGAGAGACAGATCGAGGGGATGTGAAGGAGAAGATTGAGGTGGGAAATGCCTACGGAGAAAAGCCAGGCACCATGGAAGCAAGGCGATACTGCTGAGTCATGTGTAGTGGGTGGAACCATCACCATAGCCTCTCTATCCCCACATGCCAGCATCTGCAGTTGAATAACAGAGAGGCTGGCCCATCAAATGCCTGATGCACTGAACTACACAGAGCAGGACCCCACCCAGGGTGCCCCTTTAAGTGCCTGACACACTGATCACCCAGCCAGGGGGCTCTTTTAAGTGCCTGCTGCACAGAACAACAGAGAAGGACCCCAGGCAAGAGAGCCCTCTAAGGGCCTCAAAGGGCAGAGCTATGAAGAAAGACTGCTCAAAGAGGCCTTCTGATCGCCAGTTACAAGAGGCTCAAGGAAAGACTCTGAGCAAGCCATAACTCCTGCTGTGGAGGCAGTTTTTGTCCCTGCATATTTGGTGCCACCAGGGTCCCTGCAAGCCAAGCAGCTGCACCACCTTCAGAGCCAACCCTCACTGGGGCAGAGCTGCCACAGGCAAAAAAGAAAACAACAACAACAACAACTCTTGTGTCAATGTGTGTAGGGTCGCTTCAGTCATGTCCAACTCTTTGTGACCCTGTAGATTGTGGCCTACCAGGCTTCTCTTTTGGGGGTGGGGGGATTCTCCAGGCAAGAATACTGGAATGTATTGGCCAATACTGGTTGCCATACCCTTCTAGGGCACTGTATTGCTTGTTGCCCTAGCCACCAACACCCATGAGTACCTGGTGCTGCCAAAACCCCTGTGACCCAAGCAGCTGCACCACCCCCCACACCTGGCCCTCTCAGGGGCCAACCCAAGTCCTCCAGGGCAGCCTCAGGAGCAAACTCCAGTGATGGCTCACATGTAGAGGTGGAAATAAAACCACAATTGAAACCCAGGGACAGTGTGGCTAAGGAAGAAGACCTAAAACCTTCCCACCAGCTCTACAAGCTGCAGATTAAATCCACAAGTTCAACTAGGCAGACTGTGTCTATGGAATATATAAAAGGACAATGAGCACTCCCACAAAAGAAAACTCACTAGCTCTGATAGCTGTGGACACTGGAGACAAGAACACACAGGAATAGGACCAGATTAGAATCTGAGCCACCCCCACAGCAGGTCCAGAGGCCAGTTCAGTGTTGGAGGGCATCCTAGGGAGGTGAGGTGGATTGTGACTTCCAGAAGGGAAAGGACTCTGACAGCAGTGACTCAAGAAAAACATTTATGACTCTTATGTTTTGACTTGTTGTGTAGATTCTTTTGGATTTTTTTTTTTTTGCCTCTTTTTATGTAGTTGTTGATTTTATTGGCACTATTAAAGCTAATTAAGGTTCTGAGCAGTTTTTCCCCCTCAGTCACTTTTTTTTTTTTTAATTGTTGTTATAAACCTCTGCCTCTGTGTTGGGCATTTGCAGTTCTGTGAAGTTTTACTCTTTTTCTCTCTTTCTCTCTCTTCTTTTTAATTTTAATTTTTAAACCTATTATTATTTTTCTATATTTATTCCTTTATTCATTTTTCCTACTGTTCTTTTACCCTTACAGTTAATCTTAATGTATATAAATCTTCTTTATTTACCTCTATTTAAATTTGCATATCTATTCTTTCTTTCCTTTCCTCTCAATATATTTGTTAGTTTTGGTTTCATTACTTCATTCCCCACTTGGTACCTTACTGTAGTTTTGTTTTCCAGTTTGTGTTTTAGTCAGTTTTGTTTTTAACTCGTAGATATAGTTTTTGGTTTCCTTTGTTTGCTGAGTCAATCTACTTTATTTTTGTTGGACTGTTTTGACTTTGATTATGGGTGCATAAGTATATGTGTATAGTCCCTTATTTTAATTATTATTTGCCTGATTTTGTAACTTCCATTTGTCTGGGGTTCATCTTTTGTTTCTCATTTTTGAGTATTTGTTTTAATCTCACTTAATACCATAACAAACCACCTTCAGAATCTTTGTTCCTGACCAGAGATCAAGCCCTGGGCCTTTGGAGTGGGAGCACTGACTCCAAGACCCTAGACTATCAGAGAACTAACTCTAAGGGGTATCAAATAGTAAGAACCCACACAAAGGAAACCACTTGAATATAAGACTCAGCATCACTCAACCACTAGTGGAACACTATGCAGGTCGCCTCATCTAAACCACAAAGAAAAATACAAGCCCAATTATTGGCAGACAGGATTACCACCTCTTTCAACCTTATGCATCAGAGGAAAACAGTCAAAGAAAGAAAGAAACTAAAAAAAAACCAACTCAGCACAAATCTCACCCTCTATGAAGTTAACAAAAACCAATGGACCAATCTTAAGAGGGCAGAAATCAAAAGGAAGAAAGAATTCAACATTGAAGCCTGGGAAAAGGAGGCTTCAAATACAATAAGTTAAAAAAAAAAAAAGGCAGAAAAATACTATACAAATGAAGGAACAAACTAGAAACACAGAAGTCCAAATAAATGAAGAAGAAATAGGCAAACTACCTGAAAAAGAATTTAGAATAATAGTAGTAAAGATGACCCAAAACCTTGAAAACAAAATGGAGAAAATGCAAGAATCAATTAACAAAGACAGAGAAGGCAATGGCACCCCACTCCAGCACTCTTGCCTGGAAAATCCCATGGACGGAGGAGCCTGGTGGACTGCAGTCCATGGGGTCTCTAAGAGTCAGACACGACTGAGCAACTTCACTTTCACTTTTCACTTTCATGCATTGGAGAAGGAAATGGCACCCCTCTCCAGTGTTCTTGCCTGGAGAATCCCAGGGTCGGGGGAGCCTGGTGAGCTACTGTCTATGGGGTCGCACAGAGTTGGACACGACTGAAGCAACTTAGCAGCAGCAGCAGAAGAAGAATTAAAGAATAAATATACAGAGACAAACAACACAATTACTGAAATTAAAAATACTCTAGAAGGAATTAATAGCAGAATATATGAAGCAGGAGAATGAAGAGCTGGAAGATAAAATGGTGGAAATAACTTTTGAGGAGCAGAATAAAGTAAAAAGAATGAAAAGAACTGAGGATAGGCTCAGAGACCTCTGGAACAATATCAAACACATCAACACTCGAATTATAGGGGTCCCAAAAGAAGAAGAGAAAAAGAAAGGGTATGAGAATATTTTTGAAGTGATTATAGTTGAAAATTTCCCTGACAGGGAAAAGGAAATAGTCAATCAAGTCCAAGAGGAACAAAGAGTCCCATACAGGACAAACTCAAGGAGAAACACGCCAAGACACATATTAATCAAACTAACAAAGACTAAACACAAAGAAAGAATCTTAAAAGCAGCAAGGGAGAAGCAACAAGTAATATACAAGGGAAATCCCATACGCTTAACAGCTGATCTACAAGGGAAATCCCATACGCTTAACAGCTGATCTTCCAGCAGAAACTCTGCAGGCCATAAGGGAATATATTTAAAGCACAGAATATATATAAAGTATGAAAGGGGAAAATCTACAACTAAGATTACTGTACCTGGCAATGATCTCATTCAAAAGTGATAGAGACATAAAAAGCTTTTCAGACAAGCAAAAGTTAAGAGAATTCAGTACCACTAAAACAGCTTTACAACAAATGTTAAAGGGACTTTTATAGTCAAGAAATACAAGAGAAGAAAGAAAATCTACAAAATCAACCCCAAACAATTACAAATAAGAAAATATATATCAATAATTACTTTAACCATAAATGCATTAAATGCACCAACCAAAAGACACAGACTGGATGAATGGATCCAAAAACAAGACCCATATACATGCTATCTACAAGAAACTCACTTGAGACCTCAAAACACATATAGACTGAAAGTGAGAGGATGGAAAAATATATTCCATGAAAACAGGAAGCAAAAGAAAGCTGGAGTAGCAAACTCATATCAGACAAAATAGACCTTAAAATAAATGCTTAAAGTAAAAAGCATTCACAGATGAACAAGAAATAAAAGGAATCCAGATCAGAAAAGAAGAAGTAAAGCTTTCACAGTTTGAAGATGACATGTTACTGTACATAGGAAACCCTAAAGATAACATCAGAAAATTACTAGAACTAATCAGCGAATTCAGCAAAGTTGCAGTATACAAAATCAATATACATAAATCACTTGCATTTCTATATACTAACAATGAGATATCAGAAAGAGAAATTAAGGAATTAATCCCATTCCCCATTGCAAAAAAAAAAAAAAGAATTAAATATCTAGGAATAATCTTACCTAGGGAGACAAAAGAACTGTACGCAGAAAATTATAAGATGCTAATGAAAGAAATAAAAAACAACATAAACTGATGGAGAGGTATTCCATGTTCCTGGGTAGGAAAAATCAATATTGTGAAAATGACTATAATACAAAATGCAATCTACACATTTAATGTGATCCCTATCAAATTACTAATGATGTTTTTCACAGAACTAGAACAAAAAAAATTTCACAATTCATATGGAAGCCCAAAAGATCCCAAGTAGCCAAAGCCGTCTTGAGAAAGAAGAATGGAGCTGGAGAAATCAACTTCCTGATTTCAGGTTATACTACAAAGCTACAGCCATCAAGAGAGTATGGTCAGTCAATTAGTTCAGTCACTCAGTCATGTCCAAGTCTTTGCGACCCCATGAATTGCAGCATGCCAGGCCTCCCTGTTCATCACCAACTCCCAGAGTTCACTCAGACTCATGTCCATCGAGTCAGAGAGTATGGAAGTGGCACAAAAAAAGAAATATAGACCAATGGACCAAGACAAAAAGCCCAGAAAAAACCCTTGCACCTATGGGTACCTTATTTTTGACAAAGGAGGTAAGAATATATGATGGGACAAAGACAGCCTATTCAATAATGGTGCTGGGAAAACTAGACAGCTGCATATAGAAGAATGAAATTAGAACACTTCCTAACACCATACACAAAGATAAACTCAAAACAGATTAAAGACTCAAATGTAAGACCAGAAAGTATAAAACTCTTAGAGGAAAACATAGGCAGAACACTTGATGATATAAATCAAAGCAATATCCTCTATACACACCTGCAAGAGAAATGGAAATAAAAAGAAAAGTAAGCAAGTGGGACCTGATTAAACTTAAAAGCTTTTTCACAGCAAAGGAAACTATAGGCAAGATGAAAAGACAGCCCACAGAATTGGAGAAACTAATAGCAAATGAAACAGTTGACAAATGATTAATTTCAAAATATACAAGCAGCTCATACAGCTCAAAGCCAGAAAAACAAACCCAATCAAAAAGTGGGAAAAAGACCTAAACAGACATTTCTTCAAAGAAGGCATACAGATGGCTAACAAACACATGAAATGATACTCAACATTGCTCATTATTAGAGAAATCCAAATCAAAATACAATGAGATATCACCTCACATGGGTCAGAATGGCCATCATCAAAAAGTCTACAAAAAATAAATACTGGAGTGGGTGTGGAGGAAAGGGAATGCTCTTGCATTCTTGGTGTGAATATAAATTGATACAACTGCTATGGAAGATGGTATGTAGATTCTTTAAAAACTAGGAATAAAACCGCCATATGACCCAGCAATCCCACTCCTAGGCGTATACCCTCAGGAAAAAAAAATTGAAAATGATACATGTATCCAGTTTTTCGTTGCAGCACTATTTAAAATAGCTAGAACATGGAAGCAACAGAGATGTCCATCAGAAAATGAATGGATAAAGAATCGTGGTACATATTCAGTTCAGTTCAGTTCAGTTCAGTTCAATCATTCAGTCCTGTCCGACTCTTTCCAACTCCATGAATCGCAGCACGCCAGGCCTCCCTGTCCATCACCAACTCCCGGAGCTCACGTCCATCGAGTCAGTGATGCCATCCAGCCATCTCATCCTGGGTCGTCCCTTCTCCTCTTGCCCGCAATCCCTCCCAGCATCAGAGTCTTTTCAATGAGTCACCTCTTCACATGAGGTGGCCAAAGTACTGGAGTTTCAGGTTTAGCATCATTCCTTCCAAAGAAATCCCAGGGCTGATCTCCTTCAGAATGGACTGGTTGGATCTCCTTGCAGTCCAAGGGACTCTCAAGAGTCTTCGCCAACACCACAGTTCAAAAGCATCAATTCTTCATTACTTTGCCAACTAAGGTCCATCTAGTCGAGGCTATGGTTTTCCCTGTGGTCATGTATGGATGTGAGATTTGGACTGTGAAGAAAGCTGAGGGCCGAAGAATTGATGCTTTTGAACTGTGGTGTTAGAGAAGACTCTTTAGAGTCTCTTGGACTGCAAAGAGATCCAACCAATCCATTCTGAAGGAGATCAGCCCTGGGATTTCTTTGGAGGGAATGATGCTGAAGCTGAAACTCCAGTACTTTGGCCACCTCATGCAAAAGTCAACTCATTGGGAAACACTTTGATGCTGGGAGGTATTGGGGGCAGGAGGAGAAGGGATGACAGAGGATGAGATGGCTGGATGGCATCACTGACTCGATGGACGTGAGTCTGAGTGAGCTCCGGGCATTGGTGATGGACAGGGAGGCCTCGCGTGCTGCGATTCATGGGGTCACAAAGAGTCGGACACGACTGAGCGACTGAACTGAACGCATGCATGGAGAAGGCAATGGCACCCCACTCCTGTACTCTTGCCTGGAAAATCCCATGGATGGAGGAGCCTGGTAGGCTGCCGTCCATGCTAACGGTCTGACACGACTGAGCAGCTTCCCTTTCACTTTTCACTTTCATGCATTGGGGAAGGAAATGGCAACCCACTCCAGTGTTCTTGCCTGGAGAATCCCAGGGTCGGGGGAGCCTGGTGGGCTACTATCTAGGGGGTCGCACAGAGTCGGACACAACTGAAGTGACTTAGCAGCAACGTATATATACAGAATCTAGAAAATTGGTACTGAAGGATTTATGTACATGGCAGCAATGGAGAAACAGACATAGAGAATAGACTTATGGACATGGGGAGAGGGAGGAGAGGGTGAGATGTATGAAATGAGTAAAATGGAAACTTACATTGCCATATGTACAATAAATACCAATGGGAATTTGCTGTATGGCTCAGGAAACTCAAACAGGGGCTCTGTATCAACTTAGAGGGGTGGGTTGGGGAGGTAGATGGAAGGGAGGGTCAAAAGGGAGGGTATATATGTATACCAATGGCTGATTCATATTGAGATTTTACCAAAACCCACAAAATTCTGTAAAGCAATTATCCTTTAATAAAAAATTAAATACATTAATAATAATAATAAAATATATTAGCTAGGTGGAAGGTTTATTGGGATTTTTCAACTTTTTATATGCTGTTAATTTGCTCTACAAGTTATAGCAATTGATATCCCTACCACATTAAATAAATATCCCTTTCCCCATATCCTTCCTAAAATCTAATCTTATCAGTTTCTTTAATTTCTTTTTAAAAAATTCACCAGAATGAGAATGTTTTCTATTCATGTTTAAATTTGGACTTTATTATGATTGCATTTTATTGACTAGTTTGGGTCCTATCAGAATGCTTGTTCAAAGCTTTTGTCTATTTTAAAAACCTGATCTATTCATCTATTTATTATTTATTTGAAAGGAAATCTTTATGTAGGTTGTATTTAAACATTTGTTGGCTATGTGATTTCTCATACCTGCTGCTTAATAGTTTATTCACTTCTGATGTCTTTTGTCAAATATAATATTTCATTTACAGTGGCCAAGTGAATAATTTAATTTTCAGTGGCTAATCTTTTCTATTATGATTTGTACCTTTTATCTTATTCAAACAAATATTTTCTTATCCTGGAATCATGAAGATATTTTATTATGTTTTCTAAAAGTACTATGGTTTTCCTTTGTAGAAGCCTATAAAAATGACATTAGGTTAGGAAATATTTTCCTGAGTGATGAGAACTCAAGCATTATGAGATAAGGTGACTTGCTTTCCTTTGTATAGCTAAACAGAGATAGAATTTGTATTGAAGTCTGTAGCCTCGATTCATAAGCCCAGATATACTTTAACTCTATAAAATGGTTGGAAATTAAAATATTTTCTTCTTAGAAATACTTGTATCTGAGCCTCTTTGAGATTTAGCACCTTATACCAATATAACGTAGCTGTAATGGACATTTCAGATATTTTGATGATCTTTCACAGATTCTACCTTTAGATAAATGGGAAAGAAATAAGAAACAGCAATACAATTTATAGTGTTATTTACACCACAATCACTATTTTTATCTTATAAGGATAGTTGATTTTGTAATACAATTGCAAGGCACTATGTACTATTCATCTTAATTTATCTCATTTGAAATTCATTTAATCCTGTGGTAGGTAGCTACTGAGGAACAGAAAGGTAAAACAATTAACCCAAGTCATAGAAAAGTTGTAATTCAAATTCAGAGAGTTTGATTTCAGAATTTATAACCACTGCATTGTACTGATTCTTTGTATATTAGATTTTGCTTACTTACAAGAATTTTTTCTTTAAAATAAATCAATATATAAATTTATACTGATAATTTATGTTTATTTTATAAAAATTAGAAAATACAGATACAAATAAGTAAACTCCTTGCTAATCTATTTCCTCAGGGATAGTTATGTTAATATGCTCTGTATATCCTATGTGAATTTCCTCTCACAACATATCACAAAAATCATGTGTACCAACAAAAATTGTTTTTCAGATTTTTAAATTAAGGATGAAATATAGTTGGAAATTTAAAAGGATGGATAAACCATTTCATGGAGATAGTAACAAACTGATGGAGAATACTTAGGTTGTATACTGCAATGTCCCATGACTGGAACTTGTATATATTTATTTTCAGCTTTACCTGGATTAATACAAAATGTATCAGTTGTGATCAGATTTGGTTACATACACCAGAAAACCTGAAATTTCAGCAACTTAAGCTTTGTACTCTTGCCTGGCAAATCCCATGGACAGAGGAGCCTGGTGGGTTGCAATCCATGGGGTCATGAAGAGTCAGACATGACTGAGCAACTTCTCTTTCACTTTTCACTTTCATGCATTGGAGAAGGAGATGGCAACCCACTCCTGTGTTCTCGCCTGGAAAATCCCAGGGACGGGGGAGCCTGGTGGGCTGCCGTCTATGGGGTCGCACAGAGTCGGACACTAGTGAAGTGACTTAACAGTAGCAGCAGCAGTAAGCATTGCCTTCTCTGGTGGCTCAGACAGTAAAGCGTCTGCCTACAATGTGGGAGACCCGGGTTCAATCCCTGGGTCATGAAGATCTCCTGGAGAAGGAAATGGTAACCCACTCCAGTGTTCTTACCTGGAAAATCCCATGGACGGAGAAATCTGGTAGGCTCCAATCCATGGGGTCGAAAAGAGTCAGACACGACTGAGCGACTTCACTTTCACTTTCAAGCATTGCAGTATTTATTAATACTCTCTATCTCCTATTATTGTTGCAAAGCTAGATAGTTATACCCAACAGCATAGTGATTGGCGTGCAGCGTGCTATGATTATTGTTGTTGATATAGTTATCATTACTCTAACATCCCCTGATATTATTACTGGATTAGATGGATTAAATTTTTGAGTTATCAACCTTCATCTAAATGTCTTTCTGAATATCACAATCCAATATTAAATTCACAGGGAACTAGAATCTTCTCTTAAAAAAAATGCTGCTCTTGAAATTCAAGAGAAATGAAAAGAAAAAAAAAATTGTTAACACGGTAAGAGCATGTTAAAGAATCTTCACTTTAGTTTTTCTGAGGTTTGCCTGAGAATTCACATATGTTCTTGTAAAAAATTCAGCATGACTTGAAATAAGTGATAAATAAAATTGGGTAGGTACTTTTAGAAAAAGGCGCAGATATTTAACCCTGGCTTTCTCAACCCCACTCTCTCTTCCTCAGAAAACTAAAGAAAGCCTGGGATGAATAAAACTCTGAATTTTGATTAAAATATTAAGCTTGAAAGATTGTCAGATTTTCCTAAGTGCAATTAAGTAGGATGAGATACTACAATGGATGATGGCATAGGCTTTTCAAAGAAAAATTGTTATATGTTTAAAGATTCTCTTCATAGAGATTGCAGCACAGCTAAAAACAGACCAAGCTGGATGAAAGAAAATATTCAGAAAATTATCAAAGAAAAGAAATCAGTGTCTTGGATGTCTGAGATTTTAGAATAAGCATACTCCAGAGATATGTAAAAGTCATTTGGGAACAAGAGCTTATGAAAAGAGGAGCTACTCTAAATAATATAATATAATACTTTTCGTTCTAGAGCATTTGGTAAGTAGATATGAAAACTGTATTGATTACATTATTCTAGCAACAGAATTCATTAAGCATTTAACCATTTCAGGTTACTATGCATAGGATGAAAGTCTGAAACAACAAAGTGCAATTAAGTAGCTTTTTTAAATAAACAGAATTGACTATATAAGGGAAATCTCTTCTGTTTATTAAACTCTTGATCTCAACAATGCATTTTCTGGAAGAAACTTGTTACAACATTTTCTTGATTATAGGATTTCAGCAATCTTTTCTGCATCTTGGTTTCCTCATTCCAAATAAAGCAATATATCTAAAGAAACTCTGTAAACAGCAAGTTATATTATAAATATCAGTGGTGATCAGTAAGTTATATTATAAATATCAGTTGTGATTGTGTCCAAGATTGATCTGGCCTGTGTGTGTGTGTGTGTGTGTGTGTGTGTGTGTGCGTGCGCACATGCATACAATTGTAGCTCAGTCTGACTCTTCGAGACTCCATGAACTGTAGCCCACCAGACTCCTCTGTCTGTGGAATTCTCCAGGCAAAAATACTGAAGTTGGTTGCCATTCCCTTCTCCAGGGAATCTTCCCAATCTAGGAGTCAAACTATATTCTCCTGCTTTGCAGCCAGATTACCTACTGTCTGAGCCACCAGGGAAGCTCTTTGATTGTATACAGAGGCTAAATAATATTTATATATGTTGTACACTTAAGAACTTGTGGGAAAATGTCAACATTTCTGAATAGAATAAAGAAACAGCCAATAACTTCCTGCTGATTATGTACTCTGGCACCAATTACACTGGATTCTAATTTTTGAGTGCCAGTGTCCCTTTGAGGTCCAAAGGAAAGTCTCTTGTGTCCAGAGAACTCTGCATTTAGTAAGACCTTCTTACTCGATGCTTTGCTGGTATAAACTCTTCTGGAGGAAGGGGTTGATTAAGGGCCAGAGCAGGATGTCTATTATATGATCAGACACAGCACACTAAGCTAACAATTAACCGCATACCTCATCTCCTGAGAGTGATTTACATCTGTAACTATTGCTTAAATGAATGCTTAACAAATCTTTTTTTTCCGAAGATATAATTGACGAATAAAATTGTGTAATTTTAAGGTGTACAGTGTGTTTGATATATTTATATATTATGATACACTTATCACAGAAATGTGAGTGATTTTGGTCAACAAAACTGTATTAAATACTTGAACGTTGCTAAGAGACTAGATTTTTAGTGTTCCCATCACAAGCCTTGTGGGCTATCTCAGGAAAACTATAGACTCTCTCCCCAGGGCGGGTGAGGAATATCAGGGGAGGAACATTAGACACAGAGAAACAAAATCCTGCACCTAATTTTAGAGGAGCCTCAAAGCTATTGAAAATCATTGATATGCTCTCTAAAATATTCACAAACCTCAGATTAAGGATTCTTAACCTAAATTTCTAGTAAGAGAGGAAAATTTGAGGATATTTCTCTAGACAACTAATTTAATTACATTTCCATATCCAACAATTTCATATATTCCTTTTTAGTCCTATTTTGTCTCTTTAGGTTTGAGGGTTTATTCAAGTCAAATAAAAATTGATTTTTATTGCCATTTAAGTTATCAAAACAGCCTGTTTGCTAACAAGTTCTTAGTTCTACTTTATCTGTTCTAATATTTGGAGGGATTATTTCACCAAATCATGACAAGTACCATTTAAGTCTGATTCAAGGAAGTAGAAAATAAATAACATAAATATTAGATATGCATATTAGATATATACCTGCACATATGTGAAAATATGTATATGAAAAAAATATTGCTTTTTACCTGTCTCCTATGCTTTAAGAGCAAGAATATCCATCTGTTTTATTCTTTGTTGTAGCTCCAACACCTAGAGCATAGTTCATGGCACTCAAAATATATGTATAGAATAAATGTTTTATTAAAAATAAAAGGAAATTTTATCACTGTATGTTTATGTACATGTCAGGAAAATTAAGTAAATAGTCTTGTTTAGGCTTCAGAGACAAAGCAGAACAGGCCCCTGACCTTGCTTCTAACCTGCCCCAACACTGCCGTGACTGTGACTGAGTGACTGCCTGCTGTAAATGCAAGAGTTACAGCACCTTTGATAAAATAGGGGAGGAATCTTGAGATTGTTGAGCCCCTGAGGGGGCCTGGCCAACAAAGCTCCAGGCTCAGCAACATCCAAAGCTTTCCTTGGTAAAACCAGCAGCATTAACATGAAACCAAGGTTGCAATTTGGTCACAGACGATGTCAGTTTGAGTCCATCCTGAAATTAAAAGTGAGAATCTCAAACTTCAGTCTTTGAAGTCTCACCCATGGAGTGGACTGGGACCTTTTCCCAACTGGGACTCCTGGGTCCAGAAGACCCATTGTAGAAAGGAATGGTAACCCACTCCAGTATTCTTGCCTGGAGAACCACATGGACAGATGAGCTTGGTGGGCTATACAGTCCTTGGGGTTGCAAAGAGTTGGACATGACTGAATGACTTCGAGAGAGATACAGTTTTCATGTTGCTTGTAACAGGTAAAATTCGCTTCTGCATGATAAATTTACCTTTATTGAATACTACTTTGTACTAGATATCATTCTAGGTGCTTTACAAAATTAGCTCATTAATTCCTACAGCAATCTGCAAACTGGGTATCATAATGCCAATTTTATAAATGAAGGCTGAAGGTTCTAACAGTCTATGAAAAATGAAATAAAGTATTCAGAGGCTTCCAATTTTACCCCATCAGCTTTCACTTCAACCTTCATCTACATCCCCATGAGAACCTAAAAGGTGAGAAAATAAAGTAGTTCCAAGCAAGTAAACTACAAAAACAAATATGAATCATTATGTGCGTATCGCTTTACAGAATGTTATAAGCAAGCCAGGGTAACTCTTGACTATGATCAAACTAAAGGTGTTATATTTTCTCAGGGAAGTAGGTACATGAGAACATAGTTGCTTCACAGTCATGAGGCTCACACACAGGGAAACCATGGATTCAAAGGCTGGCATGATCTCTCCAAAGAGAGGTCCTGGCTTCCAGACAGATATTTCTCCAAAGGGAATATGGATGTGTATTTTCTGTATCATATTGTTTTTTATCATGTTCATTGAATAAATTAAAATTTAGGCTTAAGATTCATCTCTAGAGACATGGCATACTGCAACAACCTGAAGAGAAACAGAGAAAGAAATGAGATCTTTAAAGAGGAGTCAAGTAGTTAGCTACACAATCTGACAAGTTCCATGCAGTCAAAGGTGAGCAGTCATTATAACTGGGGACTTGAGGTATTAGGTAAGATTTTGAATTTTGAGGACAATAGGAGATTTGCATCACCTAATTTGTATGCACAGGCAAATTTCTGCTCTTCATTGTTTGTAATTGGGCTAACACATTCAACCCAGAGAAAATTAATTTAGCTATATTAAGTAAAATAGCAATGTGGAAAGGAAGACACAAGTAGACTAGATGGGAAAATCAATGCCAGGAACACAGCATATTAAAACAGTTCTAATTTGTTTGTCTTTTCCAGAGGAAATTGGGAAGAAATAGGACTGTCTGTCCTGTGCTATCTAATAAAGTCTTGCCACATTGCTACTTTTGAATTTGTTTAGCATATCAATGTCTATAATAACTTCAGAATTTAGAGGGAAACACAAATTCCAGTTGTCTGTATTCTGGTTTGGTGGTTGTAGAGTAACAAGGACAATTTCTAGTGAAGAAAATCAAGAAACCAAGAAACCCATCCTAAGCTGAATTTTGTGAGATCAGCAGGATGAAATGTGTATGAAGAGGTTAAGGATGGTATAAATCCTGGGATTAGATCTTCAAGTGAACCCAGCAAGTCAGCACCCAGCCGAGAAAGAGACAGGGGAGTTGGTAGTTGCTGTGATATCTTGAATCTTTTGCCAAAAGTTGGGAGAATGAAAAAAAGAACAAGGAAATGCAATCCAGTTATGTCTATCCTGAGAGCTTGAGAACATAAATCATGACAGTTATTCTGGTGAAATAAAATATAGAGCTCTAATCCCCTGAAATCCCTGTCACTAGGTTCACAGGGAAGCTTAGCCATCAGGCTCTCCAAAGACTTGATTCTAATTGCTTAGATGGTTTCTTAAAAAAGACCAGAAACCAAGGGAAGGGGTAGAGAAGGACAGAGATTTAGATTAAATTTTCCTCTCAGAGAAGTAGCATTCATATATGGCCAAAAAAATATTATTTAGTTCAGCAAAATATTTACCACGTGATTTTCTACTTGATGTTGTACTAGACATACTGTGGTAATTTTTTTTAAGTGCACAAGGAGTTGGAATCCTAGATACTGTCATAACTACAGCTGTGATAAGTGACATAAAAATGTTTCAATTAAAAAAGATTAAAAAATCAACATAATATAGTTTCAGGAACTAAAGGGATTAACCTAAATTCTCTCTTGAAGGATGACAGAGATCAGTAAATATATGTGCAGAGACCATTCTGGGTGAGGCAACATCAAACAAGCAGGCTCTAAAGTAGAAAGTAGTTGGATATACAGAAGGAACCAAAAGAAAGTTGCTGTAGTTACCAATACCAAGTCAAGTAGAAGTCATATAAAATTAGTGCGGTAGAGATCACCATTTAGTAAAAGCTAAAAAGCAGATAAATATTGACTGTGTGTATATATATATATATATTCACACACGTATATGTAGCATATCTATAACATATACTATATTTATTATACATGTGTATGTGTGTCATTATTATAATCATGGTCATCATTATAACTTTGGATGTTGGCCTTCTTTACTTCTACACAACTTAGAAAAGTATTGAAACTGGGCATGTCTGTGTGATGTTCACAAACACTAGTTTCCTTCCATTCCTATGTAAGACTGTGCTACCCTGGACCTGTGAAACTAGGTGATGTCTGGTGACTTGCTTTAGACTATGCAATGTGAGCAGGACTATCGGCATCACTTATGAGGATACATGAAGAGCTAGCATGCAATCTGCCATGTCCTCTTTCTTGCTGCAGCAATCACAAAATTTCGTGTAGAAATCAGTTTTCTATCAGCCCATACCCATGAGTAACTAAGGTAAGCAGATTTCTCTGCTTGAGCTGCAGTGAAATGTTATGCTTATTGTATCACGAAGGGTTTTGATCATCAAATGGTAGTTAAAATCAATTATCACTGTATCCCCCTATATTATGACATAGACATTCACAGTATTCTTGGCACTGGACAATTGACTTTCAAAAAAATAACTCAAATGGAAAGAATGCAAGAGTGGAAAATTTAGGAAAAGCATGACCTTGTAGATGCTAAGAATTAACTGTTCTTCTTCATTCATCAGACAGAAACACTTGCGCCCTGTCTGCACTTATGTGCTGTGTTGTGCTAAGTTGCTTCAATTGTGTCTGATTCTGTGACCCTATAGACTGTAGCCCTTGAGGCTCCTCTGTCCACAGAGACTTTCCAGACTAGAATACTGGGATGCGTTGCCTTGCTCTTCTGCAGGGGATCTTCCATACCCAGGGACTGAACCCGAGTCTCCATGTCTCCTGCATTGGCAGGTGGGTTCTCTACCACTAGTGCCACCTGGGAAGCCCGTCTGCACTTACACTCTAAAACAATGCTTTTCAAAACAGGAGGGGTGTGGCATTGGTTTGTTGCAATAATTCTCAAGGTAAATTGTAAATAATAGATTGTGCATAATACAGCACTGAAGTTTGTAACTTATTGACTTAATTAGAATGAATTCAACACCATTCCCTTTAACTTGCATTGTCGTTCTTCTTTGAATGGGAAGAGTATATGGGAATGTAGGATATCTGAAGCCAAGTCTATGGTCAAGTTCCCATGAGAACAACTGGGATTCTAGTTAGATGTAGAACCAGGGATAGATTTCTTTTCCCCTTTGAGTCTGTGTCCTCATTTACTAAATAGTAATAACTCCTTCCAACAAGGGAGTTCAGTGTACAATATAAATTGATAGACATAGCTGTTTTTATTATTAGTATAGTTCGATACCTATATGGATTCAGAAACGTGGACAGGAGGAAGTTTGACACTATGAAAAGTCTGGGATTGCGTCCTCATTATGGGCTGTACTGACCCAGTTCACATCCCTCTTCATATATGTTGTAGAAAGATGCTTTTAAATTCACAGTGCATTTACTGCAGTCCTAATACCAAATTAGAAACAGCAACTGTGGTTACAGGGAATGCTTGCTGATTATCTACTGAAAGTAAAGGAGAAGTCAATGCAAGTAAATGCAAATTATAAGGGAAAAGGGAAAATAGAAGGGCCATTTACTGAGTGCCAATTGAGGGCCAAACACTGGTAGACGTTTTGCATACATATCATCTAATTATCAGAAAACCCTGCAATGTGGAGACTATTTTCCTCAAAATAGAAATGAAGAAACTGAGGCTCAGAAGGTTTAAGTAACTTTTTCAAGATTTTATAGCACAGAAGTAGAAGAGACAGGATGTGTACCCAAATCGATCCAACTTCAAAGCCTCTGAGCACTTAATTAGTCCATTGTTCATTTTGCCAAAGATTTTACAAGCTGGTGGTGGTAGGAGTGAGAGTGAAATAAGAAGAAATTATACACAAGTAATAAAATAAGGTAACCTATGGTAAGTCCACATTGCCAATATTTAAATTAGGATAGAAAGTCTAGCTGAAATGAACTTAAAAGATATACTATCTTTGACGGTATTAGATCCAGGACAGGTATAACAATCAGCTTATTTTTGCCATGAAAGACTGTTTTTCTTTTTTTCCATCTCTGCCCAGTCATCCTCATGTTGCCTTTAATCTCAGGCTGAAAGAAAAATGGCACCAAGGGTCATAGTCAGACCCAACAACACGCAGAGGCAAAAAAGAGATTCTTCAAGTGACTCTGTTTGATCAGCAAAGACACCCCACGGACTTCCCAGTTGTGCTTTCTTGTCTCTCCATCCACAAGTGGGTCACGTGCCCACTACTAAATCATCTATACTTAGGAAGAATGGGTTGCTCTTACTAACACTACCAAATTTTATTGAGTATTTACTAGGTGCAGACAATGTTCTATGTGCTCCACCTATATTTGATGCTCATAAAAGCTCTATGATATGGGTATTAGTATTATCATGATTTGCCACTTTAAAATTGGAGAGACTAAGGAAGAGAGAATAAGTACTTTTCTCAAAGTTGGGAAGTGAGCATGTGACTCCACCAAGTCACTGATTCTGTGCTGAATCTCAGCACTGTATTGCTTCATGTCATGCTACCCGACTACACAGACCACTCCTGGGGCTGGCAGAGAGGACTGCATCCCTGAAGTGCATGGGACAAAACTGAGGTATTACATGAAAGAAGGAAAGAGACATACACCATAACATACCAGGAGATAACAGAGAGATTAATTTAATCCTGAGATACAGGGAAGATATAATGGAGGGAGAAGCATGGCACAGCTTTTTGATGGATCAACAGAATTTCTTCTATTAGATAAGCATGGGAGGATTAAAAAAAAAAACCAGTTAATTTTATTGAAAAAATATATATCAAACAATGTGCTTAACTATTTCATAGGTGATATTTATTTATTTACAACCCTGTATAGAGTTATTTCTGCTTTTACCATGCCAGTTTTATAAATGAGAAAACATCAACTTGGAGAAAGAAGGTGCAAAACATACCACTAGAAAACGGTAGAACTAGAATTCAAACCCAGTTCGGATTCTAACATCTAGCTCTTATAAACTACATCTGATTTCATGCATAAAACACATATTTGGAACCTGAGAAAGGAGGTCCCCATGATTCAGTTCAAACAGCAGTCCTACATCAATTCATGATTTTAAACTCAATTGACCGTCTAGGCAGGCATCCGTATAAATCCATTTCAAACCTCCTGACCTATCAACAATCAATAAAAGTAAATTTGAAAATCTGTCTTTCTCATCCTGCTGTGTGATCCCAATTACATAGTTTGCCAGTCTATCTCCAGCTAAGCTTGTGTAGAAGAGCAGAAATCAGGATTTTGATGAAACTCTGGGTGTCTTTCCCTTCTCCTTTCTTTACCTGTTGCCAGAGAGTCCAATATTCTGGGGATACTGACCCTTTCTAAAAATCCAATTTGGTTGTATTCACAAAGATTGAGGCTGCCTTGAAAGGCTTGAAGCATGGGCCATGCTGGTTCACATGTTGCTTGCCAACAGATTTTAGGTAATTATAGCAGATAATCAGTCTGGCTCCATTGTGCTGTGTGCTGTGGTTAGTCACTCAGTCACGTCTGACTCTTTGCGACACCATAGACTGTAGCCTGCCAAGATACTCTGCCCAAGAAATTCTCCAGGCAAGACTACTGTGGGACATGCTCTCCTCCAGGGTATCTTCCCAACCCAGGGATAGAACCCAGGTCTCCCATGTTACAGGTGGATTCTTTACCATCTGAGTCACCAGGGAAGCCCAAGAATACCGGAGGGGGTAGCCCATTTCTTCTCTAGGAGACCTTCCTGACTCAGGAATCAAACCTAGATTTCCTGGATTGCAGGTGGATTCTTTACCAGCTGAGCTACCAGGGAAGCCCCTGGCTCCACTACAGACATTTAATAGTGGGAAAATAAATACTTTAATGTAATAAAGCATACTTTGGTAATGCTTTTGATGTTGAAACCAAAATCTGTAAAAATCTTTGGGTAGCATATGCTAAGGGCTGTCAAAGAGAAGAAAAATAGGCAGTCTCTTTGCAATTCCACTGTCACTTACACACTTGCCCATAAAGTAGGATCTGTGCAGCTCAGAATTAACCGAAGTGGACATTCTTCTAACTTTAAACGGCAAATGCATACAAATGACAGTAATGCTACGGCCTTTAGTGCTGATCTCCAGATTGACGAGTCTGTTTCATATCTGTTACAATTTTTCTGAATACTCAACTTGAATTCTTTTAATGGTTACTTAATTAAAGGGAATTAGAACTTTAGCAAAGCAGCAATTTAATTTTAAAAAATGAGAGGGAAGTGTCACAGTGACATCTTTCATTCATTTTAATGAGAAAATGTATTCTCATCTCAGAGAATGTAAAAGAAGAGCTGAAAAGCATTTTTCCCAAAAGAAAAGTGGACTATAATAACATGAATCACAAAGTTGCCTCATATTCAGTTGTCATTTAGTCAATCTTATTAACTTGGTTTTATAATAGCTTAAGGGGGTAGATTCTCATAGAGTAATTCAATCAGTAAGAGCAAGTTCCTTAACCCCTGTTATAGCAAATCTCTTCTATTGATTTATAGGGCATGTGGCAAATGAGAAGAAATGCAAAGCAATCATATTGCTATGTGGAATATCAGACCTGACACGCAGTTAGTCTTTTTTTTTTCGCAGTTAGTCTTGACAGCTGGATACTCATGTTCGCATGTTCTTTGCTACATGAGTCTATCCATTAAGAGGTTTTAGGATATTTCAGATACAGCTTCTAAATGTCACACACAATTTTAATTCCAGAATCTTTTCATTTATTGGAGAGCACAATATATACACCTGTGGGTCTGATTTCCCAACTGCACTGACATACATGGCTATAGCTCGCCTTATGGTAGACATTTGGGAAGATGCACTGAGTCAAGGGCTCAAAACGTTTGTTACTGTCTTCATTTAAAAGATGTTTGAAAATGCATCACATTTTGTTTTTTAATTAGAATGTCCCAAACTCAAGAATAGGCAATATCTGTGCGTTTTTTTAATGTTAATCAAGTTCAGTTGGATAAGAGTTATTTTTATGCCACTGGCAAGAAAATCTTTTCTATCCTTAATCATGTTTGTGCATCTAAAAAATCCAATTAGTAATTTAGTGCTTTTAAACAGAAGAAAAGGCATCACTCCTTGGTGCTGAGAAGCAATGAAAGACAGGAAGAAATAAGGATTGCCAAGGCTTTGTGGCTAAGAGACAATGCTCAATGGAAAGAAATGAAGAAGAAACAAAGTATATCTGGGTCTTCTAGGAATATCCTTTCTAATCTCATGGATCATATTAAAGCAAAACCTGTTAGTAATTTCATTTAAATTTATTTAAATGTTTGCTATTCAGTTTCTTCTCTAGCATACTATATATACTAGGAAAAGAGTATTTAAGAAAGAAAAGTACGAAAAAAAAACACACACATGGATTCACTACATGTTGTGTTTGAAGAAAACCAAGGAGACTAGGTCTGTCTGGAGCAGGGGAGTGAGCAAAGGAGAATGGGAGATGCCCTTGGGGAAAAAGCCAGGGTCCTGGCAGTACAAGGCCAGGTAGGAAACTTGAGATTCCTTTTTGATCCTAACAGGATGCCACGGGGTTGTGGGGGCGGGGGGGTGGCGGCGGTGGGGGCGCGGTGGCGGGGCGGGGGGGGGGGGGGTTTGAGCAAGTTGAGATATGATCTAATATTTAACAATCTATAACTTCCTTATGGGCTTCCCAGGTGGTGCTAGTGGTAAAGAACCTTCCTGCCAATGCAGGTAGACATAAGAGACACAGGTTCCATCTCTGGATTGGGAAAATTCCCCTGGACGAGGGCATGGCAACCCACTCCAGTATTCTTGCCTGGAGAATCCTGTGGATGGAGGAGCCTGACGGGCTGCAGTCTGTAAGTGGCACATAGAGTTGGACATGACTGAAGTGACTTAGCACACAAACACAACTTTATTATATATTTTATTTCTTTATATATGTTATGTGAAAATACTCAAATAAACACAAAAGTGAAGATAATACTGCATTGAAAATTTGCAGCCATACTTACATTCAATAATTATTAGGAAACTGCCATGCTCACATGTTGATATAAGGAACCACATATGCATATTCCTGCCATCTTTTCAAAATACTGTATTATATTCCATAATGTGCCTTTCTCACCTACTGTATCTCAGAGGTTAGTTCCTTTCACAGTATATGAAATCATTCCACTCAGCTTTACTGCTTCATGTTATTCCATTAGCATGGCTTCAGTGGTGGTGTTAGCTTCTAATCTGATGGGATAATATATTGTAAGGTAGGGTGTTAAGGGCAGAAGAAGGGAGACCAGCTGGAAGACTAATAGCTTGGATGAGGGCACTAGTGGTGGAGCTGATAAGTAGTGATATTAGGGAAAAATTTGAAGATGCAGCCATTTGGAGACACTGATAACCTGGATATGGACTGAGAGAGGAAAGTGTCAGATCCACCTTTTGCATCTGAACATGGTGGGGGCTGAATATCAAACGCTGAAGGAGAAATTGGCACAAACATTTGGAATAGCAAATGTTCATTATGGGATTATGGGACATACTACATTGAGATGCTTTTTAGATATGTACGTGGAAATTATGTATAGCATATTTTGTGAATCTGAAATCTGAAGTCTGGCATAGAGTTCTAGATTTGGGAATTCATAATTTAATTATATTATTTCACTTCCTACTGAGCTTTGTAATGAAAATTAGAGTTTCTTTCCTGTTAGAGTTTGATTTGGGCCTTGACTCTGGCACTTGCTATGTGATCTTGGACAAGTTACTAGACTATTTAAAGCTGCTTTTTTTTTAGCCTATAAAATGGGGACAATAATTCTATCTACCTCAAAAAAGTTAATGATTGGAGATAAATTATTAATATGCATAGTACTTACAATACTGCCTAGCATTTTGTACACTTTTAATTAATGTTGGATAGTACTATTTTTAGTAGTCATTCCTCAGGGAAATCTCAAGATTATATAATTCATTCAGCAAATGTTATTTTACCTCTTTATAAGCCACCAGTGATCATGTATCTGCTGGGTTTGGAGACATATATATATATATATATAGAGAGAGAGAGAAAGAGTATATATATATATAGGATGTGAGAGTTGGACTGTGAAGAAAACTGAGAGCTGAAGAATTGATGCTTTTGAACTGTGGTGTTTGAGAAGACTCTTGAGAGTCCCTTGGACTGTAAGGAGTTCCAACCAGTCCATTCTAAAGGAGATCAGTCCTGAGTGTTCTTTGGAAGGACTGATGCTAAAGCTGAAACTCCAATACTTTGGCCACCTCGTGTGAAGAATTGACTCATTGGAAAAGACTCTGATGCTGGGAGGGATTGGGGGCAGAAGGAGAAGGGGACGGCAGAGGATGAGATGGCTGGATGGCATCACTGACTCGATGGACGTGAGTTTGAGTGAACTCTGGGAGTTTGTGTTGAACAGGGAGGCCTGGCATGCTGCAATTCATGGGGTCACAAAAAGTTGGACATGATTGAGTAACTGAACTGAACTGAATAACATAGCACTTGCCTTGGAGACCTCATGGTATCATTATTTTTATCTTATAACTGGAAAAATTGGTTCAAGGGAAGCTTTGCACTTGTTTGAATTATTAGTTAATGGAGTACTATTTTTGCAGTCAGGCATGCTTTGAGCATATTCGCCCAAGCAACAATTGATGAAGTATGAGAATGAATGATGAAGCTGAAGCTCCAAATCTTTGGCCACCTAATGTAAAGCGCTGAAGCACCGGGAAAGATCCTCATGCTGGGAAAGACAGAAGGCAGGAGGAGAAGGGGACAACAGAGGATGAGATGGCTAGATGGCATCACCAACTCAGTGGACATGAATTTGGGCAACCTCTGGGAGTTGATGTAGGACAGGGAAGCTTGGCATGCTGCAGCCATGGGGTTGCAAGGAATCAGACATGACTGAGCAAATGAACTGACTGGGAACAAATTAAATTAAAGCCATGTCTGACTATACTTTCATTTTGTCCTACAAAAAAAAAAAGTAGTCTTTTTATTTGGGATACTGAACTAGCATATTGATTTAAATAACTTAACAAATGTGCTAATTTCATATCAATCTAGTGGTAGCTAAATCAGTTGTTAGTTCAAATGGACAGGTGGATAAAACATAAAAGGTGAGAGGGTGAAGCCATTTATGTTAGAAGGTAGTGGTCCAAAGAATGAATGAGTCTAAATGCATTAAGAGGACTGGGTGAAGCGCTAAAGAAGAAGTTTTGATGCTGGCAATCACACAATAGGGAAACTGAAGCCAAGTGGTGAAAAGATAGACAGAAATATTTGCATGAAGAAAGGAAGGGTTTCTTGGCATTTACTTTTACATATGTGCCTTTTCTCATAATAACAATAATAATCATAACCATGAGAATTCTATTGGGGTTCCCACTTTAAAGATGAGAAACAAGATTTGGAGAGGATAAATAACTTATCCAGAGTCACTCAGGAAATGACTGCGGGTCCAGATTCCCAGTCTTATATAGTCACTACAACATTCTCAATCTGCTTATCACACTGTGGTCTGAGTCCATTTATGACTCAACAGTGAATTATTTCTTACTTCTGGTGTCTTTCCTTGTACTTCAGAGAAGCTGTTCACTGCATTTTGTTGCCAGGAAATGACTCTAACTTTGAATGAATATCACTATTCATTGAGAATTTAAAATATATTTCCCTGATTAATCCTCAAATTAACTCGATGGAGTGGAAGTGATTATTACTCGTTTTAAAATGAGAAAATCATGCCTTAGAGATTAAGTAATTTGCCAAAGTTCTCACAGGTCACACAGCAATTAATGGAGCCAGGTTTCCTACTCAAGTTTACTGAATCTAGTCCTTTTCCTCACCCAACAGAGCTCTTGTGTCATAGGCCAAATGAATTTGTCAGCTTTGTGTGATATAATCCACTTTCTGATTCTTATTTATATTTCATGGTGAAACTAAAGCATCGTTTCTATGATCCTCTTAAAAATGATCAAGCTCTGTGTTCCCTCAGTGTGTTCCTATGGCCAGATGCCCATGGCAGCTGTTCTCTTTTCTCCCTGTATTCTGCTGTAGTGATTTGTCTTCCACACGAGACCGTGAATTCATCCAGGCCAAGAGGTTGCTTAACATACCTTTGAAACTGGAATGCACTAAGTAAATTTCCCTCTAGAATCAAAACATCATTGTTATTTAGAAGGTAATAGTTTTCTTTATTTAATAGCTTAAAAGAAACAAAACAAAACAAAACAAAAAAAGTATGTTAGACATGCAGTTGTGTCCAACTCTGTGATCCCATGGACTGAAGCCCTCCAGGCTCCTCTGTCTATGGGATTCTCCAGGCAAGAATATTGGAGTGGGCTACCATTCCCTTCTCCAGAGAATCTTCCCTACTCAGGGATTGAATCTGGGTCTCCTGCCTTGCAGGCAGATTCTTTACTGTCTGAGCCACCAGGGAAGCAAAGGTATATAAATCAACTTAAAATATTTTTCCAATGATGGAATCTCGTGGACACAAAAGGAAGGAAAGGTTAAAATAGAGCCTCAAATTTCCTCATATTTTGCAAATTATTGATTTATGTGGCCTCAAGTGAATATTGACGGCTTTAATTCAAGGATTGACTACTGGAACATAGAGATAACTGAGATGATTAGGTAACTCAGGGTGCTGAGGAGTTTTTCTTTTTAATTAAAAGTAAAGGGTGGTTAAATATAAGAAGAGAAGAAAGAAACCAGTATAAATGATTATTTTTTAGTGTGTGGGGAATAGTTGAATGAATCCTTAGAGCTTGCCCTGAGGATCTGATGCTACAGATCAAAAAAGATAAGAGGTTTACTAGTGGAAACACAGTGCCACTAACTTCAGAGACCTCAGCAGGGAAGATTAGAGAGAAAGGAGCACCAAGGAGTCCAGAGAAACTAATCTGTGCTGAGAAAATGCTGACTTAAAAAGGCTTAATATGGGGCTCCTATGAGATCCACACTGCCAAAGGGAGCACAAAAGAAACTAGGGAAAATGCTTTATAGTAAGCTTTTGTCTGATGGACAACTTCATGTATAGAGAGAATATAGACTTAGGAATCTCCTTGACTTGACTGAAATCCCAGTTGGAACTCATCACTTTTTAACTTTTAGGAACCTTACTTCCTGGGAATATAGTGAGGTGGGTCAAGAAGACAAAAGAGACACCTGCCCAGTGGTTGTTTTGGAACTATGGATGACATAATGCATGTATAGAGCATAACTTAGTATCTGGCACATCCTAAGTTATTAATTTATCTTCCATCCACAATCTGCACTTCTGTTTCCTTGTGCATTATTAAAGCCCTTTCCTTCTCATCCTCTTGGTATGAGTTTAGAAATAGGAGCAGATATTGGAATCTCTTATGTTAGTACAAGATAAACAAGGTAAAAAAAAAAGGAAAGGATGTAATAAAATATCAGTAGAAAAGTAGAGACAGTTAAAAAGAAATCAGTTTTTAGAATTATTTTATTGTCAATGGAACAAAATTAGGATTTAGATTCTAACAGTGGGACTTTGGTACACAATGACTAAACCTTTCTGTTCTTGAGTCTTCTGATGTTTATATCTGTCCAGTGAGTACAATAACATCTGGATAGCCATATAAAGGGCTTCCCTGGCGGCTCAGACAGTAAAGAATCTACCTGCAATGCAGGCTACCCAGGTGCAGTCCGTGGGTCAGGAAAATCCCCTGGAGGAAGGAACGGCTACCTACTCTAGTATTCTTGCCAACAGAACTCCATAGACAGAGGAGCCAGGTGGGCTACAGTTCATGGGTTCACAAGAGTTGAACACGACTGAATAACTTTGAGAGAGAGTCATTTAAAAAAAAAATGGGGAAAGTAGAATATACATTTAAGTTCATTAAATAAGTTTAAGCCTACAATCATGAAACTGATTGCATTCATCAAGTTATAACTGAACTGAATAAATAGGCCTATTAAAATAGGAGACCTAGGTTTGATCCTTGGGTCCGGAAGTTCCCTTGGAGAAGGGAAAGTCTATCCATTCCAGTGTTCTTGCCTGGAGAACCCTATGACTAGAGGAGCAGATTACAGTTCATGGGGTCATAAATGACTGACACTTGCACCTTACTTTTGGGCTTCCCAGGTGGCTCAGTGGTAAAGAACCCACCTGCCAATGCAAGAGACACAAGAGACTCGGGTTTGATCCCTGAGCCAGGAAGATCCCCTGGAGTAGGAAATGGCAACCCACTCTAGAATTCTTGCCTGGATAATCTCATGCACAGAGGAGTCTGGAGGGCTACAGCTCAAGTCAAGGGCTACAACTCAAAGTCAGACATGACTGAGTGAGCACACACAGAACTCTCTGATTTGGGGTTTGTATCCTCAGAATTCAAGTTGCTGCAGACTTATAGGTCAGTTAATTTACTAGTATGTAAATGAAACATTTAAATCATTCTCCTATTATTAATAGGTGAGGAGCTGGAGATAATACCTGAATATAACTAATTTAGATGCAGCCAAACAAAACAAACTGTTCATTAAAATATCAGTGCTGTTATTAAACAGTGCCATAGAAATTTATTTAAAGCGACACAAATTAATAATGAATATTAATGAACATAAATTCATAAAATATCATTATTGTTGTTAATGATAATGATAGTATTACATCCTCTTTTATTAAGCACCATATCTGATAGTGTCAACAATCCTGAAAATTGATAATGTTACCTAACTATTCTTATTTAATGGGTGATAAAGATATGAAAAAGTATGATGCTTAGAATAGCTTATTGGGTCTCAAAAGTCTTAAAGTGAGAATATAGAACCAGAACTTAACCAGTTCCTCAGAGGTCAAAATCTCTTGTCCTACTAGGCAAACTATGTTTGGAACATTTATATTTAGACAGACTGAGGGCTCTGTGTATCGAAATTGGGAATGTCACTAATAGGATGAAAGATTTCGCCTTTGAATTCTCTCTTCTAAGAAACTGTGTATCTGAATCTCTTCCAGTCACTATTCTTAATAAGTCCCTGCATTAGTTTGGTAGTGCTGCCATAATAAAGTGTCAGGGACTAGATAGCCTAAACAACAAAAAGCTATTTTCTCACATTTCTGGAGGTTAGAGTGTTGGCCAGGTTGGGTTCTACTAAGTCTTCTTCCCACTTTTAGATTTAATGTCTCTTAAATGTCTACATGTCCTCTTCTAATGTCTACACATGGCCTTCCCTCTGTGAGTGTCTGTGTACCAATCTCCTCTTAAAAGACACCAGTCGTATTGAATTAGGTCCTACCCATAAGACCTCATTTTACATTAATTACCTCTTTATAGGCACTACTCTAAATATGATCTCATTTTAAGATCCTGGGAGTTAAGGTTGCAAAATAAGAATCTGAGGAGGACATAATTCAGTCCTCTCCTTTTATCCTCCAATAGCGCGCACGTGTGTGTGTGTGTGTGTGTGTGTGTGTGTGTGTGTGTGTGTGTGCGCTCAGTTGCTCAGTTGTGTCAAAGTCTTTGAGATTCCATGGACTGTATCCCCTATGGCTCCTCTGACCACGGGCTTTTCTAGGCAAGAATACTGGAAGGGCTTCCATTTCCTTCTCCAGGGGTTCTTCCCAATTCAGGGATCGAACCAGCATCTCCTATATTGACAGGCAGATTCTTTACCACTGAGCCACTTGGGAAGCCCCCAGTTTTCAGTTCAGTCACTCAGTTGTGTCCAACTCTTCGCAACCCCATGAATCACAGCATGCCAGGCCTCCCTGTCCATCACCAACTCCCGGAGTTCACTCTGACCCACATCCATCGAGTCAGTGATGCCATCCAGCCATCTCATCCTCTGCCGTCCCCTTCTCCTCCTGCCCCCAATCCCTCCCAGCATCAGAGTCTCTTCCAATGAGTCAACTCTTCGCATGAGGTGGCCAAAGTACTGGAGTTTCAGCTTTAGCATCATTCCTTCCAAAGAAATCTCAGGGCTGATCTCCTTCAGAATGGACTGCTTGGATCTCCTTGCAGTCCAAGGGATTCTCAAGAGTCTTCTCCAACATCACAGTTCAAAAGCATTGATTCTTCAGTGCTCAGCCCCCAATTTTACTGAAGTATAATTGACATATAACATTATATTATTTTGATGCATAATGATTGGATATGCAGGTGTACTTTGTTTTACTGTGCCTTGCCTTACTGTGATTTTAGATATTCTATTTTCTTTTTTTTTTTTTTTTTACAAATTAAAGGTTCGTGGCCACCCTGTGTCAAACAAATCCATTGGAATCATTTTTTCCAACATTTGTTTACTTACAGCATTTCAAACTTTTCAGTTACATGTTTCTTAGGATGATCTGTGATCAGTGATCATTGACATGAACATTGCTACTGTGACTTGTTGAAGGCTCAGATGACAGTTAACACTTTTAGCAATATTTGTTTAAAGTATGCACATTGTTTATTTAGACCTAATGCTATTAAACTACAGTATAGTATAGATATAACTTTTGCATACACTGAGAAACAAAAAAATAAAAAATGTGTGACTTGCTTCATTCCAATATTTACTTTATTCTAGTGTTGGAACAGAACCCACAATATCTCTCAGGCATGCTGCTTATATATATACACACACATATGTTGCAAAATGACAGCCACAATAAGTTTAGTTAACATTCATCACATGTACTTAGCGATTTTTTTCCTTGTTATGAGAAATTTTAAGATCTACTCTTTTAGAAACTTTCAAATATAAAATATAGCATGTTAAATATACTCATCATGCTGTGTATTATACTTCCAGGACTTATTTACCTTGTGGCTAGAATTTTGTAGCTTTTGATCATTTCACCTATTTTTGCCTATATCCCACCCCCCATTTAGTAATCACCAATCTTCTCTGCATCAATGTTTTTTTTTTTAAGGGTCCATCATACTTAAGATCATATCATATTTCTTTATTTCTCTTAACATAACACACTCAAAGCCCATCCATGTTGTTACATTTATCAGGATTTTCTTTTTCATATAGCAGAATTACATATATTATATAATATATGAGAAAGAGACAGAGAGATATGTCTTTTAATCAATTCACCTGTCAATGGATGGTTACATAGTTTTCATGTCTTGCTCATTATAAACAATGCTGGAAGAACATGAGAGTGCATCTGTTCCAGAAGCGGAATTACCATGTGCCTTTTTGTTGAAATTCTCACTTTGTTCACAGTTTGTTCTCCTGGCTGTAGTAACCATCTTTATGATCAATATTCTGAACCCTTCATCAGGTAAACAACTCACCTCCACTTCCTTAAGGTCGTCCAGCCTGGCCCTAGTTTTGGTTCTCTCTTAAACCTCTGTGATCGCTCAACCACTTTGTTGCTGTTGTTGCTTTAGTGGTTCTTAGTAGTTAAGGGCGAGCCAAGATCTCTCGATGTCCAAAGAGGAGATCTCAGTCACTATCTAGATGCTGATTGGAAGTCAGCTCTTCAGAGAAAAGCTTTTAAAATAGATCTATATCAGGGAAATACTAGGAGCTGGGTGCTTCCATCACTTTCCTCTGTTCTGAGCCTTGAGGGAATAGTCACACTAGAACTGTTCCTTTTTTTTTTTTTTTTTTTTGCTCCAATCCTGTGGGACCCACGAATGCAAGCCCCCTAGCCAACTGAACCATATGATCAAGCTACACATCTTAGCATCAGCTGAAAAAGTAGAGGCACCAGGTGTATGTGTAAACTTGTTCCCCGCAGACACCGGGGACCAGAAATGGGCAAGAGGGAAATTTGGAGATGGTCACTGCCGGCCTCCCTGGTTTCCAGGATAGACTGCAGTCTGTGGCTAGATGTTCCTTAATCAGAAATCAGCCCTTGGGCAGCTGCTGCTTAGATGTGCAAATAGGCCTTTTTGGGGGAAAGAATGGGAGCCAGACATTGCTTTTTGCTCCTTTTGCATTGGTATTTCCTGGTAGCTCAACTGGTAAAGAATCTACCTGCAATGCAGGAGCTCTGGGTTTGATTCCTGGGTTGGAAAGATCCCCTAGAGAAGGCAATGTATTCTGACCTGGACAATTTCATGGACTGTACAGTCCATGGAGTCCCAAAGAGTTGGACACAACTAAGTGACTTTCACATGCACTTTTCTTTCCTTGCACTGAGTGCTGGGCGATAGCCACTTAAGAAGCATTCCTTTCATTCCTGGGTGGTCCAGTGGTTAAGATCCCTGATCCCTTCTCATGGAACTAAGATCTCACATGCTACATGGTGCATCCAAAATTAAATACAGAAATAAATAAATAAAACAAGCTAAGTCTTTAAAAAAATGTTAATAAAAAAATAAGTATTCCTATGTTTGCTAAAATCCTGTGGGACCTGGAACGTAAGTCCCACTAGCCAGCAATGGGAAGTGATCAAGCATACGTTCCCTGGGTAGCAGCCAGCGTGCCAGATGTAGGCACTGGCAATATGGACCTGGCCAGAGCAGACATGCAGAGAAGCCATCTGCAGATTTCTGAGTCTCTGGAGAGGATTCCAGTATGTCTCTAGAGGCTTCCTTAATTAGGAGAATGACCCTCAAATGGAAGTTCAGGGTATGAAAATGGACCTCTTTCAGGAAAAGTAGAGAATTATAATATATTCAGTGGCCTTACTGAAGATTATAAGCAGATATGGTTGGATGGCATCACTGATTCAAGGGAGATAAACTTGGGCAAACTCGGGGAGATGGTGAGTGACAGGGAAGGCTTGTGTGCTGTAGTCCGTGGGGTCACAAAGAGTTGGACATGACTTCGTTACTGAACAACAAAAACAGTCTCGCAGATAACTCTGAGGACCTGTCCCAAAGACATAATGGAGGAGCCAGGATATAAAGGAGTTTTGCAAAAACAAAACACAACAAGTACAAAAAACTCATGAAGTAGAATATCAAAAGATCATTGCTAATCACACACACACACACAAACAGATCTTAAGTTAATAATTGTAGTATGTTTCTATGTATAAGAAGCTGTAGGAATCTGGACTTATTGAAATGATTCCTTTGATATGCATCTTATTTATTAGTCTGAATAGCATCCTGTGTTCTCCATCCTGAGTTCCCCTCAGGCTGGGGAGGCTGCAGTAACTGACAGTTTTCTGGAGTAAGCACCTTTTGTTTACTGAAACAGCAGGCAGCATTCTGTCCACAGGGTATAGCCACGGCTAGAATCTGAGATCCCATTTAGAAATGTTTCTTTCTTTAATTGTAGTCTGGTGGGTTTTTCAGCCTTGTCTAATTCAATGAAACTATGAGCCATGCTGTATAGGGCCACCCAAGACGGCCGGGTCATGGTGGGGAGCGCTGACAAAACACGGTCCACTGGAAAAGGCAATGCCAAACCACTTCAGTATTCTTGCCTTGAGAACCCCATGAACAGTATGAAAAGGCAAAAAGATAGGACACTGAAAAATGAACTTCTCAGGTCGGTAGGTGCCCAATATGCTACTGGAGAAGGGTGGAGAAATAACTCCAGAAAGAATGAAGAGATGGAGCCAGAGCAAAAACAATACCCTGTGTGGATGTGACTGGTGTTGGAAGTACAGTCCAATGCTGTAAAGAGCAATATTGCATAGGAACCTGGAATGTGAAGTCCTTGAATCAAGGTGAATTGGAAGTGGTCAAACAGGAGATAGCAACAGTGAATGGACATTGACATTTTAGGAATCTGTGAACTAAAATGGACTGGAATGGGCAAATTTAATTCAGATGACTATTATATCTAATACTGTAGGCAATACTTCCTTAGAAGAAATAGGGTAACCCTCATAGTCAGCAAAATAGTCTGAAATGCAGTATTTGGGTGCAGTCTCAAAAATGACAGAATGATTTCTGTCCATTTCCAAGGCAAACCATTCAATATCACAGTAATCCAAGTCTATGCCCTGACCAGTAATGCTGAAGAAGCTGAAGTTGAATGGTTCCATGAAGACTTACAAGACCTTTTAGAACTAACACCCCCAAAAGATGTAAAGATGTCCTTTTCATCATAGGGGACTGGAATGCAAATGTAGGAAGTCAAGAGATACCTGGAGTAACAAGTAAATTTGGTCTTGGAGTACAGAATGAAGCAGGGCAAAGGCTAACAGAATTTTGCCAAGAGAACACACTGATCATGGCAAACACCCTCTTCCAAAATCACAAGAGATGACTATATGCATGGACATCACCAGATGGTCCATACCAAAATCAGATTGATTATATTCTTTGCAGCCAAAGATGAAGAAGCTCTATAGAGTCAGCAAAAACAAGACCAGGAGCTGACTGTGGCACAGATCTTAAACTTCTTATTGCCAATTCAGACTTAAATTGAAGAAAGTAGGGAAAACCACTATACCATTCAGATATGACCTAAATCAAATCCCTTATGATAATACAATGAAGTCGCTCAGTCATGTCCAACTCTTTCCGACTCCATGGACTGTAGCCTACCCGGCTCCTCTGTCCATGCTATTTTCCAGGCAATAGTACTGGAGTGGATTGTCATTTCCTTTTCCAGAGGATCTTCCGGACCCAGGGATCAAACCTGGGTCTCCCACATTGTAGACAGACGCTTTACCATCTGAGCCACCAGGCAAGTCCAAACCATTCAGGTATGACCTAAATCAAATCCCTTATGATTATACAATGGAAGTGACAAATATACTCAAGGGATTAGATCTGATAGACAGAGTGACTGAAGAACTATGGAAGGAAGTTTGTGATATTGTACAAGAGGCAGTGAGCAAGACCTTCCCCACCAAAAGAAATGCAAAAAAGCAATATGGTTGTCTGAGGAGGCCTTACAAATAACTGAGAAAAGAAGAGAAGCTAAAAGCAAAGGAAAAAAGGAAAGATATACCTATTTGAATGCAGAGTTCCAAAGAGTAGCAAGGAGAGATAAGAAAGCCTTTCTCGGTGATCAATGCAAAGAAATAGAGGAAAACAATGCAATGGAATGGCAGGAGTTCTCCTCAAGAAAATTAGAGATACCAAGGGAACATTTCAAGTAAAGATGAACACAATAACGGACAAAAATGGTACAGACCTAATAGATGCAGAAGAGATTAAGAAGAGGTGGCAAGAATACACAGAAGAACTATACAAAAAGATCTTCGTGACCCAGATAACCATGATGGTGTGATCACTCACCTAGAGCCAGACATCCTGGAATGCAAAGTCAAGTGGACCTTAGGAAGCATCACTATGAATAAAGCTAGTGGAGGTGACGGAATTCTGGTTGAGCTATTTCAAATCCTAAAAGATGATGCTGTGATAGTGTTTCACTCAATATGCCAGCAAATTTGGAAACTCAACAGTGGCCATAGGACCAGAAAAGGTTAGCTTTCATTCCAAACACAAAGAAAGGCAATGCCAAAGAATCTTCAAACTACTGCACGATTGCACTCATTTCATATGCTAGAAAAGTAATGCTCAAAATTCTCCAAGCCAGGCTTTAACAGTATGTTAACCATAAACTTCCAGATGTTCAAGGTGGATTTAGAAAAGGCAGAGGAACCCGAGTTCATCCTTAGAATCATACAAGAAGTAAGAGAATTCCAGGAAAACATCTACTTATCCTTTATTGACTATGCCAAAGTCTTTGACTTGGGGATCACAACAAACTGGAACATTCTTCCATTCAGTTCAGTTCAGTTCAGTCGCTCAGTCGTGTCCGACTCTTTGCGACCCAATGAATCACAGCACACCAGGCCTCCCTGTCCATCACCATCTCCCGGAATTCATTCAGACTCACGTCCATCGAGTCCGTGATGCCATCCAGCCATCTCATCCTCAGTTGTTCCCTTCTCCTCCTGCCCCCAATCCCTCCCAACATCAGAGTCTTTTCCAATGAGTCAACTCTTCTCATGAGGTGTCCAAAGTACTGGATCTTCAGCTTTAGAAAGAAATGATTTTCTTCCAAAGAAATCCCAAGGTTGATCTCCTTCAGAATGGACTGGTTGGATCTCCTTGCAGTCCAAGGGACCCTCAAGAGTCTTCTCCAACACCACAGTTCAAACGCATCAATTTTTCGGCACTCAGCCTTCTTCACAGTCCAACTCTCACATCCATACATGACCACAGGAAAAACCGTAGCCTTGGCTAGACGGACCTTAGTCACAAAGTAATGTCTCTGCTCTTGAATATACTATCTAGGTTGGTCATAACTTTTCTTCCAAGGAGTAAAATTCTTTTAATTTCATGACTGCAGTCACCATCTGCAATGATTTTGGAGCCCAAAAAAATAAAGTCTGACACTGTTTCCACTGTTTGCCCATCTATTTCCCATGAAGTGATGGGACAAGATGCCATGATCTTCGTTTTCTGAACGTTGAGCTTTAAGCCAACTTTTTCACTCTCCTCTTTTACTTTCATCAAGAGGCTTTTTAGTTCCTCTTCACTTTCTGCCATAAGGGTGGTGCCATCTGCATATCTGAGGTTATTGATATTTCTCCTGGCAATCTTGATTCCAGCTTGTGTTTCTTCCAGTACAGCGTTTCTCATGATGTACTCTGCATAGAAGTTAAATAAGCAGGGTGACAATATACAGCCTTGACGTACTCCTTTTCCGATTTGGAACCAGTCTGTTGTTCCATGTCCAGTTCTAACTGTTGCTTCCTGACCTGCATACAGATTTCTCAAGAGGCAGGTTAGGTGGTCTGATATTCCCATCTCTTTCAGAATTTTCCACAGTTTGTGATCCACACAGTCAAAGGTGTTGGTATAGTCAATAAAGCAGAAATAGATGTTTTTCTGGAATTCTCTTGCTTTTTCCATGATCCAGCGAATGCTGGCATTTTGATCTCTGGTTCCTCTGCCTTTTCTAAAACTAGCTTGAACATCACATTTTTAGAGACGGTAATACCAGGCCACCATACCTGCCTCCTGCAAAATGGATATGCAGGTCTAGAAACAACAGTTAGAACTGGATATGGAGCAAAGTACTGGTTCCAAATAGGAAAAGGAGTATGCCAAGGCTGTATATTGTCACCCTGCTTATTTAACTTATATGTGGAGTACATCATGTGAAATGCCAGGCTAAATAAAGCACAAACTGGAATCAAGATTGCTGGGAGAAATATCAGTAACCTCAGATACACAGATGACACCACCCTTATGGCAGAAAGTGAAGAGGAATTAAAGAGATTCTTCATGAATGTGAAAAAAGAGACTAAGAAAGCTGGCTTAAACTCAGGACTCAAAAAACTAAGATCATGGCATCTGGTCCCATCACTTCATGGCAAATAGATGGGGAAACAATGGAAACAGTGACAGATTTTATTTTCATGGGCTCCAAAATCACTCTGGACAGTGACTGCAGCTGTGAAATTAAAAGGTGCTTGCTCTTGGAAGAAAAACTATGACCAACCTAGACAGCATATTAAAAAGCAGAAACACACCTTTGCCAACAAATGTCTGTCTAGTCAAAGCTGTGATTTTTCCAGTAGTCATGTATGGATGTGAGAGCTGGAGTATAAAGAAAGCTGAGTGCCAGAGAATTGATGCGTTTGAACTGTGGTGTTGGAGAAGACTCTTGAGAGTCCCTTGGACTGCAAGGAATTCAAACTAGTCCATCCTAAGGGAAACCAGTCTTGAATATTCACTGGAAGGACAGAGGCTGAAGCTGAAATTCCAATTGTTTGGCCACCTGATGCAAAGAGCTGACTCTGGAAAAGACCCTGATGCTGGGAAAGATTGAAGACAGGGGGAGAAGGGGACGACAGAGGATAAGTTGGTTGGATGACATCACTGACTCGATGTACATGAGTTTGAGGAAGCTCCAGGAGTTGGTGAATGACAGGGAAGCCTGGTGCTGCAGTCCATGGTCACAAGGAGTCAGACACAACTGAGTGAATGAACTGACTATGGAGAAAAACACAACCAGAAAAGTGTACCTGATGGATCAATGAGACTACTGTTAAGGTGATCAACTATCTTGGTTCGCCTGGAACTAAGGGAGTTATTTAAAGTTAAGACTTTGATTGCTGAACTCAGGATCAGTTCAGTTCAGTCACTCAGTCGTGTCTGACTCTTTGCGACCCCATGAATCGCAGCACGCCAGGCCTTCCTGTCCATTACCATGTCCCGGAGTTCACTCAGACTCACAGCCATCGAGTTGGTGATGCCATCCAGCCATTTCATCCTCTGTCGTCCTTTTCTCCTCCTGCCCCCAATCCCTCCCAGCATCAGAGTCTTTTCCAATGAGCCAACTCTTTGCATGAGGTGGCCAAAGTACTGGGGTTTCAGCTTTAACATCATTCCCTCCAAAGAAATCCCAGGGTTGATCTCCTTCAGAATGGACTGGTTGGATCTCCTTGCAGTCCAACGGACTCTCAAGAGTCTTCTCCAACACCACAGTTCAAAAGCATCAGTTCTTCAGCACTCAGCCTTCTTCACAGTCCAACTCTCACATCCATACATGACCACAGGAAAAACCACAGCCTTGACTAGATGGACCTTTGTTGGAAAAGTAATGTCTCTGCTTTTGAATATGCTATCTAGGTTGGTCATCACTTTCCTTCCAAGGAGTAACCATGTTTTAATTTCCTGTCAGGATAATCTGCAGCAAATGAGGATGTTTTGTCAATGTACTGCAAATTCCAGAAGTATCTTGACAGGAAGTACTGGCTGGAAGTTGTCTCTGAGAAGGGATATTTGACCAAAGACCTGTGTGAAGGAGAGGGGGAGATCCAGGTATGTATTTAGGAAAAGGTACCTCTTAGGCAGAGATTAAAGCAAATTCTAGAAGCCTGGCTCAGTAGCTCCACCATGTCCAGTTCTTTGAAACCACATGGACTGTAGCCCGCCAGGCTCCTGTGCACATGGCATTTTCCAGGCAAGAATGCTAGAGTGGGTTGCCATTTCCTGCCCCATCTAGAAACCTGCAAGAGATGAATGCCATGTGATTCAGAAGCAACAAAAAGTGGGAGTGGCTGGGAATTATGGCTACTTTGTGCTATCACTGCCAAGGGCCCAGGTTCAGTTCCTGGCTGGAGAGCTAAAATGTCACCAGCTGCACAGTGCAGCTGAAAGAAAACAACAGCAACAACAAAGCAAGGGGGCTAGAGTGTGTGGGGTCTAGGAAGTGTAGGAAGAGAGTGGTAAGAAATGAAGTCAAAGAAGTGAGAAGGACTGGGTCACCGAAGACCTTACAGTCAAAAGGAAGACATTAACTTTTACTACAGGCATAGTAAAGAAATCATGGAAGAACATAAGTCAAATATTGTCATAATCTGACTTAAATTTTAAAAAGATTACCCTTGAGATTGCTGAAAATAAATTTCAGAGGGCAAAGGTACAGAAAAAGAGGCTAGAAAACTATTGCAGTGTTCCAGGAAAGAAATGAAGGCAGTTCAGAGAAAGAGGCAGTGATGAGCTCTGGTGTTCTGTTTATATTTTGATTTGTAAACTGATAGATATCACTGATATAGTGGATGTGGACTATAAAACAAAGGTGAATGAAACTATTTTTTAATGACATTAAAGTGGTGATACTGAGTAGAGTAGTTAAGAGTCTTGAATTCAGAGCCTATGAAGAGTGGAAGACATAAATTATCTCATGCCATTAGACCCTGAGTTGTTGAGAAGATACAGAATATATTACATAAAAGAAATATATTCTTTACACAGAGGAATAGAGAAACATCTTCTAACTTGACAGGAAGAAAGAACATTTGCACAGGGGTGAGACATGGAGAAGGGAGTTTCTGGAAGTTCTTTTGTAATTGTTCTTGCTTTTTAGGTTTGTGAAAAAATATTAACTGAGAGAAAGGATGGGCTTACCTGGTGACTCAGATGGTAAAAAATCTGCCTGCAATGAAACGGACCAGGATCCAATCCCTGGGTCAGAAAGATCCCCTGGAGAAGGGAATAGCTGCCCACTTCAGTATTCCTGCCCGGAGAATCCCATGGACAGAGGAGCCTGGTGGGCTAGAGTTCATCTTTTGCAGGTCACAGAAGAGAGAAAGAATGGAGAATAGGGGAATAAAGACTGGAGGTCTGAGGTGATAGAGAATATGAAACATCACATCAACATTGTGAAAGTAAATAGTCCTGGGAAAGGTGGTAAAGTTGTTGGGTGATATTAATGCTCATTTGAAATCAAAGGTTACTGTATTAAAATAGATTCAGACAACATGATCATGTGAATTTTAGAGCTACTTTTAACTGCACGGTATTAGATGTGGAATAACTGGAAAACTGGATTTAATGGGTTGAAGTTTCAACAAAATGAGTATTTGAAAGTTAGAGAGAGGTAAGAAGATGAGAAAATAAATAAACAAGAAATTCATTTTTAAATGACTGACTTTGGAATTTAAGCACCTATTTCTGCTTTATTGACTATGCCAAAGCCTTCGACTGTGTGGATCACAATAAACTGTGGAAAACTCTGAAAAGATGGGAATACCAGACCACCTGACCTGCCTCTTGAGAAATTTGTATGCAAGTCAGGAAGCAACAGCTAAAACTGGACGTGGAACAACAGACTGGTTTCAAATAGGAAAAGGAGCCCGTCAAGGCTGTACATTGTCATCCTGCTTATTTAACTTCTATGCAGAGTACATCATGAGAAACGCTGGGCTGGACGAAACACAAGCTGGAATCAAGATTGCTGGGAGAAACATCAATAACCTCAGATATGCAGATGACACCACCCTTATGGCAGAAAGTGAAGGGGAACTAAAAAGTCTCCTGATGAAAGTGAAAGTGGAGAGTGAAAAAGTTAGTTTAAAGCTCAACATTCAGAAAACGAAGATCATGGCATCTTGTCCCATCACTTCATGGGAAATAGATGGGGAAACAGTGGAAACAGTGTCAGACTTTATTATTTTGGGCTCCAAAATCACTGCAGACGGTGACTGCAGCCATAAAATCAAAAGATGCTTACTCCTTGGAAGAAAAGTTATGACCAACCTAGATAGCATATTCAAAAGCAGAGACATTACTTTGCCAACTAAGGTCCATCTAGTCAAGGCTATGGTTTTTCCTGTGGTCATGTATGGATGTGAGAGTTGGACTGTGAAGAAGGCTGAGCGCCAAGAATTGATGCTTTTGAACTGTGGTGTTGGAGAAGACTCTTGAGAGTCCCTTAGACTGTACGGAGATCCAACCAGTCCATTGTGAAGGAGATCAGCCCTGGGATTCCTTTGGAAGGAATGATGCTAAAGCTGAAACTCCAATAGTTTGGCCTCCTCATGTGAAGAGTTGACTCATTGGAAAAGACTCTGATGCTGGGAGGGATTGGGGGCAGGAGGAGAAGGGGACGGCAGAGGATGAGATGGCTGGATGGCATCACTGACTCGATGGCTGTGAGTCTGAGTGAACTCTGGGAGTTGATAACAGACAGGGAGGCCTGGCGTGCTGTGATTCATGGGGCCGCAAAGAGTCAGATATGACTGAACGACTGAACTGAACTTAACTGAAGAGGGAAAAGAGATGAAATTGTGAAGGTAAAATAATAATGAAAAGGGAAGATAAGAAAAGTGGACTGTAGGCTTGATGTGGTGATAGCATATTAAAAAGCAGAGACATTACTTTGCCAACTGAGGTCTGTCTAGTCAAGGCTATGGTTTTTCCAGTAGTCATGTATGGATGGGAGAGATGAACCATAAAGAAAGCTGAGCACCAAAGAACTGATGCTTTTGAACTGTGGTGTTGGAAAAGACTCTTGAGAATCCCTTCGACTGCAAGGAGACCCAACTAGCCCATCCTAAAAGAGATCAGTCCTGAATATTCACTGGAAGGACTGATGCTGAAGCTGAAGCTCCAATACTTTGCCACCTGATGCAAAGAGCTGACTCACTGGAAAAGACCGTGGTACTGGGAAAGATTGAGGGCAGGAGGAGAAGGGGATGACAGAAGATGAGGTGGTTGGATTGCATCACTGACACAATGGACATGATTTTGGGTGGACTCCAAGAGTTTGTGATGGACAGGGAGGCCTGGCGTGCTGTTGTTCATGGGGTTGCAGAGTCAGACATGACTGGGTGACTGAACTGGACTGTGGATCGCATGTACACCCATGGTGGATTCATGTCAATGTATGGCAAAACCAATACAGTATTGTAAAGTAAAATAAAGTAAAAATAAAAATTAAAAAAAAGAAATGAAAGTTATTAAGTGTGTGTGGAATATAGCATGGATTCCAAGAGAATAAAGGGCCTGCGATATTCCTGGAATCAAGGATGAGAAAGTTTGCCTTCTCTGTGTTTCTGAGGGTGCACAATTTCTCATCTCGGTTTCTCTTTGCATGCCTGCTTCATTCTTTGTTTCTGAAGGGTTACTTTCTCTACCTTTGTGGATCTGTAGTTATACCTAATCCATAATTAAATGGAACCCCAGTTTAAAAGTCCTAAAGGGTCCATGAGAAAGAGAAAGGGTAACTTGACTTGAATCTAACTTTCCCTTCCAAATAGCAGGTATCAGGGGCATAATGTCCCCTACCCCACCACCGCTCAGCATGTGTAGTGGAAACTGACTTCTAAGAAGAGAGTACAGCAGATTTTTTAATAAAAGTGTATAAAGGTTAGGAGGAGATTATTATTATGGCCTTATGTGAAAGTAGAAGGGAAATCAATTCATCATGGATTAGTTTCAGACTACAGTGATGAAAGGGAGGTAGCTGCAGGTCAGGAAGCACTGGTTCAAAATAGGAAAAGGACTACGTCAAGGCTGTGTATTTTCACCCTGCGTATTTAACTTTTATGCAGAGTACATCATGAGAAACGCTGGACTGGAAGAAACACAAACTGGAATAAAGATTGCTGGGAGAAATTTCAATAACCTCAGATATGCAGATGACACCAGCCTTATGGCAGAAAGTGAAGAGGAACTAAAAAGCCTCTTGATGAAAGTGAAAGTGGAGAGTGAAAAAGTTAGTTTAAAGCTCAGCATTCAGAAAACGAAGATCGTGGCATCTAGTCCCATCACTTCATGGGAAACAGATGGAAAAACAGTGGAAACAGTGTCAGACTTTATTTTGGGGGGCTCCAAAATATTTCAGATGCAGTCATGAAATCAAAAGATGCTTACTCCTTGGAAGAAAAGTTATGACCAACTTAGACAGCATATTCAAAAGCAGAGACATTACTTTTCCAACAAAGGTCCATCTAGTCCAGGCTATGGTTTTTCCTCTGGTCATGTATGGATGTGAGAGTTGGACTGTGAAGAAGGCTGAGCGCCAAAGAATTGATGCTTTTGAACTGTGGTGTTGGAGAAGACTCTTGAGAGTCCCTTGGACTGCAAGGAGCTCCAACCAGTCGATTCTGAAGGAGATTAGCACCAGGATTTCTTTGGAGGGAATGATGCTGAAGCTGAAACTCCAGTACTTTGGACACCTCATGCAAAGAGTTGACTCATTGGAAAAGACTCTGATGCTGGGAGGGATTGGGGGCAGGAGGAGAAGGGGACGGCAGAGGATGAGATGGCTGGATGGCATCACTGACTCGATGGCTGTGAATCTGAGTGAACTCTGGGAGTTGGTGATGGACAGGGAGGCCTGGCGTGCTGCATTTCATGGGGTTGCAAGGAGTCAGACACTACTGAGTGACTGAACTGACTGACTGACTGATGTATTAGCTGTCATTTGAGTCTCTAAGATAGTAGTTATTTGCTATACCTTAGTTGAAAATGAGTTGATAATGTATGTCCACTGGACTTTTCAGCCACACAGGACACCCTTGTCTCAGTCTTTGCTCTCCAATATCTCACCCAACTTTTGAGATTTGCTATATGTTCCATCTATGGGTTTCATTTCTCTAACTCATCTTGTTCATATGATTTTCTGAGCCCTGTATAATATATAATATCTGTACCACTTCTTTAAATATCAACCATTGACAATTTGGCATTATCTTTTAGCCTTCAGTGTTTCCCATGTACTCTTCTTACCCTTAAGTAGATGATGATTTCCTTAATAAAAGGAGACTTATTTGTGTTTTCATCCTCCTAAATTCAGTGAATATTTGCCAGGAGCCAGCATGGGGAATCCCGCCCATGGCAAAGGTCATGAGGAAAGGGGCCTGGCAAAACGCAAAGGCAGGATCAGGCCTCGGGGTCCCCCTGGGTTTTCTCGACCATCTACCCCCAAAACCAGAGTATGCCTGCTTTACTGTGTTATGCTTTCCACCTACTCTTCTAACATTAACAGGGGGTTGTCCCCCCACCACCTTTTTCTGGAAAAAGTTAATATAGAGCTTTTAGATGATAAGTCTCCTGGGCATAACAGTGTTTCAATCAAAAAACCTGTCTGATGGCTTTCTAGCCAGCCTGACAGGTTTGTCCAGACTCTTACAGCTGCACATGTGATTGTTTGCAGCCTCCTGACCACTAGAGGCACAGGAAGCTTAAAACATCCTAGGAATGTAGGGGCTTCCGAGGAGTCAAAATTATTAGCATAGGACTGATTAAGGGTTTCATTCTTGAACCAATACTTGCTGCCAAGTTTTCATATCTTTTATTTGTTGATATAGTTGGCATGTAGAAAAAACAGGTAGTAGCCCTGGCATTAGCAATATTAGATCTTTGAGTTAAGTACTTTCTTTATTATAACCCACTGCACCTTTGTTCTACAGGAATGTAACTTTATTAGTACTTTAAGGGTGATACAGATTACAGAAAAAACACTTCAAGGGAAAATGAGTTTTCTGGTTGATAGGCATTTATCTAGGAAAACAACCATAAAAATGTTAACAGGCCCCCTGGCCAGAAGATGATGTAAAACCACTGAAGACCTTTTGTATACAGGAAGGTATGCAAAAAGAAAGCCTGGTCTCAATCAGGGTCAGGACTGCTGCCCCTGGATAACTCTGCATATTCCATTATTTTTGTATGTACAAACTTGGGGTATATAAGCTGCCTTCGAAAATAAAGTTGTGGGTCTTGCACCAATGCTTGGCTCCCCCATGTCGTTCTTTTCTTATTTTCCCTTTTCAGGCTGAATTTCCATCTGGAGCACAGAGGCTCTCTGGTTCTACTTATTTGCTCTGGCTTCTAAGACCCACGTGAGAGGGAGCCCAAGTCAGGGCACCCTCTGCTATTCAAGTGGGTGCTGGTGGTCTACGTAGACGGTGCAAGCCCCTTGTCTCGGAGCTTTATTGGTCTTCTGAGTAAACCAAGGAATACAGCCTCTTTTCTCCTCTATTTTCTCTCCTCTCTTTCACTTCACTATTCTTCCCTAATCTCTCTTTATATTTCTAAATAAATAAATCTCTCCTCGCCGACTTCATCCCCAGTTCAAATTACTCTGGATCCACTGGGGCTGGACCCTGGCAAATATTAATAGCTATTAAGTATCTTCTATATGCTCACACTCAGTATACATTTATATTCAATTTTAAACTAATTAAGTAAGTAAGTAAAGTCGCTCAGTTGTGTCCTACTCTTTGCGGGTTCCATGGACTGTAGCCTATCAATCAGGCTCCTCCGTCCATGGGATTTTCCAGGCAAGAGTGCTGGAGTGGATTGCCATTTCCTTCTCCAGGGGATCTTCCCGACCCAGGAATCAAACCCGGGTCTAACCATTTATTTAAAATAAAACAGAACTACAGATATGGCACTATAACCACAGTGGAATATATTAAAGTGAAGAAGAAGCATATAATGTCCTCCTAGATCTTTCATCTGATAGAAGTTCTTATTTAACTTAAGATGAATAAAGACTACCTAAAATAAAAGCAACTTTGTTGGCATATTGAGTGTGTAGCACTTTCACAGTGTCATCGTTCAGGATTGAAATAGCTCAACTGGAATTCCATTACCTCCACTAGCTTTGTTCATAGTGATGCTTTCTAAGACCCACTTGACTTCACATTCCAGGATGTATGACTCTAGGTGAGTGATCACACCATCATGATTATCTGGGTCGTGAAGCTCTTTTTTGTATAGTTCTCCTGTGTATTCTTGCCACACTGATGCTGGGAGGGATTGGGGGCAGGAGGAGAAAGGGACGACAGAGGGTGAGATGGCTGGATGGCATCACTGACTCGATGGACATGAATTTGAGTGAACTCCAGGAGTTGGTGATGGACTGGGAGGCCTGGTGTGCAGTGATTCATGGGGTGCAAAGAGTCGGACACGACTGAGCAGCTGAACTGAACTGAACTGAAAATAAAACCATTGTGAGCAGACAAAATCATGAACCTGGCATTGCACATGTGTTTAGGGAAGAGAATTGCTTCAAAATGGATACGACTGACAGGCAAACTCTTGGCAGAAACATATCCAGGCACTGTATTATGGAGGCTCTTGAATGCAATGCAAAAGATTTGGGACTCGCCTCCCTAAATATGTGAGAGCCACCAGTGAGTTCTGAGCTATGAATTGTGATCAGAATGGTGCATAGGATGAGCTCAAAATAATTGATAATTACATAGTAGTGTTAAGATTAAAAGTATGAAAATGTAAGTGACTGGATGAATGACAAAGGCTTCTTCACTTCCTCTGTGATAAATTCTGAGAAAACCAAGCTCACTGATAAACAAAATGGGGAATATAGGTGATATTTTACTTTTTATCTCCATCCTGGCAAGTTTTCTATGTATTTCTTATGTAGCATTGGCATCAATTAACTTAGAAGATACAGTTAAGAAATGCAGCTTCTCAACTCCTGATTTTGGATGTAAGACATAGTATGGAAGATCCAGATGAAAGATACACAGTTATTCTGCTCCATTATTTCCTTTGGCTCCATTCTGGCAGCCCTGAGCTGGTGAGCATTTAAGAGGAGTCAAGCACCATGCTATAGGATTCAAGCACTCTCTGGCTACTATTCCCTTACTAGTGGTGCTATGGAGGAGGGCATGGCTACCCACTCCAGTATTCTTGCCTGGAGAATCCCCATGACCAGAGGAGCTTGGCAGACTACAGTCCATGGGTTTGCATAGAGTCAGACATGAGTGAGCAACTAAGCACAAGTGGTGCATGCTGTGCTAAGTCGCTTCAGTTGTATCTGACTCTTTGTGACCCTATGGACTTTAGCCCATCAGGTTCCTCTGGCCATGGGGATTCTCCAGGCAGGAATACTGGAGTGGGTAGCCATGCCCTCCTCCAGGGGATCTTCCCAACCCAGAGACTAACCTAAGTCTCCTCTGTTTCCTGCAATGGTAGGCAGATTCTCCACCACTAGCACCACCAATAGGATGAATTGCTTTCCTAGCTGCCATAGGAAAACCTGAAAGTTTATGTTTGTGAAGAGCTAGAGAGAAATCTCCTTTTATTATCCTAGGAAATCAAGGGGTTAATTTCACAGCTCACATCCTTTACGAGGCAAGTAGTGGCCTGTGTGGTGTCTATGTCAGTCAGTGAACTGAACCATGTACTGAGTAGTAGACCTCCTGGTTTCTCCTTCTTGTAGAGTTATATGCTGAAAATCTCCCAGTATTTTACCTCCACCAACTAAAATTTAGTAGAAAACTTTTAAGATGTAGATACCAACCATCTCAGGGTATTGAAAACTTAAAATTACTGTTTGTAGGAGCCATTGATGAGGCTGCTGTGATTTAACAATAGGCTGGGCTCTCAGCTGAATGAAGGAGTGAATGATGAACACAATCTTGACTTCTTTATATTTATTTAAGGCCATTTTAAATCTATGATTCAGCTATTTATGTGTGCGTGCTTGCTCAGTCACTCAGTCGTGTCTTATTCCTTTGTGACTCCATGGACTGTAGTCCACCAGCCTCCTCTGTCCACGGAATTACCTGGGCAAGAATCCTGCAGTGGGTCACCACTTCCTACTTCATGGGATCTTCCTGACCCATGGACCAAACCTCCGTCTCCTGAATTGAAATGCAGATTGTTGACCACTGAGCCACCTGGGAATTCCCTTAGGTGTTTATATTGCTAAACAAAAGCCTATGATCCAGTCATCTTTCCTTCTTCTTGATTTACCATACAATAATGTATATTAGACAAGAGATCTTGATGAAAGACCATCTTGGGCTTGAATTCTGGTATCAGGCTTTGTTAACTGAGAGGTTGATCATGTAATTCCAGTGTTATAACATTAACCTCCCCATCTGGATGAACTTTTCTGGATTCAAATCCCAGTTCTATCACTGTCTAGCTTATAATATGGACAGCATTCTGAAATTTCTGTATCTCAGTCTCCTTGTCACTATAGTAATAGAATACACTGAACTTATAGATTTATTGTAATGTCTGTGATAGATAAATGGATAGATGTTAGAAAGATTGATAGAGGTGCTGTTGCTGTTTAGTTGCAAAGTTGTGTCTGACTCTTCTTCGACTGCCACCTAGCTCGTCTGTCCATGGGCTTTCCCAGACAAGAGTACTGGAGTGGGTTGCTCTTCCTTCTCCAGGGCGTCTTCTTGACCCAGTGATTGAACCTGGGTTTCCTGCATTGCAGGCAGTCTCTTCACCACTGAGCCACCCGGGAAGCCCCAGATAGACACAAAGAGAGATAGAACAGAACAAACATTAGGCTGATTTGGATCTGGGTCTGGATGAAGTGCATTTCCTCATGCTCCTGCCTTGCGTCAGCTGGATGTCAGGCCATGGATTCAGGCTAAGAGGTCCTCCAGGCCTGACTTAGGGTGGGGAGTAACTGAGATGCATCTCAGATAAAAGGTGTGAAAGTGAGAGAGTGACAAGGAGGAAAACTAAAAATAAAGTGAGACAGAAACTTTATACAAGATCAAGAGAAATAGTTTCTTGATATCCAAGTTTATTGGATACTATTTACTGGAAACTATTTCCTGGTGTTGGAGAAAACTTTTGAGAAACCCTTGGACTGCAAAGAGATCCAACCATCCATCCTAGAGGAAATCAGTCCTGACTGTTCATTGGAAGGACTGATGTCAAAGCTGAAACTTCAATACTTTGGCCACCTTATGTGAAGAATTGACTCATTGGAAAAGACCCTGATGCTGGGAAAGATTGAAGGTGGGAGGAGAAGGGGACGACAGAGGATGAGATGCTTGGATGGCATCACCAACTCAATGGACATGAATTTGAAGCTCCAGGGGTTGGTGATGGACAGGGAGGCCTGGCGTGCTGTAGTCCATGGGGTTGCAAAGAGTCAGACATGACTGACCAACTGAACAGCAACAATGCAATAAAATTACTGGAGCACAGAAAGGTTTAGAAGGATGAGAGAGAGACAAGTGCCATGAGAAATTCCTTGGTTAACTATTCTTTTCTGCTGCTTGAACTTCTAGGCTTTGGAATGGGGTGGGCACCATTGACCAAACAGTTAGTGAATGCCTGTCCAATAGTCTGCTCAGGTGTTGAGAAAGTGGGTGGGGCTCCTGATTAACTTACTTTTTTTTTTTTTTCCAAAGACACAGGTGCAGGTAGGGAGTTCCTGTTTCATCCTTGAGAAGGAAATGGTGTTGGAAGACACCTCTAAATCTTTCTACCCTCATGGACTTCTTCTTCTCTACCAAGGAAGAATATTCTCTGGTTAATGAAACTGGATCAGAGGTAAAGCGTATCCTGGCTTTTTGAATCTTGCTCTTTTTATCTGGGTCCTATTTGTATTCAAACCAATGGAGTTCATCTTCCCTATTTCTGCTCACTATAAGTAGCCATTCACACCCGCTGTCTGCCTTGCACCAGACACAGACAGCAGTGGGGAAGCTGCCCTTGGGCACAGCTGCTCTACCTTGGAGCCATGCAGCGAAGGAGGAAGGGGCTCCTTGGTCTCCTTTATTAGGAAACCTCCTCTTTAGATTATGAGGCTGGTACCCTGTTTAGCACTGGTTTCTAGTCATCCACATTTCCTATCCTTTTGCACCTCATATTGGAGTTTAAACTGCTTAGTAATCACACTGTTCCACCACTTTCATCACCTACTTATTTGATCAGTTGAAATGAGTTCAGAGATAGGGTGGAAAATGGGGTGGTGAACTTCCTGATGCTGTTCCCTTCTAGGCATGGATATATCATTCTTTACCCCTTTTTAAAAAAGAAAGAAAGGAAGAAAGGATTAAATCAGTGTCATTCCCTAACAAGAACCAGTTTAAAATGATTGTGTTTGGATGTGACATATAGACATAAACTTAAGTTCCCATCTAACTCCATAGTTCTAAAATATTGATACTACTAATAAAATCCAAACTATCCACTGAATGCAATAAACCTAATATAATTTGTGTAGACCAGAGACAGGGCAGGAATTAATTTTAAAATGTTCAAAATCTGCCTATTTATCTTTTTATGTACTAATCAATAGAGACATTTTATGCAATCCTATTCTCTAAAAATAAAGTCGTGTTCATAGAGAGATGCCAGAGAGCAAATTGATCAAAGACTAACAACAAAAAGAATTGATAAATATAAATGCACCTTGTTAGGGTGTCTGGGTGGGTGTCATGAGAGTTGTAGTAGATCCAATTTAATTAGCAGTTTAATTCTCTCTTAGAATGGTGTAAAAAGTAAAGAAAATTTGCAAATTAGGCCAGTTGGAAAGATATAGCACCTACTAAGAAAAATATATACATTGCTTAGAAAAACATGTAGGAAAATGACTGCTGAACAAATAAAAGAGAGCATAGCCTTGCCAGCTTCTTAACTTTTAGCCTGTATCACAGTGAAAGAATAAATTTTTGTTGTTTTGAGCCAATGGTTTGTGATACTTTGTTGTGGCAACCTAGTTATAACAGAGAAACACTGCTTTAGAGTCAGAGGACCAAAAGTTGACTCAATCAATTTGTCACTAATTAGCTTTGAGTCACTGAGCTAATATTTTTTGGGTGCCTTTTTCAGTGTATGAAATGGACATAAGAAAAACCACAAGCTGTGATATTTGAAATAAATAATTTTTGGTTTCATATTTATAATTTTTTTTAAACCTTTTTATTTGTCATTATTGTTGTAGTTGTTGCTGTTAAGGTGAAAGTATACTGGTGGAACTTCTACCCAAGGGATAATCCTAAAAGAAAGCTGGTATCCTATTGGGAAAAATACCATAGTAAACACATCAGCCTGGCTAATTCTATGAGCTTTTGGCTGAATTTGGATTCTCCTCCTACTCTTTTGACTATGAAATATAATCAGACTATTCTATAGGGATGAATATTACCCTTAGTGAGCCTCCCTCTGGTGGTGGATCCCACCCTCTGTTTAGGCTGTCACCACCTCCCCACTGTGCTGGGATCACAGAGATGCCTTCTCTCTCCTCACTCACAGGGAATTCATTCTACAACATCAATTGAAACCGCAGCAGAGCACTGACCTTCCCGGGCTGGAACAGAGCCAACATCATTAACAGGCCAGTCTTTGTAGCTAATGGCTGCTGGTTTTCTCCTGTCAAGTTTCCAGTTCTTACAGAGAGAGCTAGGGAAGATGAGGCAGAGCAGGCTTTTAGAAAGCTCTGGACAGATGGGTCCTCTGACTGTCTGGAGCCTAGGTAGGATCAATAGCAACTTGTCACACACACAAGCGTACAATCCGCTCAGCGTAATGAGCAGTGACTGATACAATTTTATTTGTACCTCTGCAAAATGTTTCTGGTCAGAGGTCAGTGTCTGTGGGCAAACTCTTGCCTCTGGTATTTACTAGTAGAGGTTGCTGCACAGCTAACTGGAGTGGGATTTTTGAACCCTGAAAATACACACACTGTCATTTCTTCCCACCACTGCCCACCTCACACGTACATATACACAAAATCACCAAAACATATTTATCAGAAAACTTTTACATTTAAAAAGAACAGGTTGAGAGCATGAAGTCTAGAGTCAGCCATATCTGGGCATCGTATGCACTGGCTGGATGACTTCTCAAAACCCCTATTCTCTAATCAACATATAAAGGAAGTGTTTTTATAGTCTATCTTATTTCTGATTATATGTTTTTGGCTGCGCTGGTTCTTCATTGCCACCTGGGCTTTCTCTAGTTGTGGCGAGTGGGGGGCACTCTCTAGTTAGGATGCATGGGCGACTCATTGGGGTGGCTTCTCCTGATGCTGAGCGTGGATTCTAGGGTGCATGGGCTTCAGTAGCTGTAGTGAGCTAGCTTAGATGCACCATACCATGTGGACTCTTTCTGGACCAGGGATTGAATCCGTGTCCCCTGCACGAGCAAGCAGATTCTTAACCACTGGACCACCACAGAAGTCCTATATGTAAAGGAAATTAGCAGCGTTAAACTCTTAGGCTTGTGTTGGTTTTGTTACAAGTTTAGCTCCTCCTTTAGATTGACTCGTTAAGAAGATAGTCTATATTTTATTTCTACATCTTCAGCCTCTAGCATAGTACTTGGTACACACAACACATTTCACACTTGCTGAGTAAAGGCTGCCGCTGCTAAGTCGCTTCAGTCATGTCCGACTCTGTACGACCCCATAGATGGCAGCCCACCAGGCTCCTCTGTCCCTGGGATTCTCCAGACAAGAACACTGGAGTGGCTTGCCATTTCCTTCTCCAATGCATGAAAGTGAAAAGTGAAAGTGAAGTCGCTCAGTCGTGTCCAACTCTTAGCGATCCCATGGACTGCAGCCTACCTCTATCTATGGGATTTTCCAGGCAAGAATACTGGAGTGGGTTGCCATGGCCTTCTCCAAGTAAAAGCTAATGATGCTCAAGTCAGGTTTGCTTCTTATACCGTGTGTTTTTTCCCCCCAAGTCACTTTACTTCTCTCTCTGTTTCCCTAATGTGAGAACTGTAATGGATAATGTATAAAATAATTTCTTAGATCTTTTTCACTATTAATATTCACAGTGTCACTGTTTGTTCATTGTAGGGGGAAAGGAGATGCTTTTTCCATACAAGAGTTTCATCTGGATTTAGGTTCATAGCCATTGGACTTTTCCCCCAGTGCTTGCTCGTGTGTGTGTGTGTGTGTGTGTGTGTGTATGTGTGCGTGTGTACGTGTGTGTGTGCGTGTGCGTGTTTAGTCATGCCAGATTCTTTACAATGCCATGGACTATAGCCTGCCAAGTTCCTCTGTTCATGGGATTTTGTAAGCGAGAATGCTGGAGTCAGTGGCCATTTCCTTTTCCAGGGGATCTTCCCAACCCAAGAATTGAACCTATGTCTCTGCATCTCCTGTATGGACAGATGGATTCTTCACCGTCGCACCACCATTCGTGGTGCTTTTTCATGGTAGGGGGAAAGGAGATACTGTTCCCATGTGAGAGTCTCCTCGTTTGGATTTAATTTCTAGCCATTGCACTTTTTCCCCAGTGTTTGCTCATTTGTATCCGATGGTGAATACTCAACTGAATAAAATGGAATCTAGCAGAACATGCAGTATTTAGAGGAACCTCAGATCTTTATTTGAGTGTCTTGCTGCAGTCTGAGTTAAAGATGAGGAATGCAACATCACTCACCACTTTGTCATGATCTACACAGGTGCTATCTTTTGATAGTTTTCACCTTTTGTGTGGGTGTGTGGAAAAATCACATTTCCTTGCCTTTTGGGGAGAAATAAGAATGAGCCAAAATGATACCACTTTAGGCAAAACATATGCTTTGCATTTATCATGCTTTTCAGTGATACCTCTATTGTCTCCATTGATCGTTTGTTTTAAGCTATTCCTGGTTATGCTCATTCCTTCTTTTAATTAAATGTATTATCAGCAGAGCCCTTTAGACTACTTCCTTCCTCCCATCCTAGGCTAGAGGAATTAGGAAATAGCAGTTCCGGTATTTTCTTCTTTTCACACATTGGAAATCGGTCAAATCTAACTTTATGTCTGAAAAGCAAAATGAGTAAAAGTGTGCACTTTTCTGACTGGCTACAAAGACGCAATCTGGCACTTTGAGGGTTCAGAGAGAAGGCTCTGTGGTGTCACGACGTGTCATACATACAGGAAGTACAGGCGGCAGCTGGTTGTTGTAGAGGTAGCTAATGTGCAAATTCACTAATTAGAGACATGCAAATTTCAAAGGCACATTCTGTTATACCCTGGAGTCACGATGAGGCAGTCAACATAAGGAGGGTACTAGGACGCCGACTTTGGGGGATCTTGGAGCCAAGATGTATGTAGTTGGTTATACTTATTGGTACACATTAAAGCAACAGCTGCTGATTTTAGAAGTAGAGAAGTGGTATACAGGGAAAATTTCAATTGTGAAGACCTTTAATCTGATAGACCTTTAACCTGGGTGACCTTCCTGTAAACCATTTGATCCATGTCCTGTGTTTGATTCAGTCTTGGATAGTACAAGGTGCAGAATGTTCTGGTGACATGAAATGAAAGGATTTCATTTCTGAACAAGTCACTAACTATGAGGAAAAAGATACTAAACTACTGTTAGAAACATGAACAAATTTAAATAAATGCTTGATTTTTTTTTTTTGCACATTTTGGTTTTGCCTAATGACCTGTAGATTTTTTCCTGCACAGAATGAATTGACTTTTAATTAAATCAAAGTAATTGGCTGATCATAAATTCGTTGATTATCAGACTGTACATGTCAGCTGTTTGTAGTTTCAAGTTTACAGATTTCATGGAGATGTTTAAGTTAAAAATAAGTAGTCTATAAATAGCCCAGAAATCTAGGAAACAGTGCTTGTTAAAATGCATTTCTACCTTTTTATAAAAGGAAGGTTTATGACTTCTAATGTATTATTATATGGGATCAATCCCAGCCACCAATTTAAGAATGTTATTGCAGCTTTATCACTAAGATAGTTCAGGCAGCCTTGATTAAGTGTGTCAGCCCATTTCTCCTCAATCCCTTCATTTGCATTCATTAATGCAGGATCTGGGGGAGATCACATTGCACAGAATATTTCATAAGTATAGACGTCAGACTCACTCTTCACACAGCCCTTAATGCTTTAACTCATACCTCCCTGATATTTGGAAATCTGAGGTCCCTGCTACCATGGTTGGATTCTGCAGGAATATTTTCTTTACCCTAGAGGGCAGGGTGTGGGATGGCTTTACCTATCCAAACAGACACTTGAGAGTTGAATAAAGACCCGACAGTTTCCTGGGCTAGGAAAATAATGTCTCCTCTCCTAGGCATTTTTCTCTTTCCTGTTTCTTTTTCTTCTTGTTTCCACAGCACTCAACTCCGGAAGTTTTCTTTCGTTCTTTGGTTTTTAACATAGGTTGAAACTAACCTGAAATAGGAAAAGGAGTACGTCAAGGCTGTATATTGTCACCCTGCTTATTTAACTTGTATGCAGAGTACATCATGAGAAATGCTGTGCTGGAAGAACCACAAGCTGGAATCAAGATTGCCGGGAGAAATATCAATAACCTCAAATATGCAGATGGCACCACCCTTATGACAAAAAGTGAAGAGGAACTAAAGACCCTCTTGATGAAAGTGAAAGAGGAGAGTGAAAAAGTTGGCTTAAAGCTCAACATTCAGAAAACGAAGATCATGGCATCTGGTCCCATCACTTCATGGGAAATAGATGGGGAAACAGTGGAAACAGTATCAGACTTTATTTTTGGGGGCTCCAAAATCACTGCAGATGGTGATTGCAGCCATGAAATTAAAAGATGCTTACTCCTTGGAAGGAAAGTTATGACCAACCTAGATAGCATATTCAAAAGCAGAGACATTACTTTGCCAACAAAGGTCCGTCTAGTCAAGGCTATGGTTTTTCCAGTGGTCATGTATGGATGTGAGAGTTGGACTGTGAAGAAAGGTGAGCACTGAAGAATTGATGCATTTGAACTGTGGTGTTGGAGAAGACTCTTGTGAGTCCCATGGACTGCAAGGATATCCAGCCAGTCCATTCTAAAGGAGATTAGCCCTGAGATTTCTTTGGAAGGAATGATGCTAAAGCTGAAACTCCAGTACTTTGGCCACTTCAAGTGCAGTGTTGATTCATTGGAAAAGACTCTGATGCTGGGAGGGATTGGGGGCAGGAGGAGAAGGGGACGACCCAGGATGAGATGGCTGGATGGCACCACTAACTCAATGGACGTGAGTTTGCGGGAACTCTGGGAGTTGGTGATGGACATGGAAGCCTGGCATGCTGCGATTCATGTGGTTGCGAAGAGTCGGACATGACTGAGCAACTGAACTGAACTGAACTGAACCTGAATCTAGAATCTTAAGGGCAGTTTTGCATCGTTGTTCTGGCTTCACCATCGCCTGGTTCTGTGACATGACTTCCTGTTTTATGTTGTCAAACCACTGTTTCCTTATCTGTAATATGAAGGCAGTGATCCACCCATTATTTTCTTACAGGATTCATAGGGAAGAAAAAAAAATGAGATGACAATGAAAACTCTCTATGAAAATTTAAGTTTCTAATAATATAAGTGGGTTCTATTTAATTTAAAAGAGTTAATAAAGTTGTTCACTCAGGTAGAGAAAACTACTTCAGATCCTTTATTTTTATTAGTAAAATATCTCTTTGACCTAATAGGAAACTGGTTTTCCATGTACCTCTGTGTATTAAATGAATATAAATGCTGACTCAGTGATAAAAGAGTGGGTCTGAGGTTCAGTGTTAGTATTTTGAGAGCTATGAAAGGAAATGCTTTTGGTTTGTTGATGACGATTTTGTGTATTTTTTATATTATAAATAAAATAACCTTATGAATATAAATGTATTTGAAGCTAGTTTTTGTGGAGTTCAGGAGAGGTTAACTCTATAGCTTTTGCTCTTGAAAAACATTTTTTGAAAATTATTTATATTGAGAGTTGGGAGAACATTGCAAGCCTAGTTTTATTCCATCTCACAAGGTACTACACTGATGTCTTCTACTTCTTTTTTTTTTTTATTTGGAGTATAATTGATTTACAATGTTGTGTTAATTTCAGGTGTACAGCAGTGTCAGTATATATATATACATATATATATGTATATATATATGTATATACTCTTTTTTTCATTTTTTATCATGCAGGCCATTACAGATTATTGAGTAGACTGGTCTGCACTATACAGTAGGTTCTTATTTGTTGTTTATTTTATATATAGTAGTATGTATATGTCAGTCTCAGTCCCTCAGTCCCAATTTATCCACTCTTATCTCCTAGTAACCATAAGTTTGTTTTCTTCATCTATGATTCCACTTCTGTTTTGTCAGTAAGTTCATTTGTGTCTTTGTTTTTTTTTTAGATTCCACATATACATGATATCATACTATATTTGTCTTTCTGTGTCTGACTTACTTCACTCAGTACGACAATCTCTAGGTCTCTCTATATTGCTGCAAATGGCACTGTGGCCATTTTTATGGCTGAGTAATATTCCATGGCATATATGTACCTCATCTGTTTTATCTAGTCCTTTGTTGCTTGATCTTTAGCTTGTTTCCATGTCCTGGCTATTGAGAATAGTGCTATGAGGAACACTGGGGTACCTGTATATTTTTTAATGTTCTCTGAGTATATGTCCAAATGGAACTGCTGGCTTGCATAGTAGCTCTATTTTTAGGTTTTTGTAAAGAAACTTCATACTGTTTCCAGTGGCTGTAACACTTTACATTCCCACCCACAGTGCAAGAGGGTTCCCTTTTCTCCACAGTCTCCTCAGAATCTGTTTGTATATTTATGATGATGGCCATTCTGATCACCGCGAGGTGATACCCCACTGAAGTTTGGATTTACGTATCTGTAATAATTGCAGCACTTTTCATCTGCTTTTTGGTCATCTCTGTGTTTTCTTTGGAGGAATGTCTATTTAGATCTTCCACCCATTTTTTTGATTGAGTTGTTTTTTTGATATTGAGTTGCAAGATCTCCTTGTATATCTAGGAGATTAATCCCCTGTCGGCTGTGTCATTTCTAAACCACACTGTCTTCTGAGAGAGGCTGCCCTGTGGCGGAAGGAGAGTGTTTGCAACAACTGTGAGTGGGGAGACACTGACGGCTCCCTTAGTGAAGGTTCATGATCCCAGTTTCCAACCCACCAGTCAGAAAAGTGGGTTTACTACTTAGTGCCCATTTGGTAGTTTTTAGGTGCCTACCCCAAGGATTCTTGTTTGGAGAATCTCAGGGACAGTGGAGCCTGGTGGGCTGCTGTCTATGGGGTTGCACAGAGTCAGACACGACTAAAGCGACATAGCAGATCCCAAGGATTTATAAAAACCAAAGAACATTTCTTTCTAGATAATATACTTCTATGTGTGTTATACAAAGATAAAAATCTTGAAATAAATATTCTTATTAGGTATAAAGGAGGTAATAATCCAATGGTTATTACTTCTTTGTAATATAATCTCAACCATTTTTTTTCTTGTAAAACAGAGACACTTAAACCTCATTAATTCAGGGGCTATAATATATTGTTTCCAATTTTTGGCCTGAATCATTCTGACATTTACCCTGGCATTATATATGAAGAACAGACACAATGAAATAATAGAAAAAATACTTGCCTCTCAGTTCCTGATACAGATCTGCCCTTCAGTTCCTAATATGGATTTCCTGAAACCCTAAATCTGTATCTAAATCTATTCTATTTCTTAACAGTGATATAATTTTTAAAGAGACATTTTTTCTCTCTGCACTTTTTATTTCCATCTTTAAAAACTCATAAGAAACTGATGGAAGTTGGGTATATCGATAAAATAACACGATAACATCCCTGGCTTATGGCAGCCTGTTGATAGAAGCGGAGGAGCAGTGTGGTGTAGTGACAGAAACAGAATTGTACTTGGGTTTTGGGGAGATCTGACTTCCAGTGCTGGCTTTGCTGATTTCTATGTGTGTGACCTTAGGCAAGTTTATTCATCTCTCTGTAATCCATCTGTAACTGCATATTTGTTTGAATAAAATAACATATACGAAAATGGTGCATAGTGCCTGACATATGGTAGATAGCGCATAAATAGATGTGTCTGTTATGTCAACCAGGCTGCTTTCATGTCCTCACCTACAGTTTATAATAAAATTCCAGCATACGCTGGTACAGAAAAATAATGCAACACTCACATTGTAATATAATTTACAGGAAAATTTAATTTCCCAAAATAGAAAGCAAATAGTAATTTTTTGGGGGGCTGATAAAACTTTACCCTGTGTTAGATGAAGTCTGGAAACAGAGTCTTTGAACTTTACCCAGGACCCAGGATTGTGTTCCTAGATCTTACGGCTTATAATTTTCACCTGCCTTAGACTTAGAACTTGAATTTAACTGAAATAGGATCCTGGCCCAAGATGTATGCAATGATTTTAGTCAGATTCAGAGTTCACAGTCTCCAGAATCTTAGTTTCATCCTCCCAAGTTGGCTATAAGTTATAGAGACTCAGAGGATCACAGAAAGTCAATGGTAATTTGACCACAATAAATCTAAACCTGATTGTAGCATCATTGTCACGACAATCCCAAAATGATGACTCCATTTTGGAGACACCTGTAAAACATCTATTATAATGACAGGAACACATGAAATGTCTTGGGTAGTCTGTTGTTTTATCATGCCAAACTTTTCTCCAAGAACTTTAAGGGGGATTATTTCTCCCCATTTAATTTTCACCCCAACTCTTCACTTTTACATTCTTATAATACATTTTTAGGTTAAATTTTGAATTTCTCTATTAATAATATATTCAACATTTGCCAATAAATATACTATCTTATGCATAGTATAGAATATCATTTCAAAATATGCTGAGAAATGTTCAGCAAGTCTAAGTTTACTCTCCAAAAGCATTTAATACTTCACAATATTTTCATTTAATGCTTAAATATACTAATCTGCTAGTAGTTCCGTTGTTCAGTTAATCACTCTGGTCTAATCAATCAGTTTATAGTTTATCTGAGTCACTTTGGCCTAACAGAAGGACAAAATCCCCTTTCTACACTATGTCTCATAGGTCTGTGCATTTAGGGAGTACGTACAACATCCCTGTCTTTGAACTAAATCTGGGGATTCAGAATGGATCCAAGCTTCCTGTCATCACGGTGCCCCCAGCTTTGCACCAGCTACGCAGTTTAAGCACGGCAGTGCATACATGTCAGTGCTGCTCTCAGTGTGCCCCACGCTCGCCTTCCCCTCTGTGTCCACCGTCCGTTCCCTAGGTCTACGTCTCTACTCCTTCACTGCTAATGGTTCTTTCTTTAACAGACAGTCTGGATTCTAGAGGCAGACTAAAGGATAGCACATCCTAAATACAGTAAATTGTTTATTGCTGTTACTATTTAATTGACATGCTCCATTTTGAAATACACATTGAATACTGTTGAGTACTTCAGATACATGGGAGATGGCATTTAAATTTTATAAACTATAACCCACACTAATAAGTACAATTAAATTAGGTTATGCATGCATATATATTATATATATATATAATTTAGGTGGTGGTGGTGGTAGTGTTTGTTCAGTCGCTCAGTCATGTATATCCTTTGTTATGCCATGAACTGAAGCACACCAGAATTTCCCATCCTTCACTACCTCCCAGTGTTTGCTCAAACTCATGTCCATTGAGACAATGATGCTATCCAACCGTCTCATCCTCTGTCATCCACTTCTCCTCCTGCCCTCAATCTTTCCCAGCATCAGGATCTTTTCCAGTAAGTCGGCTCTTTGCATCAGGTAGCCAAAGTATTGGATCAGCTTCAGCTTCATCATCAGTGCTTCCAATAAATATTCAGGATGATTTCCTTTAGTATTGACCAGTTTAATCTCCTTGCTGTCCAAGGGACTCTTAAGAGTATTCTCCAGAACAACTTGAAACCATCTGTTCTTCAGCAGTGAGCCTTCTTTATGGTCCAACTCTCATATCCGTACTGATTAGGAAACCCATAGCTTTGACTATATGGACCTTTGTTGGCAAAGTGATGCATCAGCTTTTAATACACTATCTAGGTTTGTCATAGCTTTTCTTCCAAGGAGCAACTGTCTTTTAATTTCATGACTGCAGTCATGATCCACAATGAGTTTGGAGCCCAAGAAAATAAAGTCAGCCACTGTTACCATTTTTTCCCCATTTATTTGCCATGAAGTGATGGGATTGGATGCCATGATCTTCGTTTTCTGAATGTTGAGCTTTAAGCCAACTTTTTCACTCTCCTCTTTCACTTTCATCGAAAGGCTCTTTAGCTCCTCTTTGCTTTCTGCCATAAGGGTGGTGTCATCTGCATATCTGAGGTTGTTGATATTTCTCCCAGCAATCTTGATTCCAGCTTGTGTTTCATCCAGCCCAGTATTTCTCATGATGTACTCTGCATATAAGTTAAATAAGCAGGGTGACAATATACTGCCTTGATGTACTCCCCTCCCAGTTTGGAACCAGTCTGTTTTTCCATGCCTGGTTCTAATTGTTGCTTCTTGACCTACATACAGGTTTCTCAGGAAGCAGATAAGGTCTTCTGGTATTCCCATCTCTTTAACAGTTTTCCACAGTTTGTTGTGATCTACACAGTCAAAGACTTTCATGTAGTCGATGAACCAGAAGCAGATGTTTTTTCTGAAATTCTCTTGCCTTTTGTATCATCCAGTGGGTGCTGGCAATTTGACCTATGCTTCCTCTGCCTTTTCTAAATCTAGCTTGTACATTGGAAGTTCTCAGTTCATGTACTATTGAAGCATAGCTTGAAGGGTTTTGAATATTGCCTTGCTAGCATGTGAAATGAGCATACTTGTGTGGTAGTTTGGGCATTCTTTGACATTGCCTTTCTTTGGAATTGGAATGAAAACTGACCTTTTGCAGTCCTGTGGCCACTGCTGAGTTTTGATAAAGACATTAAGATAATATATTTCTAGAGGAAGCACTCTAATACTTTCCATTACATTGAATTTTAATCTATTCTGTTGTTAATAATAGCCAGAAGAATCCTTGTCACAACCCACTAATTTAACTTAATGATATGATAATGGGCTGAGGTCTACAGCTGGGCCACGCTGAGGTATATTTGCAATATGGCCAACTAATTAAGAAACTACATAATGTGGCAAGTCACACAAATACATGTAAAGATGCCAAAGAAGGCTAGGGGGGTGGATCTGACAAGCACATTCGTTGCAAGCAGTGGAGTGTGGTCCCTTTTTACACTATGTATTGTTTAGCATTTGCTGGTTCTTAAGAAATGTTTTTTAAATGAATGCAGCTGGGTGAAGGTCTTACAAATAACTGCCAAGCACTCCATTTTCTTCTTTGACTTACGACAAAGAAGACAAGGCATGAGGCCTGTGCCACCTCCCTTGCCTGCTCATGGCAAGCTGATGACACCCCTTCTATGAACTGCAGATTCTTCCCCAGTACAAGGATGGCAGCAGCTTTGACCAACCTCCTGGACCTGGCTTGGATGAGGAAATCTGCTTTTAGGATATTTCTTTACAAGTCTTTCCAATAGCTCAGCTTGTAAAGAATCTGCCTGCAATGCAAGAGACCCCAGTTCGATTCCTGGGCTGGGAAGATCCACTGGAGAAGAGAGAGGTTACCCACTCCAGTATTCTGGCCTGGAGAATTCCATGGACTGGATAGTCCATGAGGTCCAAAAGAGTTGGACACAACTGAGTGACTTTCACTTGGCTTTTATAACTTTGTATATTACTGACAGTTTGACCAGAGGCAAGTTCCCTCTCTCTCTGAACTTTCTCCTTCCTTAAAGATAAGCACCATGTCACTTAATTCATTTCAACTCCAAAGATTGGCTAATTGGATTTCTGGCACACAGTGGGTTCACATATTGAAATGATATATATTTGTTAGAAATACATTCAATTCCCCTTTCCCATCAAATGGAACTGTTAAATTGTGAACATATTTTTTGCTTTCCTGCTTCATAAAATATGAGCACTCTAATCCCAGATGGCACATCCTCCAGAAACATATGGACAAGACAATTTATAAGGAGTGCTCTTTCAGGAGCTGGTTTCACTTAGCCAAGGAGGCTGTGCGATTTTTCCAAGACCTTTCAAGCAACTCATTGAGGAGGGTGAGCAGGTCTTAGTCATGTAGCCAAGGGAATGAAAAAAGTCTGACACTAAAGCCCGTTTCGGAAAAGGTCTGGGTTTTCACAGTTTAGGGAAGGAGTGGCATAGATTGAGGTGGGAAATTTCTCTCTACAGGGCAGGGAGCAAAGACGTTGGAGTGACTATAAAGCATGACTCTGTTGTTTTCTTTTGTTTGTCATCTATGACAAAATAGACCATGTAGGTCATTCCAGTCCAGGCTTAGCTCATTTGCAAAGAAGAAAAATGACCTGATATTTACTTCTCACCTATTACACACCATTGTCTAAATGCTTGCATAAATCTTTGTGTATTAAGAATGTTATATTCAGGATGTGGAGTGTATCGAACTAAAACTACTTCTCAGGCTGGGCTGTGTGTGTGCTAAGTCAATGCAGTCATGTGCAACTGTGACCCTATGGGCTGTAGCCCACCAGGCTCCTCTGTCCATGGGATTCTCCAGGCAAGAATACAAGAGTGGGTTGCTGTGCCCTCCTCCAGGGATCTTCCCGACCCAGGGACTGAACCTGTGTCTCATGTTTCCTGCTTGGCAGGCAGGTTCTTTACTACTAGGGCCACCTGGGAAGCCCACTGTTCAGGCTAATGAGAGTCAGATTATAAGAAACTCTACGTACTATGCTAAGGGTTCATATTTTTACTTGACACCGGGCAGGACATAGGAGGTGTGTGTTTTTGCTTCCAAACATACAGTTTACAGAGTTAAGAGCTGGGTCCTCCCTGGCTGTGTCACCAGAGGTAAGAAAGTCTCAAAGCAGAGCTGCTGTCAGTGTTTTTAGGAGCACAAGCCCTCAGCACCAGAAACAAGAAGGGGTGAGCTACGCATGAACAAGCCTGCTCTCTATAGAAGTGATCTGTAATTAACAAAGTTGGGGCGGGTTCAGGTTTTACTTTGCCCTGTGCACACGTAACCCCTGTGAACAGAGTCCAATAATGGAGCCAGGACATCTATCCTGATGTGTCTGGCTCTGGCACCCACGGTCTTTTCGTCGCGCTGTGCTGCCTTTCCTGGTGAGCATTCTCTGCAGTGTCTGATACATACCGAGCGATCCATAAGTGATGCTTGCGTGAACAGGCATTGGATTGTTCCCATGAAAATTTCAATGGACTATTTCAGTACATCCCTCCACCACCACCTTCTCCCACTGCATATGTGATCCCAGCACTTTCCCCTGACATTCCCTTTGCTTTTAGGTCACTGGCAGCTGGAACAGTTATTTATAATCCTTTATGTTGCCTTTTAGACTGATGGTCAGGCCAGAGTCCCAGATTCTTTGCTCCATGGCAGATCAAACAGTCCGCTGAGGTGTTTTTCCAGGTCCCTGTAATCCGATGACTAGTATTTGCAGGAGATCTAAATAATGTTTGCATGGTTTAGCAAGATGAGACCCGAAAAACTGCTTAAAATATGTAGTGAAACTTTTAGGGGCTTACAGATACATCACAGCTTTTATTTACTGTCTGTTGTTAATAGAAGTTTAAGTCCACACAGTCAGAAAAACATCACAGACGCAAACAGACTGGGAGAGTTACTTTGTACTTATTTTATTTTCAGCACTGGGCAAAAAGCATCATTACATTTTTGTTTAATCTTTATAATCATAAAATGTAGGTATCATTAGTCCCACGTTTCTGATGATAAAGCAAATACCGAGGTTAGATAACTTGCCCACAGTCTTGCCCCTAAAAAGAGCAGATCTGATAGCCTCCAAAATCCTGTGCGGACACAGCCTTTTGTTTAAAACCCAGCGGCTGAAAGAACCCTGCTTATTCTTCTGTAAATTTCTACCATCTGCCTAGAAGCTGGAGCATCACCTAGCCCAAACACTGTCTTATTATCAGCAAATAAATGTCAGAATAAAGACCATGACATGTTACCTTTGCCTTCAAGAAGTGTATCCACTTCCACCTGACAGTGATGCTGGGAAACAAATAGATTACTGAGGCTGGAGTCATCGGGGGTATGCAACCTTATGTTTCTGAACATTTAACTTATTAAAATTCACAAAGAGAGACCTTATGGTGCCATCATTTTACCCAACTAACATCATCAGTATGGCTCAAGGGCTGTGGCTTTTTACAGTCACCCTAGCAGCGGTGAACATATGGTTTTACTTCTCTCTAAAGCCTCAGGGCATCTGACAGTACCTTTCATGGATAATGGATAAAGGCTACCACACCAGTAGGTAACTTCTGTTGCATCAGTATTGCCTTCGTGCCAAGAATGTTGAATGAATTCCAGGCGGTTTTGAGCTGACCTAGGTCTATTTTGTCAGCAGTAACCTCCTCAGGAGCAGCAGGGGTCGTGTTTCCTGTTTACCTGCATTTTGGAGTTTCTCTGTTTGCCTGAGCTCCTTAGAACAGAAGCTTATGGAACACTGATAAGCCACGGGTTATAGCTCCCCCAATTTTCCAGCTGTTGCTTTGATTGTGTTAGTTTGTTCTTTTGCTATTTCCCCTACTGCATTTGGGTGAGAAAGTGTTTTGTTGTAATAGTCTCCAAGAATTACTGCAAGTGTATTTTGAGAATACATCCAAAGAAAGCAAGAGAATAGAAAATGTTTTTGCATGTTATTTCCCAGGTTCGCTGTGGCATCTAAGCTATAAATTGCATCACTGTCAGTGTGGTCTCTTCCCAACAATTAAGTGCAATTCCATCTAATGTGTGTTCCACTGTCAATTGTTCAAGAGGGTCAACATCCCCTTTCTGCATTCTCCCAAGGATGCTTAATATTCTGAGAAATAGTGCAGTGAATTTACCAAAGGCCTGGAAATACCCTAGGCTCAGCAATGGATTTTTCACTTATTTTGAAGAGGAAACATGGGCAGTTTCTACACTTTCAGGATTTTCTATAGTATAGTGTATGCAAAGAGGGAAGATTTTGGCACCAAATCAAATTGGGTCCGAATTTAAACTCTTGCAGTATTCTGGGTTGGGTTTCCCTGGTGGCTCAGCTGGTAAAGAATCTGCCTGTAATGCGGGAGACCTGGGTTTGATCCCTGGGTCAGGAAGATCTTCATCAGCAAGTTGCTTAAGTTTCTGATCATTGGTACTTTCACTTCCCCTCTTACCTTTGTATGTTTTATGCATATCCATGCATGTTACCATGATTTATAACTTGTTATACCATCCACGATTGAGTTTCTTCGGCCAGTTTCACAAATTGATGTTTAAAATCTATTCTGAACTTTACCTTTTCTCATCAGCTTCGGAACAAAAACTAGTCAAAGACATCATCTTGTTGGTCTCTCTGCTTTTACTTGGGCATTCCTTACAGTTTACTCTTCACTCTTCTGTGGCCAAAGTAAACCTCAGTTATTTTTTAAAAAATCATCTAATTCTCTAGCTGGAAGTTTTTCTTGGTTCAGATTAACATTACACATTCCTCTAGGCTGCTTTTAAGACTCTAAATTATCTAGGCCCTTCTCTAACCTTCTTTTGTGACCCCTTTCTACTTTTTCCCAAGACTACTCTGTTCCAAGGAAGCTAGCAATTTTGGTGCTTCTTGCACTCACTGAATTCACTCCCATCACAGGGCATTTTCCCTTGCTGTTCCATCGAAGTGGAATTCCTTTCCCCAAGATGTCTGTGTTAGATCTTTGATATGAATAAGGGCTCAGAGACCCCTCCTATGGCTATCATGTTAAAATAAAATGCATCCCTATCCTGACTTTCTGTCCTATAATTCAGGTGGTAGTCCTTCATTTGATCACCCCTTTGTTGGTGGTGTTCAGTCACTAAGTCGTATCCTACTCTTTGTGACCCCATGGACTGTAGCACACCAGGCTCCTCTGTTCTCCTCAGTTTGTTAGCTCAAATTCATGTCCATTGAGTCAATGATGCTATTTAACCACCCCATCCTCTGCCACCCCCTTGGTTCTCCTGCCCTCATTGTTTCCCATCATCAAGGTCTTTTCCAGTGAGTCAGTCCTTCACATCAGCTGACCAAAGTATTGGAGCTTCGAATTCATCAACAGTTCTTCCAATGAACATTCAGAGTTGATTCTCTTTAGGATTGACTGGTTTGATCTCTTTGCTGTTCAAGGGATTCTCAAGAGTCTTCTCCAGAACCACAGCTTGAAGACATTAGTTCTTTGACACTCAGCCTTATTTATGGACCAACTCTCACATCTGTACATGACTACTTGGAAAAACATAGCTTTGACTATAGAGACCTTTGTCAGCAAGGTGATGTCTCTATTTATTAATATGCTGTCTCATTTTGTCATAACTTTCCTTCCAAAGACCAAGTATTTTCTCCCTTGAAGTCTTGCCATAAGGATTAGAGTTAAAATATAAGGGGACCAATTCAATGGACATGAACTTGGGCAAACACCAGGAGATGGTGAGGGACAGGGAAGCCTGGCGTGCTGCAGGCCATGGGGTTGCAGAGAGTCAGACACAACTTAGTGACTGAACAATAACAACAGCATAAGGGAGCTAATTATGACTGGCATAAGTTTCACATAAAGTGTTGCTGTTACTACTAAAATTTGAACTAACTAAACTTTTAAAGACTGATCTCATTGGCAAGTAGTACATTTTGAAACTACATGAAATGCAGTGAATTTAGAAAATAGAATGGAGTGCATGGAGGTTTTTTTTAATATAAATTTATTTATTTTAATTGGAGGCTACTTACTTTACACTGTTGTATTGGTTTTGCCATACATCAACATGAATCCGCCACAGGTATACATGTGTTCCCCATCCTGAACCCCCCTCCTTCCTCCCTCCCCGTACCATCCCTCTGGGTCCTCTCAGTGTACCAGCCCCAAGCATCCTGTATCCTGCATCGAACCTGGACTGGCAATTCATTTCATAGGTTTTTGAGTACTCACATCTTGACTGAGACACATTAGCCCTCATGTGCGATTATTGAAAAAAAATGCATTTTATTATATTTTAGATTTATATAACACATTAAAATTTTTGGACATGCACAAAAATGTAACATTCTTAGAACTGTCTGTAGCTTATTATTATTTATTAGTTTTGATATCTAAAGAAATGCTAAGAGCACCAGCTGGGATTAGGGTGTAACTCACGGTGGCTCTAGCTGCCACTGTCTATATATGTGTAAATTTAGTTATGTGATTATCTGACTGTAACTTTGTCAGTATTATTTACACTGGTAGAAACACATTCAGATTAATTTTAGCTTAAGTTTTTCTCTATAATTGTTATTTAATGTATCTCCCAGTTCTTACACAAAAATTTCATATTGCAAATGATTATTTTGTGTGTCTAAATTTTGTAAGACAAACATACACCAGTGGAATCCTATCTCTTAATTACTTTTTAAATGCATTTCCTGCATATTGACTTGTCTTTATTAGTGGGCTTTTAGTTTGGAAGATCTTATGACTTGCCTCATGACACAAGTCCCCTCCTGGACTTTTGGAACTTAATCAGTCCAAGGGTCCTTTTCCTTGACAAATAGAGCAGAAAGGTTTACAAGACAGAATAATATGGACTGTTCTTTCAGGCTTTAGTCCATTTGCTTTGGTCACAGCGGCCAGGGTACTTTTTGAAGCTCGCTCCAGCAGAGACCAGAGGCTGGCACACAGCTGACTTGAGGCCATCCCTAGTACCAGAACACAGCTGACCAAGCTCCAAGGCTACATTTAAGAGGCTTGGACTTGTGTGTGCAGCCACTGTGCCACGTGCTAGCACTTTCCTGGAAAATGGAGGAACTTTCCACACCTGTACCACTCTCCTTCGGCTGAGCACTGAAGAACTGATGCTTTTGAACTGTGGTGCTGGAGAAGACTCTTGTGAGTCCCTTGAACAGCAAGGAGATCAAACCAGTCCATACTAAAGGAAATCAACCCTGAATATTCATTGGAAGGACTGATGCTGAAGCTGAAGCTGTGATACTTCGGACACCTGATGAAAAGAATCTCTTAGAAAAGATCTTTTAAAAAAGCCTTTTTAAAGACCTTTCTAAAAGCCATTTAGAAAAGACCCTGATTCTGGGAAAGATTGAGGAAAGAGAAGGAGGTGACAGAAGATGAGATGGTTGGATGGCATCATCAACTCAGTGGACATGAGTTTAATAAACTCCAGGAAATAGTGAGGACAGGGAAGCCTGGCATGTTGCAGTGCATAGGGTCACAGCTGGACACAACTGAGCAACTGAACAACAACAGCAATCACTCTTCTTTCCTAAGGTATTCTCCTTTGACCTTTGGAAAGAGAGCTTTGTCTGGGTCACCAGCTCTTCTCCAGCAGACTCCCATGGCTATATTATGTGAAATGAGGCATTAAGTACACCAGTGCCTCTCTGCAGTGCTGAGAGCTAAGGACAAGGGGTAGGAGAAAGGATCAGTTTCACTGAGTTTCTCTTCAACTTTTCCTTGGATTGTGTATCTATTCACCTTGCACATCCTTAAATACATGTAGCCCCTCGAGTGACTCTTCTGCACATGTCAACATCTGCATGAAGCAATTATTGATTGAAAAAAGAGAGAATAGCACCTACCTATAGCACACCACTCCAATACTCTTGCCTGGAAAATCCCATGGACGGAGGAGCCTGGTGGGCTGCAGTCCATGGGGTTGCTCAGGATCGGACACGACTGAGCGACTTCACTTTCAATTTTCACTTTCATGCATTGGAGAAGGAAATGGCAACCCACTCCAGTGTTCTTGCCTGGAGAATCCCAGGGACAGGGGAGCCTGGTGGGCTGCCATCTATGGGTTCTCACAGAGTCAGACATGACTGAAGTGAGTTAGCAGCAGCAGCAGCATATCTCCTTATTGGTCGATAAATTTACAAAGCAGACAAACCACAAGCAATAGCAAAATTTACTGCATGAATTTAGAGTGGTATTTTGTTTATCCTGAAAAATTATTCTTGAATTGAAGGTGTATTTTAAAATCTCCAATAATTTGGGGATTTAGAAACTATCAGACAATAAGCAAGTATGAAGTGAAAACTGTTATTCCTTGGTATTTTGGTGTCAAAATTGAGAAATAAATAGGTATAGAACAGAAGGTTTTAGGGCAGTGAAAGTAATATGTATGATATTATAATGGTGCATTTGTCATCATATATTTGTCTAAACTGATAGACTGTATAACACCAAGAGTAAAACTTAAGATAAATTACAGACTTTGGGACATTATAAATGTATTGATGTAGGTTCATCTTTGATTTTTAAAAAAATGTATCATCCTGGTGAGTAATATTGATATGGGGAAGGCAATGCATGTGTGAGGACAGGGGGCATATGGAAAAATCTCTCTAAATTTGATTATAAAACTAAAAATCTTCTGAAAAATAAAGACAAGATGATAAGGGAGCTGTGTGGCTTTGATATCTGGAGTAACTCAAAGATAAAGACAATAGCCTGTGACCTGTAATCTTTATCACCAAAAAGGGTGATGTGCTTACATGCATGCTCAGTCGTGTCCAACTCTTTTTGACCCCATTGACTAGCCTGCTAGTCTCTTCTGTCCTTGGGATTCTCCAGGCAAGAATACTGGAGTGGGTTGCTATGCCCTCCTCCAGCGGATCTTCCTGACCCAGGGTTCAAACCCATGTCTCTTACATCTCCTGCATTAGCAGGCAGCTTCTTTACCACTAGTGCCATCTGGGAAGCCCAAAAGAAGTATCTGGGTATATAAGTGAGTTGAAAACTGCAGAAGCTAAGGAATGGATCTGTGGGTCCAACACGTGTGTACGCTCGGTCTCTCAGTCATGTCCGACTCTGAAAATCTATGGACGGTAGTCTTCTGGTTCCTCTTTCCATGGGATTTCCTAGGCAAGAATACCTGAGTGGGCTGTCATTTCCTTCTCCAGGGATCATCCTCATCCAGGGATTGAACCCGTGTTTCCTGCATTGGCAGGATTCTTTACCACTGAGCCACCTAGGAAACCAAATATGACTATGCCCATTATAAATCCTGAAATTCATCCAGGGCAGGTCAGGCCTCTGCCCCATAGGAAGTCTCATAACTTATCCTTGATTCTGATTTATTTTAGTGGTGTTTTTTAGTTAAAGGAATGAAACTATTGTGCTGTTCTTCCAGAAGCTGCCAATAACTATAAAAGGAAGATCCAACCATTGGGATTCTGCTTACTCCAAACGCATTATTAGAAGAACAGGGTAAGCTGTGAATTTTTCCTGCAGGGTTCCAATTGCCTGGGATCTTATTTTATTAACAGAAGTAAATCCATAAATATATAACTTCATGTGATTTTTCTTTTACACTTGTGTTTGGAAAAAAAAAATACTTCTCAGTTTATTGCAAGAACCCTTTCATAACAAATCAACAATAACAGATATTGTAAAAAATATTTTTAATTAAGAGGAGCTTTAAGCAAAATTTAATTCTTCATTTAAGTATCACTTGAGTAATCCTTTCCTAGTTACAAAAATGTAAGTTGCTACCCATTGTCTGAAATATTGCGGCAATAGGCTCACCTTTTGTGACCGATGAAGGTTAACTTTTTATTGTCACGTAAGAAGTACTTGGACTGCTTGACATAAGAAGATCTGGGAAGAAAAGGGCTGAGTCGGCTATCTTTTCTTTCAATTTTCAGTTAGCAAATAGGTAAGAAAAGACTAGAAAACCATAAAGAAGGCCTTTTTGCTATTAAATTGTTAGATTCCAGAAGTTCACATATGCTTAGTCTTTAGAGATTGATTAGAATCATGATAACAGTATTGACAGTTGGTAAAGAATCTGTCTGCCAGTGCAGGAGACATAAGAGACGAGGGGTCAACCTCTGGATCGGGAAGATCCTCTGGAGAAGGAAATGGCAACCCACTCCAGTGTTCTTGCCTGGAGAATCCCATGGACAGACAGAGGAGCCTGGCGGGCTACAGTCCACGGGGTCAGACAGAGTCAGACACGACAGCATGCACACACCAAAAATTGCCATATGGGTTAAATGAGACAGTGCATGTAAAGTGCTTAGAAAAACACCTAAATGCTCCTATATTTACCGTGACATCCAATGCCTGTTTTTTCTTTTTTCAGGGAGATAAACAAATTTAATCACTGGCATATAAACATCACTCAGTGAATGATAATACTGTGGTTTTTATTAGCCATTAAACTTCTTCGGTGTACAGTGGACTCTATGATAAACAAAATCCTCATTTATGCTTTTTTCTACAGCGTGGTTGATTTGCATTTATTAAAGGAAGCAAATGATAATATGGTGTGCCATACTTGAAGATTTTTTAAAAAATAAATTTCCAGTCCGCACTAGGTTCAGTCTATTCTTTTTTCAATTAGAATTTAAAGGAAATGATTGAAAACATGTCTGAACAGGGAAATCTTGTCCTCTAAAGAAACTTTAGTAAAATCTATCTTCCAATTTGAGCTTCGCAGGTGGTGAAAATAGCAAAGACACTGCCTGCCAATGCAGGAGAGGGAAGAGACTCAGTCAGCGCATGGACGGTAGCCCTACAGCTCCTCTGTCCATGGGATTCTCCAGGCAAGAACACTGGAGTGGGTTGCCGCACCCTCCTCCAGGGGATCTTCCCAACCCAGGGATCAGACTCAGGCCTCCCACACTGTAGGCAGATTTTTTACCTCTGAGCCACCTGGGAAGCCCAAGTACACTGGAGTGGGTAGCCTATCCCTTTTCCAGGGGAACTTCCCAACCCAGGAATGGAACTGGGATCTCTTGCATTGCAGGAGGATTCTTTACTAGCTGAGCTACCCTGGAAGCCCCTACAACCCATAGGGTCACAAAGAGTCTGACATGATTGAAGCAATTTAGCACGCTTCACATCTTCCAGTTCTGCAGCTACAGATGAAAGCACCCAGACAAAACTTCTTGACACTAGCTAAATTTAGATATTTATCTGCTTGAGATCCACTGTTACCAGCATCCCATGTCTTGCTGCCTCTGTATTTTTCTTTTCTTTAAGCAGTGATAAAATCTCAGGATAATTACCACTTGGGTGTTTGTTTTAGACTGAAACATATCAGATTACTAAATAGTAGGGGTAGTATTAGTCACTCAGTCATCTCTGACTCTGACCTCATGGACTATAGCTCACCAGGCTGCTCTGTCCGTGGCATTCTCCAGGTAAGAATACTGGAGTGCCATTTCCTTCTCCAAGGAATCTTTCCAATCCAAGGACTGAACCCATGTTTCCTGCGTTGCAGGCAGATTCTTTACTGTCTGAGCCACTAAGGAAGCCCAGATCACTCAATAAAAAGCAATGATTTGACCATATATAACTTATAGGAATAATATTGAAAATAAACATTGCATGCAACTCCTTCTCCTCTGGTGGTATAAAGATCAAGGTGATGAGCTTTTAGCAGAAAGGATATAAATCAGCCCCACTACCACAGTACATTTCCTGATCTTGAGTTTTATGGCATTTTTCTCTTATGGGTTTTCTTGACAATTTAATTTGGTGTTTCACCTAACTCTTTACAAATCCTTCCAAATGCCTGTATGTTTTCTGGCTTCTGAGCATCACTAGTAAAGTGTTTAAAGGAAGAAAAACCAACTGCCTTCTCACTTGATATGAAGAACCCACTTGTGACGATCTGGCTGGAAAGTCTCTTCTCTACACAGCTGTGCTAACAGATTGCTGATCAGTCAGTGACCTTTCTCACCAGAGCAGTTCAAAGCCTTCTTCCCAACTTTGCTTTTAATTTAATTATCATTTGAAGAGAGGAAAATCCTTTTATGCATCACTGAGAAAAAGATATATCTTGGAACTGCAACGATAATGATATTGCCTATTGTAAGGCCTGAGAACTGTCTGATAAAAGCAAAACTTCGTTCCAGATCAGAGAAGTGTTTACTTTAAAAAAGTTTTGGATTGCTCTTCAAATAATGCAGAACTTAGATAGATTGAAAATAAGAAAAGTAAATGTTCCCTATGAATCACAGACCCTACTTGGAGCAGCAAAATTCTTCAAGCTGAGGATTGTCTTGGTTTATTTGATTGGCGTTAAAAAAATCAGTTTTGTTCCAGTGTGAACTATTTTATATTGCTTTCCCATGTGAACCAGGGCAGAAAGTATTTCTTGATCTTGTTTATTCTAACACTAGAAAGGTATGTGTGAAAAGATGAAAATTTAAGAAAGGCTAAGTGGTTTTTAGAAATTTCTTTTACTAACTTTGAATGAAAGTCTCAGATTCATTAGTTTTCCCTTTCATCCCAGTTTACTACGGTCACTATTTATCTGTGGATGACTGATTCATCTCTCGACATTTAAATGAGACTATGGACCCCAGGCCTCTGGATCATATCTATCAGTTAACCCTTGAACTGGACTTTGTCCTTAGCCTTGCTCTCTGAAAATTATATCTTACTCTGTCCTTTGCTTCCTAATCTGCTCCTACTATTTTCCATTTCTGACCACATCAGTTCAGTTTAAATCAATATTTTTTATTTTGATGAAATGTGTCTGCTTGTGTATGCTTCCTATATGTAATGTTAACCACTAGGGATACAAGAATAAGATACATTTTCCTTGCTTGAAACATTTTGTCCCATGATAATGACACAAAAGAATCATTTCAGGAAACAATGAGATATTAACAGATGGTATTCCACAGGTTGATTAAAAGACTAAGGCTTCTGTTATCATGTAGCTCTACCATCTCCAAGGTGTAGTCTACCTCTAAACTCTTGGCTTTCAGTTGATAGACAAGAGACAAAAAGAGAATGAAGCAGTATGTGAGGTTTTCATGAGTTAGGTCTATTAGACACATTGACTTTATCAACATTTTCCTGGTCATGTCTTGCTTACGTGGCCATATCCATTTACAAGTAGCTAGATATTTCAGCTTCCTATTGTTGCTGTAATGAGTGACAGAAAGGGAGTGTTTTAACAGGATACAAATTTGTTCTCTTACAGTTCTTAAAGTCGAAAGTCTGAAATCAGTTTCACTGGACACAAACAAGACTCTGAGGGAAGAAGCAGTTTCCTAGCCTTTCTCAGCTTCTAGGGCCTGCCTGCGCCCCTGGTTCGTGTGGTCCCCTCCTCACATCATGCCAGCCTCTTGCCTCCATAGTCATTTCTTCTTCTATTGAGCTTTAATCTCCTGTCTCCCTCTTATAGGGGTCACTGTGAATACATTGGGCTCAACTAAATCTTCTATTATAATCTCTCCAGCTTGAGATGCTTAACATAATCACATCTGCAATGTGCCATTTGCCATGTAAGGTAACATACACACAGATTACTTTGTGAGCATCTTTTTGGACCATTATATCTGTTACAAGAGGGGAACTCTAGCTGGGAAGGTCCGCTGGAGAAAGGATAGACTACCCACTCCAGTATTCTTGGGCTTCCCTTGTGTCTCAGCTGGTAAAGAAACCTCCTGCAATGTAGGAGACCTGGGTTCAACCCCCAGATTGGGAAGATCCCCTGAAAAAGGGAAAGGCTACCCACTCCAGTATTCTGGCCTGGAGAATTCCATGGTCGGTATAGTCCATGGGTTTGTAAAGAGTCGGACACAACTGAGGGACTTTCACTGTAACTTTCACTCGTGACCATAAACTGATTGCTGGCACCGGGAAAGAAAAAAAAAAAAAAGACAAAATTCAGGTCATGAAGAATTCAAAAGACAAAAATACAGAGCAGGGGTTGAGGCCTGCTCAAATTGTCCTGCACAAAACGGCCTGGTGACCCCCAATTCAACACACCTTTCTGAGGCGGCTCCACTTGCCCTGAAGCCGGGGTCTTTCAGCCTCAGGTCAGCCGACCTCTAGTCTCACCTCACCGTACTGCACAGGTTAGAACTGTATACAGTGTCTCTTTAGTAAAGAGATTTTGACTTGTACCTACCCAAAATAAATCATGGTTTCTGTCTGGACTCTCTCATTTGGCAGAAATTAAGTGAACATGCCCGCACACGGATGACCCAAATGATCTTTTCCCAAAAAACATCAAAGTGAGCCATTGTGGTTTTGCACTAATAAGCACTGAGAAGGGCTGATCGCTCTTTCCCTTATTTTTTCACAGCAGCATCTGTTAACCTTTCCGTGACTTTCTCATAACGTCTATGCTTTGTATAGAAGGAGACAGAGTGGTACGACGTAGCAACATATGAAGGCATTGTAGCACAGAAGAGCAGACAGGGTCCTTTAACCTAAGACCAGATTTCCAGACAGGCATATACTCAGCGCATATTCAATAAGGACCTACTCTTTACCAAACACCTGCTGGGTGATGCAGGAAATCTGCATTCTTGTACTAGCTTTGCTAATAATTAGCAATATGAATTTAAGGAAACAAAATTTCCTAAGGGTCTCTCAAACGGGGAATAGTTGTCCATCCATACTCAGGAATATGCTGTGAATTTCAAATAGGGTAATATATATGACATCCTTTTGTGAACAGTAAAAAATGACTCTATAATCATTTATTATTCATACAAATGTGATGAGCTTTATTTTCTATTCAAAATAGTGAATATATATGGTTTACAAAATTGATGAAAAAGAACTTACTTTCTAAGCACAGATTCTGTGAAAATCATTGTTACCCTGTTCCCTCACACTGATTGGCATGAGATTTTCCTATATTAATTTCTTGATAACCTGTAGGTTAAGTCATTACAATGTAAATGTCTTTCTGGGCTACAGGGCACATTATATACAATACTAGTATTGCCAGCACAGGAATGCACTACTCAAGCATATACAATGTGTAACTATTCACCTCTGACATGTTTAAGTATATGCATGTTGAGTTTCCTGGCAAAATTACAGAGAGTACAAATTATTTCAATTAAAAATAAACATGCTTTTCATGAAATTAATTGCATGTTACATTTAGACTTAGACATTGCATGGTGAAATATGGCTGTAAACACAGCTATTAAAATGGCATCAGGAAAACTCCAGTATATCCAAATCTCTCCCTCCAACCCATGTTTAAAACTGCATTAAAGAACTGATTAACTTGTGTTTCTTTACCAGACAACACTCTTTATTAAAGCAGTGGTATTTTCATGTACTTCCAATTGAACTAGAAGCTTTTAGGTAAAATACTGATTAGTGAAGTATGTTTTCACTGGAAAGAACACTGAACAAAATTTGAAATACATAAAAATGTCTCTGTGTAATTGTGTACTATCCCCATACTCACAGACTCAGAGCACTGGAAAGGAGTGTGGATTTAATGCAGCCTGAACTAACCTTAGGTGACTGAGTGCTCCCTTGACACATACTTGAGTGCATGCTTAGTGTGGATTGTCTATCCTTAAATCTCCCAGTGTGGAGATCATTACTACCCAAACAGTTACATTGTATTTTGGGTAACTCTCTTTAAGTTCATTGTAATTAAATATATTTTTAGCCAGCGCAAAGATAGGCTCAAGGCTAAACAGATAATAAGAAACACATCATTTATCTTCTGGAAGTTTAGAAGCTAGATCAAAAATATGATAAAATAATGAATTTCTAGAAAATAATTAATTTTGTTTAGTCACAAAGGTGAAAATAATTATTTGTTGTTGTTGAGTAACTCAGTCATGTTCGACTCTTTGCAGCCTCATGGACTACAGCACACCAAGCTTCCCTGTCATTCACTATCTCTTGGAATTTGTTCATACTCATGTCCATTGAGTTAATGATTTCCTCTAACCATCTCATTCTCTGTTGCCTCCTTCTTCTCCTGCCCTCAATCTTTCCCAGCATCAGGGTCTTTTACAAAGCTTTGCATGAGGGGCCAAAGTGTTGGTGCTTCAGCTTCAGCATCAGTCCTTCCAATGGATATTCAGGGTTGATTTCCTTTAGAATTGAATATTAACTGATCTATAATTTATAGTATTCTTCTTTGAAGATATGTTAGAAACCACATAGCTCTAATTATCTGATTAGAAGATGTGCTGTGCTGTGCTTTGTCGCTGTGCTTAGTTGTGTCCGACTCTTTGCGACCTCATGGACTGTAGCCTGCCCAGCTCCTCTGTCCATGGAGGTTCTCCAGGCATGAACACTGGAGTGGATTGCCATGCCTTCCTCAATTAGAGGATGTATACACAGTAGCATGAGTAGAATACAGTTTCCCTGAAATCAAAGTTTAAATGAATTTGCTGAACATTGCTTTCGATGAAATATGAAATAGTATTTAAATGGTAACATCATCTATTACTATGGTAAATAATACAAATCTTCCTTGAATGACTCATTGTTCTACAGAAGGTGAAAGAAATTGAAGTCGCTCAGTCGTGTCCGACTGTTTGTGACCCCATTGACTGTAGCCTACCAGGCTCCTCCGTCCACAGAGGTTAGATCAATTTTGACCATTGGACAAAATATGCACAGCATTCAGAACCGTGCCAAGCACTTCACTTTTCAGAGTATAGAAACTCATTTTCTATAGTAAATATCCTCCCCAGTTCTACAACTTTGGAACAACTTAGCACACGTAAAGTGATTTGGATGGAACAACTTAAGGGATTGTTAACAATTTAACAATTCCCATCCAATGGAACATTTGGGTGGGAACCTTAATTTAATTTAAGGTCCCATCACTTCATGGAAAATAGATGGAGAAACAGTGGAAACAGTGGCAGACTTTATTTTGGGGGGCTCCAAAATCACTGCAGATGGTGACTGCAGCCATGAAATAAAAAGATGCTTACTCCTTGGAAGAAAAGTTATGACGAACATAGACAGTATATTAAAAAGCAAAGACATTACTTTGCCAACAAAGGTCCATCTAATCAAAGCTATGGCTTTTCCAATAGTCATGTATGCATGTGAGAGTTGGACTATAAAGAGAGCTGAGCACCGAAGAATTGATGCTTTTGAACTGTGGTGTTGGAGAAGACTCTTGAGAGTCCCTTGGACTACAAGGAAATCCAACCAGTCCATGATAAGGAAATCAGTACTGTATGTTCATTGGAAGGACTGATGTTGAAGCTGAAACACCAATACTTTGGCCAACTGATGCAAAGAGCTGACTCATTGGAAAAAAACCCTGATGCTGGGAAAGATTCAAGACAGGAGGAGAAGGGGACGACAGAGTATGAAGTGGTTGGATGGTGTCACCGAGTCGATGGACATGAGTGTGAGTAAATTCTGGGAGTTGGTGATGGACAAGGAGGCCTGGCATGCTGCAGTCCATGAGGTCGCAAAGAGTCAGACAAGACTGAGAAACTGAACTAAACTGAACTGAATTTAAGTAATCAATCTTCATAGACTATTCTTGTGTAGCTAAACTTTATGAGTTAAAGCAATATTACAATTAGATATCTAATGATAGAAACGCATACAGAAAATACACACATTTACTTGCTTTTGCTTTCTAATTTCTGAGTTGAACTAAGACATCCTAACATATTTTAGCAATTTTTAATTTAGAAATTACCTTAAAACATTGAAGAATAAAGAAATATAACCTTTTTAAGAGGAATAATTGTTTATTACCCTCAGAACAAATGTGAAGTAAGGAATATTTTATTCTGATGATCCTAGGTCAATAAATATAGCCTCAAGACATGTAATTATTTTAAAATTCATTTGATATATTGTGATCAAAACATTGCGATTTTTTTGAAAAAGTCAATTTTAATGAGGTACAATGAACATGTCATTCAATTCACCTAAACTGTACAATGAAAATTTTTAAGAACATTTAGAGTTGTGTGACTTCTAACATTCAACTTTTGGAAAAATTTTTGTCACCCCAAAAAGAAGTCTTGTATCCATTAGCAGTCTCTCCCCTCCAGGTTCAAGACAAGCAATGCGTTCTGTATATAGATTCTCATTTGGGACATTTTTTTCTAAATGGATTCATATAACATCTGATCCATTGAAACTAACTTCTTTCACTTATCATAATGTTCTCAAGGTACAGTCATGCTGTACCAGGTACCAGTACTTCATTTTTATTGCTGAATGATGTCCTATTATTCATCATAATCATGTTATGATTATCTTACATTTTATTCATTTATCAGTTGATGGACACTTGGATTTGGAGAAGGGAATGGCAACCCACTCCAGTATTCTTGTGGGACATTTGGACTATTTTACATTTTGACTATTACGACTAATGCTGCTACACACACCCATGTAGGTGTTTTTGTGTGGGCATTTATTTACATTGATGTTAGATATTTATGTAGGAGTGGAATTGCTGGTTCAGAAGGCTTTCCAGGTGGCTCAGTGGTAAAGAATCCACCTGCCAATTCAGGAGATGCGGGAGACTTGGGTTCGATCCCAGAGTCAGGAAGATCGCGTGGAGAAGGAAATGGCAACCTACTCCAGTGTTCTTACCTGCAGAATTCCATGGACAAGGGAGCCTAGTGGATTATAGTTGATGGGTTTGCAAAGAATTGGACACAACTGAGCGTACACATATACACACTGTAACTCTGTGTTTACCATTTTGAGAAATGCTTAAACTGTTTTTCATGGTTGATCTATTATTTTGTGTTTCACCAGCAGTGTATAAGGATTCCAATTTCTCCTTTATCTTTGCCAAAATGTTATCATCTGTCTTGTTTATTTTAATGATCCTAGTGGATATGAATTATTATCCTGTGTTTTGAAATTGCTTTTACCTAGTGACTAATGCTGCTGAGCATCTTCATCTGTGTAAGAGTTCCTTACATAGTACAAGCTTCTTATCAGATAATGCCATGAAAAAAATTTTTTTTCTAATTTGTGTGTTGATTTTAACATTTCTCATAGTATCAATTTCAAAAGAAAAAATTCATTTTTATAAAGTCCTAGTTATCTATTTTTAAATTTTTTCAGTCATGTTTTGGCCTAGATTTTCTGAAGACTGTGCCTAATCTAAGGTCATGATGATCTACTTGTATTTTTTTCTGAGTTTTTTATATTTAATTCCCTAGATTTAGATCAATGATCCTTTTTGAATTAAGTTTTGTGTATGAGATGAAGAAATGAAATTTATCTTTTCAGGAAGGACAAGAAAACATAAACATCAAATTCTCTCTGTGTGTCTAAGTTTCTTCTCTCCCTCCCTAATACACAGTTCTGCATCTGCATTAGACATTAACCATACATCTTCAAAGATCTATTTCTTCTGACTTTAGCAATATAACATCTTAAAAGAATACTGCATGACTCTGTAGAGAGTCATGGTGACTTGCTACTCTTTGTTTTGTGTGTACTTACCTGGACTATGTATCCTGGTGAACTTTATGTAAAATATTAGTATGTCATTTTAATGTATGATCCTTTGTCTACAAAATGTACAGAAGTGTGCCTTCAACTTCTAACATGCAGAATACTTTTCAGAGCTTTCTGAGAGTCTGTTTCCTGGTATTAATCCTTAGTTTGGCTTGAGTTAAGTTCCTGTTTTTCTTCTTATGCATGCTAAATCACTACATGAAGAGCCGTGTCCGACTCTTTGTGACCCTATGGATTGTAGCTCATCAGGCTCCTCAGTCCATGGGATTCTCCAGGCAAGAATATTGTAATGGGTTGCCATTTCCTCCTCCAGGGGATCTTCCAAACCCAGGGATCAAAGCTGCATTGCTTATGCCTCTTGGCATGGGAAGACAGGTTCTTTACTACTAGCACCACCTGGGAAGCTACCTTTTTCTTCTTACTTTTATTTTTAATTGAACTTTCATCAACAGGCATAAGGAAGGGATCCGACTTTATCCAACACAGGTTTCTCAGAAAAGTTTATTGAAAAAATGATAAATTTCCCATTTAAGTGTCTCAGAAACCATGTCAAAAAGGAATTGACCAAAATATATGAGTTTATATCTTGATTCTAAATTCTATTCCATTATTCTATATGTCTATCCATATGTTGGTATTACACTGTATTCAATTATGTAGCTTTATAGTAAGTTAAAAACATATTCTAGGTTCAATTTTGTTAACAATTTTAAGATAACTTTGGCTGCTTTATTTATTACAATTTCAATATGAATATTAGGATCTGCTTGCTAATTTTTGCCAAAACTGAAGCCACCTAGGATTTTGATAGTGTGTTGAAGTTATATGTCAATTTGGGGAATATTGTTGTTTTTAACAATTTAAATATTATTGTGGGCCATGTTCATGGAATGTGATTACATTCATTTATTTAGTCTATAATCTCTTTTAATGATATTTTCAAGTTTTCAGTGTACAAGTCTTATACTTCGTTATTCCTAAATATTTTATTCTTTTTGACTCATTATCAGTAGAAACGCTTTCTTAATTTCATTGTTAGATTCTTCATTGTGAGTGAGTACACATATACTTAATTTTTCTAAAATCATCTCACATTCAATAAACTTGTTGAACTTGTTTATAAGTTATATAAGTCACACTGCCCCCATGGAGTCTTTCCAGTTTTCTATACACAAGATCACTTCATTTGCAAATACAGATAACTTTACTTCTTGTTTTCCAGGCTGAATGCCATTTAATTCTGTTTCTTGTGTACTTTCTCAGGCTAGAACTTCCAATGTAATATTGACTAGAAATAGCAAGAGCAGACATTGTTGTCTTGTTCCAGATATGAGAGTAAAAGCATTCTGTCTTTCACAATTAAGTCTGATGTTACATGGTATTTGTCAATATTATTAATCTCTTAAAATTAAAAAAAAAACTTTTTGTTTCATTAATTTTCTCTATTTTTTTATTTAAATTTTTTTTTTATTTTTTACTTTACTATACTGCATTGGTTTTTTCCTTTACTTCATTTACTTCCACTCTGAAGTCTAATGTTAATTTTCTTTTACCTAGTTTCAATTTAGTTTGTTTCCAGCATCTTTAGGTAGTATAGTCAAGATATTGATCTGAGATTTTAAAACTTATTCTTATAGCATCTATGGCTATACATTTTATTTTAAGCACTGCTAATATTTATTATTTATCTCAAAGCATTTTCTAATTTCCCTTGTGAGTTCTTGGACTATTGGTTATTTAAAAGTTTATTCTTCTGTGTCCATATATTTCTTAATTATGAAGATTTCCTTCTGTTATAGATTTCTAATTCCATCCTATTGTGGTGAGCAAGCATACTTCGTATGATTTCAAGCATTTTAAATTTATTAAGGTTTGCTTTATGGCCTTGCACTAACAGTTGGCTTATTCTTGAGAAAGTTACATATTTGCTTGAGGAGAATACATATTTTTCTATTTTGGGTGGAGGATTCTGTAAATGTCTTTTAAGTCTGGTTGGTTCAGATGGATTTTCAAGTCTTCATTTTCCTGTGCATCCTCACCTAGCTGTTCTATCTATTATTGAAAGTTGGAGGGTATTAAGGTCTCCAATTCTTATTTGTTTCCCTTCAATTCTATCTGGTTTACTTCACATATTTGGAAGCTCTACTGTTAGATGCATGCACATTTATAATCACATTTTTCTGATGGATTCACTCTTCTTCATACTAGAATGTCCTACTTTACCTCTTTTTAAAAACAATTAATTATTAATAAATGTATCAATACTATATTGAATTATTAATGTATTAAATTATTAAAATAAATCATTAATTAATAATTAATTAATTTAAATTGGTGGGTTATTCCTTTACAATATTGTGATGTTTTCGCCATATGTCAACATGAATCAGCCCTATGTATACATGTGTCTCCCCCCATCCTGAACCCTCTTCCCACCTCCTTCCCTGTTTTCCCTCTTGAAGCACATTTTTTTTTCTTTTAAAGTCTATTTAGTCAGCCACTCTAGCTCTGTTAAGATTGCTTCTTATAGGACTTGACTTCTATACAGCTCTATCTTTTTTCCTTTTTTTTGGATTTATTATTTGTATACTCATGCCATCGATAGATATGTTCCGAAACAAACAACGCTCAGTTATAATGATCACTTTATGTAACCTGTGTCTTTTAAGGAAACAGGCAGATAGAAAGCGAGCACACACTGTGGGCCCAGTATTACTGGCTGCCTCTCTTCAGGCAGATCTTACTTTCCATACGCAGGGAGCCCAGTGGGCTAAAACGAGCTCCAGGACCCTGGGCAGCACTGCCCGGAACAGAACAGCAACAGGGAGCTGAAGGGAACGGTGAGGGGCGGGAGCAGCACAGACAGTCTGTTTAGTCCAGCAAGAAGCTGGAACCCTGGAACAGGAGTTGGGGACAGGATAACCCGTTTTTGGCATGCCTGACCAGAGGGGAACTTCCATCACACTTGGCAAAGCAGTATGGAGGGAACGGACAGTAGCGGAAATGCCACACATTTGCTGTTTGTAGTGCAACTTTGTAGATTATCTCCAGCAAACCTTTCTCCATTTTCTGCACACATTTAGGACAATTCCTAGACACTTAAAGGTTCTTGCTTTTTAAATTTTGATTTGTGTTTGCTCTAATCATGATGGTTTTGCCAGGGAGTTTGTCTGATGGACTCCGCATGTCACTATTCCGGAAGACTTGCCTGAGAGAGCTATTTTCTTCATTGACCTGAAATGATTTGTTTGCACTTAAACTGCTCTTAGGTTTGTCTCTTTTCTTTGGCAAATCATCTGTGCCACTGATCCAAAACTTGGGGTGTGTACAGGTGCCTGTGTTTCCAAGATCAATGACCCTGCTATCTGAACAGGACACTGGATTAGGGTGAAGCCCCCCATATCTGCTTCATTGAATACCCCTTGTGTTCACAGCCATGCTTGTATCCTTTTTTACCCATGACTTAATTCCTGTAATATATAAGGTTCCCTTGGGTTGCCCTGATGGTTCAGCAGGTAAAAAATCTGCCTGCAATGCAGGATACACAGGAGACATGTGTTCAATCCCTGGATGGGGAAGATCCCCTGGAGAAGGGCATGGCAAACCACTCCAGTATTCTTGCCTGGAGAATCCCGTGAACAGAGGAACCTGGCGGGCTACAGTTCAGAGGGTCACAAAGAGTCAGAAATGACTGAGTGACTTAGCACGCACACATGCCCACATGCATAAGGTCCCCTTACATATAAACTCTTTCTTATATAGCATGGTTTTTAGTTCACTATAACAAACACTCTGTTATGAATGAATTTTTATTTGTTGGTGTCTTTCTTTAAGTGTGGTGCCAAAATCTCATATCACACTTAAGGTGTCATTTGGAGAGCAAGGCAGAAAGTGATCCCAACACCTTATTCTGTTGAGAAATATATTTGCAATCTGTTCTGTGACTTCCTGTTTTCACAGTTGGCACGTAAACTCTATTGTTAGCTAAAACAACACATTATTTTTGTTTGTTTGCAGTATTTTTTTCCATAGCTTTCTCTAACCTTCATTTATATAGTATCATCAGAAAATCATCTTGATTATCTATCCACTACATCAAAGTTTGGGGTGATAGTGGAGTCTTGAGGTCATAGCTTTGGCTATTCTTACTTGGGCAAATTAAATGTAAATAACTTCTTCCTTGTCAAAGTAGCGTCAAAGTAGCTTTTTCTCCCTAAGTTAGTTGTCTCTTTCTTTGACAGATGGTCAGTCAAACTTTTAAAAGGCTGATCAATTTCTGTTAAGGCTTCCCCGGTGTCTCAACAATAAAGAATGTGCCTGCAATGCCGGAGATGCAGGCTTGATCCCTGGATCAAGAAGATTCCATGAAGGATGGAAATGACAGCTCACCAGGTATTCTTGCCAGGATAATCCCCTGGACAGAGGAGCCTGCACTCTAAGGTCTAGGCAGAGGAGCCTGGCAGACTAAATTCCATGAAGTCACAAGGAGTTGGACATGACTGAAGTGACTGAGCATGCACACACAAGTTCTGTTAGCTTCATTTTTTTTTTTTAAATACATTGCTTGCTGTTTCTGTTGCTTTCCCTGCTCTGTATTTACACTGGGTTCTCCTGTGTAATATTAGCAGACCGTGCCTCTCCTCCATTCTTCCAATACTTCAATAGGTTATTTTTAAAACTTACTTAGATTAAAATAATATTAATTAATTCATACTACTTGTGAATGAATAGAAAATATCCTCTTCTTTCAAATGATATTTGTTTATTTCTAACAAGTGAATAACATATTAATTATATTCAGAAGTTATCATGGCACTTTGTTTTCATGATGCCTTCACAGTGTAACTATAACATGTGAATGATAGGTTAGTTCATTTATACATAATTAAAGTACTAACAATCATGATACTGTTGATAATTACTATTGCTTTGATACTTAACAATGCTCAAAGTATCTTTGGCATTAAAATTTCATTGGAACTTAAAAATATCTTATGAGGTGGCTATCATAGTCCTCACCTGCATTTCACAAGTATATTTATTTTAACATGAATGAATTTGCAGCACTGCTCCTGTTTTATCAGTCATGATAGAGGTAATATTGAATGCCGTGTTGTATATTATCTGCACATAGCCTCTATTTCCTATGTTGAAAATTACCTTCTCATTGAAGATCCTGAAAAGTTGATTACAAAATGTTGTTACTATTCTGCAAGGAAAAGTGATCTGATTTCTAACTTATTATTCAGTTCAGTTCAGTTCAATTGCTCAGTCGCGTCCGACTGTTTGTGACCCCATGAATCACAGCATGCCAGGCCTCCCTGTCCATCACCAACTCCCGGAGTTCACTCAGACTCACGTCCATCAAGTCGGTGATGCCATCCAGCCATCTCATCCTCTGTTGTCCCTTTCTCCTTCTGCCCCCAATCCCTCGCAGCATCAGAGTCTTTTCCAATGAGTCAACTCTTCACATGAGGTGGCCAAAGTATTGGAGTTTCAGCTTTAGCATCATTCCTTCCAATGAACACCCAGGGCGGATCTCCTTTAGGATGGACTGGTTGGATCTCCTTGAAGTCCAAGGGACTCTCAAGAGGCTTCTCTAACACCACAGTTCAAAAGCATGAATTCTTTGGCTCTCAGCTTTCTTCACAGTCCAATTCTCACATCCATACATGACCACTGGAAAAATCATAGCCTTGACTAGAAGGACCTTTGTTGGCAAAGGAATATCTCTGCTCTTCAATATGCTATCTAGGTTGGTCATAACTTTCCTTCCAAGGAGTAAGCGTCTTTTAATTTCATGGCTGCAATCACCATCTGCAGTGATTCTGGAGCCCCCCAAAATAAAGTTGGACACTGTTTCCACTGTTTCCCCATCTATTTCCCATGAAGTGATGGGCCGAATGCCATGATCTTTGTTTTCTGAATGTTGAGCTTTAAGCTGACTTTTTCACTCTCCTCTTTCAATTTCATCAGAGGCTTTTTAGTTCCTTTTCACTTTCTGCCATAAGGGTGGTGTCATCTGCATATCTGAGGTTATTGATATTTCTCCCAGCAATCTTGATTCCAGCTTGTGCTTCTTCCAGCCCAGAGTTTCTCATAATGTACTCTGCATATAAATTAAATAAGCAGGGTGACAATATACAGCCTTGACGTACTCCTTTTCCTATTTGGAACTTACTATTAGAAGCCAAATATTGCAGTATTGCTAGCAATTCTCTCTTTTTCTCTCAAGCTTGCAGAAGAATTAGAAAGTAAGTGTCCACTTGCCTCATGATAGGAAATGAAAATAGCTGGTGAATAAATTTTCAGACTCACACCCTCCTCCAACACCATTAAGTTTGTAATGGCCTGTGTTTTATTTGCTTCTTCAGTTGTGCAAAATCAGGGTGTGATTGAGAAAAGGGAAAAGGGATGTGAGATGTTGATAATTTTTCCTTTTGATAGTGTTATAGTACACATTACACATTTCTTAAAGGTTAAAAAAAGGATAGAATAGGCAATATAATAACATAGTCTGCTTCATAGAAATGTTCCTTTTAAAATGTCTTACCAGCATTAACTTATTCATTCATGACTGTTTTAAGCTGAAGGTACAAAATTTGCATAAGATTTGGCCACTAACCTCAATTGGCTCACAGTCTAGTGGTAGAGACATGTAACCAAATGATGTTACTGAATGTTAACTAGAGGCCTTGATTGAATTATTCAGTCCGTATCTTTTGTGTTCTTCCAGAAGGTAACATACACATGGAAATATAATAAGAATGCTTTAGGAGAAATCTATGTGTATTTCACATTTTTCATATTCTATGGTGAACAAAATAAGCTGTTCTTTAACTTTCTTACATGTGGAATAAATGTTGAATCAGGAAGTGCATTTTGGTGTGTGTGTATGTGTTTAATTCTCAGTGTTTTGATTGAGGATACATTTCTACCAGCCAAATTGGGATCTCAGGAATGTGTGCATGAGACATGAGGCATTCTACTTAAGAGAACTTGGAAATAAAGGTCAAAATGTTACTTCCTGAGATTCAGACAAGTAATTTAACATACTATTGATTAAATTAGATATATTTAGGCATAACTCAGAGATATTGTTGGTTCAATTCCAGACCACTGCAATAAACTGAATAGTGGAATAAAGCAAGTCAAGAAAATATTTTGGTTTCCCAGTGAACATCAGTGTTATTTTTACACTATAGTATATTAAGTGTGCATAGCATTATGTCTAAAATAAAAAATGTATATACATTAATTTAAAAAATATTTAATTGCTAAAAATGTTAACCATTTCTGAGCCTTCAATGAGTTGAAATCTTTTTGATGGCAGATTTTTGCATTGATGTTGATGGCTACTGACTCAGCATGGTGGTTACTGAAGGCTAGGATGGCTGTGGCAATTTCTTAAAATCAGAAAATAATTAAGTTTGCTGTTATGGATTGACTCCAGTTTATGAATGATTTCTATGTAGTGTGTAATGCAATTCAATAGCATTTTACCCATATAGAACTTCTTGTAAAACTGGAATCGATCCTCTCAAACCTTGTCACTGCTTTATAAACTCAGTGTATGCAATATTCTAAAGTCTTTGTTGTCAACAACAATCTTCCCTATAAGTAGTTTTCATCTCAAGGAGCACTTTCTTTGCTTATCAGTATAAAGTACCTTCTCATTTGCTCAAGCTTTATCATGAGCTTGTCGAAATGCAGTCACATCTTTAGGCTCCACATCAAGCCTCAATATTTCTACCATTTCTGCTTTGAACATTACAGTCAAGCCTTGAACCCTTCAGAGTTTTCAGAGTTGTCAGTTCTTCCAAACTCCTTTTAATGTAGATATTTTGACATTTTTTTAATGAATAACGAATTTCCTTAATAGCATCTAGAATGGTGAATCTTTTCCAGAGGGTTTTCAATTTACTCTGCCCAGATTCATCAGAGGAATCACTATCTATGACAGCTATAACTTTACAAAATGTACTTCTTAAATTATAAGACTTTTTAAAGTCAAAATTACTTGATCCATGGACTGCAGAATGGATGCTGTATTAACAGGCATGAAAACAACATAATTTCATTATGCATCTCCATCAGAGCTATTTGATGACCAGGTGCACTGTCAATGAGAAGTAATATTTTGAAAGGACTCTTTTTGTGAGCAATAGGTCTCCATAGTAGACTTAGAGCAATCAGCAAACCATCTTATAAACAGATTTGCTATCATCCAGGCTTTGTTGTTCAATTTACAGGGTCTAGGCAAAATGGATTTAGCCTATTTAATAGATAGGCAAAAATTGAGATAATTCTTAAATCTGTTGTTTAGTGTATCCACCTTATGTTATTTTCTTAGTTAGATCTTCTGGATACTTGCTATAGCTTCTATATTAGACCTTGCTGTTTGACCTTGCACTTTTATGTCACAGAGATTTTGTTTTTCCCTTAAATCTATTTTTGTTGTTGCTTTTTGTTTTTGTGTGTGTGTGTGTTTGAAGCTCATTTCAACAACTTTATTCAAAATGTGTGAATATTTGATCTTATCTAAAACAAAGCTATATCACTATTTTCCATTTCTTTTTTAATATAAATTTATTTATTTTAATTGGTACCAGGAAAGCTACCGATTACTTTACAATATTGTATTGGTTTTGCCGTACATCAGCATGAACCTGCCATGAGCGTATATGTGTTCTCCATACTGGTCCCCCCTCACACCTCCCTCCCTATACCAAGAACTACTAGTTTCAAACTTCCCTTCTGCAGCTTCCTCACCTCTCTCAGCCTTTGTAGAGTTGAAGAGAGTTAGAGCCTTCCTCTAGAGTAAACTTTGGTTTAAGGGAATGTTGTGGCTGGTTTCATCATCTATCCAGACCACTCAAAATTTCTCCATATCTGCAATAAGTCTGTTTCACTTTCATATGATTTCTGCATTCACTATTCCATTCAGTTCAGTCACTCAGTCACGTCCGACTCTTTGTGACCCCATTGACTGCAGCACGCCAGGCCTCCCTGTCCATAACCAACTCCTGGAGCTTGCTCAAACTCACATCCATTGAGTCGGTGATGCCATCCAACCATCTCATGCTCTGACATCCCCTTCTCCTCCTGCCTTCAATCTTTCTCAGCATCAGGGAGAGAGAGTTCAAATGAGTCAGTTCTTCATGTCAGGTGGCCAAAGAATTGGAGTTTCAGCTTCAGCATCAGTCCTTCCAATGAACATTCAGGATTGATTTCCTTTAGGATGACCTGGTTGGATCTCTTTGGAGTTCAAGGGACTTTCAAGAGTCTTCTCTAACACCACAGTTCAAAAGCATCAATTCTTCAGCACTCAGCTTTGTTTATAGTCCAACTCTCACATCCATGCACGACTACTGGCAAAACCATAGCTCTGATTAGACGGACCTTTGTTGGCAAAGTAACGTCTCTGCTTTTTAATATTCTTTCTAAGTTGGTCATAGCTTTTCTTCCAAGGAGCATGCATCTTTTAATTTCCTGGCTGCAGTCACCATCTGCAGTGATTTTGGAGCCCAAGAAAATAAATCTGCCACTGTTTTCACTGTTTCTCCGTTTATTTGCCATGAAGTGATGGGAACAGATGCCATGATCTTAGTCTTTTTAATGTTGAGTTTTAAGTCAGGTTTTCCACTCTCCTCTTTCACTTTCACTGTATTGTGTTCACTACAGTAACACTTTTCATTTCCTTCAAGAACTTCTGTTTTACAGTCACAGCTTGGCAAAACAATTCAAGAAGCCTCGCTTTTGGGTTATCTCAACTTTCACCACACCTTTCTCAGTAAGCTTAATCGTCTCTAGGTTTTGATTTAGTGAGATAAATGCAACTGTTCCTTCCATTTGGACACTTAGAGGCCATGGTAGGGTTATTAATTGTCCTAATTTCAATATCATTGTGTCTCAGGGAACCAGCAACTCGAGGAGAGAGAGATGGAGAACAGCAATCAGTGGAGCAATGAGAATACACATAACATTTATCAGTTAATTTTGTGATTTTACAAGGGCAAGTTAAGTGGCACCCCAAAACAGTTACAATAGTAACATCAAAGGTCACTAATGACAGAATCACCATAACAATGGTGATAATAATGAACAAGTTTGAAACATAAGAATTACCAAGATGTGACCCAGAGATACAAATGAGGAAAAACCATTAGGAAAAGGGCACCAGCATTGCCCCAAAATCTTGTTTTGTAAAAAGTGCAACATCTATGCATGTCAATAAAATAAAGTGTAATAAATTGAAGTACTCCTGGACATTTATACACATTGATAGTCCACCATGGCTCCAATATTCATAATGTCTTAATCTAATTGAAGTTATTGGCACATCAGAAAATTAAAAACACCACCTGTTAATTAGGATAAAGATTGGTCAATCATGACAGCATGGATAAAAGAGGGCCTGAAAGTCAAGTGTTGACAGTCTCCATTAAATACACTATTCCATGAAAAACTTAGCCAAGTGGGACACGGCATGTATCAGAAAGATTAAAATTCATATTCCATGTTCAGTCTGGAGAGTGAATATGAATTACATTTAGGCATATCCTATGACTGTATAAAGAATCCTGCATTTGTAATTAGAGCTGCTTGAATTAAGCATGATTATATTTTTTATCACTTCATTTCTCAATTGCATAAGAATCATTTTCTTTGCTTTATTTTTAAAAATAAAGTCAAACATCTTGGTCCATTCTTTCCCCTCTTTCCTACATCCCTACCCCTGAGGCCCTACCTGAGGGCTAATATATCAATACAGGACTAGGAAATGATGAATTTAGTGATATTCTGAGCTGATGAAAAGGATAATAGCCACAATTTTGCCTAGATTTTAAAAATGCATCAAATTGCTAGGATCTAATTTAAATTAACTTTATTATTTATTAAGTTTATTAATTTATTAAGTTATATTTCTATATTTTATTTTATAATAATTAAAAATAATATTATAGATTATATAAGTAATAAATTTAATTAATATGTTATATTATATAATATTTTAAATATATTTGATAATTATATATTTTATATAATTAATAATAATTTTATTATTAAAGTAATATACATGGCACATATTTAATAATTTCATTAAATATATTAAATTATATTATTAAAAATTATTACAATAATCATATGATGATGATGATAATCATTAATAATATAATTATAATATTACTATATTAATAATAATCAAATGATAATAATTTATAACATTTATTACATATAAATATACATAGATAAAAATAATATTGGATAATTTTATAGATTAGATATAATATAATGTATATAATATTAAAATATTTTATACATTATATAATATGATATATTCAGATATATCGTATAATATATGAAATATATATAGTAAATACATATATATATGAATGCATATATAAAGATATATTTTTATAAATATAGATGAATATTTATATAAACTTACAGATATTCATATAAATACAAACACATAATATTTAAATATGACATATTTATTTAAATATTTATTATTTATTTAATGTTTATTTAAATATATAATAAATTGTAATTTATATAAATATAATTATGTATTCATAAAAATTAATATTTATATAAATTAATAAAGGAATATATATGGATACATTGAAATAAATTTGTTTACATAAATGCATAAAATATATTTATAATTAACAATACAAATATACATAATTCTGTATAATTATTATTTATAATTATTTTAAATATATTATACTTCATAATATTCATGAAAATGTTTTTATAGATTATATATAATATATATATTATATACATCAAGTATTGTTTTTATTCTTATAAAGTATTATTATATATAATGAAATATATTAATTACATTATATAGTATATTAATTTGATATATTATACATATATAATATGAAATATATATGATATATTTTATATACTAGATAAGTGTTATTAAATATATTAATATATTATATATTATTATATATAATCACTACTATTATTTTATTATATGTATTATAGATAATTTATACAATATTTAAAATGTAAAAAACATAATAGATAAATATAATAGCATATAATTTATTATAAACATCTTATAAAATATTAAATTGCATATAATAATATATATTATACTGTATATTATATATATTCAATATTTCTGCATTAATAAAATATAGTATATAATATATATTATATATATTTATTATAAATATTAAAATTATGTTAATTTTATTATATAATCATATAGATTGTATTATAAAATTAAAATATATAAATATATATTTATAAGAATACAATGAAAATATAAAGATATAAATATATAAAAATATAGTATAAAGTTATGTTATGAAATTATAAAAATATATAAATTATATTATTTTAATATATATATATATACATCCATGGGCTTTTCCAGACAAGAATACTGGAGTGGGTTGCCATTTCCTTCTCCAGGGTATCTTTCCAACCCTGGAGGACTAATATACATGTCATATATATTATATATAATATTATAATATTAACATTAATTAATTATTATAAAGTGAAACTAAATATATTAATATATATTATATTATATTATACATCATTTCATATATTATTATATTATATATAATGAAATATATTATATAATACATATTATATAGTAAATAATATATTTAAATTTTTATTTATATTATATATATTTTATTTATATACATATACATTAATGTACATATGCATTCATAATGCATAATATTAATAACAATATATGATATAACCATATTATTTATATAAATATAAATAATTTATATATTATATATATTTATATATTATATATATTTATATATTATATATATTTATATATATTTATATATTATATAAATAATATGGTTATATCATATTAAATATTATGTATACTATATCATTATATAATTAATATATAAATAAATTATTATAAATTAATAATTTTATTTTTAAAGTTTATTAGTTTGTTAAATTTATTTATAAATATACTAATTTATTAAGTTTTATAATTTATTAAGTTTATTATTTCCATTTTTTAGGTTAGCTAATTTGCCCAATGTCACAGTCATCAAATATCAAAATTGCAATTAAATCCAGATCTGTTAGACTCCAAAGCTCAGGATTTTTACCCAATGATACATACACTTTGATTCTGTTTGTAATTTAAATTTTATTAAACATCACGGTAAACCACTGATGACATATGAGTTGAGCTCTCTATTAGAGCTATTGTCACCCTTAACTAGACCTGCTGTAATAGAGCCAGAAAAGAATATAGTGCTCGTTATCTCACAAGATAGACTTGTGGGGCAAGGATTCATCTTTTAAAGATAACTGTTCAAATACAAATGGAAATATTCCTGTAATAAGAGAGATTAGAAAGTAGTGTTTATGTCTATGCCCTTGGATAAAATTTTACTGTAAGCCAAAAATATTTTATGTCTAGCCTGATCTTAGATATCTTGATGTAGGTACTGAAAAAATAATATTTTTAATTTTTGTTTTTGTTGGATTCAGTTTTTTCACATGTAACTTACATATACATAATTACTTTTTATTGCTTTTTGTATACTCTTCTTGCTTATTTATGTCTGCTTACTCTATTAGTTATAAAAGGTTTTAACACTTCCATCAAGATCATAAATTTCTCTATTTCTTATAATTGTCAATGTTTGTTTTACATGTATTGAATCTATGTGATTGTGTGCATAGACATAGAATTATGATATTTCTGTTTGATCAACTTTGATCACTGTGTAATATCACTATTCTTCTCTAGCAATTTTTTTTCATTACTCTGTTTTCTCTGATAGTAATATACCTGTACCTTATCTGTTTTGGTTATTTCTGTATGTTTAAGATACATCTCTGCCGGGAGCCAGCGTGAGGAATCCCGCCCGTGGCAATAGTCATGAGGAAGGAAGCCAGACAAAACGCAAAGGCATGATCTAGCTTCAGGGATTCCCCCTGAGTTTTCCTGAGCATGTACCCCAAAAAACCAGAGTTGGCCTGATTTTATTGTTCTGTGCTTTCCTCTCTTCTAACACTCTCTGGAAAGAGTTAACTCAGGGCTTCAGTTAACAGTCTCCTGCAAAAGGAGTGTCTCAGCTCAAACCCTGATGGCTCTCTAACTTGCCTGACAGTTAGAGACTTTTACAATTTGTGGACTGTTTACAGCCCCCCAACCACAAGAGGCACAAAGCTTAAAGCATCTTAAGATACAAAGCCTTTTCTAAAGAGCTAAAAATCATATTGGCAACGGATTTCACTCTTGACTCAATGACTGCTGCCAGGCCTCCATATTCTTTATATTTTAGACACCTGAAGGATATTAATCAATGTAATAGGGATATAGAAATAGGAATGTAGTAGTTTTGATGTTAGCAACACTAGACTTTTGAGTTAATTACTTTTCTTTGTTATATATCACTGCACTCCTCTTGTGTCCTTGCTATGTAAGAATGTAACTTTATTTAGTGCTTTCTGAGAGTGGCACCAGACTTTGGGAAGAACAACCCAAATAAGTCTTCTTGTCGACAAACCCTTATCGGAAAAGGACTGTAAAATGTTCATTGGCCCTCTGGCCAGAAGATGATATAAATCACCTAAGACTTGTGTATACAATTAGGTATGCAGAGAGAAAGCCTGGTTTTGATAAGAGTCAGGGCTGCTGATGCTGCATAATTTTGTGTTACCCATTGATCTCTATGTACAATCAAAAAGGTATAAAAGGCCTTTCTAGACAATAGGGGCTGGGCCAGTCACTGGACTGGTTTCCCCCGTGTCTTCTCTTTAATTTCTGGCTGAATTCCCATCTGGGGTGTGGAGGCTTGCCATGTCTACTTACTTGCCCGGCTTCTAAGATCCACAAGAGAGGGAGCCCAAGGTGGGGCACCCCCCAGCTATTCAAGAGGATGCTGGTGGCCTAACATAGATGGTGCAAGCTCCTTGTCTGGAACTTTATTGGCTTTCCACGTAAACCAAGTTATTCAGCCTCTTTCTCCACTAAAATTTCCTAATATACTATTTCTTCCTAATCTAATCTTATATTTCTAATTAAATAAATAAATAAGTTTTTTCCTCGCCTACTCTGTCTCCCCTTCGAATCATCCTGGATCCACTGGGGCTGGACCCAGGCACATCTTTTTTTTTTTTTTTTTAGTTTTATATTTTTTTTAAGCACAACGTACTTTTAAAAAGTTTATTATGCTTTTGTATTTTTTATTTGTTAATCTAGTCTGACAACATTAGCTTTTATCTTGGAATATTTATACTGTTTGTATTGATTTTAACTACTGCTGTAGTTGTATGTATTTATCATTTTATTTTTTGTATTCAATAAAACTGATAAAGGAGGAAAGGGGGCATGTTTAAAAAATGGCATAGCCTGAGGACATGGCATAAACTGATTATAATCAAATAGGTCTAAGAAGGCAGGTGAGTTACTTCCACTCGACCTGGAGCCTCAGTATATATTCATTGTGAATATATCAGCAAGCTAAGTGACACCAACCAGCACTATGACAGTTCTGAGGCTAATCATCAAAGATCAGAGAGCAGATGGTGGCCCAATTCCTGGAAATCCTTGCCCCTTCCCCCCAAATAAGTGAAATAATCCACTCATTAACCTAGGAAATCACCCAACCCATAAAAACTAACCACATGGTACTTCTCAGCCACTGTCTCCTTCTGAGGTGGCCCATACTATGTAGAATGTGTTTCCCTCTAAGTAAATACTTCTTACCTATTATTTTGTCTCTCCTTGAATTCACTCTGCAATGAGACATCAAGAAACTGAGTTTCATTAAATCCTAAAACCAGGTGTGTGGATAGAATTATTGCTGTAGGATTTGATAAATCTATACTCTTCTTTTTGACTCCGAGGTTTTTCTCCTACATTCTGTGTTAATTCCTATTGCATTTCTGTCTTTCTTCTTTTAACAACATAAGAACTATGTAGTTGCCAAGATGTCCTTTTCGTTGGCAAGTGCTGACCCTTTCTTTCCAACTAGATCAACTCTCACTGATCAAGACCACTGAGGATGACTTCTGTGTTTTTCCTTTGAGATAATTTTTGGGGCACTAACAGCTGGTTGGGAGACTGCCTTGGAAGGGATAACATCTAAAAGCATAGGAGCAACTCTTGAACAAATTGTGCAACTAGAGACATCGTATCAGGCTTGAGTCTAACATGGGTTAGGCTGCATCAATTCCCACCCTCTGGGCTGTGTGCTTTGGGATTGGAAAAATTCAGACAGCAGGAATTAAAAAAAAAAAGTATTAAGTTATGTAATAAGGTTTGGCCACAATATGAGTTAGGAAATTTAAAATGGAGTGAAGTAATCTATGTTCAAATTTTCATGGACTTTTATCTAGGCAATGGAGCCCAAAAGGAATTGAAGGCAGGTGTAGCTCAGAGGGATAGCTCTAGAAAGGACACAGAGGGCATTATAGCTGACTCTCCTCCACATGACTTGTGTGGATTCATCCTCCCTCAAGGCACAGGTCTTTTTGGCTACTCATTCGGTAGCCCAATCTGCCCAAGACATGAGGCACCAAATTCAGAAAACAGCTGCTTGTCCTCAAACTCTGAGGAATAACTTGTTCCAATTAGCTTAGTCAGTTTTCAATAATAGGCCAGAAAAACTGAACACATTGAGAGAAAAATGCAAACAGCCCCAGTGAGAGCAGTGGTTTTTTCCTCCTCAGAGACCATCAAGGAAAGTGTTAGCTGCTCAGTTGAGTTTGACTCTGTGACTCCTATAGCCCACCAGGCTCCACTGGCAAGAATATTGGAGTGGGTAGCCTTCTCACTTTTCAGGGGATCTTCCCAACTCATGGATCTAACCCAGGTCTCCTGCTCTGAAGGCAGATTTTTTACTACCTGAGCCACCAGGGAAGGCCTAGGGGAAATCAACTTTTCTGGGCCAATCTGGCCATGGTGGCCTGCTAGGCCCATGGGCACCCAGACAGGACAAGTATACCCTGTGTGGACAGAAGAGATGCTGGAGAGAGGATTGCAATTGATGAGCCCTGTGCAACCAGGCCAGGAAATCAGAAGCAGGAATTCCCCAGACAGCAGACAGTGATAGTGGCTTCTCAGCCACTGATGATTTTGCAAAGAGAAGACTGAAGTGACCCCAGGCCAAAGGTGGCCCTGCTTAGAGATGGCATTTATAGGGAGATACTGGTGACATAAGAGAAGTTGGTTAGCAAATAAGTGTCAAGCTAATGAGTTTCTATTACAGAGGCTTATTTTGTTTTGATTTTCATTTAAATATGAAGGAAAGCAAGTTCAGGTCTCTCAAATGCTAAACAGAATATCTTGTCTTTTCCTAGTGCCAGACTTTAAGTGAAATTCAAATGTGCGTATTCTGAATTTTATCCACAGAGATTATCCTCATAGATTAATCCTCTTTTAGTACATTCAACTGTCTTAAATTTTCCAAATTCAAACCACCGTGTTTCTTGATTGAAATGATGGCTTGTGTGTGTGTGTTTGTGTATGTGTGTTTGCCGTTTTTTTGCTTGTTTTTTAAGTGTGAGAAAAAGATAAGCTAAAGAAAAACTGTCTGCTGGAATGCTAAAAAAATCAGCCTTTTTAATTGTAGAATTTATAGTCAGTATTGGGCTTCACAGGTGATTCAGGGGTAAATAATCCATCTGCCAAACGAGAGATACCTGCCAAGCAGGAGACGTGGGTTCCATCCCTGGGTAGGAAAGATCCCCTGCTTCTGTTGCTGCTGCTAAGTCACTTCAGTCGTGTCCGAATCTGTGTGACCCCATAGACGGCAGCCCACCAGGAAGAACACTGGAGTGGATTGCCATTCCTTCTCCAATGCATGAAAGTGAAAAGTGAAAGTGAAGTCACTCTGTTGTGTCTGACTCTTGGCAACCCCATGGACTGTAGCCTACTAGTCCCCTCCACCCATGGGATTTTCCAGGCAAGATTAGTGGAGTGGGGTGTCATTACCTTCTCCGGAAGATCCCCTGGAGAATGAAATAGCAGTCCCCTCCAGTATTCTTGCCTGGGAAATCCCATGGACAGAAAAGCCTCGTGGGCTATAACAAATGCAGTGACAAGGAGAGGGATACAACTTAGAAATTAAACAAGAGCAGCATATTTAGGTTTATTTCATGGTTAGAGTAACATTTCTCAAATTGTTTTAAGTTTGTGAACAATGCAAATCCTCTACCAGAAACCCAGACATGAGTGAGGGATAAAGCACAGAGGCAGAAAACAGAAGAATCTGCTTGAAAGCGGTCTTGTTGAGAAAGGAATCATGAGGAAATAGTCATTCTTGAGAACTGTTCTTTAAACACCAGTCTAGGCTGTAATCTCTTGGAGTTGTAATGTTTGCTTGATTATCTATATCAGAAGGTGGTAGCAATCTTCTTACAACCTAGTGAAATTGAATTTTAAATTTTTCTGTACTTTCCATATATGATTAAATTAAGTACTAAAAGTAAGAAAATTGGGATTTTATTTTTCTTTGTCAACAAGGTTTCCAAAAGAGTGGGTTCTTCTCATTACTGAGGCTTACTGATTTACAATTATCTCTTAATTGACTTTTGATAACTCCACTGAATGTTTAATATTATACTATCATTAGCACATGTATTATTAATCTAAATCATACAGTTGTGGCAATTAAGTTGGCTGCCTTTAAACACTTGCCTCATTGATCTTTAATTACACTTATAAGAATTGCACTGAATAGGGAAGTTGCTAACTAATACAATTCCATTTTGTTGTCCTCTAATTTGTGATCACATCATTTAAATTTGTAAAATAGGATGGAAATTTTCAGTGAGATAGCCTTTATTTACACATTGTACAAATTTTCTATTTCTTTTCTTTTTTTAAATTTATTCTCCCCAATTTAATGAGTACCTACTGTGTTTCAAACAAGATGCTTCTAGGTATTTGGCATAAAATGATGAAGAAAGTGAATAAGTTTCCTAGTTTATGGAGTTTATATCATTGAGAATAAATAAGAGATAAATAAGAAGTAAAAATAAAATAATTCAGATTGATACTAGGGCAATTAAGAAAAACATTTTCTAATAGAAATAATAAGTATTAAAAGGGTTCAGAATGAATCTCCCCCAAACATGCCACTTAAGCATGCAGACTATCTTGAGTTGAAGGCAGTCAAAACCCAGAGGATTCAAGAAACATTTTTCCTTCTCTTTAACTACCCTAAAGAACAGAGAAGGGGTCCTGGCCCAGAAAAAAAGCTATTATCAAGAGATAACTTGTTATTAGAATGACCTATCTGTATGGCAGGACACACCTCTGATTACCAAACATCTCCTCTTACCAGTCTGTGATTCTTCCTCTGTACAAAGGGTTCTAGCCCAGGCTCCCATCCCATTTCTTAGCTCAAGACGGCATTGAAGACTGAATGCATTAAAAAATAGTAGGTAATAGAATTTATGAATTGGAAGACAAGTCAAAGAAAATTATCAGAGAGTAAAAAAAATATAAAGAACAGAAAATAGCAAGAGAGATATATGGGTAATATGTAAAGATCACACACAATTTTACTTAGAGCCACAGAGGAAAAGAGGAGAGATAATAGGGCAAATAAATACTCTAAGTGATGAAGGCTGAGAGTTCTACAAACTGATGAGAACTAGCACCTATAAATTCAAGAAGCTTTGAAAGTCCCTATCAGAATTAAACAACAACCACCACCACTTGTACACATCAAAGGTAAAAATGCTTAAAGCCAAAGAGAAAGTATTAAAAGCAACCAGTTATATGTGCTTTTCTTTATGGATGTTATATTTCAATGAAAAGATTAAAACATTTCAGAGAAAAGTAAGTCTTTTAATTTCAAAGTAGCAAAAATACCCCAGCTGGCTGTTCAACAGAAATTATTAGAAGTCATAAGAATATAAGGATAGCTTCAAAGTTCTGAAAAAAATAACTATCTATCTGAAATTCTCTACCTCCAAAAATATTGCACAGATATGAAAGTGGAATTAAGATGTTTTCTGACAAAAATAGAGAATTGGTGAACAATAAACTTATACCAACAGATGGAATAAAGAAAAATTTTAGGTAGAAATGCATCACAAAGGAAAACATTGAATTAAAGGATGGTGTGAAGCGCAAAGAAAATATTAAACATTTCGGGAAATATAAGGAATACTCAAATAAATTTTGAAAAACAAAAGACACCAAAATTTTTGGGAGTTGTTGCATGTGATTGTTACTTTGATTGTGGTGAAGACTTCATGTATATTTACATATCTTCAAACTCATTTAACCATAAACATTCCTTATATGCAATTCTTTGTATATCAATTATACCACAAGACTATTTTAAAAATAAAATTTGATTGAACAAAACAATTGTAATACCTTCTGGGTAAAAATATATAAAAATTTAAAATGTATGAAAATATTAACAGCTGGCATGGGATAGAGATAAATACAGTAAAAGAGTCCTGCTGTTGCTGCTGCTGCTGCTAAGTTGCTTCAGTCGTGTCTGACTCCGTGGGACCCCATAGACGGCAGCCCGCCAGGCTCCCCGTCCCTGGGATTCTCCAGGCAAGAATACTGGAGTGGGTTGCCATTTCCTTCTCCAACGCATGAAAGTGAAAAGTGAAAGTGAAGTCCTTGAGTCGTGTCCGACTCCTAGCGACCCCATGGACTGCAGCCTACCAGGTCTCTCTATCCATGGAACTCTCCAGGCAAGAGTACTGGAGTGGGGTGCCATTGCCTTCTCCTAGTGTTCCTCTATTACTGGGAAAGTTGTAAAGTAATAATTTGTATTCGACTGTAATAAATCAAAGATACATGTTTAATCTCAATTGAAATAAAAATACACATACAACAAATTATTGTACGAGAAAAAAGTAAAATGAAAACACTTGATTAATCCAAGGGAAACTAAAAAATGTGAAGAAAAATATCATGAAACACATGGCTTTGAATCTGTGCAGCTCAGATTGGGACTTGAACTCCTGGACTTCTAGCTGAGACCACATGTCTGATTTTAAGACTTCATCATCATTTTTGAGTTATGCAGTTGTGTCTGACTCTTTGTGATCCCATGGACTGCAGCACACCAGGCTTCCCATTCCTTCAGCGTCTCCTGGAATTTGCTCAAACTAATGTCCATTGAGTCAGTGATGTCATCCAACCATCACATACTCTGCTGCCCGCTTTTCTTCCTGCCCTCAATCTTTCCCAGCATCAGGGGCTTTTCTAATGAGTCAGCTCTTAGCATCAGGTGGGCAAAGTATTGGAGCCTCAGCTTCAGCATCAGTCCTTCCAATGAATATTCATAACTTATTTTTTCAGGATTGACTGGTTTGATCTCCTAGTTGTCCAAGGGACTCCCAAGAGTCTTCTCCAACACCACAGTTTAAAAACATTAATTCTTTGGCATTCAACCTTTTATGGTTCAACTCTCACATTGATACATGACTACTGGGAAAACCATAGTTTTGATATATGTACCTTTACATGGCAGGACCTATATTTGGCAGAGTAATGTCTCTCTCTGTTTTTTAATTGGCTGTCTAGGTTGGTCATAGCTTTTCCTCCAAGGAGCAAGTGACTTTTAATTTTATGGCTGCAGTGATTTAGGAGACCAAGAAAATAAAGTCTGTCACTGTTTCCATTCTTTCCCCATGTATTTGCCATGAAGTGACAGGGCCAGATGTCATGATCTTAGGTTTTTGAATGCTGAGTTTTAAGTCAGCTTGTTCATTCTCTTCCTTCACCTTCAACAAGAAGCTGTTTAGTTCCTCTTCACTTTCTGCCATAAGGGTGGTATCATCTACATATCTAAGGTTATTGATATTTCTCCTGGCAACCTTAATTCTAGCTTGTACTTCATCCAATCTGGGATTTTGCATGATGGATTCTGAATATAAGTTAAATAAGCAGGGTGACAATATACAGCCTTGATGTGCTCCTATCTCAATTTTGAAACAGTCCATTGTTCTATTTATGGTTGTAATTGTTGCTTCTTGACCTGAACAAAGGTTTCTCAGGAGGCATGTAAGATGGTCTGGCATTCCCATCTCTTTAGGATTTAATGTAGCTCATGTTCTTGATGTCTCATCACAGAGAGAATTCAGTGAGAGACAAAGTGATAGGTAAGAAGTGGATTTTTTTAGAAAGAAACACAGTCCACAGACAGAGTATGAGTCATGTCAGAAAGAGAGTGTGGCTGAAAAATATGGTGTTGTATATTTTTATGGGTTTGATGATTTCATAGGCTAATAAATGAGATGATTATTTCTGCTATTTGGGGGAAGGAATGGGGATTTCCAGGAATTAATTAGGCCACTACCCATATTTTGGTCTTTGATGGTTGACAACAGAACTGTCATGGTGCTGGAGGGTGTGTCATTTAGCTTGCTCATATATTCACAATGAGTGTATACTGAGGATCAAGGTCTAGTGGAAGTGGATGCATTAGCCATCTTGGACCTATTTGGTTCAAATAAGTTTACGCTGTGTCCTCCAGCTATGTCTGGGTTATGTTTTTTTTTTTTTTTTTTTTGAGGTTTTTGCTCTGCTCTCTTCCCTCCTGTTTCATTCCCTCTTCAGAGATTTACTTCCATATGGTTATGGGAAGCAGACTGTTGCAATGGTTTGTCTTCTATAACTGCATCAAGCCTTGGGGGGCTGTCAACCTCAGCTGTCAGGGAGCAAAAATCTCTGGATGCCTGATCTAAGTGCCCCAGGGGCAGAGCAGCTACTTGCTGTAAGTCAGCATGGGCTGGAAATCTCACAAAGTCATCATCTTAACATGGAACAGTTGTAAGTGCTTCCATAGCCTTTCTATGACTCTACTTGATGATTAAGAACTTTTTACAACAGCATCAGAGTACAAATATATCTGTAAATGATGTCAGGCTTAAAAGGCATAGTTAAACATCTGGTTACAGTGTAGGTGAGAAACTTAGTTATAATAACCAGAATTAGGGTTGATTACATTTAACTTAACATGCCAAATAATCCTACTTAAATAATTTGTCTTTGGAATATATGAGACCCTCTAAAACATCCCAAAGTTAGCTGGAAATAAAAGGAGCTTCAATTAAAATTGGTGTTTGGGAAGTTCATCAAAAAGCTTTAAACTTACTCAGATAAGATCATGAGTCATTAGGAGACAATGCTTATTACTTAACCAAAATTACTAAAGATCTCAAAAGCAAATACAGATCATTTGAAAGCAAAGAAGCTCATAGTGTCTGTTATTAAAAGCAGCAGTTCAAGAAAACACTGAAGAAGCCAAATACAATCTCTTGTTCCAGTGCACTTTGAACAAAATCCATTTATCCAACTAAATTTAATCTGATCTCAGAAAATCCTGATCGTGCAACTCTTTTCTCAGTATTTTTTCTCATTCTTCCTACCTTCTTTTACTGAAAATTTACATCTTACTTTCCTTAAGAGTTTTTTGTTTTGTTTTGTTTTGTTTTTTCCCCCACACAGGGTTACTTTTCTTATGGAAAAATTTATAAGAGCTAGAAAAAGGTCTTATTTGACAGCTGGTAAAACTAGGTATAAGACCTTCTAGAACTAACAACAAAAAAGATGACCTTTTCATCATATAGGACTAGAAGACAAAAGTAGGAAATCAAGAGATACCTGGAATAAAGAGGCAAGAGTGGCCTTAGAGTACAAAATGAAGCAGGGCAAAGGTTAACAGAATTTTGCTAAGAGAACACACTGGTCATAGCAAACACCCTCTTCCAAGAACACAAGAGAAGACGCTACACATGGATATCATCAAACGGTCAATACTGAAATCAGATTGATTATATTCTTTGCAGGCAAGGAGGGAGAAGCTCTACATTCAGCATAAACAAGACCAGGAGCTGATTGTGGCTCAGATCATGAACAATTTATGGCAAATTCCAGACCTAAATTGAAGAAAGTGGGGAAAACCACTAGACATTCAGGTATGACCTAAATCAAATATCTTACGATTATATGGTGGAACTAATAAATAGTTTCAAGGGATTGGCTCTGTTATATAGAGTGCCTGAAGAACTATGGATGGAATTTTGTAACATTATACAGGAGGCAGTGATCAAAATCATCCCCAAGAAAAAGAAATGAAAAAAGGGAAAATGGTTGTCTGAGAAGGCCTAACAAATAGCTGAGAAAAGAAGAGAAGCAAAAGGCAAAGGCGAAAAGCAAAGATATACCCACCCGAATGCAGAGTTCCAAAGAATAGCAAGGAGAGATAAGAAAGACTTCCTCAATGATCAATGAGAAAAGATAGAGGGAAACAAAAGATGAGAAAGACTAGAGATCTCATCAAGAAAATTAGGGATACCAAAAAGACATTTCATGCAAAGATGGGCTCAGTAAAGGACAGAAATGGTATGAACCTAACAGAAGCAGATGTTAAGAAGAGGTGGCAAGAATACACAGAAGAACTGTACAAAAAAGATCCTCATGACCCAGATAACCAATATGGTTTGATCACTCACCTAGATTATTCCACTTCCTAGAATGTGAAGTCAAGTGGGCCTTAGGAAGCATCACTATGAATAAAGGTAGTGGAGGTGATGGAATAACAGCTGTTATTTCAAATCCTAAAAGATGATTCTTTTAAAGTGCTGCACTCAATATGCCAGAAAACTTGTAAAACTCAGTAGTGGTCACAGGACTGGAAAAGGCCAGTTTTCATTCCAATCCCAAAGAAAGGCAATACCAGAGAATGTTCAAACTATTGCACAATTGCTTTCATCTCACACACTAGCAAAGTAATGCTCAAACTTCTCAAAGCAAGGCTTCAAAAGTACACAAACCAAAAACTTTCAGATTCAAAAGTAAACAAACCAAAAGCTTTCAGATGTTCAAGCTGGATTTAGACAAGGCAGAGGAACCAGAGATCAAATTGCCAACATCCATTGGATCATAGAAAAAGCAAGAGAAATCCAGAAAAGCATCTACTTCTGCTTTATTGACTATGCTAAAACCTTTGACTGAACGGCTCACAGCAAACAGTGGAAAATTCTTAAAGAGATAAGAATAACAGATCACCTGACCTGGCTCTTGAGAAATCTGTATGTACGACAAGAAGTAACAGTTAGAACTGGACATGGAACAACAGACTGGTTCCAAATAAGGAAAGGAGTAAACATCAAGGCTGCTTATTGTCACCCTGCTTATTTAACTTATATGCAGAGTCCATCATGCTAAATGCCAGACTGGTTGAAGCACAAGCTGGAATCAAGATTTCCAGGAGAAATATCAATAACCTCAGATGTACAGATGACACCTCCCTTATGGCAAAAAGCAAAGAGCAACTAAAGAGCCTCTTGATGAAAGTGAAAGAGGAAAGTGAAAAATCTGGCTTAAAACTCAGTATTCAAAAAGATAAGATCATGGCATCCAGTCCCATTTCTTCATGGCAAATGGATGGGGAAGAATGGAAACAGTGAGAGATTTTATTTTCTTGGGCCCCAAAATCACTGTAGAGGGTTATTGCAGTCATGAAATTAAAAGACACTTGCTCCTTGGAAGAAAATCTATGACAAACCTAGACAGCATATTAAAAAGCAGAGACATTACTTTACCTACAAGGGTCCATCTAGTCAAATCTATGGTTTTCCCAGTAGTCATTTATGAATGTGAGAGTGGGACCACAAAGAAAGCTGAGTGCCAAAAAATTGATGCTTTTGAACTGTGGTGATGGAGAAGACTCTTGAGAGTACCTTGGACTGCATGGAATCCAACCAGTCAATCCTAAATGAAATCAGTCCTGAATAGTCAGTGGAAGGACTGATGCTGAAGCTGAAGCTCCAATACTTTGGCTACTTTTGGGGAAGACTGACTCATTGGAAAAGACCCTGATGCTGAGAAAGATTGAAGGCAGGAGAAGAAGGAGACAACAGAGGATGAGCTGGTTGGATGGCAACACCGACTCAATGACATGAGTTTGAGCAAGCTCTTGGATTTGGTGATGGACACGGCAGGGAAGCCTGGCATGCTGCAATCCATGGGGTCACAAAGAGTCGGACACTACTGAGCAACTGAACTGACTGTCTGACAACAGATATATTATGCTTAACACTGATGACTCTAAATACCCATTTATTTTAATCAAACTAACAAGCTTAAGCCACTTTCAATACCAGATATCAGCTTAGTACTGAATATTTTTCAAATGACATTAACCTGAAATTCATTTTGGCCTGATAATTTTACTTCTGAGGATATAAGTGTGTAATTTCCTTTAATTAAGTAGACAGAGATATTTTATAGGTTAATTTGGCAATACCACGCAGCTGCAACACACATGTAGACATGTGCAAACACACAAAGCGCAGAGGCCTCATAGTTACCATTTAACAGTTTCACCCCTGTGTCAGTCCTGGTACCAAAGCCACTGTTGTCATACATAACCTTTCTAGTTACATGTTTATTTATGTCTTTTAACAATTTGTCTCCAAATGCTGCCCTTTCCACAACCTTCTAAATATTCCATTTGCTCTCTGTGTTAAATGGAATCACGTCTTTCTACTCAAGAAATCACTGTGTTTCCAATAGCACATCTAAAACTCTTATTTCCATCCCTCATATTTATATAGAAAGATATTGTTAGTTACTATTACATCTTACAAACATAACTTCCTCTTCTTTTAGCAAAATTACCAGCAACAGGTGTTTATATTACCTAGAAACCATTTTCCCACCATATTTAAGTAATGCCCGATCTAGCCCCATCCTCCCCACCTCATGTTTTGTTTTTTTTCTTAAAAACAGAGCACCAGGTGGTCTGCAGAGAATTTAGCAGGCTTCTAGTTCAAATTCTGGCTTGGTTTTGGCAGATCTAAAGCTGGAAAGACCTTGTTACGATGAGGAGCCTTCTAAGATACTGCTAAAAGGAATGTACGAGATTCCTTAAAAAATTGCAAATAAATAGAACTACCTTATGACCCAGCAATCCCACTGCTGGGCATACACACTGAGGAAACCAGAATTGAAAGAGACACATGTACCCCAATGTTCATCGCAGCACTGTTTATAATAGCCAGGACATGGAAACAACCTAGATGTCCATCAGCAGATGAATGGATAAGACAGCTGTGGTACATATACACAATGGAGTATTACTCAGCCATTAAAAAGAATCCATTTGAATCAGTTCTGATGAGATGGATGAAACTGGAGCCGATTATACAGAGTGAAGTAAGCCAGAAAGAAAAACACCAATACAGTATACTAACACATATATATGGAATTTAGAAAGATGGCAATGATGACCCTGTATGCAAGACAGCAAAGAAGACACAGATGTGTATAACGGACTTTTGGACTCAGAGGGAGAGGGAGAGGGTGGGATGATTTGGGAGAATGGCATTGTAACATGTATACTATCATGTAAGAATTGAATCGCCAGTCTATGTCTGATGCAGGATACAGCATGCTTGGGGCTGGTGCATGGGGATGACCCAGAGAGATGTTATGGGGAGGGAGGTGGGAGGGGGGTTCATGTTTGGGAACGCATGTAAGAATTAAAGATTTTAAAATTAAAAAAAATAAATTAAAAAAATAAAATATATTCATATTAAAAAAAAATCTTTTTCTCCTCCACTTCCTTCCCTGGGTGGGGTATATCTGAAAAATATCATATCAATAGCTTTTAGTGGAAAGGGCTTTGAAGATGTTTCTCACAGAAAGTGCTAACTTGTCCAAAAGTCCAGGCATAAGTTCTTACTAACAAAGGAGCTAACACCAGCCAAGATCTTCAGAGGAAGCAGATCGTGTGAAAAAAGCACCTTCCTGATTTCTCCTTTGTTGCCTGGAGCAGCTCAGCCAGACTGCTTTCCATGTCCTCAGCCTGCTGGAGACCTTGGCAGAGCTCACAGAGGATCAAAGCTCCCAGGGTGGCTGCCTCCAGGGTGCCCTCCATGTCCACGTTGATCACGTGCACAGGCTGGATGGTCTCCTCTTTGGCGCACAGCTCTGCCACCACCTAGAAGTAGACTCTCTCCTTACAGGTGAAGGTGACATCGGAGGGATCTCTTCACCCTTGAAATCTTCCTGGATGGGACGTGATTTTCTCATTTTTTCCCCAAGATTTGTAAGACTCCGTTCCTTTTGTAGTATTTTCAGTCTTTACAGGAAAGGTCCTTGCGCATCTTCTTATATGAGGTTGAACATAACACACCACTGGTTGGTTGGGTGCCAGCCTTGGAAGCTTACTCAGAATACCGCCCCAAAAGGCCTGACACTGAAGCCTTTTCTCTGGAAGATGCATCAGGCTCCCTTGCTCCTATTCGTGTTACTCATATAGACTTCGGCCACCATGAGGGGACAGGAAGGCATGATGGTGCTCACTGGGACTCCATCCAGACGGATAGATTTCAGGGGCTGAGGGGGACTCTGAAGCCACAGAGAAGATCAGCTGGGTCCCGTTCTTCCAAGCAGTGTTAGTGTCAAGGAACAAAATCCTATCTTTATGGAGTCCCCTTCCCCCCATTGTGGAGGGGGAACTCTTGATTGGTAATTGGGTTAAATCTTGAGTGACTGAATTTTTGCTTTTCAGTATTAAATTAACTGAATTTGGATAGGGGCTTTCATCAGAGAAGTGAATCCAATCTAGTCATCAGAACAATCTGGTGATTAAATCACCCTCTACTGCGACAACTTGCCTACTCACCCACCAGCATTGTGCAACCTCCAGTTAAACCTGTTGTGCTGGTGTGTATGGGACTAAGATCAGTTAGACAAAACAACTACTCAAACTGCCTGCCTGTCACAGGCCTCTGATAACCTGAGGAATGCATACGGAAAATGTCTTTGAAATTTCCAAACCTATTAATTCAATGATACAAAGAATCACAATGGCTGTTCTGTACTTCACACATACGGTTGATACCCCAGAGTGTAGTTGTGTTAAATCATATGAAGATATCTGTAGTTGTGCCCATCAATGAATAAACTGATTTGCCATTGTCAAAAGCAACCTCTGGATAACAGGCCTGCCAATGGTGTTTCACAAGTTGCAAGAACATTACATTTTCTCCATTGGCTTTTTCCCAATTCGTAATGATTCTGAAGAGAGCAGTGTGAACTCCCTCTCCCTAAATATGTCTCCAAGAGCAGCTCTGTCTGAGCACTCAGTACTCACAACAGAAGACCTTTCATTACATTTCATGATTCAGATGTCAAAATTGGAAACGGGGCTCTTCAATTTGAAATGGCACAGGAGAAAGATATCTTCATAGAGCCACAGACTGAATGTTCCTGTGAATCTGTCTGTTGCAGTAATTTTCACATTGTAAAGAGTACTCCATCAATAAATATCCCAAGTATACTCAAAGTGTAATTCCCAGGACCCACAGCATCAGCATCGACCAGCAGCTTGTTCACAGCAGAAACTGGGGCCCCAGATCACTGAACTGGATTCTCTGGGAATGAAGCCCAAACATCTGGAAAGCAGAAAGCCCTTCAGATGACTGATGGGCACCAAAGATTCAGAGCAACTAACTCAAAGCAGAGGCTTCTGAAACTTGGATGGACATTGATAGTCCCTGGAAAGGCATTCAAAGCCCAGCCTCTAGATGGGAGATGGGATTTCTGAAGAGAAAAGCCAGATTAGAGAAAAGGCCAGGCATAACTGAAAAGGTAGTCAGATCTTAAACACTGTGTGGATCATAGAGGATCCTGCTGTGATTTATGTCTGAGAGTGTTTTGCCTATGTTCTCCTCTAGGAGTTTTATAGTTTCTGATCTTACATTTAGATCTTTAATCCATTTTGAGTTTATTTTTGTGTACGGTGATAGAAAGTGATCTAGTTTCATTCTTTTACAAGTGGTTGACCAGTTTTCCCAGCACCACTTGTTAAAGAGATTGTCTTTACTCCATTGTATATTCTTGCCTCCTTTGTCAAAGATACAAAAGCAAAAATAAACAAATGGGATCTAATTAAAATTAAAAGCTTCTGTACAACAAAGGAAAATATAAGCAAGGTGAAAAGACAGCCTTCTGAATGGGAGAAAATAATAGCAACTGAAACAACTGACAAACAACTAATCTCAAAAATATACAAGCAACTTCTGCAGCTCAATTCCAGAAAAATAAACGACCCAATCAAAAAATGGGCCAAAGAACTAAATAGACATTTCTCCAAAGAAGACATACGGATGGCTAACAAACACATGAAAAGATGTTCAACATCACTCATTATTAGAGAAATGCAAATCAAAACCACAATGAGGTACCACTTCACACCAGTCAGAATGGCTGCGATCCAAAAATCTGCAAGCAATAAATGCTGGAGAGGGTGTGGAGAAAAGGGAACCCTCCTACACTGTTGGTGGGAATGCAAACTAGTACAGCCACTATGGAGAACAGTGTGGAGATTCCTTAAAAAATTGCAAATAGAACTACCTTATGACCCAGCAATCCCACTTCTGGGCATACACACCGAGGAAATCAGAATTGAAAGAGACACATGTACCCCAATGTTCATCGCAGCACTGTTTACAATAGCCAGGACATGGAAACAACCTAGATGTCCATCAGCAGATGAATGGATAAGAAAGCTGTGGTACATATACACAATGGAGTATTACTCAGCCGTTAAAAAGAATTCATTTGAATCAGTTCTGATGAGATGGGTGAAACTGGAGCCAATTATACAGAGTGAAGTAAGCCAGAAAGAAAAACACCAATACAGTATACTAACACATATATATGGAATTTAGGAAGATGGCAATGACGACCCTGTATGCAAGACAGCAAAAAAGACACAGATGTGTATACCATACTTTTGGACTCAGAGGGAGAGGGAGAGGATGGGATGATTTGGGAGAATGGGAATTATAACATGTATACTGTCATGTAAGAATTGAATCGCCAGTCCATGTCTGACATGGGGTGCAGCTTGCTTGGGGCTGGTGCATGGGGATGACCCAGAGAGATGTTGTGGGGAGGGAGGTGGGAGGGGGGTTCATGTTTGGGAACGCATGTAAGAATTAAAGATTTTAAAATTTAAAAAAAAAAACACTGTGTGGAAATGTTTTTATGAGTCAATGACTAAGACATAAAGCATTCTTGGGGGAAAAGAGAAGAAGAAGAAGAAGAAAAAAAAAAAAGAAAAAATGATAGATGCAAGATCTTACAGCCAGAACTATAATCCTGATTCAAGGGAAGGGCCATGTTTCAACAGAGCTGATATAGCGTCTATCTTCATAGAATGGCTCTAATGTCACAAAGTGGAGGAAATCCTTACTTCTGATTTGTGTGCTCCTGAGTTTATCTCTGAGCCTGAGACGGGTCTTGTGAAAAGTGCCAGCACTGTGGCAGTCAGCATTTGAGCTCTCAGTGCTCGAGAAGTGCTTATGTGTCACTCCACAGGTCTTCCTGATGTCTGCAGTGCCAACAGGGTCCCCAAACCCTGGGCCACAGACCAGCACTAGTCCATGGCCTGTTAGGAACCAAGCCACACAGCAGGAGCGAGCGAAGCTTCATCTGTATTTACAACCATTCCCCAGGGCTCACCTTGCGGCCTGAGCTCCGCCTCCCATCAGATCAGGGGTGGTACCAGATTCTCATGTGAGCACGAACCCTACTGTATACCACCCATGGGAGGGTTCTAGGTTGTGTGTTCCTCATAAGAATCTGATTCCTGACAATCTGAGGTGGAGCTGAGACTGTGATGTTAGCACTATGGAGCAGCTGCAAATACAGATGACCATTAGAGGAGAGGTGTTATTACATAGAGACACAATAAATCAACTCCTTGCAGACTCAGATCAGAACCCTATCAACTAAGTGGCAATTAAGCTACATCTAGTGGCAGGATTTACAGTGGCGAGTTGATGTGCTCCCATTGTGCAGCTGTGTCTGGTGGCAGGCTTTAAGTCAGAGTCCAGCACTTGTTTTAGTTCACACATGGTCCACCTATTATTTTCTTCGCCACTTTCATCTGTGCCTCTTTCCCACATGATGCACTTGTCTCAGTCACAGTTTTGGTAAGCTCAGAAGCTAACCCTACCCAAACTGCGTAAAAAACGAAAAGATATGTCACTACAGGTCTTCTTTGGAAAGGGGGGAAGACCCAGTGATGAGACAGCAGAAGATTCTAAGACTACCAACAAAAAGAAAGCTGTACTTAAAAGTGAATATCAAAAGTACGTGTGCTAAGTCATGTTCGGCTCTTTGTGACCCCTTGGACTGTAGTCCACCAGGCTCCTCTGTCCATGGAATTTTCCAGAAAAGGATACTGGAGTGGGTTGCCATTTCCTTCTTCAGGGGATCTTCCCAACCCAGAGATTGAACCTGTGTCTTATGCATCTTTTGCATTGGCAGGAGTATTCTTTACCACTGAGCCACCACGAAAGCCAAATACCAAGAGTCCTACTTAAGTTATGGGTTCTTTGCAACAGATGAAACACATCTCCAAGCCAGCTTTGTATAATATATGGCAGCCGGCTATCCAACAAAGTCATGACACCTTCAAAACTGCTTCACCACATGGAGACTAAACACTTTGCATTAAAAGACAAATCTTTGGAGTTTTTCAAAATGAAAAACAAGCAAACAACAACAAAAAACTACCCCATGAACATGAAGAATAGACTTCATTAAATGTGTCTGTGCTGAAGGCATCATTCTTAGGGGCTAAGCACATTGCTAAAGCCAAGAAGCCCTTTACTCTTGGTGAAGGGTTGATCCTACGTGCTGTTAATGACATCTGTCATGAACTTTTAGGAGAGATTGCCATTCAACAGTGGTTCCATAACTAGACAAAGTGATGAAATAGCAAAGGATATTGAGGCATAATTGTGCCGTGGTATGCAATCCAGGTTGATGAGTCTACGGATGTTGACAACAAGGCAACCATGCTTGTTCTTGAGACACATTTTCAGGAGGATATGCATGAAAATATGTTACATGCACTTTTGCTGTCTACCAACATCATCACTGCAGAACTATTCAAGACTTTGAAAGAATACGTATCAGGAAAGCTGAACTGGTCATTTTGTGGTGGTATAGTATGGGTGGAGCAACTGCCATGACTGGACACCTTTCTGGTTTCACTACTCGAGTTGAAGAGGTTGCTTCTGAATGTGGGTCTATGCACTGTGTCATCCATAGAGAAATGCTGGCTAGCCAAAAACCGTCACCTGAAATTAACAACATTTTATAAGATGTGATTAAAATTATCAGCCATGTTAGAGTACATGCCCTTAACTCATACTTTCCGTCTGTTGGCACAGCTCTGTGAGGTGATGGACACAGCACACACGTCTGCTCTTATACACAGAAGTGAGATGCCTTTCTAAAGGTGGGCCACTAGCCAGAGTTTTTGAGTTATGTGAGCCATTTCAGAGATTTATATTAGAAAAACAATCATCACTGTCTGCACATTTCAGAGACAAAGAATGTGTCTTAATACTTGCTTACTTGTGTGATGCATTCAACCTGCTCAACAAACTCAATCTATCAGTCCAGGGGAGAATGACAACAGTGTTCAATTCGGCAGATAAAGAAGTCTCATTCAAAGCCAGACGGTACTTATGGGGGCAATGAGTGAACACTGCGATTTTTTACATGTTTCAAACATTAGTAGACCTAAGGTTTATTAACTAGTAGACCTAATTAGGAGAGGGAACTGGCAACCCACTCCAGTACTCTTGCCTGAAACATCCCGTGGATGGAGGAGCCTGATAGGCCACAGTCCTTGGGGTCGCAAAGGGTCGGACACACCTGAGCCAAGTTACCACCTACCAGCAAACATTAGTAGAGAATTTTAAAGCTTAAGTCAAGGACTTCTTTCTCCCAGTTGGTGTGTGATCACCTATTTCAGCTTTCAAAAGAGTATGAGCATTACTTCACAAGCACAAATGACCCCCAGAGTGGGAAGGAATGGATCTGCAATCCATTTGTGAATAAATCAGGTGAGTCGACCTTTCTTTTTTGTTTGTTTTCTCCTGTGCTAGAAGAGGATCAACTGCTTGCCATCACAGATGGTGGTGGCCTTACAAGTATGTTTGGGACAACTTCCAATCTCTATATATTCTGGATTAAAGTCAAGGTGGAATATCCTCAGATTGCTGCAAAAACACTGAAAAGCCTGCTTTCATTTTCTATATCTTATCTTTGTAAAGCAGGATTTTCTGCAGTGAGAGCAACCAAAATAAGATTATGGAGTAGAATGGACATAAGCAACACACTTTGAGTGTCACAGTCTCCCCTCACCCCTAGAAGGGACCATCTAATTGCAGACAAGCTCTGGGCTCCTCTGATTCTGCATTAAGGTGAGTTATATAATTATTTCATTATCTACCACAAGGTAATAGTAATAGAAGTAAAGTGTACAATGAATGCAATGTGCTTGAATCATCCCCAAACCACCACACTCACCCCCAATCCCCCAGTCAGTGGGAAATTGTCTTCCATGAAACCAGTTCCTATTGCCAAAAAGGTAGGGGACTGCTGTGCTATCATATTTCAGTTAATGAAAGCAAATTGGCCTTGACCCAAGGAATTTGAAACCTCGGTGAGTTGAGAATTTACAAAATGTCTTTTCTTTCGTGTAACAAAATGCATTCCCTCCAGGTATTACGTCTGCTTTACTGACACTAAAATCCATCAAAAGGCCTCTAGAGCCCAATTTTTATATCTCCAGTAGGATTGCTAGATTTTGATCCTTAAAATACCAAACTAACAGAGTTTTGTTATGTCAAATATTTATTTAATTTCAATATAAAACCTTTTAGTATTATTATTAAAGTCTCCTTTAAATATATGAGATGGATGACAAAAAACAAAGAGTCAAAGACGTGGAAGATGTGTGTTTTAGGTGACAAAATTAACCCTATGTACTCTTTTTTATTTTAAAGGTTTTTTTTAATATGTTGTTGTTGTTCAGTCATTCAGTTTTGTCTGACTCTTTGGGATCCCATGGACTGCAGCACACCAGGCTTCCCTGTTTTTCATTGTCTCCCAGAGTTTGTTCAAACTTATGACCATTGAGTTGATGATGCCATCCAACTAGCTCATCCTCTGTTGCCCCATTCTCCTCCTGCCCTCAATCTTTCCCAGAATCTGAGTCTTTTCCAGTGAGTTGACTTTTTGTATCAGGTGGCAAAGTATTGGAGCTTCAGCAGCAGTATCAATCCTTCCAATGAATTTTTATGCTTGATATACTTTAGGATTGTTTGGTTTGATCTCCTTGCTGTCCGAGGGACTCTCGGGAGTCTTCTCCAACACCACAGTTCAAAAGCATCAATTCTTCGGCCACAATATCTATGGACAGTGCTTTTTTCACTCTGTGATTCTATTGCCTTTAGTTGCCATGGATGACTGGCTCTTCATGGTAAGCCCTCTGATAGTTTCAAGAAAGACACAGTATTCACCTTGTAAGTCATTTGTGCTGTTGAAATTTGGGGGTTGATACACCAAGTGGAACTCTGCATGCATTCAGATGCTTATATCCTTCCCTTTCTCCTTTGCTTTTCGCTTCTCTTCTTTACAGAGCTATTTGTAAGGCCCCCTCAGACCGCCATTTTGCTTTTCTGCATTTCTTTTCCATGGAGATGGTCTTGATCCCTGTCTCCTGTACAGTGTCACACCATCCATAGTTCATCAGGCACTCTATCTATCAGATCTAGGCCCTTAAATCTATTTCTCACTTCCACTGTACAATCATTAGGGATTTGATTTAGGTCATACCTGAATGGTCTAGTGGTTTTGCCTACTTTCTTCAATTTAAATCTGAATTTGGCAATAAGGAGTTCATGATCTGAGCCACAGTCAGCTCCTGGTCTTGTTTTTCTTGACTATATAGAGCTTCTCCATCTTTCATTGCAAAGAATATACAATCTCATATCGGTGTTGACCATCTGGTGATGTCCATGTATAGAGTCTTCTCTTGTGTTGTTGGAAGAGTGTTTGCTATGACCAGTGTATTTTCTTGGCAAAACTCCATTAGCATTTGCCCTGCTTCATCCCGTATTCCAAGCCCAAATTTGCCTGTTACTCCAGGTGTTTCTTGACTTCCTACTTTTGCATTCCAGTCCCCTATAATGAAAAGGACATCTTTTTTGTGTGTTAGTTCTAAAAGGTCTTGTAGTTCTTCATAGAATCATTCAACTTCAGCTTCTTCAGAATTACTGGTTGGGGCATAGACTTGGATTACTGTGATATTGAATGGTTTGCCTTGGAAACAAACAGAGATCATTCTGTCGTTTTTGAGATTGCATCCAAGTACTGAATTTCAGACTCTTTTGTTGACCATGATGGCTATCCATTTCTTCTAAGGGATTCCTGCCCGCAGTAGTAGATATAATAGTCATCTGATATAATTCACCCATTCCAGTCCATTTTAGTTCATTGATTCCTAGAATGTCAACGTTCACTCTTGCCATCTCCTGTGGAGGAAAGGAAAGACGTAAGCATCTGAATGCACAGTTCCAAAGAATAGCAAGGAGGGATAAAAAAGCCTTCCTCAGTGATCAATGAAAAGAAATAGAAGAAAACAAAAGAATGGGAAAGCCTAAAGATCTCTTCAAGAAAGTTAGAGATACCAAGGGAACATTTCATGCAAAGATGGGCTCAGTAAAGGAAAGAAACAGTATGGATTTAACAGAAGCAGAAGATATTAAGAAGAGGTGGCAAGAATACACAGAACTATACGAAAAAGATCTTCATGACCCAGATAATCACAATGGTGTGATCACTCACCTAGAGCCAGACATCTGGAATGTGAAGTCAAATGGGCCTTAGAAAGCATCACTACAAAAAAAACTAGTGGAGGTGATGGAATTCCAGTTGAGCTATTTCAAATCCTGAAAGATGATGTTGTGAAAGTGTTGCATTCAATATGTCAGCAAATTTGGAAAACTCAGCAGTGGCCACAGGACTGGAAAAGGTCAGTTTTCATTCCAACCCCAAAGAAAGGCAATGCCAAAGAATGCTCAAACTACCACACAATTGCACTCATCTCACACGCTAGTAAAGCAATGATCAAAATTCTCCAAGCCAGGCTTCAGCAATACATGAACAGTGAGCTTCCAGATGTTTAAACTGGTTTTAGAAAAGGCAGAGGAACCAGAGATCAAATTGTCAACATCCGCTGGATCATGCAAAAAACAAGAGAGTTCCAGAAAAACATCTATTTCTGTTTTATTGACTATGCCAAAGCCTTTGACTGTGTGGATGACAATAAACTGTGGAAAATTCTGGAAGAGATGGGCATACCAGACCACCTGACCTGCCTCTTGAGAAACCTATATGCAGGTCAGGAAGCAACAGTTAGAACTAGACATGGAACAACAGACTGGTTCAAAATAGGAAAAGGAGTCTGTCAAGGCTGTGTATTGTCACCCTGCTTGTTTAACTTATATGCAGAGTACATCATGAGAAACGCTGGGCTGGAAGAAGCACAGGCTGGAATCAAGATTGCCAGGAGAAATATCAGTAACCTCAGATATGCAGATGACACCACCCTTATGGCAAAAGTGAAGAGGAACTAAAAAGCCTCTTGATGAAAGTGAAAGAGGAGAGTGAAAAAGTTGGCTTAAAGATCAACATTCAGAAAACAAAGATCATGGCCTCTGGTCCCATCACTTAATGGGAAATAGATAGGGAAACAGTGGAAACAGTGTCAGACTTTATTTTTGGGGGACTCCAAAATCACTGCAGATGGTGACTGCAGCCATGAAATTAAAAGATGTTTACTCCTTGGAAGAAAAGTTATGACCAATCTAGAGAGCATATTGAACAGCAAAGACATTACTTTGCCAACAAAGGTCTGTCTAGTGAAGGCTATGGTTTTTCCAGTAGTCATGTATAGATGTGAGAGTTGGACTGTGACGAAGCACCAAAGAATTGATGCTTTTGAACTGTGGAGTTGGAGAAGACTCTTGAGAGCCCCTTGGACTACAAGGAGATCCAACTAGTCCATTCTGAAGGAGATCACCCCTGGGTGTTCTTTGGAAGGAATGGTGCTAAAGCTAAAACTCCCGTACTTTGGCCACCTCATGCAAAGAGTTGACTCATTGGTAAAGACTCTGATGCTGAGAGGAATTGGGGGCAGGAGGAAAAGGGGATGACAGAGGATGAGATGGCTGGATGGTATCACTGACTCGATGGACGTGAGTTTGAGTGAACTCCAGGAGTTGGTGATGGACAGGGAGGCCTGGTGTGCTGCGATTCATGGGGTCGTAAAGAGTCAGACACGACTGAGTGACTGATCTGACTGACTGACACCTAGTGGACCATCTCTGGAATCAGATATCCTGGTCTTTAAATCAGCTGTACAACATACTAGCCATGTGATTTGTGGTGCTTCTCTAATCTTTAAATTTTAAATTATAACAATACAAAGTTTAATGATGTCTGTAAGAATTCTGTGTACCAAGTGAGAATTTTAATAAATGGCTAGACTATGCTAAGCATTAACTATTTATTAATGTTTATTGTTTGCATATATTTTCACAAATATGTAATGCATTGTTTGAGTTTTACTCTCATAGGGTAGTAATTTCATTTTTTCCTACATTTTGGAGAATGTCTCACAGTAGATTCCAAGTTTTAATAGCAATAGTTTGTGACCTTAATGATAAGTAATGATTTGTTTGTACATCAGTTTCTCCCAGGGGCATAGAGGAAAGAGTCTGCCTACCACTGCAGGAGATGCAAGAAGCTCGGATATGATCCTGGGTTGTTAAGATTTCCCTGGAGTAGGAAAGGGCTACCCATTCTATTATTCTTGTCTGAAAATTCCAGGGACAGAGGAGCCTACTAGGTTACAGTCCATGGAGCCATAAAGAGTAAGGCACAACTGAGCAACTGAGAACACACAGACATTGCCTTTTATTTAATACATCTTCTGCACCTCCTTAAATTCTCTCAGTCAAATCTCTCTTTCACACCCGTGGCCACTCATCTCCCTCAACTTCTGGTTTACTGATGGCAAGGCAGACCATGAGGTGTATTTTCTGAGGCCCCCCAGGCTCAGAGCTGGAACTTCTGGCTCTTTCCTGAAATTTTAGACATCTCAAGATAACACAAGACATGGATCTGACATTCTGAGATGTTGCAAAAAGGTTATGTATTCTGGAAGTGAGTATGAGGAGGTGTGGAATCTGATATGATTAGTTCCCCATAGGGCAAACTTTAAGCAAGGGAAGACAGGAGACAGATGGAACAGGAAGATGGGTTGTCTTTATCTCCCTTTTTCCTTCTGATATATAGTTCTGAAGAGTGTTTTCTCTATGACGTCGAGTGAATGTACTTGAGGTGTTTATTGTGGCTTGTCAAGAAGGAATGGCCAACACAGTAAGTCATTGCCTTGTATGGCTCAACTCTCTTTTCCTTTGATTATCTTGAAAGTATGCTTTTGCTATCGTTTAGTGGCTAAGATACAGTTACATGCAACTCTTTGCAACCCCTGTGGACTGTAGACCACCAGGCTCCTCTGTTTGTGGGATTTCCCAGGCAAGAATACTGGAGTGAGTTGCCATTTCCTTCTCCAGGGGATCTTCCTAACTCAGGGATCGAACTTGTGTCTCCTGCCTTAGCTGGTGCATTCTTTACGGCTGAGCCACCAGGGAAGCCCTTTAAAATTATATGCCGTATAAAAATCTTTGGAGCTTCCCTCGTGGCTCAGATGGTAAAGAATCTTCCTACAACATGGGAGACAGATTCAATCCCTGGGTTGGGAAAATCTCCTGGAGAAGGGAATGACTACATACTCCAGCATTCTTACCTGGAGAATTCCATGGACAGAGGAGCGTGGCAGGCTAACAGTCCATGTGGTCACAAAGAGTCAGACATGAATTGGTATCTTACCCTTGGTTGAGGTTTTGTCTCTAGGAATTCAAAGCTGTGACACACCTCTTTATTCATGAGTCTTCAAGTACAGTAGCAGTCTCCTCACTAACTCTCATTTATGCATTCATTTATTTATTCCATCACAAAATCCATTACTTATGTTATTTAAATGTGATGTGCACAATTGGAAATACAAAGGTGGCCAAAATACGTTTTCATGCTTTATGGAAATTACAGTCTAGTAGCAGTGGCTCTACAAATATCTGTATTAAAATTGTAGAATAATGAATGCCTTGAAGTGAAATGTATATGAAGGGCAGAGTTTGAAGGTAACAGTTTTAGCTGGGTGATTACAGAAATCAAATACTCTGCTGGCGACATTTGTTCTGGATCTTTTTGTTCAACTAAATGTGTCACTTTTGACTGAGTCAATGTGTGGATAAATAAAGTGATAGCTTAAATACACTATAAGCTCTTTTCCATCACTGAAATGATTCGCTATGTCAGAAAGTTTAAGAACTCAAAGATATTGTTACTTATAATGGGCTCAAAATCATTATATTTAGTTTAAATATTTCAATAAATAGGTTTAGATCTTCCCTTACATAAGAATAAGATTGTTATAGAAAAAATAAGGAAATAAAAAATGAATAACACTCATAATTCCACCAGTTTTAAGCTGCTAAGTTAACATTTCAGATATTTTCACATGTATCCATTAAAAAATAGATTATATAGGAGATAAAATTTTTGTCATCTTTGTATTATTCTGTGAATATTTTTCCATATCAATAATGCTACAGAAGCTTTCAAATGATTGCATAGCTAATGTGTTACTCATTTCATTGTAGTATTGTGCCATTGTTTATCTAGACAAAGCTTTTTTGTGGTCATTTATTTTGTCTCAACTTTTTTTCAATATCTTAAATTATTTTACATTAAGTTAGTGTAATCTTTCTGTATAATCTTAATTACATCCTTACATAAAAGTTCATAAGTACAATACTTATACTAAAGAACACATGCATTGCTACAGTTTTTTTTCAATTGTTGTTTAGTTAGCAGCCAAAAATATTATCTTAACATACAGGCTTACCAGTACTAGGAAATACTGCCACTGTTCTAGGATATAAAATGGATTTTATACTTGAAAATGCATGACATTGTTTGGGAGAAACTCATGTCTCATCTGTAACCCAGAGATGGTAATAACTTTCATATTTTTGTCAAGATTAAAAAAATATTTTATAAGTAAATATGTGAACATTAATCTGATTTTTTTTAAAGATAGCAAAAATAGAAAAGGTTAGATGGGGGAAAGGACACAACCACAGATAAAATAGTTAAAAATTTATAAGAGAATAGCTTTGTATTTCAAAGATATTTTATTCCAAAACTTAGAAATGAATAATTTCTGAGCAAAATATAAAACTTTAAAAGTTGACACAAAATTAAAAATCTGCAGTAGAAGCATCATAATAGATGAGATTGCAACATGATTACAAATCTATTGTAAAAGGACAATTGGATCAGAAGGGTTTATTAAACAGTTTCTGTTTTCCTTTAAATATTAATAGCAGATGGTATTCATATTTAGAAAACTTTTCAGGCCATAGAAACAAATGGAGAATTTCCAAGATCAGAATATTTTTAGAGAAAACATTTGATTGGGAGTTCACATAAAAAGAAATCCATAGAATGTACTTGTATATAAACATAGACCGGAGAAGGCAATGGTGCCCCACTCCAGTATTCTTGCCTGGAAAATCCCATGGATGGAGGAGCCTGGAAGGCTGCAGTCCATAGGGTTGCTAAGAGTCGGATACAACTGAGTGACTTCACTTTCACTTTTCACTTTCATGCATTGGAGAAGGAAATGGCAACCCACTCCAGTGTTCTTGCCTGGAGAACCCCGGGGACAGGGGAGCCTGGTGGGCTGCCATCTATGGGGTCACACAAGTTGGACAAGAATGAAGTGACTTAGCAGCATACACATAGACAAAAGATTTAAATAAAATATTAAAAGTTAAATCCCCCCATATTGTAATAAGAATAATATACTATAACAATGTGGGTTTAGTGCCAGAAAAATGATTCAATATCAGGAAGCCTAACGACATTGTTTATTATAATAACCAATTAGAGAAGAAAATAATTAGGTCATATGAATCAATGATGAAAAATAATTTGATAAAATTTAGCAGCTCCTTCTAATAACTCTATAAGTAAAATGGAAGCAATTACTAGAATATTATAATTACCATTTATCAAATTCCCCCAGTATGCACTGTAACAACGATGAAATGTTAAATCCATTCCAATAAGCAAAACTATAAGGAGATATCACAGCACCATTTAATAATATCCTAAGAATGTAATGAATCAAAAATGAAAAAGCCACTAGAAACATTGTTAAAGGCATAGGGTGTTCATTTTTGTCAATGATATGATTGCATGTCTATAACACCAAGAAAGTTCTAGTAGCATTGATATTTTAAATATGTAAGACAGCTAGATATGAGTTCAATATTTGTATAGAAATTCTCTTGATCAGAATATAAACAATTTATAAAACTTTTTGAGATGAATAAAATAAGGTTATGAAAGAATTTTATGAGAAGATATTATAAATTATTCTTGATAAAATAAAAATACATCAACTATTGTAAATATTGGCCATCTTCTCATGTAGGAATTCTTTTTATGATAAATATATGAATTGTGTAGAAATAAAATATAAATTTACTACAGATGCAGTTGGAGCATTAACTTCTATGCAGAAGAATCATTGTTGAAAGGTAGTAAAGAAAATTTTGAAGAACATTCAGTACAGTTCAGTTCAGTTGCTCAGTTTTGTCCGACTCTTTGCGACCCCATGAATCACAGCACGCCAGGCCTCCCTGTCCATCACCAGCTCCCGGAGTTCACTCAGACTCACGTCCATAGAGTCAGTGGTGCCATCCAGACATCTGATCCTCTGTCGTCCCCTTTTCCTCCTGCCCCCAATCCCTCCCAGCACCAAAGTGTTTTCCAATGAGTCAACTCTTTGCATGAGGTTTCAGCTTTAGCATCACTCCTTCCAAAGAAATCCCAGGGCTGATCTCCTTCAGAATGGACTGGTTGGATCTCCTTGCAGACCAACAAACTCTCAAGAGTCTTCTGAAACACCACAGTTCAAAAGCATCAATTCTTCGGCGCTCAGCCTTCTTCACAGTCCAACTCTCACATCTATACATGACTACTGGAAAAACCATAGCCTTCACTAGACAGACATTAGTTGGCAAAGTAATGTCTCTGCTTTTGAATATGCTATCTAGGTTGGTCATAACTTTTCTTCCAAGGAGTAAGCGTCTTTTAATTTCATGGCTGCAGTCACCATCTGCAGTGATTTTGGAGCCCCCCAAAATAAAGTCTGACACTGTTTCCACTGTTTCCCCATCTATTTCCCATGAAGTGATGGGGCCGGATGCTATGATCTTCATTTTCTGAATGTTGAGCTTTAAGCCAATTTTTTCTCTCTCCTCTTTCACTTTCATCAAGAGGCTTTTGAGTTCCTCTTCACTTTCTGCCATAAGGGTGGCGTCATTTGCATATCTAAAGTTATTGATATTTCTCTTGGCAATCTTGATTCCAGCTTGTGTTTCTTCCAGTCCAGCGTTTCTCATGATGTACTCTGCATAGAAGTTAAATAAGCAGGGTGACAATATACAGCCTTGACATACTCCTTTTCTTATTTGGAACCAGTCTGTTGTTCCATGTCCAGCTCTAACTGTTGTTTCCTGGCCTGCATACAGATTTCTCAAGAGGCAGGTCAGGTGGTCTGCTATTTCCATCTCTCTCAGAATTTTCCACAGTTTATTGTGATCCACACTGTCAAAGGCTTTGGTATAAGTGCTGCTTTAATCATATCAGCAGAAATAAGAGACGGAACTCAGAAATAGATCACAGGATATATTTCCCATTATAATTTTCATTTTCATTTTCCTTTTGAGTTGTGTATTTTTTGTTGGATCATTGAGATTTTGATTTGCTTTTCTGTGAACTGCCTCTTTAAAATTGGGTCTTAATTACCTTTTTGATAATTTTCAAGAGTCTTTATATTTCTAACTGTTTTCTCTAAGCTTTAATGCAATTTTCTTTAAGTTTTATTAAAATGTATAAGAAAATAATACATTATATTATCTAAACTGAATAAAACTAAAAACAATTTCAATCCCTACAACTAGCAGGATGTGGGCAAATGTTACTCATATATTTGTCACATAAATGTAAGTTATTTAAATTTATTAGAAAGTAAAGCTAATAAATAGCTAATAAAATTATAAATAAATATATCCTTTAACTACAAATTCTCCTCTTTGGAGTCAATAGCACAAAGTAAATACTGGTAAGGATATAAACACAAGTATGTGCAACACCAAATGTCAAGGAAAACAAACTCAAAACAATGCTTAGGGCATGCTGCTGCTGCTGCTAAGTCGCTTCAGTCGTGTCCGACTCTGTGCAACCCCATAGACGGCAGTGCACCAGGCTCCCCTGTCCTTGGGATTCTCCAGGCAAGAACACTGGAGTGGGTTTCCATTTCCTTCTCCAATGCATAAAAGTGAAAAGTGAAAGTGAAGTCATTCAGTCGTGTCCAACTCTTAGTGATCCCATGGACTGCAGCCCACCAGGCCTCTCCATCCATGGGATTTTCCAGGCAAGAGTACTGGAGTGGGGTGCCATTGCCTTCTCCACTTAGGGCATAATGAGTGCCTTTCAGCTGGTCAATTTATGTATCAATTATGGGACACTGTAAAGAATATGGCACAATCTTTAGAAACAATGAATTTGAACTCTCCCAATTCATAATCAGGAATTTACAGAAAGCATTATTAATATTTGTTAAAAAGCAGAATGAAATGTGTTTACATTATTTTATTGCCATAAAATGCAAGTGATAGGTATATTTCTAATGGATATAAATGTGCATAATTTCTGATGTGTATTTTGTAAGATAATATGAACCCAGAGGAAAACATGAAAGTGTATGAATTACGTTTTCAAGGGCTTTGGAAAAGTGGGAGAAATGAAAGAGGGAAGAAACATAATTAACAGACTAATAACATGTATATTAAAATATATGTAATGCATATATGTATGTGTTTATGTAAACATCTATATGCTTATGTATATCTAAAAAATTAAAATGAATCAGAGGTAAAAACTATTCTTGAAGTTTCCAATCTCTAAAACAATCAAACAAACAACATGGACTGTTTATGGCAGTATGAAGCTCCCTTATATCACATTTTTTGCTTATTTTACTTGCTTGCCAACACTAAACTTTCAATAAATTAAGATGAATGGTATAAACAGACATTGTTGTGCTATGACTTACTAGCAAAATCCAGACTCTAGTCTCTTTTGTTTTTCTTTTTTAAAGACCCAGAGATAGAGACCAGTTTTTGTGTTTTTAAATAATTGTATTCTCTTGGAGATATATATATGAATTTTATTATTGGCCCACAAGGCATAAAATATTTAATACTATTTCTTTCAGTAAATGTTTCCCAACCTGATACAAAGGTCAAAGACTAAGGCAAGGTGTTTCCAGTAGGTGAGGTACATGGTCAATTGGTGGGTGAGACTTTATCACAAGCTGTGAAAATCTAAACATACACTGTGAACTGACATAAGAAAACTGACCTATGAAAGACAGAACCTTAATTGACCAATCACCATGAAAGTGATTTAATCCTGTCTTAGAAATGATTCCTTATCTTCATTAAACTTTGTGAATTAATGTCAGTTTTGGGGAATTTCAACCATAACTTCATGAAACACTTTCCTTGCTACTTTAACCATTCCAGAGTATACAAAAATGGAAAGGCTCCTACAATATTAATATTATATTGACACCAAATGCTGATAAAAATTGCATGCAAAAAACTAATATTGGAGACTTCTGTAAGTGTAGATATTACCATCTCAAATCAACCCCACCCCCATGGAATATTTACAAGCATCTTAAGAGTTGGATGTGACTGAGCAACTGAACAACAACTCTAAGTGGGATTTATTCCACAAATGTAAAGATGATTGAAAATGAGAAAATATATCGTTCTTAATCATTGCATTAATAATCAAAGGAGAAAAATGACAACTCAATGATGCCTAAAGAACATTTGATATTTAAAATCCATTCAGAATCTTGTTAATTAGAAATAAAACAATTCTGTGGCAACAAGGTAAAGAAAACCAACTCAAACCTAAAACATTATTTAAAGAAGAAACATTAGATATGTTCTTATTAAAGACAGAAACTAGAGACAGATGCCTGCTGTTACTTGTTTAACTCCTAAAAGAATAGCATGAAATTATCTCAAAGTCACTTGGTATTAGCAGAGGTTATAGATACATCTTATTGTGTCTGCCAGCTCATCTACTTTGTAATAATTCTTCTGAGAATCATTTCCCCTCCCTCCCACATCTATAGAACACAAAGGTGGGTCCTTGTGGTGGACACATGCTAGGGTAACCTCCAATATGTAACACAGCTTTAAAAATTTTAAGCAATGTTTGGAACCTGTGCCTTCCTTCTAACTAATAGACTATGCTAAGTAACATGATGGCATGTCACTCCCTTGGTTAAGCTGTATTAAGTGGAACAAGCAAGGAGATGCCACTCTCTGATTATCTTTTCTTAGGGTATTTCTTAGTGATAATGACAGGTTCTCCTCCTTTTCTTGAAAAAGTAAACATCCACATTATGAACTTTCCAAGGAGACAGTCCCACAGCAGGGAGCTTCAGGTGGCCTCTGGGACTAGAGGGCAGATTCTCTCAAATGCCAGTAAGACCTGGGACCTTCAGTCATACAGTCCTTTAAGGAAATGAACACTTAGTGAGTTTGGAAGCAGATTCTTTCCTAGTGGTGTCTTCAGTTGGGAATAACAGATGAAACTATTATATATAAAATAGTTAACCAATAAGGACCTCTGTATAGCACAGGGAACTGTACTCATATTTTGTAATAACCTATAGGAGAGAAAAGTCTTAAAAAATATATGTGTATGTATGTATATATATGTATATCCCTGGAAAAGGAAAAGGTAACCCACTCCAGTATTCTTGCCTGGAGAATCCCATGGACAGAGGAGCATGGCAGGTTACAGTCCATGGGGTCAGAAAAGTCAGACATGACTTAGCTACTAAATCACCACTATATATATATATAACTGGATCACTTTTCTCTATGCTTGAAACTAGCACAACACTATAAATCAACTGGTCGCAAAGAGTTGGACACAACTGAACACACACACAGAGTGTAACCCTTTTGATAATAATTTTTTACTCTGTTATCAAATTTGGGGTCCAGCTGCTTGTTGCTTGTTGATCACTTTAAGTGCATTTAACCTTCAAGTCCAGGGTCAGTATGTTTCCATTTCTTTGGAGCCAGTTCTTGGAACTGTGGCGGCTTTTGTAATGGCTACAGCCTGATCATCATGTAGTGAACTTCTTTCTGGTGGAAGAAAGTGGGGGTTTCAGTATCTATAAAATAGCTCAAAGGATATTAACTATATAGCCCTTGTATGTGCACATGCACCTAGTTGTGTCTGACTCTTTGCGACCCCATGAACTGTAGCCCATCAGGCTCCCCTCTCCATGGAATTTTCCAGTTAAGAATAATGCTGGAGTGGGTTGCCATTTCCTCCTTTAGGGGATTTCCTGACCCCAGGATTGAACTCACAAGTCTCTGGTCTCCTGCATTGGCAGTCTGATTCTTTACCACTAGCGCCACCTGGAAGCCCTTAGGGAAGAACTAAAAGTCCCTGATTTTGTTTAATGACAAAAATATTGTTATTTTGTCCTGATTGATTTTGTTTGTTTCTCTTTTTTCTCATTTCTCTGATCAAATTTATTCTTTGACTAAAGTTTTTCCAGAGACAGAAAGCAGCAGGATATGGAGGGGAAGGACCCTGGGATCCTGCTTCATTTCACCTCTACTGCATGAGTCAATAAGAAATTAAATAACTTAAAAATGTGTTACTACATTTGCTTTTGTTGTTACTATCGTGTGTCATTCTGTGTCATTTCAAAACAATAGATGGAAATGTGACTATTAAGCTAAAACACCATTTGCCGTTATGAAGTGAAAAATGACTTCCCTTCAACTTAATATCAAACAATTAAATTCTGTCAAAATAATGTGTAAACTCATCCATTGCACCCAGTATTTTAAAAATTGGTTATCTCACATGACTAAATGACTGGCCTAGATACTTGTACAATTTGACACAGACCCTGAAAATCTTACCCATGTTATTCTGAACTGATGTGTCATACAGTTGTCTTATAAAATCGGAATTGGTTTTGGTTTAAAAACAGAAAATTAAATGATAAACGCTTTCTGCTCACATTATGCATGGCATCCCTACAGAACACATTACCAAAATATAGCCACACCAAGAGATATAAAATCTAGACCCTCTCTAACTGTCCAGCATCACTATAATTCAGCCAAGGTCTTCAGAAGTCAAAAGGAACCTCCTATCTGAGAGTTATGGAACCTGGGAATGACGGTTGCTCTCCTGTAAGCTAGGCCTTTATCGCGCTTTACTGTGATCTTTAAATCCCTCCATGACAGAAATGCAAGTTCAGTCTTTGTTTCAGAGTCACACAGTCTGCCTAAAGTCAAAGCATAAGCTCATACTTTTGAGACTGCAGAGGCTGTTAACCACTTCATTTCATTAGTGAGGAGGGGGAAACCACTAAACTGAACCAAAGGAAAGGCCTAACGAGATACTGACATTTAAAGAGGAAAGATTTGTTTCATAAGACCAAGATCCATGCTCCATGGGCCCTATTCAGATGGAGGGTTGCAGCCAAGCAAAATGTGAGGGTTAGATGCTGTGTCCTTGATACCACTGAATCAGCAGGGCAGAGTGGCTGGCTGGCAAGTTTGAATTGTGCATGCTTCAGCACATTTGCAACGCCATTTACAAAATAAATGATTCCCTTGCCATCATGTGAACATTCAAGGCATGTTGGTCATTAATTCCCAGGTCAACCAAAATTAAGAGTGTAAATGGCATTGAGAAGTCTTTTGTCTTCTACCTTGTGGTGGTAATACAGGGCTTTGGGGAAATATTCTGTTAATGTTCCTTCTACCCAGTTTTATCCAGACATCCAAGCTCTTTCTTTAGTTTCAGTGTCTTTCTTAAGGTGTGCTGTTCTATTTGAATCCTGAGCCAGAACATGCACATCACATGTATATTTTCACATACCCAGGAGACTGCAAGTTCTATATTCTGTAAGTATGTTAGACTGATTGTCCCTTCAAATCCTGAACAGTTCAATGTCTTCTGTTCTCAGATTTTAATTTATATGCTTCAGTATTTTTGTTATGACTAAATCTAATCAAACCCAGGAAATGCTCAATAACAAAGCTGTTTCACACACAGCTGAATCTTTTGAGAAGTCAAGTTATGAAATGTAAACTATGATTCTCATTTCCAGTGATGATTTATATGCAAAATAGTAAGAGCTGCAGTGTTAGAGGCATGATATCACAAGAGAAAATAAAAAATATATACCAAGTTGTAAAATAGAGGCTGTTCAGAAAATAAAAATGCATGGTTTGGGGAGGAGGCCATTTGACCACTTAAATCCCCTCAGCAATCAGAACCTCCTCTCTGCTTTCCTAAAGTAGATTTAAGAAGACTCTCAACATTTATGCATAGTCTGTGTATGTGAGATGAATACAAAAATGAGCAATATTGGAATAGTAGAAACCATGTTTGTAATCCCATATGGTTTAAAAATTCACTTATTACTGTAATAATTAATGAAAACCAGGAATATAAATTATTTTAAAAAACACCCTTCTTTTTCAGTTTTGTAAATTATGTGCACATAAAACTAAATGTTTAACAATTAACTGAAAATATAATAAATTATCAAGATATTAAAAAACATCTAGTAACAAAAATATCAAACAAATGCTTGGAATGAGAGTGAAAAAGTTATGTGCGTGTGTGTGTGTGTGTGTGTGTGTGTGTGTGTGTGTGTGTGTTTTCCTTTTAAGAGAAAAGCCAAAAAGCGAATGTGCCTACTTAAAGATATTTTTTAATAAGAAAATTATTTCAACATAATCATTCCTCTTGGAATGGTAAAAATGTTTTGTTATTGCTTTGCCAGTAATTCATCACATTATTTGAAAAAAAAGCAAAACAAAACTTGTTCACCAAGAGTTCAGAACATCTGTGTGGAATACAAGGCATTCTCACATCCAACTGACTATCTCCATAGTGTATTATTCAGTTATTTGTATATCCGAGCTCACCATAAGGACATCTGTGACTATGCTTTGGCCACAATAACAAAGCATAAAGCAAAACATAAAACAGCAAACCAAAGCCATCCTAAAGGAAATCAACCCTGACTATTCATTGGAAGGACTGAAGCTGAAGCTCCAATATTTGACCACCTGATGCGAAGAGCCAGCTCATTACAAAAGACTCTGATGCTGGCAAAGATTGAGAGTCGGAGAAGAGGACAACTGAGGATGAGTTTGTTGGATGGCATCACTGACTCAATGGACATGAGTCCGAGCAAGCTCCAGGAGACGATGAAGCACAGGGTGTGCTGTAGTCCATGAGGTCACAAAGAATTAGATACAACTTAGCAACTGAACAATAGCAAAGCACTGCAATGCCGAAAAAATCAGTGCTTATTTATACAATGGTTATGTCCTTTGCTGAAGGGAGGAACAATTTTGGTAGTAATGGCACCCCACTCTAGTACTCTTGCCTGGAAAATCCCATGGACGGAGGAGCCTGGTGGGCTGCAGTCCATGGGGTCACTAAGAGTCAGACACGACTGAGTGACTTCTCTTTCACTTTTCACTTTCATACATTGGAGAAGGAAATGGCAACCCACTCCAGTGTTCTTGCCTAGAGAATCCCAGGGACGGCAGAGCCTGGTGGGCTGCTGTGTATGGGGTCGCACAGAGTCGGACACGACTGACTCGACTTAACTTAGCAGACAAAAAATAAAAGGTCATTTAACCAACATAATTAGTCAGGCTGTTTTATTTTACATAGACACTGACAAAAGTATACAATTAAAAAACTTGCCCAAAATAACCATGTATGTCAGTTAATAGGTTTAGTAATCACAAATCAGAGAAAAAAGATTCTTGGTTATTCTTTATTATGGCATAAAAGAGAAGAAAATGTTATGGAACAATTACTATAATTGACAGAAGAATATCCTGAGAAGTTCATATATATTATCTGTATTGAGTTAAAAAGGATGATCCCATATTTCTAACATCCAGCAGTTTTAAATGAAGATTATATATACATATATATGATTTTTTCAGACATATATATAATTAATTTCTTAATGGGTTTCATAGCATGTAGAAATATTATCTTTCTATAAACTTGTGTTAGCATGTAGATATATTGTGCAGTAGTAAGTAAGAAATCCTGTTTTGCCTCTCAGTTTAATATTACAAAATCCCTTTGTTTTGCTAGTAATTTAGGATGCACTAATATTTGATCTCCCTATTTATTCCTGTTAAACAGATGGTGATCTTTTACCTTTATTTATGATATACCCAGGATAGTCCCATAGAGCTTTCCTTTCTTTCTGTCTGATATATTACATATTGTCACTAGTTCTCTGGCTCTTCCACAATCAAGTTTACAGGAACAACTAAACTCAGATTTCCCCATTTATGATCCTGCTTGTGGTCTAGTCAGTAGTAAACCTCACCATAACCAAATGCCTGCTGACAAATGGATGAGTTTCCACAGTACCTACTCAGATAAGCCAAAGTGTAGCAACTTTTCTTGCTGAATAATAGAACTTAACGTAAAATGGTAAAATTGTACCTGAGTAAGTTTTATTTGGATTTATCTATTTAGACAGACAATAGCATCTAAATGGCAGATAGACAATCTCTGGTGCTATATCAAAGACATTAAAAAAAATTGATGTTGAGATCATGGACTTGTAAGCAGCAGGGACACAGTAATATTCAGTTATTTAGCAAACACTTATTGGACAACTATTCTCTGTTTTAAGTGCTGGAACTATGAAAGTGAACAGTAGAGGCATGAACTCTTTTTCTAACAGAGTCTAAAACTTGGTTGAGGGGCAGAGAAAAACAAGCTAAAGTGGTTTTTTTTTAAAAGGAAGAAGTTGTGATATGTGATAAAATAGAAAATAAATGTGGGTTCAGATAGATATTAACAGAAGGAGAGAGAGAGTTGCTTTGAGAAAGGCTTTAAGAAAAAGAGAAAGCCTGTTTATGCTGAGCTATAAAAATCAAGGAGACAATCCTTTGAGGATCAGAGAACAAGCATTCCAACAGAGAAGTGAGCATGAGTTAGTGATTTGGAAGGGCACAAAGTGGAACATTACATTGACTACAGCGCAGACACAAATGTCTATTTACTGTAATGTTTCATCTCAAATTATCTACCCCTGCCCCCCTTTCTTTTAAGTGTTCTGACTTACCATTTTGGAACTCAAAGAGAAGGTTAGTATACTCATTGAGGAAAGGAATTCCTGGAGATGACTTATGACTTAATATATTGGCATAGGAAAATGGTTCATATTTTCTCTAAGCAGACATTGCTTAGATATTCATGGCTCAGATAATCATGTCACAGTTTCATTTTTAATTTTCACTGTAACAAAATTCTTCCTTGTGATTAACTTAAATTCCACACCATGTATTTTTCTTCTCTATTTGTCATTTTTTGTAGAAAGAGAAAATTAATGTTAAACATTTCTCAGTGAATTTTCATTAAAATATAATGATATGTTTTCTTTTTCCTTTATACTTTTATTCCTGTATCAGGCAGTGTTAAGCCAGAGAACCAGAACCATTAGGAGATATACTCAGAGTTATATTGAAAAAGGTAGATGTATGATTGTGGGGCTGGTTAAGAGAATCCAGATACATAGAGCTAGTTGTCAAGAAGGGCAGGCTAGAGCTTTGGAATATGGATGGAAGATGCTGTTCATAGGCAAAAGTTACTCTTTTCAAGGAAGCCTCAGTCTGCACGTATGGCTCTCCAGCTGATTGAATCAAGCACACTCACATTATCTAGAGTAATCTCCTTTATTTGAAGTACACTGAATATGAACTTAATTTTTTTTTAATTTAAATTTATTTATTTTAATTGGAGGCTAATTACTTTACAATATTGTATTGATTTTGCCATACATCAACATGAACCCACCACGGGTGTACACTTGTTCCCCATTCTGAACCCCTCTCCCACCTCCCTCCCCGTACCATCCCTCAGGGTCATCCCAGTGCACCAGCCCCAAGCATCCTGTATCCTGCATCAAACCTGGACTGGCAATTCATTTCTTATATGATATACATGTTTCAATGCCATTCTCCCAAATCACCCCACCCTCTCCCTCTCCCACAGAGTCCAAAAGACTGTTCTATACATCTGTGTCTCTTTTGCTGTCTTTCATACAAGATTATCGTTACCATCTTTCTAAATTCCATATATATGTGTTAGTATACTGTATTGGTGTTTTTCTTTCTGGCTTACTTCACTCTGTACAATAGGCTCCAGTTTCATCCACCTCATTAGAACTGATTTAAATGTATTCTTTTTAATGTCTGAGTAATACTCCATTGTGTATATGTACCACAGCTTTCTTATCCATTCATCTACTGATGGACATCTAGGCTGCTTCCATGTCCTGGCTATTATAAACAGTGCTGTGATGAACATTGGGGTACACGTGTCTCTTTCAGTTCTGGTTTCCTCGGTGTGTATGCCCAGCAGTGGGATTGCTGGGTCATAAGGCAGTTCTATTTCCAGTTTTTTAAGCAATCTCCACACTGTTCTCCATAGTGGCTCTACTAGTTTGGATTCCCATCAACAGTGTAAGAGGGTTCCCTTTTCTCCACACCCTCTCCAGCATTTATTACTTGTAGACTTTTGGATCACAGCCATTCTGACTGGTGTGGAATGGTACCTCATTGTGGTTTTGATTTGCATTTCTCTGATAATGAGTGATGTTGAGCATCTTTTCATGTGTTTGTTAGTAATCCGTATATCTTCTTTGGAGAAATGTGTATTTAGTTCTTTGGCCCATTTTTTGATTGAGTCGTTTATTTTTCTGGAATTGAGCTGCAGAAGTTGCCTATATATTTTTGAGATTAGTTGTTTGTCAGTTGCTTCATTTGCTATTATTTTTTCCCATTCTGAAGGCTGTCTTTTCACCTTGCTTATAGTTTCCTTTGTTGTGCACAAGCTTTTAATTTTAATTAGGTCCCATTTGTTTATGTTTGCCTTTATTTCCAATACTGTGGGAGGTGGGTCATAGAGAATCCTGCGGTGATTTATGTCAGAGAATGTTTTGCCTATGTTCTCCTCTAGGAGTTTTATAGTTTCTGGTCTTACCTTTAGATCTTTAATCCATTTTGAGTTTATTTTTGTGTATGGTGTTAGAAAGTGTTCTAGTTTCATTCTTTTACAAGTAGTTGACCAGTTTTCCCAGTACCACCTGTTAAAGAGACTGTCTTTTCTCCATTGTATATTCTTGCCTCCTTTGTCAAAGATAAGGTGTCCATAGGTGTATGGATTTATCTCTGGGCTTTCTATTTTGTTCCATTGATCTATATTTCTGTCTTTGTGCCAGTATCATACTGTCTTGATGACTGTGGCTTTGTGGTAGAGCCTGAAGTCAGGCAGGTTGATTCCTCCAGTTCCATTCTTCTTTCTCAAGATTGCTTTGGCTATTCGAGGTTTTTTGTATTTCTATACAAATTGTGAAATTATTTGTTCTAGCTCTGTGAAAAATACCGTCGGTAGCTTGATAGGGATTGCATTGAATCTATAGATTGCTTTGGGTAATATACTCATTTTCAATATATTGATTCTTCTGATCCATGAACATGGTATATTTCTCCATCTATTAGTGTCTTCTTTGATTTCTTTCACCAGTGCTTTATAGTTTTCTATATATAGGTCTTTTCTTGGGGAAATAGCTGTCTCTGGGCCTGGGGAAGGATAAGTCTGAAATAAACCCAAAATATCTTATTGTTCTAAAAAGTAAGGAAGTGCTTAAAGAATGAAAAGAACCCTTCTCTAGGGTTCCCACTGTTAAATTTGAGGAAATTCAGGCATAAAAATAAATAATATAATAGTGGATTATTATTTATAGAATAAAATGAGTTTCTACTTATATAAATATAGAAATTTAAAGTTGATAGAGAGCAGAATATTTTTCATAGCCTTAAACTATCTCCACCCAAGATACTTATTAATAACAAAGGATAGAAATGAGTAATTTAACACTGGAGAATTTAAGGAGATACTATCCTAATTAAATGATCAAAGTCAACACCTCCAGTAAAGGGAGGAATAGAAATCATATGTCACCTGAGATAATGCAAAAGAGCAGCATCACTTCTTTCATATTTCCCCTGTATTTAATTATGAGAACACATCAGACAAACACAAACTGAAAGACATTCCACAAAATAGCTGATCTATAACTCAGGACCATATTCATCTAACACTTCCAGGAAATTAGAGAAGAATGTGTGTGTGTGCATGTGTGCGTGTGTGTGTGTGTGTATGTGTTGTGCTAAGTTCGTTAGCCATGTCCAACTCTTTCTGACTGCCTGAACTATAGCCCACCAGGCCCCTTTGTCCATAAAACTTCCCAGGTTAGAATACTGAAGTGGGTTTCCATTTTCTACTCTAGGGGATCTTCAAGACCCAGGGACTGAAGCTGTGTCTCCTGTATCTCCTGCATTGGTGGGCGAATTCTTTACCACTGAGCCACCTGGGAAGCCACTTGAAAACAGGGAGAATATTTTTTATTCCGATTAGATAAAGAGAGACTTGGTGATTATAGAAATAAGATTTGCAAGTACTTCTAGTTAAGGAAGAGTTGGGCAACTGCACACCTATTCAGTTCTTTGAAAATGTAGATAACCAACGATTACTATTCTTAAGTTTAATTTTTGGTGTATCCTATGAAACAGTGCTTTTCAAACATTACTGGGCATATGAACCACCCAAAGATCTCAGTGAAACATTATTTCTGATTCTTCAGATTTAAGGTGTAGCCTGGGGTTTTGAATTTTAATAAGCTTCCAGGTAATGCTAATGCATCTGACTCATAGAGCATACTTTGAATCTTGAGGTTCTTCTCTAGCATAAGGCATGGGTAGGGTAGGATCATAATATAAATGGCACTGGTCTTGTATAAATGTTACTATTAGAATTTGCTTAAATATATCATAAATGGAAATAAGGGTTTATTTTTAATTCCTTAAGAAAATTACAGGTTCTTGATATATTTAAGTTGTATGCAGACACTCAAAGTTGCTATGACAGGTGCCCGCATGCATTTAAATGGTCACTAAAATGAATCTCTTTTAATGGCTGATCAAAGTTCTCAATCCACTCTTCTTTTCTTAGCAAATTTAATCTGGTGATCTCCAGTTGGCTAGATGCATTATGGTTTATGTTTTGTCTGCCCCTGAAACAGCAGAAATAGGCCTCTGCCAGAGAGGGCTATTACATTAAATGGACAACTAATGTGATTCCCTGTGCCAGCTCATGTGGAGTTTAGCCAAAAGGCTAAATAAAGTGACCCAGACTAAACATTAATGCAAAATGGAAGTGACGTGGAGACAAAGTCCTAGGAAATTTGTTATCTGAAAAAGAACTGTACTGCATTCAAGGAATAGCTTCTCCCTTTAATCTTTGCAACTAACAATTATAAGCAGCTGGCAACAGACGGGCCTTCTAAGGGGCCAAAGTGCTTTGATCTAAAGAAATAAATCTTTGAATTTGAGCTCTCCATAAAAATCTTATTCTCCAGAGGTATTGTCTTACATGCCATGCACCTGTTTTCCCAGAATCTTCCTTAAGAAATAAATTCCCTGCTCTTATCATAGATTATCTCTGCCCCAGATATGTCATAATTTATTGGGTATCCAAGTTATTAAATCAATTTAAGTCACTAAAGACTATTTATAAGCAATACACACACATGCATGTGCTCACACACATGCACACATGCATGCATACACACACACACACACACACACACACACATACATACAAACACACCTAAGTGGGAATAAATGCAAAACAGCATAGTAAGTTTCTAGTTAACATGAAGGCAAACCCAATTATCAAATCAAAGCTATTTTAAAAATCCAGGCTTTCCACCAAGCCAGACATAGTTCTTAGACTAACTGTTTGGAAAAACATTGCATAGGCCTCCTAAAAGTTTAACCAAAAAGATGTTATTAGAAAGTATATTATCCACAAGGAGAATAAACAGGGGTGGGAAAACATATCTAGATAAAAAGGAAATAGGAGAAAAAATGGCAACAAATCTATGCAATTAGCAAGATTAAAAATAATTTTATTAAGCAAGACACAGGCAGGGGTAGGACATAGTAATAACATGTTTCCTGTAAAAATTTAGTGCTTCATGCATTCTTTTTATTTTTAACCCCATTCTTTAGGTCTAGTAATATTCTAGCTTTTGCTTTAATAAGACTCTTCTTATTAGAAATAAATACATTTATTCTAAATAAATCTAGAATTTAGGAAAAAGATTATTTTGAGTATATGAAGTTCTTGTTGTATCTAGTTCAGTTTATCTCTGAAAACCACAAAGATTTGTGTCTAAGAAGCACACACAAATATAATATAGAATCATCTTTCTTTATAATATAGAATACATAGAGAATATAGAATCATCTGTGTTTCTCTGATGTCAAAGTCTGTAACATAGAATAGTCAGGAGATAGCAGTCAGTATACATGTATGTATGGCTGGTCCCTTCGCTGTTCACCTGAAACTATCACAACATTGTTAATCAGCTATGAAAGAGAAGGTGTTAGTTGCTCAGTTCTATCTGACTCTGTGACCCCAAGGACTGTAGCCCACGAGGCTCCTCTGTCCATTGGTTTTTCCAGGCAAGAATACTGGAGTGGTTTGCCATTCCCTTCTCCAGGGGATCTTCCTGAACCCAGAGATCCAACCTGGATCTCCCAGATTTTAAGCAGATTCTTTACCATTTGAGCCATCAGGGAAGCCCAGATGGTTATAGTTAATCAGCTATACCTCAATACAAAATAAAAAGTTTTTTAAGATAGCTAGACATGTCAGAGGGCAGACACACTGAGACTATACTCACAGAAAGCTAGTCAATTTAATCACATTAGGACCACAGCCTTGTCTAACTCAATGAAATTAAGCCATTCATGTGGGGCCACCCAATATGGGCGGGTCATGGTGGAGAGGTCTGACAGAATGTGGTCCACTGGAGAAGGGAATGGAAAACCACTTCAGTATTCTTGCCTTGAGAACCCCATGAACAGTATGAAAAGGCAAAATGATAGGATACTGAAAGAGGAACTCCCCAGGTCAGTAGGTGCCCAATATGCTACTGGAGATCAGTGGAGAAATAACTCCAGAAAGAATGAAGGGATGGAGCCAAAGCAAAAACAATACCCAGCTGTGGATGTGACTGGTGATAGAAGCAAGGTCTGATGCTGTAAAGAGCAATATTGCATAGGAACCTGGAATGTCAGGTCCATGAATCAAGGCAAATTGGAAGTGGTCAAACAGGAGATGGCAAGAGTGAACGTCAACATTCTAGGAATCAGCGAACTAAAATGGACTGGAATGGGTGAATTTAACTCAGATGACCATTATATCTACTACTGCAGGCAGGAATCCCTCAGAAGAAATGGAGTAGCCATCATGGTCAACAAAAGAGTCCGAAATGCAGTACTTGGATGCAATCTCAAAAATGACAGAATGATCTCTGTTCGTTTCCAAGGCAAATCATTCTTACCACAGTAATCGAACTCTATGCCCCAACCAGTAATGCTGAAAAAGCTGATGTTGAACGGTTCTATGAAGACCTACAAGACCTTTTAGAACTAACACCCCAAAAAGATGTCTTTTTCAATATAGGCGACTGGAATGCAAAGTAGAAAGTCAAGAAACACCTGGAGTAACAGGCAAACTTGGCCTTGGAATACAGAATGAAGCAGGACAAAGACTAATAGAGTTTTCCCAAGAAAATGCACTGGTCATAGCAAACACCCTCTTCCAACAACACAAGAGGAGACTCTACACATGGACATCACCAGATGGTCAACACCGAAATCAGCTAAAGATGGAGAAGCTCTGTATAGTCAACAAAAACAAGACCAGGAGCTGACTGTGGCTCAGATCATGAACTCCTTATTGTCAAATTCAGTCTGAAATTGAAAAAAGTAGGGAAAACTACTATACCATTCAGGTATGGCCTAAATCAAATCCCTTATGATTACACAGTGGAAGTGAGAAATAGATTTAAGGCTCTAGATCTGATTATTAGAGTGGCTGATGAACTACGGAATGAGGTTTGTGACATTGTACAGGAGACAGGGATCAAGACCATCCCCATGGAAAAGAAATGCAAAAAAAAGCAAAATGGCTGTCTGGGGAGGCCTTACAAATAGCAGTGAAGAAAGAGAACTGAAAAGCAAAGGAGAAAAGGAAAGATATAAGCATCTGAATGCAGAGTTCCAAAGAATAGCAAGAAGAGATAAGAAAGCCTTCTTCAGTGATCAATGCAAAGAAATAGAGGAAAACAACAGAATGGGAAAGCCTAGAGATCTCTTCAAGAAAATTAGAGATACCAAGGGAATATTTCATGCAAAGATGGGCTTGATAAAGGACAGAAATGGTATGGACCTAAAAGAAGCAGAAGATATTAAGAAGAGGTGGCAAGAATACACAGATGAACTGTGCAAAAAAGATCTTCAAGACCAAGATTATCACGATGGTGTGATCACTCATCTAGAGCCAGACATCTTGGAATGTGAAGTCAAATGGGCCTTAGAAAGCACCACTACAAACAAAGCTAGTGGAGGTGACGGAATTCCACTTGAGCTATTTCAAATCCTGAAAGATGATGCCGTGAAAGTGCTGCACTCAATATGCTGGCAAATTTGGAAAACTCAGCAGTGGCCACAGGACTGGAAAAGGTCAGTTTTCATTCCAACCCCAAAGAAAGGCAATGCCAAAGAATCCTCAAACTACTACACAGTTGCACTCATCTCACACACTAGTAAAGTAATGCTCAAAATTCTCCAAGCCAAGCTTCAGCAATACATGAACCGCGAACTTCCTGATGTTCAAGCTGGTTTTAGAAAAGGCAGAGGAACCAGAGATCAAATTGCCAACATCCACCGGATCATCAAAAAAGTAAGAAAATTCCAGAAAAACATCTATTTCTGGTTTATTGACTATGCCAAAGCCTTTGACTGTGTGGATCACAATAAACTGTGGCAAATTCTTCAAGAGATGAGAATACCAGACCACCTGACCTGCCTCTTGAGAAACTTATATGCAGGTCAGGAAGCAACAGTTAGAACTGGACATGGAACAAGAGACTGGTTCCAAATAGGAAAAGGAGTCTGTCAAGGCTGTATATTGTCACTCTGCTTATTTAACTTATATGCAGAGTACATCATGAGAAACGCTGGACTGGAAGAAACACAAGCTGGAATCAAGATTGCCAAGAGAAATATCAATAACTTCAGATATGCAAGATGACACCACCCTTATGGCAGAAAGTGAAGAGGAACTAAAAAGCCTCTTGATGAAAGTGAAAGAGAGTGAAAAAGTTGGCTTAAAGCTCAACATTCAGAAAACAAAGATCATGGCATCCAGTCCTATCATTCCATGGGAAATAGATGGGGAAACAGTGGAACACATTATTTTGGGGGGCTCCAAAACCACTGCAAATGGTGACTGCAACCATGAAATTAAAAGACACTTACTCCTTGGGAGAAAAGTTATGACCAACCTAGATAGCATATTCAAAAGCAGAGACATTACTTTGCCAACAAATGTCCGTCTAGTCAAGGCTATGGTTTTTCCAGTGGTCACATATGGATGTGAGATTTGGACTGTCAAGAAAACTGAGTGCCAAAGACTTGATGCTTTTGAACTGCGGTGTTGGTGAAGACTCTTGAGAGTCCCTTGGACTGCAAGGAGATCCAACCAGTCCATTCTGAAGGAGATCAGCCCTGGGATTTCTTTGGAAGGAATGATGCTAAAGCTGAAACTCCAGTACCTCGGCCACCTCATGTGAAGAGTTGACTCATTGGAAAAGACTCTGATGCTGGGAGGGATTGGAGGCAAGAGGAAGGGGACGACCGAGGATGAGATGGCTGGATGGCATCACTGACTCGATGGACATGAGTCTGAGTGAACTCCAGGAGATGGTGATGGACAGGGAGGCCTGGTGTGCTGCGATTCATGGGGTCACAAAGAGTCAGACACAACTGAGTGACTGAACTGAACTGAGATATATCTCAGTCAGCTGACACTGTCTCAACTCTTTGCTCTGAGTTGTACAGTGGTATATGACTGAGAGCAATATATATCCAAATAAATAAATAAATAAATAAATAAATAAATAAAGATTCTATTTCTTGGGACAAGGGAGTTAAATGGTCCTAGAGTCCCATGTTCCCAAGTGCTTCTTTCACCACCAAGGTTTTCCTGAGGGAACTTCTGGCTCTGTGCAAACCCAGAAATTCTGAATCTGGAATTTGGAGGTGTCAAGTCCTGGAGCACTCAGGCTGGTACATGATGAAATTGGTGGAGCTTTACAGGGAAGGATTTAATCTGGGAAATCTCAAACTGAGTAGTTACTTTTGCAACTATTTCCTGGGTATCTGGCCCCCTGCAGGTTTGTGTGTGAATGACACCACCATCTTCTCTTGTCAGCCAGTTATAAAACTGGATTTATCACCTTCCTGTTTCTTCACTTCTTCTAGCCAGTCATGTATTCCACCATTGATCATTTTTCTACCCTAAAGGAGTGCTCCTAAATATATCCCAATGGGAAAACAATGTGTATATATGAATGTATACAAATATATTGCAAATGTTACCGGTATACATGTAACAGATAACTTATAAATAATAATAATGTCTACACTCCTTTTTGGAATTTCCATATAGCCAATTAGATCTCATAGATGTATTAGTTGATTTTTGCCCAAGTTTTGTGTACAGAGCCAATCAATGGTTGAAGGTGAAGAAAATGGATGACCAATTTTGGTTCCTACAGAGATGTCAGTCCATGATTTTATTTGTGTCAGTGAGTAAGACAAAAGTGAAGCAACCAAGAAGGACATGGTAACTTAACTCAGTAAATATGGCCAGTGATATATTTGCTGAATTAGAAAACAGTTTTTGAATACGGGCAAAATATTCACTTAATTTTTTGCACTATTTAAAATGTAATGGTACAGATACGATACACTCCTATGTTGAGCCCGAATTGTTCTCTTTTCTTAGCACTTTCTTAAGTCTAAAAAATTTCAAAGCAGTGTATCAAGGTGGATTTATAGCATTTTCAGATTTCTGTGGGATATATACCACTGCCACACCTGGTGCCAAGCTATTGATGTGATATCACTGAATGCAACACTGGGAAGATGTGAACAGTTGCACAGAGTCACACAGCACTTCTGCCATATGGATACAGTAGATGTAAGTAGTCTCAGTCAGTTCAGTTCAGTTCAGTCACTCAGTCATGTCCGACTCTTTGCCACACCATGAATTGCAGCACGCCAGGCCTCCCTGTCCATCACCAACTCCCAGAGTTCACTCAAACTCACGTCCATCGAGTCAGTGATGCCATCCAGCCATCTCATCCTCTGTCGTCCCCTTCTCCTCCTGCCCCCAATCCCTCCCAGCATCATAGTCTTTTCCAATGAGTCAACTCTTCGCATGAGGTGGCCAAAGAACTGGAGTTTCAGCTTTAGCATCATTCCCTCCAAAGAAATTCCAAGGCTGATCTCCTTCAGAATGCACTGGTTGGATCTAGAGAACACAAAAATAATAAAATGAAATAAAATAGTAAATAATGTGTTTGGGGATCTATTACCTTTGTTTCTAATATAGCATAGTGTATATAACTTTATAATTTGGGCTTTATTAAAATCAATGTATGGCAAAACCAATACAGTATTGTAAAGTAAAATAAAGTAAAAATAAAAAATTTTAAAAAAATTGGTGTGTAAAAACGATTTTGTGCAATTCTTGAAAATTTAATAATAAGTACTTATGAGCCAGTGGGAGATGTGTCCAGCGCACTGGTGCATTATCTACCCTCCACAAAACCTTAGTTACCTCTATATTACCTAGTCTATGCCCAATGCTTCCTTTCCTGGGCTTTTATGGCAACATGTGAACTAACTTAAGTGTGACCTACTCTTGACTCCCTTTGAAGCTGGAGGGAGCTTGCACAAGTTTTTGCATGACAGGTTCCTGCTTAAATTCTTTTAATAGTTCCCTTTGGCTCAGACATAAAGAATCTGGCTGCAACCCAGGAGACCCGGGTTCTATCCCGAGGTGGGGAAGATCCCTTTGAGAAGTGAATGGCAACCCACTCCAGTGTTCTTGCCTGGAGAATCCCATGGACAGGGGAGCCTAGTGGGCTACAGTCCTTGGGGTCGCACAGAGTTGGACACGACTGAGCGACTGACACTTTCACTTCACTTTACTTTTTATTTTGAATATGAAATTAAATTTTGTTGTTAGGTATACCTTCAAATTCTGGAAAGTATGTATCTCTCAAATTCACCTCTCAAACACTACCAGATGGATTGTAATGTTCTAGACAAAATAAAGCAAATAAACACAAAACACCCATACACTTACTATCTCCTGGACACTTCACCCTTCCTCACAAATTCTTACATTTTATTTCATTACCTTTTGTCTTCCTACAACTTTATTCCTCTGAAATGTACTAAAATCTTGTCTTTGAACCCACTTGACCTACCTTGACTGAGCCAGGTAGACTTTCCTTGTGTTATATCCATGAACAGCCTGTTCACATCTGCAGTCAAAATTTTAATAGAAGATTTATTTGACTATATCCTTAAATAGCTTGAGAGTGACTTGTGTAGAAGCAAATTGACATTAGTTTCCTTCAGTGTGCAGGACACTGCTCTAAGCACTTTCTATATTTATCTCATTTGCCTAAAGGGACAATTAATATTTTACACATTAGGAAGCAGAAGCTCATAGAGCATATATACGCAGTCCAAGGTCACAAGATTCACGAATGGTGAGCTCAGAATAAAATGCAGAGGAGCATAAAGACAGAGTTGCTTCGTTCAACATAACCTGCTTCCTTAATCATCTCCAGATTCCAGGAGCCTGGCACGGTACCCACAATGCTCAGTAACAGTGAAGAATTTCATCCAGAAATTCAGTGGTTCTCAAGTATGTTCCCTACAGATGAGTGTTACTGGAAGAACTGATTAAACTGTAGATTCACATGCTTCTTGCCACACCTGCAGAATAAGATTCTACATGCACCAAAAATATTGAGAAACTCTGGCTTAATTGTGTGTGTGTTTGACTAGCTTTAGAAATTATCTGATATTCTTTCGTACTCTGATTCACTGCAGCCTGGTACACAGTGGCACAGAATTACACAGTATTTCTGCCATACCGATACAGTGGACGGAAGCAGCCTCAAGAATAGTGTGAAGCTCCTCCTTCCTTCTCTGTGAAGAGTCAGCAAATCACAGGATTTCTAACACAAGATCTAACAGCTTTGTTAGTATCCCCCTGTGCCCACACACTGGCCTTCCCCCAACCCTGAGATGCCCTGTGATGAGGCCAGTTGGAGTTGACTGTGTTCATCAGTTCCGGACTCCATGTTCATTGCCTTCACATTATTAGCTTGAAATGAGTTTTGATGGGATAAATACACCAAATGCACCGTGGAAACCGACAAAGGTTACAGATCAGTCCCCCCTCCCCTCTCCCCAAGAGCCGGTCTCGATATATTTGCCAGCATGCTATTGGATCACAAACGGAGTACCCGTGGTCACTGTGAAACAATCTTGTTTCAAAGATTGGTGACAGTGTCTCTCTTAGATTTCCTCTGTCTTACATCCTCCAAGCCAGCTGCCAGAAACCTCTTTTTCAACAATATTACCTTGACAATTTTCTTAGCTCAGTCAGTATTCATTTCCTTATGCTATATGCTTTTTTCTTCCCCCACATCTTTACATTCTCAGCAGCAGTTTAGTGCTGTTTTTGGATTCATGATGGCCGTTTATATTACCTTCCCATTTAGAAGCATGTATTTGTTGAAATCAATGTCATTTTTTTCTCTTTGAAGTTGACCTTGCTAGTATCATCCCGTAATCTGAAGATTATTTCCTATCTTACTATTCACTGATTTTAAGATTTCACTGAACAACGAATCCATGTGTTATTACTTTTTGCCACTTCATTTTAGTCAAATTTAAAAGTAAGATTATAGGAGGCAGAAACATTAACTTCACACAGTATTTACTCTTGTCTCTCCATTATCAAATTTTGTTTTAACTTCATTTCAGGTCAAAATTATAGCAAAGTAAATAGCTTGTTTAAAGTCATAAAATGTATTTCCCCCTTTGGACACAAATATTTTAGCTCATTAAAAATGAAATTGTGAATGTGAATTCTTTAACCTAGAAAAGAGAAGTCTCATTTTACAAAGTAAACTGGGTATAAATTCAACCTATAGAGGTAAAAACAATATTCAAGAGATATTCTTGCCAAATATTTCACTGGTTACAAAGATTGGTTTAAATTTCCTTTCTTTGTGTGTTACTTGAATGGTTTAGATTCTTTGATTGCATAACGCAGATATTAACTTTAGACAACTGTATTTATAAGAGGATAAATTATTATAAGGATATAAAGATTTTCACAGTGGGTAAGTCAAGAAATTTTAGAAAATGAGGTTAGCTTGCATTGTTGTTTGCTTTTTAGTTGCTCAGTGGAGTTAGACTCGGGGGGCCCCATAAAATATAGCTCTCCAGGTGCCTCTGTTCTTGTGATTTCTGAGACAAGAATACTGGAGAGGGTTGTCATTTCTTTCTCCAGGGAATCCTCCCCATCCTGGGATCAACCCCATGTCTGCTGAATTGTCAGACAGATTCTTCACCACTGAAGTCACCCAGAAAGCCCTTTACCTACATTAAATGGATTAAACTCACAAGTGGGATGCTAAATGAAAATCTGGAAGAATTCTTTTTCTACTTCTTTCTCTTTCTCTCAGATACCCTTACTGTCTGTCTGTAGACCAGCTTTTCTGCTACTCAGCTCCCATTTTCAGTGATTAGTTCTTTACAACTCCTGCAAAATTTTCTCTGCTCAAGACACAAACCCAGCCTGAGACTGAAAACTTTAGTTTCAATTCAAAATTTTCTGTGAAAGGATCCTGACTCCTTTTTTTACCTAGTATCTAATTATATAATACAAGCATAACTTCTGGGGACAGTATTTGCTTTCTGTACTTCATGATTGAGTACTACAAATTTAGAGGTTTATTAATACAGTAATGAGTATTTACCATCTAATAGTTTTTGTGGGTTGGGATTTAAAGCATAGCTTAATTGGGTTCTCACAAGGCTGTAATCAAGGTGTTATCTGACTGCATTCTTTTTTTTCTTTTTTCCTCTTTTCCTTCTTTTTGTTTTTATTGAATTATAGATGATTTATAGTGTTGTGCTAGTTTCAGGCATACAGAAAAGTGATCCAGTTTTATAAATATATAGTGGTGGTTTAGTTGCTAAGTCATGTCTGGCTCTTGTGACCCTATGGACAGTAACCTGCCAGGCTCCTCTGTCCCTGGGATTCTCCCAGTAAAAATATAATTACAAAGAGACAACACCCGAATTAAAGGGAAGGAAATTGCCTAGGATGTCAGTCTCCATTGGGAAATAAAGTATCTGGAGTATTAAACCACCCCTGAGAATATAAGAAAAAAAGTATTTCATTTATCATTACATTGAATAAGAGTCACTATTTAAGGTAGCTGGAAGAATGCTTTGATGTAAGTCACTGAGAGTGAGAAGATACCACCTCTGAGAGGAGTGTTACTTAGGCTGAACCGCATCAGAATTGGATGAACTCTGGTACTTCGTCTGAGCAGAGCACACAAAACAGGTGCTGGATCACTGTAGATGATGGAGGGGAGGCCGTGTGCCCCCCAAGCATTCTCCATCATGCTCTCACTCTGACCATGCGGGCCCTCACCTGGACATAACACCACTCCAGTATTAATTTGATGATTGGATTCATGTTACCTTTTCTTCTCAAAACAGCCATAGCCTCACTTACATATGATGCAGGCGTGTGTGCTCACTCACCCAGTTGTGTCCAATTCTTTGTGACCCCGTGGACTATAGCCAGTCAGGCTCCTCTGTCCATGGAATTTCCCAGGCAAGAACACTGGAGTGGGTAGCCATTTCCTACTCCAGGGCATCTTCGTGACCCAGGGGCCAAACTCATGTCTCTTGTGTTTCCTGCATCTCCCACTTTGGCAGGCAGATTCTTTACCACTGAGCCACCTGGGAAGTCTCAAAAGCTTTATAACACTGCTACTATTACATATAGCAATAGCAATTACATATTACCACTGCAATTACATGTTAATAATAATTACATATTTTCTAAAATTGCATAGTCCTGTAATACTACATATTACCACTACTGGAAATAATATAAGAACAACAATAATTCAAAAAGGATTGTTTTCCTTACTGACTCTCATAATATCCTTCCTGCCTAGAGACTTTTCTGGTTTTATTTCCCAAATCTTGTGCCTAGAAACCTTTCAGTATCTGGCTAACCAGGAATATTCATTACTCTAACTTAAACTTAAACAAAAGTACCTTCTCATGGTAGCTAGATAGCTGAAACACCAACAATACCTCAAAAGTCTTTCTATATTTGCGTTACCATCATTGAACTAGGATTTATACAATTATAACCATGCATGGTATCTGGTCCCATCACTTCACAGCAAATAGATGGGGAAACAGTGGAAACAGTGTCAGACTTTATTTTTCTGGGCTCCAAAATCACTGCAGATGGTGACTGCAGCCATGAAATTAAAAGACTGTTACTCCTTGGAAGGAAAGTTATGACCAACCTAGACAGCATATTCAAAAGCAGAGACATTACTTTGTCAACAAAGGTCCATCTAGTCAAGGCTATGGTTTTTCCAGTAGTTATGTATGTATGTGAGAGTTGGACTATAAAGAAAGCTGAGCACCAAAGTATTGATGCTTTTAAATTGTGGTGTTGGAGAAGGCTCTTGAGAGTCCCTTGAACTGCAAGGAGATCTAACCAGTCCATCCGAAAGGAGATTAGTCCTGGGTGTTAATTGGAAGGACTGATGTTGAAGTTGAAACTCCAATACTATGGCCAACTGACGTGAAGAGCTGAGTCATTTGAAAAGACCCTGATGTTGGGAAAGACTGAAGGCAGGAGGAGAAGGGGATGACAGAGGATGAGATGGTTGGATGGCATCACTGACTCGATGGACAGGGGTTTGGGTGGACTCTGGGAGCTGGTGATGGACAGAGAGGCCTGGCATGCTGCAGTCCATGGGGTCACAAAGAGTCAGACACAACTCAGTGACTGAACTGAACTGAATGCTACGATAGAGACAAGTAGTATTAGGATGATACTCCCTTTTTCATACTGCTATTTGGTCTTGAAGGTAATGATTTGTATTTATCCCCACTTGTATAATTTGCTACTCACATAGGTTTATTTTGTTTCAAATACTATATTATTCCATTAAATCACTGTTTTTAATGAAGACCTCTTTTCCATAATCCTTTTCTTTTTTCCTAAACTGACATATTTCTGTGCTTTAAGTCACCAAACTTGACTTTCTTAAGCACATTGTTCTTTCCTCAGAAAAAGTGTGAGAAAAAGATATCTCTGATTCCTTTCATAAAAAAAAAAATGTGGAGTCATACCCTATATTTATACTGAGTGTATATTTTACTTGGCATAGTACTCACGGTTGAAGAATATTTGCCTTCAGAATTTTGAAGAGAATTCTGTATTAGAATCCATAGTTCCCACTGAAAAATCTGAAATTTTGTAATTCTTACCTTATGTATATGGTATTCCCCACCCCCACCCCCCCGCTTTAGATGTTAAGATCTTCCTTTTATCATGGATACTTGGAAATTTTATGATAATTGACCTTGGGGTAGACTTTTTTATTTGGTAATATCAAGCAGTCTGTAGTCCTGTGGACTTTAGCTCCAGAAATTTTCCTGGTTAATTACCTTTTATTTATATTATTCATCTATTCTTCCTGGGATTTTCTTTATTAATCTGATGCAATTCTCAGATCTGATTCTTAAGAACATTTTATTTCATGTTTGTTAACTTTGTGTCTTTTATTCTTCTTTTGCAAACTTAAATTTGTAACATTTAATTAACCTATTTTTGCAATATTTTCAAGTTATTTCTTCTTTTCTGATTTTTATTTTCATAGTTCAGTTCAGTTCAGTCGCTCAGTCGTGTCCCACTCTTTGCGACCCCATGAATCACAGCACACCAGGACTCCCTGTCTGTCACCAACTCCTGGAGTTCACTCAGACTCGCGTCCATTGAGTCAGTGATGCCATCCAGCCATCTCGTCCTTGGTCGTCCCCTTCTTCTCCTGCCCCCAATCCCTCCCAGCATCAAAGTCTTTTCCAATGAGTCAACTCTTCGCATGAGGTGGCCAAAGTACTGGAGTTTCAGCTTTAGCATCATTCCTTCCAAAGAAATCCCAGGGCTGATATCCTTCAGAATGGACTGGTTGGATCTCCTTGCAGTCCAAGGGACTCTCAAGAGTCTTCTCCAACACCACAGTTCAAAAGCATCAATTCTTTGGCGCTCAACCTTCTTCATAGTCCAACTCTCACAACCATACATGACTACGGGAAAAACCATAGCCTTGACTAGACGAACCTTAGTTGGCAAAGTAATGTCTCTGCTTTTGAATATGCTATCTAGGTTGGTCATAACTTTTCTTCCAAGGAGTAAGTGTCTTTTAATTTCATGGCTGCAGTCACCATCTGCAGTGATTTTGGAGCCCCAAAAAATAAAGTCTGACACTGTTTCCACTGTTTCCCCATCTATTTCCCATGGAGTGATAGGACCGGATGCCATGATCTTTGTTTTCTGAATGTTGAGCTTTAAGCCAACTTTTTCACTCTCGTCTTTTACTTTCATCAAGAGGGTTTTTAGCTCCTCTTCACTTTCTGCCATAAGGGTGGTGCCATCTGCATATCTGAGGTTATTGATATTTCTCCTGCCAAACTTGATTCCACCTTGTGTTTCTTCCATTCCAGCGTTTCTCATGATGTACTCTGCATGTAAGTTAAATAAGCAGGGTGACAATATACACCCTTGACGGACTCCTTTTCCTATTTTGAACCAGTCTGTTGTTCCATGTCCAGTTCTAACTGTTGCTTCCTGACCTGCATACAGATTTCTCAAGAGGCAGGTCAGGTGGTCTGGTATTCTCATCTCTCTCAGAATTTTCCACAGTTTATTGTGATCCACACAGTCAAAGGCTTTGGCATAGTCAATAAAGCAGAAATAAATGTTTTTCTGGAACTCTCTTGCTTTTTCCATGATCCAGTGGATGTTGGTAATTTGATCTCTGGTTCCTCTGCCTTGTTCTAAAACCAGCTTGAACATCAGGAAGTTCACGGTTCATGTATTGCTGAAGCCTGGCTTGGAGAATTTTGAGCATTACTTTACTAATGTGTGAGATGAGTGCAATTGTGTGGTAGTTTGAGCATTCCTTGGCATTGCCTTTCTTTGGGATTGAAATGAAAACTGACCTTTTCCAGTCCTGTGGCACTGCTGAGTTTTCCAAATTTGCTGGCATATTGAGTGCAACACTTTCACAGCATCAACTTTCAGGATTTGAAATAGCTCTACTGGAATTCCATCACCTCCACTAGCTTTGTTCATAGTGGTGCTTTCTAAGGCCCCCTTGACTTCACATTCCAGGATGTCTGGCTCTAGATGAGTGATCACACCATCGTTATTATCTGGGTCGTGAAGATCCTTTTTGCACAGTTCATCTGTGTATTCTTGCCATGTCTTCTTAATATCTTCTGCTTCTTTTAGGTCCATACCATTTCTGTCCTTCATCGAGCCCATCTTTGCATGAAATGTTCCCTTGGTATCTCTAATTTTCTTAAAGAGATCTCTAGTCTTTCCCATTTTATTGTTTCCCTCTATTTCTTTGCATTGATCACTGAGAAAGGTTTCTTATCTCTTCTTGCTATTCTTTGGAACTCTGCATTCAGATGCTTGTATCTTTCCTTTCTTCTTGGCTTTTCACTTCTCTTCTTTTCACAGCTATTTGTAAGGCTTCCCCAGAGAGCCATTTTGCTTTTTTGGATTTCTTTTCCATGGGGATGGTCTTGATCCCTGTCTCCTGTACAATGGCACAAACCTCATTCTATAGTTCATCAGGCACTCTATCTATGAGATCTAGGCCCTTAAATCTATTTCTCACTTCAACTGTATAATCATAAGCGAATTGATTGAGGTCATACCTGAATGGTCTAGCGGTTTTCCCTGTTTTCTTCAATTTCAGTCTGAATTTGACTATAAGGAGTTCATGATCTGAGCCACAGTCAGCTCCTGGTCTTGTTTTTATTGACTATATAGAGATTCTCTCTCTTTGGCTGCAAAGAATATAATCAATCTGATTTCGGTGTTGACCATCTGGTGATGTCCATATGTAGAGGCTTCTCTTGTGTTGTTGGAAGAGAGTGTTTGCTATGACCAGTGCACTTTTTTAGCAAAACTATATTAGTCTTTGCCCTGCTTCATTCTGTATTCCAAGGCCAAATTTGCCTGTTACTCCAGGTGTTTCTTGACTTTCTACTTTTGCATTCCAGTCCCCTATAATGAAAAAGACATCTTTTTGGGGTGTTAGTTCTAAAAGGTCTTGTAGGTCTTCATAGAACCGTTCAACTTCAGCTTCTTCAGCGTTACTGGCTGGGGCATAGACTTGGATTACTGTGATACTGAATGGTTTGCCTTGGAAATGAACAGAGATCATTCTGTTGTTTTTGAGATTGCATCCAAGTACTGCATTTCGGACTCTTCTATTGGCCATGATGGCTACTCCATTTCTTCTGAGGGATTCCTGCCTGCATTAGTAGATATAATGGTCATCTGAGTTAAATTCACCCATTCCAGTCCATTTTAGTTCACTGATTCCTACAATGTCGACATTCACTCTTGCCATCTCCTTTTTGACTGCTTCCAATTTGCCTTGATTCATGGACCTGACATTCCAGGTTCCTCTGCAATATTGCTCTTTACAGCATTGGACCTTGCTTCTATCACCATTCACATCCACAGCTGGGTATTGTTTTTGCTTTGACTCCAACACTTCATTCTTTCTGGATTTATTTCTCCACTGACCTCCAGTAGCATATTGGGCACCTAATGATCTGGGGAGTACCTCAATCAGTATCCTATCATTTTGCCTTTTCATACTGTTCATGGGGTTCTCAAGGCAAGAATACTACAGTGGTTTTCCATTCCCTTCTCCAGTGGACCACAATCTGTCAGACCTCTCCACCATGACCCACCCATCTTGGATTGCCCCATGGGCATGGCTTAGTTTCATTGAGTTAGACAAGGCTGTGGTCCTAGTTGATTAGATTGACTAGATTTCTGTGAGTATGGTTTCAGTGTGTCTGCCCTGTGATGCCTTCTTGCAACACCTACCATCTTACTTGGGTTTCTCTTACCTTGGGCGTGGGGTATCTCTTCACGGCTGCTCAAGCAAAGCACAGCCACTGCTCCTTACCTTGGATGAGGTGTGTCTCCTCCTGCCACACTTCCTGACCTTCAATGTGGGATGGCTCCTCTTTATCCATATTATTTAGAAAATATTGCATGTATCAACCCCTCTTTATAAGGAGAATAATTATTTGTGGAAGTTTTTGCTTGATTATTTAAAAGATTTATCTCTTTCTTCAAGACTAAATTATAAGTTTTCTACATTTTTTCCCTGCCTTTTATTTTGAGATCTTTCTTCAGCTGTCAGGTGATTTTTAACTCTCTCTTTTTATATAAGAAGGAGTTAGTAAAATATCAGTTTGAAAGCCCTTTGTTTACTGGTGGACAATAAACAGGCAGCTGGATCCATTAATTAAGTGGACAGCCAGCTCTTTTGCTGGGTTACTCTTTTCCAAAATACGAATGTGACATGTTATTTCTCTGCGGATCTTCACTTTCTCTAGTGATGATACATCCAGTAGGTTTCCTAAGGAGAGATATGGCAGCCTCTGTTGATGCTCAGGCTCCAGCAGAAGGCTCCCTGAGCAGATATTTATCTTCCTTTCTTGGTTTAAACTCTGTGCATCTCTTGTACCTTTTCCTATTACTGCTGATTTTGAATCTTGTGCATCTGGATGGATGTTTCCAGAAATAAGCATAAAAGTCTATAAAATAGACATCTGACTGCTGGTTTATTGTTTTGTTTTGTTTTTCATTTATTTTATTTTACTTTATTTTACTTTACAATACTGTATTTGTTTTGCCATACATCAACATGAATCCACCACAGGTGTACATGAGTTTCCAATCCTGAACCCCCCTCCTACCTCCCTCCCTATACCATCTCTCTGGGTCATCCCAGTGCACCAGCCCCAAGCATCCTGTATCCTGCATCGAACCTAGACTGGTGATTCATTTCTTACATGATATTATACATGTTTCAATGCCATTCTCCCAAATCATCCCACCTTCTCCCTCTCCCACAGAGTCCAAAAGACTGTTCTATACATCTGTGTCTCTTTTGCTGTCTTGCATACAAGATTATCGTTACCATCTTTCTAAATTCCATATATATGTGTTAATATACTGCATTGGTGTCTTTCTTTCTGGCTTACTTCATTCTATATAATCAGCTCCAGTTTCATCCACCTCATTAGAACTGATTTAAATGTATTCTTTGTAATGGCTGAGTAATACTCCACTGTGTATATGTACCACAGCTTTCTTATCCATTCATCTGCTGATGAACATCTAGGTTGCTTCCATGTCCTGGCTATTATAAACAGTGCTGCGATGAACATTGGGGTGTACGTGTCTCTTTCAATTCTGGTTTCCTCTGTGTGTATGCCCAGCAGTGAGATTGCTGGGTCATAAGGCAGTTCTGTTTCCAGTTTTTTAAGGAATTTCCACACTGTTCTTCATAGTGGCTGTACTAGTTTGGATTCCCACCAACAGTGTAAGAGAGTTCCCTTTTCTCCACACCCTCTCCAGCATTTATTACTTGTAGACTTTTGGATAGCAGCCATTCTGACTGGCGTGAAATGGTACCTCATTGTGGTCTGTTTTGTTTTTAACTCATCCTCCCAACCACCTCCCCCCTCTGGCAACCACCTGTTTCTCTGTATGTATAACTTTGTTTCTGATGTTGTTGTTTTTTTTTCAGATTTTACACGAGTGAAGTCATATGGCATTTGTGTTTCTCTGATTTATTTCACTTAGCATAAAACTTTCCAGTTCCATCCATGTTGTTGCAAAGATTTCATTCTCTTTATGTCTGAGTAATATTCCATATAGGGAACTCCCTGGTGGTTCAGTGGTAAGGAATGTGTTTGTCAATGCAGGAGACGCAGGTTCAATCCCTAGGTAAGGAAGATCCCCTGGAGAAGGAAATGGCAACCCACTCCAGTATTCTTGCCTGGGAAATCCCGTGGACTGAGGAGACTGGGAGGCTATAGTCCATGAGGTTGCAGAGTCAGACATGACATAGCAACTAACCAACAGTAACAAAATATTCCATACACTTCTTGTATTCTTTGCCCTGGGTGGTGAAAGGAGTGAGTCAAATAGCCATTACAATAATTTTCAAATGATTCCTCTGTTTTCTTCCTCACTCTTTTTTCTTTCATTTTATTTTTACTCCCACTTTTTGCAGTGTCTTATAACTTTCTGGAGTTCTTCAGAGAAAATTCACTGAAAACGATTCCCATGAACCTGTGCTGTATCCTCTTCCTTACTGTAAATCTGTGACTACTTTTTTACCTTCTTTCCATTTTTCAATGTTTTTTCCCTTGCAAATCAGTCTCTGCATTATGCCCCATTTCTCTTGATGTATACCATTTTATTCCTTTTATACCCTATTATTTTGTAATGGACTTTGGAGGAATGAAAGACAATCAAATGGCCAATTGACCATTTCTCGACAGATATAAAGAATATCTTTATTTTTGAATGGCCTCAGTAATGGCAGAAGTAACAAAAGTATCAGAAGTGCTTTTAGTAGAGGTAGTTGTAGTCATTACAACAGTAACACCCCATAGTATGTACTATCACTACACCATTAATATCAGTTCATGACACCACATAATTAATATCATCATATAACTTACAGAAACTTTTAGGGACTTTTAATTTTGCTTCACTTAATCTTTACAATAGCTGTGTGGAAAGGAATAGGACTGTATCACTGATCATTACCCATGTGTCTTACTTTATAGATGTGAAATGTAAGAATCAGGGAAGGTAAATAATTTACTCGACTTTGCTCAGCTAGTAGGTGCTGTAGAATATTCTACTCAGTCATCCTACTTTTCCCAGTATTCATAACCCATGACCATAATTTGCAGAGTGAGTATCAAACAGTAGGTATGAATTTGATTCAAAACATTTCCCAGACTTTTCCTCATCTTGTGATTCTTATAGCAGCCATAGAACATGAATCTTCCCTTCAAAAATTATTTTTTTAGAAAATTAGAGTAGTTCAGACATTTTATTATTATTACAAATTCTGAATTAGAGAGAAATTTTCTTATTAAAAGGTTTTACCATAAATTGGAAATCTCTAGTAGTCCTCCAGAGAAGGCAATGGCACCCCACTCCATTATTCTTGCCTAGAAAATCCCATGAGTGGAGGAGCATGGTAGGCTGCAGTCCATGGGGTCGTTAAGAGTTGGACACAACTGAAGCGACTTAGCAGCAGCAGCAGTAGTCCTCAGATAAAATATGACTAAAATAAAACAGTTCTTCGCTTTCTCTGGATTTCAGTCATCCTGTTTCAGAATTTTCCCAGGCATCCTTTGATCAACAAGTCAAGCATTTATTTAAACCACCTCACACTGACTTCCCTTCTACTTAGATAAAAATAAAGATCATTCAGTAAGTTTGCTTAAAAAGTATTATAATTGTAATAGTAATTATATAATTATAATTATATATATATATAATTATTATAGTCTAGGACTTTTGACTAATAGTCTCCATGTGTTCAGTGTACAAAGTGTACCAGTCTGTGTCCAGTGTACAAAATGATTGTTCTTTAAAACACTGCAGTTGGAATTAAAACCCAGATATTATTTATGCTTAATTCAACATTTGCCCTATAATAGCGTACACTTCATCTTCTTATTAGAAAAGGATTTAAATTTAAATTCCCTGTCAGTAATAGATCTTTATCTTAAGTCTAAGTTCCCTGATAGCACCTCTCCTTCCAAAAAAAAAAGAAAAAAATGAAGAACATCTTACCAAATATTGAAACCAGACCATCTGATTTTCTTTCCTTCCTGTTCTTCTTCCATGAAAAGAATACATTTGGTCTGACTTAATGTCTCAGAGATGTGTCTCACCCCAAAATTATTGGCTGTTATCCAGGCAACTTTCTTGCAACCATGTATGATTTCAGAGTTTAAATGCACTCCTTGTCTGGAGGGAAATTTCATGGTTGAGAATCAAACGATTCTTAATTCTTTCCGGGAAGACGAGCTTCTCTGCAAGTCTGGTTCAGTTCTTACCTCCATCCTCTACCACAAACACACATATCCATGCAACTCCTGGGACATATCATTCCTTCCCTAGGGTGTTGCCAAGAGACTTGGATTACCTCGCACAGCAAAGAGTAAAAAGATCAGGTACTAAGGTATTGCATAGCACAAAAACCATTCAATGATGATTTATTTCTGTCTCAATTTGGAATATGCTTGTTTCCATTAGTTGCTTTCAATAATAAAATGTTTATGAAATACATTGGGAATGCCAACTCAGTTGTGTACATTTTATGCTTTTAAAAGAAGAAAATGCTTATGTGACAATTATCATGAACTTTGTAGAGTCATGAGTTTAAAGGACATTTGAAAAAGCTGTCTAGTTTCATCCCTAATTTTGTCACTGAGCAGCATGACCTCTTGCCAGGTATACAGCAGTGACATTGCCCTCTCATAGGTGCGGAAAAGTGCTAGAAATCTACCTTTCCAGATATCTTTCTTCAGACCTCAGAGCAAATAGAAAGGGCTATGGAGAATTTTGAATCCCAGCTGAAGCTCTGTAAATTTTCACATTACCACCTATTGAGTGTGAATAAAAATATAGACAAATCTGTAAAGATAAAGGAGATAAGGCACCTATCCTATCATAGTTCCATATAACTGTTACCAGCTCTTTCCCTTCATTTTCTTCTGGTTTGTTTTGTTCTCTTTCCCTTTTGACTTATTTTAAGAGGAGAATAGCTTCAGAGAAAGTTGTGGTTTTCCACCACAGAATGAGGTTAAGTGTAGGGATCCCGTGTAAGGATAAATGACTGCCTAGAGAAGAGACACACTGCTTCACAGCTGATTTTTGTCACCTGGTCATCATCAGGAAGTGTGCGAATGTCAAAGGAACATTGGACCACTTAGAACCAGAAAATGATGTGTACACTCCAGATGCTTTTCCAGTTGCTTCTCCTGTTCTCTATGCAATTGTGCCCAACAACGGAGGCTGATCTTGCCTCTTACCCATAAACCCATCAAGTTCATGGGCGAGTCTGCCCTTTTGCTATTCCCACATCCTGTTTTCCCTCTTGAATGAGATCTTCTGTTTGGTTCTCAGAAGAAAATCCTCACATGCTTGACTTTTATACATCTTTTCTGTCTATTTTCCATTATGAGGGTGAAAAAGTTCAAAGTTTATGGCATAGGAAGTTTCTGTGTAATGGTACATAGTTTCAGCATTGCAATATAAAAAAGTTCTGGGATGGTGAGGATGGTTGCACAATAACCGAACAGTGCACTCTATGCAATTTTAAGTGGTTGAAATGGTACATTTTACGTTATCTATACTTTACTACAATCAAAACTTTTTAAAACTTTCTGACCAAAGCAAACAAAAATAATCCGATATGGGTTGACTTATGTGTTCCCAACATCATGTTTGGGAAGTGGTCATGAATAGATTTTCTCCACCTCTCTCATGAAAGGAAACATTACTTTACTCCTCAACACATGAATTTGCTGCTAACCACAAAAGTGCTGAGTCTCATTTTTTTTGGAATCATTAAATCAAAATGCATAATAAATACTTTTCCTTTTTCAAAACAATCTGTTACATGCTATTTTGAGAAGGCTATATTTGGACTATAGAGCATGACCTAAGTTTGAGAAAAATGACAAATTTTGACACCAATACTATCATTTAGAATGAGCAAAACTTTTCACACTACTGCTTATAAGTAATAGAGTCCACAGAAAGAAATGAGAATTTTTAAATTTACTTTTTTAAAAATATACTTTATATATAATTATCTCTTGTAATTAAATAAGAGAATTTCACTAATAAAGTAGCAAAAATGTACTGGGTTGGCCAAAAATTTGTCAGGTTTTTCTGTATGCGTTATGAAAAAGCCCAGATGAATCTTTTGGCCAATGCAATATTTTGCAATGATAATTTTTTAGTTAAAATCAATTTTCTAAATGTTCATAACTAAATCAGCTAATAAATTCACTATTCAGTTAAAATGAAAAATAAGGCAAAAAGAGAAGGAAAATATTTTCCACTCATGAGAAAGAAGAGAAAAATAATAAGGATTCAAGGATTCCCGAGTTTGCCTTAAGGCTAAAGGGTTAAGATGTAGAAAATAGGATTAAAAATTAATATTCTCTCATGAAATTAAATGGAGAATGTGTGCTAGTAAGGAAGGAATATGTTGATAAAGATTGGAAAAACATGTCAGAATATCCACATATAATAATATACTACAAAAATATATTCTTAACTATATATATAAAATATATATAAAATATATATATAACTATATATAAAAATATATATAACTATATATATATATAACTATATATATAAATATATACAACTATATATATATATATATAACTATATATATAGTCGCGAGTCGGACATGACTTAGGGACTAAACCACCACCCACCACATATGCTATAAAAGCATAGTACATTATATACAGTTATATATGGTGTACCTAATTGTATAGTTAAGAATATATACCATGGAATATATAATACATAAGAATATATATTATAGCTAAGAATTTATTTTTGTTTGGTTTCTGAGTCATGTTCAACTCTTTTCCAATCCCATGGACTGTGGCCCACCAGGCTCCTCTGCCCATGGGATTTCCCAGGCCAGAATTCTGGAGTGGGTTGCCATTTCTTTCCCAGGGGATCTTCCACATGCAGGGACTGAACCCTGGTCTCCTGCATTGGTAGGCAGATTCTTTACCACGGAAATCCATAGTTGAGAATAAACACACATACACACACACACACATGCATATATATATATAGTTACTCAGTCGCATCCGACTCTGTGACCCCATGTACTGTAGCCTGCCAGGCTCCTCTGTCCATGGGACTTTCCAGGCAAAAATACTGAAGTGGGGTGCCATTTCCTTCTCCAGGGGATCTTTCCCACCCAGGGATCAAACTCTGTGTCTCCTGCATTGCAGGCAGATTCTTTATGGTCTGAGCCACCAAGAAAGCCTATATGTATATATATATGCACACACACATATAAATATGTAGACTATTCCATTGCAATAATACAGTTCTACTAAAAGAGTAAGGGTGTGCAGAGAAACAGTTGCCATATAATACAATCTCATTTTACACCATGATGCAACCAGCTTAAGAGATTCAACGACTTCCCCAACTTCAAATGCCTTGTGAGTGGCACTCAGGGCTAATATCTGCAAACTAACTCTCATTGCACTGCACAATATGATTCCCCTGTGAAAGTCCATAACTTCTACAGGAAGAAATGGTAGAATCTCCTCCCTTGCTGAGTTAAATAAAAAGAAAAAACAGCTTTCTTGGACATCTTAATATTCAAAAGAATTTTGATTAAATATGAGATGTCAATAAACTAATCGTGTATTAATTCATATGGCTTTTAATACTCTGAAATGTTTTTCATCTCATTAATAGTCATTTAATTGCATAGAAATGAAATAAATAGCAACAGAAATACCTCCAAAACTTGAGCTTTCCAAGGGAAAGTAAGTTTCTGTGTAGCATAAGATATTTTATCTTTTGTTGTGGAAGCTGGGGCATGCTGTGTGGCATGTGGGAACTCAGTTTCCAAACAAAGGATCTAACCCTTGCCCCTTGCATTGGAAGCACAAAGTGTTACCCCCTGGGCTGCCAGTGAAGTCCCAAGATATTTTAAATTAGAGTAATTAATAGCTTCTTCGAAGGAGAGGAGAAAGACTTGGACCCAATTACATGACCTATTTTCACATATGACTCGATGTTATGGTTTGGATGTTCTGATTCATCCACCTTTACCCAGCTGAACTCCCAAACAGTGTTAACCTCTTTGGAAACCAGGATGCTTATCTGGTTTACACATCCAGTAGTAAAGTGGCAGCTTCTTGCTCTTTTTACTTCAAGTTGGTTTTCTTTCACTATTTGTCCCCAAAGATGTAGCACTTGCTTTTACCCTTGCCTGAAATGTTTCCCACGAGGCCCCTGAAAAGCTGCCTTGTTTTCATGATTTAGCTTTCAGCTCAACTCTCACCATCTTAGAAAAAGTCATTCCTCTGCCACCTTCATCTCAGTTTCTGCTTTCCAACTTTTCTGTAATTGGTCACCTTTTGCCTCCATGTAGTACTTTTAATTACTTCAAATTTATGCTTTTTAATAAGAATTCCCTCTAGGCACAGTCTAAACATACATCTTACAGCTGCTATTTTCTTGATCCCACTTCCTCCACCTTCTTTAAGACAGTCACTCTCCCAACCAAAGCACTGGCTCTAAGCTCCCATTGGTTTCCAAATCTAAGTTGCTCCTGAATTACATTCCATAACATCTAATGATGCCCCCAAGGCTGGTTTTTTTTTTTTTTTTTTTTGGTTTTGGCTGTGCTGGGTCTTTGCTGTGGACTGTGGTCTTTCTCTAGTTGTGGAGCACATGCGTTGAGCAGCTGAGACCCAGGAGCTTATTTGGCCCTCAGTATGTGGAATCTTGGATCTCCAGCCAAGGATCAGACCCAAGTCCCATGCATTGAAAGGCATATTCTTAACCACTAGACCATGAAGGACATCCTAAGGCATTTTACTTAAGAACATCATCTCATTTGTTCAAGAGAAGCCTATACTCCACTAAGATTTTATGTGAGCTGCTATAAGAGCTACTATCTCAAATTGTGTAGAGGTTTAATCAATTTTTAGTGAAAGTGAAATCTTTCAGTCATGTCCAACTCTTTGCGACACCATGGACTGTAGTCTATCAGGCTACTCCATCCAAGGGATTTTCCGGGCAAGAGTACTGGACTGGGTTGCTATTTCCTTCTCCAGGAGATCTTTTAGACCCAGGTATCGAACCGGGTCTCCCACATTATAGGCAGATGCTTTACCATCTGAGCCACCAGGGAAGTCACCAATAAATTTTTAAACATTTAAATAAAGGGTTTATCTGTCACAGAGTGGTAGAAAATAAACCACATTATTTAGCCATATCCTTTGGAGAGTCATTATAGAGCTTCTCATTTCTTGAGAGAGTGAACAAGAAATTCAACATTTAGCTTGTATTCAGTATGCATTCCTTCTTACTTACTGAGCATACTTCACCCACTCTAACTCCCCTATGTCATTATGTTTCATGAATCTAGAAAACCTATATAAAACCAACACCAGGGATGCATTTTGAGTGGCTTGGGGAAATATTTTTAGAATCTCATATTAAAAGGCACGAAATAGAATAGTGTTACTCCGTGTGGAGTGGCAAATCACTTGTATTTTGTGCACACAAAACTGTTGTCATAAGCTTGGTAGAATACTCTTTAACTATCTGGGAATAAGAGGGACTGTTAACACATTAGATATCATTTGTCACCCAACCCCACCTCATGCCTAATTACACTGTATAGAAAGTTAAGTAGGCCCTGAACTAAGAGATGTGGAATCACAGACAGCATAATCCTATTATGATTTTCCCCAGCACGGCATAGTTGTTCTTTTTTTTTTTTTCCTGATAATGCAAAGAACTTCGTAATTATACATTTTCTGCCACTGAGAGAGCCAGTGTGTAATTATACAGTTCAAATGCAATAGTTCTGGTTATTGTTCAAATACATGTAGCTACATGGGATTAAAATGTATTTAATGCTAATTACATAGCACTGTCATGGGACCCATGACTGCTTTTATGGTGAATATGAAATGTGTAGGTGTCATCAACCTGATTTGTATGTGAGGGTAGTGTCTATCCCTGTGTGCAACTTTGCACAACCATTCTGTTAGCGTGATGCTCTTGATATTTTAATGCCAACATTACAAACATTATACAATGAAGTAATGAAATCCACACTGGAATTGATTTGGGGTAAATAGTGTATATTTATTACTTGTGTATATTGGGGTGGTTTTTTGTTTTACATTATGTTTGATTACAGGGTATTTTATATAATTCTCTGTACAATACATTGGATCTTGTTTGTCTGTTTTACGTATAGTAGTTTTCTTCTGTGTTTCTTTTAACTGATTTTTTCTTGTTGTTCAGCAGGACCCATCAGGTAATCTCACCAATGACCAGCAGATGGTGCTGCATTGAATAACGTTGTGTTTTCAACTGTCAATGAATGCTAGAACCAGTTTGGAGATGGAGTACCTCTGAGAAATATTCACGTCCAGCCTCTCATTTTGCAAATGAAACTGCTCACACGCAGAGAGGTGATACCATTTCTACAAGAACGCTTTAGAGACAAATGCCTGATTTGGCATTCAAATCCTGGTGTGTTTAAAACATGCTATCCTATCTTTCCTTGTGATTGTGGCTTCATTGCATCAAAGGAAGAGGAGCAGGAGGATAACGGTCAAATTTTAACTCCTAGCTGGGACACACTAGCCCTGTGATGCTGGGCACATCATTTATCCATTTTACTCTTAGTTTCCTTTGTGGAAAGAAAAGGGGCAGGGATTAAAATCAGGCCTGGCCTTCCCAGGTGGTGCAGTGGTAAAGAATCTGCCTACCAGTGCTGCAAACACAAGAGATACAGGTTCAGTCCCTCAGCTGGGAAGATCCCCTGGAGCAGAGAATGATAACGCACTCCAGTATTCTTGCCTGAAAAATCCCATATGCAGAGGAGCCTGGCAGGCTACAGTCCATGGGGTTACAAAGAGTCGACCACAACATACACACTTAAAAGCACACTTACCGTATAGTTTTCTTTTATGCTAAGTTGTAAAAGTTCTATGTAAAATAGTTAATAATTATCTATATAGCAGATTTTCTAGACATATTGGTCCCATGTGAATTTAAGGGATCATATGTGTTCCATCATTTTTACAATGCTAAAGCTGTGGTTACATAGAGTACTTTGTTCTATATTTAAGATGAGCAGCCTTTTGTTCTCAGTAGTTTATGCTCCAAGACAGATATTCAAATGCAGAGCTGTAGAAAAACAGCAAAATGTAAGTACTCCAAATAATCACAGAGGCCACTGTTGTGGAAGAGGGAATATGGTTTTTCCAGCCTGGGCTTTTAGACTGTTTACTCCTTGCCTCTTCTTATTCTTCATGAGTCTCATTCAGTTCCTGCATTCTTGTCTTGTTCACCAATATTACCCTTATTGGATTCTGGTGTGATGTGCATTCTGAAGCTAGTCTTTCTCAATAATTAGGTCTGTGACATTAGTCCTTTCCTGTTGTGGCCCTAGTGTATTTTTGTGCAAAATGAAGGGCTGTACTACATAGATGATTTCTCTTTGAAACTCTGTAGTTCTATTTTTACCCCTGTAGTCTTATGTGACACACCCTCTCCCCTACACACACACACACACACACACATGCACACACAATCTGGCATAACTCTCCCCCAATAAAATGCCTGTATTATTTTTGTTGTCTACTAGATTTTGTAAACGAGGTCCGGTCTCGCAGTGACAGTGCTTCTGCACATGACTGGCATCCAGTGAGACATTAGCAAACATGATGCAAGCAGAGGCTTATAAGCACTCTCACAGTGGACTTGGTATTTAGCACAATTCTCCTGCAGTCCTGAGATCATTGTGCAGAGAAGCTCTCACTAGCCTTATGCAGAAATGCCAGGGAACCCAGGTAACAGCCAGAACTCAGACACCAGACATACCCTTCACCCCAGCCGTTTAAGCCCCTGCCTGAAGCCCCAGACCGCGGTGTTGTCCCTGCTATTTCCAGCCAAATATCTGATCAGTAATTGTGAGCAAATAAAACGGCCGATGTTTTCAAGCTATTAAATCTTGAGATGGTCTGTTACACGCCAAGAGATAACTGAAACACTACACAGCCTTGTGGCTTGCCGTTAGCTCCTCAGCTCTAAGCCTCCCCTCCCTCATGTATAAGTGATGCGTAATAATAGAACCAGTGGCACAGGAGTAATAGTGCCACATGGAAGAACGCAAGGGTAAGAGACAGTGACAGGCACCCAAGACCTCGGCGCTAGTTATTATTAAAGGAAAACACTGTCATCATCCGATAGATTTGGTTCCAAAAGTCTCATTCAAGTAAAATGAAGGATTGACTATTGTTAGGAGGTTAACAAAGTAACTGGGATAAACTTGCATAGCTGACAAATGGGAATTCCAGGGTGGCTGCAGTGATCCAAATATGACCCATTTCCAGCCGTTGTTTAATGTACTCTGGTGGCTTTTCTCCTCTGTTGCTCAAATAATTATGGGAATAATTCTGAGACCCTCAGCTCTCTGGGACTTCCAGGAACCTCATGATTACTTGACAATTGCTTCCCCAGCTCTGCTTGGGGGACAAAGCCAAGAGATTGCTGATCACATCGGGACAGTTTGTCTCTTTGCTTCCTGAGAAGGGGGTCTCCTGATATTATTTCCACCCTAATTTTTCCCTCTTCATCCTCCTTTTTGCTCTTCCCTTCCCTCTAATTCCTTCACTCCAACCCCACTCCCATCAATTGCAAGAACTTTACACTTGCCTTCATTTGAAATCTTGGGCCATGTGAGGGAACAAGGCTGGGTAGCTGCTAATCACATTTTGTCCAGATTTCTCTGTTTTCTGGTTATATTATCATGGTGTTTTGCTGTGCTACAATTCTTTGCTATCATCATCATAGCAAATTATCAAATTTCGTGGACAGAGGATCCTGGCAGACTGTAGTCCACGGGGTCACAAAGAGTCAAAATGTGACTGAGCAGGTGCATGCCATGTCTCACATGCTTAATTTTTTACAGATTTTTATGTATCGTATGAACAGATTGTATACTATGTATACATATGCAATAAAAGGTATGCATTACTATTACACGTGCTTTAGATATTAACAATTACCTCTCAAATGGAGTAAATCATATGCCCAAAATAGTACAATAAGAGCTGAACTGGGACAGATCACTATCTCTCACTGATGACGTTCTCCCCATATGTGCAATGGGGAAATTTTACATACCTCCTATGGTCATCATGAGCACTATGAGTAATAATACAGGCAAGTAACCTATGATAGTGTTTGGTATACAACTATGATGCCTTTACCTCTTCTTATTCTGGAAAATACCCCTTATCAGAATTTCAGGGCCCCATTAGTGGTACGTATCCACCCTTCCCGGGTGGCCCTAGTTAGTAATGAACCTGTCTGCCAATTCAGGAGATACAAGAAATGCAGTTTCGGTCCCTGGGTTGTGAAGATCCCCAAGAAGAGGAAATGGCAACCCACTCCAGTGTTCTTGCCTGAAGAATCCCGTGGACAGAGAAGCCTGGTGGGCTACAGTCTGTGGGGTGGCTGAAGCGACTGAGCATGCATCCACATGAGATCTCCTATATTAAAAAACTATGAAAGACTCCACATTGAGTCCTTTTAACAACTCAACCCTCTGCAATACATATCCAAATTACCTAATATATGTGTGATAAAATGAATATTTGTATTTTTATTTTCTGAGTTGAATGTAAATTACTAACCTGGATGTCTCTTCTGCTGCAACCACCAAGCTCTAGAGTTCACCAAGTCTCCTGTGTATTGTCACCGCTCTATAGATCATTCCTGAGTTACTTTTTATTCCTACAGTAAATTAGATTGAAAGACTGCTAGCACTGTTCAGCACGCCCATGAGACAACTGTAACTTGATCAGGGTTATGCAGCCAATCAGTAATGGAAGGAAGCAGAGGCAGGAGACCTCAGCACAGAGTATTATTAGACCAATGATAAGGTGTTACTTGGCCCTTAGAGGAAGCAAGACATCAAGCAGATATTGAAGTTAGTAACAGGATGCACTTTCCTAAATCATATTGTTGAGAATCTCTTGGGAAACCAAGCAACATGGACAATGGTGCTGTGTAACATGGAAACTGAAGTTGCACTGCTGAGCCAACAGGGATTTTTGTTTGTTTGTTTGTTTGTTTCCTCTATCTTTTGGTAGCCATTCTTTGGTTAGCTTGGATCAAGGAAAGGAACCAGAAAAAAGTCCTCCACAGGCTAGTCCAGAGATTTTCCTATACTACCTGTGTGCTTCCAGAGTTTTGTAGAATCAAAAATTCTGAGGGTCAGATTTTAATATCATCTAGTACTGTTGCCTGGAAAATCCCATGGGCGGAGGAGCCTGGTAGGCTGCAGTCCATGAGGTCACTATGAGTTGGACACGACTGAACGACTTCACTTTCACTTTTCACTTTCATGCATTGGAGAAGGACATGACAACCCATTCCAGTGTTCTTACCTGGAGAATACCAGGGACAGTGGAGCCTGGTGGGCTGCTGTCTATGGGGTCGCACAGAGTCGGACACGACTGAAGCGACTTAGCAGCAACAGCAGAATGACCACATCACAATATTCAAGCCACTTCTGTAATAATTCCTTTGACAGATGGTTAGTTTCTACCTGAGCATGTTCCTTATCAGAAAACTCACTGCTGCTATTGTTGTTCAGTTGCTGAGTCACATCTGACCCTGCGACCCCATGGCCCCTCTGTCCTCCACCATCTCCTGGAGTTTGCTCAGATTCATGTCTACTGAGTCAGATGCCATCCAGTCATCTCATGCTCTGCTGCCCTCTTCTCCTTTTGCCTTCAGTCTTTCCCAGCACTGAAGTCTTTTCCAATGAGTTGGCTCTTTGCATCAGGTGGCCGAAGCATTGGAGATTCAGCAAAGCCTTTCCAATGATTATTCAGGGTTGTTTCCTTTAGGATTGACTGGTTTGATCTTGTTGCAGTCCTGGAGACTCTCAAAAGTCTTCTCCAGTACTTGTGCTGTAGGAAAATCATTACCACCTAAGTAACTTGTACATTCCTTTCAATTTTTCTAGCTCAATAGATACCTTGCCATCCTTAAATTTTATCCATTTTCTCCTCCATTGTTATCTTTTGTGTTATTAATGGATCATCAGATATTTAACTCATAGTATCATAATTTTTCCTTGTCTTCATCATGTCTTGTATTTTTCATGTCTTCTAATCCTTAGGGGAAACATCTACAGCTCTTCCAATCATTTATTTTCTCCTCATATTATTTTTTTATGTATGATGGTTTTAAATTCCCTCATTAATGTGATTTCAGGAAATGGAAAGAACACACACCATTTGGTTCAGATCTGGCTCCATTTCAGCTACAGGAATGGATGTTGGACATGTTATTTAATGGCATTTATTGGATGGTATCACCGATGTGTGATGAACATTAACTTGGGCAAACTCCCGGGAGATGGTGAGGGAAAGGGAGGCTTGGCATGTTGCAGTCCATGGGGTCGTAAAGTCAGAGATGACTTGGCGACTAAACAACAACAATGTTATTTAAATTTCACATTTCTGTTTGTTCTTCTGAAAAATGACACAACGTTTTTAATAGATGGATGCTTCCAACAGCTGTCCAACAGTCTTGCACCTTTATTTGAATCTGGGCAACCATATCACATGGTTGACTGATTAGAAACTTACTCTGACTAATTATAAATTTTTTGCTTTCTATTTTTGTGGTTTGAACTTCCCACCTTATATTTATATAATTGGCACTCAGATCTAAATACAAGTCTTTTCACTTTTCTCGTTTTAGTTTAGTAGATTCAGTCCATTTTTCCAGAAATAGATTCAAAAATTCTTTAGATTATTTCTATCCAGACAGCTTTGTGATATTGGCTCATATTTTATAGGGGATTATATGATAGGTTATATTATATGATAGGACTTCCCAGGGGGCTCTAGTTGTAAAGAACCCATCTGCCGATGCAGCAGATATAAGAGACATGGGTTCCACTTCTGCGTCAGGAAGATACCTTAGAAGAGGGCGTGGCAACCCACTCTAGGATTCTTCCCTGGAGAATCCCGTGGACAGAGAAGCCTGACAGTTCGTAGGGTCACGAAGAGTTGGACGCTTCTGAAGCCACTTAGCACACAGCACACACGTATGATAGGTTATCTCATGCTTGACCAAGACCATAGACACTAAGTGCAGGCCTCGCATAGGTCCCTGGTGCAGTCTCAGGTTACGCTCTGTCTCCAGCCAGTCTTAGCAATGTGCAGCAGTGGTGCCTGGGGAAAATGTTGTGCCTGAATTCATGACTGCATCTCATAAGTAGTTTAGAATATACTTCATATATATGTGAAATGAGCAAATAATTAGCTAACAGCAGGACTTTTGTTTAAATTTGATCATCATGGCTCTGGCTATTAAAATGGAAACTGCATTATTGATCTCTGGATTTCTCTAGCTGTGTTTTGGAACCAGTAGTGCAGCCAATGCAATTCCTTCGGTTTATAACACGTCAGCTTTTTTGCCCCCCCCTCCACTATATCTACCACGTGGGAGTTATCAGACCTGCCTGTGAGACTGAGATATGTCCATGACTTTGTTGTTTACTCTTCCATTTGGCTTTGCAAGTGATTTTTCTTGAGTTTTACTGAGACATTTGCAGTAGCCAAAGCATTCCAAGGTTAATTTCTAACTAAGATTCTGTATATTCATCTGACTTCTTTTAGGTCCTTTGAGGATAAGCCTAAAGATAGCTTGTTTGATTTTGGCTTTCTACATCCCCTCTCAGGGTAACTATGAATACAAATATTCTCCCAAGTTCAATAAACTAAGCTTATGATGCTATGTTATGACATATTATCTGGTCTCCTGATCTTTTAAAACCTAATAGATGTTTCTCTATGATATCTTGCTTCTGGTCTGATCATATTTATAGTTTCCCTTTACTATCACCACTGTCTTTAAAAAATGTTTTATGTGTTATTTGGTCTTTAAAACCTTGTTTTCTTTCTGTAAACCTCAACAACTCATCTAATTCCAATATCTGGGACCCTAGCCATCCTATAAATTTTTCTTCGGTCAAATTTATGGCATGCAGAAAGTGAGTTGAGTGTTGAATTCTGAACTGACTTTAAATAACTTAAGTCACTACAAGGAAAAGATTGGTAACTAGGGTAGAAGTTAACTGTGCCTGACATCCCCAACCTTCTCTCTCTTGCCTCTGCCTTTGAACATTCCTGCCCTCTAGTCCTTTCAGATGTTTATGAACAGAACTATACCAGTTGATCCCAAACTCATTTGCACAAGGATAATGATGCATTCCAAAGTGGCCTGGGGCTTAGGGAGAGGAATTGCATGCTATACAAAAATAAAGAACATTAAACTACATTAATTATGCTGGAGCACAAGTTTCTAGGTCTCATGATTGCTGCAAAAGAATTATAGGCAACTGCCTTTCAAATCTTGTCATATGAGATTCTGTGGCAGAAATCTACCAGATGAATCATTTCTTCAAGGAAACCTTCTTTGATAATCTATGAGCTATATACTAGGCATATTTGTCATATTTTCCATGACAATATTTAATATATTGAAAGATAAAATCTGTAGAAAGCAACCAAATACAGACTGTGCTTCAATCTGAAAGAAGTGGTGTTTTAAGGACTGCTTTTATAAATATAGTGTCATGATTGAAATGGAAAAACCTTTATTTATGGACAAGGTAGGCTGGCTTGCATAAGAAAATCTTTACCATTTTTAAAAGCTTAAGATATTTTGCTAAAAAAATGTAATATTCAACTACAGTCTGCTTTTCAGTGCTTCCCAGTGTATAACTGAATCCTGTAAATTGTTAAATAAGTGTAAAATAATTTACAATTGTATGTGTCTCTGGTTCTCTGGGTACTTAAAAGTGTTATTTGAATATATTAGCTCATTTGATTAGCATAACAACTCTGTAAAGTGGTTATTATCACCTGCAGTTTATAGATGAACAAAACTGTCTTAAGAGTGGTCAAGTGACTTGTCAGAGGTCATTCAGGTAATCAACCAACAGAACTGAGAGTCAAACCTGTTTTCTTGCCTCTCAATCCAATGTTATTTTAATTCTACTGGCTATCTATTTAGGGAAAGGTCTTTTTAAGTTTTTTGAAGCCTGAAGGAGAGAACAAAAGAGAGGAAAAAAGACCTGTACATAGATAAGAAAATTACCAAAATATCTGAGGTAAGGAGGAAAAAAAAAAAAAAAAAAAACTTTGGAAAGAAGATCAAAAAAAAAATACAAAGAATGCATTGTTTTATCTTCTTTGGAAAAGGTAAAAAACGTATTTAGTATTGTGCTCACTTTCTCAAATCTTCTGGAAGTCTATCAGTTTCCTGAGTTCACAAACTACTTATTCCATCTGCACAGTTGTACTTCTAGTGGCTAGTGCTGCAATTGATACACAGTATATGATTCATAAATTTTGTTGCAGGAATATTGAATGTGCACTATGACTGCATATAGGACTCTCCTGTTCTCTGAATTTAGGAATGATGAGAGCCTTGCAGGTATAATCTGAAGCACCAAGGAAGAAATAACTCAGGCTCTGCATTCCACCCCAGACACCAACATGACCATTACGCCTTGTTCCTGGAATGAACGTGGAAAACACTCTTCCGCTTTATGAACTTAGTTTCTTCATCTATGGAGGGCAAACCTGTCTCTGAGGGTTGCTAGTGTAATGAGTGTGATCTTTTAAAATTAAATATTTATTTTCTCTTTAAACTTTTTAAATATTCAGTTTTTCTTCTCCTTAGATCACCAAGCTCCTGATAAAAGCACTGAAGGAAGACAAGGTTATAGAATGTTACAATACTAACAAAAGAATCTGAAGATGTTATCTTTCTCAGTCAAAGGTAAGTCTTGAGCATTCTAAACCACAGCTCTTCCATCAAGAAGCTGGTTGTCATCTTGTGGAAAACAGAAATAGTGACAATTTTTCAACCAGGTGATAACATGACCCAGATGGACTGTTAAAAGTACTTCTGCAGAATCAGTTTACCAAATGGGACTAAATGAGATTATTGATTTTCCAATTAACTTAGTCAGAGGCATGCTAAGGAATAAAAATATTTCAATTAAAAATTGGTAAGCTAGGTTCCCATTTCAGGTCGAAAGGGCCAGTCATCACTCTCACTCTCACTACAAGAGTAATTTGAATAAACTGAAAATCAATGACTTTACTTGAATTTATAATGGAACTGAAGTTACAGGGCAAATTGCATCTTCCAAAATCCAGACAGAGAAGAACTTGCAAAGAGACACATCTGAGACCTACTCATCTGGAGCAAAAGCTGCTGGACACCAAAATCTTTTGGGAACAGTGAAGTGGTAATTTTAATGAAGTGCTGAAGGCTGAGTGCAGACTAACATGAGAATGGGAGACTCTAGGGAACGTCAAGCCTAAGGGACCCCTGCACTGCCATTTGCTTCCGCTGTAGTGAAACCCACTGGCTGCAGCTGAAAAACAGAGTGGGTTAGCAGAGAACAGCAGCAGCAACTTAAAAACCAATAGCAACAACCATGACCTTGGAAGAGAGGTTAAAATACCCATGAAAGTATAGCCCTGAGACAGGCAAAGAGTGAGACTTAATCAGAACGCTGTAGAATTTCCCTCTCAGCCACACCATATTATGACACAGAAAGCCTCTCCTATTAATGATAATGAGTCCCAGCCTAAAGAGTGGCACAGATCCTCTCTGAGCAACAGATAGAAACACAGAGCCAAGCAAGAAGCCAGACCATGGACAGTAGAGGGATCTGAAGCCTCTGGTAGGAATAGATTCAAAAACATTAAACAGTCAAACTCCTAGCCAGATAAACACTAAATCCTGAGAACCTAACACTGATGCAAATCCAACTTTCAACAAAAAATCACAAGTCATGCCAAAACAGAAATAAAAAATGAAGTGAGCATTACAACCAGACTCAGATACAAAACAGATGTAGGAATTATCAAAACAGGGATTTAATATATTTATGATCAGCATATTAAGGGTTCTAATGGGGGAAAAGTACAACATATAAGACCCAGTGGCTGCTCTCAGCAAAGACACAGAAACGATGAGAGAATCAAAAGGAAATGATGGGGGCAGGGGGGAAGTAACCAAGAATGCATTCAAGAGTGTCATCAATATATTCAAGGTATCTGAGGAAAAATTAACAAGAGGTCAATAGCCACTTTCCAAACTAATATCCAACGAGAAGTAAGATGGAACAACAGAAGTAGTAATGGCAAGCAGATCAGAAAATTCAGGAACTGGGGGACAATAATGAAAGGTGAATACATATAATTGGAAGAAAAAGAACAGGGCAGAAGATCTAGGAAACTCAGAGAGGACCAAACAGGATAAATCTGCTGCCTGCCCCCAACTTCACCCTCTATGCACAATGAAACTGAGAGCTGATTCTTTGAAAATAATCACTGTATTAATAAACTTCTTCTCAGGTTAGAAAAAAAAGAGACACAATTATCAATATTAGGAAAGAAGAGGATAATTACTAATCCAATAGGCATTCAAAGGGTAATAATTTAACACTGTAAAAATTCTATGTTCACAATTTTAGATAAAATGGATCAATCCTTGAAAGAAACAGACTACCAAAATTCTCAAATAGATGAACCATATATCTCCATATGTAGCAAAGACATTAAATTAGTGGCTAAAAATCCTCCAAAAAGAAAACACATATCTCAGATGGTTTCACTGATAAATTCAACTATACATTTAAAGTAGAAATTGTGCCAATGTTATATGCTAAACAATCTCTTCCATAAAATATAAGTTAGGGGATGCATTGCATGTGATTTTATGAGGCCACCATTACCTTTTAATAAACTATATATACATACCTTTAAATAAAACTACATATACATTATAAGAAAACTATAATCCAATATCTTGCATAAACATAAATGCAAATATCTTTAACAAAATATTAGTCAATTGAATTCAGCAAAATAGAAAAGGAGTTATATGTCACAACCAACTGTAGTTCTTTCCAATATTGCAAGACTATTTTCAAAACAAGCAAACATAAAAGCCTTGCAAGCTAGGAATAGGATGGACTTTCATTAACCAAATAAAGAGTATATTTGAAAAACTCTAACATCTTATACATCATACTTAATAGTGAAAGATTGATTTCTTTAACATGGCAAATGAAGCAAGGATATCCTCTCTCATTGTTCCTGTTAACTTCATCCTGAAAATCTTCCTTCATTGGATATAACAGTAAAAAGAAGAAGAAAAGATATACAAATTAGAAAGGATGAACTAAAACCATTTTTGTTTTCAGATGATATGATGGATGATTTTCTCTATAAAAACCTCAACAAATCTGTACATACAGAGAGAGAGAGAGATCTTAGAAATGATAAGTTAATATAACAATTTTGTATGTTTCAATATTGATATATAAAAGTCAATTACTTTCCCATATATCAGCAATAAACAATTGGAATTGGATTAGTCATTTACTAATGAGTAAAGTCATTTACTAATGAGTTTAGTAGCTTGGTAAAAATATAACAAAATATTCATAGAATCTGTGTGTAGAAAACCATAAAACAGATAACAGAAATCATAGATGATCTAACCAAATGAAGAGCTATTCCTTGTTCATATATTAGAAGCCTCAATATCTTTATGACACCAGTTCTTCCCAACTGTTGAGTCAACAAAATTTTAATCAAGACCTTGACAAATTTTTCGTAGACATCAGATAACTTATTCTAAAATTCATCTAGGAAATCAAGAATTTAGAATAGCTAATGCATGTGAAGGACTCACATAACCCTACTTCAAGGTGGCCATAATGAAGATAGTGTAGTATTGCATTAAAAACAGATACATCAATCAATAGTTTAAAGTTAAAAGGCCAAAAATAAACCAAAACAAATATAACCATATGATCTTTGATAAAGACAAAAACAATTCCATGGAAAAAGGATCATCTTTTCGCAATAAATGGTGCTACAATTGGATGATGTCTGTACTTAAAAAATGATTTTAAACACAGACATTGTATTTTTCATGAAAATCAACTCAAAACGTATTATACACCTAAATTTAAAACACGAAGCTGTAAAATGTCAGGAAGAACAATAATCAAAATTTTACATAAGTTTTAAATAGAACAATTCATGAAAATAAAAATTTTAATCATAAAAGAAAAAATATAAATTGAACTTTATTAACATTAAGCATATTTTCTTTGCAAAAGAATTGGAAAATGAAATGAAAAGTGAAAAAACAAATCATAGACTAGTAAAAAATATTTGCAAATCAGGTTTGAAGTGGGATTTGTGTTTAGAATATAAAATAAAAATTTAAAACTTAATAATGTAGGGAGGAGAAGGTGATGACAGAGGATCAGATGGTTGGATGGCATCACTGACTCAATGGGCATGAATCTGAGTAAGCTCCAGGAGTTGGTGATGGACAGGGAGGCCTGGCATACTGCAGTCCATGGCATTGCAAAGAGTCAGACATGACTGAGCACCTGAACTGATCTGAGCTGAATGTAAGAAAAACCTGAATAGACATCTCAGGACAGAATATACACATATGGAAGATGAACATATGGGAAGATGATCAACATCACTTATTACTATGTAATTTACAAGAAAAGGAACAAGATATAGCTACATATCTATTAGAATGTCTAAAATCCAAAACATAGACAATATTGATTGCTGGCAAGCATAAGAAGCATCAGTAATTCTCATTCATCAGGAATTTTTATTCATTAAATAGGAGTATAAAGTGGTACAGCCACTTTGGAAGAGAGTCTGGCACTTTCTGAAAAAACTAAGCAAATTTTTAACAGTACTCACACAGCATCTTGTTCCTGAGCGTTCCCTCAGCTGATGAAAAAACTTGTGTCCAAGTTTTAAAACGTGTATAAAATATTTATAAACCATTGATCATAATTACCAAAACTTGAAGCAATCAAGATATTCTTCAAAAGGTAAATAAATACACCAACTCTGAGAAATCCATACAAAGAAATGCTACTGAGTGATTTAAAGAAAACTGAACTATCTATGCTTGCAATAATGTAGATTACTTTTTTTTATTTTTTTTGCTGTTCACAAGAGACTCACTTTATTTTCCCAGTTTTATTGAGATGTAACTGACATAGAAGATTATATCAGTTTAAACCGTAAAACATAATCACTTGGTATATTATATATACTGCAAAATGATTACCACAACTAAGTTTATTTGGCATCTATTACCTCCCATAGATTCATTTTTTTTCTTGTGACAAGAATTTTAAAGATCTTAAATGTGTATGGCTAAACAAAAAAAGCCAATATAAAAAGGAAACATTCTAGATGTTTCCATCTACATGATATCATGCAAAAGACAAAATTACAGCAGTGTAAAATTAATTGATGCTTGCTGAGGTTTAAATATGGAAATTGTTGAATTGATGGAGCACAGAGTAATTTTAAGGTAGTGAAATTAGTCTGTATGATATCATAGCGGAGGATATATGACACTGTGTCAAAACCCATAATGCCTTACAGCATAGAGTGGAAGCTTAAGGTTTGCAAATTTTAAAAATTAATGAGGAGTTCTGGGAATCCAGGCTGAGATGAAGACTCTGATAAAACAATACCTCACTGAAGCAGGAAAAGTAAAAAGCATATTTACCTCAGTACCTTTGGAAACTAAAGGTTGTTGTAAAACTAAAGACAAAGGGAACTGTATATAAGCACTATACTTAATTTGGTAAAGTGTTTTTCTGTGGGATTATAGGTTTGTATTTTGAAACGACTATATATGGATACTGAGACTGAATAAGTAAGTTGATGTATCTCTAGTGGCAGGAGACAAGACTCTTACTCTTAGAGTTTGGAGTTACGGATAAGCAAGGGGGGAAGGCTAGACTGATTCATGAGGTATTAGAGACATCAATATTTACTTATAAATACTTAATATGAATTCAGATTTTGAGGCACTAGTGATTAGAGATATGTATTATACATGGCGATCAGGCACCCATTTATTCATTAGCCCTGGCTGCTGAGATTCCTTGAAGCAATGACATTCCAATCGCAGTGACCACATCCAGTGATCAGATTTTGGTTTCTAGTATCATTCTCCAACAACAACAACAACAAACCTGAGCTCTTTGGAGAAACGACTGATTCTAGGCTTGGGACAAGGAATATGCAAAGTTAGTCTTGAACATTTATAATACCAGAAAGTCAGGCAATGCTAAACACAACCAAACAAATAACCAAAAAATGATGTGCTTATGTTAGAGAGACACAAAAGACAGCTGAAAGAGCTTCCAGTGACTGAAGTTGGGACAATTCAAAGGAGATAAAACTACACAGTAATATAACCCAACATATATAATAAATACCCATGAGTATGTATTAAAATAAACAAATGTTTAAATAAGCAAACAATTAAGGGAGAATAGACAAATATTCTATAGAGAAGAATTCCAAGTGATTCATGTATAACAGATATGATAATCTCAAGGAGATGAAAGGTTATTCATTATCCATTAAGATGGTCTCCTTAAGGAGTGAACATCTTAAAAATGACTCTTTCAAAGTGGGGAAAGGAGTGAATTTACAAATGCGAAATCTAATATACACTTCCTCAATCAGAAGACCCAGATTATCAACAATAGTCAGTGATATTGATAGTATGTGCCTTCTGTATAATGTGATAAAAATAATACTTTGCATTTGTGTTCTTCCTGTCCCAAACCAATAATCCCTGACTTAACACAAGAAAAAAATATTAGGCAGACTGAAAATGAATAAAATTTTACAAAATACCTGATCTGTACTACTCAAAACAGTAACATCATCAAACATAAGGACACCTGAGAAATGATCTTAATCTAGAAGATGTGGGATGAGGCATGATTAAGTGTGGTATTTTCATAGAATCTACAAATAGAAAAACAGCATTAGTTAAAACTGAGGAATTACGAATAAAGTATGCACTTTAGTTAATAATGAGCAAAATATCAGTTCGTTAGATCTGACAAATGAGCCACACTACTGTAAGAGGTTAATGACAGAATAAACTGGGTTCAGCTTATATAGAAACTCTCAACACTGCACTGGAAGCCTCTCCATAAATCTAACATTTTCTAAAATTAAATATTTACTTAAAAATCTCATGCTGTATTACAATCACCATTAAAAAAAAACAATCTTGTTTTAAAAATTAGGTACCATGGGAGAAAATACTTGCCAACAAAACAACTGACAAAGGATTAATTTCCACACTGAATAAGCAGCTCGTACAGCTCAATGTCAATGCTTTCAAACTGTGATGTTGGAGAAGACTCTTGAGAGCTGCTCGGACAGAATGGAGATCAAACCAGTCCATCCTAAAGGAAATCAACCATGATTATTCATTGGAAGGATTGATGCTGAAGCTGAAGCTCCAACACTTTGGCCACCTGAAGCAAAGAGTCAACTCACTGGAAAAGACTGTGATGCTGGGAAAGATTGAAGGCAGGAGGAGAAGGGGACGACAGAGGATGAGATGGCTGAAGGGCATCACTAACTCAATGAACAAGAGTCTGAGTAAACTCAAGGGGATAGTAAGGGACAGGGAAGCCTGGCATGCTGCAGTTCATGAGGTCACAAAGAGTCAAACACAGCTTAGCGACTGAGCTACAACAATAGCTCAATATCAGAAAAACAAACAGCCCAATCAAAAAATGGCAGAAGACCTAAACAGACACTTCTCCAAATAAGACATACAGATGACCAATAAATACATGAAAAAATGTTCAACATTACTAATTATTAGAGAAATGCAAACAAAACTACAATGAGGTATCACCTTATACCAGTCAAAGTCGCCATCATAAAAAAAAAAAAAAAAAACTACAAATGATAAATGCTGGAAAGGATATGGAGAAAAGGGAACCCGTTTGCACTGTTGGTTGGAATGTATGTTGATACAGCCTGGTCATTCCTTAATAAACTAGGAATAAAACTACTGTATGACCCAGCAATCCTACTACTGGGCATATACCCTGAGAAAACCATAACTGAAAAAGACCTGTGCCCATGTTCATAGTGTTATTATAATAGCGCTACTGTGAGCATTGGGGTACATGGGTCTTTTTCGGTTATGGTTTCCTCAGGGTATATGCCCAGTGGTGAGATTGCTTGGTACACATATACAGTGGAATATTAGCCATAAAAAAAAGAGTGAATTTGTGTCAGTTCTAGGTAGGTGGGTAATACAGTTATGCAGAGTAAATTCAGGAAGAGAAAAACAAACATAGTGTGTTAATGCGTATATATGGAATCTGAAAAATGGCATTGATGAACCTCTTTGCAGGGAATCACTGGAGAAGCAGATATAGAGAACAGACTTATGGACACAGTGGAGGGAAGGAAACAGTGAGACGAAGGGGGGGAAGTAGCCTTGACACGCGTACACTACTGTGAGTGAAACAGCTGGTGAGAAGTTGCTGTACAACACAGGGAGCCAGCCTGACACTCTGTGAAGACCTCGGGGGGTGGGGCTGGGGGAAGAGGGCGAGGTGATATATGTATAATTACGGCTGGTTTGCATCGTATGACAGAAACCAATACAACATTGTAAAGAAATTTTCCTCCAATTAAAAAATAAATTAAAAAACTGGGAACCTATTAGCCTTCATTGTAAACTACACAGTGATTTAAAAACAATATAAGATTTTAATTTTAATGCCTGTGGTTGGTGAACACACTGTCCAGCTTACGTAGTTCCCATTACTTCTTGTTCCCTTAAATATAATCTCCTTAACAGATTTATGTTATGTATCTACCCTCTTTAAGTATGTGTTTACCATTGCTGATAGAAAGTACATAACAGCCTAAAGTAATTTTGCACTGATCATTAAATTCTCATCATAAAAATGTTTAATTTGAATCTTTAAAAATGGAGAATTAAACCAGAGTCTCTGTTTTAAATTAGCCAATAAAACCCAGTTCCAACTAATATAGCAGATATGGTATCGATGTCTTCACAGACTTAACAGATACAAGCACGTGGTACAGATTCAGACAGCGCTGACTGACTTTGAATTCTGATGGGCAGTAAGTCATAAGGATGGATTAGAGAATGTAGAATTGGAAGAAGGAAGAACAGAACTCATGGAAACAAAAGCAGAGGAAACCCGAAGTGTAGGGAGTAGCTGAGAAGGTGTGTGCATGTCCAATTGCTCGGTTGTGTCCAACTCTCCACCCCATGGACTGCAGCCCACCAGGCTCCTCTGTCCATGGGGTTTTCCCAGCAAGAATACTGCAGTGGGTTTGCCATTTCCTTCTCCAGGGGATCTTCCCACCCCAGGGACTGAACTGACGTTTCCTGAGTCTCCTGCATTGTCAGATGGATTCTTTACCACTGAGCCATCTGGGAAGCCTCTCTTATAGATTTACCAAATGTTTGCAACATAGTTGTTAAAACTTCTTCTTGGATCATCCGGGAAACACTGAGAACAGTGAAAACAACAAAAGTTTCATCAAGCATTTAGCTAGTTTCACTTTGGGGAGAGACCTAGCTAGAATATTTTAGGCATCTCACTATAGAGTCTGGCCTCCTCCAAGAAACCTGCAGTTTCCTTCCAGGTTGCCATGGGTACTGATGTAACAGTACATAACTGTTCTATTTTGAAATGCGTTTCTCTATGTATACATGCTAGTACAATGCTCTTTTTATGAAAATAACAGACCTTCTGGAACTTCTTCTCTTCCATATCTATTTTATTAGATTTTTTTCATTAATTTGAGACTATATGTAAGTGAATGGCAAAATTTTTTGTCTACTAATGCAGATTCAAAAAGTAACTATTTAATTTTTAACTCAGTAAATATATTTCTACCAGTAAAATAAATCTTAAAATTGTGTGTGTGTGTATGTGTGCTCAGTCATTCAGTCGGTCCCAACTCTTTGAGACCCCATGGACTGTAACCCACCAGGCTCCTCTGTCCATGGGATTTTTTCCACAAGAATACTGCAGTAGGTTGCCATTTCCTCCTCCAGGGGATCTTCTGGACCCAGGGATTGAATCCCCATGTCCTGCAACCCCTGCATTGGCAGGTAGACTCTTCACCACTACCTGGGAAGTCAAAATCTTAAAATTATCCTATTAAAATATTCACTTTTGTTCACATTCTCTTTGTAACCTACATATGCCCTTAACTCTTTTGTCTTTGTTGGAAAAGAGTTTTCTCTTATTTTCTCTTGTTGGAAAAGCACTGGTTTTTTAAGATATAAGTAACAAGGGAAGGGAAAAAAAATAGCTCTCTTTATGGGCCTGAGTCAGGGATCAAACTTTATTCAAAAATCTTCTTCATAATACCTTTCTTTCTCCATGTCTTTTAAAGTGTTGAAAGGGGAAAATGTAATAGAGATCTTGTTTGGTTGTAAGGCAGCCCAAATTAACAAATGCTAAATTATTCATTTTTCCCTTTCTTTTTTTCTGGAATTTCATCAGTCATGTCCATCTTAAAATGGATTTGATTCCCTTGAGACGAAGGAGAAGCAGGAAAGGACAAAAAAAAATGCTGATAGACAAGACAGTGCTTCTCAAGGTGTGAATTGTATAAACAATTAATTACACTAATAATAACCACAGTGCAATAGATTATGTTCTCTGGAATCAATCTATGAGAGCCCAGAGGAAGAAATAGCTAATGACATAGGTGAATGTAATAGATATTAAGAAAACCTCTATAGAAAAAAGAAAAAAAAACAAAACACAACACTGGAGTTGGCTTAGAATAGCAAATAAGAATGACACATTGGAAGAAAGACAGATAACGTGAAATGCTCAGAGAAGAACTTGAACAATATAGAGCTGAAAGTACATCTGATTATGTTTGGGGAAAATAAGTCAGTTCAATATGATCTGAATGTGGTTTGTGTGGAATAATACAAGAGGAGTCAAGTCAGGCCAGAAACAGACTTGGTTTATAATATGAAAGGATTGGTTGAGAGTGTAGTCTCTTCTGGCAAAAACTAACTGATGGAAATTCTGAAGGTTGTGCGATAGCCTATTCCATTAGGTACGGCAAACTAATAATTACTCACTTTCACTCTAAGCCAAGGCATACAAGATTAAAACCTGAAGAATGTACCTTTCTTGCACTAAGGATATTACACTCTAATGGGTTATACAAAGTGACAGTTTCACCACAATCAGAAGTCTTAGGATTGAGTTTTTATACTTATCCTAGTTTAAAGGATGAAAGAACCACTGGAAGACAGTTTTCTGAATCTGGAATTTGGGATTGCAAAGTAAGAGACACACAATCAAAGGAGTTTGGCGAGTATGAAATATGACCTGCAGTGCCTATCATCCCTCCTCCCTGACCTCCATGCCTCTGGCTGTTGATGTCATGACAGAATCCTTGGCTTCCACTTGTACTGGATAAGTCATAGAAGGATTCACATCCTGGCTTCACAAGTCACTTTTGGCAAGTTTGAAGAGGAAGCTGGAGAATCTCTGTGCACAACTCAAGGCCACTACTCTCTCCTCCCCAATATACATGCCTCACTACTTCCTTCCATCTTGGGACCAACAAAGAAAACTTCCTTCATCAATTAGCATATCTTGGCAGTTACCACCAGGAGGCTTTGACGTCAAGGTCATGTTTCATCCAGGTCTGCAAACACTCCTCTAGCACATGTATCCCCTACTGGGTTCCAGCCCCAGTTGGATCCAGGGTATCCAAAGCATGGATGGCAAGGCGAGAGAGGTATATAGATATATTTATAGACTTAGAGATATATAGAGAGATAAGAAAGCAGTTAAAAAAATAGAGGAGAGAAAGAGGCTGATATTCCTTGGTTTACACAAAAAGCCAACAAAGTCTCAAGACAAGAGACTTGCTCTGTTCATGTCGGCCACAGGTGCTCACTTGAATAGTGGAGGGTGCCCTGCCTTGGGGTCCCTCTCGCGAGGATCTCAGAAGCCCGGGCAGAAAAGTGAACGCAGAGAGCCTCTGTGTTCCAAGGGATCAGCCTGAAAAACAGAGGGAGGGAGAGGGAGAAAGAGGGAGAGAGAGAATTGACATGAGGGAGGCCAAGCTTGTGCAAAAACCCCATAAGTTTATTTTCAAAAAGTACTTATATACCCTTAGTTTTACATAATGGAAGATGCAGAATCACGCGGGGGCAGCAGTCCTGACCCTTATCGATATCAGGCTTTCTTTCTGCATACCTTTCCGTATACAAAAGGTCTCAGGTGATTTACATTATCTTCTGGCCAGGAGGCCTGTTAACATTTTATGGCTTTTTTCCTTGATAAATGTTAATCAACCAAAAACTCATCTTCCCTTGAAGTGTTTTTCTTTAATCTGCATCACCCTCAAAGTACTAAAAAAATTACATCCTTATAGAACAAAGTGCTTTGGGTTACAATAAAGAAAGTTCTTAACTCATAGATCTAATGTTGCTACTTGTTTTTTCTATATACCAACTATATTAATTAATGTACTCCCAGGTATACAACAAATAAAGGATATGAAAACATGGAAGCAAGTATTGGCTCAATAATGAAACCCTTAACATGTTCTATTCTAATGATTTTTAACTCCTCAAAAGGCTCTACATTCCTAGAATTTTTTAAGCTTCCTGTGCCTCTAGTTGTTGGGAGGCTGTAAACAATCATATGCATAGTTGTAGAAGTCCGGATAAACCTGTCAGGCAAGTTAGAAAGCTATCAGAGGGGTTTGAATTGAAACACTCTTATTATGCCCAGGAGACTTATTAACCAAAGCTCTAAGTTGATTTTCTTCTGAGAAATGTGGTCGGGGACAGCCCCCCATTAATGTCAGAGGTGTTAGTGAGAGACATGAAATAATAAAACAGACAGATTCTGGTTTTGGGGTAGATGTTCGGGCAGAGGACCACTTGAGACCTGATCCACCTTGCCCTGTCAGGCTCTTCCACATGACCTTGTCATGGGTGGGATCTCCCGTGCTGGCTCCCGGCAATCCCCCTTTCCTGTTTTGTTTTTCTCCAAAGCTTCTTGTCATTAGCTGATACACTCCATATTTTATTTCTCAACTGTCTCACTCACTGCGCTAAAATATCTTCAATGATGTAGGCAATTTGGGAGTTCGTTTTTATTTCCCCCCCTTTTTTTTTCACTGCCATAGCCCCTAAATAACGCTATAACAGCATGGGACACATATTTGGAAATCAAAAATTATATTTTGAATGGAAGAACTGATTAAAGGCATTAAAAAATATATAGGGATAATTAAAATAGCTTTCCAGGTGGCGACAGTGCTAAGGAATCTGCCTGCCGATGCAGGAGACTTAAGAGACACAGGTTCAGACTTTGGGTTGGGAAGACCCCCTGGAGGAGAAAATGGCACCCCACTCCAGTATTTTTGTGAAAAAAAAAAAAAAATCCCATGGACAGAGGAGACTGGAGGGCTACAGCTCATGTTGTCCCAAAGAATCAGACCCAACTGAGCATCTGAGCACTCAAAGCAGACTGTAGCCTTTCTGAAGAATGGTGATTCTATATATGAATATAGAACATGAAAACAAATTGCCAGCTTGGGACAAAACCTGATATTTAACTTTGGACATGTTGATTTATAAGATATATTGAAATTTCTCCATGTTTTAGAGAGGGGGAAAGATGAATGGGAAATCCTCGAGAAGTATTAGACCTCTGAAAACAGATCCAGGAGAAGAGGTCTTCACTTAATATATAAACAAAAGAACACTCTTTATGAGAAACAAACAGTATTCTCAGTGATCAACGTGCTGACTCCTGCCTGCTTTATAGGAACATTATATGTACACAGAACAGCCTGCATTCAATTTTTTTAAACATTTTTCAAAGAAAAGTAAAAGAGTCCATTGTTGATATCTGACTCTTTGCAACTCTATGGGTTGTATGTAGCCTGCTAGCCTCCTCAGTCCATGGGATTCTCCAGGCAAGAATACTAGAGTGAGTTTCCATTTCCATTTCCAGGGGATCAAACCAGGGTGTCTCGCATTGCAGGAAGATTATTCACTGTTGGAGCCACTGTGGAAGCCCACATTTTTCAAAAATGAGATTAGTGAGTCTTCTTTGGCAAGACATTGATGTCAGTGTATTTGGTGTCTATTAGTAGTTTTAAAGAGTGTGAAATGTCCCTCCCTTTCTATAGTAGAAACTATCTATTCTCTGTAGACCTCTGCAGTCTGTACCTCTGGAAAGAGAGCCGCTAACACTGTCTGGGCTTTGTCAACATGCCTAAAAGCAACGTTGTCAAAGGTAATTGTGGTAATGCAAAGGGACAGGGCCATTGCTCTGTCTTGTCCCTGTCTGCACTATGGGTGGGGCTCTAGCTTTTTCCTTAATCACGTGAAGCTGTATCAACTCTGCAGGATTCAAAATGAAATTCAGAAAGGGCACACTACTTTTAACTTCAAATTCAATGATTTTAATTCTAGTTATTGTCCAGCCAGTTTCATCCAAATGAATGTTATTAAGCTCAGTTCTCTGGTCATTATATTAAAAAGCTAAATAAGAGAAAGAAAATCTCTTCAACAAGCACTAAAGTGTTTTATAAGGGAATTATAGGTATACTTTTACATTTTCTTAATAAAAATAATTACAGTCAAGCAGTATAAGTAGAGAGATAGTTCAAAAGAGTGGTTGAAATATACTTTATCATGAGAGACCCATGATTAAAATAACCAAGTCTCAACTATTTCAGCATAATTGAAATATGGAGTCTAATTTATTATAGATTTTTCTTCTGTAAAATGGGGATCATCTTGTTCATGGAGGTTTTTTGAAAAATAAATGAGATAATGTAGGTAGAGTTTCACATTTTCTTCACTTTGAAAGAATATATGGTAACTATTAACGGAGACAGGCAGAGACTGCAATGTTATGAAAAGTGGAATTTCCTAATTTTCCATTATTCAAACTAAAAGCTAAGATTTCTTAGGCCAAGTAAGTAAGTGAGTGATTTTTCAAGGTCAGATAAGGAAAGAAATAGATAACAAGATCCAAGTTCTTATCTTTCTTATTTATTTATAATGTGTCTTTTTAAATAGAGAGTTCCTTGGAAGCTGCAACTGAGATCTTAGTAGCTTACAAAAAATCAAGAATATAGAAAAAAAAAAAGTCAGATCAACCTAGGTCAGACAACAAAACCCTTTTGGGATTGTGGAACAGAAGATGCAGGCACAATTGATATAGATCATCTATGATTTCCTAGTGAAAGAAAGGAGAAGCCTCTGGATCTCTGCAAGTCTTTGGAGCTAGGTTTGGAGACAATTCTTACTACAGTGCATTTGTGAATGAGTCCTACAAGAAACTTGGACTTAAATATATTCTGGACTTAGAGAAAGAACAATGATAGGTACAAGGTTGATGGAGGCAGCAAACCATATGGTTTAACACTGGCTTTGAAGTCAGACTCTCTGAGTTCTAAACTGTGCATCACTTGCTAGCTGTGTTAGGATACATGATCACTCAAAGACTCATGCTTTTCATTTGGATAATGGGGATAATATTTCCCAGGTGGCTCAGGGATAAAGAATCCACCTGCCAATGCAAGAGATGTGGGTTCGATTCCTGTATAGGGAAGAACTCCTGGAGAAGGAAATGGCAACCCACACCTGTATTCTTGCCTGGGAAATCCCATGCATACTGGAGACTAGAGGGCTATAGTTTCTGGGTCACAAAGAGTGAGACATGACTTAGTGACTGAACAACAACAAATGGGGGGCATAATATTGCTCTATTTCATAGGATCGCTGAGAAAATTGCATGAGATACTTAATTTAAAGCATCATGCACTACCTAGAACATAATAGCAGATCATTAAATATTAGCGGTGGCGGCTGCTGTTAAGTCACTTCAGTTGTGTCCGAATCTGGGCGACCCCATAGACAGCAGCCCACCAGGCTCCCCCGTCCCTGGGATTCTCCAGGCAAGAACACTGGAGTGGGTTGCCATTTCCTTCTCCAATGCATGAAAGTGAAAAATAAAAGTGAAGTCTCTCAGTCTTATCCTACTCTATTACCATGGAAATAAACATTTAATACTACTATTTATAAAAAATAAATCCAGAGCTGAACATCAATACACATTTACAGATTCCCTTGGACTGCAAAGAGGTCCAACCAGTCCATTCTAAAGGAGATCAGTCCTGGGTGTTCATTGGAAGGAATGATGCTAAACCTGAAACTCCAGTACTTTGGCCACCTCATGTGAAGAGTTGACTCATTGGAAAAGTCTTTGATTCTGGGAGGGATTGGAGGCAGGAGGAGAATGGGATGACGGAGGATGAGATGGCTGAATGGCATCACCGACTCGATGGACATGAGTTTGAGTGAACTCCGGGAGTTAGTGATAGACAGCCTGGTGTGCTGAGATTCACGGGGTCCCAAAGAGTCAGACACAACTGAGCGACTGAACTAAACTGAAGTAAAGAAGGATTGCTTTAATAGTTTTCTAGTTTCATTTAATCTTTTCTTCTGAATCAAAGATTTTTCTCTTATGGACAAAATTTCAGGGAGAAGCATTTACAATGGAAGATTATATAAAGCAATATTTAGTGAAATCATTACAATGTCTTTCATATTTCTTTCAGTGAGAGTGGGGTAGAAATACATTAAATAAAACCAACTCATTCATCCCACTAGCTCTGCCAGCCTAAGTGAATATGCAGCAGGGAAATGGTGCTAAGAAGGGGACTGGGAATGCCGGCAGACTTCAACAGAAGCCAGCATCTTCCTGAATCTTTGATTAATTTAAAGGAGCATTTCAGGTCACCAGTCTTGAATTTTACTAATGTGAATTTACTTTAATTTCCTCAATCCCTTAAAAACACTTTCTGCAGCTCTGCAGCTGATTTTAAAAATAAGTGTTGCCAGCACAATTATTTATAGACTAAATTCCTATGGAAAATAAACACATCTTTTGATATTGCTGAGTTCTTTTGACTCCAAGTGATTCTTTTTTTCCCTCTCTTTAAATTTGTTTGAAGACACGGTCTATCCTTCATTCTCTCTCTCGTTGGTTGATTGATTGATTGGTTCATTTTGTAACAAAAAGGAAAATGTGTACTATGCCTTGCACTGTTTGTGGTATTGTTCAAACTTAACATTCCTATTATTGAGAAAACTAATTATAGAAATATGTTTCTGAGTTTGCCATTTCTGAATCAAGGTAAGAAAAAATGTCATTGATTATAAAAGTAAGTAAGAATGCATCCTTCAAGAGTATTTTGAACATATACTTTTCAACAAGAAGCTTCATTTCAACAAGAGGCAAAAGGTACGTGAATAACCCAGTTTTTGTTAGTTTCTGGCAAGGCTGCTATGACAGCAAAACGGGCTGAGAGCAACTAAGGGAAAGAAATAGGATGAATATTTTTAATTGAATTTTATCATAAATTTCCTGCTTAGACTTATCTTGTCATACTAAATGGGAGACACAGGGCCCCAGTCTATCCCTGAAACATTATGGTACTCATCTTAGGTAAAACACATCTACATAACAATCTTGTAAATGTTAGAGCATACATTGGGTTCCAGGTTATCATGTGCACATTTTTTTTTTGCTCATCAATCTCCCCCTTCCTCTATTTTTGAAATTTTTACTTGCTCTAATTCTCCATTTTATCGTTTAATCCAGAACACATTATTTAATGTTTGAATGGCAGTTTGAATAGCCCTTTCACATAAGTTATACTTTAAAAATAAGTATAACCACTTTAAAAGGGCAAATGAAAGGAATTCTATCGTATTCTGTTTTGTAGCTCTAGAAATGGGGAAACCATCATCTGCCAAAAGTCAACTGAATAATAAATAGAAGAACTAACTACTAGTTCGCTGCTCTTTCTACGTTTGTACCTAGTTGCAGCCCTCAGCAAGAGCATTAACTTCCTGATCGAGCAGAGAGAGTGTTCAGTGACACACAGCAGAAAGAACCAGTCTGCAAGCATCAGTTCAGTTCAGTTCAGTCGCGCAGTCATGTCCCACTCTTTGAGACCCCATGAACCGCAGCAAGCCAGGCCTCCCTGTCCAACACCAAATCCCAGAGTTTACTCAAACTCATGTCCATTGAGTCGGTGATGCCATCCAACCATCTCATTCTCGGTTGTCCCCTTCTCTCGCCCTCAGTCTTGCCGAGCATCAGGGTGTTTTTCAATGAATCAGTTCTTTGCACCAGGTGGCCAAAGTATTGGAGTTTCAGTTTCAGCGTCAGTCCTTTCAGTGAATATTCAGAACTGATTTCCTTTAGGATGGACTGGTTGGATCTCCTTGCTGTCCAAGGGACTCTCAAGAGTCTTCTCCAACACCACAGTTCAAAAGCATCAATTCTTCAGTGCTCAACTTTCTTCACAGTTCAACTCTCACATCCATACATGACTACTGGAAAAACCATAGCCTTGATTAGATGGACCTTTGTTGACACAGTAATGGCTTTGCTTTTTAATATGCTGTATAGGTTGGGCATAACTTTCCTCCCAAGGAGTAAGTGTCTTTTAATTTCATGGCTGCAATCACTATCTGCAGTGATTTTGGAGCCCCCCAAAATAAAGTCAGCCACTGTTTGCACTGTTTCCCCATCTATTTGCCGTGAAGTGATGGGACCAAATGTCATGATCTTTGTTTTCTGAATGTTGAGTTTTAAGCCAACTTTTTCATTCTCCTTTTTCACTTTCATCAAGAAGCTCTTTAGTTCTTTTTCACATTCTGCCATAAGGTGGTATCATCTGCATATCTGAGGTTTTTGATATTTCTCCCAGCAATCTTGGTTCCAGCTTGTGTTTCATCCAGCCCAGTGTTTCTCATGATATACTCTGCATATAAGTTAAATAAGCAGGGTGACAATATGCAGCCTTGACGTACTCCTTTCCCTATTTGGAGCCAGTCTGTTTTTCCATGTCCAGTTCTAACTGTTGCTTCCTGGCCTGCATGCAGATTTCTCAAGAGGCAGGTCAGGTGGTCTGGTATTCTCATCTCTTTCAGAACTTTCCACAGTTTATTGTGATCCAAAGAGTCAAAGGCTTTGATAGTCAATAAAGCGGAAATAGACGTTTTTCTGGAACTCTCTTGCTTTTTTGATGATCCAGCAGATGTTGGCTATTTGATCTCTGGTTCCTCTGCCTTTTCTAAAACCAGCTTGAACATCTGAAAATTCAGACACAACAAGCATCGTTCAAATCTAAAGGCTGGAAGCTTCCCAGGTGCTCTACTGTTCTCCCAGGTGGTTTATGGTTTGACTCCAAATGCTATTTCCCACCTCACTGAACTGACTGACCATCACTTCTCTTGGGCAACATAGATGAGATGCCCCTTTCTTCTCTCACCCCTCCATTTCTATGGAAGAGCTCCTAGCTCTGATACCATGATGTACTTACCTCATTTATAGATTCAAAAATTATAAAGCATTGTTGTCTTAGAAATTAGAAGGGAATTACACTTTAATCATCTTCTTTGCTCAAATATCACCTCTGTCCAGAAACATTCTGGGAGACACTTCATCCCTGCACAGGCAGGGCTCTGCCTGTAGGTGACTGTGCAATATATCACTGTAGTTGTTCATACGTGTGAACACATTCCCCAACACACTGCCATGATATTGAAAGTTCAGACTTGAATATGGCATGTCTTTGCATCCCCAGGGATGAGAATATCTTCTGGATTTATCGAAGGAATAAAGAAAGGAAAGAAGGAACAGTTAAGTGAATGAATTCTTTGAAGTGTTGACCACTTCAAAGTGAAGTCTTAATAATCTTTCAGGCTCTGTGATGAGAACAACTCTTCACATATCAGTATTGGTTGAATCATCTTGCTGTTGGAACATCTCTGTAAAAGCCAGACAATTATTAGGAGCAATAATATATTTTCTTCATGATATTAGGCTGACTTTTAATAATTTTGTCAGCTAAATCATATTATCTATGATTAAATATATATTTAGTATATAAACATATATTAAAAATCCATTTCCCAGTAGTTATTATTTCTGTAAGTTTTACTGGCTCCAGACAGTCTAGAATTGATTCAGTTCTTTTTTTTTTCCCTCTGAAAGAAAAACAAGACATATTTAGAAAAGGAATGATTAAAAATAAACTCATATCATTCCACCTGGAGTTTATTTGTAAGAAGCCATCTGGTCATACTTGGATCAATAGTATCAGGAAGCTTTTGAAAAACTAAAGCTGGTATGGCTGCTTCCCATCTGTGTACATGCATGCTCAGTCACTTCAGTCATGTCTGAATCTTTGGGATCCCATGCACTGTAGCCCACAAGGCTCCTCTGTCCATGTATTTTTCCCATCAAGAATACCAGACTGGGTTGCCATTCCCTCTTCCAGGGCATCTCCAGGGGATCTTCCTGACCCAGGGATGGAGCCCACCTCTCCTGTGTCTCCTGCTTTGCAGATGGGTTCCTTTATTGCTGAGCACAGGGGAAGCCCTAACTTTCCCTAGTGATTGGTTATTAAATATAAAGGAGAACTTATTTCAAGGGAGCTCCTTTTTTAACAGTAGTTTGTACTTCAGTGAGCCTTACAAGTGAAATGTTGATTTATATTAGAGAACCTGAGGTTTTAGACATGATTCAAGCCAGGTATTAGATAATGATACAGAATTATGTCATGTATTAGAGAATGGCACAGATATTGAAATGCAATAGAGATTGTTTTATTGAACATTGAAGAAGCCATTTATGAGTAGAAATGAGAAATGTGAGACTATGTATATGAATTAAGACAATATTTATTCAGTAATATTGACAGAGCATCTGCTATTAATATATGTAAAAGCTTCCCAGGTGGCACAGTGGTAAAGAATCCACCTGCCAGTGGTATTCTTGACTGGGAAATTTCATGGACAGTGGAGCCTGGCAGAATATAGTCCACGGGGTTGCAGAGACTCAAACCCAACTGAATGACAGTGCACACATGTTATACATAAAGAGCACTGAGAAAATCTAGGGAAAATGAAACTTTCTCTTTAAAGGGTCACAGTCTGGTGTGGCCAAGTGGGAGAGCAACAAATTAAAAAATACTTCAAAACATAGGGAAATAGTATAGATGACACATGTATGAAGTGGCTTGAAGATCAAAAGATCCACACTGCTTAGAGTGGAGCAAAGCATCCTTTCAGTTCAGTTCAGTTCAGTCCAGTCGCTCACTTGTGTCCAACTATTTGCGACCCCATGAATCGCAGCACACCAGGCCTCCCTGTCCATCACCAACTCCGGGAGTTCACTCAGACTCACTTCCATCGAGTCAGTGATGCCATCCAGCCATTTCATCCTCTGTCATCCCCTTCTCTTCCTGCCCCCAATCCCTCCCAGCATCAGAGTCTTTACTAATGAGTCAACTCTTCTCATGAGGTGGCCAAAGTACTGGAGTTTCAGCTTTAGCATCATTCCTTCCAAAGAAATCCCAGGGCTGATCTCCTTCAGAATGGACTGGTTGGATCTCCTTGCAGTCCAAGGGACTCTCAAGAGTCTTCTCCAACACCACAGTTCAAAAGCATCAATTCTTCGGCACTCAGCCTTCTTCATAGTGCAACTCTCACATCCGTACATGACCAAGGGAAAACCATAGCCTTGACTAGATGGACCTTACTTGGCAAAGTAATGTCTCTGCTTTTGAATATGCTATCTAGGTTGGTCATAACTTTTCTTCGAAGGAGTAAGCATCTCTTAATTTCATGGCTGCAATCACCATCTGCAGGAAGCTTTATAAAGATGCTCTTCCAGAGTCTTAATAAAGAAAAGATACTGACTTTTCCACAAGGTGGATAGGGGATTCTAGCAGAAGAAAACACATGTGTTAAGATAAAATCAAAGTGTGATAATTTTGCAGAATGGGAAACAATTTGAATCAGCTAGAGAATCAGGCCTCTGGAAGGTGACACCAGCTTTGCATATGGGGAGTTAAATCTGATCTTGGAGGATGCTCCAATTAACTAAGCTAAATTATCTCCAGCAATTAGCTTCACATACATAAATATGAAGCAAAAACCACAGAGATGTTTAAATGTATGCAAATGATGGAAACGACCTTTATTTTCAGTTCAGTTCAGTCTCTCAGGCATGTCTGACTCTTTGCAACCTTATGGACTGCAGCACATCAGGCCTCCTATCCATCACCAACTCCCAGAGTTTACTGAAACTCATGTCCATTGAGTCAGTTATGCCATCCAACCATCTCATCCTCTGTTATCCCCTTCTCCTCCCACATTCATCTTTCCCAGCATCAGGGTCATTTCCAGTGAGTCAGTTCTTCACATCAGGTGGCCAAAGTATTGGAGTTTCAGCTTCAGCATCAGTCCCTTCAGTGAATATTCAGGATTTATTTCCTTTAGGATTGACTGATTGGATCTCCTTACAGTCCAAAGGACTCTCAAGAGTCCTCTCCAAAACTACAGTTCAAAAACATCAGTTTTTCAGCTCTCAGCTTTCTTTATAGTCCAACTCTCACATCCATATATGACTACTGGAAAAACTATAGCCTTGACTATTTGAACCTTTGTTGACAATGTAATGTCTATGCTTTTTAATATGGTGTCTAGGTTGGTCATAACTTTCCCTCCAAGGAGTAAGTGTCTTTTAATTTCATGGCTGCAGTCACAATCTGCAGTGATTTTGGAGCCCAATAAAATAAACTCTGTCATTGTTTCCACTGTTTCCCCATCTATTTGCCATGAAGTGATGGGACAAGATGCCATGATCTTAGTTTTCTGAATGTTGAGTTTTAAGCCAACTTTTTCACTCTTCTCTTTTTCACTCTTCTTCACTTTCTGCCATAAGGGTGGTGTCATCTGCGTATCTGAGGTTATTGATATTTCTCCTGGTAATCTTGATTCCAGCCTGTGCCTCATACAGCCTGGCGTTTCACATGATGTACTCTGCATATAAGTTAAACAAGCAGCTGCTACTGCTACTGAGATGCTTCAGTCGTGTCCGACTCTGTGTGACCCCACAGACGGCAACCCACCAGGCTCCCCTGTCCCTGGGATTCTCCAGGCAAGAACAATGGAGTGGGTTGCCATTTCCTTCTCCAATGCATGAAAGTGAAAAGTAAAAGTGAAGTCGCTCAGTCATGTCCGACTCTGTGAGACCCCATAGATGGCAGCCCACCAGGCTCCTCCATCCATGGTATTTTCCAGGCAAGAGTACTGGAGTGGGGTACCTTGACATACTCCTTTCCCCCATTTGGAAGCTGTCTGTTCCATGTTGAGTTCTAAACTGTTCCTTCTTGACCTGCATACAGATTTCTCAAGAGGCAGGTCAGGTGGTCTGGTATTCCCATCTCTTGAAGAATTTTCCAGTTTGTTGTGATCCACACAGACAAAGGCTTTGGCATAGTCAATAAAGCAGAAGTAGAGGTTTTTCTGCAACTCTTTTGATTTTTTGATGATCCAACGGATGTTGACAATTTTATTCCTGGTTCCTCTGCTTTTTCTAAATTCAGCTTGAACATCTGGAATTTCATGGTTCACGTACTACTGAAGCCGGTTTGGAGAATTTTGAGCATTACTTGGCTAGCATGTGAAATGAGTGCAATTGTGAGGTAGTTTGAGCATTCTTTGGCATTGCTTTTCTTTGGGATTGGAATTAAAACTCACATTTTCCTGTCCGGTGGTCACTGCTGAGTTTTCCAAATTTGCTGACATATTGAATGCAGCACTTTCACAGCATCATCTTTTAGGATTTGAAGTAGCTCAACTGGAATTCCACCACCTCCACTAGCTTTGTTTGTAGTGGTGCTTCCTAAGGCAAACTTGATTTTACATTCAAGGAATTCTGTCTCTAGGTGAGTGATCACACCATTGTGTTTATCTGGGCCATGAAAATCTTTTTTCTATAGTTCTTCTGTGTATTCTTGCCACCTCTACTTAATATCTTCTGCTTCTGTTAGGTCCATGTCATTTCTGTCTTTATTGTGCTCATTTTGCATGAAATGTTCCCTTGGTATCTCTAATTTTCTTGAAGAGATCTTTAGTCTTTTCCATTCTATTTTTTGCTCTGTTTCTTTGTATTGATCACTGAGGAAAGCTTTCTTATCTCCCCTTGTTAATTTTTGGACCTGTGAATTCAAATGGGTATATCTTTCCTTTTCTCCTTTGTTTTTCACTTATCTTCCTACCTCAGCTGTTTGTAAGGCATTCTGAGACAACCATTTTGCCTTTTTGCATTTCTTTTTCATCAGGGTGGTCTTGATCACTGCCTCCTGTACAACGTCACAAACCTCCATCCATAGTTCTTCAGGTGCTCTATCAGATCTAATCCCTTGATTCTATTTATCACTTCCTCTGTACAATCATAAGGGATTTGATTTAGGTCATACTTGAATGGTCTAGTGGTTTTCCCTACTTTCTTCAATTTAAGTCTGAATTTGGCAATCAGGAGTTCATGATCTGAGCCACAGTCTGCTCCCGTTCTTGTTTTTATTGACTATATAGAGCTTCTCCATTTTTGGCTGCAATGAATATAATCAATCTGATTTCACTATTGACCATCTTGTGATGTCCATGTGTAGAGTGCTCTCTTGTGTTGTTGGAAGAGGGTGTTTGCTATGACCAGTGCATTCTCTTGGCAAAATTCTGTTAGCCTTTGACCTGCTTCGTTTTGTACTCCAAAGCCAAATTTGCCTCTTACTCCAGGTTTTTGTTTTTTGTTTTTTTTTTTTACTTCCTACTTTTGCATTCCAGTCCCCTATAATGAAAAGGACATCTTTCTTGGGTATTAGTTCTAGAAGATCTTATAGGTCTTCTTAGAACTGTTCAGTTTCAGCTTCTTCAGCCTTATTGGTCAGGGCAGAGACTTGGATTATTGTGATAATGAATGGCATGCCTTGGAAACGAACAGAATTCATTCTGTCATTTTTGAGATTTCACACAAGTAATGTATTTTGGACTCTTTTGTTTACTAAATGGCTACTCCATTTCTTCTAAAGGATTCTTGCCCACATTTTAGATATAATGGTCATCTGAGTTAAATTCACCCATCAAATTCCAGTCATTTTAGCTCACTGATTCCTGGAATGTCAACATTCACTCTTGCCATCTCCTGTTTGACCATTTCCAATTTGCCTTGATTCATGGACCTTACATTCCAGGTTTCTATTTATTGCTGTTTACAGCATTGGACTTTACTTCTATCACCAGTCACATCCACAGCTTGGTGTTGTTTTTGCTTTGGCTCCTTCTCTTCATTCTTTCTGGAGTTATTTCTCCACTGATCTCAGATCTATGCAGTAGGTGCATATTGGGCACCTACTGACCTGGGGAGTTCATCTTTCAGTGTCCTATCCTTTTGTTTTTTCATGCTGTTCTAATCTCATTTTAGGGGCATGGAAATGTCATTTCCTCCTTTTGTTATTCAGAGGGTAAGTGGCTGGACACTGGAGGTATGAACTTTGGAGTTAGGAACTCCTGTTTTCCATCTTCACTTCATTACTGGTGATCACTGTAACTTTGAGGACATTACAAAACCTACTTAGTATCCATTTTCTTTTCTTTTCTGTTTTTTGGCCATGCTGTGCAGCATGTGGGATCTCAGTTCCCCAACCAGGGGTAGAATCTCACCACCCACATTGGAAGCACAAGGTCTTAACCGCTGGATCACCAGGGAAATCCCAGCATCAGTTTTCTTGATGAAAAGCTGTAAATAATAAGCTCATCTTGCAGAGGTCAGCTTGGGACTAAAAGGTCCTCAGAGCATGACTGTTGTTTCCATTTTTATCATGCTACTCAATCTGGGCTAAGGGATGTGTTGCTCTAACAAACCTTGCATTTGAGTCACTGTGATTAGCAGATAGCATCACATATATTCCCTAAAGAGTTAGGCCACTGGGCAGGGCCTCTTTATCCCATAAGAGGCATCCTTATGGCTAATAGCTCCTCAGACCTTTCAGAAATACAAGAGAAGAACTATTGTAATATGTGTACCACTCTTTCCATCTCTTTCCCCTACTGGATGCTACTTCCATCTCTCACTGGAGCTTTACTGTTTCTCAGGAGAAAAAGGCAATACAAACAGCCTGTGTCCATGACTGCAAAGAGAAATAAAAAATAGTTACACAGCTACTATTCCATTGTATATTGAAGGTTCACCCTGTACTGGACACTATAAAAAGTGCTGTTTAAAAAAAAAAAATTGTCTTTTTCATTCTCAGGACAGTCTTTAGAGCTGCTGCTGCTGCTAAGTCGCTTCAGTCGTGTCCGACCCTGTGCGATCCCATAGACGGCAGCCTACCAGGTTCCCCCATCCCTGGGATTCTCTAGGCAAGATCACTGGAGTGGGTTACCATTTCCTTCTCCAGTCTTTTAAGCTAGTTGCTATTATAATTCACATTTTATTAATAGAAGCAAGAAAAGTAAGACTTAATATGGCTAAGTAAGTCAATGTCAAACATTTAGTAAGCAGCGGGATATATTATCTGAACTATATTAATTCTCAAACATATAAAACTATTTTGCACAAGATAAATTTATCACTAATATAACATACTACATATAATTAAAAAGTAGGAGGGGAAGGGAATAAATATCCTGATTTGCAACATCATTTCCTGTCCTTATTCTAGTACATAGAAGAGTTGAAACAACAGACTTGTTACACTGTGTCTTCCCCAGTATTTAGATTTCACATTGCTCTCCACCTCTAATCATTCATTGAGGATTATTTATTGCATAGCTATTAGAAATTAGGCACTGGCACGTTTATGATGCTTAAAATATGTTTGCTACCCTTGCAGTCTTGCAGAATTCACTATAATAAGAGAAAAAAAGTATTATTTGAGGGCCAACCAATAATTATAATACACTGCGATGTGCTACTAGCAACAGACAAAGGCATGAACAACTGTGCTTAGATTAGATTTAATAAGTTTCTTATTTAATACACTTTATTGTAGTGAAACAGTGCTATAGGAACAAATATAATTGATTTTCTAGCTGGGCCATGAAGGAGTGCTTGAATAGCTAACTAATGGTAACATACATTTCTGATGGAATCACTTCATATGACATATTTATGGATTCATTTTCAACTATATTATGAAAAAGAAACTTGTAAGAGATGCCTTCAATTTTGAGGACGTGCTAACCACAATGTAAGAGACTCTCTTACAATTCTGTTTTCCAAGGGTCAGTGATTTAATCTCTTTGGGAATCAGCCAGACTCACAGAATTATGGATCACTTAGGAGAGATTTAAAGATGACTGTTATGTGCCTTCGATTTAGGGGTAAACCAGGCTTCCCGTTACCCCAGCAGATGGTGGTATGAGGTAGAGATTAGCCTGAATCTTGCATAACTTACTGAAAAATGTTACACTTGATGGTAATGTCCAGCGACTATAACAGGTTGAAGTATCTTATTTAACATGTGTGATAGCAAAATGCGTTGACACATTAATTTTTCCTGTGTTTATATTGCTATAGAAAGCAGTATTGTTCACTTTTAATTTCCTTTTCTTCCCAACTGAATCAGTGATGCTCTAAATTATGACAGTACTTTATTAAAGAGCTGATATTTAATTTGTTCCTAAGTAAAGAAGTATTTGGGGCTTCCCTGGTGGCTCCGTGGTAAAGAATCTTTCTGCAATGCAGGAGCTACAGGCGATGCAGGTTTGATTCCTGGATCAGGAAGATTCCCTGGAGGAGGCATGGGAACCCGATCCAAATTCTTGCTGGGAAAATCCCATGGAGACAGAATCCTGGTGGACTGCAATCCGTAGGGTCACAAAGAGTGAGACATGACTGGCCACACATGCACATGAATCCAGGCTAGAAGAGATTCTCTAAATATTTTGAACTATATAAAACTGTTTGAACATTTATGTAATTCTGGAAAGGGGGTGATTGGCCCCAAACAAGTATGTAATTTCTGTCCAACCCAGTAGAGAGAAGAACTGTAATTAAATGTGAAATTTTGAAAGAATTAAATCTTCCTTATATATTTTCTAGTGGCTCAAATTAATATCTGCTATAGATGTCAAACTTAAAGGTCACTTATGTTATGACATCCTGAAAAAAACTGGAATGGGCATTAAAAGAAAAATTCACAAATTAAGGATCAGATAAAAGAAAACAATTAACCTGTGCTATCAGTAGCCTTACTGATTAACTGTGTTGCTTGGATTCATTTGATGAAGCCGGCACAATTATGCTTTCTCCCTTACTGCTTCAAGATTATCTTTCTTGTAGCTGCTCACTCTTCTAGAAAATAAAATCATATTTTATATTGTGAGATTAGAGGTTTTAAGAATCTAAAACAATTTTGACTTGATATCCTATTATTAACATATCAGCCTCTTAAGACAATTTTCTCTGCACATAAGACTCACCATATGCAAGCATCAAATTTTAGTTAACTTTACTGATTGTACTGAAGATGTGACAACAAGATTAAAATGAACATTGGATAACTTCTAAATCATTTATATTTAAACATCAGCATGGATTATGTAATGTTCCTTGCAAACTCTCACTCTTAACTTTTTTTGATAGACACACATTTAAATAGAATGTCCATTCAACTCCAGAATTCATCTGTAGTAGGTAGCCTCTAAAATGGCTCTCAATAAATCCTACCTCCTGGTATCCACAGCCTTGTCTATCTCTCTCTCCTCGAGTGTGGGCTGGTGTCTTTCTTCTAACAAGGAAAACGTGGCAAAATTTTTGGAATGTCATTTCCAATGTTGAGTTACAAAAAGACTCTGGGGTCTCTCTTTCGTTGCTGTTCAGTCGCTAAGTTGTGTCCCACTCTGTGACCCCATGGACTGCAGCATGCCAGGCTCCTTTGCCCTCCACAATCTCCCAGAGATTGCTCAAATTTTTGTCCACTGAATGGTGATGCTATCTAACCATCTCATCCTGTGTCACACCCTTCTCATTTTTCTTTCAAGTTTTTCCAGCACCAAGGCATATTTCAATGAGTCAGCTCTTTGCATCAGGTGGCCAAAGTATTGGAGCTTCAACTTCAGCACCAGTCCTTGCAAAGAATATCCAGTGTTGATCTCCCTTTAGGATTGACTGATTTTATCCCTTCATAGCCCAAGGGACTCTCAAGAGTCTTCTCTAGCACCACAACTCAAAAGCATCAATTCTTTGGTGCTTAATCTTCTTTATGATCCAACTCTCACATATGTACGTTACTTGATTATTTGGAGCTTTGTTGTCAAAGTTATGTCTTTGCTTTTTAACGTGCTGTCTAGTTTTGTCATGGTTTTCCTTCAAAGGGACATGGATCTTTTAATTTATAGCTGCATGGTCATAGTATCAGAACTCTTCACTAGGACCCGTCCATCCTGGGTGGCCCTGCACGGCATAGCTCAGCACTTCATTGAGTTAAGCAAACCCCTTTGCCACCACAAGGCTGTGGTCCATGAAGGGGTTTACTCTTTTATCTCTTTATTATTCTCTCTTTATCTCTTTCATCTCTCAATTTCTCAATCCCTTCCCCTCATTGTGAAGAAACAAGTTGTCATATTGTTAATAATCACTTGGAGAGATCCTTGTGGCAAGAGATTACCAGTTGTCTGTCCAACAACTTTTAAAGATCTGAAGAACACTAAAACCCACAGAAGTGAGCTTGGAAACAGATAATTTTCCCAGCTGAAGCATGAGATGATTTCAGCCCTGACTGGCAGGTTCAGCCTTATGAAAGAGCCTGTGTCATATGCATGCTGCCAAATCAGCTACCTGACCCAGAGAAAAGGTGTAATAATGAATTTAGTTATTTTAAGTTGTTATGTTTGAGACTAATTGCTATACAGCAATAGATAATGAATATAGCAGCTGAGCTGTGACAGAAGGAAAGTTGGTTCTTTGGCTCCTGGAGGAAAAATAGAGAAATCCATTAATGCAGATAAATTTTAAAGATTATCTGATACAATTTGAATAATCCTACCTGAATGTTTATAACTTCTTTATAACAATAAAAAATATAAGCTACTATTACGTCTACAGAAAAAGTGCAAGGCTCACAGTTTTCCTTAAGCCTTTCACAGGAGTGTTGGACTCAGCTGACAAGGTATTCCTGTGAATATAGACAGAAGTTGCCCTTTGCAGCTGCCCTCTGCTAACCTTGTATTTTTGGTGTACTGGACTGCTACAATGGAAACAGAGACAATGCATTTCCTTGATATGTAAGCGTTTATGTTCCGGAAACTCATAGCTGTTGATTACTGGAATTACACACTACTTGAGCAGTTTTGAAAATCAATTCTTAACTATTCTTTGCAAAATAGGGGGGATATTCCAGAATAGATAATTCATTTATTTGAAAATTGAATATATATATACACATATATATTTACATTTCTTATCATGAAATACTCACTATGGCTTCAGATTTAAGATCTTGTGTGTGTGTGTGTGTGTGTGTGTGTGTGTGTGTGTGTGTGATGGGGCAGTGGGGACAGAGATTAAGTAATAGAAACAGGAACTAAAGGATTCTGGGAGTGCTTCAAAAGAGAGGTGCATTGATCAGGACTCTGTTACTCAGAAGAGACAAGGGATGCATGGCATGCTGATTTCCTGCTGCTAGATATGGGGTTGCCATAGCAACAATTGCATAACATCTATATTTCTATGAAACCATCTGGGAAGGCATAGAACATTCTTTTTAAAAAGGCATTATTGTGTTGGCATGTTATTTGTAGTTGGTTAAAAATAGCCCGGGCATGTGGGTGTTTGGTGTTCTTGTCCTATGCTTAGGCTCACAAGAAATGCAAACCAAACAACCCCATCCCCCAACCCTCACTCAACAAACCACACGTTACTTTCTATTCTTCTGTCGACTAATTCTCTAGCTCCTTCGTACTCTGTGAGGAAAACCAAGGCCACACTCAAGAGTCAGTTTCCTGCAACATTCAGTGAGAAATTCCTCTTGCTTGACACTGATGTCTCCACTTGTATAACAGGTGAAAACATTCTCCTTTAACCTTTCTGGTTAGACTTGCCTCTAACCCCCCCCAAAAAACAGGCCTGCTTGCAAATGCTCAGGCCTGCAGCAACAAGCATGACAGTTTTTTCAGAACTACTTGAAAATAGTGGAAAGAAGTGTAAGATGGTTGTGAGCAGCTGTGGTCTCAGGGGTGGGGAACCACTAGTAGTTTTGGAGGAAAGTGACCTGTTAGAAAGTGATCTTCCTAAGGATAGAGGTTGTGGCACATTCTTCTCTAACCAAAGTACAAGGTAATGTGAGACACTCAATGAAAGATTTGTTGCAAGAATTTTGACTAGATACACCCATCAAGGTTTTGGTTATTGGGAGTTATCTATAGATTCTCTTCTTTCCTAAGTTCATTTGTCTATTTTAAATTCATTAATACATTCAGCATGCACAGAGTCATGTATTTCTTTTCCTCTCAAGGATCCCACCACAAAAGACAGAAACGAATATATAAAGTAAATAAACACATCTCAAAATATAAATTTACACTCGGTTTTAACTTAGAATTTTCTCATCTGAAGACATCCATCTACTGTCCTGTGATATGTGATGTTAAGAATATGTGCACATGCTTTTAGCTTGCTTTGAATCTCAGCGACTTTCATATATATTCATGAGATTATTTTTCCTGTTTATCAGATTCTTAGAATTTTTAACAGGTGAATTAATAGTGAGTGATTCATAAACCATACATTCCTTTTGTTTCTCCTTCCTTTCTGCTTATAACTATTTTCAAGAAGGACTGCTACATTTAATGTTCAACTTCCATTATGAAGTAAGACGTGACCTAAAGAATGTTATTTGAGAAATGCTAGGAAAACTCCTTGACTTCACTATCTCCTTTGATTCCTTCTGACTTGCATCTTCAAATTCCACTTTACTAAAACATCAAAGACATTGTTTAAGGGGCAAGCCTTCCCTGGATTGGGCAGAGTATTCAAGTCTATTATTATAAACTTTCACTTGAGTTACACACTTGGTCCGGCTCCCCATCAAGAGCAGAAGAGATGATAGTTTAAGGGACAGGTTCGGAGTGGAACGTTAACTTTTTCTGGAAATGAGAATCATCCCAGAATACACTGTGAAACACAAGCACAGTGGGATGGGGTGCTGAAAAGGAAAAGAAGAAAAAGGATAATCATTAATAATGTCACAATTTTATTTAGGCCCTTATGTTTGCTGAAAAGAATACCCCATATTTTTCTCATATCAATAAATCATTCACATATTAAAGAGATAAAGAAACAGGAAGTTTGATAGATAAAATCTATCTTGTCCTTATCATTAAGATTCTTGAGAAGAAAATGTGTAGTGTATTCAAAAAATCCAGAACCAAAAGTGATTGTAGAGATAATCTACTTCCATCCTGTGTCTTATCTCATGATTCTCTCTTTTTAAATTTTTTAAAGTTTAGGTTATGTCTTTTATCCAACAGCAACTTATTGAATAAAGGGGATTTACCAGGAAGAGACTGTGCTTTTTTATCAATAGATAGCACAGCAACAGCAACAATTGCCAACATCGGCTGGATCATCGAAAAAGCAAGAGTTCCAGAAAAACATTTGCTTCTGCTTTATTGACTATGCCAAAGCCTTTGACTGTGTGGATCACAACAAACTGTGGAACATTATTCAAGAGATGGGAATACCAGACCACCTGACCTGCCTCCTGAGAAATTTGTATACAGGTCAAGAAGCAACAGTTAGACCTCGACATGGAACAACAGACTGGTTCTAAATCACGAAAGGAGTACATCAAGGCTTTATATTGTCACACTGCTTATTTAACTTATATGCAGAGTACATCATGCAGAATGCCGGGCTGGATGAGGCACAAGCTGGAATCAAAATTGCTGGGAGAAATATCAATAACCTCAGATATGCAGATGATACCAACCTGATGGCAGAAAGCAAAAGAAGAACTAAGCCTCTTGGTGAAAGTGAAAAAGGAGAGTGAAAAAGTTGGCTTAAAACTCAACATTCAGAAAACTAAGATCAAGGCAATTGGTTCCATCACTTCATGGCAAATAGATGAGGAAACAATGGAAACAGTGACAGACTATTTTGGGAGGCTCCAAAATCACAGCAGCCATGAGATTAAAAGAAGCTTGCTGCTTGGAAGAAAAGTTATGACTAACCTAGACAGCATATTAAAAAGCAGAGATATTTCTTTGCCAACAAAGACCCATCTAGTCAAAGCTATGGTTTTTCCAGTAGTCGTGTATGGATGTGAGAGTTGAACTATAAAGAAAGCTGAGCACCGAAGAATTGATGCTTTTGAACTGTGGTGTTAGAGAAGACACTTGAGAGTCCCTTGGACTGCAAGGAGATCCAACCAGTCCATCCTAAAGGAAATCAGTCCTGAATATTCATTGGAAGAACTGATGCTGAAGCTGAAATTCCAATACTTTGGCCTCCTGATGAGAAGAACTGACTCATTGGAAAATACCTTGATGCTGGGAAAGATTGAAGACAGGAGGAGAAGGGTGCAAAAGAGGATGAGATGGTTGGATGGTATCACTGACTCGATAGATATGAGTTTGAGTGAGCTCCAGGAGCTGGTGATGGACAGGGAGGCCTGGCATGCTACAGTCCATGGGGTAGCAAAGATTCGAACATGACTGAGGGCCTGAACTGAACTGAGCATAGCAGCTGCTACATCAAAGAAATCAAAATGATCCCCCATCAATTATTCTTGATAGTTTGAATGCCTTTTCTGCCCTGAGTGTCCTTTTACAAATAGGGTAAGAACATGTTGCTGTAACACATTTGTCAACTCATGAGCCCTAAGGCAGCAAGATCAACGGTGGATGGGGAGGGAGGTGGGAAAGAGGCTCAGGATGGGGGGGGTGGTGCATAGGTACACCTGTGGCTGATCCATGTTGATGTTTGGCAGAAACCAAAGTAATACATAAAGCAATTATCCTTCAACTAAAAATTATTTAAAAAAAGAGAGAATGGTGACTAGGAATCTCTGATGCTCTGTCTTCAAGTAGAAACCTGGTAAATGCTTACATCTAACAATATCAAAATATAACAGCAAATATAGTAACTAGATTTAAAAGGAAAAGCTCTGGCTTCACAAAGATCTCCACCTGTTCTTGGTCCCCCTCAGTCATTTTGTTGTACATTTCAGGTGTGACTCAAATGATTAGAAAATTTGGGAAGAATAACAGGACATTCTACTTAACATTCCCCTGCTTTCCTCTTTCAACTGAACGCTGCAGGAAGCTTGCATTTTTCTTTTGCTTCTTTTTCTTGAATGTCTTCTATAGGAAGGCATACTCTAGTCTGGCAGTGCCGAAACTGGAAGGGAGAAAAACTTGCTTTCTTTCTGGAATTCATTATTAGTAGGTCTGTTTGCATGAGGGCAGAAACCATATCCTTTAACCTGAATATTTTCTTAATTAAAAATACATATATTCAGGACACAGACAAGGAAGATGGGGCTATATATTCTGGGACCCCTAATAAGCCACAATGGAAACCACATTTGAGCATCAAAAAATAACAGTTAATATTTATTACATGCTTAATGAATTCCAGATGCTGTTTTATGTGCTTTACAAATATCTACTCATTTAATCCTCATATAAATTTGAGATATAGATCTGTCTATAAAGTAAAGATAGCTACTCTCTTAAATTATCTCAGGATTATTGCCCCCCCCCCAACAGATTGAAACAGATTGACTTACATACTCACCAGAAGTGTATACAAAGATATACTGCTTTACCTTCTTGTCAAAAGATGGTATGGCAAGACTAAATTCTTTTGCCAATCAAACAATAAAATTTATTTTATTAGGTTTTAATTTGTACTTCTGAGATATTATTAAGGTTAAGTAACTCTTCATATTATTCCATTTGGATTTCCTGTTTTGTCAAGTGCCTGTCTTGCTTAGCTTTTGTTTTATGCTATCTTTTATTCTTACATAACAATATTTTTACATATTTTGTACAGTAGTCCTTTATTGCTTACATGTGTTATAAATATCTTATTCAGCTGTATGACTCCTCATTTTTCTGCCTATACAGTTTTTTTTTTTGCCAAGAACAGAATTTTTTTAATATTGTCAATATTTCATTCATTTCCAACAGTTTTATTGAAGTATAATTCACACACAATAGAAAGCATCCTTTTCAAGTGTACAGTTTAACTATTTATAGTATATTCAGAGTTGTGCAATCATCATCAAATATGATTTTGAAGATTTTTATCATTCCTAAAAGAAACCCCATCACCTTTAACAGTCACTAACCATTTGCTCCAATACCTAGCCATAGGCAATCACTAATCTACTTTCTGTCTTACAGGTTTGTACATTCTTGACATTTCATATAAATGGAATAATATAACGTGTTTTCTTCTTGTGACTGATTTGTTTCAACTAGCATGTTTCCAGAGTTTCAATATGTTGTCTCATGATTCAGTACATACTTATTTTTATTGCTGGAGTGTGGACCTTTACTCTTGTAAAGAAAGCAATTACAAAATGTTAATATATGTAAAGTAAGAGGTCTGTCATAAGTACCCTTTCAACAAAATATTTGATTCTATAATCGCACAGACTAGTTTCCTCTGTTTTACTGGGTCAGTCATCCCCGTGATATTTGAAGGTATAAGCTGCCATTCTGTAATCTCTTCCCTGAATTTAATTAGCCAATTTTAGTACTTGCTTTGCAGATGAAAGGTATTATGTACATGCACATAACTTACAAAACAAAGGGATTTCTCTAGTGTACCTGACTTGTACCTGATTTGTATCCACAGTAATCAAAATATCACAGATGTATCAATTGCAAATAGCCACTTCTACTGATAGCATATGAATACAAGCTTAACCAAAATTGTCCACTGAAGAAATTTTAGACTGAGAAAAAGAGAGAAAGTCATGGTGATGGAACTGTTTCAGATGTATGTAGAAGTCTAAAAGATATTTCTTCCTTGCAAAAAAAGCTGTGACAAACCTAGACAGCCAAAATGAAGTAGAACATCACTTTGCCAACAAAGGTCCATATAGTCAATGCTATGGTTTTTCCAGTAGTCATGTATGGATGTGAGAGTTGAACCAGAAAGAAGGATGAGCACCAAAAAATTGATAGTTTCAAACTGTGGTGCTGGAGAAGACTCTTGAGGGTCCCTTGGACAGTAAAGTGATCAAATCAGTCAACCCTAAAGGAAATCAACTCTGAATACTCATTGAAAGGACTGATGTTAAAGCTGAAACTCCAGTACTTTGGCCTCCTGATGCAAAGAGACAGCTCATTGGAAAACACCCTGATGCTGGGAAAGATTGAAGGCACGAGGAGAAGGGGGAAACAGAGAATAAAATGGTTGGATGGCATCACTTACTCAGTGGACATGAGTTTAAGCAAACTCTGGGAGATGGCAAATGACAAGGAAGCCTGGTGTGCTGCAGTCCATGGAGTCGCAAAGAGTCAAACATAGAGAATGAACAGCAACAAATACCTCAAAGAATATCTTCATTGCATTATATGTCTTTTCTTTAGGTTCACATCTCTAGAAGAAACAAAATTTTGTATGACTCAAGTGTGTTATCGGTAGCTATAATAATTAAAATTATTCAAATGAAGCCCTAATTTATCATTTTTATTTTTACCATGCTTCTTTTGATTAGCATAAAAGTTGCAATTTAGTGCACATGAAATTTTGCCCCTCTTTTAATGTTATTTAAATTAATTGTGTCTGTGTGTGTTCAGTCACTTGATTGCGTCCAACACTTTGCTGTAGCATGGTATGTAGCCTGTCAGTTTCCTCTCTCCGTGAAATTTTACAGGTAAGAATACTGGAAAGGGTTGTCATTTCCTACCCCAGGGGATCTTCCTGACCCAGAGATTGAACCCGTGTCTCCTGCATTTTCTGTTTGGCAGGCAGATTCTTTACCATTGTGCCACCTGGGAAGTCCTGAAATCAAATTGAAACAACCACAATTTTGGATATACTTTGAAAAACTGTACATGCCTCCACCCTGGGATTTGAGACACTACCTATTGGGTATCATATTCCTCTCCTAATGCAATTCTTCATAAAATTAGCTAAAAGCATGACTTTGTTTAAAATATTAGATAATTTTCAGCCTCAAAATTATTCTATTAGGACATGAAGAAATCTTAGGCTTAATGAATCCCCTGAGATTCTGTCCTCCCACACTTGCAGTCTAGTGTCTGCCTTCCCACATATGTCTGTTATCAACTAAACAAGATGACAAAGAATATGAAAATAGAAAATAACAAAACAAATTTGAAGATCCTAAAGCTGTTAGACAGCCTAGTTATTATATTTGGAATTATTGCTTAAATTATGTTTCTTTTGATAATATGTATTTATTTTGACAACTATCAAGCACTTAACAGTATCTATATAAAAGGTGGATTTTTTTCATAAATCACACTTCAGCAGAGAACTATCCTGATATGCCAAATCAATAGATGCCAGCTGTGACAGTGGGAGTATTGCTATATAATTTTCTGCCCCCATGCTCCAAATTGAAGATCTGTCCAAGTTATCAAATTTTCTAAGTAACATCATTCTCAATTTCATCTGGCAATATTTTCATCTGGCATATAAAAAATGTAAGAGAGGGACTCAGAAGAAAATGAAAAGAGTTGCTATTTCTAGACATCTGTCTAGAAATCAAAATATAAAGACTAGAGTTCTTGAGTGGAAGAAATTTTATCGTTGAGAACTGGGAAATAGATGTCATGCATGCACAAAAAGTAGAAATTTAAGGTCAAAGATAGGATATGCGATACTTGTGTGCTATGCCACTTCAGTCCTGTCCAACTCTTTGTGACCCAATGGACTGTAGCCCGCCAGGCTCCTCTGTCCATGGGACTCTTCAGGCAAGAACATTGGAGTGGAGATGCAATTCTTTTGTTGTTTTTGTTGGGCTGGGTCCTCACTGCAGCATGCTGGCTTTCTCTAGTTGAGGTCAAGGGCTCCTCCTGATGCAGAGGACAGCCTCTAGAATGCCCAGCCTCAGTAGTTGCGGTGCACAGGCTCAGTTGCCCCATGCTATGTGGGATCTTAGTTCCCTGAAAGAGAGGGAGAGATCAAATCCATTTTCCCTGCTTCGGGAGGCAGATTCTCAACCACGAGACCACCAGAAAATGCATTTCTATTTATCTCCATGTAGTATACCATCTAGCTTTTGCTGACTTAAGAGAACCTTTCATTTAATCATCCCATTCTTTCTCTCAATGACTACATTCAAGAAAACAGAGCAACTTTTCTCATATCCTGATCTTGTCTCACATGAAGGCCTTTGCTTCTCTCTCTACCTGTGTTATGGATTAAATATTGTGTCCCCTCAAAATTCGTAAAAGTCCTAACATCTGACATAATGGCATTTGGAGGTGGGGCCTTCGGAAGGTGAGTAGACCATGAAACAGACTAGAACAGTCTGCTGTATACTTCCTTCAGATTTCCACCTCACCAATTCCTTGACACCCAGATCTCCACTCAAATACTCTATCCTTAGAATAACCTCTTTTCGCTATCTTCCTATATGTCTTCTGCCATCACTTCCTACCAAATTTTCAACAAATGCAACACTTTACAAATCTTTTTTCCATTAAAGAAAAACATCTTAAATAAATTAATCATAAACTAACAATCTCTCAAAATTTGTTATTTTTGTCTTTTTGATTGTATCAAAATACATATACAAGGGAATATGAGAAACTTTATAAAAATATTTCAATGGATATCCAATAATTTGGATTAATTTATAATATAAATTTTAAAAAATATATGAATACGTGTGTGTTATATACTTGTTTGCAAAGATGAACTACATAAATAGAACAAGAAAATTTTGGTTTTACAGTTTTAAAGAAAAATCTATTCCTTGTGATGCAGGGGTAAAGAACCTGCCTGCCAATACTGGAGACACAGGAGACATGGGTTCAATGCCTGGGTCGGGAAGATCCCCTGAAGGAGGAAATGACAACCCTCTACAGTATTCTTGCCTAGGGAATCCCCTGGACAGAGGAGCCTGGAGGGCTACAGTCCCTGGGGTTTCAGAGTCGTACATGACTAAGCATACATTCAAGCTCTCTCATCTATAGTAATATACTAGACAGTATGTTGATAAGATTCTGTGACTATAAAGCATACACAAAATAGAATTTAAAATGAATAACTGTAGTGCATGAAAGAGGAGATAAGACAATAAAAGAAATCATTAGGAGTCAAAGCTATAAGGAAAATGTAAATCCAAGAAGTAAGCAAGCCCCAAAGCAGGTGGCTGCCTAAAGGGATATGATAATCTTCATAATATCAGAATCCAAGCAAATGCACAATTGAGCACAATGCTAAATAATGATACATAAACACGTGGGCTATGATGAAGCAGAGAAAATGAAAAACCTTTGGACTTATACTTGATCATAGCAGAATTTCCCTAAAACATTTGAATGTGAAAAATCATTTCACATAAGAATCAGTGCTATATAATTATTTTAATGCAAGATTCAAAATCTTGCATAAGTATACGTATAGATATACAGATACATAAGATACATATGAGTCATCCAATACATGAAATGTACACAAACATATACACAGACTCATACTAACACACAAAACTCTAAATAAAAATAAAAAAATAGTAAACATGACACTTAGGATATTGTCACATTGTTACCTCTGTTGGAGAGGGAGGAGAATGAATCATGGAAACAGCTGTGAAGATGAACACAAAGACTTCAGGTATGATGTTTTATTTCTAAAGTAGAGGTGAAGATAGATAGTCATATGCTTTATTATTTACATCTTTTCTATAATACAATTATAATCCTTTGTATATATGAAATAGAACTGAAAAAATATCTTTATAAAGTTAAAGCCATTGCAAATTTATTGTTAGTGATATAACTATGGCAGACAGCATGAGAGTTCTGAGAGTTTGGTATTTTCCACAGGTAATATAAACTCCTTATGTTGTCAACTTATTTAATTAGTGAGCTAAAATAATTAAAGTGTTTTAAGAAATTCTGGACTATTTTTAGCTTGCTTTCTAAACTTCCTTTATCTCTTTCTACCTAAGAATGACTGTTAATTTTTATTTTTTTTTTTGCAGAAAAATAGGGAACAAAACTGGTCTGGCCTTTGACCGTTTCATTTCATAGCTCTTCTAAATGCACCTCTATGCAACTTAAGTCCTATCAGACCCTGGGCAAATCACTCATTTATTCATTCATTTTTGTTCACATTATCATATAAACATCATGCATTGATATCTACTCTGTGGCAGGCACGGTGTATACAAAGATGGATAAAGCATAAATCTGACAAATGCAGCTCACAACCGACCAGAACAGGAGAGCTCTGAAATCAGACTGCTCTCCTAGCCTTGATTTACTTTCCTGTTGAAGTATGTGTCTGGAATCTTTCCTGTATCAGTGTCTTTACTGGGATCCTGAGAACCTGATTTTCAAGACATGTTTGAAAAAGTAAGAGAAGGGGAGGGTCTTGACAGGGATTCTACTCCCACCGTATTCCCAGAATGACATGTCTTTCTGTGCCCAGGACTTCCTGCTGCCATGCTCTTACTATCCCTTTAAGGATCTCTGGGGTATCCCTAAAGAAAGTCTATGCTGGCCTGATAAATGGCTATTCCCATAAAACAAAGCATTTTTATTTATGCACTTCTTTCTGTTTTTCACTTCCTCTCATTCATAGTCGCAACCCTGAAACTCCATCATTTCTCATAATTAAGCCCTCAGGACTTCACATACTGTCTTCCTTTTAACTACTGAAGGAAACAGAATGTCTGTGAGAAAAACAGCCTGTGGGTAATTCCTGGGTTGGCATAGCTCTGGGGTGCTCTCAGGTCCTGTGTGAAGTCTTTCTTAAAGAATACCTCTGGGGACCCTTTCTCAGAATGTGGTTACTTAAGGTTTCATTTAAGAAGCAAATGCTTCTTGGCTGAGCAAGCAGAGTAGAAAGCAGCCCAACTTGTCTAACTGAGGATGAGGCAACTGAGTTTTACCATGTGAGGGCTTCCCTCGTGGCTCAGATAGTAAAGGATCTGCCTGCAATGCAAGAGGCCTGGGTTTGATCTCTGGGTCAGGAAGATCCCCTGGAGAAGGGGAAGGCCCATTCCAGTATTCATGTCTGGAGAATTCCATGGAGAGAGGAGCCTGGGGGAGTTGTAGTTCATGGGGTCAGAAGCCACTGAGGGACTAACAGCTTCACTTTCACCTCATTGTCAGTATCCCAGAGACACCTACTAACCATACTGCAAGGCTGGAGACTTCTGAGTCCTGTAATCAAACTGCTAGCCTAAGATCTGGAGACTAGTGCTTCACCTAAGCAGCAGGATGATGTGTGCTTCTCTCACTAATTGCTGCATAAGGTAAAAATACATCTCTATAGACAGAAATGGGCAAGTCCCATATGACATTGTAATAATGGATATCATTTTTCTTTCCAAAATTTCTCTGGGAAAATTGAAATGAATTTCAATTAATGAATTGAGGATGAAAATGAAACAAAATATCAGGCAGTCATCACATTATTTAATAATAGTACTTCTAGTAAAACATAAACAACTTTCTAAATCAAAACAATGATACTACAAAATGGGAATGTTTGAAATTTGAGCGACTGAACTGAACTGAACTGAACTGATGCATATAAAGTTCATCCTGTACATACTAATAAGCTTCTTTCCTTGAGGCCTTAAGAAAGATACTATGGGACATAGGATGATAAAACAGAAATGGCCTCTGACCTCAAAAGGATAGTATTTAAGGAGAGTAGATAACACATGTACAAAAATACCTAGAACAAAGTGTCAACTGAAAAATAAATGCACAACCTAAAAGTTGAGAGTTATATGTTTTATTTGGCAGACATAATGAGGACTTCATACCAAGGACTTCAAGCCTGGTGGGCATCATATCAAGTAACCTAGAGAAACTGCTCTGAGGAAGTGAAGGAGGTAGCTAGGATGTGTAGGAATTTTGCAGTGAAGGGCAGGTAGTAGCAAAAAAAACATTACTGTTAATTAAAAAGAAAAAAACTAGATGCCTCAAGGAATTTAGCACTTTTCTATGTATGGGAAGATGTAAGAGTCTAGGCTCACAGAAATCCTTCTTTGGATATGCACCTCAGCTATCTGTGTCTGCACATCCTGAGTTTCTTCAGGACTCACCTTCAGGAGTGGCTGCAATCTGATGGTAGGTATTCTTTGTTTCCTTCCTGAGTTCCCTCTGGGCTCATGACGTCACCATTGGCGGGCTGCAATCACTGATGATAATAACATCGCTTGTTTACTGAAGTGGCAGTCCACATTTTATTCCTCAGATGTATGAACAAAATTCTCCAATTTGAATACAAAGTTTTCACTCTTGGCTATATATGCAAAGGAAACAAACAATGACCAAATACTTAGGGAATATAAGGTTTGAGAAATATTAGGATATTTTGACTAAATTTTATATGAAGCTTTTTAATTGTACAAGTTTTTTTGGGTAGGGGGAATTTCATAATTGTAACCTAATTTCTTTAAAGATTAATCTAGCTGCAAAGTTTGGAAATGGTGAGAAAAATGAGGCTGGAGACTATGTAATAAGTTGTGGAACTGACGTATGAAGTATCTGGAAATATAGAAGTAGATATGGAATGGAGCAATAGTAATAAATATAAATCTTTCAGCCACAGAATGTATGAAATGACAAAATAATTGATGTAGGAATGTTAAAAGTGTACATCCAAGAATTCAACTTAAAACTTGTTTACAATACAGAGACTCACAGACATAGGAAACAAATTAATGGTTTCCCAAGGGGAAGTGGAAGAAGCAATGAGTTGGGAGTATGAGGTTAACAGAAGCACGCTGCTATGTATAAAATAGGTAACAAGGACCTACTGTATAACACAAGGAACTATTTTCAATATCATATAATAAACTATCACTGAAAAGAACTGTAAAGTAACACATATACATATATGTGTATGTATAAGCAAGTAACTTTTGTTACACATTTGAAACTAATGCAATGTTGTAAATCAACTATACTTCAAGAAAAAACTGAAACAAAAAATTCAATTTAGCAAATATTTCTGAGTGAGTGCTTGTTATTTCAAAAAATGTGTTTTATGCTCGGTTATTTGATTAAACTGTAACCTATATATCCAAGATGACAATAATATCACCAATAATAACAGAGAAAATCAAACTGTCTTCAGGGATAATCTAATAAATTTTATTTGAGCAGAAGTTAAGTGTGCCATGGCAGAGGCATTAAGAAAGTACACACTGAAGGGTATTTGCAGATTTGGAGGGTTAGATGGAGAACACAGCAGACAAGATAGATAAAATGGGCATTGATTTTTAACAGAAAAATAATATCTGAAGTTATAGAGAAAAGATGAAAAGAGTATATTTGGAAAAGAGGAAAAAGTTTCCACTACATGATTTCTTACATTTTAAGCTTTAAAAGGTAAAAAAAGATGCTAATAAGAGAGATACGAACAGCCATCAAATATCTGTTAGGGAGGGAAGTATTTCAATGTGGCTAAGAAAAGCCAGAATTTCAAGAGGTCGGTGTAATCATAAAGCCAAAAAAGAAAGCATTACTTTATAAATTAGCCTTCTTGAAATGGTGAGAATGAATTTATTGATAAACCTGATAATAACAGTTTATATTGAAGAACAAAGAAATAACAAGGTAATCGCTAAGAGACATATCAGTGATACAAAAGTGGAGACAATGCCATTGACAACGTCTGCAAAAACCTTTAAGGTAAAAGAAAGGATTTTACTACAAAGGGAAGTGAAAGAGAGGCAGAGTCTATTTTTTTTTTTTTTTTTTTGGTATAAATGAGGTCCTATACGGTGGTGCGGTGGTAAAGAATCCGCTTGCTTATGCAGGAGATGAAATAGATGTGGGTTCGATCTCTGGATTAGGAAGATCCCTTGGAGGAGGAAACAGAAACCCATTCCAGTATTCTTGCCTAGAAAATTCATGGACAGAGGAGTCTGGCAGGCCACAGTCCACGGGGCTGCAATGAGTCGGATGCTACCGAGTGACTGAGCATGCACACACACATACACGTACTAGGAAAAGGTCAAAGTACACGCAGAGAGGGGAAGAAATTGACAGAGTCAAGTATCTAGGTTAACTTTTAGTCTTTTGGCCATAGAGGGATGTTTGACCCACTTCTTTCTCAATTTCAGCTTGAAAATCTACCCTTTCCTTCTTGGTTTGTATGATTATGGTGGAGCTGATTTCATACCCCCTTCATTCCCTGGTGATGGTGGTTTAGTCACTAAGCCATGTCCAAATCTTGTGACCACATGGACTGTAGCTTGCCAGGCTACTCTGTTTGTGGGATTCTCCAGGCAAGAATATTAGAATGGGATGCCATTTCCTTCTGCAGGAGATCATTTGCCTTCCCTAACTCAGGTGAGCAGGATCCACAGTTGATCATCCAACCACTCCTAACTAGTGAGAGTGCATGCTTCTGTGCTCTGTTGCTTCAATTGTGTTTGACTCTTTGCAACCCCAAGGACTGTAAGCCACCAGGCTCCTCTGTCCATGGGGTTCTCCAGGCAAGAATACTGGGGTGGGTTTCCATGCCCTTCTCCAGGGGATCTTCCCAACTCAGGGATCAAATCCACATCCCCTGCATCTCCAGCATTATAGGTGCATTTTTTTTTGCCCACTGAGCCACCTGGGAATTGCTTTAGGAGTGGTTCAGTTCAGTTCAGTCGCTCAGTTGTGTCAGACTCTTTCCGACCCCATGGACTGCAGCAGGCCAGGCTTCCCTGTCCATCACCAACTCCCAGAGCTTACTCAAATTCCTGTCCATAGAATGGGTGATGACATCCATCATTCTCATGCCTCTGTCTTCCCCTTCCCCTCTTGCCTTCAATCTTTCCCAGCATCAGGGTCTTTACAAATGAGTCAATTCTTCCATCAGTTGGCAAAAGTTTTGGAGTTTCAGCTTCAGGATCAGTCCTTCCAATGAATATTCAGTACTGATTTCTTTAGGATTCACTGGTTGGATCTCCTAGCTGTCCAAGGGACTCTCAAGAGTCTTCACCAACATCCCAGTTCAAAAGCATCAGTTCTTCTTCACTCAGCTTTCTTTATAGTCCAACTCTCACATCCATACATGACAACTGGAAAAACCATAGTTTGACTAGACTGACCTTTGTTGGCAAAGTAATGTCTATGCTTTTTTTATGCTGTCTAGGTTGGTCATATCTTTTCTTCCAAAGAGCAAGTGACTTTTAATTTCATGGCTGCAGTCACCAACTGCAGTGATTTTGGAGCCCCCCCAAAATAAAGTCTTTCATTGTTTCCATTGTTTCCCCATCTATTTGCCATGAAGTGATGGGACCGCATGCCATGATGTTAGTTTTCTGAGTGTTGAGTTTTAAGCCAACTTTTTCACTCTCCTCTTTCACTAAGGCTTTGGCATAGTCATAAAGCAGAACTAGAGGTTTCTCTGGAACTCTCTTACTTTTCCAAGGACCCAACGGATGTTGGCAATTTGGTCTCTGGTTCCTCTGCCTTTTCTAAATCCAGCTTGAACATCTGGAAGTTCATGGTTCACATATTGTTGAAGCTTGGTTTGGAGAATGTGAGATGAGTGCAATTGTGCAGTAGTTTGAGCATTCTTTGGCATTGCCTTTCTTTGGGACTGGAATGAAAACTGACCTTTTCCAGTCCTGTGGCCACAGCTGAGTTTTCCAAATTTGCTGGCATATTGAATACAGCACTTTCACAGCATCATCATATAGGATTTGAAATAGCTCAGCTGGAATTTCATTACCTCCACTAGCTTTGTTCGTAGTGATGCTGCCTAAGGTCCACTTGACTTTGCATTCCAGGATGTCTGTCTCTAGGTGAGTGATCACACCATCGTGGTTATCTGGGTGCTGAAGATTTTTTTTTTTTTTTGTATCGTCTTTCTGTTTATTCTGTGTACCAAAGTTTCTTCTGTGTACCAAAAGTTGAGGAGTGGTACCTGAACAAAAATCTACCATATCAGAGACATTTACATTCAATTCTTGGGGTTTAGTTTGTGATATAAACAAAAAGGAGACATGGACTCATTATTCCCTTAGATCTGGTGATGATTCGAAATTATTTTGGAGTCTATGTGGGGACTGAAGAGGAAGTCAACGCAGCAGAATGCACAGGAGGAAAATGTGGGAGAAATAGTATCCTTGCAGCAACATTTAGTCCCTGGGTCTGACAATTCCTAAAGTCATTTATACCTGTGGGTTTTTTATTAAAATAAATCTATGCATTTTTACTACTGCCTACATTTTATCACTTGATGAAAGAGTCTTAACTGATACACAGGTCTCATAGAGGGTGGAGGAAAAAAATTAAAGAAGAATATGGGTTTTGAGACTGTGGAAAATTGGATAATATATATATATATGTATAATTTTAATTAAAAACAGCAATATTAGAACATCATCCTTAATAGATGAGATAAGAATAGCTGCTGAAGGTAAAGGAGCAAATTAGTTTGGAGTACTAGAAATTACAGAAAAGTTATGAGCCAGTTACCATGCAGAATAAATGAGAGAGCTAACAGAAAATGATTAAGTAATTACTGTTATAGGGGAATTCATTTAAGCTGGTTGCTTTTATTTGATTTGGCCTGAATTAGGTCAATAAACTCTATAAATGTGTAGCAACTCAGAAGTGAAAATTAAGTGGGAAGTAATGAAGCCTGTAGTACGTCGAGACTGATAGAAAAATTCTAGGACAGAAAATTCTGGGGTTTTGAGGTTCTGGGATCAGTATAACATGGCTGATCATGATGTTCAGGTGGATAAAAAGAAATATGTAGTTAAAATAGAGATGTGTTATTTACTACAATAAAGTGAGAAATTGAGAGATAAGTCATTCATAGTGTAAAAGGAAGTTCTAACTAGAAGCAAAATGAATTAAATATGTAGTGTAGAGGTTGTTATTCTGGTCCCAGAGCTTGAGATCTGATTAAGACTGTAAATGCTTTGAGTTAAATCTCTTTCACTAGGTGACTTAAATAGAGGTGAAGTTTCTAAAAATGAGAATTAAAAAAAAATTGTCAGCAGACTTAAAGAAGCATTAAGTAGCAGAGCAACTCTTTGAGGGCAATGACATAGGTTCTGTGTGAAAAATGTCTCTGAGCCAGGGTGCAGAGGTTACTAAGGAAACTGAGCCAGGGCTCTCAGGGTTAGTAGCTACTGGGCTTGCCAGGTGTCTCAGTGGTAGAGAGCCCGCCTGCCAGTGTAGGAGACGTAGGAGAGCTGGGTTCCATCCCTGGGTCAGAAAGGTCACCTGCAGAAGGACACGGCAACCCACTCCAGTGTTCTTGCCTGGAGAATCCCAGGGACAGAGGATCCTGGCGGGCTATAGTCCATGGGGTCTCAATGATTCAGACGTGACTTAGCAACTGAGCATGAACACAAGACCTATTATCAGACGAGCAGGAGATGCTAAAAGACAGGATGATTTCAGAATAGGCGAGGTTTGAGAAAAATCATGGCAGAATTCTCATCTGAATGAGAGCATATTAATTTTATCTTTCCTTCTGTGTTAAAAGCTACCTGGGATTTGTTCAAATTGCCAACATCGGCTGGATCATCGAAAAAGCAAGAGAGTTCCAGAAAAACATCTATTTCTGCTTATTGACTATGCCAAAGCCTTTGACTGTGTGGATCACAATAAACTGTGGAAAAGTCTGAAAGAGATGGGAATACCAGAGCACCTGACCTGCCTCTTGAGAAACCTGTATGCAGGTCAGGAAGCAACAGTTAGAACTGGGCATAGAACAACAGACTGGTTCCAAATAGGAAAAAGAGTCCATCAAGGCTGTATATTGTCACCCTGCTTATTTAACTTCTATGCAGAGTACATCATGAGAAACACTTGGTTGAAGCACAAGCTGGAATCAAGATTGCCAGGAGAAATATCAATAACCTCAGATATGCAGATGACACCACCCTTATGGCAGAAAGTGAAGAGGAACTAAAAAGCCTCTTGATGAAAGTGAGAGAGGAGAGTGAACAAGTTAGCTTAAAGCTCAACATTCAGAAAACTAAGATCATGGCATCTGGTCCCATCACTTCATGGCAAATAGATGGGGAAACAGTGGAAACAGTGGCCGACTTTATTTTTGGGGGCTGAAAATCACTGCAGATGGTGACTGCGGCCATAAAATTAAGACACTTACTCCTTGGAAGGAAAGTTATGACCAACCTAGATATCATATTAAAAAGCAGAGACATTACTTTGCGAACAAAGGTCCATCTAGTCAAGGCTATGTTTTTTCCAGTGGTCATGTATGGATGTGAGTGTTGGACTGTGAAGACAGCTGAGCACCGAAAATTGATGCTTTTGAACTGTGGTGTTGGAGAAGACTCTTGAGGGTCCCTTGGACTGCAAGGAGATCCAACCAGTCCATCCTAAAGGAGACCAATCCTGAGTATTCTTTGGAAGGACTGATGCTAAAGCTGAAACTCCAATACTTTGGCCACCTCATGTGAAGAATGGACTCACTGGAAAAGACCCTGATGCTGGGAGGGATTGGAGGCAAGAGGAGAAGGGAATGACAGAGGATGAGATAGCTGGATGGCATCACCGACTTGATGGACATGAGTCTGAGTGAACTCCAGGTGTTGGTGATGGACAGGGAGGCCTGGAGTGCTGCAATTCATGGGGTCGCAAAGAGTGGGACACGACTGAGTGACTGAACTGAACTGAACTGAGATGGGATTTGTTTTAATCATGTAATAATAAAACAAAGATGTGGAAATAATTGAAAGGAAGAAATTTATATTTACAGATTCCTAGAAATAGAAGACACAACATACAACCCAGGGCCACATGGGAAAGATTAGAGTGCCCAATACGTAGTCTTGGGTGATTTAGGACAGAAGAAATGCCAGCCTGATGTGTGAGCGTTTAATAAAGAGGGTGGTTAAAGATGTTGGCTCTTGGTTGGGTAGTTTAATATCAAAGATACAGTCTCAGGGGAGTTATTTGCCATGTTTAGGATTTATTAAGCCCTGGGGAGTATCTCCAGGATGAAGGCCCCCAATGCCAGAGCATCAAGAATATAAACAATGTCAATATAGACAAAACTGTGTAAGTACATATGGTGATAAATGTTAACTATACTTCTTGTGGTGCACTTTTTGCAGAATATACAGATGCTGAATCACTACGTTGTATATCTGGAACTATTAAAATGTTGTATGGCAAATATTGTGCGTGCATGCTTAGTTATGTCTGATTCTTTTGCGACCCCATGGGCTCTGGCTACCAGGCTCCTCTGTCCATGGAATTTTCCAGGCAAGAATATTGGAGTGGGTTGCCTTCTCCAGGGGAACTTCCCAACTCAGGGATCGAACCCTAATATCCTGTGCCTCCTGCATTGCAGGTGAATTCTTTCCCACTGAGCCACCATGGAAATTCATGGCAAATGTAACTCAATAAACTATATGTAGGCAATAAATTAAGTAAATACAAACAGTATGCCTTTTAAGTCAATTAGCTATTAAAAAATAGATAAAGTAATTACTTGTATTTTTCTTTTCTTTGGCTGGTTTACCTCTGAATGTAATTTATTTTTATTTTTTTGGCTGCATGGCATGTGGGATCTTAGTTCCCTGACCAAGGGTGAAACTCGTACCCCATGCAGTAGAAGCTTGAATTTTAACCACTGGACTGCTAGAGAAGTCCCTGAATGTAACTTAAAAAAAAATTGAGATTCAATTAATTTTTCTTGAAGCAGAGTTTAGAATGATAAAGAAATTTATTATCCTAATAATAATAATAAGTACTCATTATTATAAGTGTCTACCAGTTACTGTGCTAAGAACTTTACATTATAATGTTAATCCTCATAACAACCATAATGAGGGAAATGCTATTAGTACTATAACTTTTTGCACCTAAGGAAATTGAAGGCTAGATAATTTAAGTCACTTGCCCAAGGTCAGAGACATAAATTCAAGTCCATCTGAATTTAAAACCTAGCCTTTCCATGGTTGTGTTTGCACGTTAACCATGGAGTGTTTTGCTTACTGAAGAGATCAGCGTTCTGTATCATTCAATGGAGGCATAGTTAAGACAAAATAAAAAGAGTATAGAAGCTGGTATTACTTCAGTGGTTTCTGATTTGCTTAAAATAAAACCAAGTTTGCATTCATTTTTCACTCAATAAAAACGGTCTTTACAGAGAGACATGGCACATAGTCCATCTTAAGCTTTTATTTTGAACATGACAGTGGCATGTAATTTAAAGAAAAAAAATCAGCCTGACACTAAGTGTACAAGGCAATAAATCTTTAGTCCCCAGAGCAACATTTTTCTGCCACCCCCTTCCTTCGGACGTAAAAAGATGTGGGACTCCTGCCAGGGAAATAAAATAAAATGTAAGAACAGTTATAAATGAAATACAATCAGAGGCTTACAATCTGCTTCTTTGCTAGCTTGCTTTATTCCTTCCTTGAGGATTCTATTTCTTCCTCTGCTTCACCACGGTATTCCATTTCCCTTGCTTTCATTTTCCTATTTTTACTGCTATTTATAACATTTGCCCTTACATTTTATTCTCTTTTATGTGCTTTCTTTCTTGTTGAAGGAAAAAATATATATGTGATTTTATTCCTATGTGTATTCAGACATAGGGTTTGCCTTTCCTATTGCCTTTTACTACTTTTTTAAAAATGGATATTAATTTTTTTTTCCTTCTGTGTCTTTTGTCTGTATTCACTTTGCGCTGATGCTTTGATCTTACTTCTAGGCTGGAAGGGGTCAGTTTCCTATGGACCATCTTGTTTAGAGGTTTTTTTTTCTCTTACTAGAGCAAGTCTTTACCCTGCTCATGGGATCAGACATCAGAATTCCTAAGTCTAAAGGAAAATGCCAAAATATATTGAAGGAGTTCACTCATTTACTTCTGCAGGCGAGAATACACTTGTTCATTTTCTCTCTCCTCCGTCTGTCTAACCATCCTCCCATCCTTTTATCAGGTATTCATGGAGCACCTTAGGCGTATTTATTCATTCAGTCAATAAACATTTATAGGGTGTCTGTGATGTACCAGGAACCAGTGGTAAAAGGTGAATGCAAGCAATAATGGATGCATTGACAGTAGAGAATTTTAAAACAATAATAAAACCAACTAAAAGTCTGTTTTTTTATCATCATCATGTGCTGGAAATTTTAAACAATAATGGTGCTAAAGTAATTCTGCTGATGGTGGTTGCCCACTCCCTCCTCCTCCCCTCTTCTCCTTGGGTATGGCACAGTCCAGTGTAGAAGAAAGCAAAAATCTGTGGCCGCTTGAAGGTTATAATCTAGTAGAACACAGAATATGTGTGTATGACTATATAAGTGTAAATATAGAATTATATGTCTTATATATAATTATGTAAATAAAAATATATAATCCTATCAATTTGATTGGGAATACAATTACTCATAAATGCAAAGACTATAGTCTGACAATTAGGAGATTGAATATGCAAAGTAACAATTTAGTAGAATGAGAATGATAGATTCATTAAGGCATTACCTGCTGATAGTCATAATTGAGATTAATTGGATTTCTTATATGCATCTGCTCAAAGAGGTCTTAGATCTAACTGGGAATCAGAGTTACTAGTTTTGGGCAATGGGGAATAGGAAATGTAAACGTTCTCCTGCTAGATAGAAGATAGCATCTTAGTTGCTCAGTCGTGTCTGACTCTCTGCGACCCCACGGACTATAGCCCACCAGGCTCGTCTGTTCATGGAGTTCTCCAGGCAAGAATACTGGAGTGGGTTTGCCACAAATCTCCATGAAGAGTGAATATGAGTTCAAGTTCTGACTAGGAGATGGAACTAGCATGACTATTGGCTTCTTTCCTGGAGTCGGACTCCAGAGGAATCTGAGTAGGGAAGATGGAGAAAAGCGTGACAAAGCCCTGGCGAGACTGGTGGTTTTAAACTGGTGTGTGAAGGGTACTGACGGGGAACAGGAGGCAGTCCACCACTGCTGAGGTCAAAGTAGGGTAGACATTATTGGGGTTTAAAAAAGAAAACATTAAAAATCAATGCTGTATGGAAGGACCAAGAGATTATCATGCGAAGCAAAGTAAGAGATAGAGAAAAATAAATATATGATATCACTAATATATGGAATCTAAAAAAAAAATGATGTAAATAAACTTATTTGCGAAATAGGAATATGCTCACAGACATAGAAAACAAACATAGTTACCAAAGAAGATGGGATGAGGGATATTAGGAATTGGGATTAATATTTACACACTACTATATATAAAATAGATAACCAACACAGACCTATTGAAATGCACAAGGAATTACACTCAATATCTTACAATTATCTATAAGAGAACAGAATCTGAAAAGAATATGTATATGTAATATATGTATTTTATATATAAATGAATCATTTTGCTGTACATTGGAAACTAACACAACATTGTAAACCAACCATACTTCAATTTAAAAGAAAAGTTAAAAAGTCAGTGTTGTAGGAATGGGACATAGTGCAAAAATCAGTATTCTTCCCTGGAAAATCCCATGGGCAGAGAAGCCTGGCAGGCTACAGTTCATAGGGTTGCAAAGAGTCAGAGACAAATGATGCACGCTATATAAGATGATAGTTACAACCATAAGATGATAGTTACAAGTTTAGATAAATCAATAGTTGTAATAGATACATATGGAAAATGTTATTTGCTCCAAAGATGAATTCTGACAGATTGTGGAGAACAACAAAAGTTACCTAGAACATAAATAGAAGCAAAAATTGAAGGAAAAAGCAGAATTAAAGACATTTCACACAGATACTAACACAAAGAAATAGTCATATTACTATTATATAAAATTAAGACAAAATTATTGAGGCAGAGAGTTTCATTATTTAATTCAATTCAATTAATTCAATTACAGTTTGCCAAGAACACATAGCTTCTTATAATAAAGCATGCATATGTGAAATTACCTCAAAATAAGTGAAATATAAATTGAGGGAAATACAGGGAGAAATGGATAAATCTACAATTTCAGTTGTAGTTTCAGCACATAGCTCTTGTTTATTGATGGTTGTGTAGTGTGTGTGTTAGTTGCTCAGTCATATTCAACTCTCTTGAACCTCATGGACCGTAGCCCACCAGGCTCCTGTGTCCACAGAATTCTCCAGGCAAGAATACTGGTGTGGGTAGCCATTTTTTTCTCCAGGGGATCTTCCCAACCCAAGGATAGAACTTGGATCTCCTGCATTGCAGGCAGAGTTTTTACATTTAAGGAATCTAAACAAACATGGGGGTTTATAGATCTCTAGAACATAATAAAAAAGCTTCTACAAAAATAATCAATGAAGAGACATTCTGCAAACACACAAGTAAAATTTCTCAGACTTTCTGAGAAACTCAGAAAACTTCAAAGACAGGTGTCATAAAGATGAAAATCTTAGATCATAGTGTAATTAAGTTTGAAGTTAATGATGTAATATAAATTTTAAAATCCCATATATTTGGAAAGTGTGAAAACATATTGCTAATAAGATCTTGATATCACAAGAAATTATAATAATACTGGAATTAAATTATAATGAAAACACTATATATCAAAATTTGCAGGATACAGCAATACACTTTAAGGGAAATATATACTCTAATTACTTTTACTAGAAAATAAGAAAACCTCCAAATTTATGAGGGAAGGGCTTATCATAATAAATTAGAAAAGGAAAAAAAAAGGATTAACCTTAAAGAAATTAGACAACGGTAGTAAAAGTAGAGTAAAATTCACCAAAATTTAAACCAATAAATTTAAAAGGGAGTCCTATTTTTGTCAAGACAGAAGAAGAAGAAAACAAAGAGACATAAATGAATAAGACCAGTAATAAAAGGGGCTTCCCAAGTGATGCTTAGTGGTAAATAACCTGCCTGCCAGTTCAGGAGACAGAAGAGACCTGAGTTTGATCCCTGGTGGGGAAGGTCCCCTGGAGGAGGGCATGGCAACCCATCCCAGGATTCTCGCCTGTTGAACCCCATGGACAGAGGAGCCTGACAGGCTGTAGTATCTGGGGCCCCAAAGAGGCTGGTGGGCTGCAGCCCATGGGGACACAACTGATGTGACTGAACGCATACACACACAGTAATAAAACACACTTCACTAGAGGTAATGTGACAACAATTTTGCCAATCATTTAGGAAAAAATTAATGGGATAAATATTCTTAGGAAAGTATATCTTATTAGAATTTTATCAAGAAGAAAAATAGCATGAACAATTCTATAAGTATCAATGCATTGGAAACACAAATTTAAAATATTCCCACAAACAAAACACTAAGCTCAGAAAAATTGGACATAACTTGCTGCAAATTTTCAAAAACATCATGCCAAGTTTACTCAGTCTCTTACAATAAAAGGGAAATGAGAATGCCCTTCAATGGCATCAATGAGACAGTTATCAATCCTATATAAAAACTAGACAAAGCTATACAAGAAAGGATATGACTATAGATTGAAAAAAGAAGGTCTAAAGAAAATATTAAGAAATAAACACCCAAATATATAAATAAAATGTAATTCACTGTGACTTTACTGATTTTATCCCAGGTATGCCAGGCTGATTTAATATTAGACAATCTAGAAATTTAATCTGACAAATTAAATTATTTAAAAGGAAAAAGTCATATGATTATTCCTATGTGTGCAGAAAATCTATTTATCATATAATGACCATTTGTGAAGAAGATTATTAATAAATTAAGAATATAAGTGGGCTTTTCAGTATGATAAAAGGTACAAGAAAACTTGAGCAAACATCATCCTAAATGAGAAGAAGCAGTGAGAATGCTTCCTTTTTTTTTTTTTTTTTTTTTGCACTTTCTTGCTTTTATTATTACATCAGCTCCACCTCAGATCATCAGGCATTAGATCCCAGAGGTTGGGAATCCCTGATATAGGGGACTTGTTAAAACCTGGGCCCATAACCTCAGAATTCCTGGTTTAGTAGATGAGGTCTGAAAATCTGCATTTCTAACAAGCTCCTGGGTGATGCTCCTACTGCTGGTACAAGGAGCACACTTTGAGAGCCACTGTGCCATGCATATGCTAGAATATCTATTTTTCTGGGATTTGGCAAAACTGTGAGATATGAGAAATTTGTCTTCTGACTTGTATAGAACTCTTTTGTCCCAAATCTTAGTTCTCTGTTAACAATCAAATAATCCACTTAGAATACTGGTAGTCAAGGTCAGGGGCAGAGATTCTCAAACATTAGTCTGTGTCAGAATCACAGAGGGCACTAATTTTTTTTTTTAATTTTAAAATCTTTAATTCTTACATGTGTTCCCAAACATGAACCCCCCCTCCCACCTCCCTCCCCATAACATCTCTCTGGGTTATCCCCATGCACCAGCCCCAAGCATGCTGTATCCTGCGTCAGACATAGACTGGCAATTCAATTCTTACATGATAGTATACATGTTAGAATGCCATTCTCCCATATCATCCCACCCTCTCCCTCTCCCTCTGAGTCCAAAAGTCCATTATACACATCTGTGTCTTCTTTGCTGTCTTGCATACAGGGTCGTCATTGCCATCTTCCTAAATTCCATATATATGTGTTAGTATACTGTATTGGTGTTTTTCTTTCTGGCTTACTTCACTCTGTATAATCGGCTCCAGTTTCATCCATCTCATCAGAACTGATTCAAATGAATTCTTTTTAATGGCTGAGTAATACTCCATTGTGTATATGTACCACAGCTTTCTTATCCATCATCTGCTGATGGACATCTAGGTTGTTTCCATGTCCTGGCTATTATAAACAGTGCTGTGATGAACATTGGGGTACATGTGTCTCTTTCAATTCTGGTTTCCTCGGTATGTATGCCCAGCAGTGGGATTGCTGGGTCATAAGGCAGTTCTATTTGCAATTTTTTAAGGAATCTCCACACTGTTCTTCATAGTGGCTGTACTAGTTTGCATTCCCACCAACAATGTAGGAGGGTTCCCTTTTCTCCACACCCTCTCCAGCATTTATTGCTTGCAGATTTTTGGATCACTGCCATTCTGACTGGTGTGAAGTGGTACCTCATTGTGGTTTCGATTTGCATTTCTCTAATAATGAGTGATGTTGAGCATCTTTTCATGTGTTTGTTAGCCATCTGTATGTCTTCTTTGGAGAAATGTCTATTTAGTTCTTTGGCCCATTTTTTGATTGGGTCGTTTATTTTTCTGGAATTGAGCTGCATAAGTTGTTTGTATATTTTTGAGATTAGTTGTTTGTCAGTTGCTTCATTTGCTATTATTTTCTCCCATTCAGAAGGCTGTCTTTTCACCTTGCTTATATTTTCCTTTGTTGTGCAGAAGCTTTTAATTTTAATTAGATCCCATTTTTTATTTTTGCTTTTATTTCCAGAATTCTGGGAGGTGGATCATAGAGGATCCTGCTGTGATTTATGTCTGAGAGTGTTTTGCCTATGTTCTCCTCTAGGAGTTTTATAGTTTCTGATCTTACATTTAGATCTTTAATCCATTTTGAGTTTATTTTTGTGTGGGGTGTTAGAAAGTGATCTAGTTTCATTCTTTTACAAGTGGTTGACCAGTTTTCCCAGCACCACTTGTTAAACAGATTGTCTTTACTCCATTGTATATTCTTGCCTCCTTTGTCAAAGATAAGGTGTCCATATGTGTGTGGATTTATCTCTGGGCTTTCTATTTTGTTCCATTGATCTATATGTCTGTCTTTGTGCCAGTACCATACTGTTTTGATGACTGTGGCTTTGTAGTAGAGCCTGAAGTCAGGCAAGTTGATTCCTCCAGTTCCATTCTTCTTTCTCAAGATTGCTTTGGCTATTCGAGGTTTTTTTTATTTCCATACAAATCTTGAAATTATTTGTTCTAGTTCTGTGAAAAATATGGCTGGTAGCTTGATAGGGATTGCATTGAATTTGTAAATTGCTTTGGGTAGTATACTCATTTTCACTATATTGATTCTTCCGATCCATGAACATGGTATATTTCTCCATTTATTAGTGTCCTCTTTGATTTCTTTCATCAGTGTTTTATAGTTTTCTATATATAGGTCTTTAGTTTCTTTAGGTAGATATAGTCCTAAGTATTTTATTCTTTTCGTTGCAATGGGGAATGGAATTGTTTCCTTAATTTCTTTTTCTACTTTCTCATTATTCATGTATAGGAATGCAAGGGATTTCGGTGTGTTGATTTTATATCCCTCAACTTTACTATATTCATTGATTAGCTCTAGTAATTTTCTGGTGGAGTCTTTAGGGTTTTCCATGTAGAGGATCATGTCATCTGCAAACAGTGAGAGTTTTACTTCTTCTTTTCCAATTTGGATTCCTTTTATTTCTTTTTCTGCTCTGATTGCTGTGGCCAAAACTTCCAGAACTATGTTGAATAGTAGCAGTGAAAGTGGACACCCTTGTCTTGTTCCTGACTTTAGGGGGAATGCTTTCAGTTTTTCACCATTGAGGATAATGTTTGCTGTGGGTTTGTCATATATAGCTTTTATTCTGTTGAGGTATGTTCCTTCTATTCCTGCTTTCTGGAGAGTTTTTATCATAAATGGATGTTGAATTTTGTCAAAGGCCTTCTCTGCATCTATTGAGATAATCATATGGTTTTTATTTTTCAGTTTGTTAATGTGGTGAATTATATTGATTGATTTGCGGATATTGAAGAATCCTTGCATCCCTGGGATAAAGCCCACTTGGTCATGGTGTATGATCTTTTAATGTGCTATTTGATTCTGCTTGCTAGAATTTTGTTGAGGATTTTTGCATCTATGTTCATCAGTGATATTCGCCTGTAGTTTTCTTTTTTGTGTGACATCTTTGTCAGGTTTTGGTATTAGGGTGATGGTGGCCTCATAGAATGGGCTTGGAAGTTTACCTTCCTCTGCAATTTTCTGGAAGAGTTTGAGTAGGATAGGTGTCAGCTCTTCTCGAAATTTTTGGTAGAATTCAGCTGTGAAGCCGTCTGGACCTGGGCTTTTGTTTGCTGGAAGATTTCTGATTACAGTTTCAATTTCTGTGCTTGTGATGGGTCTGTTAAGATTTTCTATTTCTTCCTGGTTCAGTTTTGGAAAATTGTACTTTTCTAAGAATTTGTCCATTTCTTCCACGTTGTCCATTTTATTGGCATACAACTGCTGATAGTAGTCTCTTATGATCCTTTGTATTTCTGTGTTGTCTGTTGTGATCTCTCCATTTTCATTTCTAATTTTATTGATTTGATTTTTCTCTCTTTGCTTCTAGATGAGTCTGGCTAATGGTTTGTCAATTTTATTTATCCTTTCGAAGAACCAGCTTTTGGCTTTGTTGATTTTTGCTATGGTCTCTTTTGTTTCTTTTGCATTTATTTCTGTCCTAATTTTTAAGATTTCTTTCCTTCTACTAACTCTGGGGTTCTCCAATTCTTCCTTTTCTAGTTGCTTTAGTTGTAGAGTTAGGTTATTTATTTGACTTTTTTCTTGTTTCTTGAGGTATGCCGGTATTGCTATGAACTTTCCTCTTAGCATTGCTTTTATAGTGTCCCACAGGTTTGGGGTTGTGGTGTTTTCATTTTCATTAGTTTCTATGCATATTTTGATTTCTTTTTTGATTTCTTCTGTGATTTGTTGGTTATTCAGAAGTGTGTTGTTCAGCCTCCATATGTTGGAATTTTTAATAGTTTTTCTCCTGTAATTGAGATCTAATCTTAATGCATTATGGTCAGAAAAGATGCTTGGAATGATTTCGATTTTTTTGAATTTATCAAGTTTAGATTTATGGCCCAGGATGTGATCTATCCTGGAGAAGGTTCCATGAGCATTTGAGAAAAAGGTGAAATTCATTGTTTTGGGGTGAAATGTCCTATAGATATCAATTAGGTCTAACTGATCTAATGTCTCATTTAAAGTTTGTGTTTCTTTGTTAATTTTCTGTTTAGTTGATCTGTCCATAGGTGTGAGTGGGGTATTAAAGTCTCCCACTATTATTGTGTTATTGTTGATTTCCTCTTTCATACTTGTTAGCATTTGTCTTACATATTGTGGTGCTTCTATATTGGGTGCATATATATTTATAATTGTTATATCTTCTTCTTGGATTGTTCCTTTGATCATTATGTAGTGGCCTTCTTTGTCTCTTTTCACAGCCTTTGTTTTAAAGTCTATTTTATTGGATATGAGTATTGCCACTCCTGCTTTCTTTTGGTCTCTATTTGTGTGGTATATCTTTTTCCAGCCCTTCACTTTCAGTCTGTATGTGTCCCTTGTTTTGAGGTGGGTCTCTTGTAAGCAGCATATAGAGGGGTCTTGTTTTTGTATCCATTCGGCCAGTCTTTGTCTTTTGGTTGGGGCGTTCAACCCATTTACGTTTCAGGTAATTATTGATAAGTATGATCCCGTTACCATTTACTTTATTGTATTGGGTTCGGGTTTATACACCCTTTTCGTGTTTCCCGTCTAGAGAATATCCTTTAGAATTTGTTGGAGAGCTGGTTTGGTGGTGCTGAATTCTCTCAGCTTTTGCTTGTCTGTAAAGCTTTTGATTTCTCCTTCGTATTTGAATGAGATCCTTGCTGGGTACAGTAATCTGGGCTGTAGGTTATTTTCTTTCATCACTTTAAGTATGTCTTGCCATTCCCTCCTGGCCTGAAGAGTTTCTATTGAAAGATCAGCTGTTATCCTTATGGGAATCCCCTTGTGTGTTATTTGTTGTTTTTCCCTTGCTGCTTTTAATATTTGTTCTTTGTGTTTGATCTTTGTTAATTTGATTAATATGTGTCTTGGGGTGTTTCGCCTTGGGTTTATCCTATTTGGAACTCTCTGGGTTTCTTGGACTTGGGTGATTATTTCCTTCCCCATTTTAGGGAAGTTTTCAGCTATTATCTCCTCAAGGATTTTCTCATGATCTTTCTTTCTGTCTTCTTCTTCTGGGACTCCTATAATTCGAATGTTGGAGCGTTTCATATTGTCCTGGAGGTCTCTGAGATTGTCCTCATTTCTTTTAATTAGTTTTTCTTGTTTCCTCTCTGATTCATTTATTTCTACCATTCTATCTTCTATTTCACTAATCCTATCTTCTGCCTCCATTATTCTACTATTTGTTGCCTCCAGAGTGTTTCTGATCTCATTTATTGCGTTATTCATTATATTTTGACTCTTTTTTATTTCTTCTAGGTCCTTGTTAAACCTTTCTTGCATATTCTCAATCCTTGTCTCTAGGCTATTTATCTGTGATTCCATTTTGATTTCAAGATTTTGGATCATTTTCACTATCAATATTTGGAATTCCTTCTCAGGTAGATTCCCTACTTCTTCCTCTTTTGTTTGGCTTGGTGGGCAAGTCTCCTGTTCCTTTACCTGCTGAGTATTCCTCTGTCTCTTCATCTTGGTTATATTGCTGCGTTTGGGGTGGCCTTTTTATATTCTGGTAATTTGTGGAGTTCTCTTTATTATGGAGCTTCCTCACTGTGGGTGGGGTTCTATCAGTGGCTTGTCAAGGTTTCCTGGTTAGGGAGGCTTGTGTTGGAGTTCTGGTGGGTGGAGCTGGGTTTCTTCTCTCTGGAGTGCAGTGGAGTGACCCGTAATGGGTTATGAGACATCAAAGGTTTTGGGATAATTTTGAGCTGCCTGTATATTGAAGCTCAGGGGAGTGTTCCTGTGTTGCTGGAGAATTTGCGTGGTATGTCTTGTTTTGGAACTTGTTGGCCCTTGGGTGGAGCTTGGTTTCGGTGTAGGTGTGAACGCATTTGATGAGCTCCTATTGCTTAATGTTCCCTGAATTCAAGAGTTCTCTAATGTTTTCAGGCTTTGGATTTAAGTCTCCTGCTTCTGGTTTTCAGTTTTATTTTTACAGTAGCCTCTAGACTTCTCCATCTATACTGCACCAATGATAAAACATCTAGGTTAAAGATGAAAAGTTTCTCCACATTGAGGGACACTCAGAGAGGTTCACTGAGTTACAAGGAGAAGAGAAGATGGAAGGGGTAGTTAGAGGTAACTGGAATGAGATGCAGTGAGATCAAAAGAGGAGAGAGCAAGCTAGCCAGTAGTCACTTCCTTATGTGCACTCTATAGTCTGGACCGCTCAGAGGTATTTACAGAGTTATACGGGGAAGAGGAGAGGGAGGAAGTAGACAGAGGTGACCAGGAGGATAAGAGAGAGGAATGAGAAGGAGAGAGACAAATCCTGCCAGTAACCAGTTCCTTAGGTGTTCTCCACCATCTGGAACACACAGAGATTCACAGAGTTGGATAGAGAAGGGATAGGGGAGAAAAGAGACAGAGGCCACCTGGTGGAGAAAAAGGAGAGTCCAAAGGAGGAGAGAGTGGTCAAGCCAGTAATCTCGCTCTCAGGTAACCTTGGGTAGTGAAGTTTGGGTTTTTAAATGTACAAAATTGACAACAAAAACCTAAGAGCAAAGATTAAAAATCTAGAGTAGAGGTTGGATTTTCAAAGATACAATATTAAAGAAAAGCAGAAGGAAAAAGGAAGAAAGAAAAAAAAAAGAATTATTTAAAAAAAGAAACAAACAAAAAACAAACACACAAACAAAAAAAACCCCCACCAACAACCATCCAAAGACTATATATGGTGTTTGCCTTAAAAAAAAAAAAAGTCTTTTTTTTTTTAATAGTAATAGTAGGTTATAGAAATAAAAATTAGAGGAGAAATAGAAGACTTAACAATTATAAAAAGTTAGAAAAGAAAAGAAAAAAGAAAACAAAAACAAAAAAAACAAAGAAACAAAAAAGGAATGATTTTAAAAATAGTAAAAATATATCTAGCCCTTCTCTGATATTATGGGCCGTGTGGGATCACTTCCAAGGTGTTTCCCTCTGTTTAACTTCTGTTTGCTGGTTTTTTAGGCTCACTAGTTCAGTCGCGCTGTGGGGAGGGGGGCTGCTGCTAACAAACAGCACTATCGTGTGCTCACAGTGTCTCAGCCCCGCTTGGCCTGTCCTTTCTCATGGCACACAAACCGCTCCAGCTCTACGATGCTCAGCTGGGAACCGTCTGGGGCCGGCCCTAGGCTGCGTGCACTTCCCCGGTCCAAGCTGCTCAGGTTCGGCGCTCAGGCACCCTCAGAGGCACAGATTCGGCTGGGACTGTGCTTTGTGCCCTTCCCAGGTCTGGGTAGCTCAGGAGTTTGGTGAGCGCGATCGCCTCGGCTTGTCACCTTTTCTGCCGCTGCTGCTCAGCTTTCTGGGTGGACCGCTGGCACACCCCGTGAGGCAGATTGTGACTGTCCAGCACCCCCAGAAGTCTTAGCAAAGGAGCCTGCTTGCAGTTAGGTAAGTAAAGTCTCTCCGGGTCTGCAATTGCCCCTTTCCAGCACTTACGGCTCTGGCTGCCTGTCCCTGGCGGGGGATGGTCTGCAGCCTGCTTTTTCTGTTCCGTCCTTTGTTCTGTGCTCGGTCCTGGCAGTGTCTTATGTTCGAGCTTTTCGCGTGGTAGCTATCCCACAGTCTGGTTTGCTAGCCCAAGGTAGATCGTTCTGGTTGCGCGTGGGGCGTTCCTGCCCGATTCTTACAAAGCTCTGCAGCCCGCGCCTCCCGCGCCTCCCTGCCCTGCCCCCACTTCCCAGTGGTGGATGCAGGCGTCTGTGCTGCTTTTCTGCTGGGGGAGTTACTGTTGGGCTTGTAATCTCTTGGTTTTAATTATTTATCTATTTTTCCTTCCTGTTATGTTGCCCTCTGTGTTTCCAAGGCTCGCCACAGACTCGACAGGGAGAGTGTTTCCTGGTGTTTGGAAACCTCTCTTCTTAAAATGCCCTTCCCGGGACGGGCTTCCCTTCCTGGGACGGAGCTCCCTCCCCACCTCCTTTGTCTCCTTTCTCGTCTTTTATATTTTTTCCTAGCTGTTTTTGAAGACAATGGTCTGCTTTTCTGGTTGTCTGATGTCCTCTGCCAGCCTACAGAAGTTGTTTTGTGGAGTTTGCTTGTCGTTGAAATGTTCTTTTGAGGAATTTGTGAGGGAGAAAGTGGTCTTCCCGTCCTATTCCTCCACCATCTGTCCCTCTCCCCCTCGAGAATGCTTCCTTTATGAGAAGATGCCCATTGTATTAGACACTGAGGTCATGCCTCATGTTCTCTTGACTCCACTTTACTCTGTCATTATGGCAATCAGCTGCATGTGGGTATAAACTGCCAAGCACATTGCCTCAGTTACCCCAGGCGTTTTCACTTTCTGTCTCATGGTTTTCCTAACTCGGTGACTTGAAAGAACCATGAAAATTTAATGGGCATCCATGTATATGCACCCTGGGGTAATGAGAGATCAATGATTCATGGATAATTCTTGACCAAAGAGGGGCAGGAACCAGACCTAAATGCTCCTCCCTTCTCCCAAGTTACCAATTGTGAGGTGTAATCTTCACAGCATCTCATATAATCTTGATTATACTCCAGCCTTCTTTATCACAGAGGTGATCAATCAATGATTCACCCCTGTATTGGCTTTCTCTCCTTATATATTTTACTCTCATCAGTGTCCTACTCCTCTTCCCTGGGATTTTCTCCACAAATAAATTACTTGTATTCCTGGGTTAATCCTTCCTAAGTGTCAAACTTTATTTTTTGAAGTTCCAAAATCACTGCAGATGGTGACTGCAGCCATGAAATTAAAAGACTTACCCCTTGGAAGAAAAGTTATGACCAACCTAGATAGCATATTCAAAAGCAGAGACATTACTTTGCCAACTAAGGTCTGTCTAGTCAAGGCTATGGTTTTTCCAGTAGTCATGTATGGATGTGAGAGTTGGACTGTGAAGAAGGCTGAGTGCCAAAGAATTGATGCTTTTGAGCTGTGGTGTTGGAAAGACTCTTGAGAGTCCCTTGGACTGCAAGGAGATTCAACCAATCCATTCTGAAGGAGATCAACCCTGGGATTTCTTTGTAAGGAATGATGCTAAAGCTGAAACTCCAGTACTTTGGCCACCTCATGCTAAGTGTTGACTCATTGGAAAAGGCTTTGATACTGGGAGGGATTGGGGGCAGTAGGAGAAGGGGATGACAGAGGATGCCATGGCTGGATGGCATCACTGACTCGATGGACGTGAATCTGAGTGAACTCTGGGAGTTGGTGATGGACAGGGAGGCCTGGCGTGCTGCGATTCATGGGGACACGACTGAGCAACTTAACTGAACTGAACTGAACTGAAGACAGATGCTATCAACATTCTGTCCAAAACTGTGCTGAGAGCCTTAGACTATGATTGAAAGTATAAGAATTGGAAGAAGGAAATACATTCTAGTCTGTTTTTTTCTGTAATCATATATGGATGTTAGAGTTGGACTATAAAGAAAGCTGAGCACCGAAGAATTGGTGCTTTTGAATTGTGGTGTTGGAAAAGACTCTTGAGAGTCTCTTGGACTGCAAGGAGATCCAACCAGTCCATCCTAAAGGAAATCAGTCCTGAATATTCATTGGAAGGATTGATGCTAAAGCTGAAGCTCCAATACTTTGGCCACATGATGTGAAGAACTGACTCATTTGAAAAGACCCTGATGCAGGAAAAGACTGAAGGCAGGAGGAGAAGGGAGTGAGAGAGGGTGAGATGGTTGGCTGGCATCACCAACTAGATGGACATGAGTTTGAGTAAACTCTGGGAGTTGATGATGTACAGGGAGGCCTGGTGTGCTACAGTCCATGGGTTTGCACAGAGTCGGACATGACTGAGTGACTGAACTGAATTGATACAATCTAATGATACTTGCAGATGATATAATCATTTAATTAGAAAAGCAAAAATAATCTACAGATATATTATTGAAGATAGTAAAAAGCATTTAGAAAGCTGGCTGGATATATGATTAAAATACAAAAATTAATTTCTGTACACTAATAGCAAACAGGTCAATATTAAAAAGATATTGTATACTAACAGAAACAGAACATCTAAGAATATTTAACAATATATATATAAGGACTTTATGAGAAAAACGTTTCATTGTATTAAGGTATATTTAAAAAGACAATAAAGAGGGACATTATGAATAATGTAATTAATAATATACAGAAATGATTCATTCAATCTGTAAATTTCATTCCAGTTAACAACTCCAACAGTGTTCTTTTTGGATCTTGATGATTTGAGTCTTAAATTTTGTGCAAGATTTAAAGGCCATGAATATTCAAGACATTTCTGAAGAGGAAGACAGTCTTTTGTTTAGAATATACTTTAAAACTAGAGGATTACTTGAAAAAGATTTGAGAAATACATAAATGTGACAAGATCCACTGGATTAAAAAGGAAGATATGTGCAGGGTTGAAGGTATTGATAACTCTGGTATTTAGAGGAAGGTAATATTATGCCAACAAAATCATCAAAAAAGCAAGACAGTTCCAGAAAAACATCTATTTCTACTTTATTGACTATGCCAAAGCCCTTGACCGTGTGGATCACAATAAACTGTGGAAAATTCTGAAAGAGATGGGAATACCAGACCACCTGACCTGCCTCTTGAGAAATCTGTATGCAGGTCAGGAAACAACAGTTAGAACTGGACAAGGAACAACAGACTGGTTCCAAAGAGGAAAAGGAGTATGTCAAAGCTGTATATTGTCACCCTGCTTATTTAACTTCTATGCAGAGGACATCATGAGAAACGCTGGACTGGAAGAAACACAAGCTGGAATCAAGATTGCAGGGAGAAATATCAATAACCTCAGATATGCAGATGACACCACCCTTATGGCAGAAAGTGAAGAGGAACTCAAAAGCCTCTTGATGAAAGTGAAAGTGGAGAGTGAAATAGTTGGCTTAAAGCTCAACATTCAGAAAACGAAGATCATGGCATCTGGTCCTATCACTTCATGGGAAATAGATGGGGAAACAGTGGAAACAGTGTCAGACATTATTTTGGGGGGCTCCAAAATCACTGCAAATGGTGATTGCAGCCATGAAGTTAAAAGATGCTTAATCCTTGGAAGAAAAGTTATGATCAACTTAGACAGCTTATTGAAAAGCAGAGACATTGCTTTGCCAGCAAAGGTCCATTTAGTCAAGGCTATTGTTTTTCCAGCGGTCATGTATGGATGTGAGAGTTGGACTGTGAAGAAAGCTGAGTGCCGAAGAATTGATGCTTTTAAACTGTGGTGTTGGAGAAGACTCTTGAGAGTCCCTTGGATTGCAAAGAGATCCAACCAGTCCATTCTGAAGGAGATCAGCCCTGGGATTTCTTTGGAAGGAATGATACTAAAGCTGAAACTCCATACTCATTGGAAAAGACTCTGATGCTGGGAGGGATTGGAGGCAGGAAGAGAAGGGGAAGACAAGGGATGGTTGGATGGCATCACTGACTCAATGGACGTGAGTCAGTGAGTGAACTCCGGGAGTTGGTGATGGACAGGGTGGCCTGGTGTGCTGCGATTCATGGGATTGCAAAGAGTTGGACACGACTGAGCGACTCAACTGAATTGAATTGAATACTATTAAATATCTTGAAAGTGAAAGTCACTCAGTTGGTTCAGACTCATTGTGCCCCTATGGATTATACCCTCCATGGGATTCTCCAGGCCAAAACACTGGAGTGGGTAGCCTTTCCTTTCCCCAGGGGATCTTCCCAATCCAGGAGTCAAGCCCAGGTTTCCCACATTGTGGGCAGATTCTTTACCAGCTGAGCCTCAAGGGAACCCAGGAATACTGGAGTGGGTAGCCTATCTCTTCTGCAGCAGATCTTCCCAAACAAGGAATCAAACTGGGATCTCCTGCATTGCAGGTGGATTCTTTACCAACTGAGCTAGGAGGGAAGCCCTCATTAAATATCTTAGGTACCAGAAAATAAGAAATTTATGTTTACTCTAAGGTAAAGAAAAGAAAATAGAACAGGTATAATGTGATGTAATTTTAAAAGACATTTTATAGGATACATTGAGGAGAAAGAAGATGTGAAAGAAAGGCCAGGTTGGGAAGCTTTTATTGGAAAAATTGCTTTATTTTTAAAGTTTTTATTGGAGTATAGTTGTTTTACAATGTTGTGTTAGTTTCCTCTGTACAGTAAAGTGAATCTACTATACATGTACATATATCTTACTCTTTCTGTATTTCCTTCCTATATAGGTCACCTCAGAGCCCTGAATAAGAGTTCTCTGATTTATACAGTAGGTTCTTATTAGTTACCTATTTTATACATAGTATCAACAGTGTGTATATGTCAACTCCAATCTCCCAATCCCTTTGATCTCCCATCTCCCCACTTGGTGTCCATATGTTTGTTCTCTCCACCTGTGTTTCTTTATATGTTTTGCAAATAATATCATATGTGCCATTTTTCTAGAGTCCACCTATATGAATTAATATGCAACATTTGTTTTTAAATTGCAGGAAATAAGTAATTATTATAAGTAGGGTAAGAACAACAGATAGAAGAAAGAAACTTAATAAAACTAGCATCATTTTAAGCAGAACCTTTTATGTTCCAGGCACCTGACATGTATTACTTATAATCTAAATAATCCACAAAAAGGATCTTTATTTTTAAAATAGTATATGAAAATGGAGATTTAGAGACCTCAAATTATTTTCCAGAAGCACAGTAGTAATAAGCGATTGAATTAGAATTTTTGCTTTAGTTACCCTAATATTCCTATTACTGACATATATATATATATATATAATTGTTACTACCTTGGATATTTCATAGTGGAGACTAGTTTTTTTTTTGTTTGTTTTGAAAGAAAATATTCAGTAAACAACAGTAGTTGTGGTATATGGAGATGGTAGCAGAGAGATGTAGCACTATATGTTGTAGCCTCTTGGTGCCATATATAATCATTTCCAGAAGAGTTTAACAGATTATCTGAAACTCAAATACTCCAGAGCGGAGAATAAAGCCCAGAGGGAACAATTTAAATTCATCTTCATATTCATAACCTGGACCTAGATATTACTGTGAAAGAGTACCCTTAGGGGTTCTGAGTTCCCTTAGTCACATCATTGATTCATCATGTGATCTTTGGGAAATCAAGACAGCTGTCTGCCCCTTATTGCCTTTTATCAGTAAAATGAAGATTGCAATGACAGCCTGATTATCTCATGGCATTACTCTGATAATCAGATGAAGCGATGACTGGACTCATTTCTACATGAATGGATTGCTAATCATATACCATTCATTGTAAATATTAAAATGTGCATGAAAGCAATGAATTAATTAACAACCAAACTACTGTCAAGAGCTAAAAAAAGAAGAAAAATTGTCCTATATAATAAGATAAATATTTGACGAAGAGGTCTTTTTCCTGATTGTCCTCAAGGGAAAATGAGACATTAATTGGATCTGGAGTAAGAATGATTAGTAAATGGCCCCTTTAGAAATCTTAACTCCATCCAGTGCCTATTACTTTACTGAAGTCAGGAATGGGGTGAATTTTTAAAAACTTGCATTGAGTAAAATTCAGAAGTAATCTAAAACACACTCTTAAATACCTCAGTGAAATTAACTTACTTCAATTCCTTATACCCCTCCATTGTATAAGACTTTAGAGTCTGTCATACAGGTAATTCTTTAAATGGATATGATTGTTCCCATTTGTGTCATAGTAACTTCTACCACTCAACTTCAATTAAACAGGCTACCATTTTTAAAAATATATCTATATTTTCCTGAGGATCACTGAATGAATGTATATAGAGGATAGATTTCAGGAACGTAACAAAGGAATTGGAGATATATATGCGTGTGTGTACACAAATATTTCCTAAGGTCACATCACTTGTGAGCATTATTGAGAAGGGTTTGTGAGGCTTGTTACTCTAGAATACTGATTTTAACCAAAGCGATATCCGATAATGAAACAAAATTGTCACAAAACAGAGAGATTAGTAAACTTCGAACATTTTCTTTTGTCCAAGAGAATGATCTTATACATAGCTTCCAAAAAGCTTATACATAGCTTTGGATATCTACCTTTGCATAGACTTTGGTTTTTGTTTATTGTCCCAGCTAATTACCTTAAGAGACCGTTCTGTTTTGTGGTTCTCAGAGAGGAATCAAGCAACAATTTTATACACTAATATTTGTACATATAAATACTCATTTTGTGTACACACTTCTGGATTAGAAGTGAAGTGTGTCTAAAAGAGGATGGCTTCTAGTTTCTCCACTTGGTCCATGCACATATCCATCATCCTTAGTGACTTTTGTTGCATAAATATCAGAATTCTTCCTATGCTTGGTTACTATCTCCTTTTGAATATTCTTAAGGAACTCCAATTTAACTTATTCAAATTGAATTCTATCCCTATACATTGGTTTTATGATACAAAGGTATGTTGCTCCAATGATTAACTAGGTCTGATTTCATTTACATATTCTAGCCAGCAATCATAAAGCATTCAATGATAAATTCATATTTACAAACTTCAAATAGCTGACATAACTTGAGTATATTGTTGTATATTAATTAACGTATTTGAAATTAGTCTAAGTATTTCTGAATCTTCTGCATACTTGTGTCTGCCATAAGAAAAAATTTGATCGGAATCTTATACCTTCCATAGTTATTGATATGCGTTACTCTTTTCTGAGTTTGACCTTTGGAGTCAGTAATATTAGGTCCAAAAAGAACAAAACTTGTTACATATTCGTAACAGAATATAAAAATGATGAATTGCCACATGAAATTCAATTAGTATTTTATTAATAACCATGAATACCTGGTAGCACATGTATTTTAAACTTGAAATACCAGTTCTAAGATTGGCTTTTGTTATTATCGTTTTAGTATCATTGCATGTGAATGAGAGATTAAACAGAAGCACCAAAGAGAAGCTAAATATCTCATCCTCAGCAGATATTTTTGACTAATTCAACGTAGTTATGGGCATATCTCTCGCTTCAATATTCATCATTGCATCCTTCAGTTGTGCTACAGAAGACATAAAAAATAGACTTAAATGAACTTTTTCATTTTCACATTTGTGGGACATTGAAAAAACTGTACCTTTAAAAGTTTCTTTTTTCAGACTAGAAGTGATCAGTTCCAGATGATTTATACTCAGTTTTAGATGTATAATTGCAATTATTGGGCTTCCATGATAGCTCAGTTGATAAAAAATCTGCTTGCAATGCAAGAGACCCTGGTTTGGTTCCTGGGTCAGGAAGCTCCACTGGAGAAAGGATAGGCTACCCACTCCAGTATTCTTGGACTTTCCTTGTGGCTCAGCTGGTAAAGAATCCGCTTGCAATGCAGGAGACCTGGGTTTGACCTCTGGCTTGGGAAGATCCCCTGGAGTATTCTGGCCTTCAGTTGTGCTGCAGAAGACATAAAAAATAGACTTAAGTGAGCTTTTTCATCTTCATTTAAGGGACACTGAAAAAACTACCTTTAAAAGTTTCTTTTTTCAGACCAGAAGTGATCACTTCCAGATGATTTATACTGTTTTAGATGCATAATTACAATTTATTGGTTGTTTTTTTTAGAAGCTCTCAAGGGTTAAGGTATATTTTTTCTCATGTTTATTTTGTGATTTGTTTTTGTTGTTGATGATTGGCATAGCAAATGAAACAATGGTGTGAATAATTATAAATTCTTTGTTCTGTATTCAAATATTTATCTCTGATTGAAAGTGGAATTATGTATCTTAAAAGATTTACTGAATGGCCAGAACAATTAGGAAGCAAAAGTGGAAAGGTTTTCTCTTGTTTTACTGTAATAAACTTGCTGAGGTGTTAGACAAATGTATTGAGCACCAGCTATTCACACGGCTACATGCGTGCCAAATCGCTTCAGTCATGTCGGACTTTTTGCTATCCTGTGGACTGTAGCCCACCAGGCTCCTCTGTCCACGGAATTTTCCAGGTAAGATTCCTGGAGTGGATTGGCCCTACTCTGGGGGTTCTTCCTGACCCAGGGGTCAAACTCACATCTCTTATATCTCACGAATTGGCATGAGGGTTCATTACAACCAGAGCCACCAGGGAAGCCCTAATTCAAGTGGCTACTCAGAACAAAGCATGCAATCAACAGAGAGAATAGAGCAGACCTAGGACACGTGGTTTAGATAATTATTTTCATAAACTGTAAGAATATGAACAATGGAAATATAGACTACAACTATATAGTTGTCATTTAAGCCATCCTAGCTATTGTTTCTGGTATGGTTCAAGAAGGCATCAGGGAAGAAAAAACCTGAGGGATTTTCAAGATTAAAATGGAGAAAAAGAGCAAACAGCCTGCTGAGGGTGTAAATATTTACTTATAGACAATTTATAAAAATTAGGATGAAAATGAAAATTGAAATGGTATATTTTAGGATCTGAATAACAAATGAAAACTTTTGGAGTTTATTCTTTAGAAAATAGAGAACAGAAGAGCAATTGGATGACTGGACTAGAATATTATTTTAGGAAGAAAACTATGGTAATCATAGGTGTTTTTGTTTAAATATATGGGTGCAAGAAAGTTACTCCAGGAAGAAATAATGAGAGTGGAGAGACCAGCTGGAGATTGGTACAGGCTACAATAATCAACTATATATTTTTTGAAATTTCTGTTCTGACCCCATTGTCCCATACAGGTAACAGCTAAGCCATTTTTAAGTTTATTGTTCCAGGAAAGGGATTGAATATAAGAAAAACAGAATATTTAGAACACTTAAAATAAAAAATTAAGGTAGCCATTTGAAATGTATGTCAAAGACAGCATTGAGGTAATAAAAAAAATTATGAATTTTGAAAGCCTGTGTTTTAAAATATTTTATTCCTTGAATAAATTGGGTTATACACTTATGTCATAAAAAGAATGTTGTAAGACTATAGACTACAGAGGTGAAGACACCAGAGTCTGTTGGTCTTGTTCAAGGCTAAGAGATATGAAATGCAGTGAAGTTTATTGAGTTCAGTTCTGCCATTAAAATTGACTTGTGCACCTAGTTTAAGAGGAAGTGGGACAATGTCACAATTCTTTTGTCTATGGAGTGCTTTAGGAAAACCAGCACATTTTCTCCCCCTCTTTCCTCCCCCATCTGCCACCCCAAACTGCCTTCCATCACACCCAATAACACACATAACATAAACAGAGGCCCACATTCCTAGAAGAAGGCATACGTAGTGTAGGGGTGGATACAGCAGTGGTCCATGAGTGTTCAGAACAGGAGATGGCTAAGACAGACCTGAGAAATGCTAATGTCTTCAGGGTAGATTGAATGTAAGTGAGACCAGAGACTCCTCAGTAACCCATTTCCCTCTGTTACTCCTAACATTCTATTTGGCAAACAGAAAAGAGAGTGCAGACCTTACTGAAAAACAAGTTAAAATTTAAAATAAATTATTGGAAAATAGATTTCATTTATACCTGAGATCTTTACCTTTTACATTTATATTATAATCTTCTATATTATAGATATATCTATAATCAATCTATATTATAAATATATACTTATAGTTTATATTATAATCATATATATATAATTTATATTATAATCCATAACATTTTAGGCATATCCCTTCTTTTCTCTCTGCTTTGATCCTCCCTGAAAAGTAGATAAAGCCAAATCAATCAGCAGATGCAGATTCAAGCTGTCAGGTACATTCCTTGTTTTGCTTAAGTAAAATGGCTATTCCTTTCTCCATGGTGCATGTGCACGCTCAGTTGTATTCAACTCTTTGTGGCCCCAGGGACTGTAGCCCACCAGGCTCCTCTGTCCATCAGATTTCCTAGGCAAGAATACTGGAATGGGTTGCCATTTCCTTCTCCAGGGGATCTTCTCAACCCAGGAATCAAACCCAAGTATTTTGAGTCACCTGCATTGGCAGGTTGGTTCTTTACCCGTTGAGCAACTGGGGGAGCCCTTTAAACATGGTAGTGAGAAAACAATAAATAAATATGATAGATGTTGGATACTGTTACTAGAAAACAATGGAAACTATATCCTTTAAAATACAATTTTTTCATCCTAAAAATACAGACAATAAGACTACATGTTAATCCTTAAAAGAAAACAACCTGTGAACATAAGGTGTTGAAATATCATGACAATGTAGAATTAAACAGAAAAGTGAAACCTAAATGGCCCTTAGTCATGAAAGAAATTGTGGACTGAAAGACAGGATTAAGTGTAGAATTAGAAACTTTAATACTGTAAATTGTTTTCTGGAACTCTTAAAAGGATAACATCAAAGGGACAATTCTGACAAAAGGTACATTTAATTGCTGGATTCCCTGAAAAAGAAAAGCAGCTATGAGATTACACTGCTATGCCTCACCTGGATTTATGCTCTTTATAATTAGCATGATTTATTGCCTGCATATAGAAAATAACTTCAGTTGAACAACCCTATCTAGGCCATGTTCCAGGAAGAGCACTTGTCAACAGTGGGCAGAGATAAAGAAAGAAAGATAAATAGGTCAGCCAGAGTCATAGGAAATTAGTAGGAGGAATGAGAGATAGTGGCAGCAGCAAATCTGGGATGAGGTCAGGGTGTGAGAAGACTCTTGAGAGTCCCTTGGACTGCAAGGAAATCCAACCAGTCCATCCTAAAGGATATCAGTTCTGAATATTCATTGGAAGGACTGATGCTGAAGCTGAAACTCAATACTTTGGCCAACTGATGTGAAGAACTGACTCATTGGAATGACCTTGATACTGGGAAATATTAAAAGTGGGAAGAGAACGGGACGACATAGGATGAGATGGTTGGATGGCATCACTGACTCAATGGACATGTTAGAGTAAACTCCGGGAGTTGGTGATGGCCAGGGAAGCCTGGTGTGCTACAGTCCATGGGGTCTCAAAGACTAGGACAGGTCTGAGTGCCTGAACTGAACTGAACAGGGTGTGGTTATTGGGAAATCAAAGGATAGATCCAATTTCTAAAAAGACAAAGTAAGAGGATAGTTATTAATTTAAACTGTCAGGAGTAAATGAATCTCCAGACAAGAGGTGCTGGGCTTTTGCTTGGACAGTATATGGTCTAGGGTGCTTTCAGATACAGATAATAAGAATTCTAAATCATACTGACATAAAACGTAAGAAGCATATTGACAAGTAACCTAAATGTATAGTGGTCTCTAGGCGTCTGTGACTGGTGCACTAAACACAGGCTGCTGCGACCGGCGCACTAAGCACGGCTGAAAGGAGCTACCCCACGTCCGAGGTCAGGGACAGAAGCCTGGAGGACCCCATGCCTGAAGGGCAGCAGCCAAGAGGAGTTACCCCCCCATCCGAAGACAAGGGCAGTGGCTGAGGGTGCCAGGCTGTGATGGCACAGGAACGGCAGAGAAGAGCTACCCTGCGTCCGAGGCCAGGGACAAGGCTGAGAGTAGCCACCACGTATCCAAGGAGCAGTGCCTGCGCAGGCACAGGAGGGCCTAGAGGAGCCATACCCCGTTGAAGGTCAGGAACGGCGATGATGAGGAGATACCTGTCATCCAAGGTAAGGAGCAGTGGCTGCACTTTGCTGGAGCAGCCGTGAAGAGATACCCCACTCCCAAAGTAAGAGAAACCCAAGTAAGATGGTAGGTGTTGGAAGACGGCATCAGAGGGCAGACACACTGAAACCATACTCACAGACAACTACTCAATCTAATCACACTAGGACCACAGCCTTGTCTAAATCAATGAAACTAAGCCATGCCTGAAGGGCAACCCAAGACAGGCAGGTCATGGTGGAGAGGTCTGACAGAATGTGGTCCACTGGAGAAGGGAATCGCAAACCACTTCAGTATGCTTGCCTTGAGAACCCCATGGACAGTATGAAAAGGCAAAATGATAGGATACTGAAAGAGGAACTCCCCAGGTCAGTAGGTGCCCGACATGCTACTGGAGATCAGTGGAGAAATAACTCCAGAAAGAATGAAGGGATGGAGCCAAAGCAAAAACAATACCCAGCTCTGGATGTGACTGGTGATAGAAGCAAGGTCTGATGCTGTAAAGAGCAACATTGCATAGGAACCTGGAATGTCAGGTCCATGAATCAAGGCAAATTGGAAGTGGTCAAACAAGAGATGGCAAGAGTGAACGTCGACATTCTAGGAATCAACGAACTAAAATGGACTGAAATGGATGAATTTAACTCAGATGACCATTATATCTGCTACTGAGGGCAGGAATCCCTCAGAAGAAATGGAGTAGCCATCATGGTCAACAAAAGAGTCTGAAATGCAGTACTTGGATGCAATCTCAAAAACGACAGAATGATCTCTGTTCATCTCCAAGGCAAACCATTCAATATCATGGTAATCCAAGTCTATGCCCCAACCAGTAATGCTGAAGAAGCTGAAGTTGAATGCTTCTATGAAGACCTACAAGACCTTTTAGAACTAACAGCCAAAAAAGATGTCCTTTTCATTATAGGGGACTGGAATGCAAAAGCAGGAAGTCAAGAAACACCTGGAGTAACAGGAAAATTGGGCCTTGGAATGTGGAAAGAAGCAGGGCAAAGACTAATACAGTTTCACCAAGAAAATGCACTGGTCATAGCAAACACCCTCTTCCAACAACACAAGAGAAGACTCTACACATGGACATCACCAGATGGTCAACACTGAAATCAGATTGATTATATTCTCTGCAGCCAAAGATGGAGAAGCTCTATACAGTCAACAAAAACAAGACAGGGAGATGACTGTGGCTCAGATCATGAATTCCTTATTGTCAAATTCAGACTTAAATTGAAGAAACTAGGGAAAACCGCTAGACCATTCAGGTATGACCTCAATCAAATCCCTTATGATTATACAGTGGAAGTGAGAAAAAGATTTAAAGGCATAGATCTGATAGATAGAGTGCCTGATGAACTATAGAATGAGGTTTGTGCCATTGTACAGGAGACAGGGATCAAGACCATCCCCATGGAAAAGAAATCCAAAAAAGCAAAATGGCTGTCTGGAGAGGCCTTACAAATAACTGTGAAAAGAAGAGAGGCAAAAAGCAAAAGAGAAAAGGAAAGATAATAGCACCTGATTTCAGAGTTCCAAAGAGCAGCAAGAAGAGATAAGAAAGCCTTCTTCAGTGATCAATGAAAAGAAATAGAGGGAAAAAACAAAATGGGAAAGACTAGAGATCTCTTTAAGAAAATTAGAGATACCAAAAGAACATTTCATGCAAAGATGGGCTCAATAAAGGACAGAAATGGTATGCACCTAACAGAAGCAGAAGAGATTAAGAAGACATGGCAAGAATACACAGAAGAACTGTACAAAAAAGATCTTTAAGACCAAGATAATCACAATGGTGTGGTCACTCACCTAGAGCCAATCATCCTGGAATGTGAAGTCAAGTGGGCCTTAGAAAGCATCACTACGAACAAAACTAGTGGAGGTGATGGAATTCCAGTAGAGCTATTTCAAATCCTGAAAGATGATGCTGTGGAAGTGCTGCACTCAATATGCCAGCAAATTTGGAAAACTCAGCAGTGGCCACAAACTGGGAAGGTCAGTTTTCATTCCAATCCCAAAGAAAGACAATGACAAAGAATGCTCAAACTACCACACAATTGCACTCATCTCACATGCTAGTAAAGTAATGCTCAAAATTCTCCAAGCCAGGCTTCAGCAATATGTAAACCGTGAAGTTCCAGATGTTCAAGCTGGTTTTAGAAAAGGCAGAGGAACCAGAGATCAAATTGCAACATCTCCTGAATCATGGAAAAAGCATGAGAGTTCCAGAAAAACATCTATTTCTTCTTTATTGACTATGCCAAAGCCTTTGACTGTGTGGATCACAATAAACTGTGGAAAATTCTGAAAGAGACGGGAATACCAGACCACCTGACCTGCCTCTTGAGAAATCTGTATGCAGGCCAGGAAGCAACAGTTAGAACTGGACATGGAACAACAGACTGGTTTCAAATAGGAAAAGAAATCCGTTAAGGCTGTGTATTCTCACCCTGCTTTTTTAACTTCTATGCAGAGTACATCATGAGAAACACTGGACTGGAAGAAATACAAGCTGGAATCAAGATTGCCAGGAGAAATATCAATAACCTCAGATATGCAGATGACACCACCCTTATGGAAGAAAGTGAAGAGGAGCTAAAAAGCCTCTTGGTGAAAGTGAAAGAGGAGAGTGAAAAAGTTGGCTTAAAGCTCAACATTCAGAAAATGAAGATCATGGCATCTGGTCCCATCACTTCATGGGAAATAGATGGGGAAACAGTGGAAACAATGTCAGGCTTTATTTTTTAGTCTCCAAAATCACTGCAGATGGTGACTGCAGCCATGAAATTAAAAGACCCTTACTCCCTGGAAAAAAATTTATGACCAACCTAGATAGCATATTCAAAAGCAGAGACATTACTTTGCCGACTAAGTTCTGTCTAGTCAAGGCTATGGTTTTTCCAGTAGTCATGTATGGATGTGAGAGTTGGACTGTGAAGAAGGCTGAGCGCCGAAGAATTGATGCTTTTGAACTGTGGTGTTGGAGAAGACTCTTGAGCATCCCTTGGACTGCAAGGAGATCCAACTAGTCCATTCTTAAGGAGATCGGCCCTGGGATTTCTTTGGAAGGAATGATGCTAAAGCTGAAACTCCAATACTTTGGCCACCTCATACAAAGAGTTGACTCATTGGAAAACATTTTGATGCTGGGAGGGATTGGGGACAGGAGGAGAAGTGGACGACAGAGGATGAGATGGCTGGATGGCAACACTGACTCAATGGACGTGAGTCTGAGTGATCTCCGGGTGTTGGTGATGGACAGGGAGGCCTGGCGTGCTGCGATTCATGGGGTCACAAAGAGTGGGACACGAATGAGCGACTGAACTGAAATGAACTGAGACATTAGTTTGCTCAGGGAACAGACGCCGTTTCTCTGTCCTCCTTGTGTATTGATTTGGTTTTCAGACTGGCTTTCCTTCTGATTTGCAAACTAGCTGGTAACTGTAACACAATTCCTTAATTATATCTAGCTGATATGAAAATTCCTTCTCTTATGAAAAACTAGTTTTTCCTTGCATTTGATTGGTTCAGCTTAGCAAAAGACAGCACTCAAATCAGTAGCAACCCCTAGACAAATGTTTTTCATTGACTGGATTAAACCTGGGTCCTTCAGTCAGTCAGTGAAAAAGGAGATGAAATTATCATGGTTAATTTAGGATAATGAAAATCAGCTTCCTCTTATACAAGGCTGCATAATTATAATTTATGAAACAAAATTAGTATTCTGTAGGGAAGAAGGAGAAAATGATTTACCCATTTTACTACTTTTAAAATAATTTTTATAAAATACAGTCTTCTGTCAGGTCCGGGAGAGGATTTTTCCCCTCAGATTTTAATATCTCTAAAGTTGGAATGCATCTTACAACCAATGGTGTATTAAGGTTGAATTGGTAATAATGTATTTTATCTGCTTCATGATGATATATAATACAATGTTACATGTTACAGGCAATACATCATAATAGATTTCAGGTAATATGGCATTTTCTTTAAGTATTCAAAAAAAACTAAAGGTGTTCATTTCAGTCACTCAATGTGAAAAACAGATAAATTTAATGGAAAAAAAATAGTCTTAAGGATTGGAAGAACATAACCAACAGTATGATGTAGATGTGATTGGAAGGAAGATAAGAATATTTGATTCTCACTCATACACACATGTCCAAGAGTCTCAGTAAATGCCAAGCAAGATAAACCCAGCAAAAATCGCATTTACATCTATCACAGTCAAACTAATAAAAATCAAAGATAAAGAAACATCCAGAGAATAGCCAGAGAAAAACAATTTATATAGTATACACAGGGGAAAAAAATGATACAACTAAAATCTGACTTCTTATCAGAGACACTGGAAGCCAAAGCATAAGGTAAGAACATCTTTAAAATGTGAAAAGAAACAAACAAAAAATCCTATGAAATAAGAATTTTCATCCAGTCTAAATATCTTTCATAAATATATGCTGCTGCTGCTGCTGCTAAGTCGTTTCTGTCGTGTCCAACTCTGTGCGACCCCATAGACAGCAGCCCACCAGATTCTGCCATCCCTGGGATTCTCCAGGCAAGAACACTGGAGTGGGTTGCCATTTCCTTCTCCAATCCGTGAAAGTAAAAAGTGAAATTGAAGTCGCTCAGTCGTGTCTGACTCTTTGGGATCCCATGGACTGCAGCCTACCAGTCTCCTTCATCCATGGGGTTCTCCAGGCAAGAGTACTGGAGTGGGGTGCCAAGATAATCTCAGGAAAAGGAAAACTAAGTCCCCAGGAAATCTGTGTTACAAAAGAAAAGCATGAGGAAGTTCCTCATAGTGGAAATACGGATCTATGGAACGGATTAAAAATGATAAATAGCTTGTAAATATATACATCTATATGTAATTTTCTCTTACTTTTACTTATATAGTTATTTGTTCTCTGAAGTTATCATCACCGATGTTAAATCAATGGCATTTGCCTTCTGACAAACACCAATACAGTATACTAACACATATATATGGAATTTAGAAAGATGGTAATGATAACCCTGTATGTGAGACAGCAAAAGAAACACAGATGTATAGACAGTGTTTTGACTCTGTGGGAGAGGGAGAAGGTGAGATGATTTGGGAGAATGGCATTGAAACATGTATAATATCATATGTGAAACAAACCTCCAGTCCAGGTTCAATGCAAGAGACAGGGTGCTCAGGGCTGGTGCGCTGGGATGACCCTGAAGGATGAAATGGGGAGGGAGGTGGGAGGGGGCTTCAGGATGGGGGACACATGTACACCCATGGCTGATTCATTTCAATGTATGGCAAAACCACTACAATATTGTAAAGTAAAAAATAAAGCAAAACAAAACTGAACACGAGAGAACATTGTATAACAATCCAGCTGTTTCTTTAGTGCAATACAACAAAGCTCTGAAATTTAAAAGAGAGAGAGAGAGAGAGAGAGAGAGAGGAAAACATCGTGTCTGTGGCATTTCTGACAAAAATAAATTACCTGAAACTAAACATGGGCAAACATCAGACAAACCCAAACTGAGGGACATTCTAGTCTTTTTCAAAAACATGAAAAATCAGAAAAGAAAAGCAAAAGCAAAATTAACCAAATAAAGGATAAAGAACTATTTCAAATTCAGGGGAAATAAGATACTGAAACTAACTGCAATGTGTGATCCTTGATTAAATCACAATTATAGGGGGAAAAATCTCTCAAAAGTGTTATTGGGACTATCTGAATGTGAATTGTTGATTAGATAATAGAATTCATCAATTCTCATTTTTCTTATTTTGATTTTTTAAGGATAAACCTGTTCATATCTTCCCCTTGTTTAAAATTAGCTAAAGGCATTACTGGTCGTTTAAAAATCCAAAATCATTTGTATCATCTAAATGGCATGTTCAGTGTGCTCTGTCTTCTGACTGCTTAGTTTCTTTCATATCAGCATTTTGTACACACTTTCAAACACAAAATACCTACATGTGCGCTCTGCCTTTCTCATTATGATCTTTACTTTGTTTCTCAATGATTTTGATGTAACAACTGTCCTTTCTTGTTTAGGGTCTTTGCTCCTATTCACCTCACTCAAAAATTTCATTCCCTACCTAACCCCTATACCGCTTCAAAACTCACCTTAAAAACAAAAAAATTTCTTCCACACAAAAATCTTTCTTCTTCCTTTTGTATACTCTCCAAATATTATACATATCTAACATAAAATGTAGACTAATTTTAATAATCAATGTCTTTCTAGTTGGATACCAGTCCTTCCCACTAGAGTGCACACATTGTGAGGGTAAGGAATGGGCTAATTCTCTTTAGTGCTATTATCTTCAACATTTAGTTCAATGCTTGCTATATAGACACAGCATTTTTTTTTTTATGTGTATACAAGGAACAATGCAAGTATGGAAAAGAACAAGTATATGTGAGTATTGTTGGTACACAGAGAGAAGTTAAGAAAGCTCTTAAGTGTCTTCTGGATCTCTAATTTCCTTCTAATGAAAGTGGTTGCAGCTATTGACACCTAAGAAAAATCGATCTAATTTTGCATCATGTGATTATACTTCATGAGCATCAACTTATTGACCAATAGATCACTCTCACAAAAGCCATGCACCTAGCGGTTAGAAAAAGTGGAAAGCTTCTGATTTCTGAGATAACCTCACATGTGAATGCTGTACCTGACTTCTGTACTGAGTTCTATACTGCATGATGACTGATTGAACTAATAAGCATCTGACTTGGGTAGGAGTTCAAATTTCGGACAGACCAGAGATATAGAGATTATTTTTAAAGAATGGTAGTCACTGTAGAAGAAGATATAGAAAATAAAAGAAGAAATTAGAGTAGAATAGCAGAATACTGAGAACACTGTCCTTTGAATGACAGTCTTGAGAATAAGGAAAAGCAGATATCTTTTTTTTTTTTTAATGGGTGATAGACACGATAGCATTACCACAATATTCTTGGTCTTTCCTGTTGTATATTGAGAGGCAGGGATTCATCCTACTGTTTTACTTGAGATCTAGTTGTGTGGTTGCTGTCATGATTTCTTTTGTTTCTTTATTTAAGTCTATCTTCATAAGCAACCATCACTACTTAGATAATTTGATCTTGTGACTCTTACTTCTGACACATCATTTCTGTCCTTCTGACAGATCTGCTCTGAGGAAAAAAAATCAAGATTATAAACTGTGTTCTAAGGTTAGTCAGATAGTCAGCAATGATAATCTTTTATCAGGGTACTGATTATATTCTTGTTGTAAAATTTTACCATTTATTTGGGTAGGATTTTCTTTGATGAAAATCAATTTTTGCTACAAATAAGTAAAACATTTGTGTTAATTTCCTTTAGTATCTTATGTATTTCTAAGTTTAATTATCCACACTTACAATATTAGTATAACTTGAAAATAATGATTAACATACACAAAATTATAAATAGAATTTTATACATTCACCAGGTTATCAAGTTCATTAGATCACTTACCTATTTGCCCTGTAATCAAATTCATGCTATAGCTAATAAAATAGACTATTTAAACATGAAAATTCACATACGTGTGCAAGCACATGCTCTCACAATATTCTGTGGTGTTTAATCATAGACTGAAAAGTGCATTAAATTTACTCAGTCATTATTTTTTTATCATAACATTTGAAAGCTTGAAAAAGTTTGTCAAATCTGAGGTCAGTATTAACTTAAAAGGACCCTATATATTTTACAAAGGGAATTTTATTACTTTTCTTTGTTCAGTGTGTGTCTTGGGAAAAACATAACAGATTTGATGGAACTGAGCACTAATACAGTGATTTCAGTTAAATACATATTTTATAACAATGATACCCCTTATTGTTGCCCTATGTGTCTTTTCAGGAAAGAAAAAAGTAAACTTTCAAGTTAGGGTCAAGACCTTGAAAGACTCTCCTGAAAAGATATTTGTTTGAAATACGTCATTAGAGATTACACAACCAGTAAAACAGCAATTTCCAGCCATTCCAGAGATGATAAACCACTGCAAATAATCTTGATAAGGACCACAATTAAAAAAAAAAACAATCTTACCCAGGCCTTGTGCTATGTGCTGTGCTCGGTCTCATCCGATTATTTGCAGCCCCAAGAACTGCAGCCCTCTAGGCTCCTCTGTCCATGGAACCTACTAGGCAAGAATACCTGAATAAATTGCCATTTCCTCCTCCAGGAAATTTTCCTGACCTAGAGATCCAAGGAACCGGTCTCTTGACTCTCCTGCATTGCAAACTGATTCTTTCTGGCTAAGCCACCGGGGAAGCCCATCCAGGCCTTAGGGCTACCATAAAAAGTCCTTTCAGACATCTAGTCAAGAAAGCCAAATCTTTAACACTGGCAAACATTTATTAAGGTAACTTGGATCCTCAAACGAATTGCTGACAGAAGACGATGCTTGAATCAAACAAGAACATTTCTTGCCTCCTCTATCTCGTTGCATCATTATCTTTGGGCAATGTTCCTCTGTACATTGCCAAGTCTTCTGCCGAGATGTGTCCCTTCCTTTTGTGCTGGTCCACCTGTCCTTGCTCAGTTATCTGATGTATAGACTGGCATTAGATCCATGTCCATTTATGATCATTTTCATGTGTGATCATTAAATGCTTTAAACTGTAGCTTCAAAAGAAAAGAAAAAAGATAAAAATATTTTAAATGCATTTCAAAATGTTGAGATTCTATCTTAATTATGAATTTTATAGACATCCCAGAGTATACTTAATAATTATTACATTTTTGTTTTATAACAAAATGCAAAAAAGTAGTCAATTTTATATCAAGTAATGCTTAATGCATCTGGTTTTGGATGAAACATATTGATATCTTTATCATGCTGTGGTTTAACATTTGATAAACATGAATGTTTTGATAGAAATATATTGTTATATTCTCAAATAATAAAAAAGGAATGCTAGCTTAGAAGTGCTTCAGGAAATAGACCTTAATTATTATATAACAGAATAATACGAAAGAGTGAATAGGTAATATGACATATTGGTGAATTTCAGTTTGTGGGTAGAATGGAATATAAAACTATCATCACTTCAAAGAATCAGACAGAAAATTATGAATAGAAAGTATTAGGGTGAACATTGACCAAAAAGAACTTTTTGGAAAATTCAATTCACTCTTCCCTAGTCCCCTCTTTGTTGTCAACTAATGAAGGGTAACCATCAAGAGCTTTAATATTTTACTAAGAAAAGGTGAAATATTTGATAAAAACAATTGAGTTTTTCCTACAGAGCAAGTATAAAATAGGGATCCCCATTATGAAATTAATTACAAATGCAGTTGATATCAGAAAATTACATACCATCACTCAAATTTATAAACTCAAATATTGAAAGCAGAGTGGGCTATTAGTTCTAGGAAAAATTACTTTATCAAATGACACATTTAAATACTCTAAAAGTTCAAATAAAACTGCATGGAAAACTTAACTGTTAAATCTGCATCCTTGATGATATATCTTTGCAAAGGAGGTGAGAAGTGCATTACCAGTAGCTTCCTACTCTTCTGAAAATATCTTGTGAAAAATGTCAATTTTTACGAATAGTTTGAATGACAAAAGGTAAAAAGTTGGTGGAATAATTGCTTGAAGGGGAGAGAGTATGGTTTGGAAAAGCATAAAGTAACCTGGCATATAGGAAACATTATAAACGTGATCTATCTGAGGACTCTTAAAAATGAGTTATAATTGTAATAATGATAATAATTTGTGCTAGTTTATCCCTAAGTGCCTTGAATATACTGTCTGTACTAAAAAGCTTTATTTCTGGAAACATAAGCCAGAGAGTGTTATTTGGAATTATTCTAAGAATAATAACAGCTACACTTTACTGAACGCTTACTGAATGAATTCACTTTGTGTCTTTTCTTTTCACAACAAACTACAGGTTAGTCTTAGTGTCCAAGTACATCCACAGAGCCCAAATTGCTAGAAATTTACTTTTGTGTTGTTTAATCAGTAAATTCTGTCTGAATCTTTTGCAATCCCATGGACTATAGCCCACCAGGCTCCTCTGTCCAAGAGACAAGAATACTGAAGTGGGTTGCCATTTCCTTCTTCCGGAACTAGTGATTGAAGGTCTGGTTTAGAAATCTGTTTCCTTTCTACTATTCCATATTGTCACTAAACTGTGTGTCAACAAAAAACAACCTAGAAGGCAAGACTCAAACAAAAAACATTTATTTGGTCAAATAATTGCAATTCAGGCCATACAGGTTCATATATAAACCCAAACCCTGTTGTACTAAAGAGCAAAAGGAAGGGGCTTTTAAAGATTAAGACAGGGGTTTGCATTACAAAGCATTTACGTTGGAGCATATTTAAATTGTAGTTGGAAGCAGAAGTTGGTGGTGGTTTAACCAGTAAGTCCTGTCCAACTCTCATGACCCTGTGGACTGTAGCCTGCCAGGCTCCTCTGTCCGTGGGATTCTCCAAGCAAGAGTAATGGGGAGGGTAGCCATTGGGTCAGTCCCTGGGTCTCATGCACTGCAGTCAGATTCTTCATGGTCTGAGCCACTAAGGAAGCCCAGTCCCTCTTGGCAAAACATGATTCATTGTTTAAACTGTCATTAGTGGTGGTGGTTTAATCACCAAGTCATGTCTGACTCTTGCGACCCCATGGCCTATAGCCTGCCAGGCTCCTCTGTTCATGGGATTCTCCAGGCAAGAATACTGGAGTGGGTTGCCATTTCCTTCTCCAGGGGATCTTCCCAACCAAAGAATCAAACCTGGGTCTCCTGCATTGCAGGCAGATGCTTTACCGAGTGAGTAAGGGAAGAGCCATAAAACTGACACTAGAGGGAGTTAAAGTAAGGATTACTGACTATGCCAAAGCCTTGACTGTGTGGATCACAAAAACTGTGGAAAACTCTTCAAGAGATGGGAATACCAAACCATCTGAGCTGCCTCCTGAGCAATCTGTATGCAAGTAAAGAAGCAACAGTTAGAACTGGATATGGAACAACAGACTGGTTCCAAATAGGAAAAGGAGTACGTCAAGGCTGTATACTGTCACCCTGCTTATTTAACTTCTATGCAGAGTACATCATGAGAAACGCTGGGCTGGAAGAAGCACAAGCTGGAATCAACATGGCCTGGAGAAACATCAATAACCTCAGATATGCAGATGACACCACCCTTATGGGAGAAAGTGAAGAGGAACTCAAAAGCATCTTGAGGAAAGTGAAAGAGGAGAGTGAACAAGTTGGCTTTAAGCTTAACAAGAAAATTAAGATCATGGCATCTGGTCCCATCACTTCATGGGAAATAGATGGGGAAACAGTGGAAACAGTGAGAGACTTTATTTTTTGGGGCTCCAAAATCATTGCAGATGGTGACTGCAGCCATTAAATTAAAAGACGCTTACTCCTTGGAAGAAAAGTTATGACCAACCTAGGTAGCATATTCAAAAGCAAAGACATTACTTTGACAACAAAGGTCCATCTAGTGAAGGCTATGGTTTTTCCAATAGTCATATATGGATGTGAGAGTTGGACTGTGAAGAAAGCTGAGTGCTGAGGAATTGATGCTTTTGAACTGTGGTGTTGGAGAAGACTCTTGAGAGTCCCTTGGACTGCAAGGAGATCCAACCAGTCCATTCTGAATGAGATCAGTCCTGGGTGTTCTTTGGAAGGAGTGATGCTAAAGCTGAAACTCCAGTACTTTGGGCACCTCATGCAAAGAGTTGACTCAGTGGAAAAACTCTGATGCTGGGAGGGATTGGGGGCAGGAGGAAAAGGGGATGACAGAGAATGAGATAGCTGGATGGCATCACCGACTCAATGGACGTGAATTTGAGTGAGCTTCAGGAGTTGGTGATGGACAGGGAGGCCTGGCGTGCTATAATTCATGGGGTCACAAAAAGTCGGGAACCACTGAGCAACTGAACTGAACTGAACGTGATAAAATAAATACATAGAGAGCACATCCCAACATAATAAAAGGTATTCATGACAAACTCATAACTAATGTAGTGCTCAATGGCAAAAAGCTGAAAGCCTTCCCACTAAAATCTGGAACAAGACAAAGATGCTCACTATCACTACTTCTATTCAACATAGTATTAAAAGTCTTAGCTACAGCAATCAGACAAGAAAAATAAATAAAATTATCCAAATTGAAAGAGAAGAGGTAAAATTGTCATTATATGCAGACCACATGTGGAAAAATCATAGATTTGACTATACAGACCTTTGTCAGCAAAGGAATTAGAGCTAGTGAAGATGAGAGTTTCCAGAGGAGATGCTGTGAATCTTTTATATCTTCAACCACATAGGGAAAACATTTAAATTATAAGTCTTTTAATATAAATAGGGGATGTTCTGGGAAAATTGAAGTGCCTCTTCAACTTTAGTTTTAGCTTTGGAAGACTTCGTGGAATAAGGACCATTCCTCCCAATTCTTCAAAGAGTTAGGGTATAACCTAGATGCTAAAGGACTGATAAATGCTTTCTCCTATGTTGGACATCCCACCCCCACCCCAATGGGTAAATTTAGCCTAGAGGAGAAGGGCTCTAAATATCAGCTTCTAATTTGACCAATTTTTTATTAGAAAGTTACACTAAAATTTCTTTTTAATATCTTGTCAATTTTTTGTGATGTGCTTAGTTGCTCAGTTGTTTCCCACAGTGTGACCCCATGAAACTGTATCCTGCCAGGCTCCTCTGTCCATGGGGATTCTCCAGGCAAGAATCCTGGAGTGGGTTGTCATGTTCTCCTCCAGGGCATCTTCCCAACCTAGGGATGTTCAATTCAGGTCTTCCACATTGCAAGTGGAATCTTTACTGTCTGAGCCACCAGGGAAGCCCAAGAATACTGAAATGGGTAGCCTATCTCTTCTCAAAGGGGAACTTCCCAACTCAGGAATCCAAGCAGGGTCTTCTGCATTGCAGGTAGATTTTTCACCAGCTGAGCTACCTGGGAAGCCCCTGACAATTTTCAGCTGAGCCAAACAGTAAACATTGGGGAAATACTGAACACCTTAAAGCAGTTCAAAATATATTATCTTTACAAACTCTAGAGTCACTCCCAAAGATAAATTAAATAACCAACAACTAATGTCCTAGGCAGGCAGAAGGATAATTCTCATTCTTAGGATATAAACTAAGACAAGCAAGAAGACAATAGATTTTGGGGGAGAGATCCTTAGGGAAAAAATGGGGTCAATAACCAATAGGTATGGATTGGGAAAAAAGGAAGATAAAAATGTGAAATTTTATTTCCCTGTCTCAACTGGATATAGTAATGCAGGGGGGCTGATTCTAATAAAAATTCTCACCCTTAGTGTTCTTCTTTTAGTTTTTCCAGAATGCCATCTGCAGGTTCTGAGTCAGGTTTAAAGTTGGGAGTGTGATTTCAATATTTCCTAGAAATCAAGAAGTTTCTCTCTTTTTTTATTAATTTTTAATTTCACCTCTGCTGCTTAAGGGAATAACACAGCAGTTTACCAGATAATTCTTGAGTCTTGCCAGCTCTGGGAGAGGCACACACTGCAGCCATCCTTCAAAGTTAGATATGGACTGTAACTTAGTGGATTTTGTTTACAGTTAACTAGGTTTTTTTTAGGTACCACTTATCCTTTTTATTATTATTTTTTGCAATGAAACTTACAATAATGCCATCTTGAAATTAGAAGACTTTGCCTTTAAGTAAACTCTTTTCTAAATTTCCTTTCCCTCTCTCTCTCTTTTGCATTTTTAAAAATGTAGTTTAATAAGAAGATAATTGTTTTACAATGTTTTGTCAGTTTCTGCAGTACAACAATGGGACTCAGACTAAGTATTCATATAACTCTTCCTTCTTGAACCTCCCTCCAACACCCCATCCCACCTTTACAGAACCTCACAGAGCACTGGGCTGAGCTCCCTGTGTTCTATAACAACTTCCTACTATCTATTTTATACTTGATAGTGTATATGTGTGAAAGTGATATATGTCTTATCAGAAAGTGAAGAAGAATTAAAGAGCCTCTTGATGAACGTGAAAGAGCAGAAAGAAAAAGTTAGATTAAAATTCAACATTCAGAAAACTAAGATCATGACATCTGGTCCCATCACTTCATGGCAAATAGATGGGGAAACAATGGAAACAGTGACAGACTTTATTTTTGGGGGGCTCCAAAATGACTGCAGATGGTGACTGCAGCCATGAAATTAAAAGACGCTTACACCTTGGAAGGAAAGTTATGACCAGTCTAGACAGTATATTAAAAAGCAGAGATATTACTTGGCCGCCAAAGGCCCATCTAGTCAAAGCTATGGTTTTTCCAGGAGTCACGTATGGATGTGAGAATTGGACTATAAACAAAGCTGAGTGCTGAAGAATTGATGCTTTTGAATTGTGGTGTTGGAGGAGACTCTTGAGAGTCCAACCAGTCAGTCCTAAAGAAAATCAGTCCTGAATATTCACTGGAAGGACTGATGCTGAAGATGAATCTCCAATACTTTGGCCACCTGATGCGAAGAGTCAACTCATTGGAAAAGACCCTGATGCTGTGAAAGATTGAGGGCAGGAGAAGGGGACAACAGAGGATGAGATGGTTGGATGGTATCACTGACTCGATGGACATGAGTTTGAGCAAGCTCTGGGAATTGGTGATGGACAGGGAAGCCTGGCGTGCTGCAGTCCATGGAGTCATGAAGAATCGGACATGACCTAGTGACTGAACTGAATGTATTATGTGGGAATGATTTTAATCTGACTGGAACATTCTTAATAATGACCATTGTAATCACTGGAGGGTTGGGAGCAGTTTTGTAGGAACTTAGTTGCAAACGTTCAGTACACATTTCTGTCCAGCCATATTTTGGCACCCTCAACCTGATGGTTACCAAATCAAGCTCTCAGGACATGAAACATGCTCAGTAAGATTTTGCCATCTTTGCAGATATTTACAAGTGTGTCAAAGTGGTACTCGACTCTTTAGAAATTAAAGATCTCATTCAATTTGCCCAGTCTTAAATTGTCTAAGGTAGCTATTTTCAATCTACTAGGACCAAAATTTACAAGAGAAAGACTGTGATTCCTCAGTACAAAACTAGCTAGAATCCTTGAGGTAGGAGTCTCCAGAGGAGACTAAGAAAAGACAGTCCAATAATGTGGAAAAATGCATACACAGAAAAGAGTAGGTTGATACTTAGCAAGCAGGGAAACCCTTCCAGTGGTAATGAAAAAAAAAAAAAAATGTAGAGTGCTCATCAAATAGGGAAACTTCTGCCGAGGAGAAGCCTTCCAGCAGCGGTTGCTCTGGACCAACACAGCTGTACCTTCTCTCAGAGAAAGGTGACTCCTTCAAACAGAAGGGGGAATATCAGTGCTTGAGAGGACTCATGGTGAGAGGAGCTGCCATTCACCGACACTGTGAGTACAAAAGTCTCATACACCACTCCAGGAGACTCCTGTCCTACAGCAGTGAGATTGCCTCAGGTCCCACTTCCAACACAAAATATATCAACCTAGGCGAACCCAGAAGGCAACACTCAAGCAAAAGTCATTTACTTGGAATAGAATAATTGTAATTTGGGGCATATAGAATCAGATAGTGACCCAAAGAGTGTCTTAACTGGGAAGTAAAATTCAGGGGCTTTTAAAAGCAAAGAAAGGAGATGTATATTTTAAAAAATTAATTGGAGTTGGAAATAGAAGCTAGTCTTGGCTAGCGAAACATGATTGATGACTAAGACTATCACTAGAGGAAGGCAAAAATCTATTACCTTGACAATAGTGTTTTCGTAGAGCCCATGAAGTATTTGTGTTTTGGCCCATTTCAAAAATTCATGATTCTGCCTGGTGAAGATGCACCTTAGATCTTTTTGGTCTCCTGGTTCCATTTTAAAACCCCTTGACATAAGGAGTTCATTTTATTTCATGTTTTACACATGACAAATTCTTTATCTCAATAAATAGTATGGTAGAAGGTATTTAAAAAAAAAAAAAAAGTGCATTTTTCAGCCATGGAGAAATATGTGATATGGAATGGAGATATTTTTCATAAAGTGGAAATTACAGAGAAGATTTTCATAATTATTTTAAAAGGTTTACTGCATAACTTCAGTCTGTATATTAGCTTAAGAATATAAACATGAATTACACACAATTTATTTTGTTGATATCATTAGCATGTTTTGTATATTACATTTAAACATAGAGCTTCTTTAAACTATAATGCAAGTATGCTAATCAATTTTATCATAAATATTTTGTTTCTGACAAGTGGAACTATAAGTTACTGAACTTTAAAGACTCTTCAGTCAGATTTTTCTTTTAATATAACTATTCAAGACTATAAAAGAATGATAACTATAAACTTTGCATAAAAAAAATGACATGCCGTCTTTATATCTTTACTTTCACATTTTAGTGTCAAGCAGATATGCAAAGTAGTTTTCTTCAGAAAATCTGCTGAGAATAAACAGGAATCACCACTCATTTCTGGGCTTCCTTGGTGGCTCAGCAGTACAAGAATCCATCTGCAATGCAGGAGACACAGGAGAGGTGAGTTTGATCCTTGGGTTAGGAAGATCCCCTGGAGAAGAAAATGGCAACCCACTCCTGTATTCTTGCCTGGAAAATCCCATGGACAGATGAGCCTGGCAGGCTACTGTCCATAGGATCACAGAGTCAGACATGAGTGAGAGACTGAACACACACACAGATACACACACACACTCACTCATAGACACCACTCATTCCTGCCCCAAGTGCTTCTCTTCCTCCACACTCAATGAGCACATTATCTGTCAAGTGGATATGCCTGAAAGCTCATTTAGAAAAAATGGTGTGCGTGTTGGACTTCCCTGGTGGCAGAGTGCATAAGAATCCACCAGCCAGTGCAAGGTAAATGGGTTCAGCCCATGGTCCAGAAAGAGTTCACATTCCACAAAGCAACTGAGCCTGTGTGCTGCTACTACTGAAGCCCATGGGCCTGGACCTGTGCTCTGCAGCAAGAGAAATCACTGCAATGAGAAGCCCATGCACTTTAATGGAGACCCACTGCAAGCAATAAATAAATAAATATTTTTTAAAAAAGAGGTGTATTTTGTCCACTTTTATGGAAAGGGAGTAAGACAATGATATCTATCTCATGTTAACTAACATATTACATAATTTATTCATGTAATGGGTGGTGCTAGTGGTAAAGAATCTGTCTGCTAAATCAGGATAGTCAAGAGATACAGATTCAGTCCCTGGATCAGGAAGAGTCCCTGGAGGAGGAAATGGCAACCCACTCCAGTATTTTTGCCTGGAGAACTCCATGGAGAGAGGAGGCTGGTGGGCTACAGTCCATGGGTTTGCAAACAGTCAGACATGTCTGAGCTTCTGAGTACAGCACATGCATATAATAGTATGAGTGAGAGTGAAGTGGTGCTATTTGCTCAGTCGTGTCCAACTTTTTGTGACCCCATGATCTGTGGCCCACCAGACTCCTCTGTCCATTGAATTCTGCAGGCAAGAACACTGGAGTGGGTAGCCATTCCCTTCTCCAAGGGATCTTCCCAGCACAGGCATGGAGCCAGGGTCTCCTGAATTGCAGGCAAATTCTTTACCATCTGAAACAAAAGGGAAGCCCCAGTAGTATGAGTACCTACATAATATTTTGAGGATTAAATGTAGCAAACATACAACACTCAGTTTGTGGTATACAGTGAAAACTCAATATCTTTGAAAAATCAGATCAGAAAAATGAATATTAGTTACTTAGTATGAGCAACCTTGGAGAAGGAAATGGCAACCCTCTTATATTCCTGTTTGGAGAATTCCATGGACAGAGGAGCCTGGAGGTTACAGTCCATGGAGTTGCAATAACACTTCAGTTTCAAAATGAGCCACGTACTTTGCTGAGTGCTAAAGAGTTGCCTCAATTGTCTCCAACTCTTTGAGATCCTGTGTACTGTAACGCACCAGGTTCCCCTGTGCACAGGATTCTCCAGGCAATAATAGTGGAGTGGGTTGTCATGCCCTTCTCCAGGGGATCTTCCTGACCCAGGGATCAAACACTGGACTTTCCTGCATTGGCAGGCGGAGTCTTTATCACTAGCATCATCAAGTGAAGTTCAGTTCAGTTCAGTTCAGTTACTCAGTCGTATCTGACTCTTGGCAACCCCATGGACTGCAGCACACCAGGCTTCCCTGTCCACTATCAACTCCCAGGGCTTACTCAAAGTCGTGTCCAAAGAGTCTGTTATGCCATCCAACCATCTCATCCTCTGTTGTCCCCTTCTCCCACCACCTTCAATCTTTCCCAGCACCAGGATCTTTTCCAATGAATCAGTTCTTCCGATCAGGTAGCCAAAGTATTGGAGTTTCAACTTCAGCATCAGGCGTTCCAATGAATATTCAGGACTGATTTCCTTTAGGATAAACTAGCTGAATCTCCTTTCAGTCTAAGGGACTCTCAAAAGTCTTCTCCAACACCACACTTCAAAAGCATCAATTCTTTGATGCTCAGCTTTCTTTATAGTCCAATTCTCATATTCATACACGACTACTGGAACAGCCATAGCTTTGATTAGATGGACCTTTGTTGGCAAAGTAATGTCTCTGCTTTGTAATATGCTGTCTAGGTTGGTCATAGCTTCTCTTCCAAGGAGCAAGTGTCTTTAATTTCATGGCTACAGTCACCATTTGCAGTGATTTTTGAGCCCACCAAAATAACGTCTCTCAGTGTTTCCCCATCTATTTTCCATGAAGTGATGGCAGCACATGCCATGAACTTAGTTTTCTGGATGTTGAACTTTAAGCCAACTTTTTCACTCTCCTCTTTCACTTTCATCAAGATGATCTTTAGTTCTTCTTTGCTTTCTGCCATAAGGGTGGTGTCATCTGCATATCTGAGGTTATTGATATTTCTTCCAACAATCTTGATTCCAGCTTGTGTTTCATCCAGCCTGGCATTTTATATGATGTATTCTGCATATAAGTTAAATAAGCAGGGTGACAGTATACAGCCTTTCCCGATTTGAAACCAATCTGTTGTTCTGAAGAGGAAAAGTTAGAATTCTTATATAACCTCCTGCTCCTTCTGCCTCTGTAACTCAGCTTGCTCCTTGCAAAGTCTAGATCACCTAGGTCTCAGAAAGTGGGGACTCACAGTACTAGGACCTGGAACTTATCTTACTCACCCTTGTCCTGCACTTTGCAATTGCCCTAGCCCCTGAAAATCTGCAAACCAATTAATCATGCCTGTCTGTATAAAACCTCTGTAACTCCTTTGTTTGGGGATCAGAGCTTGGAATGTTAAGTCCTCTGGGCCCGTCAACATAATAAACCTGAGTCCTCCAGCTCTCCAAGGGTGATGTTTGGTTTCTCAAGTTCTGGTTTCTGCAATATTTCTGGAGGCACCAGCGATATTGCAATCACACCAGTCGCTTGAGCTGCCAGACTGATGTCTCGGCCGGGCTGAAACAAAGGAACCCCGAGATGAGCGAGGAGGTGCACCACCTGAAGGTGTTCCGGGTTCTCTTTCACACGGGTTTTCTGACTCTCCGGACTGCCGAGCCCCAACTGGACTCACTGGAGGGATGGACCAGCTCACCAGGAATGGCCACAGGATCAGGTAAGGCCCCGGGGCCAGTCCCCAGTCAGGTGTTACCCCAACGGGTAGAAGAGGAGGCTCATCTCCTCATTGGTGCTCCCAGGACGGGAGCAAACGTTAAGCAAACCTGGGGACTCAGGAGAAGGGAGGCGTTGTGATAGCTTCTGAGTGATTGTGAGTGTGTGATTGCTGATTGATTGGAGTGAGAGAAATATATATATATATATATATATATATATATATATATATATATATATATACATAGAAACTGCAAAACCAATTCCTTTTTGCATATGCAATTAAAAACAACTGGATTGTTAAAAGACCTGCCTAGGAAAAAGCTTGAAGTTAACCCTTTCCATGTCCTTGAAATACACAGCCAACTTTGCCTAAAGACCTCAGCCTTGGGCGAATTAGATATTCAAGCAAAGGAAAAAAAAGAGGGGCCAAAGAGATATTTTAAATTTCAAACAGAAAGCCATAAGATCTCTGTCAGTCTGTCTGTCTGGATTTATGTATGTCTCAGTGTATGTCTTTTCTCTTTTTTTGATAATATTGTTTAAGTTGTAAATGAGTTCTAATTTAATTAGCCTAAAGAAAAGTAAGTGCTTACTTATCAAACAATTCTAAATATAAGAAAAATTAATCTAAACAAATTTCAGATTTATGTAAACTGGGAAATATTCAATATTAAATATCTAATATTAATGTTTATTTGCTAATCTAATAAGGAAGTAGGATGTATGTTTTTAATAGAGAAGATATAAAAAATAAAATCACATTTTATAAAGGGAAAACAAAGTAGGTCTGACTTACAGGTGGCTGTTACAAAGAGTGTTAAAAAAAGTTTGTGAAAAGTGGACCCTGAAAAAAAATTTTGCACATGGTTAGGACTGACTAAGTTTAAAATAAATTTAGTTAAGTTTTCCAAATGAGTTTAAAGTAAGCTGGTACAAAAACTTAAATTTGGCCTTTTTCTGTTAAAAGGACATGCTTTCTTCAGATGTTAAACTGCTTTTAATAATAGTTTTAACTTTCTTTACCTCTTAATTGATCTGTTCTGTATTTACCTTTGAAATCTTTTGCTGTCTTTGGCTAAGTAAATGGCTCTTATTTCACAGTGACTTATATGGTCCTACCTGATTGAGTGTTATAAACCCTTTTGATATTTATCAACAAAACTTCCTAAATAACGTCTAGCTAACTTTGGGATGCTTCAGTGGGCCCCTGAGACATCAAAAAGAGCTATTAAGCTACCTGGGTTCATTGGACATGTTAAATCACATGGGAAGTACTGTTAAAGGGGTGATAGATCTTTCCAGGTTATACTCTATTGGTTGATGTATACTGGTTGATGTTTCTAATATAGATATCCAAATATTATGTAAAACTCATATAGATATGATATGTCCTGATAAAATATAGTCAATTATAATTCTAGTTATCATATTAAAGTGTTACATATCACAACAATGATCAGTTTTCTTTGTTAACTGCAATAGAATCAGATTTTAAACATGCCTTCTATGGGTTTACTCTCATGCCTTTAGAAGAATACTGCTAGTTCTTCAAGCTTTATGGAAAAGACTTTCTAAGATTAACTTATAAATAAACTTTGTTATTGACAGTAAGCTGGTACCAGACTAGAATGTGGTCTTCTCTATGTTTAGAGAACAAGGTTGTCTTAGAATGTAGCTTTCAATAACAGATTATGAATTTCTTTGCCTTTAAGTGATTTATGTTTGTTTTTAAATCTTTCTGTTACTTTGGTAAAATAAATAAACATTATTTAAGATTATGGTACATGTCGACAAAGCTCATTCTGCTTCTACAAGAAATAATCCATCATGATAAGACTTTTGCTATCATGATATACTTAAAACATGGCAATAGTCTGCTCCTAAATCAAAAAATTAAAAATGGATAAACAGCTAAAAACAAAGAGCCAGGGCTATGGGAAATCCAAGATGGCCACTTGGCTTTTCCCAGCTCCCTGACAGACTTCATTTTCATTTGATGGATTAAAGCCATCCCTGGCTACAGTTTTAATGCCCTCACAATGAGTTCTCAAAAAATAAAAAAGAAAGTATGTTTCACTGAATATTAAGTTCTAGTTTTGCTGATTAAGGTCTGTGCTTACTAAGACCTACTTCTGAGATAGTTTCTTGTTATGTTATATTGCTAAAAGGTTTAATTAAGTTATTAAAAAGGATACTCTAAGATTGTTTCTAAAGTTTATCTCAGTAACCAATCTTTGGATAAATCTCAGATGCTCCATGAAGTACACCCAGGAGATTAACACTTGGCTATAATTATTTAACTGAGTCAGATGACCTAGGGTATACCGGGCTATACCCAATGAAGCTCTTGACTTAAATTCTTGTTTGTGACCTTACTAATAACTGCTAGCTATATTATTTTCTATGTAGCTTGTTTCAGAAGATTATTTCTTACATTATCATAGGAGATCAATAATTGTAATAATGTAACTCTAGATATGAGAGGCAGAGAAGGCAATGGCACCCCACTCCAGTACTCTTGCCTGGAAAATCCCATGGACGGAGGAGCCTGGTGGGCTGCTGTCTATGGAGTCGCACAGAGTTGGACACGACTGAAGCAACTTAGCAGTAGCAGCAGCAGCAGATATGAGAGGAGGCCACAAGAGGAAGTATCTTCCTGGACCAAGAGGCTAGTAAGACAAGTATGGTCCAGAGACTTGCTTATTTACAAGGCTTGGTCTAGTGATAACATTGAGTGGCCTGTCAATGGAATCTTTGTTAGACCTGGGAATGAGCCTTCTCAGAACCGCAGGACATACTGACCATAAAATGCCCCCAAACGTGGTCAAATATGTCTATGAAGGGACCCTGCTGACTGGGAGTTGGCCCTTGCCAGCTGCCTCTACAAAGATTAAGTCATAACCACTATAAAATGGTGACCTTCACCACCCCCTTGAAAGGAGTTCAGGGTGGAGACAAAGAATAAGGCACTCTGTACTCTGGGAGAAACCCAGAAAAACAGGCCTTCAGATGGTGAGATGTTCTCAGGTAAAGATTTTTATGAGTCCAAATTCTTGCATCTTCTCATACCTAGAGAAACACTAATGTCATGAACCAATGTCTAGACCTGGGTATCCTGACTAGCCCCCCAGCAGTTTTCCTACTTCATTTATCTTTGGGCCATGTATCTTTAACTTCCTTGTTAAGTTTGTTTCTCCAAATAGTAGTACGACAAGAATATCCCCTGGCCAACACCCAGACAATGCTGGAACAAGCTGCCTTATCATCCTGTGGACTCTCACCTCCCTCTGTAAATGCACCCCAGGGTCCTCAGGTTATTCTCCCTTTGAGATCTTATACAGGAGACCACCCCAGTGATAGAAAAGCTCAAGGGAGGCCACCAGCAACTAGCTGACCTGGGGATGTCCTGACACCTCCAGGCCCTGGGAAAGTCTTCTGCCATATCTCCTGAGAAACCTTAGAAAGAACACCCATTCCCTTGAACAACTGGGTTCATCCCTATCAGCCAGGAGATGAGATATGGGTTAAAGACTGAAAAAAGGAACCACTTCAGCCAGTTTAGACAGGTCCTCACATGGTCATCCTGACAACCCCTACTGCTGATAAAGTTACAAACATCATCCCTTGGATCCACCACCCCAGAGTCAAGAAGGCAGTGGCTTCCTGTGATGAGGACCCCTGGAAAGTAGTTTGGGACCCCAAAAGCCTCCTCAAGGTCCAGCTCCAAAGACAACAGCCCTCACCCATGAAGAATACTAAGCCCTGCTCCAGCCACACTCTGGCAGCTGGCTGGTCAACACACGGCAGAAGCTTGAGGATCCGGCTGTCAATCAATATCAATGGGTTTTCACTGTCAACCCTGGTCTCTACCCCTAATCAGTATTATTGCTGTGCTCTCCATTACAGGACCAACTAGACACCCTAGCTGAGGTGGTTTTACAGAACAGGAGAGGCTAGACCTACTGACAGCTGAAAAGTGGGAACTCTGCCTCTTCTTGAATGAAGAATGCCGCTTTCATGTAAACCAATCAGAAATAGTCAGGGACATGGCCTGACAGCTAATGGAAGAAATCATAAAAAGGAGAGAGAAACTAGCTAATTCCTGGGGTAATTGGAGCAATATCTGGAGCTGGGCATTGTGACTTCTTCCTTTAACAGTTCCTCTGTTCATGGTCTTTGTGGTACTCTTGTTTGGCCCATTCTCAATACAATTACCCAGTTCATAACCTCTTGGATTAAACCCATAAAGTTACACCCTGTAATAGCTCAATATAGCCCCCTAAACAATGGGGAACTCTGAATGTCCTACCAAAACATGAGATGATGCTTTCTAAAATGAGTGATATAAGCATCAAGATGGGGGAATGAAGAAGAAAAGTTAAAAAATAACCTCCTGCTCCTTCTGCCTCCGTAACTCAGCTTGTTCCTTGCAAAGTCTAGATCACCTAGGTCTCAGAAAGTGGGGACTCAAAATACTAGAAACTGGAGCTCATCTCACTCATTCTTGTCCTGCTCTTTGCAATCACCCTAGCCCATGCAAACCCATAAACCTGCTGAATCATGCCTGTCCGTGTATGCAGATTCTGTAATCTCCTTTGTTTGGGGCTCAGAGCTTGAAGCATTCACACCTCTGAGCCTGTTGGCATAATAAACCTGAGTTCTCCAACTCTCCAAGTGTGGTGCTTGGTTTCCCAAAGTACTGGTTTCTGCAACAGTTCTATGTCCACTTCTAACTATTGCTTCCTGACCTGTATACACATTTCTCAGGAGGTAGGTCAGGTGGTCTTGTACTCCCATCGCTTAAAGAAATTTCCACAGTTTGTTGTGATCCACATAGTCAAAGGCTTTGGCACAGTCATAAAGCAGAAGTAGATTTTTTTTTTTTTTTTTCTGGAATACTCTTGCTTTTTCAATGATCCAACAGATGTTGGCAATTTGATCTCTGCTTCCTCTGCCATTTCTAAATCCAGCTTGAACATCTGGAAATTCACCATTCATGTACTATTAAAACTGGCTTGGAGAATTTTTAGCATTACTTTGCTAACGTGTGAGATGAGTATAATTGTGTGGTGGTTTGAGCATTCTTTGACATTGCCTTTCTTTGGGATTGGAGTGAAAACTGACCTTTCCAGTCCTGTGGCCACGCTGAGTTTTCCAAATTTGCTGGCATATTGAGTGTAGTACTTTCACAAAATCATCTTTTAGGATTTGAAATAGCTCAACTGGAATTCCATCACCTCCACTAGCTTAAGGCCCACTTGACTTCACATTCCAGGATGTCTGGCTTTAGGTGAGTGATAACACCATCATGGTTATCTGGGTAGTGAATATCTTTTTTGCATAGTTCTTCTGTGTATTCTTGCCACCTCTTCTTAAAATGGCATTGCCAACTCAATGGATGTGGGTTTGGTTGAACTCCGGGAGTTGGTGATGGACAGGGAGGCCTGGCATGCTGTGGTTCATGGGGTTGCAAAGAGCTGGGTGCAACTGAACTGAACTGAACTGAACTTCTTAATATCTTCTGCTTGTGGTAGGTCCATACCATTTCTGTCCTTGAGAACCGCATGAACAGTATGAAAAAGCAAAAAGATAGGACACATCAAGTGTCAATACACATTGTCAGATTACTATCTAATGCTCACAGTCCTCCTAATAGCAGTCATACAGAAGTTTTATTTACAGGGCAGCAATAGAGAAACAGACATACGTAACAGACTTGTGGACATGGGGAGAGGGGAGGAGAGGACGAGATGTATGGAAAGTTACATTACCTTATGTAAAATAGATAGCCAACAGGAATTCGCAGCATGGCTCAGGAAGCTCAAACAGGAGCTCTGCATCAACCTAGAGGGGTGGGATGGGCAGGGAGAGGGGAGAGAGTTTCAAAGGAGAGGGGATATACGTATATACCTATGGCTGATTCATGTTGAGGTTTGACAAAAAACAACAAAATTCTGTAAAGCAGTTATCCTTCAATTAAAAAATAAATAAATTAAAAAAAATAAAAATTATGTTAAAGGTTGTGAGAGGAACTAAAGAAGTCCCAAATAAAAGGAATTATAATATGATATTGAGAAGATTCAATATAGTTAAACCTTGGATTGCTTCTCAGAGGGCCTAGCTCTGGGTATTTCCAAAGTCACCCTTGGATTAAAGTGATTTTGATACAACTTCCTTTCAGTTTCTCTAACTACATTTCATGGCAAATAGAGGGGGAAACAATGGAAACAGTGAGAGACTTTAACTGGGGAGGGTGGGCTCCAAAATCACTGCAGATGCTGACAGCAGCCATGAAATCAAAAGACGCTTGCTCCTTGGAAAGAAAGTTATGACCAACCTAGACAGCATATTAAAAAGCAGAGACATTACTTTGCCAACAAAGGTCTGTCTAGTCTAGGCTATGGTTTTTCCAGTAGCCATGTATGGATGTGAGAGTTGGACTATAAAGAAAGCTGAGCGCAGAATTGATGCTTTTGAACTGAGGTGCTGGAGAAGACTCTTGAGAGTCCCTTGGACTGCAAGGAGATCCAACCACTCCATCTTAAAGGAAATCAGTCCTGAATATTCATTGGAAGGACTGATGTTGAAGCTGAAACTCCAATAGTTTGGCCACCTGATGCGAAGAACTGAATCATTGGAAAAGACCCTGATGCTTGGAAAGATTGAGGGCAGGAGGAGAAGGGGATGACAGAGGATGAGATGGTTGGATGGCATCACCGACTTAATGGACATGAGTTTGGGTAAGCTCCGGGAGTTGGTGATGGACAGGGAGGCCTGGCAAGCTGCAGTCCATGGGGTCCCAAAGAGTCGGCCACGACTGAGTGACTGAACTGAACTACACTCAGATCTTAAGCTCCTAGGAAATGGCAACCCACTCTAGTATTTTTGCCTGAAGAATCCAGTGGGCAGAGAAGCCTGGCAGGCTAAATTCATGGGGTCACAAGAGTCAGAAACAAGTTAGGAACTAAAGAGAGAGAAAACCACCAAGTAATTGCTCTATTGTTATCAGTACTTTCCTGGGGGGACAAACTGAATCACAGAGTAATCAGAACAAAGTTCATCTCCTCAAAAGAACAGCTTCTGAGTCAATGGAGATTTTTTTTCTGACTCCCTCAAAAGCTCTTCCTAACTCTCTTTCTCCATTTTTCCCTGAAAAATCAGCTTGTGTATAGTTTACCCTCTAATCCAATGATCCAGCAATTTCTTCCCTGCTGCTTTTTGTCACAGGTTCCGCTGTTTTAGAGAGCGTCCTTAGGCTTGATCTTCTCCACACTTTATTGTAAAACAGTCAGTTCCTTTGGGTAGGGAATTTGAAGCTCACTGTAGTCATGGTGCTGGAGTTGGGGAAAGGGACGGTGAGATGAAAATATCTCCAGCCATATCAATAAACAAGAAATATCCCAGCCACCGGCAATTTGTGGCCTCCAAATGTGAATGCATCTGTGCTCAGTTGCTTCAGTCATGCCCGACTCTTTGTGACCCCATGAACTGTAGCTCACCAGGCTCCTCCGTCCATGGGATTTCCCAGGCAAGAATATCGGAGTGGATTGCCATGCCCATCTCCAGAGAATCTTCTTGACCCAGGGATTAAACCTGTGACCTGTGTGTCTCCTTCATTGCAGGCAGATTCTTTACCCACTGTGCTACCAGTGACGGCTCCCAAAACTGTGATCCAGCAGATGCCGTCACCCCCCACCACAGTGATTGCTGAGGAACTGTGGTTGGGGAGTGGGGGTTGAAAGTAAGAAGCAGCCATCTGCTATTCCTTAAGGTGAATGAGGAAACAGGATTCGTTCCAGATAGCTGAGATGCATATGAGAGGGACGACTTCAGTGAGCCAGAGGCTTGCATCTTCTTATACAAAGAACGGCATGTTCCTTAATTTCAGATCTCATCTTTCATTTTCAAACTGCCTACTCCTTGGAGCAGCTTTCTTTGAGCTACTAAGCTGCTGTCTCCCAGGCCTGGAGTCCTACACATCCCCACCGTATAAAATAGCTCTCTGTTTTCAGATTGTGACTGTACTTCTCAGTTGACAAGACAATGGCCTGTTTTTCCCTAAGTAGTGTCCTCTCTTCCAGAGCTCTGTGCCTGATGGACATGGGGCGGTGCCTCCAGGTCTCCCTAACCTGCCTCTCTTGAGTTTAGAATGCCCAGCACAGAAGACTGGGGCCCCAGGAGGCTCAGCACGCTCAGGGCAGAGCATCTTTTTAATAAGCGTTTGCTGAGTGACAGAAGGGAGTCTCTCCAGTTCTCAACTACACTCAGGTAAGAGGGAGCTGCAAGCTGATTGAGAAAAGCTGACATCCTGCTCCTCCCAGAAAAATAACCTTCTGAATGGGATCCTGGGGAAGATGAATCCAACCCTATGATCTTGGATTTAGTCAATTCAATTGTTGCTAACTGCAAATGGCTTCCCTGTTGGCTCAGACAGTAAAGAATCCACCTGCAGTGTGGGAGACCGGGTTCCACCCCTGGGTTGGGATGATCCCCTGGAGAAGGGCATGCCAACCCACTCTAGTATTCTTGCCTGGAGAACTCCACGGACAGAGGAGCTTGGTGAGTTACATTTCATAGGTTCACAAAGAGTAGGATATGCCTGAGAGACTAAGCACAGCTGGAAAGGAGGAGGGAGGTATGGGTCTTGATTCAAATGCATTAATTCTGGTAGTTCCTAGCAAGTTTTAGTATAATATCTTGAATAAATATTTCTTTACTTGCTGTGAAACCACTGAGAGTGGGTCAGTGGAACTCCACATGCTATCATGCCAGAGTTGGAACTTCTTAGCCCTTGTTTCTGGTTCCTCAGTCAAGAAAGCAAGCACTCTCATTTCCTATTGCTTAGTATCTCACACACGCCTATGGTTTGGTGGTTTAGTCGCTAAGTTGCGTCCGACTCTTGTGACCCCATGGACTGTAGCCCGCCAGGCTCCTCTGTCCATGGGATTTTCCAGGCAAGAATACTGGAGTGGCTTGCCATTTCCTCCTCCAGGAGATCTTCCCAACCCAGGAGTCGAACCCAGGTCTCCCGCATGGCAGGCAGATTCTTTACCAACTGAGCTATTGCAGTATGACTGTTTCCTTTTTTTTAATGCTTCCTTAAAAATGTGGTTCAGGTGTTATCACGAACTATGATTCATCCTCCACACACATATGTCCATTCGTCTGTACATACTGCAAATCACTGCTAGTTCAGATGCCATTAACTGTACATTCAAACTCTTAAGATAAGAGCTAAAAATATCTTCTAAGCAAATTATAGGTGGGTAACAGCTATTCATTTTCTTCCAGCATGCATGTTAGGCTATAATATTAATAAATGATGCGGCATTAAAGAAAATATGTTGCTATTTTAAAAAGGTAAAAAGAAAAAACTAGTTCTCTCTGCCTACTCTTATATGTGTGTGTAAATGTATATATATATATGTGTATGTTAATAATTTACATAAACTTTCATAGAGTATAATTATTGATTAAAAAGCAAAGAGGGTAGATACAGTTCTTGTTGCTACCTTTTTAAAGGCGCTAACAATGCTCAGGTCATTTCACAGTTCAGATGCTTTTGTCTCCTTTTCTCTGTGATTTTCATTCCCCGCCCTCTCTGTACACTTTCCAGCAGCTGCACACCTCTCTCAATTTCCTCCACTTTTACTGTAATAGTGTCTTATGGAGACAAATGATCTGAACTAATGCAAGCTTTAGTTCTATATGCCACATCTCATTTAAGGTGTGAGCTGTCATTACTGCTGTGGGAACATGGAGGAGAGTATGGATTGAATTGATCATCAAAGCAGGATAGACAATAAGCCAAATGAAGCAGTATTTTCCTCTTACAGTTTAAAAAGTATATTGAATTCAATAAATAAGAAACTTACCTTAAAACTTCTATTTATTTGAGAGGAAATCAGTATACCTAGTGGCTATGACTCAGCTCTGATGCCCTATTCTCTGAATTCTAGCCACAGCTTTGCTATTTATGAGCTGTTTAGCCTAACAAAGTTGTTTCACATATTTATATCCATTTCGTCACTGGTTAAAATGGTGTAAATAGCATCTATTTTGAAATATTATTATGTAAGTTAAATAATTCATATAAAAGTGACTATGTCAATGCCTGAGACACAGTGAGTACTCAATAAATATTATCTATTAGCATAATTACCCAATACACTGAAGCTGGTAGAAGTTACCACTATCTTTCATTCATAAATCTCCTTGAATTTGTTTATAGAATACTTTGCAATTTCTTTTTACATTTTTTAAGTTCAGAGATGCTATTTAGATATAATTCTTACATCTAAATACAGCACAGAGATTACTTCCAATATCTATATCAAAAATATATTTTTATAGCTAAACACTCTGCTAGCTTTTAGATTGTACTTACTGCTAGAAAAGTGTAGGCATTCAAATATACGTTAAATGTACAAATGACTTCATAATATATTATTAAATTTTAAAATTGCTCTTTCCATTTTTTTATTGTTTTTAATTTTGGCTTTACTAAAGATGTTTACTATCAACATAGATTATGACTCCTTACAAACAAGGATTGTTTTATGCCTCTCCATGTTGCCTAAAATTCTGTCGATAATGAAAATGTCGTATAGAAGTGACAGTATAGCTGGATTCTATAAAACTCATCAGCAACTAAACCAGGCCTCCTGCCATCTACGGAACTGTTGTTCATTGCTGACTTCTCATTTAGACTGACTGTGCTGCTTCTTCCTGCTCCGTAAGGTACATGCAAATGACTTGTGGTCCTTAGGTTTGGCCTGGGCACAAAACATGGTGCTTTTGGGGAGATACCTCCTTCGTCTCACTTGAGATAAAAGACTGAGGTTGTATTTTTATGACAGTGAAAGAGATTTTTTCTCATTGGATTTTGATCTTGAGGCATGAATTAAGGGGAATTTTTCTTTATCATTTAGTTTAGGGCCTCAGTTAACATAGCACAAAGCAAGAACTCTTCATATTAAAAAAAAACTTTAGAATAATTATTGATGGTCTGAAAAAATGTGGACTGTCTGTCAGAAATGTAGTAAAGAACAGACACAGTCTGTTAAGTCAATAAAAAATACAAAAATGATTAAGTATGATAACTATAGCATTACCACAGGAGCTAGACTTGGCTAGACTTCATTGATTTTTCTTGTAATCTTATCAAAATTACCTTTACTCTGCGTACTTTCTTGTGATGATCTTTTTGAGTTCCACTTTGCAGAGATCATTATTTGCCTTAGTTTGAGATCTGTAAACAACAAAACATTTTGCAGGTAAAAGACTACCTTAGAATTTTATTTAGCTGGAGCTAGAATTTAGTGAATCACAGGTGCTTTAACATGTTCCTTCCTGCAACAGATTCTTTTGCTTTCCTTCTTTAATCTAAGAGAACTAACTAGTTTATTTGGACCTCATTTGGTTGGCATAACAAACAAGGAGGTTTCTGATTTCTAATATTAAAAGCTATGGATATCTTACCTTATGGAAACTGAACACTTGGACTTCATAAGACAGGGATAATCCCAAAGAAATTCAAGTAAATTAAAAATTTGAGAATCTTCTATAAGCATTATAGAAGATACATATATATATATACATATATGTCTTATATACTCCTATCAACACTGTGATGGGAAATATTATGCTTCTTATTTTAAAAATATGGAACTAGGGCTCAGAGTAAATGAAGCTGATAAGTATCAACTAGATTTCAATTTAGGGCTTCCCAGATGACACAGTGGTAGAGAATCAGCCTGCCAAAGGAGGAGATGTAGAAGACATGGGTTCAATCCCTGGGTGGGAAAGAGGCCCTGGAGGAGGGCATGGCAACCCACTCCAGTATTCTTGCCTGGGAAATCCCATAGACAGAGGAGCCTGGCGAACTGTAGTCCATGGTGTCCACGAGAGTCGGACAGGACTGAGTGACTAAACAACAACAACAACAATAAAGATTTCAATTTAGATATTTTGACATTTTTTGCTTCACCATCTTGCTTTTATACTTAGTGCTCTGTATAGAAAAATGTCATATTTATTTTTATATATTAATCTATCTTGCTCCTCACAATATACAGAATTAATCATATGATTTAATATTATAATTGCATTTTACAAATTCCATACTATATGTAAACAATACTAATAAAAAGTTCATAATATATTTTGATCAGGAAGATATTTTATGAATGATGACTGATTTAGGTGTGAAATCAAATGTCTTGCATTTAATTTGTATAATCTAAATGATCCTTTGGCCCTGAAAGCCTCATAAACAATTGAATTTCAACTGTTATTTGGATCATATGTCACCAGATAAACAATTTCACTTAGAATTTGACTTGTGATATGCCTGGGGTTTGACCTTAGACCTTATTTTCATTAGGCATAAAATGATCTGTACATGAGTAGTAATAAAGTTTCTGTTAGCTTTTTTTTGATATTTTTGTTTACAAGGGTGGACAATCACTAAGCCACATCAGGTTCACAAATAGAACTTTTTATCCTGAGTGTACCCATGCTTCACATGAATTGCCTTAAAGATATGAAATTGAATTCATGTTATACAGTGAATGAGTAAAAAATTGCATAGATTTTTCTACTCTCTTCAGCTTTTTTCCCCCCTGTAAGTCACCTACTCAGATTTCAGAACAGTTTCTCTGGAGTTTGTGAGTGGAAATCATTATAAAAAGGGTAGTATTTAAGATATAAGCCAGGTTATTGAAAGATAAACCAGTCTTATGTATGACACTTGAATTTGTACTGGGGAAATCCATCAAATTCATACAAAAAGAGACATAAAATAAGAACACTCATAATCACCACTAATTTACTCCATTAGAATTTAAACCACAAGGTCCATGTTTATGAATTAATGCTGAATATTCCTGCCATCTCCTTGTTCAGAATACAATGCAGAGAAAAGGATTTATATGTGACATTGGGCACTTTTAAAAGGCACTGGTCATGCTGAAAATGCACTGTAAAGGTCACTGCTTGAAAAGGAATAAATGTTGCATCCCAAGGTATACCATCTTTGTTATCTCCTGGAAAGTTCTTAGATGCAATATCACTGTAAGATTTATAGAATGCCTAATACTGTCTTCCACGGGGCAAAGTTCATTTTTGAAGTCCTCAGTGTTTAACAATTTTCCTTTGGAAATTTAGGTTGCAGCAAAAAGCCCATGAGTAATCTGAAACAAGCTTGAGCAGCTTCAAAAATTCCACTGTGCATTCTATGAAACACAAACAGTTTACATAGAAATAATTTAATTGAGTACATCTAATTAGGCATTATATATTGAAGCTATGCATCAGCAATTGTAGTTGTATCAATGGACTATTTCATTTATCGAGTTTGACAGTCTAAGTTCTTAACTAAAAATGATAAATGACTTCCTTGCAGCTGAATAATACTTCACCTTGCAATTTCCCTTGCTTTATTTCAGCAGGAAGATAGCAACCTATTAATAAATACTGTAAATGTCTACCGTTTGCTTTGTTCAAACTCAATAGTTATTTTCATGCAATTAGCATCTCATCTTGTATCTATTTCTAGTGGTAATGATAACATAATTTAAGTATACAATCAGAAGAACAAACACAAGAATGGCTTAACGACTTCTTTGAATATTTCACATTCTGATGTGCTTCTGAGAGGAAGAAGCAAGTTTAGTCACTGTTTCTTTCAACAAATACTCATTTAAATGATTTTGTGTGCCCTGCACTTTAAGTGGATGCTTTCACTGGTAACTTCACTCAATTGGGTTGAATAAAGAAATGTAACTCTCTCAGCTACATTTCCTTTAATGTCTGTCTGTTAACAGGCATTTAATATCTAACTTAATAACCCTAGAAACAGGTTTCAAAAGTTTTAAAGAAGAGCCTTATTAGCCTTATTAAAAAAAAAATCTTGATTTCTTTTTCTACTTTCTCATTATTCGTGTATAGGAATGCAAGGGATTTCTGTGTGTTGATTTTATATCCTGCAACTTTACTATATTCATTGATTAGCTCTAGTAATTTTCTGGTGGAGTCTTTAGGGTTTTCCATGTAGAGGATCATGTCATCTGCAAACAGTGATAGTTTTACTTCTTCTTTTCCAATTTGGATTCCTTTTATTTCTTTTTCTGCTCTGATTGCTGTGGCCAAAACTTCCAGAACTATGTTGAATAGTAGCGGTGAAAGTGGACACCCTTGTCTTGTTCCTGACTTTAGGGGAAATGCTTTCAATTTTTCACCATTGAGGATAATGTTTGCTGTGGGTTTGTCATATATTGCTTTTATTATGTTGAGGTATGTTCCTTCTATTCCTGCTTTCTGGAGAGTTTTTATCATAAATGGATGTTGAATTTTGTCAAAGGCCTTTGCAACGAAAAGAATAAAATACTTAGGAATATATCTACCTAAAGAAACTAAAGACCTATATATAGAAAACTATAAAACACTGATGAAAGAAATCAAAGAGGACACTAATAGATGGAGAAATATACCATGTTCATGGATCGGAAGAATCAATATAGTGAAAATGAGTATACTACCCAAAGCAATTTACAAATTTAATGCAATCCCTGTCAAGCTACCAGCCACATTTTTCACAGAACTAGAACAAATAATTTCAAGATTTGTATGGAAATACAAAAAACCTCGAATAGCCAAAGCAATCTTGAGAAAGAAGAATGGAACTGGAGGAATCAACTTGCCTGACTTCAGGCTCTACTACAAAGCCACAGTCATCAAGACAGTATGGTACTGGCACAAAGACAGACATATAGATCAATGGAACAAAATAGAAAGCCCAGAGATAAATCCACACACATATGGACACCTTATCTTTGACAAAGGAGGCAAGAATATACAATGGAGTAAAGACAATCTCTTTAACAAGTGGTGCTGGGAAAACTGGTCAACCACTTGTAAAAGAATGAAACTAGATCACTTTCTAACACCGTACACAAAAATAAACTCAAAATGGATTAAAGATCTAAATGTAAGATCAGAAACTATAAAACTCCTAGAGGAGAACATAGGCAAAACACTCTCAGACATAAATCACAGCAGGATCCTCTATGATCCACCTCCCAGAATTCTGGAAATAAAAGCAAAAATAAACAAATGGGATCTAATTAAAATTAAAAGCTTCTGTACAACAAAGGAAAATATAAGCAAGGTGAAAAGACAGCCTTCTGAATGGGAGAAAATAATAGCAAATGAAACAACTGACAAACAACTAATCTCAAAAATATACAAGCAACTTCTGCAGCTCAATTCCAGAAAAATAAATGACCCAATCAAAAAATGGGCCAAAGAACTAAATAGACATTTCTCCAAAGAAGACATACGGATGGCTAACAAACACATGAAAAGATGCTCAACATCACTCATTATTAGAGAAATGCAAATCAAAACCACAATGAGGTACCACTTCACACCAGTCAGAATGGCTGCGATCCAAAAATCTGCAAGCAATAAATGCTGGAGAGGGTGTGGAGAAAAGGGAACCCTCCTACACTGTTGGTGGGAATGCAAACTAGTACAGCCACTATGGAGAACAGTGTGGAGATTCCTTAAAAAATTGCAAATAGAACTACCTTATGACCCAGCAATCCCACTTCTGGGCATACACACGGAGGAAACCAGAATTGAAAGAGACACATGTACCCCAATGTTCATCGCAGCACTGTTTATAATAGCCAGGACATGGAAACAACCTAGATGTCCATCAGCAGATGAATGGATAAGAAAGCGGTGGTACATATACACAATGGAGTATTACTCAGCCGTTAAAAAGAATTCATTTGAATCAGTTCTGATGAGATGGATGAAACTGGAGCCAATTATACAGAGTGAAGTAAGCCAGAAAGAAAAACACCAATACAGTATACTAACACATATATATGGAATTTAGGAAGATGGCAATGACGACCCTGTATGCAAGACAGGAAAAAAGACACAGATGTGTATAACGGACTTTTGGACTCAGAGGGAGAGGGAGAGGGTGGGATGATTTGGGAGAATGGGAATTCTAACATGTATACTGTCATGTAAGAATTGAATCGCCAGTCCATGTCTGACGTAGGGTGCAGCTTGCTTGGGGCAGGTGCATGGGGATGACCCAGAGAGATGTTGTGGGGAGGGAGGTGGGAGGGGGGTTCATGTTTGGGAACGCATGTAAGAATTAAAAAATAAAATTTAAAAAAAATAATAAAAAAATTAAAAAAATAAAAAAATAAAAAAATTTAAAAAAAAAAAAAAAAAAATCTTGATGCCTGGAAGAGTGAGACTAGAACATGCTACCTTCCTAATACTATATGTTATATGTTTTAGACTACAAAGCTCCCCTGAACAGAACACTCATGGCAATATACAATAGAACAGCAACAGAGTGAAGGGAAAGTCTGACCCAAAGGAAAGCTAATTAAAACTGTACACATGGGTAAGTAGAAGAATGAACAAAAAGGGAAATCACTGTTTACAATGAGCAGTTGGTGGGTAGAAGCTGATTTAAAAGAACAGACAAGGAAGAAAATGGGATTCAGGCTCCGCAGTTCTTGCAATTGATGCCTGCTGCCCCGACACATAGCAACGCTCATCCCATGGGGCACAGCATATATGGTCTGAGGCTAAAGTCAAAATGCGGTACTAACTCTCTGTCTGGGAACCTTAAAAGCCAACAAGGTCACGGTAAAGTCATCCTGTTCTTTCTCCTGACAGGCAGGGCAGAGAGCAGGGTCCACACTTGATCTGTTCACCACGGTGCCCTCCGCAGAGTGTGCCGACACAGTGCCTGTGAAGGGAATGGTCTGCTAGAGGTTCAAGAAAGCAGGAGTTACAGACCGCAGACCTGCTAGTTCGTGAAATATGGGCTCCTGCAAAGACTGCCAGACAAACCCAGCACAGTGCACGCTGCTCTGATGGAGTGGGGAGAGGTGCCAGACTCATGTCATTCCAGCTGTGTAAGTGGGAGATGGGACCGGCTCAGACGGGCCACTAAGGCTGAGAAGTCATGTCAGTGTCTCATTTGTGACATCGGTACCCTGCCCTTCTATAAATCGTTCAGCAAGACGGGGGTTTAGCCTGCACTTGTCTTTTCTCCAGCTTGGAAGGGTCTGAATTTTTGGAATAAACAAATGGAGGATAGAAGAATTATAAAAATGCTTTCTAGGATTCAAAATTTTAGTGTTAAATGTTGATTCTTTCACAGTAGGAACCCAAGTGAACTGTGATATGAAACACAGACATAAAGAGTAAAATGTACCAGATGCTGCTTTAAGAACCTTACAAATAATTGCTTTAATGCTAGTATCCCTCTGAGGTGGACACAAATGAAGACATGAGTAATCAGCAGAGGTGGCATTTGAACCCATGGAGGTTGGCTGCAAATTTTATGTTCTAAGACATTGTCCTGTACTGGTACTCTAGGTATAGAAATAGAAACAGACAAGTGTGAGAAGTATATGCACATTAATTAAGAATCTGTACCACAAGCAAGATAAAGAGATTGGCTAAGAGAACCTGTAGGGACTTCCCTGGTGGCTCAAATGGTAAACAATCTGCCTGCAGTGGGCGAGACCTGGGTTCAACCCCTAGGTCAGAGAGATCCCCTGGAGAAGGGAATGGCAGCCTGCTCCACTATTCTTGCCTGGGGAATTCCATAGGCAGAGGAGCCTGGCGGGCTACAATCCATGGGGTTACAAAAAGTCTGACACGACTTACTTAATGCACAAGAGAACCTGTTGGCTGTGAAAGGATGAACGCAGAATCAACAGAGAGGTGGGGCTGAAGAAGAACTCTGCAGTGACAACAATAGAAAGCAGGGAGATCAACAGCTGCTTCAGAGCCATTGCCTCTGAGGGGACTAAGAAACTTCTAATCTGAACACGGACCTCACCTAAAGACTCAAAGTCTCAGAATGGTCAGAGTTTAGACCATGTGCCTGCCTGCTGGCTAGAGGGCCTGGGAGAGGAGGATTTGTCCTTTTCCTCCATATCAAGAAGTTGATTCTGGATTCATATTTCTTTCACTAATAAGACAGAAGACTCTCCCAAAAGAAAATAAAGATTTTATTAGTAAGAGGAATGATTATTAGGCAACTGATTGAATCCAGATGTTCTCCAAAATGGACAAGTCGACACATGACTTACAATGTTAAATATCAAACTTTCTACTTGCTATGCACCAAGTTGGATGGTGTACAGGTGCAGCTCAACATGGTATAATTGTGGGGAAAAAAACATGTTTTTAAATCAAGCACACTTAGTGGATAAGTTATTTAATCTTTTTGATCTTGGTTTTCTCATTTGTAACACAGAGTTAATAATTCTATTTCATGGATTTGCTGTGGGGATTAATTTAAGTAACATGTGAAGTGTCTACTAGTATGCTCTCAGTAATTATTTACTTGCTTCTTCAATTCAATTTCTGAGTCCTCAGATGTTACTAAATTTAATAAAAATAGCTACCTTTTATTGGACATTGTTTATATACTCTGCCAACATTTTCAAATACTGTTTCTTGCTTTAACCTTTCAGAGGGGTGAAGATGGGTTCTATCATAGTCATTTACAGATGCAAAAACTGAAGCATAAAGGGGTCAGTTGCTATGTTGCTTGTAAGTGATGAGATACAAACTTAGATCTATACTTGAAGTCATTCTTAACTCCCCACCACACCATCTTGGGGCTTTCCTGGTGGCTCAACTGGTAAAGAATCTGCCTACAAAGTGGGAGACCTGGTTCTATCCTTGGGTTGGGAAGATCCCCTGGAGAAGGTAAAGGCTACCCTCTCCAGTATTCTGGCCTCGAGAATTCTGTGGCCTGTAGCCCATGGGGCTGCAAAGAGTCAGACATGACTGAGCGACTTTCACGTCACACCATCCTACACTTAAAAAAGAAGAGAAGAGTTTGTAATATTATAGCGCAGGGTGACATTGTTATCTTAGCTTTAATTTGTTATATTCCTGAAAACACCATATATCTCATGATTTCACTTAAAATAATATCCATAGTTTACTAAAATCAGTGAACTTGAAGCACACTAAATTTTAATTATAAAGCTTATAAACATAAAAATATTTTAAGAACTCAACTTATAATAATATAAGCATGCTATACTCCAAAAATAAATTATTAGCAGGTAAATCTAACAGACAGCTATCTTTTAAAAAAATCACACACTAAGCACACATATAGAGAAATTCAGTTATACAATTCAATTTAGAATTGAAAATGGATCCTTGTCATTAAATCCTTATGTGTACATGTGTGTGTTAGTCACTCAGTCGTGTCAGACTCTTTGCAACCCAATGGACTATAGCTTCCAGGCTCCTCTGTCCATGGAATTCTCCAGGCAAAAATACTGGTTGCTGTTGTTCAGTTGCTCAGTCATGTCCAACTCTTTGTGACCCTATGGACTTTAGAGTGGATTGCCTTTCCCTCTCCAAGGTATCTTCCAACCCAGGGATCAAACCCCAGTCTCCTGCACTGCAGACAGATTTTTACCACTGAGCCACTCAGGAAGCCTAAATCCTAAGCAAAATATAATTATTTAGAATTGAGACATAAACATATTTTGGGTAAATTTTTCACCTGCTGAAAAAATTATTTCTAATTTTAATCTAGTAAATTGAAGTACAAGTTAATGAAATATTTTTCTCTGACTCCATCTTAAAACAATAGGCCTTTCTATGTTAGAACTTTAGAATGCAAATATATTGACACACTGGGATTCAACAGAAACTCCAGGTGTAGGTGAGTTTTATTTTGTCTTTCCTCTCAGTTTCAGGTTGGTTTTATGGGAGTGTAATATAGGTTGGAAAAATGAAAAGATTCGTAGGCCTCCAAGGAGTTTGTTGAGAAATCACCAACACATGTGGTCTTGGCAGCAGCCTGGACTATATTCTTGGGTTAAGCTCAGGGAGGTTGCTGGTGGGGCAGTTATGTCTTGTTTGACCCAGAGTAGTGTGATTGAGAACAGAGGTGGTACTTCTAGCCAAATAAGAACTCCCTGTTCACTTGCATTTCCTAGGCCACTCCTATCCTCTAAGAGGAAGAAACATTTGTCCTGAAGTCAACTAGTGTTTCCATAATCTTCTCTCCATAGTCTTGGTCATCTGTCTCTTTACTTCCATATCAAGTGCTTCTCTGCAAACAGTGGGCTGAACTTTTTCCATCGTTGTGCTCAGTCACTAAGTTGTGCCCAGCTCTCTGTGACCCCATGGACTGCATGCAGCATGCCGGCCTTCCCTAGCCTTCACCATCTCCTGGATCTTGCTCAAACTCAGGTCTGTTTTAGCCGGTGATTTTATCCAACGATCTCATCCTCTGTCGTCCCCTTCTCCTCCTGCCTTCAATCTTTCCCAGCATCAGAGGCTTTTCTGATGAGCTGGCTGTTCACATCCGGAGGCCAAAGTATTGGAGCTTCAGCATTAGTCCTTCCAGTGAGTATTCAGTGTTGATTCCCTTTAGAACTGACTGGTTTGATTTGTCACAGCTCACCAAGAGTTAGAGACATTTTAAGTAAGGAGGACAGTGGGGCCTGTGTTAATCCCAGAAGAGCCAGTATAAACTCCTGTGTTAAATTTGAGTCTCATCTCAGCCTCCTTTTTGAACTGGGGAAGCTGACTTGGAGCAAAATTATATCTTTAAATGAGGTACCAGAACATGCTTGACCTCTTTGGAAACATTTGATTTCCATTCCTAATTGGTTACTAAAAATATCAGTATTTTATCCACAAATAATGTTTGCTTTCAGCCTTTAAAATATGCACTAGGTAGTGGAAATAATATTACAGTTGCTAAAGTACTTTGATTTAAGATTATGCCTTTCATTCAACCTCCCCAAATGACTAAACAATTGATAACAAACACACAGATGAGATACATTTGATAGGTTTAGGTACTTTTCTAACCATGCACAAATCTAAAATCTCCCCCTTGCATGCAAATTTTGTCTTTTGCTTTTAACTGATAGAATTGTTTGGCAACTTGTAATCTAGAAACACTGGAGAAGGGAATGGCAACCCCACTCGAGTATTCTTGCCTGGAGAATCCCACGGACAGAGGAGCTTGGTGAGCTACAGTCCGTGGGATCACAAAAGAGCTGATACAATTTAATGACTAAACAACAACAACCAAGAAATACTCTAGTAAGATATCTTTCTTTCATCAGATACAGTTGTGGCTATCATTGGCCCTGTATTCAGTATCTCAACATTTCTGAAGAGAACATTGAGATTTGTATCTTATTTATATTAGAATAGATTCAACATCCATTCACCTGAGGCAAAAAGTCCAACTCACACAAGTTATTGAAAATATTGATGTTGGCTCAGATCTTTATAAATAAATGCAAACTTCCACTTATTCGATGTGGCCTGTCACCCCTGCAAGGCAAGTATAGCTAGGTGAAGATGACAGCCATTTCTATAACTGCTTGACGTTGCCCTGTGGAAAGCATCGTTAAACTTGTAAGTGATGGTCCAGGCAGAAGAGGATGTGTGGCCTCTGTGATAGAAAAACCTCGTTGTCCAAAAAGTAGTCCTCAACATCCTTGCATCTGGCTCCTTCATGTGTTTGCCAATTTTATGTGAGCCTGAAAAGATGAAATGCAATATACTCTATATCACCCATATTCTCTAAGAAAGTTGAGTAGATGTATTATTTTCTTTAGAAAGTATTTTGCCACAGGGACTTCGTTTAGACTTTAAAAAGTAAAATTAATTATTGGCTCACTAGTTGGGAGAAAAACACATTTTTATCATAAATGAAATATCTTAAACAGTTTATTGAGCATTGAAAGCCCCCAACAATTGCATGCCTTTCCTCCTTTCTACTTTAGAATCGTCATTGATGGAAGAAGGCTTTTCATTTCCATTGATTCAAAATTTAGGATTTAAGCGTAAGAAACCCAGAAATACAAGATAAATCAGTGGAGGATTGATCAGGCCACTCTTCAGTCTTGGCAATTAAATAACCATCTGTGAAAACTTGAATTTATCTATACTTTTATTAAAGTATCAGCATGAAGATTGGAATACATGTATTTTCACTCCTAATAGAGAAGCTTTGGCAAGATAGACTTTTCAAGGTAGACATACATTTTAAGGATAACTTCAGAGACATGAAAATGATTCCAGTTATTCATTCAGGAAATGAATTGTGTTGGCAGTAGTCTTATAAATGCATACATAGTTGTGCTATAAACTACGTAGTTGTGACATCTTTACTTGACTGTGTTTGTGAATAAGCAGATCACAGATCTACTGCAGGAAGGTACATGTGTGTATGAATGTGTGTTTACCAAAACTTTCTGCTTAATTAGATTTTGTGCAGTAAATGATAATCTGGAAGACAGCTAGATATAGAATGATGAATACTTTGCTTAGGAAATAAAAACCTATAATCTACCTATGATTCTGACACTGAGCTTAGATGTAATCTTAGACAAGACACCCAATCTTTTAAAACCTTAATTTCTTAATTTTATCATCAATAAATATTGTTCCTTGTATTTGCCACTTCAGTATTTCAGAGTTATTGTAAGGGCCAATTGGAGTAATATATGTAAAAGTGTTTTTAATCATGTATTGATGTTATATAGTTTTAAAAGATTTAACTAAAAATATTTTAATCTATGTGGAGGAAAGTTTTTCTGAAGTATATTTCTTAGCAGTCACAGACTAGCAAACTGGGTACTGTCAACATAAATTTCAGTTGAAGATTGGAAATTGCTATTTGCTTTGTAGGCTGTATCCCCATATGACTTTCTAAGATCTGATTTCCTGTAAGTGAGCCTGAGATAGGTAGGCATTCCTGTGTAGATGATTTATTGAAGGTGTCAGGAAAGCAAAATCAAGAGAGGAGTGACTTCGCTTCGGGTGTGGCTTTGGATTGGACATAAATGACAGTGGAGTGCTGTGTCACAACGAGGCAATGGGGCTGACTTTCATGCCTCCATATCAATCGGTCATGGGCTGTAGGCTGGCCCAGGGTCGGCGCAACCTCAGGGCAGTTCTCAACTGCCTCAGTGACAGGCTGTGCTAGGAAGACTTCCAAATAGTGAGAGCAAATTCTCAAGAGTAAGGTCCACTGGCAAGCTACTGGCAGCCTGCCCACACATAAGCCGAAGATGAGGCCACCTGAAGCGAATCAGGATCTAGCTGAACCACCACCGACTTCTGCCTCATTCCACATGCCATTGTACATCCAGAAAACACACTCTGACAACTTCTTACCTATAGTACATACGTAACTCATTCTTACCTTCCAGGTGTATCAGTTTTACCCCAACCTTTAACTTTCTACTTTCTGCTTTCTACTTGTTGTTGTCTAGTCACTAAGTCGTGTTTGTTACCCCATGAACTGCAGCACACCAGACTTCCCTGTCCTTCACCATCTCTTGGAGTTTGCTCAAACTCATGTCCATGCATCATAAATCAATGTCATTCTACACAATGATGGTCCCTGAATGGTGAAGTGGTAAATATCTCTGTCAATAAAACTGTAGCAAAGGATAAGAAAACGACTGTGTACTCTGTCACCTGAACCTGTTAAGATGTTCTTTGTTATTATAGAGGAAAAAGAAAAGGCCCACATGTCAGAGATCATGTGATTTTTTTTTTTCCAGAAAAAGGCCATGTCTGGAATAGCAACCATACTTGTAAATACCATTTGATTAAGTTTAAATCACTGCCTACCATCATCCATGATCACTGACCTCTTGCTCTGATCATAATCAAATATCCATATTTCTGAATCTTTCAGATATGCTTGGTGACAGTAATTTCTGTGATCCTCTTAAAGAAATGGCATTGGTTTTGTAATTTCAATAATATAGTAGTATCAAAATGCATTGATTTTTATTATTTCAATAGGGAGGGAGAACTTTAGAGACTTCTGGGTTACTTTTTCAAAGGTATAATGGGATAAAGTTAATCCTTTAACCTGAACTCCCTAATTCTCTAACCAGTTTTTACTTTTTACTGTAGACCCTGGTGGCTTAGTTGGTAGAGTCTGTCTGTAATGCAGGAGATCTGGGTTCAGTCCCTGAGTTGGGCAGATCCCTTGGAGAAGGAAATGGTAACCCACTCCAGTATTCTTGCCTGGAGAATCCATGGACAGAGGAACCTGGTGGCTACACTCCATGCGGTCACAGAGAATTGGACACGACTGAGTGACTAACATTTTCATTTTCATGGAATTTATCACTACTAAAAAATTTTAAGTCTCTTTATTGTTTGTCCCTATCCACAGAATTCTAAGCTCCATGAGGGCAGAGATGATTGTTTTGTTCACTGAAATTTAGCCAGCATCTTAGAGTGCTAGATACAGAAGACACTTAATAAATATATATTGAATTAGTTCCTTACTATAACTTTTATGAAGAGACAACTGGATTCAAATTTATTCAGTGTGGAATAACACTGAGGAAACTTCAGGCAACCAAATGAAATAAATAATTGAAAGCCACCCAATATCTCAAGCTCTGATGCTAACACCTGAAAAAATTCTAGGTGCATACATATCATTAACTTCAGCATGTGCATGCAGTCTCTGTCACTCAGTCATATCTGATTCTTTGTGACCCCATGCACTGTAGCCTGCCAGGCTCCACTGTCCGTGGGATTTTCCCAGAAAGAATACTGGAACAAGTTGGCCATTTCCTCCTCCAAGTGGTCTTCCCAACTCAGGAAACAAACTGCTTCCTGCATCTCTTGCATTCCAGGTGGATTCTTTACCACTGAGCCACTGGGGAAGTCCCTTCCTTTTATGGCTGAGTAATATTTCATTGTATGCACATAACAGTGCTCACTCTCTCAGTCATGTCTGACTCTTTCAGACTACATGTGCTACAGCTCGACAGACTCCTCTTTCCATGGAATTTTCGAGGCAAGGGAACTGGAATGGGTTGCTATTTCCTATTCCAGGGGGTCTTCCCAATCCAGGGATCAAATCCACATCTCTTGCCTCTCCTGCATTGGCAGGCAGATTCTTTATCACCGAGACAGCTAAGAAGCATACAAGTACCATATATTCTTTATCCATTCCTCTGTCAATGGACATTTAGGTTGCTACCATGTTCCGGCTATTGTAAATAATGCCAAAATGAACAAATGGGTGTATGCATACGTGTGAATTATGTTTTTCTCTGGATATATGGTCTGGAGAGGGATTTCTCAATCATGTGGTAACTCTATTTTTAGCTTTCATAGGAATATCCATACTGTTCTCCATAGTGACCATACAAAATTGCATTCCCACCAACAGTGCAAGAGTGTTCTCTGTTCTCCATATGCTCTCCAGAATTTATTGCTTGTTGATATTTTGATCATGGCCATTCTGATTGGAGTGAGGTGATACCTCATTGCATTTTTGCTATGGATTTCTCCAGTAAATAGTGATATTGAGCATCTTTTTATATGCTTTTTGACCACCTATATGTCTTTGGAGAAATACATGTTTAGATTATCTGCTAATTATTTGTTTGGTATTTGTTTTGTTTTCTGATATTGAGCTGCATGAGCTGTTAGTATATTTTAGAAATTAATCCCTTGTTAATTGCTCACAGTGCACAGATTTCTCTTCAACTTAACAAAAAGTAGTTCTGTGAAATGGTGTCAAGTTCAATTCAGTCACTCAGTCGTGTCTGACTCTTTGTGACCCCATGAGTCACAGCACGCCAGGCCTCCCTGTCCATCACCAACTCCCGGAGGTCACTCAGATTCATGTCCATCGAGTCAGTGATGCCATCCAGCCATCTCATCCTCTGTCGTTCCCTTCTCCACCTGCCGCCAATCCTTCCCAGCTTCAGAGTCTTTACCAATGTGTCAACTCTTCCCATGAGGGGGCCAAAGTACTGGAGTTTCAGCTTTAGCATCATTTCTTCCAAAGAAATCTCAAGGCTGATCTCCTTCAGAATGGACTGGTTGGATCTCCTTGCAGTCCAAGGGACTCTCAAGAGTCTTCTCCAACACCATAGTTCAAAAGCATCAATTCTTCGGCACTCAGCCTTCTTCAAAGTCCAACTCTCACATCCATACATGACCACTGGAAAAACCATAGCCTTGACTGGATGGACCTTAGTCGGCAAAGTAATCTCTCTGTTTTGAATATGCTATCTAGGTTGATCATAGCTTTCCTTCCAAGGAGTAAGCATCTTTTAATTTCATGGCTGCAGTCACCATCTGCAGTGATTTTGGAGCCCCCAAATATAAACTCTGACACTGTTTCAACTGTTTCCCCATCTATTTCCCATGAAGTGATGGGACTGGATGCCATGATCTTTGTTTTCTCAATGTTGAGCTGTAAGCCAACTTTTTCACTTTCCTCTTTCACTTTCACCAAGAGGCTTTTGAGTTCCTCTTCACTTTCTGCCATAAGGGTGGTGTCATCTGCATATCTGAGGTTATTGATATTTCTCCTGGCAATCTTGATTAAAAGCTTGTGTTACCTCCAGCCCAGCGTTTCTCATGATGTACTCTGCAGAGAAGTTGAATAAGCAGGGTGACAATATACAGCCTTGACATACTCCTTTTCCTATTTGGAACCAGTCTGTTGTTCCATGTCCAGTTCTAACTGTTGCTTCCTGACCTGCATACAGATTTCTCAAGAGGCAGGTCAGGTGGTCTGGTATTCCCATCTCTTTCAGAATTTTCCACAGTTTATTGTGATCCACACAGTCAAAGACTTTGACATAGTTATTAAAGCAGAAATAGATGTTTTCCTGGAACTCTCTTGCTTTTCCATCATCCAGCGGATGTTGGCAATTTGATATCTGGTTCCTCTGCCTCTTCTAAAACCAGCTTGAACATCAGGAAGTTCACGGTTTGCATATTGCTGAAACCTGGCTTGGAGAATTTTGAGCATTACTTTACTAGCATGTGAGATCAGTACAATTGTGTGGTAGTTTGAGCATTCTTTGGCATTGCTTTTCTTTGGGATTGGAATGAAAATTGACCTTTTCCAGTCCTGTGGCCACTGCTGAGTTTTCCAAATTTGCTGACATATTAAGTGCAGCACTTTCACAGCATCATATTTCAGGATTTGAAACAGCTCAACTGGAATTCCATATCTCCACTAGCTTTGTTCATGGTGATGCTTTCTAAGGCCCGCTTGACTTCACATTCCAGTATGTCTGGCTCTAGATGAGTGATCACACCGTCATGATTATCTGAGTCGTGAAGATCTTTTTTGTACAGTTCTTCTCTGTATTCTTGCCACCTCTTAATATCTTCTGCTTCTGTTAGGTCCATATCATTTCTGTCCTTTATTGTGCCCATCTTTGCATGAAATGTTCCCTTGGTATCTCTAATTTTCTTGAAGAGATCTCTAGTCTTTCCCATTCTGTTGTTTTCCTCTATTTCTTTGCATTGATCATTGAAGAAGGCTTCCTTATCTCTTCTTGCTATTCTCTGGAACTCTGCATTCAGATGCTTATATGTTTCCTTTTCTCCTTTACTTTTTGCCTCTCTTCTTTTCACAGCTATTTGTAAGGCCTCCCCAGACAGCCATTTTGTTTTTTGGATTTCTTTTCCATGGGGATGGTCTTGATCCCTGTCTCCTGTACAATGTCACGAACCTCATTCCATAGTTCATCTGGCACTCTATCTATCAGATCTAGGCCCTTAAATCTATTTCTCACTTCCACTGTATAATCATAAGGGATTTGATTTAGGTCGTACCTGAATGGTCTAGCGGTTTTCCCTACTTTCTTCAATCTAAGTCTGAATTTGGTTATAAGGAGTTCAGTGTCTGAGCAACAATCAGCTCCTGGTCTTGTTTTTGTTGACTGTATAGAGCTTCTCCATCTTTGGCTGCAAAGAATATAATCAATCTGATTTCGGGGTTGACCATCTGGTGATGTCCATGTGTAGAGTCTTCTCTTATGCTGTTGGAAGAGGGTGTTTGCTATGACCAGTGCATTTTCTTGGCAAAACTCTATTAGTCTTTGCCTTGCTTCATTCCATATTCCAAGGCCAAATTTGTCTGTTACTCCAGGTGTTCCTTGACTTCTTACTTTTGCATTCCAGTCCCCTATAATAAAAAGGGCATCTTTTTTGGGTGTTAGTTCTAAAAGGTCTTATAGGTCTTCATAGAACCATTTAACTTCAGCTTCTTCAGTGTTACTGGTTGGGGCATAGACTTGGATAACTGTGATATTGAATGGTTTGCCTTGGAGATGAACAGAGATCATTCTGTCGTTTTTGAGATTGCATCCATGTACTGCATTTCGGACTCTTTTGTTGACCATGATGGCTATTCCATTTCTTCTGAGGAATTCCTGCCCACAGTAGTAGATATGATGGTCATCTGAGTTAAATTCACCCATTCCAGTCCATTTCAGTTCGTTGATTCCTAGAATGTCGATGTTCACTCTTGCCATCTCTTGTTTGACCACTTCCAATTTGCCTTGATTCATGGACCTGACATTCCATGTTCCTATGCAATATTGCTCTTTACAGCATCGGACCTTGCTTCTATCACAAGTCACATCCACAGCTGGGTATTGTTTTTGCTTTGGCTCCATCCCTTCATTCTTTCTGGAGTTATTTCTCCACTGATTACCAGTAGCATATTGGGCACCTACTGACCTGGGGATTTCCTCTTTCAGTATCTCATCATTTTGCCTTTTCATACTGTTCATGGCGTTCTCAAGGCAAGAATACTGAAGTGGCTTGCCATTCCCTTCTCCAGTGGACCACATTCTGTCAGTCCTCTCCACCATGACCCGCCCGTCTTGGGTTGCCCCGCAGGCATGGCTTGGTTTCATTGAATTAGACAAGGCTGTGGTCCTAGTGTGATTAGATTGACTAGTTTTCTGTGAGTATGTTTTCAGTGTGTCTGCCTTCTGATGCCCTCTTGCAACACCTATCATCTTACTTGGGTTTCTCTTACCTTCGGCATGGGGTATCTCTTCACGGCTGCTCCAGCAAAGTGCAGCCACTGCTCCTTACCTTGGACAAGGGGTATCTCCTCACCGCTGCCCTTCCTGACCTTCAACATGGGATAGCTCCTCTAGGCCCTACTGTGCCCACGCAGCCACTCCTCCTTGGAGTCAAGTAGCACGTGGAATTAATTAGAAAGCTGGAGATAGATTCAGGCAGAAACTAGGTGGGCTTAACCTTGCCACGTGAACAAACATCCCAGGACATTATTGTGGCACTTTTTACAGCTTTCAACCCTAGGCATTTGGTACAATGGTCCTGGATCCTGTTGAATCCAAGCACAGACCACCATGTTACTCAACTTTTAAGTGTGCCATTGATGGCATTAAATATAGTCTCTTATTCAACACTATTCCTTTGTGTCAGGTTCTCAAGTTTTCAGATCTTGATGATAACACCCTTTTGGTCCTGTATTTTCATTTCAGGGGTTGGGGAAAGATATCCTTCTAAATTGATTTCTTTAGGAGGTAAAGGTTTGTATTCTCACTATCTTGGAATTCCTTTATAAATAGTAAGGATTATGACAAAATCAAATACAATCATCCTGGTAAAAACTGAAGCCAAGTTTCAAAGGAGTTAAAAGATATAATCACAATTAAGCAGGTAATATGTAACACAGACGAGCTAGAGTCTAGATTTCCTGATTGTTAGTTCAGTGATAATTTTGCTAAATTAGATCTTTCTGACTAAGTCTTGACTGACTTAACCAATTCTTTACTAACTTAATGATGAACAGATTTCCCCATGATTCATATATATACAGGAAGGCTGTTCCCTATACCTTCAGCCATGTAATAAAATATATATCATTAAAGCTTTGTTATCTCAAGCCAAATAGTTTCACCTTACTGACTCTCAGTTTCTCTATCTTTAACATAAGAATCATAAAGTCTATTTGCCAACTGAGTTAGTTGTTATAAAATATACAGTATAACACTCTTTATATATTGGGTGTTTTTAGTTATATATATAATGGTATCAAAGGGGACAAATTGTGATATAGGTCTAAAGATTCTGCCAGCATTCAGTTTGTCAGTGCGTGATTCAATAATAGTAAAATGTTTCCATCCTATTGACCCAAGTCACTTATGTCTCCCTTTTCCCTCTTCAACCTTCCTAAGAAAGACCTATTATTTAAAGGAATAGCAATTAGTTTGCAAGAATCCTCCATAACCATTCTTGAACACAATGTCAGTGTCCATTCAAATTGTTGTATGCCTATTAAGCTGACTGTAAAATATTTTTATATTACCTATATTCATTTTGTATTTCATATACTTATGCATATAAAATATATATTACATATACATACATGTAAAATCATGCTACATGATACACATATATGTGTGTGCAAGCACATATATGATAAATTACTACTCATCATCAACTCATAACATAGATAACAGAGAATGAAAATAGTGTTATTTGAGGAGCAGTGGGCTTAGGAATTCTGTATTTACTTTTTTTCTATGGGTGAATTATATAGCGCTGACTATTTACATTGATCCAATTAGTTTTCCAATTGCTCCTCTTGGATCCAATCAGCCAAGATTAAAAATCACTACTGAACTGTGAGCCTTGTGGAGGAATATGAAGATTGTAATGCTTGTAAAAAGTAATGGTCCCTGAGCAACATCCTTTCCATTCAGAGTTGTATCTTCCTATTTTCAGATTGATTTCCCAGACAGTTAAGGGACATCTACCATTATTTCCACAGCCTTCTGTTTTGAGCAGTAAAGGACAACATTGATTATACACATGCCATCCTATTCTCTGATTCTGGGAGGGCAAGAAGAGAAGAAAGCATCCTTATCTATAATTTTATTTGTATTTATAATTTAAATGAATCTCTGTATCTACCTATCTCCCATTTCCATAAACACATTAATCCATAAGTGAAATAGGCAGCTGCCAATATTAGTTTTATTTGGGGAAAGGAAGGCAGTGGACTGAAAATACCTACACACACCTCTTTTTGGCCATGAAACTTAATATTCTGTTAGATGACCAAGGCTATATCTGTTAAAACATTCTAAACAAAAGAAATCTCTTCACTAGCACTCTGAGCTTTGGAATGCTTATGGAAAATGTTGTCAATAGCAATCATTTGTCACGATGTGAGCTGTGTTCTTGGTAAAAATCATAATGAAAGTGAAAGTGTTAGTTACTTAGCTGTGTCCGACTCTTTGTAACCCCATGGGCTGTAACCTGCCAGGGTCCTCTCTCCATGGAATTTTCCAGACAGGAATACTGAGTGAGTTGCCATTTCCTTCTCCAGGGGAATCTTCCCAACCCAGAGATTGAACCCAGGTCTCCTGCATTGCAGGCAGATTCTTTACCATCTGAGCTATTAGAGATTGGCCGTAAAATTGTGATAAATGATATTAAGTGAGATTTCATTATGAATCTTGGGCAGCATACAATCTACAGAGAAGCAAATATCCAATGGATCAGTTACTCTAGTCCTGGTACTACACATTTCCATCATTTTTACCCTTTATCTGACAGTTATTTGTTCTCTATTGTCCTGGATGTTGTAGATGCAAATATTAAAAACACTGATAGGAGAACCTGGAGCAAGATGGTAGAATAAGAAATCCCAGACTCTTTTCCCTTCATGGAAATGTCAAATAAACAACTACAGACTGATTAATGTGACTTCATAGAGCCCTGAATATCAGTCAGCAAATTGCAGTAGCCAAGTGAGCACTCAATCAAGAAAGAGTCACACTCCGAGAGGTGGAAGATTCTGCAGCATTTTTGCTCGCCCTTGCCCAGTTCCCTCCCCTGCAGGGCACAGGGTGTGTTGAGAGAAGCAGAAGCACATCCAGCCTACCTTGTGAAACCTGGAGAGAGCAGAAGGAGCCAAATTTGCAGTGTGCTAACCTGTTTAGAGGGCTCCTGATTGGTCTCTGTGTCATGTAGCTCAGGGCCAATTGTGGCACAGATTAGATGTCAGTCTGGGAAAAGACTCCAGGAGCTGAAGGCATAATTTAGGAAAATCTCTTAGGAGGGCAAGAGATGCCTGGGGCAAGAGACTATTCACTGGGTAATACAACAAAACAACTCAGGTCCCAAGAAGGAGCAGGCTGAGAATTCTAGGGAAGTTAAGACGTTTAAATGTAGCTGTGTATACCAGGGAGCTGGTTAAAGGCATACATTAAGGCCTAGGAAGAACACATGCTCAAAAGCTTGAAAAAAATGTTTGCCTTTACCCTGGGCTGATGTCAAGTCTCAGAACTTGCCCTGCTAATTATTGAAGGTCGGCATGGATTTCTTGGATATGACACCGAAAGAACAGGAACAAAGAAAAAGAAATCGATAAACTGAACTACTTCAGAATCTAAAATTTTTGTTTATCTGAGGATATTTAAAAACAGAGTGAAAAGCACTCCACAGAATGAGTAGAAGTATTTGCAAATCACATATCTGATTAAGGAGCTAATATACAGAATATATGAATAATTCCTACAACTCAGGTGCAGCAGAAACCAAACAGATTATAAATGAGCAAAGTAGTTGAATAACCATTTCTCTGGAGAAGGCATACAAATAGTCAATAAGCACATGAAAAGATGTACAATATCCTTAGGGAATATACCTCTTCATACACATTAGAATGGCTAGCATAAAAAAAAAAAAAAAAGAAAAGAAAAGTAAATTACAAAGTGTTAACAAGAATGTGGACAAATTAGGACTTTTGTACATTGCTGGTCAGAACGCATGACGGTGCAGCTATAGAAAACCGTGTAGGAGTTCCTTAAAAAATTAAAAATAGCATATGATATTTAAAATATAATCTAGAAATTCTACTTCTGGTTATGTATCCAAAAAGTTAAAGCAGAGACCCAAGCAAGTATTTGCACACCCGTGTTTATAGCAATAACAAACAGCTAGAAATAATCTACATGATTTTTCCGCATTATAAAAGGACTTCTGACACATGCTGCAAAAAGGATGAACCTTATGCTAATTGAAGTATGTCAGTTAGAAAAGGACAAATAATACATGTTCCTACTTCTGTGAGGTACCTAACCTGGTCAAATTTATATAGACAGAAAGTAGAATGGTTTTTGCCATGAGCTGGGTCCAGAGAATGAGGAGTTAATTTTACTAGGTACAAAGTTTCAATTTGGGAAGATAAAAATGTACTGGAGAACTTAATATCACTGAACTGAACATGTAGAAATGGCTAAAATAATAAGTTTTATGTATAGTTTATTACCAAAACATCGTAAAAACATCTTTGATAGTATGAACTCCACCTGGTCTTAAAGACAAGTTTTCTTAACCTGTGTGGGATACTGATTACAAAAGTAATACCATAAACAGAGGAAAAACAAAACACATGGAAGAAGAAAATCAGCTTAGGAAAATTAGACATGTGGATAAATGGTAATTAGATTGGAAATACGTGCATAGGCCAGAAAATGAAACTATAAATTAAGCCAAGGAGATAACATCTTAACTTAAACTCGTGGTGGTAGGTCACTGATAGATTTGAAGTAAAGCAAATATTGTGAAGTTAGAATGATCAGTCTGGTAGCTTTGAGTAATAAAGATTTCAATAGGCCACATAAGAGGTATGTTTTTGACTTTTCATGCAAAAAAAAAAATAAAAGCAAAACATACCTCTACTGTTGCCTCTAGTAAAGCAGAGATATTACTTGCCTACAAAGGTTCATGTAGTCAAAATTATGGTTTTTCCAGTAGTCATGTATGGATGTGATAGCTGGGCAATAAAAAATGCTGATACTGAAGAATTGATACCTTTGAACTGTGGTGTTGGAGAAGACTCTTAAGAGTCCCTTGGACTGCAAGGTGATCAAAGGAGTCAAATGTAAAGGAAATCAACCTTGAATATTCATTGGAAGGACTGATGCTGAAGCTCCAATACTTTGGCTACCTGATGCAAAGAGCCGACTCATGGGAAAAGATCTTGATGCTGTAAAAGATTGAAGGCAGATGGAGAAGGGGATGATGGAGAACAAGATGATTGGATGGCATCATCGGTTCAATGGACATGAATTTGAGCAATCTCTGAGAGACGGGTGAAGGCCAGGGAAGCCTGGCATGCTGCAGTCCTTGGGATCACAGAGAGCTGGACGTGACTGAGCGACTGAACAGCAACAACAACAGAGGTATGAAGAAAGGTTTCCCTTTGATTCACCTGGAACCAAACCCAGGTCGTGGCAGCGAAGTGCAGAACCCTAACCGCTAGACCACCAGGGGCCCGTGGAAAGTTGTGACAGTAAACTTGGCAGAACATGATAAGCATGGAGGGAAATAAGGGGACTTGATATCTAAAACAAAGATCCAGGGGTTGTTGGACATGATTAGATTAGTTCTTGGGATAATAAAGGAGGAGGAGAGAAGATGATTTCTAGTTTAATCCACTAGATACAGTTTTATCTTTCACTAAGATAAGGACTCAAGAGGAAGAATGTGTGTAAAGTTCAATGTGGTTGAGAGAAAGAGGATAATGATTTATTTAGGTTTAACTTGGACCTTCTAAAGATTGAGGGACTTTGTGAGGCATTCAGTGTGAGATGTCACTAGGAGGATTATGTATGACATTTTGAAGGGATGCCTGTTTAACTGATTTTTTTTGGGGGGGGGGCAATTACCAGTTCACAAGTAGTAGCTAAAATCATGAGTACATATTTAATCATCAAGGGAGTATAAAATAAGAACTTACTAAAAAGGACAGAATCCTTTGTATTTATTTCTTTTTTTAACCATTTCTTTCAGTAGCACTGTGGCAATACAATATCTATTTCCCTTGCACTCTGGGCCCGTCACTGCTTCTTAGGGCAATTTCAGAGTGAGAATCATTGAGTTTTGTGACATGAGGCTCAGAAGTTAAAGTGTCTGCCTCCAATGCGGGAGACCTGGGTTTGATCCTGGGTTCGGGAAGATCCCCTGGAGAAGGAAATGGCAACCTGCTCCAGTATTCTTGCCTGGAGAATCCCATGGATGGAGGAGCCTGGTAGACTACAGTCCATGGGGTTGCAAAGAGTTGGACACGACTGAGTGACTTCACCTTCACCTTCACCACCAGCAATAGAAGTTTGAAGCCAGATGTACAAAATTTAATCTTTCCTTTAAATTTCTAGGTTCTGATAACTGCTCCTAAACTCTTGACTTTATATCTTCAGGTGTAGGAGTAATAGTTGCTTCCTGAAATCATTACTTGTTAACTCGGTGTTTCTTTTATTGTTTTATTTTTCAACCTCTGTGTGTCCAACTTTCTCTGTTTTTTAATTTAAAAATGTCTTTGTTTCAGGTTGTCATTGTTTAGTTGTTAAGTCATGTCCAACTCTTTGCAACTCCATGGACTATAGCTTTCTAAGCTCCTCTGTCCTGAGTTTTCCAGGCAAGAATGCTTGAGTGGGTTGCCATTTCCTTCTCCAGGGCATCTTCCCAACAGAAGTATCCTAAACTGAGTCTCCTACACTAGCAGACAGATTCTTTATCACTTAGCCACAAGTTTGCAAGTCATCACTCTGTCATAACAACAAGTAAAAAGCTGAACAAACTTTAAAACAGAGAGAGAGAAAAAAAAAAATCAACAACTCTTCTTATCCATAAGGGAAAGTCTTATAGTGTCAAGGAAAACTATTACTCACAAAATTGTAGCGATCCGTAGGCAAATATAGAGACTCACAACTTACTTGCAGATTGTATAATGAAAAGGGATCAATTCTCCAAGAAAACACAACAATTTGTAATGAGTATTTACCTAAAAATCTTTAATGTGCATTTGCCTAATAGCAGAATATCAAAGTACATAAGTAGAAGCTAATAGAAATGCAAGGAGAAATAAATGAATCTATCATTGTAATCAGAGACTTCAATATCCCTTTAGCAAAATGGGTGAATTCAGCAGGCAGAAAATCAGTGAGGACATAGTTAAGTTTAGCAGTGCTTCCCAGGTGGCACAGTGATAAAGAATCTGCCTGCCAATGCAGGAGACGCAAAGGGCCTGGGTTCGATCCCTGGGTTGGGAAGATCCCCTGGAGTAGGAAATGGCAACCCACTCCAGTATTCTTGCCTGGAAAATCCCACGGACAGAGGAGCCTGATGAGTTAAAGTCCATAGGATCTCAAAGAGTCCAGCACAACTGAGTATGCATCCAAGACAAGCCTAACAACACTAGCAATCCACAGGTTATACTGAACATGTATAGATTGCTTCATCTAACAACTACAGAAAATGTGTATTTTTTTAATCAATGTTATGTGAAACATTCCCTAAGATGATCACATTCTGGGCCATAATGTATATCTTTATTTATAAAGTTTAAAAATAGTCAACTTAATATCTACTCTCAGATTATGATGGAATTAAAGTAAAAATGACAATATATGTGGAAAAGCCAAAATACAAAACACTTATAAATAAGACATAGTTCATAAAAGAAACTTCAATAGAAATTTTGAAGTGTGTGAATCGAATGAAACTGAAAATGTGATTTGTCAAAAAATTTATGGGATGCATCAAAAGTAGTTCCTAGAGGAAATTTATTGAATATGTGTGTCAAGAAGAGAGGTCTAAAATCAATAATCTAAGTTTCCAACATAGGAAACCAGGGTAAATAAAATCCAAACAGCAAGTAAGAGAGGAAAAGTAATACAGATTAGAATAAAAATCAGTGAACACAAAACATAAAATAATAGAGAAAGTTAATGATCTCAAAAGCTGGTCTTTTGAAAAGATCAATAAAATCTTTAAGCCTCTAACCAGACTAGCTAAAAAATTTAAAAAAACATGCAAATTACTAATATCAGAAATGAAAAAGAAACATCTCTACAGATCCCAGAAACATTAAAAAAGTATTAGAAGAATACTATGAACAACTCTATGACTACAAATTTGATACCCAGATGAAACATATCAATTCATTGAAAGGTATATCTGGCAAAATTCACATAAGAAGTAGACAATCTTAATAGGCTCACATCTAGTAAAGAAATTTAATACACAGTAACTAACTTTCAAAAACAGAATGCACCAGGCCAGATGGGTTCACTAATAAACTCTACTAGATATTTAAGGAAGAAGTTGCACCAGATCTCTACAAAATTTCTTTCATAAATTGAAAGCAGAAAGAATACTCTAATTGATTCTATGAGACCAGCATTACACTAATACCAGATAAAATTATTAGGAGAAAAAAAATATAACATACCAATATCTCTAATGAACACAGATGCAAAAATCCTCAAAAATTTAGCAAATTGAATTCATCAATGTATAAAAAGAATTATATACCAACTGGGATTTATTTTAGGTATTCAAAGCTGATTCAAAGTTTGACAATCAGCACTGGAATAGACCTATTGGAGGACAGAAACTAAAGTATGTAGAAACAATTAAAGTTTGAAGGCAGGTGGAGAAAGAAACGACAGAGGATGAAATGGTTGGATGGCATCACCAACTCTACAGACACGAGTTTGAGCTAAATCTGGGAGATGGTGAAGGACAGGAAGCCTGGTGTGCTGCAGTCCATGGGGTTAAAAAGAGTCGGACACGACTTAGCTACTGAACAACAACACAGTAATTTGAAATGTACATGACATCCAAGCATTTGGTCATTTTTATAGTAATTCATTTCCATTACATTTCACAAAATTAATCATAAGCTATAAACTGAAATTTTACAAAATCCTCACTCTTCGTCACACAGTGTTTGAAAATTACTGGATTAGATTTAGGGTTTATGGTCATGGGGAATTCCAGGTGACTCCTGGTGGCTCAATCAGTAAAGAGTCTGCCTGCAATGTGGGAGACCTGGGTTCAATCCCTGGGTTTGGAAGATCCCCTGGAGAAGGGAACGGCAACCCACTCCAGTATTCTTGCCTGGAGAATTCCATGTCAGAGGAGCCTGGTGGGCTACAGTCCATGGGGTCAGAAAGAGTTGGACATGACTGAGTAATTAACAGTTTCAGTTTCAAGGTGAACCAATATGTGGGTGGGAACTCGGATGTGAGCAGGAGAGGCCAGCATGGTGTATGTGACAATGAATAATAAACGATAGGTCTGCAGAATCTGGGGAAGTCCAAGAGGGCAATTCAGGAACCACATACCAGGCTCCCTTCTCCAATAATCCTTAAGTGATATCATTGCAGACTGTCATTTTCAGTATCTTTATATAGAAACGGAAAAAGTAAGTGGTAGTGTAGAACACCCATCTTCCACTTTTCTATCTGTGCTACATGGAAGATCTTCCCTAGAGTACCACTCTGATTCTCTACTTGGGAGAGAAGGAGCAATGTATTTTGAGACTTTAGGGAGGAGAAACTGGGGATGCCTCTTCATCTCTGTTTGAGAATCACTCTCCCTCAATAAACATCCCTACACATCCTAGGAACATTAAAAGGAAAAAAAAAAAATACACTCAGTTATTTTGTGCTGTGATTTTGAAGGTATAGTCTCTCAAAAGGGGAAGACTGCTTTAAACTGCCCCTAGTTGAACAGGTAAGTCTATCTTGTTCATGGATAAAGTGTATGAAGTCAACTCAGTTAACTGGCATAAAGTCATATTCTCTGGGATCATCAGTTTAACCAATAATAGAGGTGATTATTTGTATGATAATTTGTCAGACTCTTGTATCTATCTTTTGATTAATCCTTAAAAAAATCTTTAAGCAGTTCATGGATCACAGGGTCTGGAAACTACTGCCTTAAAATGAGTCATAAATGTTTATGGGTCTTTTCAGGAGTTCACTTAGCTTTCTACTGATCAGTAAGATGTATCCAATTTCCATAATTTCATGCTTTCACAAATGGTTAGCCTTATATATTATAGTTTCCCCCCTCAATGAATTATCTGTCAAATAGAACTAATCAAATTCCAGCTTTGCAAAATTGTAACTTTGTGGCTAATAAATAGCACTGAGTCAGCAGGAAGAAAAAAGTGCTCAGAAGAAAGAAAGTTATACTTTCCTGAATAAGAGCAATAAATTCCTGAATTTACATGGTCATTTCTTAGCAGAATGAAAACTAAAGCTACACTTTCATGATATCACTAAAGTACTTGCTTTGTAGCTGATGATAAATCTGCATTTTTCATCATTCATAGACTCAATGAATTGCTATACCTTTGTGAGTTGACATACTTTCCCCAATTTCTTTCTTAAAACTATTTTATATTTGTCCAATTTTTCACAATTGAATTACTGTATTTCTTTTTCTTAGGATATAAGTAGGGTTTTTTTTTTTAAAGTAAAAAGTAAAAATGTTAGTCTCTCAATCGTACCGACTATTTGAGACCCATGAACTGTAGCTCCCCAGGCTCCTGGTCCATGGGGATTCTCCAGGTGAGAATACTGAAGTGGGTAGCCATTCCCTTCTCCAGGAGATCTTTCCAACCCAAGGATTGAACCTGGGTCTCCTGCATTGGCAGAGAAGGCAATGGCACCCCACTCCAGTACTCTTGCCTGGAAAATCCCATGGACGGAGGAGCCTGGAAGGCTTCAGTCCATGGGGTCGCTGAGGGTTGGACATGACTGAGCGACTTCACTTTCACTTTTCACTTTCTTGCATTGGAGAAGGAAATGGCAACCCACTCCAGTGTTCTTGCCTGGAGAATCCCAGGGATGCGGGAGCCTGGTGGGCTGCTGTCTATGGTGTCCCACAGAGTCGGACACGACTGAAGTGACTTAGCAGCAGCAGCTCCTGCATTGGTTTCAGATTCTTTACCACCTGAGCCACTATTCAATTTTTGGATGTTGTCTGATAGACATAGATGATTTTTGAATTTTATACACCATGTGTTTCTCTTAACTATCTAATGTCACTATGTACAGAGATAGTTGGTTCATTAGGAAAATAAACTATGAGAACTCAAGAAGCTGCTTCCTAAGTCTCCCAGCATTAATGTTTTTCACTAAACCAATCATAAAGTAATGGAACGTGTTTTGAATTTTTTTAGATTTTATATGATTGCTAGCAAAGAGAATATCCTCATAGAGATCTACCAGTAATTAAGAGGCAGCCTTATCAATTCTGAATTAGAATTAGAATTAGCTACAATATATTATAAATGAAAAGACAAGTACCCTCTAAGACTCTATTACTTAATAGAGAGAAATATAGCTTTATTTCATAGTAGTTTGATCTCATTACCCATTCATTCAATTCTCACTAAATACCTACTGTGTGAACTGCACAGCATGTTCTTTTTCTTGGAAAAATATAAGATAAGTTACAGACACAAGACAAGTAAAGATACAATTTAGATCTGATGCAATAAATATTAGAGAGGAATAAAACACTGTGAAAGCACAGAGAAGGCAGGATTTAATTTTCCTTGAGCTTACATAGTAAGGTGATATTTGATTTGGGTCTTGAAGAATGGATATGGATTTCTCAGAAGAATAATTTCTGTAAGTGGATTTTTTTAAAGTAAGCATAATATTTCAAAAGTCATGTTGTGTTATGGAAGCCAGAAGTGTTTCCCATGTGACTTGAGATAAGGAGAGAGAGGTGTTTGATGTTGGATGTGGAGAGAAAATTTGATGCCAGATGGGAATATCTTACATTGGAACTCATTCAAGTGTGGAGTCAAAGAAACATTAATGCTGGAACATAATGCAGCCATACTTTTCTTTTAAAGATAATTTTGTCAGCACTGAAGATGATGGAGGAAAATAGATATGAGCATATTGTTGGGAATTCTGATAGAAAATTTTTACAAGTGTCCAAATAAGACATGATAATATATTGACATAAATATGGTCAGTTGGTTGAAAGCAAGGGATTTGTCTTCAAGAATACGTTGATAATTGTATAAATATGAGATCTTAGGGAGAAAAGTAGAGATATTGAGAAGTCTGAAAATAATTTCCTGCCAAGCCTATAAAAAGTTTAGTTTTGAAAAGAGAACACCAAAGACATTCTTTTCAGATCACATGGAAGTACACAATAGTTGTGACCATCATGATGCAAATAATAACACAATTCAGATCTATAATCAGAGAGTCTACTTTATAGTCTTACACAAAAAGTCTAAGAGTACATGTGTGCCTTCAAAATGGTTTACTGCTTAGCTGGGAAGCAATCTGAACATTATGTGTCCCACAAAAAGAAAGGATGATAAATTTGAAATACAGGCAGAGTACACAGGTAGCTGAGTGATTATAAATATAAAGAATAGCACAGAAATGTAATGTATCTTGCATGACAAACTTTTCCTGACAGTAAATAAAGAGAAGTCAGTATCATGCAGGATATTGCAAAACAAACAATAATTCCTCAGTAGTATAGGTGATAAACATTACATTTAAAATGGACTTTGAACAGTTGCTAATATATACAATTTACAACAGAGTGGCCAGGTGTGAAACAGACATAATATTCTATCATAAATTATAATTGGATTCAAGAAACATGACAGCAGAAATCTGTAAAACAAACGAAAAAAAGTGAATGGACACATAGGCCATTCCTTGGTTATTTCTAGCTAAGGATTTCAACAATCCACATGAGAAAGAGTCAGAAAATTGAAGGACTGACAATACAGGTGAAAACGTGAGGAAGGAGAACTGTATACTCTCTCTGAGTGCGTTAATTGGCTTTAATGTGTTGATTATGGAGTTTGGAATTATGTTATAATTTTTTTTTAAAGTAGCACATGTTAGGCACTGAATTGTATTTCTTGAAATTTTATGTATTGAAATCCTAATCCTTAGTCCCTCCAAATGTGACTGTGTTTTTTGATAGGATGTTTAAAGTGGTGGTTAAGGTTAAACCAGATCATATGAGTGCTGTGCTAAGTCACTTCAATTGTGTCTGACTCTTTGGAACCCCATGGACTATAGCCCACCAAGCTCCTCTGTCTGTGGGATTCTCCAGGCAAGAACACTGGAGTGGGTTGCCATGCTCTTCTCCAGGGGATCTTCCTTACCCAGGGATTGAACCCACATCTCCTCTGTCTCCTGCTTCCATGCTGAGACTGGGAGTGAGCAAGTCTATGTACCTGTTATTTAAGAATGGAGTCTCAGTTTCCTACAAGCCTTTAATTCCCTCTTATAAACCCCACTGGTTTTCCTGCCAGAGTGAGGAGAGAAAGAGGGAGAAACAGAAATTTCCTTCTTTAGTTCATGTAATCTTGTTTCTTTTTATACAGACTCAGCTTCTATCAGTCAAAAGAAAGACTCAGGAAGGCCTGAAGTCCTTCTTCTCCTAGGAAACGAGTGCCATTTGATAATAGAACATAACCTGTTTGCCTTATTAGAGAAATTCCCTAGATCAGTTTATTGATGTATTATATATATATAATTAGTATTGAAAACACAGTCTTTCCTAAGGGTCACTACTGAGCTAACTGGGCATTGCTTTTATTTATTTATTTTTTAATGCAACAAGGGGGAAACTCAAGGATTTAAGACTTTATTGCTTCTGTAGGAGCATTCATTTACTTCCAGCGACAGATGGTTTTCTAATCCACTTCATTTAAAGTGTGGATAATTACACTGGAGGGCTTCCCTGGTGGCTCAGGGGTAAAGAACCTGCCTGCCAATGTAGGAGATGCAGGTTCGATCCATAGGTCGGAATGGAAACCCACTCCAGTATTCTGCCTGGGAAATCCCATGGACAGAGGAGCCGGGCTACAGTCTATGGGGTCACAAAAGATTTGGAAACAACTTAGCCACTAAACAGCAACAACAAATTACACTGGAAATATCAAGGGAAGATAAAGTTATATCTTTATCTTTTTTTTCCTTTTAAAAAAAGAAAAAGGCAAATATCTTAATCTTTAAAATAGTACTAGTGATGAAACCTATACCAACCATATGATTCATATATTACATATATAATGTATACTTGATTTTTTTCATTTCATTTATATTGGGCAGAAAGAAACTTGAAGCTCTATCACCCATAATTTTGAAAAAAAATAAAGTCCTTGGACTCTTCAAAAAATTACAGTGGTGTTCTTTCTACTGTATCTGTATGGGTGTTCAATGAATTAACTTAAATGAAAGTTAACCAATCCCTTCATGCATGTACTTATTAGTTCCAGATTTTCCTCCTTACACGAAAGTAAAAGTAATTTGAAACTTATAGAAGGATAATAAACATTTCATATAATGAAAACATTACTCCCATAGGCATCTTAAATTTTAGTATTTTTAAAGTAATGTTTTTGATGCTTTTTAAAATATATTTGAAAATGTAGGCATTTATATTTCTCTTCTAAAATATCATATTTTTTATGTACTTGATTACTTAGAATTGCATCCTTTAGTTAAGCAAATGCTTCCCAAACTTGATTATCCATTAGGATCATGAAGAGAACATTAAAAATGCAATGCTCCCTAAGCCAGAACAATGGAATCTAGACTCAGGAAGACTAAAATCCAGAATCAGAAATTTGTAAATTGCCAACAAGGTGATTCTGCTGAGCAATCAAGAATGAAAACCATTATTGTAAGAAACTTTTGTTCTTTTTTAAAATAAATTTCTCCTTTTTTCCTCAATCTACCAATTCTACAAAATTTTCACATTTTCCAAAACTTAACATCCCCAGAAGTACTGGTAGTTGAGACACGTAGGAAATGTTTTTTTATATGAACTGATTATTTGTGAATTAGGTGATTTCAAAATCTTGCCCTGACTGTGGTGAAAGTAGAATCAAATGATATTTGAAAATAGGGAATCATTGATCCAAAAAATACTTTGAAATCTCTGCTATGAGCCAGGGTTCCTTTAGTCATTGGAGATAAACCAATAAAACAAAACAAACCAAAAATCCTTCTCCCTTATAGAAGGACATGCTCTTGGGATATATCATAAAGTGGATTTCCTCAGAAGCACACGCTGAGTAAAGTAGATTACTTGGGAGATCATCTCAGGAGGTACTTGTAGGAGAATGGGGGAGTGAGGCAGGGGATATATGGAAGCCTGGTGTGGGGTAGGCTACTATCGAAGGCAACTGAGGTGGGTTCCAAGGGGGATTTCTGGGAGATGGTATAGAATGTTGATGTGTGTTATCCTACCCACAGATGCTGGAGTATTTATTCTTGTCTGGAAAACTCCATGGACAGAAAAGCCTGGCAGGTACAGTTCATGGGGTCCCAAAAGAGTTGGATATTACTAAGTGACTGAGCACACGCAGACACATACATACACACACTACCAACTCCCACAATTTCAGGCCATGGGGGGTTGAAAGAAAATCTTCAGGAAAGAGCTGCAGGTGCTTCCAGTAAGATGCTGTAGGCTTGGACAGGAATGAGAAGAGCTGAGAAACTGTGGGCAAGGCTTCTACACCATCTATTATCAGTTCAGTTCAGTTCCGTCACTCAGTCGTGTCTGACTTTTTGTGACCCCATGAATTGCAGCCCCCCAGGCCTCCCTGTCCATCACCAACTCCTGAAGTTCACTCAAACTCACGTCCATCGAGTCGGTGATGCCATCCAACCATCTCATCCTCTGTCATCCCCTTCTCCTGCTGCCCCCAATCCCTCCAAGCATCAGAGTCTTTTCCAGTGAGTCAATGCTTCTCATGAGGTGGCCAAAGTACTGGAGTTTCAGCCTTAGCATCGTTCCTTCCAAAGAAATCCCAGGGCCGATCTCCTTAAGAATGGCCTGGTTGGATCTCCTTGCAGTCCAAGGAGCTCTCAAGAGTCTTCTCCAACATTACAATTCAAAAGCATCAATTCTTCAGCGCTCAGCTTTCTTCACAGTCCAATTCTCACATCCATACATGACTACTGGAAAAACCATAGCCTTGACTAGACGGACCTTTGTTGGCAAAGTAATGTTTCTGCTTTTCAATATGCTATCTAGGTTGGTCATACTTTTCTTCCAAGGAGTAAGCATCTTTTAATTTCATGGCTGAAATCACCATCTACAGTGATTTTGGAGCCCCCAAATATAAACTCTGACACTGTTTCCACTGTTTCCCCATCTATTTCCCATGACGTAATGGGACCAGATGCCATGATCTTCGTTTTCTGAATGTTGAGCTTTAAGCCAACTTTTTCACTTTCTCCTCTTTCACTTTCATCAAGAGGCTTTTGAGTTCCTCTTCACTTTCTGCCATAAGGGTGGTGTCATCTGCACATCTGAGGTTATTGATATTTCTCCCAGCCATCTTGATTCCAGCTTGTGCTTCTTCCAGCCCAGCGTTTCTCATGATGTATTCTGCATATAAGTTAAATAAGCAGGGTGACAATATACAGCCTTGATGTACTCCTTTTCCTATTTGGAACTAGTCTATTGTTCCATATCCTAGTGGGATACAAACAAAAATAAAAACATACTATTTGGTACATTTGTATTGTGATAAGTATAAGGGCTATATAAAGCATGACATAGCAATGGGGGATGTATGTATGGAGAAGGGTGGATATGTAAAAGAATAGCAAAGGGGACCTTAGTGTGAAGGTGGTATTTGGTCATACCTGACGGAGGTAAGGGAGCAGGTCATGGGAGCAGGACTTCAAGTTATGTGGCTTACCTGTGAGTTATGTGACACTGATGGGTCAAGACTATAATGTCAAGGTCTTGAGGTTAATTTTGGACACTGTACACTGGATTAACATTCGGGTGTTGTGCATGCGGCCTTGATGACTCTGCTATGTATCCAATTTGGGAATCAGTTGCCTAGCTAGGAGATAGGAAATGACATAAGTAAAAATTAATAAATATTGTGTGGCAGTTGCTTTGAAGATTATGAGCTGAGATCAGAAGGCTAAAGAGACTTATCAGGCATGGCTTCAATAATGTAAGGCTTTATAACATAAAAGATCTACAACATAAATGAATGTGACAAAAACTCCTGAAGGGCTCTGGACCAAGATGATCTGATTCACACTGATTCCAAATCACCATGACTGTGGTGTTGAGGAAAATTAAAAGAAGAAATTGTAGGAAAGAGGAGCCTAATCAAGATGATTAAATAATACAAGAGAAAGATAACAGTGACAAGGATCAGAGAAAAATCAGGAAAGGTATAAAGAGTAATCATATTCTGGATATATTCTGAAAATCCAGTTTTGCATTTTCTGATGAACTGAATATAAATTGTGAAGTTAAGAGATGAGTAATAGAGGCAACTGTTAGTCTGAAGAATTTGACTTGAGAAACCAGAAAGATGACTTGTGGAAACTAGAAGATGTTAAGGTGGAAAACAGATACAAGAAAAAGTGGCTTTAGTAGCTTGGGTAGGGGATCAGAGCAAAAAAATTTAAAAAATTTTTGGATGTGCAGAAGATCTAAATAGACATTTCTCCAAGGAAGACTTACAGATGGCCAAAAGGTACATGAAAAATGCTCAACATCACTATTAGAGAAATGCAAATCAAAACTACAGTGAGGTATCATCTCACACTTGTCAGAATGGCCATCATCAAAAACCTGCAAATGATAAATGCTGGAGAGGATGTAGAGAAAACAGTACCATCCTACATTAACGGTGGGAATTTAAATTGGTACAACCACGATGGAGACAGATATCTAGGTTCCTTAAAAAAAAAACTAAAACTAGAGCTACCATATGATCCAGGAATCCCACTGCTGGGCATATATCCAGAGAAAATCATAATTTGAAAAGATACACACACCCCGATGTTCACTGTGTGTGTGTGTTAGTCGCTCAGTTGTGTTCGACTCTTTGAGCCCCACAGCCTGTGGCCCGCCAAGCTTCTCTGTCTGTGGGATTCTCCAGGCAAGAATACTGGAGTGGATTGCCATTCCCTTCTCCAGAGGAGCTTCCCGACCCAGGGATGAAAAGCCGGTCTCCTGCATTGCAGGCAGGTTCTTTACCATTTGAGCTACAGGGAAGTCCTTTTGTACCGCTGTTTAAATAGGCAAGACATGGAAGCAACCTCAATGTTCAGGGACAGATGAATGGACGAAGAATGGATATACACAATGGAGTGTTACTCAGCCATAGAAAGGATGAAATAATGCCATTGGCAGCAACATGGATGGACCGAGAGATGATCATACTAAGTTTGTCAGAGAGAGAAAAACAAATGTCACGTGATATCACTTATATGTGGAATATTAAAAAAATGGTACAGTTGAACTTTTATACAAAACAGAAAGAGACTCACGGATGTAGACAACAAAACTACAGTTAGCAAAGGGGAAAGGAAGAAAGGATAAATTTGGAATGTTGGATTAACAGATCCACACTATCACATATAAAATAGATAAAAAACAAAGACCTATTGCATAGAACAGGGAATTATATACAATCTTTTTTAACAATTTATAAGAGATAAGAATCTCAAAAAATAAGTATATATGCACATATAATTGAATCACTGCTACACACCTGAAACTAAGATAGCATTGTAAATCAACTGTACTTTAATTGCAAAACAGTTGATCTGTAATTGTTAATTTGCATGTCAACATGTTAATTTGGCATACCAGTTAAAATTCAAGTAGATTCCTCGGTTGCATGTACAAATAGAGTCTATGGGGAGAGAGCTGCAGTGGGAATCATCAGTATAGCTATGATATTTAAAGTCGCAAGACCAGATAAGATCACCGAGGGGACATATGCAAATAGAGAATAAATCCCATTTAAGGTTTGAGTCTTAGGAACACAATGATTTCAGGTTGGAGAGACTGGGAGAAGTTGGTGAGAAGACTGAGATGGAGGGCAGTGAGGCAGGAGAAAAAACAGGATGATTGAGTGGTCTGGAAGCAAAGTGAAGAAAACATTTCAAGAAAGTGAGGGGTACAACCAAATAAAAAGTTTCCGATAGGTTAGCAAGATTAAAGTATATAAAATTACTATTATTGTGGGCACAAGATGGTCTTCTCTGATGGCTCAGCGATAAAGAATCCACCTGCAATGCAAGAGGCACAGGTTTGATCCCTGTGTCAGGAAGATCCCCTGGAGGAGGGCACAGCAACTCACTCCATTATTCTTGTCTGGAGAATCCCATGGACAGAGGAAGCTGGTGGGCTACAGTCCATGGGGTCAGTAAGAGCTGGACACAACTCAGCACAGCAGAGCAAGTCTGTTAGTAGAAAGCTGTACTAAACTGTACAAAAATGGCCAAATATCATGTTTCTTATGGTTCAGTCTAAATAAGATGAGCACAGAGAGCTAGCCATTAGAAAATATGGAGCTTGGTAGAAAAATATGGAGCTTGATAAGAGTAGTTTTGATGGAGGAATGGGAGCTAAAGATTTATTTAAATGAATTTAAGAGAGAATAAGAGGAAAGAATTGAAAAGAATGAAGAAAGACAAATAAAAAAAAATATATTTCCTCTAAGAGTACACACTAAAATGGGTCTTGGACTGGGATGTACAAGTCACAAACTAGTTAAAGAATAAATGCTTGGATGTCCATGTGTTTTCCCCTGGCACAAGTTGATGAATGGATTTATTTATTTTACCAAACACTAGACAGACTACTTTTACCGGATGGTAAGGCAGAAACAACAGCCATCAGGTGAGTTTTGAGAAGAGTTAAAATCATATAAAGATAAACCCCTTTCCACAAGGATTCCTTTCAGTGACATTATTTTGATGTCTATTACCATCAAACCCTAAATATGCTACTTGTTTCAAAAACTGTGGTACAGTACAGTTCATTAGCCCATTCAAAAAAAAAAAAAAAAGAGAGAGAGAGAGAGAGAGCTTTTGAAGCCATGATATGTCTTAATGAAGCAGGTGATCCTCTCATTTTCAGAATGTGTACCTTCTGAAGTACAAAAGACTGAGGATCAATACAAATCACCCAGATCCAAAACTGGGGTAATAAGCAAAGTTTTCAAAATCTTGGGTGTCAGACCTAGCAGAGCCCTACCTGCTCTAATAACCACCCGCAACTGAGCTTTGGTATTGCTATTGCTGTGCTGTTGCTGTGCTATTGCTGTGCTTTCTCCATGATGTTTTTTTTTTTTTCCTCTCCTTTTTCGGTCTGTTCATTTGTGGCTATTTTAATAGAAGCATATGTTTAAAGAAGGATGAAGAAAGAAAAAAGAGGGGTTTCTAGTCTTCAAGTATTTTATGTCAAATGAGAAAATCTGCTTTGAACAACTGCAGTGTCACATTCTGAGACTGTAAAAACAATTCAGTCTGATACAAGAGGTTCTTAATTTTCTCTCTTCCTTTTTATTTGTAGTGTAGTGTCAACAAATCAAAAGGTGATAGTATTCTAAACCAAATTTGAATATTTACAATTACTCATTATCTTTTCTTTTTACTGTATATTATCCCTTATAAATAATAACTAACTAATAGGGATATGGCGCTTTGATTTTGCTCAAAAGGAAAGCTTTCTTATGGCAATAAAAATATTCTTGAAGTGCAAATTAGAATTTAAAAACCCTAATATTCTCTTGTCTACCCTATTGATAAGCAATAGAATCAAATAAATTTAATTGGGATCAAAGATTTTAGGACAGTCAGGGACCTTAGAGGTGGTCTAGATAAATGCTCTCACTCTACAGATTAGAAAAATGAGGCCTGAGAATCGTTAAGAGACTTGTCAAGACCAGGCAGAATATTACTGGCAAGAGTGATCAGAAAACTCTGATTGGCTGTTCGGTAGCCCAGGGTCCCTTTCTTTATGAAATGCCGCCTTTCAGAGTTATGAAGGTAAGAGGCCAGCACCCCAGCATCTCTCTGACTAGTAAGTAACACTTACAATACATTAGTGATATAAAGTAACCTAATCTGTTGTGCATTGCAAGTAGATAGAAACCTGTGAACACCTGGGAAGGCGAATGGGTGAAAAAAGCAATTATCCTAGTTGCTTCAAAAAAGAGAAGAAAGAATGAAATTGACCTTATTTATCTATTTAAAAGGTTAAGACAGAAACTGCTATAAGAAGCATCTCAGCGCCACCATTCAACCAAGAGCTAACGCTTGTATCGTTTTCAAAAAATGTAATCATTATTTGTTGTGGATGACTTTTGCCTCCTGTGACATTTCTCACACTGTAGTCAATAAATAAAAATTGTGCTGACAGGAAGCTTATGTTGTAAATCATGTAATTTACAAGACAGTAAAATATGTCATGATACTGCATCCAGTACTTAGCTAAGAGCCTCACCAACACATAAATCTTACCATGCTTTGATGCAATCAGAGTCTTGTTTCATGCTACGCTTTTCAATTGTAGCTGAGCATTCATGATTGCTCTGTAATAAGTACCATTTTTCTCCTCCATTTTTCTCCTTGCTCAAAGAAATGGTATCTGGAAAGTGCTAAAAATTTGAAACCTCCAGGAAATTGTCCTGAAACTGGAAACCAGCAGGAAATTGACCTGAATACACTACAGGCAATATTCAGAGCATTGTTTAAAACATATTCCTTTATAATAGCCATTAAATTTTTTTCATATGCAATAGCACTCATATCCAAGCTACTAAACTCTGTACATAGAAGTTGACCTGTAGTGCAGTATCATCATAAGTTATAGTACAAGGAGGTTTGCACTTTTTATGAGAGGAGGAGTTTACAGCATGTTCAGGATCTTTGCTGAATATCACAGTTGCCATTAATAACTTGCTAAGTGTCTGGGTTGAAAAATTTCTGATAAAATCTTGATCCCTTAAAAAATTATTTAGAGATGATTTTTAGGAAAATTACTGTTTCATCTGTTACTTCCTACTCTACTGTACTGAGCTTTTTGCATTGATTGTATTTTGTTTTTCCAACAGGTATCTTCAGCACTGCTCCTAAGTATAATGGTCTCCCATAGAGATGCTGAAACTGTTGTTTGCAGTTTGAAATATTCTCACATAAATACAGAGAAAGATGATAAACATAAGTCCTTTAGAAAATGTAACACATCACCCTCATTTTATTTGATTCTGAAGTTAAATTGTTAAGCTCTTGTGTAACTTTCACTTTAAAATTTTATATTTTACAGTCAACTGAACTCATGGGCTTGTTCTTTCTATATTATCTTCAGGTTACCTTTCTCCAGATGCAATTTTCTGCTCATTCTTTTACGCAGCACACCGTAATCATGCATTTTGCTCTTTTATGTGGCTTTTCTTTACATCTGCAATCTGCTGCCTGCCCTGCCTCTCTTTACAACACCTAAGGGTGCATATGACTTTGAGCAATAACTTCCAATGAACTTCCATCCTTAGATACTATATGAATGAACGGAACTATACCGAGAACAGGAAGGAAATCATATATCTACCTCAGGTATAAAAGACAGGCATGTTTTATATACCCATTTCCACTCCCTATAGTCATTTCTACATTCTCAAATTCACAATGCACGAGCTAAACACAGAACGTGAAAATCAGTGCTTTCCCTCTAGCCCTCTATGCTTTTGACTGAAATAAAAAATTAAAAAGTGACTCTAAATAGCTTTTGTTTTCTGACTCTACCTAGGATATCAGTCATATTTAGTAGTGTGTATAATGACAGTATTTTAAAAATTAGTCTCAAAGTAATTTCAGGGTTTTTCTATGCAATATTTTTCACAGTTTTAAGCATAAAATTTATAAAACTTTTAAAGAATAAAGTGCAGAGGAAAAAAATTTAAAAATCGTGTGTCATTTCAAATCATTTTCACTGTTGCTTTTATATATTACTGGAGGTATATATACATTTAATAAAATTGTGAGAATATTGTCCATCTGGTTTTGTTTTCCATGTATATCGTAAGTTCTTTCCTATGTCATAAAATAGTTATAAAATAGTTCTTTCCTATGTTATCATCAGTTCCAAGTATATCATAAGTTCTTTCCTATGTTATAAAATAGTCTTCCATAATTTTCAGGATGTTTTCAATTTTTTACTGCTGTACAGAATGTTATGTTAACAGTTTTGTGCTTCAAGAATATTCTATGCTTACGTATCTGTTTAGAACAATTTCCTCAAGTCTGTTGGCAAATTATAAAGCTAAATTGTTTTTGTTATCAAATCTATCAATGTCTCCCTTCTAATTGTGCCTTTGCTTTTATTGCATTCTGATAAAGAAATACAAGGACGTGGAGAAAATATAAAATGGTTAATATCTACCAAAAGCTCTCTTCTTGCAGAGAGTAATGTCACGTCCAATTCAACATCTTGTTAACTACTTGAACTAAGGGTATTGGGAATTCAAGAAACTATATTGAAATAATACCAGATGGTCGCCAAAGTACACTGTAATGTGAGAGGGTTCTATGAGTGGCAGAAATTTGAGGGTCTTTGAACACCTAGATGAATAAAGAAGTTAATTTTGAACCCAGACTAACTGCTATGCAGCACAGAGAAGTCCATGACTCTTGTTGCCAAATGGGGAAAGAAATAAAAGAGACCTAGGGTGCTATAAGAAAGAAGAAATTGCTTTTATTAGGACCATGGATAAGCTGGCTGTAGTTGTGAAGGTGTGACAAGAAAAATTAAGAAAAAAAAGTAAGACATGAAAAGTTGAAATGTGCCCAAGACAGAGACAGAAACACCCCTTTAGGGACTCATATGAATCTCAAGGAACAGAAAATATATACTCTGGGGGGTCATTAGCAGAGGATCTTAGGGCCAATTTAGGTCCTCCTAAGTTAGGAAAACTTCTGAGAGGGAGTGGAATCCTAGCTACCTTGCTGGTGTTGTTTAGTCGCTAAGTCACGTCTGGCTCTTTGTGACCCCATGGACTGCAGCATACCAGGCTTCCCTGTCCTTCACTGTCTCTAAGAGTTTGCTCAAATTTGAGTTGGTGACCCTATCCAACCATTTAATTGTATATTGTCCTCTTCTCCTCCTGCCCTCAATTTTTCCCAGCATCAGGGTCGTTTCCAATGGGTCAGCTCTTCACATCAGGTGACCAAAATATTTGAGCTTCAGCTTCAGCATCAGTCCTTCCAGTTAATATTTAGGGTTGATTTCTTTTAGGATTGATGAGTCTGACTTCCTTGCAGTTCAAGAGACTCTCAAGAGTCTTCTCCAGACCATAATTCAAAAGCATCAGTTCTTCAGGGCTCAGTCTTCTTTATGGCTCAACTCTCATATCCATACGTGACTACTGACAAACCATGGCTTTGACTATATGGACCTTTGTTGACAAAGTGATGTCTCTGCTTTTTAATATGCTGTCTAGGTTGGTCATAACCTTCCTTTCAAGAAGCAAGCATTTTTTTTTTTAATTTCCAGGTTGCAGCCTGTGAAAAATTCTTAAAGAGATGGGAATACCAGACCACCTGACCTGCCTTTTGAGAAGCCTATATGCAGGTCAGGAAGCCACAGTTAGAACTGGACATGGAACAACAGGCTGGTAACAAATAGGTAAATGAGTACATCAAGGCTGTATATTGTCACCGTGCTTATTTAATTTCTATTCAGAGTACATAATTTTTCACAGCTTGTTGTGATCCACACAGTCAAAGAATTTAGTCAATGAAGCAGATATAAATGTTTTTTTTCTGGAATTCCCTTATTTTTTCTATGATCCAACAAATGTTGGCAATTTGATATCTGGTTCCTCTGCCTTTTCTAAACCCAGCTTATACATATGGAAATTTTTGGTTCACATACTGCTGAAGCCTAGCTTGAAGGATTTTGAGGATAAACTTACTAAAATGCAAAATTGGTGACAACCTAAAAGAAGCAGAAGAGATTAAGAAGAGGTGACAAGAATACACAGAACTATACATAAAATGTCTTAATGACCCAGATAATCAGAATGGTGTGGTCATTCACCTAGAGCCAGACATCCTGGAGGGTGAAGTCAAGTGGGCCTTGGGAAGCATTATTACAAACAAGGCTAGTGGAGATGGTAGAATTTCAGGTGGCCTATTTTAAAACCCTAAAAGGTGATGCTGCTAAAATGCTGCACTCAATATGTCAGCAAATTTGGAAAATCAGCTGTGGCCACAGGACTGCAAATTTCAGTTTTTATTCCAGTCCCAAAGAAGGGTTATGCCAGAGACTATTCAAACTACCTTTATAACATAAAAAACTAGAAAAATAAGAGCCAAATAAACCAAGAGTTAGTAGAAGAAAGAAATAATAAAGTGGAGAAAAGGAAAAAAAATAGAGAAAATAAATGGAAAAAAAAAGCTGGTTTATTGAGATCAACAACCTTGGCAAGTACTTTGATAGATCAGGCTAAAAAGATAAGGTGAAAATAACTAAAATAAAAAATCATACTGATGACATCACTAATGCTCTTAAAGAGATGAAAGGATTATAAGAGACTACTGTGAGCAGTTTTTGCTGGACAAATAAATTTACCGAGAAGCAGATTCCTTGAAGTACACAAATCACATAAACAAACTCAAGAAGTATGACATTTCAGATGACCTATAAAGAAGAAACATTTAAGGAGTAGTTAAGGATCTCCCAACAAAGAAAAGACCTGGAACAGATCATCACTGGTGAATTCCATTAACATTTAAGGAATTAATAGCAAACCTTCTCAGGCTTTTCAAAAATAATACAGGGGGAGCAAACACTTCCTATCTCATTCTATGAATCTATCATTACTCTGATATCAAAGCCAGGTAATGACATCACAAGAAAATAAAATCATATTCTAATAGCCCATAGATACAAAAAGTATAAACAGAATTTAGCAAATTTGATCTAGCAGCATATAAGAAAGACTATTCACTATGTCCACTTGAGATTTATTCTAGGAATGCAAGAGTGGATCACCATAAGAAAATCAAGGTAAAACAGCAAAATAATGGAATGATGAAAAACATCATGATAAGTTTGATTTAGGAAAAAAATTTGGAAAAACTCAATACTTTTTATGACAAAAACTCTGAAAAAACTAAAAAGAGTGAAAATTTTACCTTTTGCCATATAAGGTAAAGTGAAAGTCAAAGTGTTCATTGCTCATGTCTGACTTTTTGCAACCCCTTGGACTGTAGCCCTCCAGGCTCCTCTGTCCTTGGAATTCTCCAGGCAAGAATACTGGAGTGGGTAGCCATTCCCTTCTCAAGGGATATTCCGAACCCTGGGATCAGACCTGGGTCTCCTGCATTGCAGGAGGATTCATTAACTTCTGAGCCACTAAGTCTGCCATATAATGTAACCAATTTAGAAAAAAAAAAAAATCCAAGATACATTTCTAATTAAAAAAAAAAAGGAATCCCAAAGCACTTTTTATGTTATATCACTCTTAGTATGGGAAAGGGTGAAATATAAAGCACATGTGGCAGGTATTAGTATTTGTTTATACTGGAATAAAGAAACATTGGAAGAATACAAAAAATAAATACAAAAATGTACTTTCTTCATAAAGAGCAAGGGGAAGATTGAGTGGAAGTGAAACAAAAGAGGGAGTAGCCTTCTTCACTATGTCTTATTTTACATACTTTTTGAATAATCTAAGCATATTAACTATTCAAAAACTTTAAAATTAAATATTTTTTAACATTAAATATATATACTTGATTTGGTTTGAGGCTCTACATATTATATAAACCTACGTGTGCCAGTGTTTTAATATCTCTGGTGATTAAAACATTCCCTAGTATTTGATTCTGCACATGAGTCAACCAGTTCAAACCTTGCATCTTATTTTGGTGCAATGAAGAATTCCTCTTTAGTCTTCTCTAAGGGTCTCATATAAATTCAGAAACTTGCAAATCCAAAGAAGCTCACAAATATGAAAGCAAGAAACAACTCAATTAACTCATTTTACAATAAATACATGTTCAAAAGAGGCAGCTATTTTGCCTAGTGTCAGGAATGGATTGCTCCCAAGAGACTCATTAGTTGAGTGACAAGAATTTCCCAGTTGGAGTAAGGCAAGCCAGAACAGTACTAGAGCAATGGCATCCAGGTGCGAAGAGCCCCCCTTGAGCTCAGAGAAGGCAGAGACAGTCCTCTCTGCTTGGGAAACAAAGCATGTGTTCACATCGGCATCTGCACAATATGGAAGGAGAGATACAGGACTGACTGATGGCGCCTGATTTGGAACGTTTTTCATGGTGTGTGTGCGCGTGCTCAGTCACTTCAGTCATGTCTGACTCTTTGTGACCCCATGGACTGCAGCCTGTCAGGCTCCTCTGTCTGTGGGATTTTCTCATGGCAACTGGAGCGGGTTGCCATGCTCTCCTCTAGAGGATCCTCCCTACTCAGAGATTGAACCCAAGTCTCTTATATCTCCTACACTGGCAGGCAGGTTCTTTACCCCTAGTGCCACCTGGAAGACCAAGATTTTTCATACCATGCAGATGTTTCATAATAATATTAAAAAACAAAAAGACAAAACAAGCAAGTTACCCAGAATTTCAGTTTACACTGAGAAGCAGCATGCTCTATTTGAGAACCAACTGTGTCCCTAAGGAAACTAAGCATGCTCTGACTCTAGTGCTTTGGTCATTAGTCTCTGCTGTTGTTCAGCCACTCAGTCGTGTCTGATTCTTCACAACCTCATGGACTGCAGCATGCCAGGCTTCCCTGTCCTTCACCATCTGCCATGTCCTTCACCATCTTCACCATGGTACTGTCTAGGACTGGCATATATTTATTCTATTCCTGCCCTTCTCTTCATCTCTATCTCTCATTATTTTTCTCTATGCCCAGTTACAAAGTGCTGGAATAAAATGTTGCCTTCTCTGTGAACCCTTTTCTGACTTCCCATGCAGTTAACATCTCTTTCTATACAGTTCTCTACTTTCTGATGTATCACATTGAATCATAATCTACTTACTGCTTTTCTTCCTAAAGTTTCAGGTCTTGAGAGAGAGGCTTAGATTTTAATCACCTCTGTTTTGGTGCCTAGCACTGCCTCTGACATTTGGCAGATGCTCTATAAGTTTTACTTTAAAAATAATGAATTAATATCCTCAATTAATTGATTCATTGTTCAAGACAATTAGCCAGGGACTGCTCAGTCAACCTGCACATAATATGAATAGAGGACTAATGTTACCTTCTTTGGCTTCCCTGGTGGCTCAATTGGTAAAGAATCCACCTGCAATGCAGGAGACCAGGGTTCAGTCACTGGATTGTGAAGGTCCTCTGAGAAGGAAATAATAACCCACTCCAGTATTCTTTCCTGGTAAATCCCAGGGACAGAGGAACCGGGCAGGCTACAATCCATGGAGTCACAAGAGTTGGAGTTGACTTAACGACTAAACCACCACCACTGTTATCACTAACACAAACCATTGACTATTTCCCTTTCATTTAACTTCCTCTGCAACTGCTACAATCTTCTGTAGTCTGCATATATGCCAACTCTCTCTGCATACCATTTGTTTATACGTATTCGATAAAATATTATTTTCCAGGAATTATTTCCTGGGCATGATTCATAATATAAGCACTGCTTGGTCTGCAACTTCTAAAACAAGTGGTTTAGGATACAGGCAAATTTTTTTACATCAAGTTTCCAACTGAAGCAAGTGTGGTGAGCCCACTAAAAGTAGCACAGCTGAGACAGACTGCTTCAGGGCAGAAGTGGGGGGAGAAGAGGCACTAGCCAGCCAAGTTTATGCAGCAACACCGAAGATCAGCAAACTGACACCTAGAGAGCAGACAGACTTTGTGTGAGCAGCTGTCCTGGCCAAGGATATATTGTGACTTTCTCTCCTAGTCATCACTGCCTTAGGGCTTCTGCTTTTTGAGAGCCATTACTGCTTCCAGTGTTTGTCACTTCTGCAGATTTTGTATACCAGAAAAAAAGTGAGTTATAATTATTTTGTTAGAGTTGATAGCCCACATGATAATTTGCCATTGATATGGCTAGATATAGGAGATACAAAGAACAGAACGCTAGAGCGTTTTGGAAGTGAGCCTGAACCGTTTACCAGTTGAAGATAAGTGTTAGAATATGATGAAAGGATTTTAAGCAGAGAGGGATGATGTCATCATGTTTGTGCTTTAGAAAATTGATCTGAAAGCTTACACAGGCAGTATCAGGTGGCATAGAAGTTAGAGGCAGAACATCTGCTTGCAGACTGTGAAATCAGTCCAGGTGAGAGGCAAAGAAAGGTTCAGTTAGGACTGTGGAAGGTAGACTGATGTATTTGATGGCCCACTGGAACTTCTCCCCAATATCTGTAAAGTAAACCATAAACTTAAATCCACCCCTAAATAACAAAGAAAACAATGAAGTTGATTTTATTCTCTTCCAACGCTAAGTAATTGTCCAGCCATGGATATATTTTATGACTTTGTAAGTTGTAGTTTTCTCATCGTAGCAAATGAAACAGTTGCATCTCCAAAGCTTCTGTTTTTGGTTATCGTACTTCAGATATCTGAAGTTGGCAGTTATCTTGTAAGTATCTTGCTTCTTAAAGGAAAATATAAGAACTCTTAGTTTGACTATAATGGAAATAGAGGAACATTTGTATTTAAATTTCCCATTCTAATTGTCCTTATCAGAAAATTTCTAGATTCGGATACTTTTTTACTTATTTCTAGTAAAATCAATGTTTCCTGGTTTGGGGATATTGGAAAATGTTCATTATAAGAAATATTGAAGTGGGGCTTGAAATTTTGGAAAACATCCCAGTATGAAGACGTCACAAAGTCATTCCTGTGACTGAAGTGCATGAGACTGGCTAGTGTCAATGCAACGGCAGAAAAGATCGACCAGCTGATACATTTCTTATCTGATTTCAATGACTTTGAGTTGAAAGCCCCAAGTTTTCCTTTGACTCTGCTTGAATGCAACTCAAGTGGGCTGAGAGGTTTTGCAATATAAAGGCAAGTGCCCAATAAGTTGAGGTGCATTTAAGAAGCACTTAGCCTAAGCTATTTTTGATTGAGTGCAATAGCTCGAAGATGAGATTTCACAAGTCAATTTCTCTTTGCCACTATCTAGTGAAGTAATATATACTTCTATTTTCTCAACTTGGAGAAGGAAATGGCAACCCATTCCAGTATTCTTGCCTGGAAAACCCCATGGACAGAGGAGCCTGGTGGGCTAGAGTCTATGGGGTCGGACATGAATTAGCAACTAAACAACAGGTAGATGGGGCAAATGAATGAGCCTTTTCCAACTGAGAACATGGGGCCTAGGTAGATGGAGTGACATACAGCTCATATGGCTTGGCAGTGGAGGGGCCAGGGTGGAGCCACAGATTTCAAATCTATTTCACTCCAGACCATTATGGATTTTCCCCTGAGGTTGGGCCTACAGGTCCCCTTTCCTGGAGAATGGATACCTAAAGGAAATTTAATTTCTGTTAGCAAAGAAGAAGGGACAGATGGTGATGAGCTGGCAGCAGACAGATATCCATCACACATTCAGCCATCCCTGCACTGAGAGGCCAGTTGATTCCAGTTTCTCAGTCATGCACACAACACTGCAGTCAGTAGCCTTGTATGCATACTATTAATACTTAGCTTTCATTTCTGAAGCTTAGATTTCCCAGAGTGGGAATGCTGGTACCAAGGGCTTGTGCAATTTAACATTTTAAGCTTTAGTTTGTACTGCCTATTTCTTGCCAAAAGGGTCGTGGCACCCACCTTCCCCGTCTCCCCACGCCCTCTGCAGCTTCCAGCCTATTTTCTTTCCACTGTCCTCTGCCATCACCCCTTTGGGAAACATTTGCTGATTGCTAAACATACTAAGAGTGGCCCAATGAGTCAGGATTAGTCCATTGCCTTCAGACACTGGACTCCTAGGAGATATTTGCTCTTAAAAGACAAATGAAACTGCTCTCAGACTAACAAGTTTCACCAAAGCTGCAACCACCAGGATCTCTGGAACTTGGGTTTTGATTCTTGATCTGCTTCATGGGTGGTTCCTTCTCTTGGTTGACTGGCACACACACTCTAATGTGCCTTATCCTGACTCTGTGCAGTAACTGATCCTCAGCCACTTCTGAAAACATTCTCTTTATTTCTTGTGTTCACTCTTAACTGTCTTAGAAGGTTTTTGTTTTCTTTTTGTTTTGTGTTTGGTATTTACCTTTGAACAATTCAAAGGTAAACTGAGTCACGCTGGTTACCTGTCTGGTTGAGAACAGCTGCTTTGTAAGTTACTATTTACATAGCAAATAATAGTTGCTTTAATGTTGGAGGAATTCAGCTTGAGAGAGAAGGTAGAAATTTAGACATGAATCCAATTCAAAGCTTTTCTTGCAGTGGTTGAGGGTCTTTTTCAGTGTGATGATACAGCTTCTGCAGGTCATTGTGCCATTGTTTCACACAACGGGGAAAATGATGACTGCCTGGTAAACCACAAGCCAGTGAAGATCTCAGCAGTTCTCAGGTATCCTTTGCCTCAGCACCAAGTCTGCATTTGTATGCTTATTAACTGAAGTTTTTCTTTTCTTTTTTTTTCAATCACTGGCTATCTTGTCCCAGGGATCAGTTTTTAGATACAGAATATGTAGCATTTCCTGGATCACATAAAGAATCTGAGATTCAGAAATTTCTGATAATATTTGCAATGCTGTTTATTCCAGCCATTAATTTTGTTTTTAAATGGATATAAGTGCATCAACCCTTGGAAATCTGTATCTGAATCAACATTACAATGTCATCAACATTTTACAGTCTAATAATCCAAGTATAATAGAAATATTTTTTTCCAAATATGCATGCTTATGTCTTTCATTCAAATTTCCTTCTTTTTAGCTATTACACTTTTGGAGCTTACTTCATGAACTTGGGTGTCTTAAATGTTATACACAAATCAGGTTTTTATAATTTAAATAGTTTTAACATATACTTAGGGGTTTCCCTGGTGGCTCAGCGATAAAGATTCAGTCTGCCAAGGCAAGGGAGGCAGGTTTTGTCCCAGAGCAAGAAAGATCCCTTGGAAGAGGAAATGGCAACCCACTCCAGTACTCTAGCTTGGGAAATTTCATAGACAGAAAAGCCTGGCAAGCTATAGTCCATGCAGTCTCAAGGAGTCAGGCACAACTTAGTGAATAAACAATAGCAACAACATTTTCAAAACTAATTAACACAGACAAATGAATGATCTTTAGATTACTATTTATATCATAAACTAAGAAATTAAGTTGATAAAACTATCTCAGACAGCAATGAATCTGCCTGAAATGTTGGAGACTGAGTCCAAGCCCTGGGTCAGGAAGATCCCCTGGAGAACAGAATGGCAATCCACTACAATATTCTTGCCTGGGAAATGCGATGGTGGGCTACAATCCATGGGGTCACAAAGAGTCAGTGCTGACTAAGAGGCTAACACTTTCATTTTTAAAAAAAATTTCAGAAGGTAAGTCTTCTTTTCTCCTATAGGGTATTACAAAAATTCTCTCACTTTATGGTCTGGTGGGACACTAGTTTTTGTGAGAAAACGAAGTAGTTTTGCTATACCTATTTAACAATCGTCATATTCATATTTACTAAATGATGACTTTTTAAAAGTTCAATGACACTCTGTTCCTATCAATATATTTTTGTTAAACATTTGTTATGTGCTACTATCACTATGAACATAGCTAGTGGAGGTGATGAAATTCCAATTGAGCTAATTCAAATCCTGAAAGATGATGTTGTGAAAGTGCTGCACTCAATATCCCAGCAAATTCGGAAAACTCAGCAGTGGCCACAGGACTGCAAAAGGTCAGTTTTCATTCCAATCCCAAAGAAAGGCAATGCCAAAGAATGCTCAAACTACTGCACATTTGCTCTCATCTCACATGCTAGTAATGTTCAAAATTCTCCAAGCCAGGCTTCAGCAATATGTGAACTATGAACTTCTAGATGTTCAAGCTGGTTTTAGAAAAGGTAGAGGAACCAGAGATCAAATTGCTAACATCCACTGGATCATGGAAAAAGCAAGAGAGTTCCAGAAAAATATCTATTTCTGCTTTGTTGACTATGCCAAAGCCTTTTGACTGTGTGGATCTCAATAAACTGTGGAAAATTCTGAAAGAGATGGGCATACCAGACTACCTGACCTGCTTCTTGAGAAGCCTATATGCAGGTCAGGAAGCAACAGTTAGAACTGGACATGGAACAACAGACTGGTTCCAAAAAGGAAAAGGAGTACATCAAGGCTTATATTGTCACCCTGCTTATTTAACTTATATGCAGAGTGCCGGGAGCCAGCATGGGAGATCCTACCCATGGCAAAGGTCATGAGGAAGAGACCTGATGGGCAAAGGCGGATCAGGACTCGAGGGACTCCCTGACCCCACCCATGACAAGGTCATGTGGAAGAGGCCTGATGGGCAAGGCGGATCAGGACTCAAGGGGCCCCCTGGATCTGATTGAGCATCTACCCTTGAAACCAAAATCTGTGTGTTATACTACACTCTTCTGACATTAACAGGGGCTATCCCTGACCACCTTTCTCTGGAAAATTAACTTAGAGCTCCAGTTAATAGTCTCCTGCATATAAAAGGAGTGTCTCAGCTCAAACCTCTCTGCTGGCAGTCTAGCTTGTGTGACAGGTTTATCCACACTCTTGCTACTACTCATATGATTGTTCACAACCTCTCAACCATAAACAGCACAGAGAGGTTAGAATATTTTGAAAGTCTTAGTTAGCATAAGGCTTTTCTAAAGATAAAAATCATGTTGGTGAAGGGTTTCATTGCTGAGTTAATCATTGCTGTCAGGCCTCTATAACCTTATGCACCTGGGATTATGTTAATTAATGCAATTGGAATGTAGAAAAAGAAATATAGTAGTTTTGATGTTAGCAATACTAGACTTTTGAGTTAATGAATTTTCTCTTTGTTATAAATCACTGTACTCCTCTTTCTCTGTTATAAATCATTGTATCCTTGCTATGTAAGAATGTAACTTTATCACTATCTTAAGACTAAGCAGATATTAAGGGAAAACAAGTTTTCTGATTGACTAACCTTTATTGATAGAAATAAAGATGGGGCCATAAAATGTTAATCGGTCTCCAGACCAGAAGATATTGTAAACAAACCTAAGAATCTTGTAAGAACAAAGGTATGCAAAGAACACTCCGTCTTTAGATAAGGGTCAGAGTAGCTGACCCTGTGTGACTCTGCTTCTTACATTTATCTCTATGTACAACTGAAAGTATAAAAGCTACCCTGAAAAATAAAGAGATGGACCAGTTCCATGAAAGCCTGGTTCCCCCTTGTTCTTTCTTTCTTTCTCTCTCTTACTCTTTTTCAGGCTGATCCCTTGGAGCACAGGGGCCCTTCCATGCTCACTTATTTGCCTGGGCTTCTAACACCTGAACGGGAAGGCGCTCTGCGTCTTTCCCTTGGGAGACAAGGAGGGCGCCTGCGGCCTACATGAATGGTGCAAGTCCCTTATCTTGGGGTTTATTGGCTTTCTGTGTAAATCAAGTAATATCAGCCTCTATTCTATTCCTCTCTGTCCTTTCTTATCGCTGGTGCTGTTCCTCCTAAGGGAATCCGTGGATCCAACCGGGGCTGGACCCCAGTAGCAGAGTACATCACGAAAAACGCTGGGCTGGAAGAAGCACAAGCTGGAATCAAGATGGCCGGGAGAAATATCAATAACCTCAGATATGCAGATGACACCACCCTTATGGCAGAAAGTAAAGAGGAACTAAAAAGCCTCTTGATGAAAGTGAAAGAGGAGAGTGAAAAAGTTGGCTTAAAGCTCATCATTCAGAAAGCTAAGATCATGGCATCTTGTCCCATCACTTCATGGGTAATAGATTGGGAAACAGTGGAAACAGTGTCAGACTTTATTTTTTGGGGCTCCAAAACCACTGCAAATGGTGACTGCAGTGAAATTAAAAGATGCTTACTCCTTGGAAGGAAAGTTATGAACAACCTAGATAGTATATTCAAAAGCAGAGATATCACTATGCCAACAAAGGTCCATCCAGTCAAGGCTATGATTTTTCCAGTGGTCATGTATGGATGTGAGAGTTGGACTGTGAAGAAGGCTGAGAGCTGAAAAATTGATGCATTTGAACTGTGGTGTTGGAGAAGACTCTTGAGAGTCCCTTGGACTTCAAGGAGATCCAACCAGTCCATTCTGAAGGAGATCAGCCCTGGGATTTCTTTGGAAGGAATGATGCTAAAGCTGAAAATCCAGTACTTTGGTCACCTCATGTGAAGAGTTGACTCATTGGAAAAGAGTCTGATGCTGGGAGGGATTGTGGGCAGGAGGAGAAGGGGACGACAGAGGATGAGATGGCTGGATGGCATCACTGACTCAGTGGACGTGAGTTTGAGTGAACTGTAGGAATTGGTGATGGATGGGGGGCCTGGGGTGCTGCAATTCATGGGGTCACAAAGAGTTGGACACGACTGAGTGACTGAACTGAACTGCTTATCTACATTAGAATCTACCTTATGAAGTTATTAGATTAAACCAGCTATATACCCTATATGCTTCCCTGGTGGCTCAGTGGTAAAGAATCTGCCTTCATTACAGGAGACCTGAATTTAATCCCTGGGTCAGGAAGTCCCCTGGAGAAAGGAATAGCAACCCACCCTTGTAGTCTTGCCTGGAGAATTCCATGAAGCCTGGTGGGCTGTTCATGGGGTCAAAAATTCGGACACGACTGAGCAACTAACCCTTTCACTTTCATGTACGCTCTTATTTGAGAGTTAAATTAGGTTTAAGTTAATATGTGTTATAATATTCATAATGTAATGGTACATTATTTATTTGTACAGTGCTTATTGGTACATAATAGTGGTACATGATTCATAACGTAATGGTACACATAATATTCAGTTCAGTTCAGTTGCTCAGTGTGTCTGATTCTTTGTGACCCCATGGACTGCAGCACACCAGGCCTTCCTGTTCTTCACCGACCCCCAGAGCTTACTCAAACTCTTTTCCACTGAGTTGGTGATACCACCCAACAATCTCATCCTCTATCATCCCCTTTTCCTTCCTTCAACCTTCTTCAGCATCAGGGTCTATAAAAATGAGTCAGTCCTTCACATCAGGTGCAAAAATATTGGTGTTTTAAAGATACATTATTTCTCTAGGTACTCTGCTACCTGAACAATATGGAAACCCCTGTATTTCAGAAATGAAGAAAAATGGAAATAAAATAATGGCACTAATAAACATTAACAACAGTAAGCAATAATTTGATTGTCATTTGACCACACTTACTGCCAATAACTCCCTATTTGAGGAAGCTCATGTGGAGTAATTGAATGCAGCAGCACAGAATCTGAGTATCCCAGGATCCTTAGAGCAATGCCATCACCACCTCACAGCCATATTCTAATACAGCTGTTAAGCTGTCCAGACATTAAACAGCTGTTTGAAATTATGAAAATGAGTATTTGAGGAGAAAGTAATATCAGTGTAATCTGAAAACAGAACTAGAATTCAGGAAATACTGATTGTAACTGGCTTCATCTCCCCCAATAGTGGGCATGTACCTTAATCTGTCTGAGTCTCCATCTCCTCATCTGTAAGTAGACAGATAATAGCTGCATGGATCACATGAATAATAAATGATACTTTCTGATCCTTATTAACTAATCTTTGTATATTCAATTTTTCTTCAGTCTTTTATCCAGGTATTGTCTGGACTTAACTTTACAAAACATTCATCTGCTCACCAAGCTTTCACACTAGAAAAGGATTTAGTATATTCCCATTATATAGAAGAATATTCTAAAAGTTCAAATTCTAATATTTGAGGCTATCTTCAATTCTATCTAATCTGATTCTTTAAGCTTTATAATGTCTCAGACTTCCCCACAGAGAAGGAAACTAAGTATTTATTATTTTATGAATAAATTGAACTTAACTTACTGCTGTGCTTTTGCATGGGCTTTTCCCTCTGCCAGGAATGTTCTTTATCAACTGTTGAAATTCTTCAAGATCTATCAGATATACTATCATATTTGCTATGCCTTCCCCAGTAAATTCACCTGAAACTCACTCTTCCTTCAGCCATATATTTTACTTTTGCTCAGTATTCAAAATAATTTATGAACATTTATCCTCCTAAGAGATGTTTAGTTCTGCTAGTGTTGGTAAACCTTGACAGAGCCTAACACACTGGGATTGCTCAATAAATGTTTGCTGAGGTAATTTAGAGTTAGTTGATTAATCTTTATAAACAATGAGCATTCTATTATTAATGTTACATAATAGTCTATGAAGATTATTACCTACTGCCTACACATCTCTGATTTATCTATACTAACTCACTGAACAACATTCTTTATTTATGCTGCTATTATTGGTAGACTAATTATTGTGCAGCAGACTTACTTTTGATACCTTAAAGTCAGTACATAATATCTTACATAAGCAGTAAGCAGAATAGAGAAATGCAGAAATATACCTACCTCTAAATAATCTGAGCACATATATATGTATGCTTTTTCAAACTCTCTTCTCTGAGTTGTAAATATTGATAAAAACAATAATTGTGAAAGGGCACATCCGTTAAGCAAAGGATGGAATACTACGCATTGTTAACAGAATTCAAATTGTGGATTTGAAATTAACTCCACACTTTAGTTGCTATGTAACTTGAGGAAGTTACTTAAAGGTTTTAGCTTCAGTTCTCTCAGCTGTAAAATGGAAATGTTAACAACGTTGATCTTTTACAGTGAACATGAGGTTTACAGGATAAACACACCCACAGTTTTCAGTCTTGAGTCTGGTACATCATGCACAATCAGTAATCATTAGTTATTGTATTAATGATAACAGTGATTAGCATTTTACTTTTGTCAACATAGAATGAAAATTGGGATTCTTGATGAATCTTTCATTTTTACTTAATTCTTGGGTCAAATAAAGACTTTGTAATACTGTAATTAATCAATAGCTCATCTATGTTACATTTCATAGGTTCTGAGGTTTTTATTGAAATGGTTATGACCAACCTAGATAGTATATTCAAAAGTAGAGACATTGCTTTGCTGACTAAGGTTCGTCTAGCCAAGGCTATGGTTTTTCCTGTGGTCATGTATGGACGTGAGAGTTGGACTGTGAAGAAGGCTGAGCGCCGAAGAATTGATGCGTTTGAATTGTGGTGTTGGATAAGACTCTTGAGGGTCCCTTGGACTGCAAGGAGATCCAACCAGTCCATTCTGAAGGAGATCAACCCTGGGATTTCTTTGGAAGAAATTATGCTAAAGCTGAAACTCCAGTACTTTGGCCACCTCATGAGAAGAGTTGACTCATTGAAAAAGACTCTGATGCTGGGAGGGATTGGGGGCAGGAGGAGAAGGGGACGACAGAGGATGAGATGGCTGGATGGCATCATGGACTCGATGGACGTGAGTCTGAGTGAACTCCGTGAGATGGTGATGGACAGGCAGGCCTGGCGTGCTGTGATTCATGGGGTCGCAAAGAGTCGGACACGACTGAGCGACTGAACTGAACTGAAAGCCATGTCTTGAATATAAAACATATTTATAAATATCTTATGTTAGAACCAATACTATAAAATGTATAACCCCAAAAAGTAATGATTAGTTTATCAACCATTCCCTGTTTTCTCTTAAGTTAAATTATAGACTGTGTATAAGTGGACACTTCACACGATCTTGCTCCATTCTTTAGTGTTGAAGAATGCCTTGGGTATATTGTAACCAGATATTACTTGATGAGCCATGTCAGCTACTATGGCACTTCAGATGAAATTTTCAAGACATAAGAATACTGGAATTAACTTAGTTAACATATTTGTTGATGTTGTTTAGTTGCTTAGTCCTGTCTAACTCTTTTGGAGACCTCCATGGACTTTAGCCCATGGAAATCCCTGTGCCCATGGGATTTCCCAGGCATGAATATTGCAGTGGGTTGTCATTTGCTTCTCCAGGGGATCTTCCTGACACAGGGATTGAATCCACATCTCCTGCATTGGCAGGCTGATTCTTTACATTGAACTACCTGGAAAGCCCTACTTAATAGATATGATCCATTAATACACAGTTTCTGGTGTTCGTTCTTTTATGATCTCTCATAACAACACCATGCCTTTCTAAGGTAAATCCTCTCCCCCATCCCAACAAATATTACTAAAACCCACCTTGAAGCTTCCAGGTGAATCTAACTTGGCTGTTTTATTAAACAAAGAACCTGCCTTCACATAGAATTAATATTTGACTTAGAGATGTTAAAGTGAAAATTTCCAATAGGTATCCAGTATTAATTTTTATCTGGTGTTATTACTGTGCAAAGAATAAAAAAATTGAAATTGAGTTTGACTATAGTTTACCTCTTATTATTATTCATGGTTCAGAATTAGAAATTTGAGAGTGAATTCTACTGGAATTGTGAAAATGACTGGAATTTTTGTGAATGTATAGTGTTACAGAACTGTCAAAAATTTTGGTGGACAGTTACCTGAAAAGCTGCACAATGTGGGTAAATTATTGTAAATATTTTGAGCTAAATTTTCTCTACCTGAAAATAGCAATAATTACCTCTTAGAGATATTGAAAAAATTACAGAAAATAATATTTTTCAGGTGTTTAACACAGTGCTTGACAGACTTCCACTTTTAGTTGCAGGGTACTTTTAACTATAGATAATTAAAACTGGATGGATAATATGATAAACAAATTCCAAAGAGCTCTACAATCCTCCAGATCCTATGCTCTGGTTAGTCAATAAATGTTGATGTCAGTATTGCTGTGAAGGATCTTGCAGATGTAAATAAAGTACCAAGTCACTTGACTTCACAGAGTTTTCTTTAGCTTGTAGCAGAGGAGGAAATCAAAGGGAGCTGAAGCATAAAGGAGATTCAACTGACAATTCAACATTATCAGCTACAATTTTTTGAAAATATCCTTGGCAGGGACTAGCAGGGGATCTGTAGGAGATGACAGGAGCTCTGGCCAATAGCCAGGAAATGAGGATTGCAGTCTATAAGCACATGGAACGGAATTAAACCACAATCTGAGTGAGCTCAGAAGTATATTTTCCTCCCCAGACCTTCCATAAAAGAGCCCAGGTGTGAGACTGCTTCAGTGTGAGACCCTGGGCAGAGAACTCAGTTGAGCCATGTAGGCCTTGCAACCAATAGAAAATTGTGAGATGATAAAACAGAGTCGTCTTAAGTCTCTTTATTTACGGAAATTTGCAGAGTAGCAATCAGTTCCGTTCAGTTGCTCAGTCTTGTCTGACTCTTTGTGACCCCATGAATCGTGGCACACCAGGCCTCCCTGTCCATCACCAACTCCTGGAGTTCACTCAAACTCATGTCCATCGAGTTGGTGATGCCATCCAGCCATCTCACTGTCCCTCAGCCATCTCTGATGGACAGACAGCCATCTCTGTCATCCCTTTCTCCTCCTGCCCCCAATCCCTCCCAGCATCAGGGTCTTTTCCAATGAGTCAACTCTTTGCATGAGGTGGCCAAGGTATTGAAGTTTCAGCTTCAGTATCAGTCCTTCCAATGAACACCCAGGACTGATCTCCTTTAGGATGGACTGGTTGGATCTTGCAGTAAAAGGGACTCTCAAGAGTCCTCTTCAACACCACAGTTCAAAAGCATCAATTCTTTGGCGCTCAGCTTTCTTCACAGTCCAATTCTCACATCCACACATGACTACTGGAAAAAACATAGCCTTGAACTTTGTTGGCAAAGTAATGTCTCTGCTTTTGAATATGCTGTCTAGGTTGGTCATAACTTTCCTTCCAAGGAGTAAGCATCTTTTTATTGTTTTTAATTTAAAAATCTTTAATTCTTACATGCATTCCAAACATTTGAATCAGTTCTGATGAGATGGATGAAACTGGAGCCGATTATACAGAGTGAAGTAAGCCAGAAAGAAAAACACCAATACAGTATACTAACACATATATATGGAATTTAGAAAGATGGCAATGATGACCCTGTATGCAAGACAGTAAGCATCTTTTAATTTCACCACTGCAATCACCATCTGCACTGATTTTGGAGCGCTCAAAAATAAAGTCTGACACTGTTTCCCCATCTATTTCCCATGAAGTGATGCGACTGGATGCCATGATCTTCGTTTTCTGAATGTTGAGCTTTGAGCCAACTTTTTCACTCTCCTCTCTCACTTTCATCAAGAGGCTTTTGAGTTCCTCTTCACTTTCTGCCATAAGGGTGGTGTCATCTGCATATCTGAGGTTATTGATATTTCTCCCGGCCATCTTGATTCCAGCTTGTGCTTCTTCCAGCCCAGCGTTTCTCATGATGTACTCTGCATAGAAGTTAAATAAGTAGGGTGACAATATACAGCCTTGATATACTCCTTTTCCTATTTGGAACCAGTCTGCTGTTCCATGTCCAGTTCTAACTGTTGCTTCCTGACCTGCATACAGATTTCACAAGAGGCAGGTCAGGTGGTCTGGTATTCCCATCTCTTTCAGAATTTTCCACAGTTTATTGTGATCCACACAGTCAAAGGCTTTGGCATAGTCAAAAAGCAGAAATAGATGTTTTTCTGGAACTCTCTTGCTTTTTCCATGATCCAGCAGATGTTGGCAATTCGATCTCTGGTTCCTCTGCCTTTTCTAAAACCAGCTTGAACATTTGGAAGCTCACAGTTCACATAGCAATAGAGCACCATAACAGATAAATGTTAGGTTTCTTCACCTCATAATCAATGTGCATTCTTTAACTTTTACTAATTTTTCTTAATATTTGTCTTTTTGCATTAAAAACAAAAAAAGTTACATTAAATATTTGCTGGTAAGGTAATTGTCTTTAAATCATTTGATCTGTGTCCTTTGCTTTCTACAAGTCTCCATCTATATATTAAGATATAGGATCCCAAGGTTGTTTTATCTAAGGACAGAAAAAAAAAAAAAAGTGCTTACTGTTGTTGGAATAATCTTGTCACAGTTGTACAATGAGTTACTGTCTCCAGGCAACAGTCTACCATGAGAGAGAAACTCCAAATGTAACGGTCTTCTCTTGAGTCTCATCCTTATTAGTATCATGTGGTACTACTTTTACCAATGCACTCCCTGGATTTTACGCATCAGCACAGTTATACTTTGAGCCTTCCATCTTTTCTTCTTCATCTGACCCTGTGGCCATATCTGACCCTATAAAAATGTTTTCCAAATATCAGTGTTCCTCTCATTGCTTTCTTGCTTTGATTACATGTTTTGATTCATGGATTTCATCTATTCATGATTTCAGTTCTCACTTTTTTGCAGCACCTAACCCAGGGCTTGTCAGCAGCAGTAGCTCTTTACACATGTAATATTTAAAACTATTGATGACTCCCAAGTTTATGTTTCTAACTGTAATTCCTCCCAAGCCATTGGAGCTCATGTACATTGGAGCTCTATTTATGAGACATACTCATTTTGATGCAGAGTTTTCAAGTAAAACACTAGGCTCCTTGTTAACATGTTTTAAATAGAAATATATACCAAATACTGCATGGGACCTACTTATGCTAAAATACGGACTATTTACCTGAAATTCAAATTAAACCAGAGTTCATGTATTTTTATTTATTAAATTTGGCAAATATAGTTTGAAGCACATTGAAATCTTGAGGTCAAGATTTCCAAACTAAATTAATATTATTACACATAGCAACAACTGTGATGTCCTTCATTGTTAGATTAATTGAGCCACTTAAGCCTGGTTTCTCAGCATAAATAAGTGGTGTAGCTGAGTAATTAATTAATAAAGCACAGACCTAGACCCCCAATTACAATTGATCAGATCTACCTCTTAGCTTCATCACTTAAGAGCTGTGTGCATGCTAAGAGGCTTCAGTCGTGTCCGACTCTGTGACCCTGCCAGGTTCTTCTGTCTGTGGGATTCTCCAGGTAAGCATGCTAGAGTGGGTCTGTGCCCTCCTCTAGGGGATCTTCCGGACCCAGGGATCAAACTCATGTCTCTTATGTCTCCTGCATCGGCAGATGGGTTCTCTACCACCAGCACCACCTGCAAAGCCTATAGCCAGTAGCAACTACCAAATTTGCTAAAGGCTCTGTTTCCTTATAGTTAACAAGAAGATGATAACTGTATCCCATATCAATAGGCTCTCATAAGAATTAAAATATAGAATCATGCAAAGGACACAGTCGGTTATCTTGGAACTAACTACTCCATTCTCTTTCTTCCCAATTTATAGCTCACAGAGCATAAATTAAGGTAATATTGGACTGTAGCAAGAATTCACAGATACTCGGAGTGTTAGGAAGTAGTGAGCATCTTGAGTTTTTTCAAATATTATTATAAGTACATATTTATTTGGTTGCTTTATAGAGCAGAAATAAAATTATTCATCAGATGCATCTATTTATATCCTTGTAAAGAGGATCTGATTCTGTGCCTCTATCACAATATTAATTTTTCCTATTTATGAGAAACTCCTCTTTAAGTTTTCTACAAAGCAGGAGGCAATGCATGATTTTAATTTTTTTCTAGTGAGGTTTGCAAAAGCTAATTTTCTTTTTATGGATCTTGGCAATTTGTGTCTTTGTAATAGGTATTTGGCTAGATTTTCAAATTCTGGGGAAAACTTGCTAGGGGGCTGAGTAACAGAAAACATTTTTTAAAAAATGCACACTGTCTAGTTTTAGGGGAAATAGTGTATCAGTGGAAGTTGGAAGACTTTCTGTTGTTTGTGTTTTCCCTGAAACTAATCAGTCATTTGGCAATGAGGTAATGAGGAAGTTTACATTTGTCAGGAAATTAATTATATTCAATATTTCTTCTTACAAAAAATTCTGTGGCTTGAAATGGTTAAACTGGATCTGTAGAATTCTGAAGTCAGCTGTAAAAGCCTTGGAATAATTTAATATTGTAATATATTTGAATGTTTCCATGTGTTTAGATCATTAATTGATCATTAGTAACTGAACCTAAAAGTACCTGAGTGTGTACTCTATGTGATTCACAATGCTAAGGACTATATTATGCAGGGAGTTTTTATAAGGAAGAGCTTCCATGGAATCTGCACCTTTAGGCATGTGTGCCTGCTAAGTTGCTTCAGTCAAGTCCGACTCTTTGCCACCCAAAGAACTGTAGCCCACCAAGATCCTCTGTCCATAGGATTCTCCAGGCAAGAATACTGGAGTGGGTTGCCATTTCCTCCTTCAGAGGATGTTCCTGACCCAGGGATCAAAGTGGCATCTTCTGCATGTCTGGCACGGGCAGGCAAATTGTTTATCACTAGCGCCAAAGGCAGGTAAACAGAAATGACAGATAGGACAGACTGGAGAGGGGATTGGAGGAAACAGTAGTGATAATCTATGCATGTTCTGAAACAACGCCAGTGTAGAATAGTCCAGGTAAACATCCAGACTTGTGCTCAAGCCACGGCAGTACACTGAAGAGAAAGCCAGGCAATAGTCCATAATGTCTTACTTAGAGTGGGACAAAAGTGGAGGAGAAAGGAACTCTCTGAAAGACCTTCTAAAGGAACACTAGGTCTCATTATTACTTAAAATACCCATCAAAGTTAAACATAATGATAATCTTCAGCCAGGAAAGGGAGCTGAAAAATCTCACATTCAATGAACTGCTTCTATGTAAGTCAGGAATATTAGACCTCCTAGGTAATTTCCAACAGAATTATTTGACAAAAGCCTCTTGACCTGGACTGTGATATGTCACTCATAATGACTCTGGCAACATGAATCTGCAAGGAATGAATCAGGCCATGAGATAGCATCAGGTCAAGGGTCAATTTGTTCTTTGGAAGGTCAATTTGTTATCACTGGATAACAGATTGGACTCTGCAGCTCAGTCAAAGCTTGAATCCAGCTGCTACCAGTCACTCGCTGCCCTGCACCAGTAATTTATATCAATCAGAGCACTCCTGGGGTTATCACAAAACCTGAAATTGGGCCCTGGCATTTGAATTCTAAAGAAAACATCTCCTTCTTGCATCCTAACACAGTTGCCTATTTAAAGTGTTCATACTAAAAATGTACTAAGTGTTCAGATTTTCTTATGTGTCTTGTCTGAAAAGTTATGATAGGATTTAGATATTAAGAAAAAAGAGTGAAGAAAGAAGTTTTCCCCTCTATTTTCAGCTATAGTGGCAGAGTTTGCTTTGTTTTCATTTTATTTGGAGATCTTTGAGGAAAGACATTAATTTCATTAAATGAATCTGAAAGGTTCCCTTCAATAAGGCCAAAGGTAGAGAGAAATTACTATTCCTAAGCCTTCAAATAAACAGGGCCACAAACAGAAAATACAAGAGCTCAAATAGCTGGTCCAAATCTTAGGTGACAAGGAAGCAAAGCATATGGCAAAGTCTACTCTTTAATGACCATAAGATTTATATAGAATTTCAAGATTGAAAATGTGCAGGAATTACATCTCTATATAAAGGCATTGGAAGGACTGATGTTGAAGCTGAAACGTCAATACTTTGGCCACTTGATGTGAAGAGCTGACTCATTTGAAAAGACCCTGATTCTGGGAAAGATTGAGGGCAGGGACGACAGAGGATGAGATGGTTGGATGAGATCACTGACCCAATGGACATGAGTTTGGATAAACTCCGGGATGAGGGACAGAGAGGCCTGGCATGCTGCGGTCCCTGAGGTTGCAAAGAGTCAGACATGACTGAGTGACTGAACTGAACTGAATAAAGTCATCAGAATTACTTACTATGATATTATTTTACATGGCAAAATATTCCTATCATATATCTATCATGATTGCATTACTTGCAACTAGAGGGCAATGTAAAGCCATGAGATAAAACAAGAATTACAAGGCCCTTCCACTATGCCTTTATGTTTGTTCCCAAGTCTCCAATCTGTCTCCATCAAAAAAGAAAGAAAGAAAGAAACATAGTCATCAAATATCAGGATTGTTTCTAAACCCAGGAAAGTTTGAGACAAAAAATGTGATTGTTTTTCTATTTTATTATATCAGTAAAACAGTTATTTTAGATAACTTTTCAGCCATATGGTTTTTAGTTAACTTCTGCCTCAGTCTTTAAACCCTTATCTCTCTTGACCTTTAGAGCAGTTTTATGCTAATCATAATTTCTCATATTTATTTTTTAAGCCCTTCTGTTTCCATCTCTTCCTAAGTACACTGGAGTCCTTCTTACTCTCCATTCTTTCTGCATACATAGCCTTACTGGAAGATCTTAAATTACTTTAAAGATTTTAATAATCATCCATAGGTGAAAATGGTTTCCCAGATAACTCAGTGGTAAAATATCTGCCTGCCAAAGTAGGAGACATGGGAGTCAGGTGTTCAATCCCTGGGTCGGGAAGATCCCTTGGAGGAGGAAATGGCAATCCACACCCGTATTCTTGTCTGGGAAACCTCATGGACAGGGGAGCCTAGTGGGCTAAGCCTGTGGGGCTACAAAGAGTCAGACATAACTAAGACTAAGCCTGGTGGTGGTGGTTTAGTTGTTAAGCAATGTCTGACTCTTGCAATTCCTTGGACTATAACCTGTTAGGCTCCTCTGTCCATGGGATTCTCTAGGCAAGAATACTGGAGTGGGTTGCCATTTCCTTTCCAGGAGATCTTCTCAACCCAGGAATCGAACCCAGGCCTCCTGAATTGCAAGGAGAGATTTTTACCAACTGAGCTACAGGGGAAGCCCCAGGCATATAGGTAAACAAATTCCAAATCACTGTCTAACTATGACTTCTCTATGACTTTCAGATTTAGAAAGCTAAATATCTGTTTGACTCTCCTTAGAAAACTATATTGGAGAAAGAAATGGCAACCCACTCCAGTATTCTTGCCTGGAGAATTCCATGGACACAGGAGCCTGGCAGGCTACAGTCCATGTAACTCTTCCTGTCACAAAGAGTCAGACACGACTGATCGAATATAGCTCAGACAACTATATGCATCTTAAAAACTCAATATGTACACAGTAAGACACATTATCTTCTTTTCCAATTTATTCCGGCTTCACCAAGCATAGTATTTTACTTCATGCTGTAGAATCTTCTCATTCAATATCTTTCTAGAAGCCACTTTCACTGTTTCTATCATTCTTGTTAGTCTTAGTTATTTCTAAAACCTGCCCTTCTGTGGCTTTCTTATTGTCAAGACCTTAGTTGAGTCCTTCCTCATTCCAGCCAAGAAAAATGTAAAATCTTCTTATCTCAAATGTTTATCTTAAAATATATCTTGCCTACCATTGACTAATTAGTTAATTCAAAATATACTTGTTAGCTAATTAATATATACCAGATACTGGTAAGGGTGTTGAGATTTTACAACAGTAGAATAAGAAAGATACGACTTCCCTACCTTCAGTAATTTTTTTGTGTTTGTTTTCGCAAAGTGATGAAAGAAAAACATGTAAAACTTAATTAAACAAGGTAATAAATAATAAAATTGCTAGTGCTGATAAGTGGTGTGCATAAAGGAAACAGTGTACTTAAGCTGAAAATAATACGATAAAGAAATTTAACTCCACTTTCAAGGAATACCTTTCAGAGGAAGTGATATATAAACCTACTCTAAAACATGACAGAGAGCTAGCCATGGGAAACGTTTGAATGTATGAGGGGGTTTTGTTGTGGTGCCGTAGAGCCTTCCAAGAAGAGGGGACAATATATTCAGAGGCCGCTGGTGGAATAGAGTTTAGCATAGCCAAGGAATAAAAACCCAAAACAATGACAATAACAAAAACAACTGTCACTAGGTCTACTGTTTTCTCCCGTGTATTAGTTTTATATGGCCATCTTAAAAATGACCACACTGTTGGTGGTTACATGCAACACCAGTTTATTATTTTCAGTTCTCTAGCTTGCAAGACTGACAAGAGTGTCACTGGAATAAATCAGCCACTGTATTGCTGTATTCCTTATTGAAGGCCTAGAGGAGAATTCATTTCCTTGCCTTTTCCAGTTTCTAGAGGCTACTTGCATTCTGTGGCTCAGGGTCCCTTCTCCACCAGTTCTGTGGTATCAACCGTGATTTCCTTCAGTAGCCTCCTCTCCCTCTGATTGCTTCTCCTGTTCTGTCTTTCCCATCTACACTTAAGGACCCTAGGATTACATTGAACTCACCAGCAATATTTTTTTTTTTAATTTTTATTATTTTTATTTTTTTAATTTTAAAATCTTTAATTCTTACATGCGTTCCCAAACATGAACCCCCCTCCTACCTCCCTCCCCGTAACATCTCTCTGGGTCATCCCCATGCACCAGCCCCAAGCATGCTGTATCCTGCGTCAGACATAGACTGGCAATTCAATTCTTACATGATAGTATACATGTTAGAATGCCATTCTCCCAAATCATCCCACCCTCTCCCTCTCCCTCTGAGTCCAAAAGTCCGTTATACACATCTATGTCATTTTTCCTGTCTTGCATACAGGGTCGTCATTGCCATCTTTCTAAATTCCATATATATGTGTTAGTATACTGTATTGGTGTTTTTCTTTCTGGCTTATTTCACTCTGTATAATCGGCTCCAGTTTCATCCATCTCATCAGAACTGATTCAAATGAATTCTTTTTAACTGCTGAGTAATACTCCATTGTGTATATGTACCACAGCTTTCTTATCCATTCATCTGCTGATGGACATCTAGGTTGTTTCCATGTCCTGGCTATTATAAATAGTGCTGCGATGAACATTGGGGTACATGTGTCTCTTTCAATTCTGGTTTCCTCGGTGTGTATGCCCAGCAGTGGGATTGCTGGGTCATAAGGTAGTTCTATTTGCAATTTTTTAAGGAATCTCCACACTGTTCTCCATAGTGGCTGTACTAGTTTGCATTCCCACCAACAGTGTAGGAGGGTTCCCTTTTCTCCACACCCTCTATTTTTAAAAAGGAGTTTATCTTAAATATTGCTGTGGCAATACTCATATCCTATACACCACAGCAATATTTAAGATAAACTCCTTTTTAAAAATATACATGTATTTGCTTTAATTGGAGGACAATCACTTTACAACACTGTGGTGGCCCCTGCCACACATCGACATGGATCAGCCATGGCATAAACTCCCTATTTAAGGTCAGAAATTTAGCAGCCTTATTTATGTTCATAACCTTAATTTGACCAAAATGAAATTTTTCAGATTTTATCCAGTAGTTACTAGTGACCCATTGACCATTATAATCTTTCAGAGGAGAGGTATAAAAGCTGGGGAAGGGTTTTAGGCAGGATTGTCTGGCATTAAGTTTACAGAGGTACACTGGAGAAGAGACTGCCCTGATAAAACCTCCTTTTAACAAAATTTTTAACAAGAAAAGTACATTTTAAATTATTTAAAGTTCACAGTTTAGAGCTCCTAATGTCTTAAATATTTATCTTTCCACCTTAGTACTAGTAAAATGCTAAGGCTCAATAGAAGAATTGATTACTGAAATTCAATTGATTGGGTTGAATCATCTACTTACTTTTGTGGAGTAACATTTTTTACATTAGACAAATATTTCTCAATTATATTGATGTATATTTATAAATATGGGCTTTCTCTGGTGGTTCAGATAGTAAAGAATCTGCCCATAATGCAGGAGACCTGGGTTCAATTCCTGGGTTGGAAAGATCCCCTGGAGAAGGGAATGGGTACCCACTTCAGTATTTTTACCTGGAAAATTCCATGAACAGAAGACCCTGGCGGGCTGCAGTCCATGTGTTGAAAAGAGTCGGACATGACTGAATGACTGACACTTTCACTTTCATAGTCTAAATATTGCACTCAGTATTTCTGTATGCATTTTACACAGCAAGTTAAGTTAGAGGCACGTCTTGCCTGTGAAGGGTCTTGTTAATTAACTTGCGTGCTTATGTGTACTCAGTCACTTCAGTGTGTCTGACTCTTTGTGACCCAAGGACTGTAGCCCAACAGGTTCCTTTCTCCATAGAATTTTCCAGGCAAGAATACTGAAGTGAGTGGCCATTCCCTTCTCCAAGGGATCTTTCCGACCCAGTGATTGAAGATGTGTCTCAGTCGAAGATGGCTTTTGCATTGGCAGTTGGATTCTTTACCACTTGAGCCCCTTAATTATTTGGCAATGAAGATAATACAAGGTACTGTATTTACTCAGGGTTTTTGCAGACAACGCTCTACTAGATACATTCCAGTTTGAAGTGCTGTGTTCAGGCTTGAAGATAACACTCCTGATAGTGTCCATTCAATGTAAACACAGTGGGTCCAGATCTCCTATTTTCTCATTGCAGTGCCTCTGTTAATGAGGCCTCTATTAAAACAAACTTTGCACAAGAAGGCGATCTAGTAAAAGAACTGAGAAAGCATATCATGTGAGAAGGAGCACAGGGAAATGAAGATAATATGTCTGAAAAGAAAAACTGAAGAGGATATTGGTCGTGGCATTTTAAAATACCTAAAATCCTATCAAATGGAAGAGAAAATGAAATAATCTATTGGGTGAGTTGTAAAAAGGAAGCAAGTTTAGGAGCAATGTGAGGAAGATATGTGTGTGCTACCTAAGAGTGAAACAGGCTGTTTCACTTTGAAAACAAAACCAAGTAAAACAACACAAATTATTATCTGTTGGAAAGATACTCTCATTGGTTCAGTAACTGGAGTGTATGACCCACAGAATTATTTCCAACTCTGTTATATTGCATGCAAATTATTCTAGCCACCACATCTATAGAATAAGGAAAACTTTGGTTCTCTAATTGCTAAATTCTAAATTTCTCAACAAATGAACATAAAGATTGACATTATCTTAAAATCATTAAACAGAAGTAGTTGATTTTATATTGATGTTACATCATACTATAGGCTGAAATCCCGTGCATTGCTGAACTTGGCAAGCTTTCCTACTGTGGATCTTTAAGAAACAGAATCAGAAATATCTAACAAAACATGAATGATGATGAAAGTACAGTATTATAAATTATTATTCCTTAGAGAATAGAAATTGATTTACTCAAACTAAGGATAATATCTGAAGCCTCCTGCTGCAATAGAAAATTGAGGACATGTGATATACCACAAAACTGTATTTTATAGGCTACCAAATTCAAAGAAATAAGTAAAATATATTATGTGTGCATATATATGATCATTATTGAAGGGTCACAGTTTAATTTCTTAAACAGAAGAGAAAACAATGAGCCATATTTCTTTGAAGCTACAAAATATGCCTACTTGACTGAATAGAACTTGATAAACTTTGACTGAATTTTAGTCTATTTTCAAGTTTGCTTGAGCATTTTTAATTTATTAAATGTAATATCATAAAAATAGTTACTTTCATATAATGCTGACAGGACTGTAATTTGGTACAAACTTTCCAAAGGGCAATTAGATAATACATTTCAAAAGTCTTAAGTATTTGACAACCCAAGGCCACCTTTTAAGATAAATCTGAGAAAAAATCATGAATATGGGCAGGGATATAGATACAAGGCTATTTGTTGCAGCGAAGCCTAAAGACTGAAAAATAAAAACACTTTACATATCTAAAATTAAAGGTTTATTCTTCCATAAAATGAGATGGAATATAATCAATCAATTTATTGTAAATTAATGTTTAATAACATGGGCTATTATTTACAACAATTATATATATATATGTTACCAAGCAGAATTTATAGTTCTAACTAATTTTTATTAAAGAATAATTAAACACAGTGTTAACAGTGATTATTTCTGTTTGTGAATTTTACTTAAAGCTTTCATATTGCCTTATTTTGCTTATTTTTAAAAAATGTTCAATGTATAGTGTAATTTAACTTAATAATGAGAAAATATTTCTAACAAAAACAATTTTTTTAATTTTTTATTTGTTCGTTAATAATTGCTTACAACTATACCTGAAACTTAATGAACACAAAAATAAATTCTGATGACTCATTGTGTGGTAGTCATGGTCTATAAAAATGTGAGTTTGCCAAGACCTGAGTTAAACAAGAGCAGAGTTAGACCACTTGTATTAAGTAAACAACTGGAAGGGGCTAAATTAAAATAGTAAAACTGATTACCTTTTAAAGTGTTTCTTACTTTCTAACTTGCAGTATGTCTGATATTTTTATTTATTATTAAATAGATATCAACAACTACGTATTAATACACACATATGCATACAGTATGTTGATTGTTTCAGGGAAAAAAATGTTGACAACTAAATATAAAACATGAGATAAAACAAATCAGCAAAGACATGACATAAAGACAAATTAGCAAACACTGCAAGGTTATAATAAAATTTATTATTTTCTAGATCTTGAAAACTATTTGCCACTCATCAAGTAAAGACATACACTCCTTCATGTGTAGGTAATTCTGGTTCATTCACATCATTAATTTATCTTCCCAAGATAAACTCAAAATAAAATAGTATTGAAAATAACTCATGTCTAAACTCATTAAATGTCTTTATATAACTTTCCAATACAACTGATTATTCAGGGAGCCCTAATTTCTTTCCTGCCAAAATGCCTTGGAAAGGCAAGTTATGCAGTGTGAGTCAAGTATGTTCACACATGGTACCATTTGGTAAAGATCATTAAGCCAGGCAGAGTCTCTTACACAAAAACAGTTACTATGTATTTCCTTCAAAAGGATGCATTTCTGGAACCACTGGAACATGGGATCTCCATTACATTTAATGAAATGTACTGAAATCAGTGAAGGAATCAAACCCCTTCACTCCTTATTTCTTTTAGAGACCTTTGTAAATAAGTAAGGGCCTCCTAGATAGCCCAGTAGTAAAGAATTCCCTCAAAGCAGGAGACCCAGTCCAGTCTCTGGGTTGGGAAGATCCCCTGGAGTAGAGGATGGCAACCCATTCTAGTGTTCTTGCCTGGAGACTCCCATGGACAGAAGAGACCGGTGGGCTACAGTTCCTAGTGCTGCAAAGAGTTGGACACGACTGAAGTGACTTAGCACACACGCATGTGTGCAAGTAAAACTATATGTCATTTTGGACTGAGTGAGATTTCAGTTCAGTTCAGTTCAGTCACTCAGTCGTGTCCGACTCTTTGCGACCCCCTGAATCGCAGCAGGCCAGGCCTCCCTGTCCATCACCAACTCCCAGAGTGAGATTTAGCCATGCCTATTTCCAGAAGGAAAGAAAAGCTCAAAACAGTCTTGTGACTTCACGTTCAAAAATACAAATTATTATACAATAAATAGAAAGGCATTTCTTTAACATTTTCCCATGAGGATATAATCAGAAGGAAAAATACTTTAATAAAGGGAAAAACACTTGACAAAGTCAAGTGTGTAAAATGAGATTATGTTTAAATTCATCATTATCATGCAACCATTTAACATCAAGTGTTTTATTGAAGTTGAATCATTGAATGAGAAAATATTATGAAAAGCACTCAATGCAAATAGACAGAAATCACTTTAAAATATTTATGAGCTGCTCTTCATAAAATTTTGCTCAATACATTAAATAAGAAAATTTTATGCCAAGAAAAGTTTGTATTTTAGGAAATCTTTCTATTATTCTTTAATATAAATTATATACTTAGATTGCCATAGATGAGAAATCCTTTGCATACCAACTAGTTACTAAGCTCTAAAAATATTGCTTTTGCCATTCTCAAAAAAAAAAAAAAAGTAAAGCATTGCACTTGATTCTGCTGATATTTTATTTTTAATATAAATTTATTTATTTTAATTGGAGGTTAATTACTTTACAATATTGTATTGGTTTTGCCATACATCAACATGAATCTGCCACAGATATATTATATTATTTTAAATCATCTGGTTGTCATAGAATTAGAAAACATAGTAGGATAGATGGTTTAGAAATAGCTCAATTCATTTTCAGGAATTTAAGGTAAAGAATTTCTCCCATTCGTGTAGATTCTAGTTGAATATCTGTATCTAAACAGAAATCTTTTTAAAATGAATGTTTTATGGAGAATCATCACTTTTTTTTTTCGAAAAAGATATGATGAGTGAGTCCTGTTCTTACTCATAAACATCCCCTTTAATATTTCTTTTCTTACACCTTTTCTTAGTACCTGTTTTGAAACAGATAGTCTTTTAGTTAACATCTCAGACAGAACTCTTAATGGTCCTTCTTTTCCTCCACCTAGTCCTCAGATCAGCAAATCTCACAAACATTTACCTGGGTGCTCCCCCAAACCAAGAAATGATCCTTTGCTTCTCTTTTCTTCAAGTGCCCCTCCCTCAGCAGCTGACCTGTCAAATGCATTTTTCATGACTCACTTCTCTCCATCTGTGTTGTACTACCCTTGTTTAGATTACTGGTATCACTGATCCAAATTGCTAGCTAGTCTCTTCATCACAGGCTTCCTGATGGGCCTCCCTCTTCTCTGAACTCCAGTCTACACTCCACTAGCTAAAATCGTCTTATATAAGATATGTATTGGACTCCGTGGGAGAGGGAGAGGGTGGGATGATTTGGGAGAATGACACTGAAACATGTATACTATCATGTAAGAAACAAATTGCCAGTCTATGTTGATAAAGGATACAGGATGCTTGGGGCTGGTGCACGGGGATGATCCAGAGAGACGATATGGGGTGGGAGGTGGGAAAGGGGTTAAGGATTGGGAACTCATGTACACTCGTGGCTGATTCATGTCAATGTATGGCAAAACCAATACAGTATTGTAAAGCAAAATAAAGTAAAAATTAAAATTTTAAAAATTAAAAAAAAAGACACAAAGAATTTTCAACATGAGTAAATGGGAATGAGAGTTGAAATAAACCATGAATAACAGAAAAAAAAAAAAAAAAGATATGTATTAGGACATGGCATTGGCCTAAAACACTCTGATATTTTTATGCTGGATTAGGAAATAAAACAAAGCAACAAAAACCCCTTAAAATCTATACCAGGGTCTTCTCAGACCATATTGAGAACTAGCTTCTCCTAACTTCTTTAAAGAAAAGTCAGACATGACCGAGCAACTGAACAACAAAGTTCTTTACTGCCAGCAGGGACCACTTACCTGTTCTCTGCGCTGCAACGCTAGTCCTCTGTGTCTTCCTCAAACATGCCGACCTAATTGCTTCAGGGTCTTTGGTCTCACCGCTGCCTTCCCCCTCTCTCAGACAGTCTCATCACACTCCCTTCTGGTCTATCACGTCTCAAGTCAAATGTCACTTTCTCAGGGACCTTCTTTGCTCTCCTTGCAGTAAGTTTCCAACCTCCAACCATCACAGCATCCCATTTTATTTCAATGATTCTGTGTTTATCAGAAACTTAAAAAAATATATATTTCATTGCTCACTTGATTAGGGCTTCATTTCCTGTTTTATAACGAGCTTTGTTTACTGTTGTTCCTTTAGAACTATACTCAGACAAAGTAAGTGTTCAGTAGGATACATAGCTGAATAAGGTGATGAACCCCATGGAGGAAAACATCAATCCTTAAATGAGAAATGTAAGATTTCTGTTTTTATAAAGCTTTGTGGCTCAGAGGTTAAAGCGTCTGCCTGGAATGCAGGAGACCAGGGTTCGATCCCTGGGTCGGGAAGACTCACTGGAGAAGGAAATGGCAACCCACTCCAGTACTCTTGCCTGGAGAATCCCATGGAGGGAAGAGCCTGGTAGGCTACATTCCATGGGGTCGCAAAGAGTCGGACACGACTGAGCGACTTCACTTTCACTTTATAACGTACTTAATGAATTAGTTTGAAACATTAAAATCATCTTATAAAGTTTATTTTTGCATATTTTGAAGCTTTATCTTTTCAAACTTGTGTGGGTTACTTTTTTCTTTTGGACTTGAAATCTTCAGTAGAGACAGCAGTATATTTTCATTTTCATGCATCTTTTTACTTTAATCTTCTTATTAATAGTTCATAGTGTACTCTTTATTGCTGTGTCAGTGAAACCATTCTTGCCATCATGTATATCTGCGTGTTTACATTATAGTGCATGTACATGCTGGCATTTCCCCCTCAACTATTGCTTCTCTAATTGCCAGCATTATAAGTGACAGAGAGAATGTTTTAATAAAACAGTTATATTTTATTCTGTGCCTTATTACATTTATGAGAATTATGACAAGAAGAAAATGCAGTAGGAAGCATATATCAACAAATCTCAATTTGTGCCACACGATTATATGCCCATATGAAGCTTCATTGCCTTGCTAGAAGATGGTTCTGATGTCAACCCTAAGAGTATTTTCTGCTACCTCAGTGTCTGGCATGCTGTACCTTTTATAAGTCTGAAAATCTTACATTCATGTTACAAGATTATGAAATATTTGTATATGACATATTAAATATTGTTATATGGCATAAATCAAATGAACTTTGAAGTCTGTAGAGTAAGAACAAAGTTTGGTAAGCATCCAGTGCTTATCATGACAAAGAAGGCTAGGAAAGTAAAATATTAGGTTAGGTTTACAGTGAAATTTAGTCTCTCCAAATGTGATATTATAAAAATTATTATTTGTATATGTCTGCCTCCAGATATCTCTCCTATTTCCAGACTTAATGAAACCAGATGTTGTCTTTTGGTTGTATTATTATTATTATTTAGATCTTACAACCAGGTGTGATCTCAGCAGTGTCATAGAGAAGCTTAAACATATGGGATTAAATTGACAGTGTTTCAGTCTTTTTTTTTTTTTTTTCAATTTCCAAAGCACTCTGCTTTATATATAGCTTTCAACAGTTTTATGGGACTTGCCCCATTGGCTCAGGAGTAAAGTATCTGCCTACAGTTTAGGAGATGGAGGAAATGTGGGTTCAAAACCTGTGTCAGGATGATCCCCTGGAGAAGGAAATGGCAACCCACTCCAGTATTCTTGCCTGGAAAATCCCATGGACAGAGGGGCCTGGTGGGCTTTCGTATGTGGGATCACAAGAGTCAGACACTACTGAGCACACATGCACACACGGACAGTTTTTGTTATACAACTCTCTGCTCTCTCTCCCTCAAAAGAGTCTAACTGGCTGTCTAATCAAAGGTCCTCAAGTAGTGGTGGACATAGATATGTATGATTTGTGGATTCACTATACGCTTAAGAAATATATATACTTTTTTCCAAGCATGAGCTTGATTGTGCTGTGCTGTGCTTAGTCACTCAGTCATGTCCAACTCTTAATGACACCATGAACTGCAACCCACCAGGCTCCTCTGTCCGTGGAGATTCTCCAGGCAAGACTACTGGAGTGGGTTGCCGTGCCCTCCTCCAGGGGATCTTCCCAACCCAGGAATCAAACCCAGTTCTCCCACATTGCAGGTGGATTCTTTATCGTCTGAGCCACCAGGGAAGCCCCAAAATACTGGAGTGGGTAGCCTATCCTTTCTCCAGGGAATCTTCCTGACCCAGGAATTGAACTGGGGTCTCCTGTATTGCAGGCAGATTCTTTACCAGCTGAGCTGCCAGGGAAGCTCATTCCTATAGCAGCTCAGAGAGATATGTTTCCTACTCTCAGAAAGATGTGGTTGATGGAGAAGATAATCACTTTACCTGATGAGAGTCATGGGAGCTAAAGCATAGTAACAAAAAGGCCCTTGTCCATTTGCTGTGACCCTGTAGTCATCTCACTACAGGAGATTTAAGACCATTGAATTATGGTGGCAATTTGATTATATGGTAAAGATAAAAGTATCAAAATATTTCTATTGCAGTTTATAATATAAGCATTTCTCTCATGTATTTTCAGTACAAACATCACATTAAGTACGTTTCTCTGTCCATTAGTATTTTTTCTATCTATCATCTATCCATTTCTGTACACACAATTTTCATGTAAATTTCCTCTGAATATACAGTTTTCACTGAAGGTTATACATATTTTTTATATGCATCAGTTTAAATGGATACAGAATGCAATTTATAACTGATTTTTACTTCATAAGAATCTTCTGAATTTGAGTGTATGGTGACTGGAAGCAGGAGCTTGCTCCTTGTCTTCTTTGAAGAAACAATTTAGTGAAGAAACTAAACTAAACTAAACTGAAAGAGATAAAGCATTTACTGTAAGCACAGTATGTGTGGAAGAACACATAGGTGAACTCTGAGTGAGTTGCCCCCGATAGGGGTGGTTTGGGTTGCTTACACGGGGCTGTCTCCTGGGCTGACTCTCACCAAGCGTGTCACTTGTGTCCTTATTTGGCCTGACTCAGGGTGCTTCCTGGTAGGTGCACATATCCCTCAGCCAAGATGGATTCCAGTGTGAAGGCATCTAGGACGTTGCAGAACGTTTTCTGGTTGGTGTTTCCTCCCTCTGTTGGCTCGTCCCTAGACTAAGGGCCTTCTCTGCACATGTACTGGGCTGGGAAATCCTCTTGATCACAAAAATCGTGTCAGTTTGCTTCCACCCAATCAGGGTCCCATCATCCTGCCAGTATCTTATCTTGAACTTTCAGCTGGAGACTGGATACAGCTGCTCACCCTGGGGCCCATTCTATTTCCTACCTACTTCCATTAATTATTTTATCCCAAATGATGGCCTAATGAAAACAAAGATAATAGGTTAGAAAGTGTTAACTGCTCATGTTTCATATGTCTTTAAGGCTAGACATTACATATAGTCTTTTACAATTTGCAGACCTAGATATGTGTTCAGTTTTAGATACAGAGTAGAACACCTTTCAAATTCCACACTGTTTCTAAAGTTGAACATATATCTAGGTCTTCAAATTCTAAAAGACTGTATTTTCCATACTCATGGATAAAAGCTATTAAGCACAATTTTATTTCATTTTTGTATTTTCCAAATATTAGAAAGAAAAATTAGAAAATCCAGAAAACTTAGAACACATGTTTTGTAATTATTCATTTGTTATCTTATCAATTTATGAGTATGCAATATCTATATTTTCTATTGCATTCCAGTTACTTTCTACATGTCAACATATAGTAGTAACTAAACAATTATTTTTAAACTCACAACATTTCTGAGATGAGAATATATTAAACTGAAGTCCCCTTGTCAAACTTATGGCAAGCTTGTTTTAAGAATGATTGATTATGGCAAAGTGCCAGAAAAATGGAAAAACCTAAATAGTTGCTCTAAATCCTAACCAGATAATGGATTGACTATTCCAGACTTTAAGCTAAACAATGTTTCTATTTTTACTCATAAAGGAAGTGGAATGTCAATTATATTCTAAATCTAGCAATATCTAAAGTTTATTCCGTATAAGTTAAAAAAAAAACAAAACTCACTCCCTAAATATCAGTGATTTCACCATTGATTCCAACTTGTATGCTAAGAGAACACAGTGTCTAGAATATAGAAAATTGCTTTTAACTTCTTTTTAGCTGAAAATAGGCTACAGGAAATTTAGATTGCTTTTCATTGAAATAAAGAGAGCCATATTTCTCTTTGCCAGGAGTCAGTACAATTACCTTATCCATCCAAAGGCAAATTTAAATATCAGCCAATATTAGTAGAGCAGATCAGTTTTTCTTTAAAGAACAATATACAATTCTTATAGCCAAAGTATTATTTGTAAATTATTTTCCTCCAGAAAAGAGACTTTTCAACTTCTCTACCATGATTTCTGATTTTATGAATCAGAATCCCATCAAAGGAAATCAGTAAAGAATATAGCTTATAGGTTAATTATTTACCTAGACATGGAGGGAAAAAGCTGTCACTTTCTTTTTCTTTGTTGAATAAGTAGGAATTACAAAATCCCATGATCCCATGCAGACACTGGCTAATTTGCAGTTGGGGGACTTGAGAGAAGATGACAGCTGCAGACAGTGTGGAGGAAAAACCACCTTGCAACATATTTTGTCTGGCTTTGACCTAGGGCCAGTATTCCCGGAGACATGATGAAGTGTGAAAAGTATTGGCAGGCATTTTAAACTGAAAAAAAAAAAAAGTTATGCATTAAGGGAAAAGGCGACCAGGAGAGATTAATATTTGTGAGGTTTATAGCAAAAAAAAAAAAAAAAAAAAAAAAAAAGGCAAAGCAATAGGAAGTAAAGAAATCCCCAAAGGGAATTTCTTACAACAGCAGCAGATTAGAAACAGGATGGGCCAGAGCAGGAAGCTTATTTTTCCAGCTGGAACATTTCCCTGCAAACCTGAAGTAGATTTTGAAATGACAGACAAATGCCAAGGAAATGTAAAATCAAGAAATCATGATAGAATTTACAGGGGCTGGGAAAGTCTGAGGACTGGGAGGAAAGAAAGAAAGAGAGAGAGAGAGAGATGGAAAGAGTGGGGGTGTTGTGAAGAGAGGAAGGGATAAAATACAGAAGAATGGACCAGCATTCTGAACTTGGAACATTTCAGGAACAGAGCAAGAAAGCAGAGTAGTGTTTCTGCTACAGAATGAAGGCTTTCAAGTTAGAAGAAGAGTCTGAGGTAAGCCAGTCTAGATATTTTTAAATTTTATAGCCAAAGGAAATAAACTTCAAACCAAGTCATATGCACAGTCTCCATAGAGATACAGCGGAGCCCATCAGCTTTGACTGGAAGGGGCAGTGTTGGCCCTGTATGCACTGGCCTTGACTCATGCCTGGAAATTGACTTCTGGGCACTTTGAGATCTTTAAGGCTTTTCAGATTGCTTGAAAATAAGCCTGGTGTCACCTGCTCCTTCCTTCATCATTTAGGAAACAGAACCTAAGGTCTTAGGGCTTGCAAATGTGTATTTTGAAGACCTATATGCTCTAAGGTTCGTTCCAGTTACCTGATGCCCTGGGTTCTGAATTTTCAGGCTCCTCCTGCTGAAAATAAAGGTCTTTGAACCTCTCTCAACACATTGCAGGTCATTGTTAATACTCCTTCCTGACAGACTTAACAATAGACTGATGAACTCCACTTTTACTCCTAGAAACAGAGAGGATGCTTCTCTTCTGCTTGAAACAGACGCTCTCACTGGGGCGGTGAATAAGGCAGGGGTGGTAGAAAATGAGGCTTCCTTTGCTTGCAACTCTGTCTGCTCTCATTGGGGCCTTCTGCCACAGATGGGGTTTTCCAACAGTTTTCTTCAGCCTCTCCAGCTTGTAATGATTTCTTTAATGATCATTTCAGCCGCTGCCTGTCAGCTTTTCAGCCATGGCAGGTTCTACTGGCATTAACTTTGCTTCAGATGTTCAAGTTCGCAGCTTCTGCTAGCTCCTCTGGTAGGATAATGGTGTTCCATGATCACTCAGTACCTGGCAGAGAAAAATTCTTTCACTGTCAGTACTGCCTCTGCAGCGTCCTTCTTAGAAGTACTTCTATGAAAGCTTTTTTTAAACCACAGCTACCTTGCAGCACACCTCTTTCAGTGCATGATTTCAGATGTCCATATAGTTTCTTTCAGAAACCACATCTTTGTGTATACACACATTGTCACATTTATGTTACTTTTTTCCCTTTAACTTTGCCTTGAAATGAATTCTGACCTTGTTGGCAGAAGTATCGGGTGAGTGTTGTCTATTTCACTTTCTAAAGATGTAATATCAAGAAAACTGTAAAATTTCTAAGAATCTCATATCTCTTAAATGTTCAGATGGAGATAAATCCTAATCAACTCCAGAGATACTGGAAGCCTCAAGTAAGTCACACTAATGTGAAAATGTTTTCAAAATTGTAAACTATTATGTGAATATTAGGGATTGTATAACCACAGTCATAACGGTATCAATCTGTTTCCTCTGCCTTCTTAAGGCTTAAGGCTCTCACTGAAACAAAGGGGGCTCAGACAGTAAAGGATCTGCCTGCAATGCAGGAAACCTGGCTTCAGTCCCTGAGTTGCGAAGATCCCCTGGAGGAGGGCATGGCAACCCACTCCAGTATTCTTGCCTGGAGAATCCCTATGGACAGAGGAGCCTGGCAGGCAATAGTCCATGGGGTTGTAAAGAGTCGGACATGACTGAGTGACTAAGCATACACATTCAAGTCAAGGAATCTAGTTTAGTAATATGCAAATTTAGACAATAGGATAGTTGGCAAATTCTCCCAATTCTTCATTTAGTCCCATGTACATAGAGGCAATTATTTTTAAGTATTGAGTAATGAAAATATTTTCTAGTATCCCATAATTTTCTATATAAAAGATACACAAGTGTATAATTCTTGGGGATCAAATATCTTTTTTTGTCAGTGAATGAGCTCATTGAATAATTTGAATTTAATGCTTTCAGCATCCAGTTGATCAATTTGGCTGTTAAGAAATTTGTGTGGTTGTTACATGCAACTTCACCAGCATGATCTTATTATCAAATAAACATACACACACATATGTTTATTCACAATAAATATTTAGTAAAAGTATTTCACTTACAGTATTTGCAACCTTGCTTGCCTCTTCTCTGTTCCATCTCTCCACAAAGCAGATTCTGACTTTCAGTGGCTTAAGCCAGAATCCAATCCTTCATACCTTGACTCTTTCCTCTTACATTTTATCAATCACAGAAGACTCCTGATTCTATCTCCTAAATGTGTTTTGAATTTATCCATTTCTTTCCATCCCCATTGGCATTTCTCTATTACAGGTCACTGTTACCTCTGACATTCATGGCGGCAACAGTTTCCAAATTAGTTTTCCTGTCTCCAGTTTTCCCGTCAGTCACCCTACGGCAATCTACGTGCGATCTAAATGCAAATTGAGTCCTATAAACCAGAAAGTAAGCTTCATGAGATCAGGACCTGGGTCTTTCTTTCTCACCTCTGTATCCTGTGACTTATGCACTGATTTTTTCCATTCAGCAAACATTTAAAGAGTGTTTACTACATACAAAGCAAGGTTCTAAGCATTGGAAATTCAATGCAGAATAAGACAGGCAGAATGGCTTTGTCACCAAAGGAACTTACATTTCAGGAAAAGAAGACAGACACAAACAAAAGTAAAGAAAGTATAAGGAAGTGAAAAGTGCTCTGACACAAATAAACTTGCGGTATGACAAACAGTGGCCCACGGGCTGCCTTAGGTAAGGCAGATCAGGAAACGCTCCTTGAAGGAACTGATGGGCATTAAAGGCTGGCACTCTCCTCCTTATACATTTTCTCGGGTCATCATTGTCCTCATGAGATAGAATGAGGTCATGATTTTTCAGATTCTTATCTTGTATTTTTCAAGGATAATCTTTAGCCACTTTTGAGCATTCTGTATTATTTAATTTCGATTTTTCTTATATGGTTCTCACACTTTACCTGGCATTACAGTCAGAGGAAGGTTATGTTAAAACAAAGATTCCAGGCTCCAATCCAAGGGTTTTTATTCATTTGATTTGGAATGGAGGTGGGAATGTGCATGTCTAACACATTGTCTCCAGGTGATGCCAATGATACTGGTCCAGTGACCAACATTGCACACTCACACAACCACTTGCAGTTTTCCTTCACACTCTTTGGCTGTGTCTATGGAGTTTCACTAGCCTGCCCCAACTCCTTTACCTTTTTTGCATTATTTGCTCTTATTCATTTTGCATGTTTCAGTAATTTTTTATCTACTCTAAGGACATCCCCTAAATACATATTTTCCTCTCTTCTAGGTGCTCCATAAAGTCATGCTGCACCCCAGTCTTATTCCTCTTATTATGTTTTCTTATTCCTATATTTGTATGGGCTTCCTACCTGGCGCTAGTGGTAAAGAACCTGTCTGCCAATGCGGGAGACATAAGAGACACAGGTTCAATCCCCACGTCATGAAAATCCCCTGGAAGAGGACACAGCAACCCACTCCAGTATTCTTGCCTGGAAAATTCCCATATATAGAGGAACCTGCAGGTCATGGTCCACTGGGTAGCAAAAATTTGGACATAACTGAAGTGAATTAACAGGCAGCATGTTTGTACACCTGATCCATGCCTCCTTTTCTGTATTTTTCACTGATATCTCTTTATTGCCTCGCATAGTGCCTGGCACTTTTCAAATACTTTTTATTCAAGAAATGCCAGTGCTCTAATGACTGCTAGTTTGGTCAAATGATTTTCTGCATTGTGTGAATTTGGAAAATAATTAGATGTAACAAAAGCCTAATAATTTGTAAATGCCAGAGAGAGGAGTTCTTAAAGGAGTAAACATTGTGAATGAATGGATGCCTTCTATTAAAACTGTGATTTATGGATTGAACTTCAAGAACATAATCCCTATCTCACCTTGAAGAAAAATGGCAAAGTATTTTTTAATTATGGAAAATAGTAAGGAATAAAAATAATGATATATCTACCTGTAGATTGACAGAAGAAGTTAATGTTTTTTTTTTTTTTTTTCTGTTTCTGTCCCATCACTTCATGGCAAATAGATGGGGAAACAGTGGAAACAGTGTCAGACTTTATTTCTTTGGGCTCCAAAATCACTGCAGATGGTGACTGCAGCCATGAAATTAAAAGACATTTACTCCTTGGAAGGAAAGTTACGACCAACCTAGACAGCATATTACAAAGCAGAGACATTACTTTGCCAACAAAGGTCTGTCTAGTCAAGACTATGATTTTTCCAGTAGTCACATATGGATGTTGAGTGTTGGACTATAAATATAGCTGAGCACTGGAGAATTGATGCTTTTGAACTGTGGTGTTGGAGAAGACTCTTGTGAGTCCCTTGGACTGCAAGGAGATCCACCCAGTCCATCCTAAAGGAGATCAGTCCTGAATATTCAATAGAAGGACTGATGCTGAAGCTGAAACTCCAATACTTTGGCCACCTGATGTGGAAGGCAGGAGGAGAAGGGGATGACAGAGGATGAGATTGTTGGATGGCATCACTGACTCAATGGACATGAGTTTGAACAAGCTCTGGGAGTTGGTGATGCACAGGGAGGCTTGGCATCCTGCAGTCCATGGGGTCGCAAAGAGTCGGACATGACTGAGCGCCTGAACTGAACTGAACATTAATTAATTAAATTGGCCATGTCAAATCTTAGGGAAGCAGTCAGGCTCTTCCTTGCAGTGCTCGGGTTCTCAGTTGTGGCATGAGGGCTTCTCTTTAGCTATGGTTTGCAGCTTTAGTTGCCCTGAGGCATGCAGATCTTTGTTCACTGACCAGGGATCAAACCTATGTCCCCTGCATGAGAAGGTGGATTCTTAACCACTGGATCACCAGAGAAGTCACCAAGAATTTTTTTTGAAACAAATATTATAATATTTCCTTTACTATTTTAATAATTATTTTCTTCCATGTATTTTACATTGAAGTGATTCTGAAACAACAAAGGTAGTGAACAGAAGAACATTATCATTGAGTAAAGAAAGAATAAGTCCTCTTAAGTGCTTTTAATACATGTTTTCTTAGATGGGAAATTATGAGAAAAAAATTAAATTGTGCATTAGTCAATCAAGGCAATGTTAATTAAATTGAAGTATCAACAATTTCATCTGGTTGATACTTAATCAAAGGAAGAAAATATGGACAGTGTGAAATAAATTTGAGATAGGAAATCTTCTAGACCATCTAATTCCTCAGCTTCTTGATTTTCCCTGCCATCAGTGACAGTACATTCACTGCCATGGTCTAAGTTAATGTGAAACAAGGGGCTAACATAGATCTCCACTAAAACTGAGATTTCCAGTATGAGAAATCAGAGTGGAAGACAGCAAGAGGAATGGTTAAATTTTTAAAGAGGAAAAATTGTTTCTCAGAGATGATACATATTTAGTAGAGCATAAAATGAATTTGATCTGAGTTGGGAATTCAAAACATAAGAGCTTTAAATGATTGCTAAAACCCCAGTGCCTACATTTAAGAAATCTATTTTCCACCTTGGAGATTTAGAAAATAACAAACTACATGTCAGTAGAGGACTGGGGATAGGGCTTTTTGGCTTCTGGAAAGTCTTGAATGAGTCACTTAGTATCATATAAGAAATAAGTGTTATTCCTACAAAATCTATCATACCACAAAAGCAAAGCATTACAAAGGACATTTGAAAGTCACCTTAAGCATAATCCCTGTCTGCACACATGCCAATTTGAAAATTATTACAGGCCAGTTTTTTTTTTTTTAATTTTTATTTTTACTTTATTTTACTTTACAATACTGTATTGGTTTTGCCAGTTTTAAATGAATAAATACTTCTTCATTCCATTAGTAATCTGGTACAGTACTTAGCAGTTTCCACTGTCAGAAAAGTCTTCCTTACATATTATATAAATCCCTTGAGTTTCCTTTCTTTCTTCCTTCCTTCCTTTTCAGCCTTGTTGCTTTCTTGCTTCATTTTTGCTTTCTTTCAATTCAGTCTTCCATAGAGGTGGAGAACAGTTAGTCATCATAAGTTAGAAGTATATTCATCTTTTATATAATAGGCAAATAGTAATTTCTCTCTAGTTGAATAAGCTCAGTTATTCAATATGTTATTCAGTGATTTCAATCATTCTTTAACCTTATGCAAGATCTATTTTTTTCTCACCTAGACACCTGTTTCTATTCACTGCTTCTCTTACATTGTGTCAGAGATCCTGCTTATTCCTTATGTTTCGAGTTAATGAGGTAAAGCAGGCTATGGTTTTTCATACAGAATTTTATCAGTTATTAAAATAATATAAGCATCTGAACTTTCACTTTCACCATGCAAGTAATATAACCAATTAGAAATTGTATTACATGTTGCAAAATTATTTCTCAAGTTGATCCAAATGAAGTAGAAAAGCAGACATACAAACACACCATCAACTAGATTACAAAATAAAAAATACTATAATAAAATATGGTAAGATATTAGTGTAACAGAGAAGGACTTTTTTTCTTAATAACAGTCTGGTAGAAACAGGAAAGACTCTATCTTGATTATGTCATTTTAGTCACTACTAAATGAGGACACATAGAGGTTTCCTTAACAGAAAATGGAAGACAAAAAACATTAAAAAAACAATCATATATAGACATAAAGCATAAGAAAGTGTGTGCTTGGATAGGTAAAAAAGCATACAAAGTCCCCTGAGTTTAGCTTTCAAAGCTGGATCTATTTATGCTTTCTTATCTTTTCTTCTATGCAAGGTATAAAAGTACAGCCTAAAATTTCCATAGTCAAGCTAATGTTAGACCTCAGAGGATAGCGTTCGTCCCTTCCTTTCATGCATGAGGCATTGTAAGATTCTTTTTGAACATGCAGTTGTTAATGTAGCTGTCACAGAAGACACTGAGAAATAAAGTTAACTTTTAAAATTATTTAACCTTTATTTATGGACTAGTTTCAAAGAACAGAGAATTATGGAAAAATACTTTGATTCCAAACTTCTTATGCATGTGACCTGATAAAAATACTGAAATTCAGAGGAAGATAGTCAAAAGGCATAAATTTCCAGTTATAAGGAGGATTAGGAATATGATATACATTGTAATGACTATAGGTAACACTATTAAGAGAGTAGATACTGAGAGTTCTCATCACAAGAGGAGTTTTTCTTTTTTATAGCTACATGAGATGATGGCTCTTAACTAAAACTATTATAATCATTTCACAATATATGTATCTCAAATCATCATGCTGTATACCTTATACTTACATCTTAAACTTGTAAACTTATAAAGTATGTCAGTTATTTATCATTAAAACTGGAAAGATTTAAATTATCTGAGACTAAAGAGCCTCATTTCTTAAATGAGGTAATAATAAGGTCTACTTTTACAGGGACTATAAAAATTAAGATGTACATGGTGGCATTATGAGGACTTTCAATTGGACTTATAATTCCCTATGTTAGGTATCAAGTTTGTCTATTTTTTCTCCCATCTTCATACATTATGTCCATGTATTTTACCAAATCATACAGAAATTTGCAAGTGTCCATGGTGTTTGATAAAGTCATATTGTAGGCAAGTATGTTATTAAGAGTTAAGTTTTGCTTCTCACAAAATGCCTGGACATTTCACTGATCAATTATTTCTAAATTGGATAATAAAGACTAATTCAATTGTGAATTCTGGGTTATTTTTGATGGCTTTGTGGAGATATAATAGACATACAACATTACATAAGTTTAAGTGTGCAAGATGATAATTTTATTATATTTATATGTGTTCATACACTTTCACAAAGTATATTCTGCTGGCACTAACTTTATGGATCTAACAGAGAATAGTAGGCCCACTATTGGTGCTGAATATATAAGGCAAGGAACTATATGCTTCACTTCAGAAAGACAACAGCAGAAAAATTGTGGTACCTTCTGGAAATTTGAAAGTAGACAGGAGCAAATGGATGGCAGAAGTCAACATTGAAGGAGTATCTATTCAGTGCCATATTGTTTCAGGTGGTTTATCTGCATTCTGTCTATAAATTCTTACAATCAACCTGAGGCAGAGTTTTTAATATGAAAATTATGAGATATAAAATATTGAGAAACAATTTAAAATCAAGCACTAAGATAAAGTAGGATTTTATGGCAACATTCACCTCTATAAGTTCTTTCTATAAGAAGTTGTCTCCTATACAATATTGTAAAGTAATTAGCCTCCAATTAAAATACATAAATTTATATTTTTTTAAAAAGAAGTTGTCTCCTTAGTAAAGAACTGTCTTACAATGTGGGTCTTCCCAGGTGGCTCAGATGGTAAAGAATCTGCTTGCAGTGTGGGAGACCCAGGATGGACTCCTGAATCTGGAAGATCCCCTAGAGAAAAGAATGGCAACCCACTCCAGTATTCTTGCCTGGAGAATTCCATGGACAGAGGAGCCTGGTGGGCTACAGTTCATGGCGTTACAAAGGATTGAAGCTGACTAAATGACTTTTACACACACACATGTTACAATGTAGATATTGGAAGTTAAGGGGATGAGACAGGATACTTCTCCAAATTAATCTCATTAGCATTATACATTTCTCTACTCATCCCATTAAGACCTACTTGCTCAGGCTAGGAGCTTTCATATATTTGTCTTGCTTCTCTGGAGCTTTAAACCTATTAAAATACACAGTAATCATTTTTAAAAACTGTTTTCCACATGCATTTTCAGATATGCATTATGCCTGGCCATTAGGCTCAGAGTCTGATAGAAATCATATACCAGGATAAATGTAAAATGGGCCCAAAGGCAAACTACTGTTTGGGTTTTGGGTTATAGTGCTTTGCACTGTGGGCTTACTATTAAATTTGAAAAGTGACTTACTTTTCTCATCTGAACTGCTACTTGCCAATTTCAGCTGGGGGAAAAAAAATAGCATCAACTTCCCATTATCATACTCAGAACAAAAGACTTGGTGTTTTTTTTTTTTTTTTTAATGATTGGAATGTCTGGTAAATATCTATTCCACTGATACTGCAGAGAGCTGATCCATATCTCCTCTGTGTTTCAAATGCATTTGTTTTAGTAAGTCAATAATCAAAAATAAATTACTCTTTCAACAGAAAACTGCCTGAGACTTGAACTTATGTGTGGAAAAGCCTTTCATCATGTTTAAAGGTATCTAGAGGAATGTAATAAAGCACTGGACTCTATTCATCCTTTTTTAAACTGGTGTGAATTATACCTTAAGACAACAGGATTGTTCATGCCTTGGTTACTTTCAAAACAGCCTATTTACAAGTGAAAACTGTATCACAGTGCCTATTACATTTTGAAATTTTCTGATATATGCCTTGCAGTTTGGTACTGTACTTGCAGTAAGGTCTAACCTACACATGTGGAAAAAACAGGTATGAACACACTATTCAAAATGAAGTTTTAGGTTATCTGTTCCATGTAAAAACCCGAAGTGTTCTACCTTTTAAAATGAATGAAAATGAATACAGCTGCATTCTAAGCTACTTGCTCACTTTACTCCCTCGAAAATGCTAATGCTATGTCTATATAATAATAATTGAAGAAAAAAATTTTAAACACATTAGTGAAACTCTTCTAAAATGAGTAAATACCCAAATAAATATCTTCTCAGGCAATTTCTAAAAATTGCGTCCTTTATCTTTTTGATTATCCATTCTAAAGACACTGCTTTAGAGCCCTAAGCATGTATATACAGATATACATATACACATGTACACACATATGTCCCTTTAAAAACATCTGCCAGCTGAATTTTTATAATCATAAAATCTTAGAATTAAGATCATTTTTATTCCCTTGTTCTATGAGTTTTTCTTTTTCAGAGTTCCTTATAGCACCTACCCTAATGAATTCTGAAAGAGACGTTTTCTTCCTCTAGACGTATACGTTGTTATGAAGTATAACAACACATATTTTTCCAGATGGAAAAAATATGATGGTGTTACTTCTGCAATGTCATGTCATATTAGTAGCAGAATTAGAACTTAAAATATCTTCTAACACCATGGTTTATTGTTATATAGCATTTAATTTTGTGCTGCTTTATTGAATTTATGGCATTTTTGTAGGTGACGTGATACCCCAAACAGGTCACGCAAATCAGCTCTCTTGTTTAATATATAGATGCCCCCCTGTAAACACAAAGATATTTCACAATATTATAAAAAGAGTTCCCTCTCCTAATCCACTATTCCCAAATCCATCAAAATAACATGATTACTATAATGAGTAATGGAGTCTGTCATGGTAACATGCAAGAAGAGTTTATTTTTCTGCAAATTCTGAGTACATTACCCAGTGATCTTATTTTCATTCAGGGGAGAGTAAATGTTCCCTTCCTCTTTTCTTTCCTGATATTGAAACAATTCTAGGCATCTCTAGATCATCAGCTTCCTTTAATGGTCCACTGCTCAATATTAAAAGTGATAAGGCACTGTTTTTCAAGTATATATTACTCATAGAGTTTATTTTGTTGTTTACATTGCTTTTCCTTTTGTTTCTAATTGCTAATATACTAAAAATATAAGATGCAAAACTGAAAAAAAAAAAACCTGGAGAATTCTTGTGAATGTACTAATTAGAGCCTAACCAGGCTTGCTATTCTAGTGAGAATTGATGAATATACATACATGAACTAAAGCAGAGAAAAGGGTGTCTTTCTTGGCTGAGAGACATTAGAAGAACTCTTGTATCTCTTTGCTCAGAGTCTATTTCTTGTCTCTCACACCAAAAATCCTGGGATGTAATATCAGGAATAAAAATTGTGCTTCCCGATTAATTTTGAACTGCTATGAGTCTGCAGGGTTACCTTGAAGGCATTACTAGTTATCAGTTTCCTCTTACGAGCATGCTGTTATATTTTAGGGGTAATTGAAGAAAGTTGGGAAAACCGCTAGGTCATTCAGGTATGACCTAAATCAAATCCTTAATGATTAATATACAGTGGAAGTGGCAAATAGATTCAAGGGATTATATCTGATAGACAGAGTGCCTGAAGAACTATGGACAGAGGTTCCTGACATTGTACAGGAGGCAGTGATCAAGACCAACTTCAAGAAAAAGAAGTGCAAGAAGGCAAAATGGTTGTCTGAGGAGGCCTTACAAATAGCTGAGAAAAGAAGAGAAGTGAAAGACAAAGGAGAAAAGGTAAGCTAGACCCATTTGAATGCAGAGTTCCAAAGAATAACAAGGGGAGATAAGAAAGTCTTCCTAAGTGAGCATGCAAAGAAATAGAGGAAAACAACAGAATGGGGAAGACTAGAGATTCAAGAATATAAGAGATACCAAGGGAACATTTCATGCAAAAATGGGCACAATAAAGGACAGAAATGGTATGGACCTAGAAAGAGGTGGCAAGAATACACAGAAGAACTTCTAGGTGGCAAGAATACACAGAATATACAGAGAGATCTTAATGACCCAGATAAACCACGATGGTGTGATCACTTGCCTAGAGCCAGACATCCTAGAATGTGAAGTCAAGTGGGCCTTAGGAAGCATCACTACAAACAAAGCTAGTGGAGGTGATGGAATTCCAGTTGAGTTATTTCAAATCCCAAAAGATGATGCTGTGAAAGTGTTGCACTTGGTATACCAGCAAATTTGGAAAACTCAGCAGTGGCCACAGGACGGGAAAAGGTCAGTTTTCATTCCAATCCCAAAGAAAGGCAATGCCAAAGAATGCTCAAACTACCACACAATTGCACTAATTTCACACAGTAACAAAGTAATGTTCAAAATTTTCCAAGCGAGGCTTCAATAGTGTGTGAACCAAAAACTTCCAGACATTCAAGCTGGATTTAGAAAAGGCAGAGGAACGAGAGATCAAATTACCAACATCCACTGGGTTATAGAAAAAGCAAGAGAATTCCAGAAAAAAAACATCTATTCTGCTTTATTGACTATGCCAAAGTCTTTGACTGTGTGAATCACAACAAACTGAAAAGTCTGAAATAGATGGGAATACCAGATCACATTACCTGCTTCCTGAGAAACCAGTATACTGGTCAAGAAGCAACAGTTAGAACTGGACACGGAAAAACTGACTGGCTCAAACTGGGGAAAAGAGTATGTCAAGGCTGTATATTGTCACCCTGCTTATGTAACTTATATGCAGGGTCATCATGAGAAACACTGGGCTGGAAGAAGCACAAGCTGGAATCAAGATTGCCAGGAGAAATATCAACACCCTCAGATATGCACATGCTGACGCTGCTGCTAAGTCACTTCAGTCATGTCTGACTCTGTGCGACCCCATAAATGGCAGCCCACCAGGCTTCCCCGTTCCTGGGATTCTCCAGGAAAGAACACTGAAGTAGGTTACCATTTCCTTCTCCAATGCATGAAAGTGAAAAGTGAAAGTGAAGTCGCTCATTCGTGTTCGACTCTTAGCGACCCCATGGACTGCAGCCTACGAGGCTCCTCCATCCATGGGATTTTCCAGGCAAGAGTACTGGAGTGGGTTGCCATTGCCTTCTCCGAGATAGGAAGATGACACCACCCTTATAGCAGAAAGTGAAGAAGAACTAAAGAGCCTCTTGATGAAAGTGAAAGAGGAGAATGAAAAAGCTGAGTTCAAACTCAACATTCAGAAAACTAAGACCATGGCCTCCCATCCCATCACTTCATGGCAAATAGATGGGGAAACAATGGAAATGGTTAGAGACTTTTTTTGGGTGCTCTAAAACCACTGCAGATGGTGACTGCAGTCATGTAATTAAAAGAAGCTTGCTCCTTAGAAGAAAAGCTATGACAAACCTAGATAGCATATAAAAAAGCAGAGGCATTACTTTGCTGACAAAGGTCCATATAGTCAATGCTATGGTTTTTCCAGTAGTCATGTATGGATATGAGATTTGGACCATAAAGAAGGCTGAGCACCGAAGATATGATGCTTTTGAACTGTGGTGTTGGAGAAGACTCTTGAGAGTTCTTGGACTGCAACGAGATTGAACCAGTCCATCCTAAAGGGAATCAGTCTTGAATACTTATTGGAAGGACTGATGCTGAAGCTCCAATACTTTGGCCACTCAATGCAAAGAACTGACTCATTAGAAAAGACCCTGATGCTGGGAAAGATTGAAGGCAGAAAGAGAAGGTGAGGACAGAGGATGAGATGGTTGGATGGCATCACCTACTCAATGCACATGGGTTTGAGCAGGTTTGGGAGTTGATGAAGGATACAGTGTTGGGAGCTGCATTAGGCATCACAGACAAAATGTAGGCATGGCCCCAGCCCTGTCCCCTCATTGTGCAGACACGGACTAGTGATGAAGGAGTTAGGCCTTGTAATTCTGACTTGTTTTTTCCTCTCCTCAGCTGAATTGACTGAAAAGGAATATTAAGGTGTTTATTGTTCTTGAGAGGAGCATGAGAAGGCACAAAGCCTTCTGCAGCTATGCCCAGAAAATAATTCATAAAGTTAATCATTGACATTTATTCAAGGACTTTTAAAGAAGAGTGTTCCAGGATGAGCACATAGGCCGTAGCTTGAGGCCATGGGAGGGATTGCTATCTGAAGCTTGTTTGTGAAGACAATGTCTATGGCAGAGGAGTTTACTGAATTTAGGGCTTAAAAATAATTAAAATACTTAGAAGTTAAAGATTTAAGGAATATTGTAAAGTTAGAATATTTTACTATAGCTTATAGAAGTTAGAAATTTTTAGAGACACTATAGCTAGAAGCCTTTTAAAGAGATAGCGAGCTCAGGATGTTAGGGCAAATAAGCTGTAGCAAGATTAGTAGTAAACTGAGGAATGTAGCATGAGTTACAATGTAAATCACAAGTTAACTATAGGACACATTAGAAGAAGTAGATAATAGAGGGTAAGGCTGATTCTGAGAGAATCATTGAAGCAGGAACTCTGAAGAGCAACAATGATTTATGGACATAATAAATCTGGGTGAGGGGGAACTGAAAATGTCAAACCTCTGACCTAATGCTTTTGTAAAAGTATAAAAGAAAATCTTAAACTTGAAATAAATAGGCAGTCCAAGAAAACTGAAAGGCTGTCTCATCGCCAACACCGTTCTTCTCTTCAGGTTGAATCCCTGGCCACTGGAGCTGGTCTCCAGCAACACAGAAGCCTGGTCTGCTGTAGTCTATGGGGTCGTAAAGAGTTGGACATGACTGAGTGACTGAACAACAACGTCAATTAATAGGATATCAGTTAGAACCAATTAAAATGTTCTCCTTTGTGTTAGAGGGATGGATGGCTTAAACAAAACAAAAATTCAAAATGAGCATGTCATACAAATACCTATCTTGTTCAGTCTTCAGACAAGTTTTTCTTCCATGCTGTGTCTATTGAGACCCCTTTATTTCTCTTTGTCCTTTCTTTCTCACTCAAGTCTGAGCAATTAACTCATTTTTTTTAGTTCAAATTTCTACCTAGATTTCCTCTCTTGAAAAACCACTTGACCCAATTAAATGATTAGATCTTGTTTGGTAAGTATGCAGGTTTAAAATCTAGCTTTGTCTGGTGTCTGCTGTTTAGAACCATACTGAGAATGGATGCACCCATCTGTCTCTATCCACCTCCTAGCAACCATGCCTAAAAACTGATATACCAAACAAGAATGCCACTCCATTAATTATACTAGGTACAAGCCAAAACAAAACCTGGAATACTTACATCTAAAATAAAGACATTGAAAAGCCAAAAATTCTAAATACAACCATTTTATGAACATGGAATGAGAATACAAAGACTGAATGACAGGTGTCACTGGAAAAAATTAAAAGAATACAGTATAGTGGAAAGGCTCTCTAACTGGGCTATCTAATCTCGACTTGAGCAATTATTAGCTGGGAAGCCCTAGAGAAATTATTAAACTGTCCTCTGAATATTAATATGCTCAATTGTAAAATGAGAGTGATAATAGTTCCTTGGGCTTCCCCAGTGTCTCAGTGGTAAAGATTTCACTTGCAATGCAGCAGATGCTGGGGATGAAGGTTTGATCCCTAGGTCAGGAAGATCCCCTGGTGGAGGAAAGGGTGGGACAATCTACTCCAGTATTTTTTTTTATTTGTTTATTTTTAATTAAAAGATAATTGTTTTATAACATTGTGTTGGCTTCTGCCATACATCAACATGAATCAGCCATAGATATACACAAGTCCTTTCTCTCTGGAACCTCCCTCCCACCTCCTACCTCATCCCACCCCTATAGGTTGTTCCAGAGCCCCAGTGTGAGTTTCCTCAGTTATATTGCAAACTCCCAGTGGCAATGTATTTTACATGGTAAAATGATAAGTAAGGTACTTATACTTCCCTGTTACTCTTTCCATCTGTCCCACCCTTTCCTTCTTTCCCCACCCCATATATGAGTCTGTTCTCCATGTCTGCATCTCCATTGCTGCCCTGAAAACAGGTTCATTAGTACTGTCTTTCCAGATTTCATATATATGCATTAATATATGATATTTGCTTTTCTCTTTCTGACTTAGTATACTCTGTATAATAAACTTTAGGTTCATCCACCTCATTAGAACTGATTCAAATGCATTCCTTTTTATGGCTGAGTAACAGAAAAGTAAACAATCCAATCAAAAAGTGGGCAAAAGCCCTAAACAGAGATTTCTCCAAAGAAGACATACAGATGGTTAATAAACACATGAAAAGATTCTCAACATCACTCCTTATTAGAGAAATGTAAATCAAAGCTACAATGAGATATCAACTCAGACTGGTCAGAATGATCATCATCAAAAAATCTACAAACAATAAAGGATGGAGAGGGTATGGAAAAAAGAGAACCCTCTTACACTGTTGGTGGAAATGTAAATTGACAGAGCCACTATGGAAAACAGTATGGAGATTCCTTAAAAAATCAGGAATAAAACTTCTATATGACTGAGCAATCCCACTACTAGGCATATACCCTAAGAAAATCAAAACTGGAAAAGACACATGTACCCCAATGTTCATAGCAGCGTTATTTACAATAGCTAAGACAAGGAAGCAACCTAGATTCCATGGACAGATGAATGGATAAAGAAGTTGAGCCACTCCAGTGTTCTTGCCTGGACAATCCCATGGACAGAGAAGCTTGGCAGATTATAGTCCATAGAGACACAAAGAATCAGACTCAACAACATGCATGCTACAATAGTAACATCTCATGCATGATGAGTGTGTGAAATACTTAGAACAGTGCTTCAGTTCAGTTGATCAGTCATGTCGGACTCTTTGCGACCCCATGAATCGCAGTACACCAGGCATCCCTGTCCGTCACCAACTTCCGGTGTTCAGTCAAACTCACGTCCTTCAAGTCGGTGATGCCAGAGCAAACAGCCTGTCCCTTGAAAGTCATCTTGCACATCTGCTATAAGCTACATAGTTTTGGATTTTAGAGTTTAACTCAATATATTCCTCTATTCCTTCATTTCCTCCTCCTATGGAAAACCTTGTTATAGCTCCATGAATAAAACCCAATGTTCTCATAGTGACAAAAACACTTGGATAAAGTCATATCATGTCAATACAGACTTTAGAAAAGACAAAAAGCTTCATAAATAACACTATCCCAGGGAATGAAGAAAATGTATTTCAGATTGATAAGGTGATCAGAGTCAGCACCTCTATGTGCTGCAGGGACAAAGTGCAAACATTAAAACATACATATATTTTAGGAATTCCTTGTCAGTCCAGTGGTTAGGTCTCTGAACTTCCACTGCCAAGGGCTCAGTTTCAATCCTTTGTTGGGAGACTAATATTGTAAAAGCTTCATGGTGCAGCCAAAAATATACATGTATGTATATCTGTACCTTAATTGTCTCAATATTAGGTTTTTCTCTGCCCAAATTATTAAGCAAAGTTATCTTTTCTATAAGGCTAGCCAATATAATTTTAATTGTATATTCTCACTTTCCATTTCTGTTAGAACAGTAAATGTGTAACTTGTCATAATCAATAAAGTGTGACCACATATATATCATTTTGAAAAATATTTGCATATTGGAAATATGGTTGAGAGATTTCATATTAAATTCTAGTTACATAGGAGAAAGTGGACATGTATGGCTTGAGATAATTCTATAGGTCAAATCCTAGGTGCCCCTGGGCCCAGGATTTCAGGGTCCAAAACTCATACTTTGAGGCACAGTAGACTTCTGAAACATCCACATGAGTGACTGCTTTGGCTTCCATAACATTAAGTCTTAACTAATTGGTCCTGGATTGTGGAAATAAGACCTTGGCAAATGTAGACACATGATTAAGTGAGCTTTCTGGGAAAATATTTGACAATTTTTCTCTCTTAAAAAAAATATAGATAGATGATGGATAGAGATGTGTGTGTGTGTGTGCATGCACACATGCAAATATATGTAATTTTAATCTTAAAATTTACAAATATATGTGAAAATAATCCATCATGAAGTAGCTTCATTTCATGCAATGATGTAAGAAGAGAGGATCCCTTCCCACTCTGTTGTGCACATGCACGACCATTATTGCATACTTCTCAATATGTTGCTGATGGAAATCTTGTCACACAGGTAGGACAGTTATTATCATTTCCAGGCTTCAGATGAGTAGGATAAAATTCAGAAAGTCTTGAAAATTAAGTCCAATCTCTTAGTAAATGGCAAGCTTGGACTTCAAACTCAGGTTTTCTAGTTTTGTATTCAGTGTCCTTTTGATTCTTCTGATTTTGAAATAAATGTTCTTGCATAAAAAAACATGTATTTTCATTTTATACAATGTTTGCAAAGTAATAGTTGTGGAAGATGGGTGAAGAAATATATGGTATTAGGGAGAGAATTAGTCAGCAAAAATTTTTAACAATTTTGAAAATAGAGTTGAAAATGTATAAACAAACAAAGGCCTTTTTAGATTAAGTGTTCTTGGGCTTTGGCCGGATTTCAGGAGGAAATCAGGGAAAAGAAATTTAAGAACTATCACTGGTGCTTCAGAGAAATCAGAGCTCATGATTGTGATGCCCAAGGGAGTAAGAATAAAGCAGTAGACAAATTAAATGAGATGAATTAAGGTTATAAATACTAGCAGTGACAATACAAAGCTGTATGAGTGCATGGGCAGGCCCTTTAATTTACTGCGAAATGAAAATAAAGGTATGATTCTTATTTGCATATCTTAATTGCCACTTTGGGCTTCATCCAGTCTTTGTTATGATTACTTCTGAATATATATATTGAGAAATCTACATTGCTTGCCTGTCATTTTGGGGTACGGAAATTCATCTGAACTTGTTTAAGGAAAGCTGAAGATAGATTTGAAGTCATTTTATTTCATTCAAACAGCATTTGAATTAAAAAAAAAAGGTTTAAATCTACTGTTTAGGGAAAGTCAAGTCATTTGGAATCACAGAGGCTAATATGTAACAGAAATCACTATTTCCTCATTGTGTCGTTATATCAAAATAAGGGCTGCGACAGAAATTTCAAAGATTTTCATGTTGAAAATTACAGCTGGGAGGAAATGGTTTTCACAAAAATATAAAGCAAAAAATAAATAAAAATAGCCTAGTGTGTCTATTCACAAGGTAGTCCTCTTGTCCCTTAAGTGTTTGGAAATCTGATCACATTTCTCCAAAGGTTTTGGAAGAAGCTGTTGAAAGCCGTGATCAGCAAACACCCTCTAACTCTCACTACTCTTTCTGTTTTCTTTTTCCTCTCTGCAGAAGCACTCAGTTGCATCGTTCTGCTCCCTGCTCCCAGCCTGTCCTTCCCAACTCTTTTTCATGATGTTGAAAGTGATATGTTCTCTTCAAAGGATGTTGAGAAATGAACATATTCAGAGAATATTGTATTGCTCTTTCATGATTGAAACAAAAATGTTTCTTTCTATCTGTAGATTCATCTGTGAGAAATAAAGGAAAGATAATCAGGGGGAGTACAATAATATATTTTCAAATATTGCTCTCAAGTGTTTTATGACAAATGTGAAAATGGATGAAAGTAAATGGCATTTTGGAAAACAATCTTGAATTGACATTCGAAGGAACTTAATTTTATCTGTGAGTAATATGCAATAATTCTTATACGAAGGAGGCCATCTCTTGCTTTTTGATTTGTTGTTCAGTCATTTAATCAGTAAGTAGTGTCTGACTCTTTGAAATCCCATAAACTGCAGCACACGAGGCTTTCACATCCTTCAAATTAATTTAAGGGGGCTTAAAAATAAGATGAAGACTGCAGCAATATCATGATTTTGCTAAATGTTCACTGATAGATGCAAAATGAGTTGGTACTAAATTCTAGCCTTGTGGCTTGTGCATATGGTGAATATTTTGATACTTACAAAAATACTTTTTGAGATTCTACTATTGCTAGGGGATCGAAGAGGAAATGAACTAACTAAAACTCTCTAGTTTTGTAGAACTTCCATTATCCTCCAGGTGAAATAAATAAATAAATTTCAAAAAGAGCTGGTAGAGAAATTAGAGTGATAATTAGAAATTAAAAGTTAAAGTAAAGGAAAAGGGTATTAAAGTACAAAAAGTATAAATGCTAATATTTAAAAGAAAAAGAAACCAATATTTTTTAAAATTCTAACAATTAGTGAGCTCCAAATTCCAGACATTGTTTTATTTTCAAATTTTATTTTATTATAGTAAGAACACAACCCAAGGTTTACTCTTCTAATGATTTTTTAAGTGTGTGTGTGTGTTAGTCACTCAGTCGTGTCTGACTTTTTGTGATACTATGGACTGTAGCCCTCCGAGCTCCTCTGTCCATGGAATTTTGCAGGCAAGAATATTAGAGAGTGTAACCACTCCATTCTCTTCTCCAGGGGATCTTCCAGACCCAGGGATTGAACCCGGGTTTCCTGTATTGCAGGCAGATTCTTTATCATCCGAGCCACCAGGGAATAGTGTACATTACTGCTGACTACAGGTATGATGTTGTGCAAATCTCACTTGTCTATTTTTTTCTTTTATTGCCTATGTTTTTGATGTCATATACAAAAAATAATTGTTGAGAACAATGTCAAAGAAATGTTTTCCTATGATTTCTTATTATATAAGGTCTTACATTTAAATCTTTAATTCATTTCAAGTTGATTTTTTGTAGGTGATATAAGGTAGAGATCTAGTGTTTCACTTTCATGCACAGAGATATCCAACTTTCCCTGGATCATTTATTGAAAAAATAATCCTTCCTCCATTGTGTTCTTGGTGCCCTTATCAAATATAAGTTGGCTGCACATGCATGGTTTTATTTTTGGACTCTCTAATCTGTACCATTAGTCTATATGTCTATTTTTATGTAGTGTAACATTGCTTTGATTACTGAAACTTTGTAATATATTTTGAAATCAGTAAGTACGTTGCGTCCAGCTTTGTTTTTTTCTCAGGATTGATATCTCTCTTCCTGGACTTCTGTGGCTCCACATAAACTGAAAATTATTTTTTCTATTTCTGTAAAAAATGCGATCAGGACTTAGTTAGAGATTACATTGAGCTGGTAGATCACCTTGAGTAGTATGGATAATCTGACAATATGAAATTTTCTGTCTATGAACACAACATGTTTCCACTTGTATCTTTAATTTATATCATCAGTGTTTTATAATGATCAGTATATCAATCTTTCACATTCTTAATTTCAAGGTATATGATTATATTTGGTGCTATCATAAATAGAATTGTTTCCTAACTTCTTTTTCAGATAGTGTATAGTGTATAGAGACAAAACTATTCTTTTTTGTATTCAATTTTGTATTCTGCACCTTTAGGGAATTTAATAATTTCATTTTTTTAAAACTTTTAAAAAATTAATTAATTTATTTTAATTGGAAGCTAATTAAAATATTGTGGTGGTTATGACATACATTGACATGAATCAGCCATGGGTGTACATGTGTCCCCCATCCCGACCTCCCCTCCCACTTCACTCTCCATCCCATCCCTCAAGGTCGAGCCAGTGCAGTGGCTGTGAGTGCTCTGTTTCATTCATTGAACTTGGACTGGTGATCTGTTTCACATATGAAAATACATATGTTTTAATGCTATTCTCTCAAATCATCCCACCCTTCCCTTCTCCCAGAGTCCAAAATCTTTTCTTTATATCTGTGTCTCTTTTCCTGTCTTTCATATAGGTCAATTGTTATCATCTTTCTAAATTCCATATATATGTGCTAATATACTGTACAGGTGTTTTTCTTTCTGACTTACTTCGCTCTGTATAATAGGCTCCAGTTTCATCCACCTCATTAGAACTGATTCAAATGGGTTCTTTTTAATGGCTGAGTAACATTCCATTGTGTACATGTACCACTGATTTCTTATCCATTCGTCTGCCTATGGACATCTAGGTTGCTTCCATGTCCTGGCTATTATAAACAGTGCTGCGATGAACAATGGGGTGTGTCTCCACATGTCTACCATACATGTGTCTCTTTCAATTCTGGTTTTCTTGGTGTGTATGCCCAGCAGTGGGATTGCTGGGTGATATGGCAGTTCTCTTTCCAGTTTTTAAAGGAATCCATACTGTTCTCCATAGTGGCTGTACTAGTTTGCATCCCCACCAACAGTATAAGAGGATTACCTTTTCTCCACACACTCTCCAGCATTTATTGTTTGTAGACTTTTTGATAGCAGCCGTTTTGACTGGTGTGAGAAAGTACCTCATTGTGGTTTTGATCTGCATTTCTCTGATAATGAGTGATGATGAGCATCTTTTCATGTGTTTGGTAACCATCTGTATGTCTTCTTTGGAGAAATGTCTGTTTAATTCTTTGGCCCATTTTTTGATTGGGTCGTTTATTTTTCTGGTATTGAGCTGCATGAATTGCTTGTATATTTTTGAGATTAATTCTTTGTCATTTGCATCATTTGCTAATATTTCACCCATTTTGAAAGCTGTCTTTTCACCTTGCTTATAGTTTCCTTCATTGTGCAAAAGATTTTAAGTTTAATTAGGTCCCATTTGTTTATTTTCACTTTTATTTCCATTACTCTGGTAGGTGGGTCATACAGGATCTTGCTGTGATTTATGTCAGAGAGTATTTTGCCTATGTTTTACTCTAGGAGGTTTATTAGTTTCTGATCTTACATTTATAACTTTAATCAATTTTGAATTTAGTTTTGCGTATGGTGTTAATAAGTGTTCTAGTTTCATTCTTTAAAGGTGATTGACCAGTTTTTCCACCACCACTTGTTAAAGAGATTATCTTTTCTCCATTGTATATTTTTGCCTCCTTTGTGAAAGATAAGGTGTCCATAGGTGTATGGATTTATCTCTGGTTTTTCTATTTTGTTCCATTGATCTATATTCCTGTCTATGTGCCAATACCATACTGTCTTGATGACTGTAGCTTTACAGTGTAGTCTAAAGTCAGGCAGATTGATTCCTCCAGTTCCATTCTTCTTTCTCAAGATTGCTTTGGCTATTAGAGGCGTTTTTTTTTGTTTTTTGTTTTTTGTATTTCCATATAAATTGTGAAATTATTTTTTCTAGTTGTGTGAAAAATACTGTTGGTAGTTTGATAGGGATTGCATTGAATGTATAGATTGCTTTGGATAGTACACTCATGTTCACTATATTGCTTCTTCTGATCCATGAACATTGTATATTTCACCTTCTATTTGTGTCATCTTTGATTTCTTTCATCAGTGTCTTATAGTTCTCTATATATAAAACTTATGTTTCTTTAGGTAGATTTATTCCTAAATATTTTATTCTTTTAATCACAATGGTGAATGGGATTGCATCCTTAATTTCTCTTTCTGTTTTCTTATTATTAGTGTATAGGAATGCAAAGGATTTCCATGTATTAATTTTATATCCTGCAACACTACTATAGTCATTGATTAGCTTTAGTAATTTTCTTGTGGTGTCTTTAGGGTTTTCTATTTAGAGGATCATGTCATTTGCAAACAGTGAGAGTTTAACTTGTTATTTTCCAATCTGAATTCCTTTTATTTCTTTTTCTTCTCTGATTGCAGTGGCTAAAACTTCCAAAACTATGTTGAATAGTAGTGGTGAAAGTGGGCACACTTGTTTTGTTTCTGACTTTAGGGGAAATGCTTTCAATTTTCACCATTGAGGATAATGTTTGTTGTAGGTTGATTATAAATGGTTTTTCTTATGGTGAGCTATGTTCCCTCTACGCCTGCTTTCTGGAGAGTTTTTATCATAAATAGGTGTTGAATTTTGTAAAGATTTTCTGCATCTATTGAGATAATCATATGGTTGCTATCTTTCAGTTTGCTATTGTGGTGTATCACATTGATTGTGAATATTGAAGAATCCTTGCATCCCTGCAATAAAGCTCACTTGGTCATGATGTATTAACTATTTAGTATGTTGCTGGATTGTTTGCTAAAATTTTGATGAGGATTTCTGAATCTATGTTCATTAGTGATATTAGCCTATAGTTTTCTTTGTGTGTGTGGCACCTATGTCTGGTTTTGGTATTAGAGTGATGGTGACTTCATAGAATACCCACTGGATCATCAAAAAAGCAAGAGAGTTCCAGAAAAACATCTATTTCTGCTTTATTGTTTATGCCAAAGCCTTTGACTATGTGGATCACAATAAACTGGAAAAGTCTGAAAGAGTTGGGAATACCAGACCACCTGACTTGCCTCTTGAGAAACCTATATGCAGGTCAGGAAGTGAAAGTTTGAACTAGACATGGAACAACAGACTAGTCCAAAATAGGAAAAGGAGTACATCAAGGCTGTATATTATCACCCTGCTTATTTAACTTATATGCAGAATACATCATGAGAAACGCTGGAAGAAGCACAGGCTGGAATCAAGATTGCTGGGAGAAATATCAATAACCTCAGATATGCAGATGACACCACCCTCATGGCAGAAACTGAAGAGGAACTAAAAAGCCTCTTGATGAAAGTGAAAGAAGAGAGTGAAATAGTTGGCTTAAAGCTCAACATTCAGAAAACTAAGATCATGGCATCTGGTCCCATCACTTCATGGGAAGTAGATGGGGAAACAGTGGAAACAGTGTCAGACTTTTTTTTTTGGGGGGGGCCTCCAAAATCACTCTAGATGATGATTGCAGCCATGAAATTAAAAGACGCTTACTCCTTGGAAGGAAAGTTATGACCAACCTAGATAGCATATTCAAAAGCAGAGACATTACTTTGCCAACAAAGGTCTGTCTAGTCAAGGCTATGGTTTTTCCAGTGGTCGTGTATGGATGTGAGAGTTGGACTGTGAAGAAAGCTGAGAGCTGAAGAATTGATGCTTTTGAACTGTGGTGCTGGAGAAGACTGTTGAGAGTCCCTTGGACCACAGGGAGATCCAACCAGTTCATTGTAAAGGAGATCGGTCCTCGGTGTTCTTTGGAAGGAATGATGCTAAAGCTGAAACTCCAATACTTTGGCCACCTCATGCAAAGAGTTGACTCATTGGAAAAGACTCTGATGCTGGGAGGGATTGGAGGCAGGAGGAGAAGGGGACGACAGAGGATGAGATGGCTGGATGGTACCACCAACTGGATGGAGGTGAGTTTGAGTGATCTCTGGGAGTTGGTGATGGACACGGAGGCCTGGGGTAGCAAAGAGTCAGACACAACTGAGCGACTGAACTGTACTGAACTGACCTGACCTCATAGAATCAGTTTGGGGGTTTACCTTTCTTTGAAATTTTCTGCAAGAGTTTGAGTGGGATAGGTGTTAGCTCTTTCCTAAATTTTTGGTAGATTTCACCTGTGAAGCCATCTGTTCCTGAACTTTATTTTTGTTGGAAGATTTTTGATAACAGTTTCTATTCCTGTGCTTTGATGGGTCTGTTAAGATTTTTTATTTCTTCCTGGTTCAGTTTTGGAAAGTTATACTTTTGTAAGAATTTGTCCAGTTTTTCCAAGCTGTCCATTTCATTGTCATATAGTTGCTAATAGTAGTCAATTATAATCATTTGTATTTCTTTGTTATCTGTTTTGATTTATTCATTTTCATTTATAATTTTGTTGATTTGATTCTTCTCCCTTTTTTTCTTGATGAGTCTGACTAATGGTTTTTCTATTTATCTATCTTCTCAAAGAACCAGCTTTTAGTTTTGTTGATTTTTGATATAGTGTCCCTTGTTTCTTTTTCATTTATTTCTGCCATAATTTTTGAAATTCCCTTTCTTATATTAACCCTGGGGTTCTTAATTTCTTCTTTTTCTAGTTGCTTTAGGTGTAAAGTTAGGTTATTTATTTCATTTTTCTCTTGTTTCCTGAGGTAAGCTTGTATTGCTATGAACCTTCCCCCTTAGCACTGCTGTTACTGAATCCCATAGGTTTTGGGTTATTGTATTTTAATTTGTTTCTATGCATATTTTGATTAAATTTTTTATTTCTTCTTTGATTTTTTGGTTATTCAGAAGTGTGCTCTTTAGCCTCCATATCTTTGAATTTTTAATACTTTTTCCCCTGTAGTTGACATCTAATCTTAATGCATTGTGATCAGAAAGGATACTTGAAATTATTTCAAATTTTTTGAAGTTACCAAGGCTAGATTTATAGCACAGGATGTGATCTATCTTAAAGAATATCTATGTGCACTTGAGAAAAGGGTGAAATTCATTGTTTTGAGGTGAAACGTCCTATAGATATCAATTAGGTCTAACTGGTCCATTGTATCATTTAAAGTTAGTATTTCCTTGGTAATTTTCTGTTTGGTTGATCTATGCATAGAAGTGAGTGGAGTATTAAAGTTTCCCACTCTTTTTGTGTTACAGTCAATTTCCCCTTTCATACTTGTTAGCATTTGGCTTACATATTGCAGTGCTCCTGTGTTGGGTGCACAACACAGGATATATTTATAATTATATATATAATATATATTTATACTTGTTATATATTCTTCTTGGATTGATCCTTTGATCACTGTGTAGTGTCTTTCTTTGTCTCTTTTCACACCCTTCATTTCAAGGTCTGTTTTGTCTGATATGAGTATTGCTACTCCTGCTTTCTTTTGGTCTCCATTTGCATGAAATATCTTTTTCCAGCCCTTCACTTTAAGTCTATATGTGTCCCTTGGTTTGAGTTGGGTCTCTTGTAGAGAGCGTATATAGGGGTCTTGTTTTTGTATCCATTCAGCCAGTCTTTGTCTTTTGATTGGGGCATTCAACCCATTTACATCTAAGGTAATTATTGATATGTATGATTCTGTTGCAATTTACTTTGTTGTTTGGGGTTTGAGTTTATAAACCTTTTCTGTGTTTCCTGTCTAGAGAAGATCCTTTAGCATTTGTTGGAGAGCTGGTTTGGTGGTGCTGAATTCTCTTAATTCTTGCTTGCCTGTAAAGCTTTTTATTTCTCCTTCATATTTGAATGAGATCCTTGCTGGGTATAGTAATCTGGGCTGTAGGTTTTTCTCTTTCATCACTTTAAGTATGTCCTGCCATTCCCTGCTGGCCTGAAGAGTTTCTATTGAAAGATCAGCTGTTATCCTTGTGGGGATCCCCTTGTGTGTTATTTGCTACTTTTCCCTTGCTGCTTTTAATATTTGCTTCTTGTGTTTGATCTTGGTTTGATTAATATACATCTTGGGGTGTTTTGCCTTAGATTTATCCTGTTTGGGACTCTCTGGATTTCTTGGACTTGCTCATTTCCTTCCCCATTTTAGGGAAGTTTTCAACTATTATCTCCTCAAGTATTTTCTCAAGCCCTTTCTTTTTGTTTTCTGCTTCTGGGACCTCTATGATTCAAATAATGGGGCATTTAACTTTGCCCCAGAGGTCTCTGAAATTGTTCTAATTTAATTATTTTTCCTCCCTGCTTCATTTATTTCCACCATTCTATCTTTCACCTCATTTATCCTATCTTCTGCCTTAGTTATTCTACTATTGGTTCCCTCCAGAGTGCTTTTGATCTCAGTTATTGCATTATTCATTATCAATTGACTGTTCTTTATTTCTTCTAGGTCCTTGTTAAACATTTTTTTACATTTTTTAAATCCTTGTCTCTAGTTTATTTATCTGTAATTCCATCTTGTTTTCAAGATTTTGGATCATCTTTACTATCATTATTCTGAATTCTTTTTCAGGTAGACTCCCTATCTCTTCATCTTTTGTTTGGTTTAGTGGGCATTTATCATGATCCTTTACCTGCTGAATATTTCTCTGCCTTTTCATTTTGTTTAGATTGCTCTGTTTGGGGTCCCCTTTCTGTATGCTAGAAGTTTGTGGTTCCTCTTTATTGTGGAGCCTTCTCCTTGTGGGTGGGTTGGACTTATGGCTTGTCAAGGTTTCCTGGTTAGGCAGCTTGCGTCTGTGTTCTGGTGGGTGGAGGTGGATCTCTTCTCTCTGAAGTGCAATGAAATGTCCAGTGAGTTTTGGGACATTTCTTTGGGCAGCCTGTCTTTTAATGCTCAGGGCTGTGTGTCTGCTTGACTGGAGAATTAGCATTGTATGTCTTCCTCTGGAACTTTTTGTCTCTTGGGTGGAGCTTGGTTATGTATGGAGGATTTTGTGTGAGCCTCTTATCTGTTAATGTTCACTGGAATCAGAAATTCTCTGACGTTCTCAAGTTTTGGAGTTAAGCCTTCTCCTCTGGCGTTCAGTCTTATGCTTACAGTAGCCTCAAGACTTCTCCATCCATATAGCACTGATGATAAAACATCTAGGCTAATGGTGAAACAATTCTCCAAAGTGAGAGACACCCAGAGAGGTTCACAGAGTTACATGAGAGGAGAAGAGGGAGGAGGGAGATAGAGGTGACCAGGAGGAGAAGAGGGGGAGTCTAAGGGGAAGAGAGCAAGCTAGCCAGTAATCAGTTACCTAAGTACTCTCCACAGCCAAGAATACCCAGAGAGATACACAGAGTTAAGTAGGGAAGAGAAGGGGGAGGGAGGGGGCAGAGCTGACCTGGGGGATAAAAGGGAGAGGCAAAAGGAGAAGGGGAGAGAGCAATCAAGCCAATAATCACACACCCTAAGTGAAAGTGGGTACTGGAGATTAGATTCTTAAAGATACAAAATTGATAACAAATACCAAAAAGCAAAGATTAAAAATCTAGAGTAGAGGATAGACTGTCAGAAATACAGCATTAAAAATACAAAACAAAATCAGTCACACAAATTATAAATATAAATATATATATATATATTTGCTTTAAAATAGGGTCTTTTTAATTTATTTTGTACTGAAGGATAATTGCTTTACAGAATTAGGCTGTTTTCTGTCAAACCTCAACATGAATCAGCCGTAGGTATACATATACCCCCTCCCTTTTGAAACTCCCTCCGATCTCCCTTGACAACCCAGCCCTCTAGCTTGATACAGAACCCCTGTTTGAGCTTCCTGAGCCATACAGCAAATTCCCGTTGGCCATCTATTTTATATATGGTAATATAAGTTTCCATGTTACTTTCCCCATACATCTCAACCTCTCCTCCCCTCTTCCCATGTCCATAATTCTATTCTCTATGGCTCTTTCTCCATTGCTGCTCTGGAAATAAATTCTTCACTACCATTTTCCTAGATATCATATATATGTGTTATAAAATGGTATTTACCTTTCTCTTTCTAACTCACTTCACTCTGTATGATAGGTTTTAAGTTCATCCACCTCATTAGAGCTGACTCAAATGTGTTCCTTTTTATGGCTGAGTAATATTCCATTTGTAAGGCCTCCCCAGACAGCCATTTTTCTTTTTTGCATTTCTTTTCCATGGGGATGGTCTTGATCCCTGTCTCCTGTACAATGTCATGAACCTCATTCCATAGTTCATCAGGCACTCTACCTATCAGATCTAGGCCCTTAAATCTATTTCTCACTTCCACTGTATAATCATAAGGGATTTGATTTAGGTCATACCTCAATGGTCTATTGGTTTTCCCTGTTGCTGCTGCTGCTAAGTTGCTTCAGTCGTGTCTGACTCTGTGCGACCCCATAGATGGCAGCTCACCAGGCTCCCCCGTCCCTGGAATTCTCCAGGCAAGAAAACTGGAGTGGGTTGCCATTTCCTTCTCCAATGCATGAAAGTGAAAAGTGAAAGTGAAGTCGCTCAGCCATGTCCAACTCTTTGCGACCCCATGGACTATAGCCTACCAGGCTTTTCCGTCCATGGGATTTTCCAGGCAAGAGTATTGGAGTGGGGTGCCATTGCCTTCTCCCAGTGCTTTTCCCTACTTTCTTCAATTTGAGTCTGAATTTGGTAACAAGGAGTTCATGATCTGAACCACAGTCAGCTCCTGGTCTTGTTTTTGTTGACTGTATGGAGCTTCTCCATCTTTGGCTGCAAAGAATATAATCAGTCTGACTTTTGTGTTGACCATCTGGTGATGTCCATGTGTAGAGTCTTCTCTTGTGTTGTTGGAAGAGGGTGTTTGCTATGACCAGTGCATTTTCTTGGCAAAACTCTATTAGTCTTTGCCCTGCTTCATTCCACATTCCAAAGCCGAATTTGCCTGTTACTCCAGGTGTTTCTTGACTTCCTACTTTTGCATTCCAGTCCCCTATAGTGAAAAGAACATCTTTTGGGTGTTAGTTCTAAAAGGTCTTGCAGGTCTTTATAAAACCGTTCAATTTCAGGTTCTTCAGCGTTACTGGTTGGGGCATAGACTTGGATAACTGTGATATTGAATGATTTGCCTAGGAGACGAACAGAGATCATTCTGTCATTTTTGAGATTGCATCCAAGTACTGCATTTTGGACTCTTTTGTTGACCATGATGGCTACTCCATTTCTTCTAAGGGATTCCTGCCCACAGTAGTAGATATAATGGTCATCTGAGTTAAATTCACCCATTCCAGTCCATTTTAGTTCGCTGATTCCTAGAATGTCGATGATCACCTTTACCATATCTTGTTTGACCACTTCCAATTTGCCTTGATTCATGGACCTGACATTCCAGGTTCCTATGCAATATTGCTCTTTATGGCATTGGATCTTGCTTCTATCACCAGTCACATCCACAACGGGGTATTGTTTTTGTTTTGGCTCCATCCCTTCATTCTTTCTGGAGTTATTTCTCCACTGACCTCCAGTAGCATATTGGGCACCTACTGACCTGGGGAGTTCCTCTTTTGGCATCCTATCATTTTGCCTTTTTATACTGTTCATGGGGTTCTCAAGGCAAGAATACTGAAGTGGTTTGCCATTCCCTTCTCCAGTGGACCACATTCTGTCAGACCTTTCCACCATGACCCGCCCGTCTTGGGTTGCCCCGCAGGCATGGCTTGGTTTCATTGAGTTAGACAAGGCTGTGGTTCTAGTGTGATTAGATGGACTAGTTTTCTGTGAGTATGGTTTCAGTGTGTCTGACCTCTGATGCCCTCTTGCAACACCTACCATCTTACTTGGGTTTTTCTTACCTTGGGCGTGGGGTATCTCTTCACGGCTGCTCCAGCAAAGCACAGCAGCTGCGCCTTACTTGGACGAGGGGTATCTCCTTACTGCCACCGTTCCTGACCTTCAATGTGGGATAGCTCCTCTAGGCCCTCCTGTGCCTGTGCAGCCAAAAAAGCAAAGCAAAGGAGAAAAGGGAAGGAGAAAAGGAAAAGCAAAGGAGAAAAGGAAAAGCAAAGGAGGAAAGGAAAGATATAAGCATCTGATTGCAGAGTTCCAAAGAATAGCAAGAAGAGATAAGAAAGCCTTCTTCAGCGATCAATGCAAAGAAATAGAGGAAAACAAAAGAATGCGAAAGATTAGAGATCTCTACAATAAAATTATAGATACCAAAAGAACATTTCATGCAAAGATGGGCTCGATAAAGGACAGAAATGGTATGGACTTAACAGAAGCAGAAGATAGTAAGAATAGGTGGCAAGAATACACAGAAGAACTGTTCAAAAAAGTTCTTCACAACCCAGATAATCATGATGATGTGATCACTAATCTAGAGCCAGACATCCTGGAATGTGAAGTCAAGTGGGCCTTAGAAAGCATCACTATGAACAAAGCTAGTGGGGGTGATGGAATTCCAATTGAGCTATTTCAAATCCTGAAAGATGATGCTGTGAAAGTGCTGCACTCAGTGTGCCAGCCAATTTGGAAAACTCAGCAGTGGCCACAGGACTGGAAAAGATCAGTTTTCATTCCAATCCCAAAGAAAGGCAATGCCAAAGAATGCTCAAACTACCGCACAATTGCACTCATCTCACATGCTAGTAAAGTAATGCTCAAAATTCTCCAAGCCAGGCTTCAGCAATATGTGATCCGTGAACTTCCTGATGTTCAAGCTGGTTTTAGAAAAGGCAGAGGAACCAGAGATCAAATTGCCAACATCCACTGGATCATGGAAAAAGCAAGAGAGTTCCAGAAAAACATATATTTCTGCTTTATTGACTGTGCCAAAGCCTTTGATTGTGTGGATCACAATAAACTGTGAAAAATTCTGAGAGAGATGGGAACACCAGACCACCTAACCTGCCTCTTGAGAAATCTGTATGCAGGTCAGGAAGTGAAAGTTAGAACTGGACATGGAACAACAGACTGGTTCCAAATAGGAACAGGAGTAAATCAAGGCTGTATATTGTCACCCTGCTTATTTAACTTCTATGCAGAGTACATCATGAGAAATGCTAGACTGGATGAAACACAAGCTGGAATCAAGATTGCTTGGAGAAATATCAATAACCTCAGATATGCAGATGATACCACCCTTATGACAGAAAATGAAGAGGACCTAAAAAAACTTCTTGATGAAAGTGAAAGAGGAGAGCGAAAAAGTTGGCTTAAATCTCAACATTCAGAAAATGAAGATCATGGCCTCTGGTCCCATCACGTCCTGGAAAATAGACGGGGAAACAGTAGAAACAGTGTCAGACTTTATTTTTATGGGCTCCAAAATCACTGCAGATGGTGATTGCAGCCATGAAATTAAAAGACGCTTACTCCTTGGAAGAAAAGTTATGACCCACCTAGATAGTATATTCAAAAGCAGAGACATGACTTTGCCGACTAAGGTCCGTCTAGTCAAGGCTATGGTTTTTCCTGTGGTCATGTATGGATGTGAGAGTTGGACTGTGAAGACAGCTGAGCGCTGAAGAATTGATGCTTTTGAACTGTGGTGTTAGAGAATAGTTTTGAGAGTCCCTTGGACTGCAAGAAGATCCAACCAGTCCATTCTGAAGCAGATCAGCCCTTGGGTTTCTTTGGAAGGAATGATGCTAAAGCTGAAGCTCCAGTACTTTGGCCACCTCATGCGAATAGTTGACTCATTGGAAAAAACTTTGATGCTGGGAGGGATTGAGGGCAGGAGGAGAAGGGGACGACCGAGAATGAGATGGCTGGATGGCATCACGGACTCGATGGATGTGAGTCTGAATGAACTCCATGAGATGATGATGTACAGGGAGGCCTGGCATGCTGCAATTCATGGTGTCACAGAGAGTCGGACACGACTGAGAGACTGAACTGAACTGAATATTCCATTGTGTATTTATACCATGCTTTATCCATTCATCTGTTGATGGATATCTAGGTTGCCTCCAATTTCTAGTTACTGTAAATAGTGCTGCAATGAACAATGGGATACATGTGTCTCTTTCTATTTTGGTTTCCTCAAGGTATATGCATAGGAGTGAAATTGTTGGGTCATATGGTGGTTTCATTCCTAGTGTTTTAAGGAATCACCATATCGTCTCCCATAGTGGCTGTATCAATTTACATTCCCATCAACAGTGCAAGCGTGTTCCCTTTTCTCCACACCTTTTCCAGCATTTATTGTTTGTAGACTTTTTGATGAGGGCCATTCTGACTGGTGTGAGGTGATATCTTGTTGTTTTGATCTGCATTTCCCTAATAATGAGCTATGTTGAGCATCTTTTCATGTATTTGTTAACCATCTGTATGTCTTCTTTAGAGAAATGTCTATTTAGGTCTTTTTCCCACTTTTTTTTTTTTTTAAATTTATTTATTTATTTATTTATTTTAAATTTTAAAATCTTTAATTCTTACATGCGTTCCCAAACATGAACCCCCCTCCCACCTCCCTCCCCACAACATCTCTCTGGGTCATCCCCATGCACCTGCCCCAAGCAAGCTGCACCCTACGTCAGACATGGACTGGCGATTCAATTCTTACATGACAGTATACATGTTAGAATTCCCATTCTCCCAAATCATCCCACCCTCTCCCTCCGATTGGGTAGTTTGTTTTGCTGGTATTGAGTTGTATGAGCTGCTTGTATATTCTGGAAATTAATCCTTTGTCAGTTGTTTCATTTGCTATTATTTTCTCCCATTCTGAGGGTTGTCTTTTCACCTTGCTTATAGTTTCCTTTGCAGTACAAGCTTTTAAGTTTAATCAGGTCCTACTTGTTTAATTTGTTTTTATTTCCATTACTATAAGAGGTGGGTCATAGAGGATCTTGCTTTGATTTAAGTCATAGAGTGTTCTGCCTATGTTTTCCTTTAAGAGTTTTATAATTTTTGGTCTTACATTTAGGTCTTTAATCCATTTTGAGTTTATCTTTGTGTACGGTGTTAGGAAATGTTCTAATTTCATCCTTTTACATGGAGCTGTCCAGTTTTCCTAGCACCATTTATTGAAGAGGCTGTTTTTGCCCCATTGTATATTCTTGCCTCCATTGTAAAAAAATAATGCACCCATAGGTGCATAGGTTTATTTCTGGGCTTTTTATTAATCTATATTTCTCTTATTGTGCCAGTACCATACTGTCTTGACGACTGTAGCTTTGCAGTATAACCTGAAGTCAGGAAGCTTGATTCCTCCTGCTCCATTTTTTCTTTCTCAAGACTGCTTTAACTCTTCTGGGTCTTTTGGTTTCCATATGAATTGTGAAATTTTTTTGTTCTAGTTCTGTGAAAAATGCCATTGGTAATTTGTTAGGGATCACATTAAATCTGTAGATTGTATTTGGCAGTATAGTCATATTCACAATATTGATTATTCCTACCCAACAACATGGAATATTTTTCTGTTTATGTCATCTTTGATTTCTTTCATTAGTGTCTTATAATTTTCTGTGTACAGTTCTTTTGTCTCCTTAGGTAAGTTTTTTCCTAGATATTTAATTCTTTTTGTTGCAATGGTGAATGGGATTCCTTAATTTCTTAATTTCTCTTTCTGATTTTTCATTGTTAGATGTAGAAATGCAAGTGATTTCTATAAATTGACTTTGTATCCTGCAACTATGCTAAATTCACTGATTAACTCTAGTAATTTTCTGATACTATCTTAGAGTTTTCTATGTACAGTATCATGTCGTCTTCAAACTGTGAGAGCTTTACTGCTTCTTTTCTAATCTAGATTCATTTTATTTCTTTTTCTTCTCTGATAGCTGTAGCTAGGACTTCCAGAACTATGTTGCTTAATGGTGGTGAAAGTGGATATCCTTGTCTTGTTTCTGATCTTAGGGGTAATGCTTTCAGTTTTTCATCATTTAGAATAATATTTGCTGTAGGCTTATTATATACAACCTTTACTATGTTGAGGTAGAGTCCTTCTATGCCCAGTTTATGAAGAGTTTTAATCATAAATAGGTGCTTAATTTTGTCAAAGTTTTTTTCTGCATCTATTTAGATGATATATGGCTTTTATCTTTCAATTTGTTAATATGGTGTATCACATTGACTGATTTCTGTATATTGAAGAATCCTTGCATCCCTGGAATAAACCCAACTCGATCATGGTGTATGAGCTGTTTGTGTTGCTGAATTCTGCTTGCTAAAATTCTGTTGAGGATTTTTGCATCTATGTTCATCAGTTATGTTGGCCTGTAGTTTTCTTTTCTATGTGTTGTCTTTGTCTGGTTTTGGTATCAGGGTGATGGTGGCCTTGTAGAATGAATTTGGAAGTGTTCCCTCCTCTGCAACTTTTTGAAAGAGTTTTTAGAAGGATAGGCATTAGTTCTTCCCTAATTGTTTAATGGAATTCTTTGAAGCCATCTGGTCCTAAGATTTTGTTTTTGGGAGATTATTGATCACAATTTCAGTGCTTATAATTGGGTTGTTTATAATTTCTATTTCTTCAAGATTCCATCTTTGAAGACTGAACTTTTGTAAGAATCAGTCCATTTCTTCCAGGTTATCTATTTTATTGCCATATAGTTGTTCATAATAGTCTCTTATAATTCTTTGTATTCCTGCATTGTCTGTTTTAACCTCTCCTTTTGCATATCTAATTTTGTTGATTTGATTCTTCTCCTTTTTTTTCTTGATGAGTCTGGCTAAGGGTTTGTCAATTTTGTTTATCTTCTGAAAGAACCAGGCTTTGGTTTTATTAATCTTTCCTATTGTTTCTTTCCTTTCTTTTTCATTTATTTCTGGTCAGATTTTTATGATTTTTTTCCTTCTACTAATTTTGGGAGTTTTTCTTATTTTTTCAGCTGCTTTAGGTGTAAATTTAGGTTGTCTATACGATGTTTTTCTTGTTTTTTGAGGTAAGATTGTATTGCTATAAACTTCCCTCTTAGAAGTGATTTTGCTGCATCCCATAGCTTTGAAGTTGCTGTGTTTTCATTGTCATTTGTTTTTAGAAACTTTGATTTCTCTTTTGATTTCCTCAGTAACCTGTTGGTTATTTAGAAATGTGTTGTTTAATCTCCAAGTGTTTGTGTTTCTTACAGCTTTTTTCTTATAATTGATATATATAGTCTCATAGCAATGTGGTCAGAGAAGATGCTTGATGCAATTGCTGTTTTCTTAAATTTATTGAAGTTTGATTTGTGACCCAAGACATGGTCTATCTTGGAGAATGTTCCTTGTGCACTGGAGAAGAAGTTGTATTATTTTGCATTTGGATGGAATGTACTGAAGATATCAGTAAGATCTATCTCATTTAATGTATCATTTAAGACCTGTGTTTCCTTATTAATTTTCTGTTTTGATGATCTGTCCATTGGTGTGAGTGGTATGTTAAATTATCCTACTATTATTGTGTTACTGTCAATTTCTCCTTTTATGTCTGTGTTTGTCTTATGTACCGAGATGCTCCTATGTTCGGTGCAAAGATATGTACAATTGTTATGTCTTCCTCTTGGATTAATCCCTTGATCATTATGGAGCGTCCTTCCTTATCTCCTGCAATCTATTTTATTTTAAGGTCTATTTTGTCTGATATAACGATTGCTACTCAAGCTTGCTTTTGCTTCCCATTTTCAAGGAATATATTTTTCCATCCTCTCACTTTCAGTCTATATGTCTTGAGGTCTGAAGTGGGTTTCTTGTATACAGCATAAATATGGGTCTTTTTTTTTGAATCCATTCAGCTAGTCTGTGTCTTTTGGTTGGAGCAGTTAATCCACTTACATTTAAAGTAATTATTGATATATATATATATGTTCTTATTGCCATTTTCTAATTTTGGGGGGGTTGATTTTGTAGATCTTTTTTCTTCTGTTGTATTTCTTGACTATATAAGTGCATTTAACATTTGTTGTAAAGCTGGTTTGGTGCTACTGAATTCTCTTAACTTTTGCTTGTCTGAAAAGCTTTTTATTTCCCCATCAGTTTTGAATGAGATCCTTGCTGGATTACAGTAATCTTGGTGGTAAATTTTTCCTTTTCAGTACTTTAAATATATCCTGCCATTCCCTTCTGGTCTGCAGAGTTTCTGCTGAAAGATCAGCTGTTAAGTGTATTGGGTTTCCCATGTATGTTACTTGTTGCTTCTCCCTTGCTGTTTTTAATATTCTTTCTTTGTGTGTAGTCTTTGTTACTTTGATTTATATGTGTTTTGGTGTGTTTCTCCTTGGGCTTATCCTGTATGGGACTCTTGTGCCTCTTGGACTTGATTGGCTATTTCCTTTTCCATGCTGGGGAAATTTTCAACTATAATCTCTTCAAAAATTTTCTCATACTCTTTATTTTTCTCTTCTTCTTCTGGGGGTAGAGGTCTCTGATACTCTCCTCAGCACTTTTCCTTTTTTTTTTTTTTTACTTTATTCTGCTCTTCAGAAGTTATTACCAACATTTTATCTTCCAGCTCACTGATTCATTCTTCCACTTCAGATATTCTTCTATTGATTTCTTCTAGAGTATTTTTAATTTCAGTAATTGTGTTGTTTGCCTCTGTATGCTTATTCTTTAATTCTTTTAGGTCTTTTTAAATTGATTATTGCATTTTCTCCATTTTGTTTTCAAGGTGTTTGATCATCTTTACTGTCATTATTCTGAATTTTTTGTCAGGTAATTTTCCTATTTCCTCTTCATTTTTTTGGACTTCTGTGTTTCTAGCTTGTTCCTTCATTTGTGCAATATTTCTGTCTTTTCATTAAAAAAAAAATTCCTGTGTTTGAGGTCTCCTTTTCCCAGGCTTCAAGAAAAGTTGAATTCTTTCCTTGAAGAAGGTTAAATACTTTCTTCACTCCTATGGTTTCTGCCCTCCTATGGTTGATCCAGTGGTATGTGATGAGTTTTATATAGGGTGAGATTTGTGCTGAGTTTTTGTTTGTGTGTTTTTCCTCTAATGGGCAAGGCTGAGTGAGGTGGTACTCCTGTATGCTGATGATTGGGTTTGTATTTTTGTTTTGTTTATTGTTTAGATGAGGCATCCTGCACAGGGTGCTACTAATGGTTGGATGATGCCAGGTCTTGTATGCAAGTGGTTTCCTTTGTGTGAGTTCTCACTATTTGATACCCCTTAAGGAGGGGTTGTGAGGGATTGGGGGCAAGAGGAGAAGGGGACAACAGAGGATGAGATGGCTGGATGGCATCACTGACTTGATGGACGTGAGTCTGAGTGGACTCCAGGAGTTGGTGATGGACAGGGAGGCCTGGCGTGCTGTGATTAATGGGGTCGCAAAGAGTCGGACACGACTGAGCGACTGAAGTGAAGTGAAGTGAAGTGAATTGAGGGTTAGTTCTCTGGTAGTCTAGGGTCTTGGAGTCAGTGCTCCCACTCCAAAAGCTCAGGGTTCAATCTCTGGTCAGGAACAAAGATTCTACAAGTGGTTTGTTATGGCATTAAGGGAGAGTAAAACAAATATCCCCAAACAAGAAACCAAAGATGAACCCCAGAAAAATGGCATTTAAAAAATCAGGAAAAATATAATTAAAATAATGGAGTATGCACATATACATATAAACCCATGAGTAAAGTGAAAACAGTCCAACAAAAATATAGTAGATTGTCTGGTGAACAAAGGAAATCAAAAATTATATTTACCAGTTATGAATAAAACTAACTTAAGCACAAATTGGAAACAAAACAAAAGCAAGGTGCCAAGTGGGGAATAAAGCAGTGAAAACAAAACTAGCAAATATGATGAGAGGAAAGGAAATAAAGAAAAGAAAGAAAAAATAGATATGCAAAGTTAAATAGAGGTGTATGAAGAATATTTACATAAATTAAAGATTAGCTGCAAGGGGAAAAGAATAGTAGGAAAAGAAAACAAAGAAATAAATGAAGAAAAATAATAATAGTTAAAAAAATTAAAAACTAAAATTAATAAAAAAGAGAGAAAAGAAAAGGAAAACTCCACAGAACTGCAAAAGCCCAAAGTAGAGGAAGAGGTTTATAACAACAATAAAAAACGTGACTGAGGAAGAAGAAAACAAATAAAAAAGCTAAAAAGCTTAATTGGATTTCTTAGTGCCCATAAAATTGACAACTACAATGGGGAGGGGGGGAAGGGGGGGAGAAGGAAAAGAAAAAAAAAAAAAAAAAAGAATCTACAAGACAAGTCAAAAATAAGAATAATAGATGCTTTTCTTGAGTCACTGCTATCAGAGTCCTTTCCCTCACTGGGAGTCACAGTCCACCTCCCTTCCCTAGGATGCCCTCCAGCACTGTAGTGGTCTCTGGACCTGCCGTGGGTGCAGCTCAGATTTTAGTGCAGATTAAATCCAGACAATCAACTTAGCAGACTCTGTGTATATGGAATATATAAAAGGTCACTGAGCGCTCCCACAAAAGAAAATGCACAAGTTCTGATAGTTGTGCACATTGGAGGCAAGAACACACAGGAGAAGGACCAGATTAGAATCTACGACTCTCAGCTGGTGTTCTGCTATGCACTTCTGTGTCTGAAGCTGTATTACTGATGTATCCATGGAGAGAGATGAACTCCATGTCACCTGCTCCCCTACCATCTTAAAAAATGAAAATTAAAAGAGTAATAAAGAACTTAAATTTTAAAAATAAAAAGTGATAATAGTAAAAATATATCTAGAATTTTCTCTGGAGCTGTTGCGGCCAGTGTGTATTCAGTTCAGTTTCAGATAGTTCCTTGTTACAGCTTGTACTTCTTCTCAAGGTCTATTAGTCAGTCAGTCAGTTCAGCCGCTCAGTCATGTCCAACTGTTTGTGACCCCATGAATTGCATCACTCCATGCCTCCCTGTCCATCACTGACTCCCAGAGTTCACACAAACTCACATACATCAAGTAGGTGATGCATTCCAGCCATCTCATCCTCTGTCGTCCCCTTCTCCTCCTGCCCCCAATCCCTCCCAGCATCAGAGTCTTTTCCAATGAGTCAACTCTTTGCATGAAGTGGCCAAAGTACTGGAGTTTCAGCTTTAGCATCATTGCTTCCAAAGAACACCCAGGACTGATCTCATTTATAATGGACTGGTTGGATCTCCTTGCAGTCCAAGGGACTCTCAAGAGTCTTCTGCAACACCACAGGTATATATGCCCCCTCCAATTCTTAGTCAATTAACTGCAGGGTTTTAATCTATGACACCTGTCAGTTCCAGAGTGGTTCTCTCTTCTTTGTTTATTTTGGCTTCTTCTGTTTGCAAATCTCTTCAGTGTCTAATTTCTGCCCTGACACAAGGGGGCAAAGGTGGTCACTTATTTAGGCTCACTTGTTCAGTTGTGCTGTGGGAAGGGAAGAACACTGCAAACAAATATCACTGGCACGTGATCATCTCTCAGGTCCTGGCCGCTCTGTTTTCTGAGTTTGCTGTGGGAGCACCATCTCAGGTGTGCCATGTGTCTCCTCTGGGGAGCTGATCTCTGCCGACCCTCCCAGTGCAGGAGGGTCAACTATCCAGGATCCCAAGAAGTCTTGGTTAGCAACTGGGAGCCTACTCACAGTTTGGAAGAGGACACTATCTCTGGGGCAGAAATTGCTCATCGCCTTCCGGCTCTGGCTGTCGCCCACCTGCCTCCCTGCCTCCAGTGGGGGATCGGCCAGTCCGCTGCCAGCTAGCTTTCATCTGGTATTGGCTCAGTCCTTTGTTCTATGAGCATGCCAGGCTGCTCATTACAGCCTTTCACTGGAAATTTCTCTCTCTTTTTTTTCTTCTCTCTGGCTATCCCACAGTTCGGGTTGCCATCTCATGTTAGCTCCCTCAGATTGTCCTCAGGGCATTGAGGCCTGATCCTTACCCTAAGCAATGCAGCCCGCACCTCCCTGTTCAGCTTCCCCCACCCCCCGACTCTCCCCCACCTCCCCACCCTCCCCCACGCTCCCACCCCTCCACCCCCATCCCCGCTTGCTGGTGGCAGATGAGAGCCTCTGGGCTGCTTCTCCTCTGGGAGTTGCAGTTAAGTGTGTATTCTGTGGTTGTTTTCTGTTTTGTTTTGTTTCCTAGCGGTTATGTTGCCCTCTGATATTCCCAAACTCCCACAGACCCGCCTGTGAGAGGGTTTCCTAATGTTTGGAGATTCTTCACCAAGACTCCCTCCCCAGGACAGGTCTCTGTTCCTCTTTTCTCTCTCTTTTGTCTTTTATATTTTGTCCTACCTCCTTTTGAAGAGAATGATCTGCCCTTCTGGGTGCCTGATGTCCTCCATCAGCATTCAGAAATTGCTTTGTGGAAGCTGCTCAGCATTCAAATGATCTTTTGATGAATTAGTGGGGGGAAAAGTAGTCTCCTTGTCCTATTCTTTTGCTATGTTGGGACCACCCCCTTTACCTAATATCTAACAGTATGTTTTTGTTGTTGTTGTTTTGTTTTTTTCCTTTTTAGAATGGAGCACTTAATGTTCTCTATGTGTTAAATCTTGTTGACTGCAAACAGGAACAAGTTTGCTTTTTTTCTTTTCGATTTGAATGAGTTTTCTTTTCCTTCTCTATTTTTTCTGGTTAGGTCTTTCAATAATGTGTTGAACAGATTTGGCAAGAATGAGCATCTTTGTTCCTGAATGTAACTGGAAAGGTTTAATATTTTCATCAATGAGTATCATGTTTGCCGTGGCCTTTTCATATATGACCTTTATTGTGTTCAGGTACGTTTTCCATTCTTATTTTGTTGAGAGCTATAACATGAAAGGATGTTAATTATGTAAAATGTTTTTTCTTCATATATTGAGATGCTTATATGCTTTCTTATATGCAAAACAATGGACAGAGGTTTGTGACATTGTATAGGCAGCAGTGATCAAGACCATCCCCAAGAAAAAGAAATGCAAGAAGGCAAAATGGTTGCCTGAGGAGGGCTTGCAAACAGCTGAGAAAGGAAGATAAGCTAAAGGCAAAGGAGAAATGGAAATATATACCCATTTGAATGCAGAGCTTCAAAGAATAGCAAGGAGAGATAAGAAAGTCTTCCTCAGTGATCAATGCAAAAAAAAAAAAAGAAAGAAGAAAATAATAGAATGGGAAAGAGTAGAGATCTCTTCAAGAAAATTAGAGATCCCAAGGGAACATTTCATGCAAAGATGGGCACAAAAGGACAGAAATGGTATGGACCTAACAGAAGCAGAAGATATTAAGAAGAGGTGGCAAGAATACATGGAAGAACTATACAAAAAAGATCTTGGGGACCCAGAAAATGAAGATGGTGTGATCACTAACCTAGAGCCAGACATCCTGGAATGAGAAGTCAAGCGGGCCTTAAGAAGCATCACTATGAACAGAGCTAGTGGAGATGATGGAATTCCAGTTGAGTTATTTCAAATCCTGAAAGATGATGCTGTGAAAGTGCTACACTCAACATGCCAGCAAATTTGGAAAACTCAGCAGTAGCCACAGGACTGGAAAAGGTCAGTTTTCATTCCAATCTCAAAGAAAGGCAATGCCAAAGAATATTCAAACTACCACACAATTGCACTCATCTCCGTTCAGTTCAGTTGCTCAGTCCTGTCAGACTCTTTGCAACCCCGTGAACCACAGTCTGCCAGGCCTCCCTGTCCATCACCAACTCCTGGAGTTCACCCAAACCCATTTCCATTGAATCAGTGATGCCATCCAACCATCTCATCCTCTGTCGTCCCCTTCTCCTCCTGCCCTCAATCTTTCCCAGCATCAGGGTCTTTTCAAATGAGTCAGCTCTCTGCATCAGGTGGCCAAAGTATTGGAGTTTCAGCTTCAACATCAGTCCTACCACTGAACACCTAGGACTGATCTCCTTTAGGATGGACTGGTTGGATCTCCTTGCAGTCCAAGGGACTCACAAGAGCATAGACATTACTTTGCCAACAAAGGTCTGTCTAATCAAACGTATGGTTTTTCCAGTAGTCATGTATGGATGTGAGAGTTGGACTATAAAGAAAGCTGAGCACCAAAGAACTGATGCTTTTGAACTGTGGTGTTGGAGAAGACTCTTGAGAGTCCCTTGGACTGCAAGGAGATCCATCCTGTCCATCCTAAAGGAAATCAGTCCTGAATATTCATTGGAAGGGCTGATGTTGAAACTGAAACTCCAATACTTTGGCCACCTGATGTGAAGAACTGACTTATTTGAAAAGACCCTGATGCTCAGAAAGATTGAGGGCAGGAGGATAAGGGGATGATAGAGGAAGAGATTGTTGGATGGCACCACCGACTCTATAGACATGAGTTTGAATAAGCTCCAGTAGTTAATGATGGACAGGTATCCCATGATGCAGTCCATGGGGTCACAAAGAGTTGGACACGACTGAGCGACTGAACTGAACTGAACTAATTGAGATGCTTATATGCTTTCTATCTTTTATTCTGCTGATGTCATGTTAGCTAATTTTCTTATTTTAGACCAGCTTTGATTTCAGGCATATATGTGTGCATGGTAAGTCACTTCAGTTGTGTCTGACTGTTTCAAACCCCATGGACTGTAACCTGCTATGCTCCTCTGTACATGGGATTCTCCAGGCAAAGATAGTGGTGTAGGTCTCCATTTCCTCCTCCAGGGGATTTCCTGGACCCAGGGATGTAAGGGGGTTCTTTGCCTCTAGTGCCACCTGGGAAGCTTGAAATCCCACTTACTCATGATGTATGATCCTTTTAATGTGCTGGTGGATTCAGTTTACAAGATTGTTGAAGATTTTTGCATAAAGAATACTTCCCAGGTGGCTCAGTGGTTAAGAATCTGACTGCCAATGTAGGAGATGAAGGAGATGCTGATTCCATCCTGGTATCAGAAAGATCCCCTGAAGAATGGAATAACAACCAACTCCAGTAGTATTCTTGCCTGTGAAATCCCATGGACAGAGGAGCCTGACAGGCTACAGTCTATGGGGTCTCAAAGGGTTGGACAGAACTTAGTGATTTAACAACAAAAAGATGTTCTACTGTTCAGTTCAGTTGCTCAGTTTTGTCCAACTCTTTGCAAGCCTATCGACTGCATCACGCCAGTCCTCCCTGTCCATCACCGATTCCCAGAGTTTACTCAAACTCATGTCCATTGAGTCAGTGATGCTATCCAACCATCTTTTGTCCCCTTCTCCTCCCACCTTCAATCTTTCCCAGCAACAGGCTCCTTTCCAATGAGTCACTTCTTTGCATCAGGTGGCCAAAGTATTGGAATTTCAGCTTCAGCATCAGTCCTTCCAATGAATATTCATGATTGATCTCCTTTAGGATGGACTGGTTGGATCTCCTGGCTGTCCAAGGGACTCTCAAGAGTCTTCTCCAACACCACAGTTCAAAGCATCAGTTCTTCAGGGCTCAGCTTTCTTTATGGTCCAGCTTTCACATCCATACATGACTACTGGAAAAACATAACTTTAACTAGACATACCTTTTTTGGCAAAGTAATGTCTCTACTTTGTAATATACATCTAGGTTGGTCATAACTTTTCTTCCAAGAAGCAAACATGTTTCAATTTCATGGCTGCAGTCACTGTCTGCAGTTGTTTTGGAGCCCCCCCGAAATAAAGTCTGTCCCTCTGAGAACCCCATGAACAATATGAAAAGGCTCTATTGTTGACTGCATATATATTTGTAATGATTATATCTTCCCAGTGGGTTGGCCTTTTCATCATTATATAATGTCCTTCTTTATCTCTTGATTAAAGTTTATCTTTCTGACATTAGTGAATCAGAAAGTATGTAACTGAAGTATCCTTTCTCTTGATTGCTATTTACATAGACTATTTAATATCCCTTTGTTTTCAGTATATGTGTGTGCTTAAGCCTAAAGTGACTTTTTATAAAAATATATAATTGTGTCTATTTTAAAAAGTACTCAGAAACTATATGTCTTTTGATTGGGAAGTTTAAACTATTTACATTTAATGTAAATTAACTATTGATAGGGAAATATTTGCTACTGTCATTTTGTTAACTGTACTCTGTTAGTCTTGTAGTCCTTTTGCCTGTCTTTTCCCCTCCTGATGTCTTCTGTGGTTTGTCAAGTTTTTACTATTAGTTCCCTTGTTTCTTCCGTGTACCATCTATTGGTATTTTGTGTGCACGTGTGTGAGTGTTTGTGTGTGTGTGTGGTTACCTTGGGGATTCCATGAAATATCTATTATTTATAATAGTCTACTTAAACTGATGAAACTTCATTTCTCTCCCATGAATGTCAGAGACAAGGATAGAATTTTAAAAGAAGCAAGGGAAAAATAAATTGTCACATACAAAAGAACCCCCATAAGACTATTTAGTGGATTTTTCAACAGAAATCTTACTGCCAAGAAATAAGTGGGATGATAGATTCAAAGTGCTAGAAAAACAAACTAATGAATGCATGAACAGGCAATTTCATAACCAAGAATATTATGCTTGGAAAAGCTGTCCTTCAAACATGAAGAAAAGATAAAAACTCCCAGACAGCAAAAGCTTAGGGATTCAGTAATACTAGACCTGCCTTACAAGAAATGCTGTATGAAATCTCCAGTTTGAAATGAAAGAAAACCAGGCATTATTTTGAAATATGTTTGTATTATGTTTACTTATCACAACAATACTATATGGTATATACATTTTTTTCCATATGGGCTTCCCTTGTGGCTCAGCTGGTAAAGAATCTGCCTTGCAGACCTGGGTTACATCCCTAGATTGGGAAGATCCGCTAGAGAAGGGAAAGTCTACCCATTCTGGTATTGTGGTCTGGAGAATTCACTGGACTACAGTCCATAGTGTTGCAAAGGGTCGACACAACTGAGTGACTTTCGCTTTCACTTTTTCATGATAGGATATGAGAAGTCTTTACTATGTTGTGGTGATTATATATTTCAGCACTATCATGGGTCATAATTTACTAACATAGAAGCCCAGAACTTGCTTTCCTAGCCTCCTTTACATCATATGTCCACTTTTTCCTTTAGATTCATTTGCAGAAGAAGGTAATATAAATCAGGAAGTATTGGGTTGAATTCATTTTTCTGGCAAAGCAATAGAGCACAATAAAGAGACTGCATAACAGTGATGGGATTCTGTTAATAGTAGCAGTGTCCTGTCTGTGTTCAGTGCCTTGTGCTGCAAGCTGTGGTTCCTCTGGGCAGTGGTATTGCCCATCAAAGTGTGATTCGGTGATTTCGGCCACTAAAACTGGCTTCACATCTCTGGTTCTTTATCGATGTCTCAGAAACCTTCAAGATTCTGTGAGTTGTTCTAAAGACAAAGGTTGGCAATGCTTGTTTTTGTAAATAAAGATTTCTTGGGACATAGTTACACCTATTTATTTATCTTGTCTATGGCTGTTTTTGTTAAAATGTCTATCATGAGTGTTTTCAACAGAGACCATCTGGTCCACCAGTCTGAAATGTTTGCTCTTTGGCTCAGGAGAAAACGTTTTCTAAGCCCTGCTTTAACAGACACCTTTCTGTGCACACCACAATTTCTGAATCTGTGTGCCTCAACTGGAGGCTGTGTGCTGCAACTATAGAGCCCACACTGGAGCCTACATGCTTCAACTAGAGCAAACCCATGCACCACAATGAAAGATCCCGCATGACAGAGTGAACACCCCCAACCCCCATGCAACAACTAAAACCTGATACAGCCAAGAATAAAAGATAAATAAATCATATGAATATTAAAAGAAAAAAAAAGGTGAAACTGTCACAATTAAAAATACCTTTCTGCTTTAGTAAGCTAGAGTGGGTTTTGTTGTGTTCAACTAGGATCCTGATTGATACAATCCATTTTAAAAATGAGAAAACTTGGCCAAAATGAATTTAAATAATGTTCTACAGTTCACACGTATTTCACTTCAGTTCAGTTCAGTCACTCGGTCATGTCCGACTCTTTGTGACCCCATGGGCTGCTGCATGCCAGGCCTCTCTGTCCATCACCAACTCCCAGAGTATACTCAAACTCATGTCTATTGAGTTGGTGATGCCATCAAACCATCTCATCCTCTTTCATCCCCTTCTCCTCCTGCCCTCAATCTTTGCCAGCATCAGGGTCTTTTCAACTGTCAGTTCTTCACATCAGGTGGCCAAAGTATTGGGGTTTTAGCTTCAACAATAGCCCTACCAATGAACACTCGGGACTGTTCTCATTTAGGATGGACTGGTTGAATCTCCTTGTAGTCCAAGGGCCTCTCGAGAGTCTTCTCCAGCACCGCAGTTCAAAAGCATCAATTTTTTGGCTCTCAGCTTTTTTTATAGTACAACTCTGATATCCATATGTGACTACTGGAAAAGCCGTAGCCTTGACTAGATGGACATTTTTTGGCAAAGTAATGTCTCTGCTTTTTAATATGCTAACTTGGTCATAACTTTCTTTCCAAGGAGTAAGCAATTTTTAATTTCATGGCTGCAGTCACCATCTGCAGTGATTTTGGAGCCCAAAAAATAAAGTCTGCCACTGTTCCCCCATCTATTTGCCATGAAGTGATGGGGCCAGATGCCATGATCTTTGTTTTCTGAATGTTTAGTTTTAAGCCAACTTTTTCACTCTCCTCTTTTACTTTCTTCAAGAGGCTCTTTAGTTCTTCTTTGCCTTATACCATAAGGGTGGTGTCATCTGTATATCTGAGGTTATTGATATTTCTCCCAGCAATCTTGACTCCAGCTGATTCCAGCTGGGCTGATTCATCCAGCCCAGCATTTCTCATGATGTATGCTTCATATAAGTTAAATAAGCAGGGTGACAATATACAGATCTACTCCTTCTCCTATTTGGAAGCAGTCTGTTTTTCCATGTCTGGTTCTAACTTTGCTTCCTGATCTACATGCAGATTTCTCAAGAAGCAGATCAGGTGTTCTGGTATTTCCATCTCTTGAAGAATTTCCCACAGTTTATTGTGATCAACACAGTCAAAGGCTTCTGCACATATATTTGGTAAGTAGGAAAACTAGGATATAAACCTCAAGGATTCACCTCTAGAGCCCAACATTTTAACTAAATACTATAGTTCTTCTGTTATATTTCATGCTGGGTGTAGGGTTGGTAACATACTTTTGCGGAGAAGGCAATGGCACCCCACTCCAGTACTCTTGCCTGCAAAATCCCATGGATGGAGGAGACTGGTGGGCTGCAGTCCATGGGATCGCGAAGAGTTGGACACGACTGAGCGACTTCACTTTGTCTTTTCACTTTCATGCATTGGAGAAGGAAATGGCAACCCACTCCAGTGTTCTTGCCTAGAGAATCCCAGGGACGAGGCAGCCTGGTGGGCTGCCGTCCATGGGGTCACAAGAGTCGGACACGACTGAAGCGACTTAGCAGCAGCAGCAGCAACATACTTTTCGGGGACTTGATTCAAGTTTTCAGTTCTCATTTATATATGCTTTGATAAAACCATGACAGATTTAGGGACTATATATGTTTATCTTTATTGCTAGAGAACTGGGCTCAGATTAAGGCGTTATTTGTCAAGATAGATTTTCTTTATCCTAGATTGTGATTTGATATTAACCTTGTTTAATATAGTGCTAATTGTATTTAACTTTTTGTTCAGTCAAGTTCAGTCGCTCAGTCGTGTCCGACTCTTTGCGACCCCATGAATCACAGCACGCCAAGCCTGCCTGTCCATCACCATCTCGCCGAGTTCACTCAGATTCATGTCCATCGAGTCTGTGATGCCATCCAGCCATCTCATGCTCGATCGTCCCCTTCTCCTCCTGCCCCCAATCCCCCCAAACATCAAAGTCTTTTCCAATGAATCAACTATTCGCATGAGGTGGCCAAAGTACTGGAGCTTCAGCTTTAGCATCATTCCTTCCAAAGAAACCCCAGGGCTGATCTCCTTCAGAATGGACTGGTTGGATCTCCTTTCAGTCCAAGGGAACCTCAAGAGTCTTCTCCAACACCACAGTTCAAAAGCATCAATTCTTCGGTGCTCAGCCTTCTTCACAGTCCAACTCTCACATCCATACATGACCACAGGAAAAACCGTAGCCTTGTCTAGATGGACCTTAGGTGGCAAAGTAATGTCTCTGCTTTTGAATATACTATCTAGGTTGGTCACAACTTTTCTTCCAAGGAGTAAGCGTCTTTTAATTTCATGGCTGCAGTCACCATCTGCAGTGATTTTGGAGCCCAAAAAATAAAGTCTGACACTGTTTCCGCTGATTCCCCATCTATTTCCTATGAAGTGATGGGACCAGAGGTCATGATCTTCGTTTTCTGAATGTTGAGCTTTAGGCCAACTTTTTGACTCTCCTCTTTCACTTTCATCAAGAGACTTTTGAGTTCCTCTTCACTTTCAGCCATAAGGGTGATGCCATCTGCATATCTGAGGTTATTGATATTTCTCCCAGCAATCTTGATTCCAGCTTGTGTTTCTTCCAGTCCAGCGTTTCTCATGATGTTCTCTGCATAGAAGTTAAATAAGCAGGGTGACAATATACAGGCTTGATGGACTCCTTATTCTATTTGGAACCAGTCTGTTGTTCCATGTCCAGTTCTAACTGTTGCTTCCTGACCTGTATGCAGATTTTTCAAGATGCAGGTTAGGTGGTCTGGTATTCCCATTTCTTTCAGAATTTTCCACAGTTTATTGTGATCCACACAGTCAAAGGCTTTGGCATAGTCAATAAAGCAGAAATAGATATTTTTCTGGAACTCTCTTGCTTTTTCCATGATCCAGTGGATGTTGGCAATTTGATCTCTGGTTCCTCTGTCTTTTCTAAAACCAGCTTGAACATCAGGGAGTTCATGGTTCACGTATTGCTGAAGCCTGGCTTGGAGAATTTTGAGCATTACTTTACTAGCCTGTGAGCTGACTGCAATTGTGTGGTAGTTTGAGCATTCTTTGTCATTGCCTTTCTTTAGAATTGGAATGAAAACTGATCTTTTCCAGTCCTGTGGCCACTGCTGAGTTTTACAAATTTGCTGGCAGATTGAGTGCAGCATTTTCACAGCATCATCTTTCAGGATTTGAAGTAGCTCAACTGGAATTCCACTCGCTTTGTTCGTAGTGATGCTTTCTAAGGCCCACTTGACTTTACATTCCAGGATGTCTGGCTCTAGATTAGTGATCACACCATCATGATTATCCGGGTCATGAAGATCTTTTTTGAACAGTTCTTCCGTGTATTCTTGCCACCACTTCTTAATATCTTGTGCTTCTGTTAGGTCCATACCATTTCTGTCCTTTATCGAGCCCATCTTTGCATGAAATGTTCCCTTGGTATCTCTAATTTTCTTGACGAGATCTGTAGTATTTCCCATTCTCTTGTTTTCCTCTATTTCTTTGCATTGATCACTGTAGAAGACTTTCTTATCTCTTCTTGCTATTCTTTGGAACTCTGCAATCAGATGCTTATATCTTTCCTTTTCTCCTTTGCTTTTCACCTCTCTTCTTTTCACAGCTATTTGTATGGCCTTCCCACACAGCCATTTTGCTTTTTGGCATTTCTTTTCCATGGGGATGGTCTTGATCCCTGTCTCCTGTACAATGTCACGAACCTCATTCCATAGTTCATCCGATACTCTATCTATCAGATATAGGCCCTTAAATCTATTTCTCACTTCAACTGTATAATCATAAGGGATTTGATTTAGGTCATACCTGAATGGTCTAGCGGTTTTCCCTACTTTCTTCAATCTAAGTCTGAATTTGGTAATAAGGAGTTCATGATCTGAGCCACAGTCAGCTCCTGGTCTTGTTTTTGATGACTGTATAGAGCGTCTCCATCTTTGGCTGCAAAGAATATAATCAATCTGATTTCGTTGTTGACCATCTGGTGATGTCCATATGTAGAGTCTTCTCTTGTGTTGTTGGAAAGGGGTGTTTGCTATGACCAGTATATTTTCTTGGCAAAACACTATTAGTCTTTGCCCTGCTTCATTCTACATTCCAAGGCCAAATTTGCCTGTTACTCCAGGTGTTTCTTGACTTCCTACTTTTGCATTCCAGTCCCCTATAATGGAAAGGACATCTTTTTGGGGTGTTAGTTCTAAAAAGTCTTGTAGGTCTTCATCGAACCATTCATCTTCAGCTTCTTCAGCATTACTGGTTGGGGCATTACTTGGATAACTGTGATATTGAATGGTTTGCCTTGGAGATGATCAGAGATCATTCTGTCATTTTTGAGATTGTATCCAGGTACTGCATTTCGGACTTTTTGTTGACCATGATGGCTACTCCATTTCTTCTGACGGATTCCTGCCTGCAGTAGTATATACAATGGTCATCTGAGTTAAATTCACCCATTCCAGTCCATTTTAGTTCGCTGATTCCTAGAATGTTCACATTCACCCTTGCCATCTCTTGCTTGACCACTTCCAATTTGCCTTGATTCATGGACCTGACATTCCATGTTCCTATGCAATATTGCTCTTTACAGCATCTGATCTTTCTTCTATCACCGGTCAAATGCAAAACTGGGTATTGTTTTTGCGTTGGCTCCATCCCTTCATTCTTTCTGGAGTTATTTCTCCACTGACCTCCAGTAGCATATTGGGCACCTACTGACTTGGGGAGTTCCTCGTTCAGTATCCTATCATTTTGCCTTTTCATACTGTTCATGGGGTTCTCAAGGCAAGAATACTGAAGTGGTTTGCCATTCCCTTCTCCAGTGGACCACATTCTGTCAGACCTCTCCACCATGACCCGCTCATCTTGGGTTGCCTGGCAGGCATGGCTTGGTTTCATTGAGTTAGACAAGGCTATGGTACTAGTGTGATTAGATTGACTAGTTTTCTGTGAGTTTGGTTTCAGTGTGTCTGCCCTCTGATGCCCTCTTGCAACACCTACCATCTCACTTGGATTTCTCTTACCTTGGGCGTGGGGTATCTCTTCACAGCTGCTCCAGGAAAACACAGCTGCTGCTCCTTACCTTGGACGAGGGGATTCTGATATATTATATAAACCATTTTCTTTTTTGCTACTTTTCCTAGATACTAGCATCCTTGCAAAACCATTTGTTGTTGTTAGTCACTAAATTTTGTTTGGCTCTTTTGTGACTCCATGTACTGTATCCTGTCAGGCTCTGCATCCTTGGGATTTCCTAGGCAAGAATACTGGAGTGGGTTGCCATTTCCTCCTCCAGCAGATCTCCCCAAACCAGGGATCAAGCCCAGGTCATCTGCTGGGCAGGTGGATTCTTTACCACTAGGCCACCAGAGAAGCCCATTGTCAAATTTTAATGTATTAGTTCATTGATTGGCTAAACTAGAATTCCTGCATTTAGAAGGAAATGGTCTAAAATTAAACTAATTTGTATAAAAATTATAAATAGTATCAAATTACCAGTTGATGATAGTATCCAGTGTAATAGTTTTATAGATTTTAAAAAAAGAATTCTATGAAATTGTAAAATGCAAAAGTCCTGAAGTTTAATTCATGTGAGAGAAACTTGCCTTCAAGATAAGAATTTGAGAAATGGACTTTAAAAGATAAAAATAAAATAAAAATATGATATGAACTCTAAGCTCTTGACTAGTTTCCTCACTATCTTTAGCCAACCTTATTGCCTATAAATTTGATCAGACATCTTGCCTATCTGAATATTCCAGTCATTTCATAGTGATTTCTTCCTAATTAATGGAATTTTACTTCATGCCTTTTTTGTTTATTTGTTAGACTTGGTTTCCAAATCCCGACAGAGCAACTGAGGAAAGATACTGATTCCTTAGAAGTAAAATGGGTGGTTTTAATACCAGGAGTTTTAAGTAACCAGGAATGAGAATTTTTGTCATCACAAGTTAATGAAAGTCATAAATATTTAGCCTCAGTTACTCCGTTATAATATTCTTTATGCAGGAAAAGTGAATTTATTTTATATAAGATTTAGCAGACTGAAACAATATCATGTGATTGACACATTATCTGACTCTGAGAATGAAGAAAAAAACAGACATTTTGGCTATTGATGTATATCTTCTCTAAGGAAAGAAATAAAATTAAAACAACATTTAGAAGTTGAATTTCTTACTTAATTGTCTAAATTTGAATAAATCTTTTAGTTCAAATATTGAGTACTGATAAAAGAAATGTGACAAATTTCTTACTATTTCTAATAAAATATGGTGAAATCTTTTTCTGTTTCTCTCCTCTTTCTCTTGATGTCTAAATGTAGATACAGATTTATCTATAATTGAGAATTTGCTTCATAGTATTTTGGATTCAAAATCACTCAATAATAACATAAATATTTAAAAAAATCAAATAATAGTCTCACTTTGATTTAGGTTACTAAAATGTTGATGAGAAAAGCAGAATTTTTACACCGTTAGTTTGCCTTCCTCTGTCAGTGGGACTTAACAAGGGTAAGATCAAAAAAGAACCCCTTGGTATCACAGTGGAGGTAAAATGGCTTTTATGTAAGCAGAGTAGAGCAAAGAGTTGGTACTTCAGCTCCTTGGTATGCCCTCTCTTTTTAAGAAATTGAGGATTTGTGGGGGAAAAAATGATTTCTTATGTCTTGCTTGTACTGCAAGGCCATCATTCATCGTATTAAAATGTTCATCTAATAATGCAAGATGTGATTGAATGTCATTAATTTCGATACCATTGATCACATAGTGTCTGTTGGTCCCAGTGCAATTTGTCAAAGTAAGGCAATAGTTTAAAGATGGAAGCAAATGAACTTAGTCACTTTCACAATTCCCAAGGACAAAAACTGCTTTTTAAAATTTCCTACACGTATTCCTATTCCTTGTAGTTATTGAACTGAGTTCTCAATTAACAATCTGTTGGGTTTGTTATTAATCTGAAAGTCTTATGTGACAGAGGTATGCAAAAAGCCCCAGTTGGACTACCATATAGCAATAACAAAAAAATCTATTGTCTTTATCTTACATATTTTATGGAGCATTTTTAAAATATACAAATCTATGTAATCTGCAACCATGAATTTGACATTTTGTTTTTGCCTTAGGAATAAGCATTGTAACTTTCTTCTATATTTACTCTCCAGCAGTAGTCCTCATTGCTGGGTACTGATAGCACATGTGTGCTAAGTCACTTCAGCCACGTCTGACTCTTTGAGACCCGATGGACTGTAGCTGCCAGGCTCCTCTGTCCATGGGATTCTCCAGGCAAGGAAACTGGAGTGGGTTGTCATTTCCACCTCCAGTACTGATACCACACAATATGTGAAATTTTACTTTAGAAAAATTGCATTTATAAGCAGAGGATAGGATGGGAAAATAAGAAAACAGAGCATTATAACCAAGATCTTAGAAGGATAAAGTCTTGAATCACAATTACAGGACATTCTATCTTGCACAAAAGTGTTGGTTTTCTTTTTAAGGTTTCTGATAACTTTGAGTATCAGGAGGATTTTTTTCCAATTTACCGATGGAGATAGAGAGGAAATGATTCTGCCAGAAAGAGTGGCTATTTTAGAACATTAAGTCTGTAAGTCTTAGGAATATCCTTAGATGTAGGCTTCAGGAGCACAACGTCGGGCTCTTGTGGGTTTGGAGTGAGAATCCTTTAATTGATAGTGAGGTCTTTCAGCAGTGAGCTTGAAAGTGGGGCCAAGGACACTTTCATCTCAAAAAGGCTCAAAAAAGAGAGCCATGATGCTTTCAAATACAGTGACTGATTCTAATTAAATCTTTGGGCTACCAAGGGAGCTTTGCACCCAGCTCTGAATAAACACTAATGTTCAAATGCATTAAACTTTCAGGGACTGAAAGACTAAGTAGACTATTGATGATGAGCTCTCACCCATTTTGAAGGAGTCGACATGAAGATATATTTGGTGGAGAACTTGATGGATATTTTAATGAGTGTGTAAGGAAGTTCAGGTTAGAAGAAAGAGAGAAAAAAATTTTTTTTTTCCTGTAAATATTTTACTTTGGTAGCGAATCAATTTTAATATGTTCTATTAAAATGCTCTCACAGTTTATTTTATAAGTAACATATGTATATTAAATATAATTGTTGTTTAATTGCTAAGTTGTGTCTGACTCTTTGTGACCCCATGGACTGTAGCCCACAAGGCTCCTCTGTCTGTGGGATTTTCCAGGCAAGAATACTGGACTGAAGAATACATTTCCTTTTCCAGGAAATCTTGACTCAGAGACTGAACCCAGGGCTTTCTGCATTGCAGGCAAGTACTTTACTGCTGAACCATATGGGGAGCCCATGTAATCTGTACATGCAATTTTTGTACATTTGTTCCATTATTTTCTTAGGAAAATTCCCTAAAAGTAAAATAGCTGGATGAATGTGTGCATTCATTTTAAGGCTTGAAATGGCTTATTTGAAACATAGAATGATTGTACCACTCCCTAAAAACTTACTTTTAAGTTTAAAATTTTTTCCTGCACTTAACATACTTTGATTTTTATTTTTTCATTCTCTGAATACCCTGAATCAACACTTATTCTTTCTTTTCCTTCATGCATTCTTCCCTTTATTCACTCTCTCATTCAGTAATGCAGCCTAGTGTTTGCTCTAAATTATTACAACATGAGGACTTGAGAAAGAAAAGAAGGTGAGAATTTTTTTTAATATATATATTTAGGAAAATATGGTAGCTTGTGACGAGCATGAGATGTAAAGTTAGAAGACAGATTTAATAACTAACTTCTGTGCTTCATTGTGTGTCACTTGACATTTTTGAGGTCTGACTAATCATCTTTAAAAAGTAGAAGAAAACAGTAACTACTTAAATAGATAAGCATATGTGCAAGTATTTTGTAAACCGAAAAGCTGTTTACAAAACATGATTGGGATTTTGTTTTACATATGCAAGATGAAATTCTTTAAACCCTCAATCATGTATATTTATCTGGATTGATAGTTCAAAATCAAAGCATATTAATCTGAGTAAACATTTAGCTTCAGTAGCGTCCTTGTCTAGTATAGGTTTGATGCTATAAAGGCATGCCCTTTTCCTCCCTCCTCTCTTCCCTCTGTTGAAGGACTTCATCTAGAGGACATGACTACATGTTGACTTGTGAGCTGGTTCCAGGCGATCAGAGACTCTTCAGCCCCCTCCCTCTACTCATTGTTCCTGAACTAGGAGCTACCCTAAGGGCATAGCTGTAAGGGTGCAGTGTCTTGGGAGCATTAAGATTGAATATATGACTGAACTTTGTTAAGACCTCTATATAAACTCTTAAGATTCCGGAGGGGTTGATACAGAGATCTACTTATTTTAAGGACTCCCAAGACAAATTTCATGTAGTTCCTTTCTTATTAAACTGTCCACCTAGCAATCTGGAGTGATCTGCCTTTTTTGTCTCTCCTTGCTCTTGTGTAGGAAGCTAGTTTCAGATTTCTCCTAGGCAACTTGGGAGGTTGTAAGCTAGTATTAGCTGTTATTCTGTTATCTCTGTTATTCTTCTTTCCTTCCTTCTTCTTTCATCTTTTACATTTTCTTTATGCATTTTATAAACAAAAAATTTACTTATTTAATAGACAAAATGATCTTTAAAAAAATTCAGAAAACAGGAAAAAATGCATTATGAAAATTTCCCCTCCCACTGTAGGGAACAGCAGCTCAGTTTCCTTCTTTGAAAGCATCTAATTTTCTAAATATTTTAACATTCTTGGTGAAATAATTTCTTATATATTCTATCTCTTTCTCTACACACACACATCTCATTTTTCTAAAAAAAAAAAAACAAAAAACAAACTCCTGGATGTTAAATTCATCATTCTGCACTTTTGCTTATTCACTTAAAATATATTTTGAAGGTGGTAACATATGGACTTATATGTTTATTTTTACAGCTGTACAATTGTACATTATAAATATAACATACATTAAGCAGTTTCTTATTAACAGACATCTTGATTATTTCCTAATTTTTTATTTTACCACAATATTCCATTGTCATTTCACTCATGTGATTACCACTAAAGGACACATATCTATAACAGGAATTGCTATTTCAAAGAATGAATGCATTTGTAAATTATAAATATTGTCAGATTTCCCTTTATACATATTGTACCAGTTTTTGTTATACTCCCATGAGATATGCATGAGAATATCTTATCTTTTTTCCTAACACGACCCTAATAGCACTTTAAGAACTGTTTGATCATTACCAGTTAGATAAATTTAAAAAGTTTTTCAGTGTTTTTAAATTTGGATTTTTTTGTTGTTGTTGTTATGAAATGGTTGATTATCTTTCCAATTGTTTAAGGGACCTTTAAATTTATTTTTCTGTTAATTCTTTTTACATATTTTCCCTGTCTTTCTGTCATTTCATTTTTAATAAATATTGTAATAGATATTTCCTCACATATGTGGCTTCCCTGGTGGCTCAGACAGTAAAGAATCTGCTACAATGGTTCAGTTCCTGGGTCAGGAAGTTGCCCTGGAGAAAGGAATGACTACCCTCTCCAGTATTCTTACCTGTACAATTCCATGTACTGAGGATCCTGGCGGGCTACAGTCCATGGGATCACAAACAGTTGGACAGGACTGAGCAACTAACACTCTCCTCTCTGTCTCCTGACACATGGATACGCATATCTCTTTATCCATGTAAGGAATTATGGTTTTTGCCCCCATATTTTTTTGTTCAGTCACTCAGTCATGTCTGACTCTTTGCAACCCCATGGACTGCAGCACCCTAGGCTTCCCTGTCCATCACCAACTCCCAGAGCTTGCTCAAACTATGTCCATCAAGTTGGGATGCCATCCAACCATCTCATCCTCTGTTGTCCCCTTCTCCTCCTGCCTTCAATCTTTCCCAGCAACAGGGTCTTTTCGCAACGGTGGCCAAAGTATTGGAGCTACAGCTTCAGCATCAGTCCTATTTATTTGTGTTTTGATTTTAAAATTGCCTTGTAAAAAATGTATTTTTTTCCACTGCTATAAATTCATTATAAATCTTCTAATCTGTTGTTTTGACGTTTCATGTTACATTAAACAGAATATCTTCAACTTGAGCTCTTTCAATAATACTATCATTATTTTCTGATACTGTTATGGATCGGCTGCTAAGTTTCAATATATGTTCTGGTGTGAATTTATTTTATGTATTTTAAGTTTATTACTTTCCATTTAATTTTTTCAGACAGTTTCCAAGTTATACAACCATTTTATTAAAGAATATGTCTTACAAACATCTGTTTTATTATCTTTGTCAAGCACTAATTTGGAATATATTTTAGTCTATCTCTGGAATGCTCATTAAGTAGCATTGATGTGCCTATCTGTATACTAAGATCATAATTATAGATATTTTAACTTTATAATAATATTTTTAAAATTATTATACATAGTCTACCTTTATTACTTGTCTTTGGGCTATATTGTAAATTGAAATATGTCAATAGTGTGAATAACTTCAAATTTACTAGGTAATGAAAAACTACATGAAAGTGGTTGTAAAAATTTAATTTCTGAGCAGTAATATATGAGAGCACTCATTACTTCAAAAATTGGAACTGATTGGATTTTTAAATTTTCCAATAAATTAGTTATGCAATGATATTTCATGTTATTTCAGTTGGTCTTTCCTTGATTACTGAAAAACTTGAGCTCTCATTAATATGTTATAAATATAATTTGGTGAAATATCTAGTTAAACATTTCTCACATTTTTCTAATTATTTTTGTCTCTAAATTACTGATTTGTAAAAGTTCTTCATTTATGCTTGAGACTAATTTTTTGTCAGTTATAGATATTCCAAATCATAAGTCTTCCAAATCGTATGCTTTTTTAATATATTCATAATTTTCTTAATGATCAAAAACATTCTTAATATAAGTGTAGCTGAATGAACTTCATAAATACAATTACTACTTTCTGTATTTTTAAAGAGCAAATTCATATCTGAGAATGTAATATTTTACTATTATACCTAAAAGCTTCGTGTATTTGTTCTCAACATTTCAAACTTTCATTGTCAAGAACTTACTTTTATATATAGAGTAAGAAAGGTTAAATTTCATTTTATTTCAAATGGATAATTAATTTTCCAGTGTCACTTGTTGAAAATCCTATTCTTTATCACAGATTAAAAAACAATTAGCATATGTCGACTATTGATATCTGTGTGGGTTAATTTTTGGTCCTATATTCATCTATTTCTGCTTTATTGACTATGCCAAAGCCTTTGACTGTGTGGATCACAATAAACTGTGGAAAATTCTGAAAGAGATGGGAATACCAGACCACCTGACCTGCCTCTTGAGAAATCTGTATGCAGGTCAGGAAGCAACAGTTAGAACTGGACATGGAACAACAGACTGGTTCCAAATAGGAAAAGGAGTATGTCAAGGCTGTATATTGTCACCTTGTTAATTTAACTTCTATGCAGAGTACATCATGAGAAACGCTGGACTGGAAGAAACACAAGCTGGAATCAAGATTGCTTGGAGAAATATCAATAACCTCAGATATGCAGATGACACCACCCTTATGGAAGAAAGTGAAGAGGAGCTAAAAAGCCTCTTGATGAAAGTGAAAGAGGAGAGTGAAAAGTTGGCTTAAAGCTCAACATTCAGAAAACAAAGATCATGGCATCCGGTCCCATCACTTCATGGGAAATAGATGGGGAAACAGTAGAAACAGTGTCAGATTTTATTTTTTTTGGGCTCCAGAATCACTGCAGATGGTGACTGCAGCCATGAAATTAAAAGACGCTTACTCCTTGGAAGGAAAGTTATGACCAACCTAGATAGTATATTCAAAAGCAGAGACATTACTTTGCCAACTAAGGTCCGTCTAGTCAAGGCTATGGTTTTTCCTGTGGTCATGTATGGATGTGAGAGTTGGACTGTGAAGAAGGCTGAGCGCCGAAGAATTGATGCTTTTGAACTGTGGTGTTGGAGAAGACTCTTGAGAGTCCCTTGGACTGCAAGGAGATCCAACCAGTCCATTCTGAAGAGATCAACCCTGGGATTTCTTTGTAAGGAATGATGCTAAAGCTGAAACTCCAGTACTTTGGCCACCTCATGCAAATAGTTGATTCATTGGAAAAGACTCTGATGCTGGGGGGGGGGGGGGGTTGGGGTCAGGAGGAGAAGGGGACGACCGAGGATGAGATGGCTGGATGGCATCATGGACTCGATGGATTTGAGTCTGAGTGAACTCCGGGAGATGGTGATGAACAGGGAGGCCTGGCGTGCTGCGATTCATGAGGTCTCAAAGAGTCAAACACCACTGAGCAACTGAACTGAACTGAACTGATTCTGATATATTGGCCTTTTATCTATGCAAAGTAATTTCTTTCTTTGAATCAGAAATTATTTCTGGTTTATAACAACTGTTGATACTATGCATGGTGGCCTTCTTGCTTTTTCTTTTAGGACATGGCCTTGAAACTTTGCATTATTTTATAAATTTATAACGGCTTGTTAATTTACATACACACACATATCAGCACAAACATGTGCACAAACTCTGCTGGTATTTTAATTAGAATTGCTTTAAATATACAGAAAAATCTGGCAAAATTAAAATATTTTGTATAAAATCTTTTTGGAGAAGACAATGGCACCCCACTCCAGCACTCTTGCTTGTGGAGCATGGACAGAGGAGCATGGTAGTCTGCAGTCCGTGGGGTCGCTGAGTCGGACACGACTGAGCGACTTCACTTTCACTTTTCACTTTTCACTTTCATGCATTGGGGAAGGAAATGGCAACCCACTCCAGTGTTCTTGCCTGGAGAATCTCAGGGATGGGGGAGCCTGGTCGGCTGTCGTCTCTGGGGTCGCTCAGAGTCGGACACGACTGAAGCGATTTAGCAGCAGCAGCATAAAATCTTTTAAAGCTATAAAATAACATAGTTATTTCTAAAACATTCTTTTACACAGAATCACTCAATAAAAACCAAAGGGTTGTGTAGAAAGGGTTGATGAAGAAAACACTCAAGAACATAATCAGTAATATATAAAAATATAGGGAAAAAAGAATAATGCAATTTTACATATGCTAAAGTACTTAAAATATATACAACTATAAATGTGATACTTCAACTTGAAAAACACTTGAAGTTTACTTGTAGAGGTGAGCATTAGAATTGCCACAGATTGTTATTGTGAAGTAGTGGACGGAAGGTTATCTGAAATTATAAAGTTATAAACAGTGGATGCAGGTAGATGTGACTCATAGCCTACTTGTTAACTTGGGGAACATGGTAGATGTGTGAGATGTGTTTTCCTGTATTCCTATTTGGTTTTGTTCTATCTGGTTTATTCTGTATTTCTGTTTGGTTTGGTTTAGTTGGGTGCAGTTTTTGATTTTTTCTATTGTTTCCCACTTCTGAGACTGCAAACACAATTATGCATTATGCGGCTCAGATGGTAAGGAATTTGCCCATGGTAAGGGAGACCTGGGTTTGATTCCTGGGTCAAAAAGATCCCCTGGAGAAGGGAATGGCTATCCACGCCAGTATTCTTGCTGGAGAATCCTGTGGGCAGAGAAGTCTCACAGAGTACAGTCCATGGGGTCCCAAAAGTCAGACATTACTGAGTTGCTAACACATATTTAGAGCATTGGAATATGTCAACCCATGGACTGCAGCATGCCAGGATCCCTGTTCTTCACCATCTCCTGGAGTTTGCCCAAGTTCATGTCTGTTGACTCAGTGATGGGAGTCAACATCAAACCATCCTATCTATCTATCTATCTATCTATCTATCTATCTATCTATCTATCTATCTATCTCATGGCTATTTTGATAAGGATGACACAGAATCTGTAGATTATTTTGGATATTATGGAAATGTTACCAATATTAATTCTTCCCTCTGTGAGTATGGTTTACTTCATTTCAGTTACTCAGTCATGTCTAATTCTTTGCGACCCCATGGACTGCAGCACACCAGGCTTCCCTGTAGATCACCAATGCCTGGAGCTTGCTCTAACTCATGTCCATCGAGTCGGGGATGCCATCCAACTATCTCATCCTCTGTCGTCCTCTTCTCCTCCTGCCTTATCTTTCCCAGCATCAGGGTCTTTTCCAATGTGTCAGTTCTTCACATCAGGTTGCCAAAGTATTTGAGTTTCAGGTTCAAAATCAGCCCTTCCAATGAACATTCAGGACTGATTTCCTTTTGGATTAACTGGTTTTATCTCCTTGCAATTCAAGGGATTCTCATGTATACTATCATGTAAGAATCGAATCACCAGTCTATGTCCCATGCAGGATACAGCATGCTTGGGGGTGGTGCACAGGGATGACCCAGAGGGATGTTATGGGGAGGGAGGTGGGAAGGGGGTTCATGTTTGGGAACGCATGTACACCCGTGGTGGATTCATTTCAATGTATGGCAAAACCAATACAGTATTGTAAAGTAAAATAAAGTAAAAATAAAAATTTAAAAAAAAGAGTTATCTCCAACCCCACAGTTTCAAAGCATCGATTCTTCAGCGCTCAGCTTTTTTTTATAGTCCAACTCTCACATCCATACATAACTAATGGGAAAACCATAGCCTTGACTAGACGGACTTTTGTTGGGAAAGTAATATCTCTGCTTTTTAATATGCTATCAAGTTTGGTCACAGCTTTTCTTACAAGGAACAAGCATCTTTTAACTTCATGGCTGCAGTCACCATCTGCAATGATTTTGAAGCCCTCACAATAAAGTCTGTCACTGTTTCCACTGTTTCCCCATCTATTTGCCATGAAGTGATGGGACCTGATGCCATCATCTTAGTTTTTTGAATGTTGAGTTTTAAGCCAACTTTTTCTCTCTCCTCTTTCACTTTTATCAAGAGGCTCTTTAGTTCTTCTGTGCTTTCTGCCATAACGCTGGTGTCATCTACATATCTGAAGTTATTGATATTTATTTGGGCAATCTTGATTCCAGCTTGTGTTTCATCCAGCCCAGCATTTCTCATGATGTATACCACATATAAGTTAAATAAGCACAGTGACAGTATATAGCCTTGATGTACTCTTTTCCCAATTTTGAACCAGTCTGTTGTTCCATTTCCAGTTCTAACTGTTGCTTCTTGACCTGCATACAGATTTCTCAGGAAGCAGGTCAGGTGGTCTGGTATTCCCATCTCTTGAAGAATTTTCCACAGTTTGTAGTGATCCACACAGACAAAGGCTTTGGCATAGTCAATAAAGCATAAGTAAATATTTTTCTGGAACTCTATTGCTTTTTCAATGATCCAATAGATGTTGGTAATTTGATGTTTGGTTACTCTGCCTTTTTAAATCCAGCTTGAACATCTGGAAATTCTCTGTTCATGGACTGTTGAAGCCTGGCTTGGAGAATTTAGAGCATTATTTTGCTAGTGTGTGTGAGATGAGTGTAATTATGTGGTCGTTTGAATATTCTTTGGCATTACCTTCCTTTGGGATTAGAGTAAAAACTTACATTTTCCAGTCCTGTGGCCACTGCTGTGTTTGCCAAATTTGCTGGCATACTGAATAAAACACATTAGCAGAATCATATTTTGGGATTTGAAATAGCTCAACTGGAATTCCATAACCTCCACTAACTTTGTTCATAGTGATGCTTCCTAAGGCCCTCTTGATTTCACATTCCAGGATGTCTGGCTCTAGGTGAGTGACCACACTGTCATAGTTATCTGGGTCCTGAAGATGTTTTTTATACAGTGTTTCTGTGTATTCTTGCCACCTTGTAATATATTCAGCTTCTGTTAGGTCCATACCATTTATGTCTTTTATTGTGCCCATCTTTTTATTAAATGTTCTTTTTAGTATCTCCAAATTTCTTGAAGAGATCGCTAGTCATTCTCATTCTATGGTTTTCCTCTGTTTCTTTACACTGATCACTAAGGAAGACTTTCTTATATCTTCTTACTATTCTTTGGAACTCTGCATTCAAATAGGTATATCTTTCCTCTACTCCTTTGCCTTTAGCTTATCTTCTTTTCTCAGTTGTTTGTAAGGCCTCCTCAGGATACTATTTTGCCTTGTTGAATTTCTCTTCTTAAGGGTGGTCTTAATCACTGCCTCCTCTACAACGTCATGAACCTGTCCATAGTTCATCAGGCATTCTGTCTATCAGATCTAGTCCCTTGGATCTATTTCTCTCTTCCACTGTGTAATCATAAAGGATTTGATTTAGGTCATACCTAAGTGGTCTAGTGGTTTTCCCTACTTTTTAAAATTTAAGTCTGAATTTGGCAATAAATATTTCATGATCTGAGCCACAGTCAGCTCTTGGTCTTGTTTGTGCTGACTATATAGAGCTTCTCCATCTTTGGCTGCAAAAATATAAACAATTTGATTTTGGTATTGACCATCTGGTGATGTCCATATGTAGATTCTTTTGTGTTCTTGGAAGAGAGTGTTTGCTATGACCAGTGCTTTCTCTTGGAAAAACTTTGTCCTGTTTTAACCTTTACCCTGTTTCATTCTGTACTCTAAGGCCAAATTTGTCTGTTACTCCAGGTATCTCTTGACTTCCTACTTTCGCATTCCCGATCCCTGTGATGAAAAGGACATCTTTTTTTGTGTGTTAGTTCTAGAAGGTCTTGTAGGTCTTCATAGAACTGTTCAACTTCAGGTCCTTCAGGGTTACTGGTTGTGGCATAGACTTGGATTACTGTGTTATCGGATGGTTTGCTGTGGAAATGAACAGAGATCATTCTGTCATTGTTGAGACTGCATGCAAATATTGCATTTTGGGCTATTTTGTTAACTCTAAGGGCTACTCCATTTCTTCTAAGGGATTCTTGCCCACAGTACTAGATATAATGGTCATCTGAGTTAAATTCACCCATTCCAGCCCATTTTAGTTTCCTGATTCCTAAAATTTTGATGTTCACTCTTGTCATCTCCTGCTTGACCACTTCCAATTTACCTTGATTCATAGATCTAACAGTCTATGTTCCTATACAACATTATTCTTTACAGCACTGGACTTCCTTCCAGCACAAGATATATCTCTCCATTTATTTGTATTATCTTTAATTTCTTTCATTAATGTCTTATAACTTCCAGAGTACAGCTCTTTTATCTCCTTATTTAGCTTTATAATTTTGCTCTTTTGATGTAGTATTAATCGAGACTGTTTTTTAATTTCTCTCTCTCTGATAGTTTGCAGTTAGTATACAGAATGTCTATATATTATATATAAGACATAGTATGTCTCTGTATATCATTTTTTTATCCTGAAGCTTTACTGAATTCATTTATTAGTTCTAATTTTTTTTTTGTAAAGTCTTAAAGGTTTTCTATTCTATCATGCAATCTGCAAATAGTGACAGTTTTCTTTCTTTCTTTCTTTCCAGTTTGGATGCTGTTTATTTATTTCTCATGTACAATTGCCCTGGGTAGGACTTTCAATATCATGTTGAATAAAAGTTGTGAGAGTGAGCATTTTTGCCTTGTTCCTGATCTTGGAGGAAAACCTTTCAGCTTTTGTTTTCCATTGAGAATTATGTTAACTGTGGTTTGTCATATATGACCTTTACTATGCTGACATACATTCCCTCTATACACACATTGTTGAAGACTTTTCTCATAAATGGATACTGAGCTTTGTCAAATGCTTTTTCTGCATCTAAGATGATAACATTATTTGCTATTCATTTTGCTGATGTGATGGATCAGGCTGATTGATACGTGAATATTGAACCATCCCTGCACCTCTGGACTAAGTCTCATTTGATCATGGTGAATGATTCTTTAATGTATTGTTGGTATTGGTTTGCTAATATTTTATTGAAGATTTTTATAACCCCACTTTTTAACATAAAACATTTTTTATAATCCTTAGCCTAATTTTTTTTTATTAAATTTTTATTTTTACTTTATTTTACTTTACAATACAGTATTGGTTTTGTCATACATTGACATGAATCCATCACGGGTGTACATGCGTTCCCAAACGTGAACCCCCCTCCCACCTCCTTCCCCATAACATCTCTCTGGGTCATCCCCGTGCACCAGCCCCAAGCATCCTGTATCCTGCATCAAACATAGACTGGCAATTCATTTCTTACATGATAGTATATATGTTTCAACGCCATTCTCCCAAATCATCCCACCCTCTCCCTCTCCCTCTAAGTCCAAAAGTCTGCTATACACATCTGTGTCTCTTTTGCTGTCTCCCATACAGGGTCATCATTGCCATCTTTCTAAATTCCATATATATGTGTTAGTATACTGTATTGGTGTTTTTCTTTCTGGCTTACTTCACTCTGTATAATCAGCTCCAGTTTCATCCATCTCAGAACTGATTCAAATATATTCTTTTTAATGGCTGAGTAATACTCCATTGTGTATATGTACGACAGCTTTCTTATCCATTCATCTGCTGATGGACATCTAGGTTGTTTCCATGTCCTGGCTATTATAAACAGTGTTGTGATGAACATTGGGGTACATGTGTCTCTTTCAATTCTGGTTTCCTCGGTGTGTATGCCCAAAGACAATATGGTACTGGCACAAAGACAGAAATATAGATCAATGGAACAAAATAAAAGGCCAGAGATAAATCCACACACATATGGACATCTTATCTTTGACAAAGGAGGCAAGAATATACAGTGGAGTAAGGACAATCTCTTTAACAAGTGGTGCTGGGAAAACTGGTCAACCAGTTGTAAAAGAATGAAACTAGATCACTTTCTAACACCACACAGAATGATAAACTCAAAATGGATTAAAGATCTAAATGTAAGACCGGAAACTATAAAACTCTTAGAGGAGAACATAGGCAAAACACCCTCTGACATAAATCACAGCAGAATCCTCTATGACCCACCCCCCAGAATTCTGGAAATAAAAGCTAAAATAAACAAATGGCATCTAATTAAAATTAAAAGCTTAGCCTCATTTTTAAGTTAAAAATAATTTTACCTCAATATGCCTTTGCAGATTTAACGTTTAATAATGTTAAATAATGTTAAATCTTTTAGCGACTTCACTTTCACTGATACAATAGCAGAATAAATTTACTCACGTCTTTACTCTTTTTGTAGCATTCACTATCTTGTTTCTGTCTGCTTACAGCACTTTCTTTTTTCTATTTTTACATGTATAAATCCTATTCGTTGTCCAGTTTAATTCATATGCCATCATCTTCACATAATTTCCTTAAACTAGTGGCAAGTGATTTCAATAAATACTATTTAATCTCGATGTACTTGTTATTTTACCACACAACTTCCTGTAAACGATCACATTTCAAAACAACCATTCAAGTTAAATATCATATTCTGTCTCCTTCTTCTTCTGCTCCTTTCCCCCCATTTCCATTTCCTCTTCCTCTTTATCTTGGGCCGAATTATGATCAGACAAATTGTTCTCCTTACTTAATTTTCCAAAAAGCAGCACATGTTAAGGTTACTTTTGAACACAGAGGTATCTAATTATACAATCCTGCTTTCTCCAGTCTTTGCATGCTCTGTCTTCTGAAAACTTCTAACTTTAGGCTTTTCTGTATTATGTAATGAATATATTTTACACATGCCATTTGCATGTATATCTTAAATGTGTTTCTTAAGGAAAAAGTCTGACTTTCTCATATACTCTCAATAGATCCTGGATAAGTTATCATGCACAATTTCCACTTTCCATAGACAGAGGATCCTGGTGGACTGTAGACCATGGGGCCACAAAAAGTCGGACACGACTGAACATGCACAGCACAACACACCATTTCTGCTAACATCATCACTATTATTATCATTATTCAACTTGTTTAGTTTTATCTTTGGCATTTTCCAAGTTATAACAGTGTTTAAAAATGGTGCAGCTATGTCGGGGATTAAATATTCTTACACTGAAAATTTGAACTAAAAAATATATGGAAGACTTATTTTTAAGTTGGTATTTTAAATGTGAAGGTTTTCTGCTGGCAAAAGAAAGCTAACATCTATATTTGAGATTTTCTTTTTTTTAAATAATAAGGAAAAGAAATATTAGGCCTTTGTATTGTTTAAGTACTCTCAAATGAAAAAATAGCGGATTGTACCTGAAGCTTGAACTATATGACTCAGTTTAAATCAGAGAAACAGCCTAAAATGAAAATCTCAGATGCTCTCTGACTTGTCTGGCAGCATCAACCTAACCTCAATGTAAATTGTTCTTTAGATGGTGGGGGAAATGAGAAAACTTTTAAGGACATTAAGAAGACACAGCTTTTACCTAGAAGATGATTGCACCTGAGGATTCATTTAAATCTTTCAAAAGCTATACCCATCTACTGAAACATGGAAAGAGATATGCCCAGCCATTCTTGGCCTGCTTTTAATACATATTACTCTGCCAGAGGGAGGACATATCTGTATATACTGGTTTTAAGCATAGTCAGCTCAAATCTGAGTTTATTGTAATAGCACTGTTACATGCTTTATCTGACAGAGAATATCTATATTAAAAAAAATCCTACAGTGTTGCACACCTATTTGCTCCAACAACCAGTCACATAATTGGGAAATAATTTAGCCTTACAGACAAACATAATATAGTATATTCTTCAACCCTACTTGAAGAATCATGTGATATGAATCACAACACAGGTAAAAGAAATATTCAGTGAAGTACAGGGCAGTTAAAAATACTTTGCAAATGTTTTTAAGGAATTACATGAAAATTCAAGAATGTAAACTGCATTATTATGTACCAGGAATATTCCAACATGTTATATGTATTAAATTTAATTAACCATTTCAGCAGCAAGGAGACATGATTTGACTTTACTTTACTAAAGTAATTGAGAGTCATAGAATTTTTAAAATTAAAATTATAGTAGTATGTAGTGTGTGTGTGCATGCTCAGTCACTTCAGTTATGTCTGACTCTTTGAGATCCCATGGAGTGTAGTCTACCAGGCTCTTCTGTCCATGGGATTCTCTAGGCAAGAATACTGGACTACCCAGGGATCAAACCCACATCTCATATATCTCCTGCATTGGAAGGTGGATTCTTTACCACTGGCACCAAGGAAGCTCAGTAGTATGTCAAAAACTATGAAAATTCAAAGTGTTGTTCTTCCAGAGTTGGGAAAAAAAAATCTAAATAGGTAAAAATGGAGCTTGATACTCTGAAAAGGTCATACAGAATTAGGAGTCAAGTTTTGGCCTAATGGTGACTTTAAAATTTGATTTAAGATTTAATCATATATATGTATATGATTAGAGAGAGGGTAGTTCATATAACTATCACTATTGTACATGCATTATATGTTTTTCTGAGAAAAGTATGACTGTTCTTACTTTATAATTGTGAGAAAAAGGCTTAGAAATTTTGCGCAACTGGGAAGCTATAGCCAGTCAGCACTAGAATCAGTTTTCCAAACTAAGTATATTAAAGAATGAGAGCCATATTATTCACATTACATTTTTATATGAATTAAAGGAATCAATGAAAATATTCCCCTGAAAAGTACAAAATAGTTTTAGAGTTTACTTCCTTGAAAAATTACTTTCTTTCTCTCTGTGTTTATTATACAATTCATTCATGTGTATGTAAAGATTTCTGTCTCAACAAGACAAAATGGATTTTTTGTTTTATTCAAGCTTATTTAACTTATAGGCAGAGTACATCATGAGAAACGCTGGGCTGGAAGAAGCACAAGCTGGAATCGAGATTAACTGGGAGAAATATCAATAACCTCAGATATGCAGATGACACCACCCTTATGACAAAAAGTGAAGAGGAACTAAAAAGCCTCTTGATGAAAGTGAAAGAGGAAAGTGAAAAAGTTGGCTTAAAACTCAACATTCAGAAAACGAAGATCATGGCATCTGGTCCCATCACTTCATGGGAAATAGATGGGGGAACAGTGGAAACAGTGTCAGACTTTAATTTTTGAGGTTCCAAAATCACTGCAGATGGTGACTACAGCCATGAAATTGAAAGACGCTTACTCTTTGGAAGAAAAGTTATAACCAACCTAGATAGCATATTCAGAAGTAGAGACATTACTTTGCCGACAAATATCCATCTAGTCAAGGCTATGGTTTTTCCAGTAGTCATGTATGGATGTGAGAGTTGGACTGTGAAGAAAGCTGAGTGCTGAAGAATTGATGCTTTTGCCCTGTGGTGTTGGAGAAGACTCTTGAGAGTCCCTTGGACTGCAAGGAGATCCAACCAGTCCTTTCTGCTAGAGATCAGCCCTGGGTGTTCTTCGGAAGAAATAATGCTAAAGTTGAAACTCCAGTACTTTGGCCACCTCATGTGAAGAGTTGACTCATTGGAAAAGACTCTGATGCTGGGAAGGACTGGGGGAAGGAGGAAAAGGGGATGACAGAGGATGAGATGGCTGGATGGCATCACAGAATCAATGGATGTGGGTTTGAGTGAACTCTGGGAGTTGGTGATGGACAGGGAGGCCTGGCGTGCTGCAATTCACGGAGTTGCAAAGAGTAGAACACGACTGAGCGACTGAACTGAACTGAACTGAACTGAATGCGGTTGTTATTTAGCACAGCTCTGGCTGTGGTCAATTAGTAAACATAAAAGATGTATTTTAAATGGACTACCTTTATATCAAAGAGATACTCCTGGGAAACTCCAAGCTCCCCAGGAATGTGAATCTAGGTCATTTGAGATGGTAGAATACACAATTGTTCTTACTGTCAAAGATAAAAATCACTGCATCAAAAATCAAAATGACAGAATATGAGAAAAAGGACTAAAGGTAGTCAAAATAGTATAGGAAACATCAGGTCTTGCCTCACAAAGAGGACATGCATGGCCTCGTAATGCCATGAAGGGCATGGATGTTTTACCCTACTGTTGCACAAAAGTAGACGCAGTGAGCTCTAAAGAAAGATGAATATTTGAATATGAGAAATGGGAGTGCTTCAGTTCACTCCTTTCTAAATAAGATGCCCTTCCCCTTCCTTTTACTTACCCACATCAAGAAGCAATGTAATGGTAGAGTGGATGAGCCTGAGTTTTCAGTCAGGAAACATGGACATGAATTCCCCATGTATCAGTAGTGATCTTGTGCATGTTGGCAAATTAACAATTCTAAGCCCCAGTCAGTGTTCTGATCTATCAAATAAAGAAAATAGTAATTCCTGCCAGCTTGTAAAGTTAAGTTGTCATAAAGTATGGGATTTTGTCCACTGTGTACATATACAGTTTTGTTTTGTTCATTTTGTAAATTTAAACCATGCAACATGTCCACTCTTATTTCTGTTTTTGCTAGTTTCACGATACCTACCTCCTACTAGACTTCTGAAATGCTAAGACAAAGTCTTTCCTTTCTGCCTTGGCAAATAAATATTTAAATATCAATAAGCCACTTTGGTCAATAGGCTAAAAGAAAGTTTGAATGATCTTTTCGTTTACTCCTGAGAAACTTTGAAATATTTGCCATATGGACAAATGATAAAAAAATAAATAAACAGGAAAAATTCAGGAAAAATATATTAGAGAAGTGTGTCAAGCAGTAATTTCCGAAAATATCATGTTACCATTCTATTTTTTTTGATCACTATAGTATTTGTCAGTCTTTTAATTTTAAAAATTGTTTTGTTTTTTTCTCATTGATAACTATTCATATTCCATACCAAATATTGTATTTATGTATTTACAGTTTGTATTAGATTCAGATATCAATCACTTTATGGGAAAACAAGAGATTTTTGTGGGGGAGGGGGTGGAAGAGGGTGGGGAATGGTCCAGGGAAAATTCATTTTCTTTTTTGATCTTTTATGCCCTCAAAAATTGCAAAATCATCCCTTATTACTTTACAGGTTTAATGTCTGAATACATGAAAAAATGAATGGAGACTTTAATGCATTGAGTACATGTTAATTAGAATTTGTGAGTAAGCTTAGATTCAAGTCTCTGGATTAATTGTGTCACAACACTGTCAGAAAGTCATGGAGATATGGAGAGCACATATTCTCCTGTTAAAACAATGAAATGTTCTTTTATCTTAAGGTGACTCTAATGGCTCACTTGTTGGGTGACAAGAATCATGAGCCGATTTTTGTAGCACTGGATTTCTAATATTTTCTCTACACTCTCTGTAATCACTGACATGAACTTGAGAGACAGATAGGGCAGGAATTATGTAGTCTAGTCACTAAACAGAGTAGAGTTGGAGGAAAGTATGGATTCGGTGTCTTCTAACATAGATCATCAATCTTGACTATTGGCAAAGAGATTTTGTGTATTCAGATGAAGTGACATCAGAAAGAAGCTTACAAAATGCTCTTCCTATGCAGAATTTGTAGCAAGAAGTAACTTCTTAAGACTTACCAACTGAAATTTTACCAATAACAGGTATGTGTTAAGAGTTAACTGAAGAGAAGAAAATATTCTCTTTACTCCATATTCAACAAATTATTAACAAAGATTTTATTTTCTGGTATGTGAAAAAAAATATTTAGACAACTCTTAATTAAATGTCTTAAATTTCTCAACAGCTTAGTATCACAGACATGCAGAAGGTCTGCCCTTGTGGTAGAAAACTATTCCACACTGTCTTCACGGCATCTTAAATTTGAAAAAGAAAGCAAGCCCATTTGCTTACTGTACTTCAGAACTATTGTTATTCTCTATAAATGTGTTTCATTGAACACTAATGTCTGATAAGATACTTATAGGCAGGCCAGTATGTGGTTAAATGTTCAGAATTCATTATAAATTTCTATTTACTAATACTGCTTCAAAATCCCACTATCTCCCACCAATAATCATTGCTTTGGGTTTTGAAGTGACTTACAATTTTTCCTTTCCTTTGTCTAAAAATATATTGCTATAGTGGACAGGGGTTTCCCCTTGATACACCCTTATCCATCTCATTGTGGAGTCAACAAACTTATTGGGTCAAGTTGACCTTAGGTGGGCCATGAGAGTTATAAGTCATCACTACTGCCTTATCTCAATGCCTCACCTTAGCTCAGGTAACTATCATCTCCCGTCTGTGCTGTGCTCAGTCACTCAGTCATGTCTAATTCTATGTGGCCTCATGGACTGTAGCCTGCCAGGCTCCTCTGTCCATGGGGATTCTCCAGGTAAGAATATTGGTCTGGGTTTCCATGACCTCCTCCAGGGGATCTTCCCAACTCTGGGATCAAACTCAGGTCTCCTGCATTGCAGGTGGATTCTTTACCATCTGATCTATCAGGGAAGCCCAATATCCTGTCTGGTTTCTTACAATCAATTACCTCCTAACTAACTATGCTCACTATTTTCTCTCTATCATTACTAGAATCCATTATCCAACAGCCCAGATGATCTTGTTGTTTCTTTTAGACACAAAGCTCTACAACCTCATTGCATTGTTTTTTGAATTAAACCTAATATTTTCCCATGATTTACAAAGTCCCATTGTGATCCAATGTCTCATTACTTACCCAGACATCACATTTACAACTGGATCATTTATCTCTCACCATATCAGCTTCTTTTCCTCCCCTCAAGCAACTAAGCCTTTTTCTACATCCAAAAGTTTGCATTTATCCTTCTTTTACCTAGAAATTCCCTCCTATAAAAGTTTGTAGGCTAGTCCATCCTCATTTTCAGATATCAACATTTGTAATTCTTTTAAGAGTAACATCACACACTAGTGTTGCTAAAGTAACCACTTCAAGGTATTCTGTTTCTTGTTAACCAGTTTATTTCCTGCAAAAAGCATAGCATAAGAAATAATAATCTTGCATGTCTTTATTTTATTCTGTTAAATATCTCACCAAGGGAACATGATCTTCATGAGAATGGGGTTAATCCTATTTTCATCACTGCTTTGAAATAAATATTTGAACAGTGACTCATATAATGTAACATCCTACTACATATTTGTTAAAGGATGAATAAATTAATTGAGCTTGAATATAGTACTTCATTATTATTATTATCAGTTATTAGCACTAAATAACAAGTATCAATTTGCATACAATATGAGAAACATGGTGATGGAAGAGAGTGTTTAAATAACATGTTATACACATAAAATATTTTCCGTAGCATCATCAGAATAGCATTTGGCATGGAAGAGTGAGATGATCACTTGCGCCATTTGGCTTCCCTGACTACTCTAGCCTATAATAATCTCCACCTGTGAGCATTGCTAGCCTATGGTGAGTGTACAGCTCAGTTGACATTGGCAAAAACTGTCTTGTGAAATCAAGAATAATAATTCAAATTACTCTTTCATGTTAGTAAGAAAAAGTGATACGTATATATTGACTCTCATAAGCTTATAGCCTCCCAGAAAGTGCAGAGAATAGATAGTGTTAATCACTAATTAGAAAACACCAATTGAATCTATGCTTATTTATATATTTCTTTGATAAAAAAGGTGTTTACAATTTTCTTGGGGACTTGCCCTCACTTCTTCCCACCATAGAACCCTCCAAGAAAAAGAACTTTAGTTTCTGAGTGTGTCCCTGAATCTTAATTTCCTTCTTTCCTGGCATAGAAAGAAAAAAACAATAATAAGGTAGAGAGGATAATTGAATTTTTCACTTGACAAATATCTTTTAAATTACTCTAAACATTGTACTAGATTTTGGAGATAAAGAAGGGAACAGATAGATGAATTCTCTATTGGGATATCCATCACAGCCAGGAAATACAAAAGAAACAAGTTAACACATAAATGAGGTAAATGGACTTTTATGTATTTTGAAAGGATCCCTGTTGTTGAGCTGACACATAGGGGGCATCCAGACTTTTAATGAAGTAATCCCACGAGGAAGTCAAGTTGGCCTGTATAATAAAGACTGATCTAGAATGAGAAGAAAAGAAAATGTCTATGTTGACTGAGTTTGTGAACAAATTGAAGGGATCTGGTATTTAGGGTGACTGGCTTTGATAGGCTGCTGTGTTTGAAAGTTACATTGAGGACAAGATGAGAATTATGTATTTTTAAGTTGTCCAGTGTAATGCTAAAAATATAATATTTTGTCTCCAGAAACTGCCGTAAAGATTTAAATTTTTTGTTGTGTCATTGGTTGCCATAGTGATATTCTATCAATGTGGCACAGAGCCTAAACGGGCAACACTGAGCTTACGTTTGGTGTAGTGGCTGATAAGATATATCTGATAAATTGCTGATTCTTTCCTTGTTTGATTCCTCTGGCTTTACTGTGACTTAACTAAACATTATTCCCTATAGCTAAAAACTTGCTAAGGCATGTCATAGAATCTTTCTTCAGTCTTTCTTTGGCCTGCTGACTTTTTCTCCTTCCCTCTCCCCTTTTAAAACAATATTTATTAAGCTCTTGCAATGAGTCAAGCAACAATTGGCAGGAACATTAAAATAATGACTGGAATTTCTTCATAGATTTTACTTTTGAATCTTTATTTAAATTAACAACTGTGGAAAATTCTGAAAGAGATGGGAATAACAGACCACCTGACCTGCCTCTTGAGAAACCAATAGGCAGGTCAGGAAGCAACAGTTAGAAGTGGACATGGAACAACAGACTGGTTCCAAATAGGAAAAGGAGTACATCAGGCTGTATATTGTCACCCTGCTTATTTAACTTACATCCAGAGTACATCATGAGAAATGCTGGGCTGGAAGAAGCACAGCTTGAATCAAGATTGCTGGGAGAAATATCAACAACCTCAGATATGCAGATGACATCACCCTTATGGCAGAAAATGAAGAGGAACTAAAGAGCCTCTTGAGGAAAATGAAAGAGGAGAGAGAAAAAGTTGGCTTAGAGCTCAACATTCAGAAAATGAAGATCATGGCAAATAGATGGGGAAACAGTGGAAACAGTGTCAGACTTTATTTTTTGGAGCTTCAAATGCACTGCAGATTGTGACTGCAGCCATGAAATTAAAAGACACTTACTCCTTGGAAGGAAAGTTATGACCAACCTAGACAGCATATTCAAAAGCAGAGACACTACTTTGCCAACAAAGGTCCATCTAGTCAAGGCTATGGTTTTTCCAATGGTCAGGTATAGATGTGAGAGTTGAACTGTGAAGAAAGCTGAACACTGAAGAATTGATGCTTTTGCCCTGTGGTGTTGGAGAAGACTCTTGAGAGTCCCTTGGTCTCCAAGGAGATCCAACCAGTCCAATCTAAAGGAAATCAATCCTAGTGTTCATTGAAAGGACTGATGCTAAAAAAGCTGAATGAAACTCCAATACTTTGGCCACCTCATGTGAAAAGTTGACTCATTGGAAAAGACTCTGATGCTGGGAAAGATTGGGGGCAGGAGGAGAAGGGGACAACAGAGGATGAGATGGCTGGATGGCATCACCTACTCGATGGACATGAGTTTGAGTAAACTCAGGAGTTGGTGATGGACAGGGAGGCCTGGCGTGTTGAGACTCATGGAGTTGCAAAGAGTAGAACACGACTGAGCGACTGAACTGAACTGAACTGAGCATTCTCTCAGAGGTCCCATTACATTTCCTATAAATTGTGAAGTTTGTTATGATTTCCCAAAGCAAAGCTAAGTTAATAAGTCTATAATTTCCAAAGTTATCATTTTCTCCTTTTATTAAAATGAATGTATTATTGACCTTATTTCCTCTCTAGCTTGATAGTTTATGGGCTCATCAATATATCACATCAAGAAGATCTCAAAAGCCCTTCCTTTTCACAACTAAATATTTAGTTAGGGCTGACTATTAAAGCACAGTGTTCTCTATATAAATGTTCATGAGTGGGGTAGGGAGAAATATTGTAGGTACTGCACTGAAAACGTTACATATATATATATATATATATATATATATATATATATATATGAATTTATCTTTATAGCAACCCTATTTTACAGATGATGAAATGGATGCATGGGAACATTCAGTTCAATTCAGTCACTCAGTCGTGTGTGACTCTTTGTGACCCCATGAACTGCAGCACGCCAGGCCTCCCTGTCCATCACCAACTCCTGGAGTCCACCCAAACCCATGTCCATCGAGTCAGTGATGCCATCCAACCATCTCATCCTCTGTCGTCCCCTTCTCCTCCTGCCCTCAATCTTTCCCAGCATCAGGGTCTTTTCAAATGATTCAGTTCTCCTCATCAGATGGCCAAAGTATTGGAGTTTCAGCTTCAGCGTCAGTCCCTCCAATGAACACCCAGGACTAATTTCCTTTAGGATGGACTGGTTGGATCTCCTTGCAGTCCAAGGGACTCTCAAGAGTCTTCTCCAACACCACAGTTCAAAAGCATAAATTCTTCTGTGCTCAGCTTTCTTTATAGTCCGACTGTCACATCCATACATAAACACTGGACAAACCATAGCCTTGACTAGACGGACAATTAGGCAATAATGAATTATCTATTAAGCACTAAATTAGTTTTTAAAAGGAAAGCTAGAAAATCCTAATTCTGAAGTGAGTGTATGACTATGAGAGGTGCAGCCACCATAGAAAACAATATGGATGTTCCTCAAGAAACTAAAAAAGAGTTGTCATAACCCCATTCCTGGGCATATATCCAGACAAAACTATCATTCAAAAAGATACATTCACCCCTATGTTGATAGTAACAATATTCAGAGCAGCAAAGACATGGACATGATCTAAATGTTAATCAGTGAGTGAATGCATAGAGAAGCTGTGGTATACATTCAATGGAATGCTATTCAGCCATGAAAAAGAATTAAATAATGTCATTTGCAACAACACGGATGGACCTAAAGTTATCATAGTAAGTGAAGTTAGCACAACATGTCAAATCAAGTATACGTCAATAAAATTTTTAAAAAGACTATGAGACAGGTAAAAATGCTTTCCAGAACCATGAAGAAATAAAGAAAAGAGTCATTAAATGCCAAGTTGCTAGATGAACTTGCAATTCAAGAAGCTGTGCTACTAGTTTTATTAAATGTTTTGTGCTTTTATTCACTTCATAGATGTTCTTGGGCACTCTGCTGTTGGTTTGGCTCTCCAAACTAGGCACTGAGAAACAGAGTTGAAAGCAGCAAGACTCTGCTCTCTTCAGTCTCAGGTCTACATGTGTAAATCCAGCATCAACAATTGCAGTTTCTTTCAGCAGAGTGAGCCTAGAAGAACTGCCACATTTCCTGACTGCATGCAATTCAATATGATGTTATGGGTAAGCAATAGGATGCTGGGTGGTGTGTACCTCCCACAACTTCTAAAGGGAGATACTCAGGAACATAGTAAGTTTCCAAAAGTATATGAAGCCAGTGATATTGATTCACCATAATTCTTTTTGTTCTGTTAACAATGAATAAAAACAAACAAAATTTATAATAATTTTTTAAAAAAGAAAGCTAATTCATTCCCCAACCTCTGCTCCTGTTTTGAAAAACAAGTGTTGCTTTATTAATTGTGTTTAAATAAATATAACCTATTTTAATAGTTTGTTGTAATCAGCTTCTCATAAAAAATATTAAGAGCCTAGTTTATACTTTACATTACATTCAAATGTAGACTCTATAAACTCTTCCATGGTTCCTTTGAAAGTGTGTTAGTCAATCAGTTATGTTCAACTCTTTGCAACCCTATGGACTGCAGCCCACCAGACTCTTCTGTCCATGGGATTCTCCAGGCAAGAATACTGGAGTGGGTAGCCATGCCCTTCTCCAAGGGGTCTTCCCCACCAGAGACTGAACCCACGTCTCCTGAATTGCAGGCAGATATTTTACTGTCTGAGCCACCAGTATGTGTGTATGTGTGTGTGCGTGATGTTTCATTATGGTTACCTCAAGAAATGGAGACTCTGTAAACCCTTCCAGTGCTTCCTTTACTGTGTAACAATATGTCAGTAAATTATGTCAGTAAATGCACAGATGAGTGGCACAAACACTATCTAAGTACTTGGTATAACGGTATTTAAGCAACGGATTTATCCTCATGTATCTGGTATTTTAAGCCATGTAGTCTCCAAGGCTTGTTTTCTTTATCTCTAAAATGAAAACATTTTTGACTGGACTATATTGGAGTTTTCTCTAAAAGTCTATTAAAGTTTCTACAATATCTAACGTTGATCCTACAAGCTTCAATTTGGGTCTGGGTTCATACTATTTTCTCAGTGGAAAGATAGGACAGCTTATTTTCCTTTAAAAATTAAAGTCTCAGGGGCAAAATGATGCATGTAATACTGTCTAGTATTCTGGATTGGGGAAGGTTATATATTAATGAACATAAAATTTAATTATTTTGTCATTAAAATATTTCTTTTCTTGAGTGGAAGATAATTTTAAATTTTAAGAAGACAATAATGATTTTTCCATTGTGTCTCTATAAAACCTTACCCTTCAAATTTGAAATTATGCAAAAGCAATAATTTTCATGTTCCACATATAGATTTAGACTTTTTGTATTTCTAATGAGTTTTTTAAAATATATAACAGAGGAGATCTAAATTAAGAACTGAAATTCCAATTTCTTGTTTAAACATTTCTCTGTAAAACTAGAAAAATCTTAGTCATTGTCCTAAGTAAACATGTAGGACACATCCCATTTCTAACCCAACTTGAACTTGCTATTAAGGTGTTTGCTATACCTATTGCCTATTTCTTCTTTATTCTCCCCCTGAGATTTAATATCATCAGTTAATTGTAGTTGACTTTAAAGTTTTTGATTCTGGGATAGCAATATGTAAGTTAGATCAAAAGGAACATTTAAAACTAAAATTACTTGCTAAGTATAGCATCATTTTCAAAAAGATCTGTAGATAAAGCAAACATTAAAATCAACACAGAAAAATTTAAACTTGGAATCTAAACAGAAACAAAGGGTCCTAACTGTATTTCACATGAAAAATATAAATACACTGAAGGAAATTTTAAAAGAACTATGTAGCATTTGAACACAGTAGTTCATTTACAAAGCTTCCTGCTAAATGCATAGTAGTTGTAGGAAACTTTGTGAGCAAGTTTGTTTTTCTCAATATTTAGATTTCTCAGTGGTTAAATTTTCTGAAACACTCTCTGTGTATTCTAGGACTGAGTAAATAAATAAATATACTGTGGATAAAGGAATCTGGTATTTCATTTTTGGAGAAAAGAATGACAGATGTGGAAAGAAAAGATAGAAAAAATTCGGTAACACTGAAATGAAGCTGAATCAGTTAAAATGATTTATAATTTTCAATATAAATAAGCGGGTATTTTTTTCTTTTTTTTTCTTTTTTATTTTTTAAATTTTTAAATCTTTAATTCTTACATGCGTTCCCAAACATGAACCCCCCTCCCACCTCCCTCCCCATAACATCTCTCTGGGTCATCCCCATGCACCAGCCCCAAGCATGCTGTATCCTGCATCAGACATAGACTGGCGATTCAATTCTTACATGATAGTATACATGTTAGAATGCCATTCTCCCAAATCATCCCACCCTCTCCCTCTCCCTCTGAGTCCAAAAGTCCGTTATACACATCTGTGTCTTTTTTCCTGTCTTGCATACAGGGTTGTCATTGCCATCTTCCTAAATTCCATATATATGTGTTAGTATACTGTATTGCTGTTTTTCTTTCTGGCTTACTTCACTCTGTATAATCGGCTCCAGTTTCATCCATCTCATCAGAACTGATTCAAATGAATTCTTTTTAACGGCTGAGTAATACTCCATTGTGTATATGTACCACAGCTTTCTTATCCATTCATCTGCTGATGGACATCTAGGTTGTTTCCATGTCCTGGCTATTATAAACAGTGCTGTGATGAACATTGGGGTACATGTGTCTCTTTCAATTCTGGTTTCCTCAGTGTGTATGCCCAGCAGTGGGATTGCTGGGTCATAAGGCAGTTCTATTTGCAATTTTTTAAGGAATCTCCACACTGTTCTCCATAGTGGCTGTACTAGTTTGCATTCCCACCAACAGTGTAGGAGGGTTCCCTTTTCTCCACACCCTCTCCAGCATTTATTGCTTGCAGATTTTTGGATCGCAGCCATTCTGACTGGAGTGAAGTGGTACCTCATTGTGGTTTTGATTTGCATTTCTCTAATAATGAGTGATGTTGAGCATCTTTTCATGTGTTTGTTAGCCATCCGTATGTCTTCTTTGGAGAAATGTCTATTTAGTTCTTTGGCCCATTTTTTGATTGGGTCGTTAATTTTTCTAGAATTGAGCTGCATCTGTTGCTTGCATATTTTTGAGATTAGTTGTCAGTTGCTTCATTTGCTATTATTTTCTCCCATTCAGAAGGCTGTCTTTTCACCTTGCTTATATTTTCCTTTGTTGTGCAGAAGCTTTTAATTTTAATTGTATCCCATTTGTTTATTTTTGCTTTTATTTCCAGAATTCTGGGAGGTGGATCATAGAGGATCCTGCTGTGATTTATGTCGGAGAGTGTTTTGCCTATGTTCTCCTCTAGGAGTTTTATAGTTTCTGATCTTACATTTAGATCTTTAATCCATTTTGAGTTTATTTTTGTGTGCAGTGTTAGAAAGTGATCTAGTTTCATTCTTTTACAAGTGGTTGACCAGTTTTCCCAGCACCACTTGGTAAAGAGATTGTCTTTACTCCATTGTATATTCTTGCCTCCTTTGTCAAAAATAAGGTGTCCATATGTGTGTGGATTTATCTCTGGGCTTTCTATTTTGCTCCATTGATCTTTATGTCTGTCTTTGTGCCAGTACCATACTGTCTTGATGACTGTGGCTTTGTAGTAGAGCCTGAAGTCAGGCAAGTTGATTCCTCCAGTTCCATTCTTCTTTCTCAAGATTGCTTTGGCTATTCAAGGTTTTTTGTATTTCCATAAAAATCTTGAAATTATTTGTTCTAGTTCTGTGAAAAATGTGGCTGGTAGCTTGATAGGGATTGCATTGAAATTGTAAATTGCTTTGGGTAGTATGCTCATTTTCACTATATTGATTCTTCCAATCCATGAACATGGTATATTTCTCCATCTATTAGTGTCCTCTTTGATTTCTTTCATCAGTGTTTTATAGTTTTCTATATATAGGTCTTTATTTTCTTTAGGTAGATATATTCCTAAGTATTTTATTCTTTTCATTGCAATGGTGAATGGAATTGTTTCCTTAATTTCTTTTTCTACTTTCTCATTATTCGTGTATAGGAATGCAAGGGATTTCTGTGTGTTGATTTTATATCCCACAACTTTACTATATTCATTGATTAGATCTAGTAATTTTCTGGTGGAGTCTTTAGGGTTTTCCATGTAGAGGATCATGTCATCTGCAAACAGTACGCAAATAGAGACCAAAAGAAAGCAGGAGTGGCAATACTCATATCCGATAAAATAGACTTTAAAACAAAGGCTGTGAAAAGAGACAAAGTAGGCCACTACATAATGATCAAAGGAACAATCCAAGAAGAAGAGATAACAATTATAAATATATATGCACCCAATATAGGAGCACCGCAATATGTAAGACAAATGCTAACAAGTATGAAAGGGGAAATCAACAATAACACAATAATAGTGGGAGACTTTAATACCCCACTCACACCTATGGACAGATCAACTAAACAGAAAATTAACAAAGAAACACAAACTTTAAATGATACATTAGATCAGTTAGACCTAATTGATATCTATAGGACATTTCACCCCAAAACAATGAATTTCACATTTTTTTCAAGTGCTCATGGAACCTTCTCCAGGATAGATCACATCCTGGGCCATAAATCTAAACTTGATAAATTCAAAAAAATCGAAATCATTCCAAGCATCTTTTCTGATCATAATGCATTAAGATTAGATCTCAATTACAGGAGAAAAACTATTAAAAATGCCAATATATGGAGGTTGAACAACACACTTCTGAATAACCAACAAATCACAGAAGAAATCAAAAAAGAAATCAAAATATGCATAGAAACTAATGAAAATGAAAACACAACAACCCCAAACCTGTGGGACACTATAAAAGCAGTGCTAAGAGGAAAGTTCATAGCAATACCGGCATACCTCAAGAAACAAGAAAAAAGTCAAATAAATAACCTAACTCTACAACTAAAGCAACTAGAAAAGGAAGAGTTGGAGAACCCCAGAGTTAGTAGAAGGAAAGAAATCTTAAAAATTAGGACAGAAATACATGCAAAAGAAACAAAAGAGACCATAGCAAAAATCAACAAAGCCAAAAGCTGGTTCTTTGAAAGGATAAATAAAATTGACAAACCATTAGCCAGACTCATCAAGAAACAAAGGGAGAAAAATCAAATCAATAAAATTAGAAATGAAAATGGAGAGATCACAACAGACAACACAGAAATACAAAGGATCATAAGAGACTACTATCAGCAGTTGTATGCCAATAAAATGGACAACGTGGAAGAAATGGACAAATTCTTAGAAAAGTACAATTTTCCAAAACTGAACCAGGAAGAAATAGAAAATCTTAACAGACCCATCACAAGCACAGAAATTGAAACTGTAATCAGAAATCTTCCAGCAAACAAAAGCCCAGGTCCAGACGGCTTCACAGCTGAATTCTACCAAAAATTTCGAGAAGAGCTAGCACCTATCCTCCTCAAACTCTTCCAGAAAATGGCAGAGGAAGGTAAACTTCCAAACTCATTCTATGAGGACCCCATTACCCTAATACCAAAACCTGACAAAGATGTCACAAAAAAGAAAACTACAGGCCAATATCACTGATGAACATAGATGCAAAAATCCTCAACAAAATTCTAGCAATCAGAATCTAACAACACATTAAAAAGATCATACACCATGACCAAGTGGGCTTTATCCCAGGGATGCAAGGATTCTTCAATATCCGCAAATCAATCAATGTAATTCACCACATTAACAAATTGAAAAATAAAAACCATATGATTATCTCAATAGATGCAGAGAAGGCCTTTGACAAAATTCAACATCCATTTATGATAAAAACTCTCCAGAAAGCAGGAATAGAAGGAACATAATAAAAGCTATATATGACAAACCCACAGCAAACATTATCCTCAATGGTGAAAAATTGAAAGCATTTCCCCCTAAAGTCAGGAACAAGACAAGGGTGTCCACTTTCACTGCTACTATTCAACATAGTTCTGGAAGTTTTGGCCACAGCAATCAGAGCAGAAAAAGAAATAAAAGGAATCCAAATTGGAAAAGAAGAAATAAGCGGGTATTTTAAATACGAACACATGTATACAGAGCATACAGTATCTTACGTAGCATTTGTGTGTGTATGTATATGTATATATCCTTTTTGCCATCAAAATGTTATCTCTTAATTTTAAATTTCACTGATATACCTTGCCTGAATCATTACTACTATAAGGTTGAAAAAAATGGTGATTTTTCTAATTCTATAATTTTTTCTATCTTTATTATTGGCTAAATAGCATCTCAGTAAGCAAAGAAGGGCAATTATGTATATAGAGATAGGTTCTATAGCCTATCTCTTTTGAAAGAATAGAGAAACAACTACATCCTACCGACTCAATGGACATGAGTTTGAGCAGGCTCCGAGAGTTGCTGATGGACAGGGAAGGCTGGTGTGCTGCAGTCCAGGGGTCACAAAGAGTCAGACACAACTGAGTGACTGAACTGAACTGAACAATGAACACACCTGCTGCCCAGGTCTTGCTTTTTTTACACCATTCTCCACTAAAAGTAACCGGGGCTCCATGAAGAAAGGATAATTCCGAGGTATAGCAGAAAGCTACAAGATGGAGCTCCAACTTCTTCTTGAGCCATGAAGAAAACATCATACTCAAAGAATGTGGAGGGAACTTTAAAAAGACATGATGCTCAATTGAAGCGACTTTCATTAGCTAAGACAGTTTTAGCACACATATATAATGATGCCAATGATTATAACCCATTGAAGAGAACAAAATGTCATGAGTCTATGCTGATATATGCAAATAGATTAATAAGTGAGGACAACTGTTTTAAATGCTCAAATGTCAACTAGACAACTAATAAATGTGGAAGGAATAATGAAAATATGGAATCAAATTTGTCAGTCTACACAGTAATTATACATTCAGGCAAAGATCATCAGTAAATATAAAAATTAGGGGATAAAAATCTGATGAGATGTAGAATATTTATGGGCTTCTCTGGTGGCTCAGACAGTAAAGAATCTGCCTGCAATGCAGGATACTGGCGTCCAATCCCTGGGTAAGGAAGATCCCCTGGAGAAGGGAATGGCTACACTCTCCAGTATTCTTGCCTGAAGAATTCCATGGTCAGAGGAGTCTGGTGAGCTATAGTCCATGGGATATTTGCATGATGTCGAAGTGTCTCCCCCAGCAATGACTCTTACTGGAGCAATCTGGCACAAACTAATTTAACCAAGTGATCAGAGTTAGCATGAACAATAATAGAACAGATCACATCATGCACCTTCTGATATGATGGCTGAAGTAGAACATAACAACACTTCCGTGGTTGATACTCTGACCAAAAATGTATAATCTGAATATAATCATGAGGATATAATATAGATTTGAATATAAATCCAAATTTAGGGTCAATCTGCCAAAAAAAAAATGGCTTAAATCTTTAAAAATGTTAAGGTTCACCACTTGCAATAAAACACACAGACAAACAACAAGAGGAAAAACAGGGCTCCTTGGAGAAATGATTCATTTTAGTGCTGGACCAGAAAATAGTCAAGATAAGTCTGGAGCTTCTTTTGCTTACAGAAAGTAAAGATGTGCTAAAATAAATAAATAACCCCAGACTCATAATGATACAGGTGTACAAGAGAAACATAAGAGCCAATGAAGAGAGCTCCCAGTAGCCAAAAGAGGAAACATTTGAGCAATAAAATGAATAATGTAGCATCAGATAATCAGTTCAGTCGCTCTGTTAATGTAGCTCTGGATAATCAGTTCAGCTGTGTCTGACTCTTTGCAACCCTGTGGACTGCAGCATGCCAGGCTTCTCTGTACATCACTGACTCCCAGAGTGTGCTCAGACTCACGTCCACTGAGTTAGTGATACCATCCAACTATCTCATCCTCTATTGTCCCCTTCTCCTCCTGCCTTCAATCTTTACCAGCATCAGGGTCTTTTTCAATGAGTCAGCTCTTTACATCAGGTGGCCAAGTATTGGGCTTCAGCTTGAACATCAGTCCTTCCAATGAACATTCAGGACTGATTTCCTTTAGGATGGACTGGTTGGATCTCTTTGCAGTTCAAGGGATTCTCAAGAGTCTTCTCCAACACCACAGTTCAAAAGCATCAATTCTTCATCTCTCAGCTTTCTTTATGGTCCAGCTCTCACATCCATACACGACCACTGGAAACACCACAGCTTTGACTAGATGGACCTTCATCTGTGACGTCGCTACTTTTTGATACGCTGTCTAAGTAAAGTAAAAGTAAATACTCATCAGTTTGCAGAAATATTAATAAATAAATTACTGAATAAATAAGTATATAAATGAGTAAATGGGCAGGGGGGAGACAAATTTCTCCATAGCAGAACTTCAAATAATGCACGTAAATTCTGTTCCTCAGGGAGATGGAACATAACTTTAAAAAAAAAATTATTTATTTATTTGGCTGTGTCAAGTCTTAGTTGGGGTTTGAGGGATCTTTGCTGTGGTTTGAGGGACTCTCCAGCTGTGATTTGCAGGTTTCAGAGCATGTAGGCTCTGCTGTTGCTGCTTGTGAGCTAAGTTGTGACACTCAAGTGGGATTTCAGTTCCCCAAAGAGGAATTGAACCATGTCTCCTGCATTGCAAGGTGGATTCTTAACCACTGAACCACAAAATCCTGGAATATAAAATTCATATTGGTAATATATACCCTTGACATTACACAATAATGATAATTTACCTCATGTTTCTCAAAAATCAAAAATAAATGAATAAAATAGCAACAAAGTTGGTGGTTGGATGGCATCACTGACTCAATGGACATGAGTTTGAGCAAGCCCCAGGATTTGGTGATGGACAGCAAGCCTGGCATGCTGTATTCCATGGGGTCACAAAGAGACAGACATGACTGAGAGACTGAACTGACCTGAATCACAAAGTGATCAGAAAAAAAAAAAAAAAAGATAAAGTCAAAATGAAGGACTCTGCAAAATGAGACCATTATTTTCAAAACTATCAAGATCATCACAAGTACAAGATGAGAAACTGTCATAATTTTGAGAAGCTAAAGTGGGCACATTGACTAAATGTGTCCTGGGATGAAAAAAGATCATTAAACAAAAACAAATGAAATCTTAATAAAGTATGGGCTTCTAGTTAATCATATTGTATCAGTATTGGTTTACTGGCTTCCTAGGTGGCTCAGTGGTAAAGGATCTGCCTGCCAATGTAGGAGAGGCAAAAGACGTGGGTTGGATCCCTGAGTCAGGAAGATCCCTTTGAACAGGAAATAGTAACCCACTCAGGTACTCTTGCCTGGAGAATTCCATGGACAGAGGAGCCAGCTGGGCTATAGTACATGGGGTCAGAAAGAGTCAGACACGACTGAGCACACACACATTTTGCTTTACTAGCTGTGACAAATGTATCATATTATATAAGATCTGAACAAAGAAAATTGGGTGCAGGGCAAATAAGAGTGATCTCTATCGAATCTTCACAACTTTTACAAATCTAAAATGGTACCAAAGATTTTTCAAAACATGCCATGATCATGAAAGACAAGGAAAGTTTGAAGATGGTTCTAGATTAAAAGAGAATAAAGAGTAGTATATTGCTTGTTTATGGGTTCAACTCTCTAGCAGATATTTTGTTTTCTTTTGCAATAAGTAGGATAATTAGGACAGTTGGAAATTTGGATAATTTACTTAAAGCAAATAACTTCCCTGGACTACTCTAAGATTTGAGGATGTAAACATATGAAGCAAACCCAAGAGCAGAGTCTTTCTACATGGCAATTTCTCACATACATTGCAATTATAAATAAAATACAAGTAACCCTAATTTGCTTTGTAAATGATTATCTCTAGAAAAATTCCTAACCGTCTAGCCTACTAACACTTTTCAGTTCATCAGTGTAGCTTAGATTATAGAGAACATTCTTTTTAATGTTATTGATTGCTGGAGACCCTTTCTAGATCAAAAGTAAAGTTTTATTTAAGAAGCTATCTTGTGTCCACAGGATTTTCCTGAATGGTGCTGGTGAAGTGAGAGGAAACTTTTTCATAACACAGAAGCTCCCCCCACCCCCACCTGATTCAGCTGTGGAGATGGGTTAGAAATATAATTTAACATAGTTAGTTTGATGGAAAAAACAATTGTTGTTGTTTCTGAAAGCTATTTTCAGAGAACCATTATGTCTAGACATTAGAAAATATTAACAGCATCAAACAATTTTGATGATGTACTGAAAAGAAAAAAAAAATGAGAGAAGATAAAAATGACAAGCCACATGCCCTACACACACACACTGGCTAGCTCAGGAATAGGCCCAACTTCAGAAATGCACGGAGAAAATCAGACTACATTTGAAACCAGTTCATGAAATAAAATTGCTGCCTCTGTAGTCTTCCCTATCAGCTTAAACTGTTAGAACTAAATTTGAAATAGCAATTTTCTTATAGAAAACTAAATGGCAAAGAGTAGGTTTTATAAGGGGAAGTAGATTAAACTAAGTTTCTTGCATCATGGGTATTCAAAAACGTTTAAAATGTTGAACAGTATTACCCACTAAATATATTTCTCAAAATCTAAGAGGTCTTTCATTTCATTTCTAATCTTTTATATTGCTAATTGAAGGGGTGCCCTAGGTAATGGGAAGTATTGCTCTGATGAAATGAATGTATATAATTATTATGGAGTTTCATAAGAGAGGCATATAATTATTTGCCTGAACAGAGTGCCCTTGAAGTAATTAACTGCTGATGGGAACAAAGGGAAGCCATCCTCCAGGTGAGCCCTAGACTCAACTCACCTCTGAATTCAGCCCTTCACATTCTCCTATTGAGAAACGTACTTCTTAGCAGGTTCTCTAAGAATTCCATCACTATGGATAGTTGGTCTTTTTAACCTAGTAAAACTCTTTTTCATCAGAATACTCCCTTTACAAAGGACTCAATGAGAAAATATGGATTATATTTTAGCAGGAAATATTATCTTTAAATGTATATGTTTTATATTTATAGGAGATTAAAACTGTAAATTAAGAATTCTGTAGTAAGTTGGATCAAAATTAAACAAAGTAAGCCTCCACTTTGGGTATCCTTGGGCAGTTCTTGCAGGCAAGCCTTTCTAGGAGGCCCATTCTTGTTTTCCCCCATGCCCAAGCAAAGCAAAACGTTATCTTATTGCAGCAGCTCATGAAAAGGCAGTCTTCATAGGTGGTTAGGGTCACAGTGTTATCTCTGCCCAAAGAATAGACAGTCTCATGCAGAATAGACTGAAGGTAGAAAAGCCTACTGCAGAAATCTGTTAATAAGTTTAAAAGTAAATGGGGGGCTAGACAAAAAAAAAAATACTGTAGACAAATGAAGACTATGACTAGTAATGCCAGTCCTGATCAAGAAGCATTTAGCTGACTATAGCTTTTATTCAAATGGATTTAAAAAAAAAAAAAAACTATGAAAATGAATATGGAAGACTAAGTCAAAACCACTCATTTAGCAACACTGAGGAGACATAGGTCAGAACCCCTTTTGCAGCCTTGTCTATTTTACGCTGTTCCTCAGCTTACCTGATAAGGGAAACAAAATGTGGTAGACTACTGGAGATGGGCTCTGGCCATCATATTCTGCCCCATTTCTAACTGGAAAGAATTTTTTTTTTTAATCACTGTTTCCCAGACTATTTCAGGAGTATGATTTTGGATATGAATGAAATCTACTAACTAGATGCACTGACCTGAGGCAGTAGGGATGTGAGGCAAAAGCCTGTTTTTAGTAACTATCTTCGTGGGTGAGAAGGTTTATAAAGGACAGCAGAGGCACCTAGACTTAATTTTCCATGTTTTTATTCCTAGTTTTTATGGGTTTAAATGCAACCATGAAGCATACAGCTGAAGTAGCTGCATTACCCCTGATCTCTAGGTGGTAATTTCAATGCAATTGCCTTGAACATAGTAGGACAGACATGGCCCCTGATTTCTGTCTGATCAGGTCATCCAATGGTGTGGCAGGCGTGTGATTCTCTGCATTGGTTCCCTTCCTTCCTATATTAATAAAACCTCACGCCACATGAAGTCCTCACTAATTAACAAATTGCAATATACATACATATATATATATATGTTCATTCAGTTCAGTTCAGTCGCTCAGTCACGTCTGACTCTTTACAATCCCATGAATTGCAGCACCTCAGGCCTCCCTGTCCATCACCATCTCTCAGAGTTCACTCAAACTCATGTCCATTGAGTCGGTGATGCCATCCAGCCATCTCATCCTCTGCCATCCCCTTCTCCTGCTGTCGCCAATCCCTCCCAGCATCAGAGTATTTTCCAATGAGCCAACTCTTTGCATGAGGTGGCCAAAGTACTGGAATTTCAGCTTTAGCATCATTCTTTCCAAAGAAAACCCAGGGCTGATCTCCTTTAGAATGGACTGGTTGGATCTCCTGGCAGTCCAAGGGACTCTCAAGAGTCTTCTCCACCACCACAGTTCAAAAGCATCAATTCTTTGGCACTCAGCTTTCTTCACAGTCCAACTCTCACATCCATACACGACCACTGGAGAAACCATAGCCTTGACTAGACAGACCTTTGGCAAAGTAATGTCTCTGCTTTTGAATATGCTATCTAGGTTGGTCATAACTTTCCTTCCAAGGAGTGAGCATCTTTTAATTTCATGGCTATATTTCCAAATAGGATTCTCTATAGCATTCCCTATGCAGAGTGAGTCTTAGGAATTCTTATAAAATTCCCTCTATTGCTGTGTACAGACCTGAGTTTTTAAAAGCCTTCAAATTACTGAAACCTGTAAATGTCCTTTTGGGGGACTCTTAACTGATTAGCGCGGGTGGCTGCAACTGGTGCACTTAGTGCAACTGAGAGGCACTACCCCATGTCTGAGGTCAAGAGCAGAAGCCAGAAGGACCCCATGCCTGAGGGGCGGTGCCCAAGAGGAGTTATGCCATGTCCGAGGTCAGGGGCAGTGGCCAGGTGTGCCAGGCTGTGACAGCGCAGGAACGGCCGAGAGGAGCTACCCCAGTCTGAGGTCAGGGGCGGCGGCTGGGAGGAGCTATCACATGTCCGCGGTCAGGGGCAACAGCCCAGAAGAGCTACCCCGCGTCCAAGGTTAGGGATGGCAGCCGACGGGAGCTACTCAATGCCCGAGGCCAGGGGACGCAGCAGGAAGGAGCAAACCCACATCCAAAGAGCAGTGGCTCTGCGGGCACAGGATGGCCTAGAAGAGCTATTCCAAGTTCAAGGTCAGGAGGGGCAGCAGTGAGGAGATACCCTCGTCCAAGGTAAGGAGCAGCGGCTGCGCTTTGCTGGAGCTGCCGTGAAGAGATACCCCACGCCCAAGGTAAGAGAAATCCAAGTAAGATGGTAGGTGTTGCAAGAGGGCATCAGAGGGCAAACACACTGAAACCATACTCACAGAAAACTAGTCAATCTAATCACACCAGGACCACAGCCTTGTCTAACTCAATGAAACTAAGACATGCCTGCGGGGCAACCCAAGACAGGCGGGTCATGATGGAGAGGGCTGACAGAATGTGGTCCACTGGAGAAGGGAATGGCAAACCACTTCAGTATTCTTGCCTTGAGAATGCCATGAACAGTATGAAAAGGCAAAATGATACTGAATGAGGAACTCCCCAGGTCAGTAGGTGCCCCATATGCTACTGGAGATCAGTGGAGAAATAACTCCAGAAAGAATGAAAGGATGGAGCCAAAGCAAAAACAATACCCGGCTGTGGATGTAACTGGTGATAGAAGCAAGGTCCGATGCTGTAAAGAGCAATATTGCATAGGAACCTGGAATATCAGGTCCATGAATCAAGGCAAATTGGAAGTGGTCAAACAAGAGATGGCAAGGGTGAATGTCGACATTCTAGGAATCAGCGAACTGAAATGGACTGGAATGGGTGAATTTAACTCAGATGACCATTATATCTACTACTGCAGGCAGGAATCCCTCAAAAAAAGACGGAGTAGCCATCACGGTCAATGGAAGAGTCCAAAATGCAGTACTTGGATGCAATCTCAACAACGGCAGGATGATCTCTGTTCATCTCCAAGGCAAACCATTCAGTGTCACGGTAATCCAAGTCCATGCCCCAACCAGTAACACTGAAGAAGCTGAAGCTGAACAGTTCTATGAAGACTTACAAGACCTTTTAGAACTAACACTCGAAAAAGATGTCCTTTTCATCATAGGAGACTGGAATGCAAAAGTAGGAAATCAAGAAACACCTGGAGTAACAGGCAAATTTGGCTTTGGAATACAGAATAAAGCAAGGCAAAGACTAATAGAGTTTTGCCAAGAAAGTGGACTGGTCATAGCAAACGCTCTCTTCCAACAACACAAGAGAAGACTCTACACATGGACATCACCAGATGGTCAACACCATAATGAGATTGATTGTATTCTTTGCACCAAAGATGGAGAAGCTCTATACAGTCAACAAAAGCAAGACAAGGAGCTGATTGTGGCTCAGATCATGAACTCCTTACTGCCAAATTCAGACTTATATTGAAGAAAGTAAGGAAAACCGCTGGACCATTAAGGTATGATCTAAATCAAATCTCTTATGATTATACAGTGAAAGTGAGACATAGATTTAAGGGACTAGATCTGATAGAGTACCTGATTAATTATGGATGGAGGTTCATGACATTGTACAAGCGATAGGAATCAAGACCATCCCAATGGAAAAGAAATGCAAAAAAAGCAAAATGGCTGTCTGGAGATGCCTTACAAATAGCTGTGGAAAGAAGAGAAGTGAAAAGCAAAGGAGAAAAGGAAAGATATTCCCATCTGAATGCAGAGTTCAAAAGAATAGCAAGAAGAGATAAGAAAGCCTTCTTCAGCGATCAATGCAAAGAAATAGTGGAAAACAACAGAATGGGAAAGACTAGAGACCTCTTCAAGAAAATTAGAGATACCAAGGGAATATTTCATGCAAAGATGGTCTCGATAAAGGATAGAAATGGTATCGGCATAACCGAAGCAGAAGATATTAAGAAGAGGTGGCAAGAATACATAGAAGAACTGTACAAAAAAGATGTTCACGACCCAGATAATCATGATGGTGTGATCACTCATCTAGAGCCAGATATCCTGGAATGTGAAGTCAAGTGGGCCTTAGAAAGCATCACTACAAAAAAGCTAGTGGAGGTGATAGAATTCCAGTTGAGCTATCTCAAATCCTGAAAGATGATGCTGTGAAAGTGTTGCCCTCAATATGCCAGCAAACTTGGAAAACTCAGCAGCGGCCACAGAACTGGAAAAGGTCAGTTTTCATTCCAATCCCAAAGAAAGGCAATGCCAAAGAATGCTCAAACTACCACACAATTACAGTCAGCTCACAGGCTAGTAAAGTAATGCTCAAAATTCTCCAAGCCAGGCTTCAGCAATACGTGAACCATGAACTCCCTGATGTTCAAGCTGGTTTTAGAAAAGACAGAGGAACCAGAGATCAAATTGCCAACATCCGCTGGATCATGGAAAAAGGAAGAGTTCCAGAAAAACATCTATTTCTGCTTTATTGATTATGCCAAAGCCTTTGACTGTATGGATCACAATAAACTGGAAAATTCTTAAAGAGATGGGAATACCAGACCACCTAATCTGCCTCTTGAGAAATCTGTATGCCGGTCAGGAAGCAACAGTTAGAACTGGACATGGAACAACAGACTGGTTCTAAAAAGGAAAAGGAGTACCTGAAGGCTGTATATTGTCACCCTGCTTATTTAGCTTATGCAGAGTACATAATGAGAAACGCTGGGCTGGAAGAAGCACAAGCTGGAATCAAGACTGCCAGGAGAAATATCAATAACCTCAGATATGCAGATGACACCACCCTTATGGCAGAAAGTGAAGAGGAACTACAAACCCTCTTGATGAAAGTGAAAATAGTGATTGAAAAATTTGGCTTAAAGCTCAACATTCAGAAAACAAAGATCATGGCCTCTGGTCCCATCACTTCATGGGAAACAGATGGGGAAACAGTGGAATCAGTGTCAGACTTTACTTTTGGAGGCTCCAAAATCACTGCAGATGGTGACTGCAGCCATGAAATTAAAAGACGCTTATTCCTTGGAAGAAAATTATGACCTACCTAGATAGCATATTTAAAAGCAGAGACATTACTTTGCTAACTAAGGTCCATCTAGTGAAGGCTACGGTTTTTCCTATGGTCATGTATGGATGTGAGGTTTGGACTGTGAAGAAAGCTGAATGTCGAAGAATTGATGCTTTTGAACTGTTGTGTTGGAGAAGACTCTCGAGAGTCCCTTAGACTGCAAGGAGATCCAGCCAGTCCATTCTGAAGGAGATCAGCCCTGGGTGCTGTTTGGAAGGAATGATGCTAAAGCTGAAACTCCAGTACTTTGGCCAGTACCCATGCGAAGAGTTGACTCATTGGAAAAAGACTCTGATGTTGGCAGGGATTGGGGGCAGGAGGAGAAGGGGAGGACAGAGGATGAGATGGCTGGATGGCATCACTGACTCGATGGATGTGAGTCTGAGTGAACTCAGGGATTTGGTGATGGACAGGGAGACATGGCGTGCTGCGATTCATGCAGTCGCAAAGAGTAGGACACGACTGTGCGACTGAACAGAACTGAACTGATTATTTCTCTGGGATGTAGAATGGGGAAAAAATAGACAAATGTTTTGTACTTTGTTAATCATACTTCATGCTGTTAGATGACTTCTTTGTTACAAACCCCTCTACGGAGAGGGAGAAGGGAGGTGTTTCAGAATGGGAAATGTGTATCCCTGTGGTGGATTCATGTTGATGTATGGCAAAACCAATACAATATTGTAAAGTAATGAACCTCAAATTAAAATTAAAAAATTTATATTTAATAAAAGAAAATATATGGACAGCGAGGTTTCTAGGCTTTGTAAGAAAAACTAAAGAGACACCTTCTGAGTGTCGAAACAATATTTACAATGGATTCAAACACTAACTGACCCATATGAACAAGGTCATTACCAGCACATTTCATGTCTTTATGTGAATTGAAGAGGTGACACTCCCAGGACAAAAGCAAATTTGAAATAGATGCATTCAGGATGTAAGAATAATAGGAGAACATACCTCTTCTTCTCTGCTGACAAAAATCTCACCAGGAATTTCAGCTACAGTATGTCATCTTGATGACCTGCCCTTGTACAGGGCAAGCACCGCTGTTCATGATGGCCCTGTTCAAGTACCTAAAGCACTGCCTGGCATATAATAGGTGCTTAAAATGATTATTGAATTATACCTTCTGTGAATCCAGCAAAGTAAGTATGGCCAAAAGGAGGTATCTCTTCATCTTCTTCACCTTGCCTTGAGGTCTGATGCATATTTAGGCAATTTTTGATATTTTCTCCAAAAACAGACTTGTCGGTGTCCTAGTGAAAAGGCCTACCTCCTTGAATGATAAATGCCATGTAAAAGACATGCAATACTATATATTTTTTCAGTTCTAATTTCTTTTGTATTTTCTTAGGAATCAAAATTGAATAATAAGGACTGAAGAGGACTTAGAGCATCTTTGCTTGAAAAGGTCATGTACTTTGACATACCTTGACTTTAGCATGCTGTAATCAGGATTAAACATGAGAAATTTTATTTCCATGATATACACTCCACTCGTGTCTATACAGGTGTCTATATCTGTCTATATTTGTCATATTATTTATAGAATGCTAAGAAAGTGGCATACTTTGCCCATGATAATGTGAACAGGTCTACAGGAATAAATCTACTATCTCTCCTGATCCATTTAGCAGAACTAATCCACATGCTATCATGAGATGCCATTTCATGATCTTATGGTTTGCATAGTTTTTGTCAAGATGTGAGATTACTCTAATCTTTGTATTCTTGTATGTAAAGATGTACTGTATTGGTTTTCATTAACTTCTGTAATGATTTTTTCTCTTTAATGAATTTCATCAATTTGATTATAATATGATCAATGTGGTTTCCTTTCTTTTTGCATTCATGCTCGCTAATTCATTTCAGTCATGTCGAATTTGGCAACCCTTTGGACTGTAGCCCACCAGACTCCTCTGTCCATGAGATTCTCCAGGCAAGAATACTGGAGTGGATTGCTATGCCCTTCTTCAGGGGATCTTCCTGACCCAGAGATCGAACCCATGTCTCCTGCAGCTCTCTCATTATAGGCAGATTCTTTACCCCTGGATCACCAGGGAAGACTTCTCTCTCTCTTTTCCCTTTCTGGAAGTTGAAGAGCATTTGGTTCTGTGAGTTTATAATTTTTACAAGAAATTTGAGACTATAATAGAAATTATTTCTTCAAATATTTTTTAGTCTCTTTCGTACTGGAAATCTAACTACGCATATTGTGCTACTTGTAAATGAGGTTCTGTTCATTTATTCTATTTCCTTCTTCTCCTCATCTTCTTTCTTCTGTTTAGGGCTTTATTTTTGCTGTTTTTGTTGCATGTTTATATGTGTTTACTTGTTGCTATGTCTTGAAGGTCATTGGAATTCTTTTTGTCAGCATCCATTTTTCTCATAAGCCATTTCAGTGTATTTTTTTCACTTTGGAGGTTTAATTTTTTGGCTCTTGGAGTTTCATTTATTTCCTTTTATATATCTTTATTTCCTTCATTCAGTTTATATTTTCCTTTAAATTCATTATCACAATTATCATAGTTTGGTTTTTTTTTCTTTTTTTTTTTTTTAGATTTTGCCTCTAATTCCAAGAGCTTTGACATTCCTGGATGTCTTTCTCTTGATTTGAATTCCTTCCATTTATAGCTCTTTTTTTTTTTTTTATTTTTTTTTTTTGCTTTTTTCCTATATAGTAAAATTTATTGAATTTTAGACACTGTCAAAGTTGTATTTTTAAGAGTCTGGCTTTTGCTGCCTTTATTTAAAGAGTATTGAAGTTTATTGGAGTAGATTATTACTTGCAGATTACCTTGAATGCTCTTCTGGCTTGTTTTTTAGTTTGTTAGGTCAGCTCCCTGTAGCCTTTATTTTAGGTCAAGTTGGGTCCTGCCACTAAGTTCTTACCACTGCTGGTGGCGGTGGTTTAGTCGTTAAGTCGTGTCCTACTCTTGTGACCCCATGGACTGGGAACCTACCAGGCTCCTCTGTCCATGGAATTCTGCAGGCAAGAATACTGGAGTGGGTTGCCATGCCCTTCTCCAGTTCATACCACTACAGGATCTCTATCAGATTTTTTGGATATACAGTGATGTTTCTCCATTTTGACTGAGTAGACTTGAACAATACCCAACGCTTGTGAGCAATATTTCAATACTGGTTCTTCTTGCATAAACAGCATTATTCAGTATGTAACTGTCTCACTATTTATGCAGATTATCCATCCTCTTTCTCTGTAGTCTCTCCATTCCAATATTTGTTCTCTAGATTTCAGCATTTTCATCTGTCTACCTACCAGCAAGACCCCTGTGCTCTTCTTGTGTTTCTCCTCCCTGTAACACACTTGAGAAAGTGAATCATTGCATAAAACTGAACATTTGTAGTGTTCATTTCATTTTTTCCTCTCCAGAATTAAAATCCTGTGATGATTGTTGCCCAGTGCCTGTAAACAACTTTTTTTTTCTGTATATTTTTCTAGTTTTCTATATTCTTACAGTGAGATGACAAACCACTGCCAATCAATGCCCCATTCTTTGGTAAAGCACTCTCCACTGTTTTCCTCATAGGTTATGCTAAACTAGTGTTCTAATATTTAAATGTTCTCTTGTACTGTACCACTGCATTCCATGGACAATTAAACTTTATTATTGATTGAGCAGCTGAGTGCACTTGCATTTTCCAATGTAAGCCATTTATTTATCCATTCAGAGAATGGACAGCTTAGTCTCCAGAGGTTTAGATTTTGGCAAAAATAATTGTTAAATCAAAATGTTGATTATGGTTTTTCTTTGAAATGTTCAAAAGCAGCTAAAACATACTCTGAATATACTAGGCTTCACCAGACTCTAAGTCAAGACAAATCTATATTAAACTTTAATTTAGAAATCTTAGTAGCTACATGCTCTTATCACTGATTTAAGAAACCTTTTTCCTTAAAGATTTCCTTCAAGTACTTCTGGGAATCTCCACAGGGTGTTTTACACTAGTCTCCAATTGTTTCTGGTTCTTGTTCTCTTCTAGCCTTATGAGATGCAGTTTCTACATGGATAGAAATCTCTGCTGGTTTACTTCTGATAATAAAGGTATGCCTACTGTTTTATTTCAAGGAGGAGATTGAGACTGAGTAGCCATTAGCTCACAGTTTTGGTTGCTTGGAATACAAAAGAGTCAGAGCTCTTTCTTGTAAAATAAGTTGCATTACTACTGCTCCAGCTCTAGTCAGTACTGCTGCCTTAGGATCGTTCCAAGAGAGAACGTATTGTTCTTGTTGGCAAGTGTCTTACCACTCCTACATGGCCACCTCCGATTTTGGGAAAGATGTTTCAGATGAGCTGATGCTTGCTCAAGTGTATTTAGACTTCCCCATACTCTCCACTTTGGCCAATCTTAACTTGAGACAGTAGTCTTTTATCTCTCTGCACACTCAGGTACCAGGAGTTCTACAGCAGAATTGTTCAGTTTGATCCTGATACAAATGGAGCATTGGGCTTCCCTGGTGGCTCAGAGGTTAAAGTGTCTGTCTACAATACGGGAGACCCAGGTTCGATCCCTGGGTCGGGAAGATCCCCTGGAGAAGGAAACAGCAACCCACTCCAGGATACTTGCCTGGAGAATCCCATGGACAGAGAAGCTTGGTGGGCTACAGTCCATGGGGTCCCAAAGACTTGGACACAACTGAGTGACTTCACTTACTTACCTACAAATGGAGAGCCTCTCAATTTATATTGCACTGCTCTTTCTCTTTCCTGTAGTATAAACAATGAAAGTCACTCAGTCCTGTCCAACTCTTTGTGACCAGGCCAGAATACTGGAGTCAGTAGCTGTTCCCTTCTCCAGGAGATCTTTCCAACCCAGGGATCGAACACAGCCTCAACTGGTAAAGAATCCTCCTGTAATGTGGAAGACCTGGGTCCGATCCCAGGGTTGGGAAGATGCCCTGGAGAAGGGAACAGCTACCCACTCCAGGATACTTGCCTGGAGAATCCCATGGACAGAGAAGCTTGGTGGGCTACAGTCCATGGGGTCCCAAAGACTTGGACACAACTGAGTGACTTCACTTACTTACCTACAAATGGAGAGCCTCTCAATTTATATTGCACTGCTCTTTCTCTTTCCTGTAGTATAAACAATGAAAGTCACTCAGTCCTGTCCAACTCTTTGTGACCAGGCCAGAATACTGGAGTCAGTAGCTGTTCCCTTCTCCAGGAGATCTTTCCAACCCAGGGATCAAGCACAGTCTCAACTGGTAAAGAATCCTCCTGTAATGTGGAAGACCTGGGTCCGATCCCAGGGTTGGGAAGATGCCCTGGAGAAGGGAACGGCTACCCACTCCAGGATACTTGCCTGGAGAATCCCATGGACAGAGAAGCTTGGTGGGCTACAGTCCATGGGGTCCCAAAGACTTGGACACAACTGAGTGACTTCACTTACTTACCTACAAATGGAGAGCCTCTCAATTTATATTGCACTGCTCTTTCTCTTTCCTGTAGTATAAACAATGAAAGTCACTCAGTCCTGTCCAACTCTTTGTGACCAGGCCAGAATACTGGAGTCAGTAGCTGTTCCCTTCTCCAGGAGATCTTTCCAACCCAGGGATCGAGCACAGTCTCAACTGATAAAGAATCCTCCTGTAATGTGGAAGACCTGGGTCCGATCCCAGGGTTGCGAAGATGCCCTGGAGAAGGGAACGGCTACCCACTCTGCTATTCTGGCCTGGAGAATCCCATGGACTGTATAGTCTGTGGGGTCACAAAGAGTCAGACTCGACTGAGCAACTTTCACTTTCACAGTGTAAGTGGGGTACTTATGCATACTATAATAAAAGTGTGTTGGGCTGAATTCTGAGGTCATCCACTCTGTTGTTTCCCCCAAAAACATACTCTTTCTGTGTTTATTTCTTTTATTACTCTAAGCATTATAAGTCATCCATACAATCTGACTTTGTAAGGGTTCTATTGCTTTGATATATGTGTGAACCTCAGGTACTAAAAGAATTAAAATCTTCCCCCCTAACTAATCTCAAGGGATTCCTTAGCCTTTTATCTCCGCCCCTGTGTATCAACATTGTATCAACACTTCTTCTAAGGTTACCCATGGATTGTGTGTGTGTGTGTATGTGTGTGTGTGTGTGTGTGTGTGCGCGCTCAGTCACTCAGTCTTGACCCCATGGACTGTAGCTCACCAGGCTCCTGTGTCCATGGGATTTTCCAGGCAAGAATACTGAGGTAGGTTACCATTTTCTTCTCCAGAGGATCTTCCCAATCTGGGGATCAAACCCGTGTCTCCTGCATTGGCAGGCAGATTATTTACCACTGAGCCACAAGGGAAGCCCACCCATAGATTTGATCTGTTTTATTTCAGCTTAATAAGATACTCTATTCAATTTAGTTCAGTTGCTCAGTCATGTCCGACTCTTTGTGACACCATGAAACGCAGCATGCCAGGCCTCCCTGTCCATCACCGACTCCCAGAGTACACTCAAACTCACATCCATTGAGTCGGTCATGCCAACCAGACATCTCATCCTCTGTCGTCCCTTTCTCCTCCTGCCCCCAATCCCTCCTAGCATCAGAGTCTTTTCCAAGTACTTTGAGGTGGCCAAAGTACTGGAGTTTCAGCTTTAGCATCATTCCTTCCAAAGAAATCCCAGGGCTGATCTCCTCTAGAATGGACTGGCTGGATCTCCTGGCAGTCCAAAGGACTCTCAAGAGTCTTCTCCAACACCACAGTTCAAAAGCATCAATTCTTCGGTGCTCAGCCTTCTTCACAGTTCAACTCTCACATCCATACATGACTACTGGAAAAACCATAGCCTTGACTAGAAGGACCTTTGCTAGCAAAGTAATGTCTCTGCTTTTGAATATGCTCTCTAGGTTGGTCATAACTTTTCTTCCAAGGAGTAAGCATCTTTTAATTTCATGGCTGCAATCACCATCTGCAGTGATTTTGGAGCCCCCAGAAATAAAGTCTGACACTGTTTCCACTGTTTCCCCATCCATTTCCCATGAAGTAATGGGACCAGATGCCGTGATCTTTGTTTTCTGAATGTTGAACTTTAAGCCAACTTTTTCACTCTCCTCTTTCACTTTCATCAAGAGGCTTTTTAGTTCCTCTTCACTTTCTGCCATAAGGGTGGTGTCATCTGCATATCTGAGGTTATTGATATTTCTCCCAGCAATCTTGATTTCAGCTTGTGCTTCTTCCAGTCCAGTGTTTCTTATGATGTACTCTGCATATAAGTTAAATAAGCAGGGTGACAATATACATAATAATAAATGATTCTTAAATGTTGGAAAATCTTTTCAAAGCTAGTTAAAACTCAAAAACTAAAAAACCGCCTCTGGAGTTAATATGGCTATGTCCTTTGACAGAAAACAATGAATCTAAATATAGCCTCAATTTATTGCCACATCATTCTTTGAATTCTAATGAATATCAGTGGTTTAAGAAAGTCATAGCCTACTTTGTATCAAATTATTTTTTTTAAAAAAGAAAAGCTCTTGGAATTTTGATAAATGCATTCATAACAATGAGCACCATAGATTATACCTGGTGTTCCATCACTAATAATCAGCAAAAGATTGTCCAAGATGTGCAGCTGCTGAGCTGGTGGGCTGGATTCCACCCAAGCACTACAGCTCTTTTAATCATGCTTTCCAATGCAGTGGCCCTTTTCCCAAGCAATTGCATCAATACTGTTCAATTCTTCTTGGCAAATCTTAAATTTTCCTTTTTTTGCAAGTATGATTTTTTTTCCCCTCTTAAGGTTGATGGAAATATGTTAACGGTTTGTATTTGAGATATGAAATTTTTTTCATAACAAATTCATTATCTTGAACCACTTCCTTTTCAATCTTATTTTTAAACACAGCAAGTAAAATATTTCTAAGCACATACAGAGCAGCCACCTGTCAACATATATCGCAAAAAATGATAAATGCACTTGCAAGAACATCTCAAATCTTAGATAAGAAGATCTTGCGAAAACCAACAATAATTGCTTTTTTCCAGAGTAATAGTAAAACTATGTTTTCCAATTTAAAAATTATTTCAAAACTGATTTCACATTGTTAAGGATTTTACACATACTGTTATCACATCAAATGTAAATTATTCAAATTGTTTTAAGTACAATTAGGGCATAGAATTTAGAGCTTCCCCTAATAGCTCTCAAAAATTGTCTTTAAGTATTCTGAACCTTTTTAAATTGAGTGTTCCTGAAATCCACATCAATGTATATGTGGCCATGTAATACCTGATCTTTTAGGAATATGCATACATTATTTAATCATAAATCACAACAAATGTGGCATTAATTTAGATGGTATTATAGACCTTTCTATCAAGAATATATGTGAATGAGTTTTAAGTGGCAAGGAAAGGTTTCTGTGTGTCCTGTCTGGCCTATTCTTTCATATTATATCCACTTTTCTTCATCCTGTGATATACTACAACACTGAAAATTATAGAAAACTGATAATACAGCAGATGGTGTTCATTCATAGAAATACAAACTGTTGCATGAAAGTTATGATAATATACTTGGATAATAACCAATTGGATAATAACTAATTGAATAATAACCAATTGGATAATAACTAATTGGATAATAACCAATTTAGCATCTAGTAAGTACATTAGTATTCCTGAATTCCTACACATGTGTCTGTCCATTGCTTTCTCCTTTGACCCAATTATATCAAATTACTTGTCCTCTGATCAATTAGTGGAATCAAATAATGTTTTTGACAAGTATACATTCCTATGAGCTTCCCAGGTGGCACAGTGGTAAAGAATTGCCTACTAATGCAGGAGACACAGGTTTGATCCCTGGGTCTGGAGGATCCCTTGGAGGAGGAAATGGCAACCCCTTCCAGTGTTCTTGTCTAGAAAATTCTATGAATAGAGGAGCCTGGTGGCGACAGCCCATGGGGTCACAAAGAGTAGGATAGAGCTGAGTAACTGAGTGCACACACTCACACACACGCAAACACACATATACATTTATATTTGTATGAGAATGGTGGTTTTATTATACTTTTAAAAATTACATTTTGACAACTTCTAGCATAATTTAAACATTTACTAAAGTTTGGCAGTTTTTTTGGTTGAGTGATTTCAGAAATTTTATATAGATTATCTGTTATTTGTGCTGTCTTCATTTTATCTGGGTTTATGCTTTGTCATAATTTTCCTTTTAATGCAAGATTGGAAGCTAGAATATTGGTTTGTTTTTTTGGTCAGTTGGTTAATTAATATGCATATTATCATAATACATATTAATTAACCATAAATATTATTGTATACTATCACTATTGTTGTTGTTAAGTCTCTTCAGTCGTGTCTGACTCTGTGTGATCCCATAGACTGCAGCCCATCAGGCTCCCCCATCCCTGGGATTCTCCAGGCAAGAACACCAGAGTGGATTGCCATTTCCTTCACCAATGCATGAAAGTGAAAAGTGAAAGTGAAGTCGTGTCCAACTCTTCGCAACCCCATGGACTGCAGCCCACTAGGCTCCTCCGTCCATGGGATTTTCTAGGCAAGAGTACTGGAGTGGGGTGCCATCGCCATCTCCGATACTATCACTATACATTGTCTTCAATTTTTAAGAAAACATTGAAACATCCATTATATGTATACTCTTAGAACTAGAAAAGCATGTAAGGATGTAAGACTTGAATTCATTCAAGTCTGTGCTGACTCAGCTTTAGAAAATATTATTTAAAAATGTATTGAATTTATCCATATTTTGAATTAAAATATGAAAACATTTAATTGTCTCTATTATCAGCAAAAAACTAAGTGTTGAAGATACAAATATGACTAGGTTTTGGTATCTGTTACAAAGCATTAAATCTAGGACTAAATATTGATGATAAAAGTATTCTTCTTGGATTTAGTGTTACATAAACTGACCAGCTGATCTAATGAACAGTTAATGTTAGATAAGTTACAATTGCCACATCTTTTATGCAGAAGAGTTTCCAGTTAATAACACATAGTAGTCACTAATGACTCCAAAAGTAGTCTTACTTGCCATTTCACAATAGATTTACTCTAAGTGCTCAAAACACATGGTTTGTTCAATTTAATCTATAATGTATTTAGCGACTACCATGTTCCATGCACAATGTTAGATAGTAAGATTTATGAGATTAATATGACATAAATTCTCCCTTTAGACAAGCAAATATAAATGTTGTTAGTGAAGGAGAAAGAGTATAAATAATTTAGTGCATGAAAATACCATAGTAATTACAACAGTATTACAAACAAAGAATTAAGGTAGCAAAAACAGAAATTTAAGCTTATATTGTGCAAAAAATTTTTCACCCAGAAGGCAACTTTTGAACTGTGTCTTACAGAGGAGTCTGTTTCGCCAGAAAAAAAGGGAGATATGCATTTCAGGAGAAGACTCACTGTGTGCTGTATTATGGATGCAAAAACAAGTAAATAAAGCCTGGTTACATATGCAATGAAACATGACAAGGAGATATGGACAAATCTGTGTCATTGAGGTGGGGGGAAACTAAAGTGGGAGGGGCTGAAAGTGTGAAACACATACAGGAAATTATAGAGCTATCTATTAATGAATTTTGTATTCTGTTACAGAGTATGCTGTAGATCTGAGAAAATTATGCATGAAGCATCATAACTTACAAAATCTGGGTTCAGTAGTGCTAACCAAGAGGTAGGAATAAGATCTAATGGAGGAGGAGTGTAAAGGCAAGAAATCCAATTAAGTCTGATAATTTTTAACCTGGACATTTTTCCTGTCATTTACTAAGGTATCAATTCATAATTGTTTGTTAGTTTTCTAGGCACAATGTTAAGCATTCTAGGCACAATGCTGTACTCTAACACAATATTAAAACGAGTAGAGCTTCATCAGAAACCTTTAAGACCCTGGTAATTGAGACTTCTGCCTTCATCATGACCAGATCCCTTAGTAGCTCCCAGTAGATTTGTGCTTTATAGTCATTCTATCTCAAAGTATATTCTCAGGGAAGAAAACACTATATGACATGTAACTTACATCTAAGTGTGAATTCAAATAATTTATCTTTCCCATGGTGTTTTGCACTTGAAATCTAATCAATGAACCTAAAACTAATATTTCATTATCTGACACTCAAGGTATTCGTAAACAAGTTGCTTCTTTTCCTATGACATTTGCTATCACATGGCTGTCTGATTAATTACTCTGCCATTACTATGGGGAGTATCTCTATTGGAAGGCAAGGTTGAAGGTGAGAGATGATTGGTTATCTTTTATCATTTTGACTTTATATATTCCTTAATTCAAAATTTTATAGTTATATAACACTTTTCAAAACCACACTTTTTTTCAATGCAACTTTGAAAGTTTCAAGCTCAACTGCTGACAAGCTGGAGACCTGAAGTGTTTGCTCTGGAAGGTGAAAATTCCCAGTAATTTATTATTATCTAGTAAAAGGAAAAGGACTCATTGTGAACATCGTATTCCTAAAGCTAGGAACTGGGTACATTCCATCAGTTTTTGGCCTTGTAACTTTTGACTTGATATTACAGTTTCACAGAATTATAAGCCCCACTTAGAAATAGTTTCAAAAATACCAGTTTCAACTTTTCAGCATTATTATCTACTATACAACAAATAGCTTGGCCAGTTTAAAAACAGGCTAACTAGTCTGCTCTTAGGCCCCTGTATTGCCAATAATCTCTATTCCACAGTATTTACTCAGCATTTATCTTTTTAACAAAATTTGGTTGAGTTATCCTTTTAGCACCATAAACTCCGCCCTAACACACTCTCTAACACGGGTCTCTAACACAGTTCTATATGCTCTAACACATAAGTGCACTACCAAAACTAAGACAAATAATATTTCTGTCAAACTGATATCTTCCTCGTATCATCATAATCATTCCTTTCTCTCTGGCAGCAGCCTCTGGAAATGACTGATCTGGTTTCTGTCCCTGTGATTTTGCCTTTTCATGAGTATCTTATAAATGGAACAATCAAGAATGTAGCCATCATACTATACAATTCCTTTCCTTTCATATCTTTGTGATTCTCCCATGCTGCTGTATTGCCAAGTAGAATTTCATTCTATAGATGCACCATATTTCTTTTTCTAAAGTTATGTATTTATTTATTTACTTTGGGCCATGCTGTATCTTTGTGGCTGCTCACTGGCTTTCTCTAGCTGCAGCGAGTGGGGGCTACTTTCTAGTCGTGGCTTCTCTTGTTGCGGAGCACAGTTTCCAGGCATGCAAGCTTCAATAATTGCAGTACTACTTCAACTACTCGTGGGCGCTAGCGTGCAGGCTTAGTAGTTGTGCTGATTGGCTTCATTGCTCTGCTGCATATGGGATCTTCCTGGACCAGGGACTGAACCTGTGTCCCGTGCATTGGCAGGCAGATTTTTTATCCATTGTACCATCAGGAAAGTCTAATGCACCATATTCTATCTCTTACCAATTGTAAACATTTTAATTGCTCTGAGTTTTGGGAGATTATGAATTTAATCTCTACCATATAATCTGCTGTAAATGTTTGTGAACAGGATTTTGTGTAGACATAAGTTTTTCCTTATCTTGCATAAACATCTAGAAGTTGTATTTCTGGATCATATGGTGTAACTTTTATAAGAAATTGCTGATGTATTTTTTAAAATAGCTCTATCGTTTTGCCTTCTCACTAGCAATATATGAGACACGTTCAACTGCCCTACCTTCTCACCAGCTCTTGATATTGACAGGCATTTAGTTATGTCTCAAATTATAGTTTTGCAGTATTCATTACAATTTTCATTTACATTTTTTAATGACTAATGATATTGAGTATCAGTTTACATGTTTGTCATCCATAAATCTCTAGAAAAAAATCTCCTCAGATGTTTTGCCCACTTTTTTCATAGGAGTTTGATTCCTTATTATTGACTTCTGAAAGATCTTTATATTTTCTGAGTTAGTTCTTTGTTGGAGATGTGTTTTGTAAATATCTTCTCCTAGTATACAGATGTCTTTTAATTTTCTTAATAGTATATTTGCACAAGGAGAAATTTTTAATTTTGATGAAATATGATATATTTTTTCTTTATCATTTGGATTTTTATGTCCTATTAAAAAATATTGGCCTTACCAAAGGAAATATTTTCTGTATTTTTGTAGATATTTGCATGTAACTTCAGTTCAAGTTAATTTTTGTATGTGGCACAAGGTAAGCTTTAATATTTAGTTTTTTAATGCAGTTCAATTTTTCCATTATCATTTGTTGAAAAGAATACCATTTTTTTTTGTTAATTACCTGATAATGTTATTGAAAATTACCTGATGATATTAATATTTGGGGGGTCTTTTCTGTGCCCTCAATTCTGTTTTATTGATCTAAGGGCCTATTCTTTCACCAATACTACATTTTCTTGATTGCTATAGCTTTCAGTTCAGTTCAGTTCAGTTCATTCACTCAGTTGTGTCCAACTCTTTGTGACCCCATGGACTGCAGCATGCCAGGCCTCCCTGTCCATCACCAACTCCTGGAGTTTATCCAAACCCATGTCCATTGAGTTGGTGATACCATCTAAACCATCTCATTCTCTATAGTTCCCTTTTCCTCCCACCTTCAATCTTTCCCAGCATCAGGGTCTTTTCAAATGAGTCAGTTCTTTGCATCGGGTGGCCAAAGTATTGGAGTTTCAGCTTCAGCATCAGTCCTTCCATTGAACACTCAGGACTGATCTCCTTTAAGATGGACTGGCTGGATCTCCTTGCAGTCTAAAGGACTCTCAAGAGTCTTCTCCAACACCACAGTTCAAAAGCATCAATTCTTTGGTGCTCAGCTTTCTTCACAGTCCAACTGTCACATTCATACATGACCACTAGAAAAACCATAGCCTTGACTAGACGGACCTTTGTTGGCAAAGTAATGTCTCTGCTTTTTAATATACTGTCTATAGCTTTATAAATCTTCAAATCTGTAATATACATCTTGCAACTTTGTTGTTATTCCAGAATGCTTTGGAAATTCTTATTCCTTTGTATTTCCAAATAGCTTTCAAAAGTACTTTTTCCACTGCTACCAACAACCTTGCTGGCATTTGGGTTGGGATATGCTGTGTGTGTGTGTGTGTGTGTGTGTGTGTGTGTGTGTGTGTGTGTGTGTGTGTAAGTCTCTTCAGTAGTGTCTGACTCTTTGCAACCAAGTGGACTGTAGCCCACCAGGCTCCTCTGCCCATCGGATTCTCCAGGCAAGAATACTGCAGTAGGTTGTCATGCCCTCCTCCAGAGGATCTTCCTGACGCATGGATGGAACTTGTGTCTCCTGTGTCTTCTGCATTAGCAGGCAGTCTCTCTACCAAAAGTGTCACCTGGGAAGCCCTGCTGAATGTATAGACCTGGGTTATTATAGTACTGAGTCTACATTTGTATACCTTCTCTTAGGTTTTCTCTCAATCATAGTTTATATTTTATAGCAAATAAACTTGCATATATTTTTGAAGATGTCTGTGTATCTCATGACTTGGGTGCTAAATCAAATTTTACTTTGAAAAATGATTTTCAATTGCCCATTGAGTGTGTATAAAATATGATTGATTTTTGTATGTTGCTACTGTATCTTGCATTTTTGCTAACTTCACTTTTTAGTTCTATTAACTTTCATCTTTATTGACTCTTTGGGAAACTCTATGTAGACTATAAAGTCATATAATTATTTTCACTCCAGTCTACACAACATGTACTCATTTTTATCATCTTTTTGTACTGTCTAGGACATTTATTATGATGTTGAATAGGACTGTTCGAGTGCACATCCTTTCCTTTTCCCTAATTTTAAAAGAAAGGCAAGCCATTTTAAGCCATTAAATATACTATTGGCAATATAATTTTTGTGTGGATAGGCTTTACTAGAATTAGGAAGTTTTGTTTGCTTATAAGTTTGCTCTGGGTTTTAAGCATGTATGGATGTTATATTTTGTCTAATCCTTTTTCTGTATATTTTAGATGGTCATGTCGTTTTACTTCTCTTTAGTCTGTTATGATAAATTACGCTGACTGATTTTAAAATGTTTAAACAACCTTGCATTCCTTGGTTAGCTATCCTTACTCCCTCCCGGATGTAGTGTGCTATTCTTTTAATTTATTACTGGATTGGATTTGCAAATATTTTAATGAAACATTTTTGTATCCATACCAATGAGAAATATTGGTTTATATCTATTTTTCTTATAATATTTTTGTTCTGTAATATCTTTGGTGTGAGGATAATGATTGCCTTGTAAAACAAGTTATAAAGTGTTCTCGCCTATGTCTTAGAAAACTTTGCATATAGTTGGCCTAATTTTGTCATTAAGTATTAGGTAGAATTTGACAGAAATGTCCATTTGGGCTGCTTATTTTCTTTGTCAGGGAAACTTAACTAAGGTACCACTTACTTTAGTAGACTGATGACTGTACCAATTTTAAATGTCTTCTTTGATGAGCTTTGGATTTTTGTATCTGTTAAAGAATTTGTCCTTTTCATCCTAGTTGATAGATTTGTGGGCATAAAATTGTTCATAATATTTCTATATTATGTTTTAATATAGTAAAATCTTTAGTGTTTTATACTTTCTCTTTCCTGATATTATTAATTCATATATGTTCCTTTATTTTTCAGTATAGCAGGATTATCAATTTGTTGATTTTTTAAAAGGCTTAGGTGAACTTCTCATTTCATTCAAAGGTTTCTTAAATATATAGGGCCATTAATAATCAAAACATGAACCTTAGCAACTAAAAAGCCCCTTTTCCTTTTTCTTTCTCTCTCTTTTATTCTTTTCTTCTTTCTTCTGATGGTTTATCTTCATTCCAGTTGCTTTAACTTCCAGGTATTCTGGATGTTCTTTGGGGCTTCCTATCTATTTTGCATAATCATCAATATTCAGATACCAAATATAATGTTGAAAAGGACGATGCACTTTGCTAAACACTTATATTCTAGATGTCCTAAGTATTAGCTCGTTACTTCTAAAAGTCTTCAACATTGATCTTGAATACATTATTTAATCTTTTCTCTGAAAAGCATGTTTAAGAAGGAAACAAATCATTATCATTTTATTCATCTCAAAAACAATATATCTTTAAGGTAGTTACATTAACTGTTAATAAAATTAACATGATCACTTATTGAAAAATGTCACAGACTGGATTCTTGCTACAACAATAATTGGATTTAGTAAAATAGGAATCATATCAGAAATTCTTGCTTTTACCACATAGAGCTCTCTGGGGTGAATATATCAGAGCATATTTTTCATGAAGAACAAATGATCACAAAATATTCATTATTTTTGTTTTTAACATCAAATAAGAAAGCAATATATAAGTGAAAGTAAGGAGGGAAAAGTTTCCCTCTAAGATTATCCCTGTCATTCACTTCTCAGTCTCCTTATCACCTCTTCCTTGCTTCTTCTACTTAATTTGACATACTTTCAGGTCTTGGAAGGCACCATGCTGACACATAACTCCTTACGCTTTATCCATAATTTTCACACTGCTGGGAATATTCTTTACAAATCACAACCAGCTCTATCTCCAACTACAGACTTTTCTCTTCTCATAAATTTAAATCAGTTGACATCACCTTATAATTCCTTTCCTGATGCTCTTTTTGCTCTAAAAATTATTCGAAATGTTCCATTTATGTCTCACAGATCCCACAAGGGAGTCTTCATACCACTTAGAAGCAATTACTCTACATTCCTTTTACAAGTATGAATCCCTCCAAATGCATACACTCTTTAAAGATAGAGATTGTTGCTTATTTGTCCTTGTGTCCATTAGATTGGCAAATTGATTATATACAGCAGGCCATACATTTATTCATTGAGGGAGGTACTGAGTAGATGAATGAATATATTCAATTATCTTGAATCCATCTTGAACCCAGTTATCAGTGGGTTATATAGGTATATTTCTTACATAATTAAATACAAATATTAACTTTTTTTCTGTTTTGAAATGGAGGGGAATTTTCATCTTTCATTACAGATCCCAACATCCAGGTTATGTTACAACTTCACACTCCACCATCACATCTATCCTCTCTTGTTTCAGATTTACTTCTGGGCATAGGACTTTGGCTATGTGGATCACAACAAAGTGTGGAAAACTGTTAAAGAGATGGGAATATCAGACCATCTTACCTGTCTCCTGAGAAGTCTGTATGTGTGTCAAGAAGCAACAGTTAGAACCCTGTATGGAACAAATGATCAGCTCAAGATTGAGAACAGAGTATGACAGGGCTGATGAGAAATGCCCAGCTGGATGAGTTACAAGCTGGAATCAAGACAGGTGGAAGAAACATCAACAACCTCAGATACGGGGATAATACCACTCTAATGACAGAAAGCAAAGAGGAACGAAAGAGCCCATTGATGAGGGTGAAGAAGGAGAGTGAAAGAGCTGGCTTAAAATTAAATATTAAAAAACTAAGATCATGACATCTGGCCATCATTATTTCATGGCAAATAGAAGGGGAAAAGCTGGAAGAGGAGACAGATTTCCTCTTCTTGGGCTCTAAAATCACCGCAGATGGTAACTGCAGCCATGAAATCAGATGATTGCTTCTTGGCAGGAAAGCTATGGCAAACCTAGACAGTGTGTGGAAAAGCAGAGACATTACTCTATAGACAAAGGTCTGTATAGTCATGGCTATGGTCTTCTCCGTGGTCATATGCAGTTATAAAAGCTGGACCATAAAGAAGGCAGAGCCCCAAAGAATTGATGTCTTCAAACTGTGGGGCTGGAGAAGACTCCTGAGAGTCCTGTGGACAGCAAGATCAAACCAGTCAATCTCAAGGGAAATCAACCCTGAATAATCATTGGAAGGACTGATGCTAAAGCTGAAACTCCAGTATTTTGGTCATCTAATGTGAGTAGATGAATCATTGGGAAAGTCCTTGATGCTGGGAAAGATTGAGAGCAGAAGGAGAAGAGGGGGTCAGAGGATAAGATGGCTGGACAGCATCACTGAAGCAATGGACATGAACTTGGGCAAACTCCATGAGATGGTGAAGGACAGGGAGGTGTGCTTTGCAGCCCACCGGGTCACAAAGATTCAGACACGACTGGGTGAGTGAACAACAGCATGTAAGACCTCTGTGTTAAGTGAAGTCATGCATATTTCCTCATTTTGTGCAGCAAGTATTTAGAGGCAGTAAATAGACTATTTTAATCTTTTTTTTTTCTGTTATTTATACTTTTGAAAGATATTTTATTTTATTTATCATTTAATACACGTATATTTACTTGTTTATAATTAAATACTTAGTCATGCTCCCCCCCCCCACCCTGGCTGCCAGCCCCTGAAATCTTTCCTTTCTGCACAGGGCCAAAATCAAGGGTATATATATTTGTAAGCAGCATAATAAACAGTGATACAAATGCCTGTGACTGATTTGATATGTGAATAGAATTGAGGACTTCATAAGAGAAAGGAGCTCTTTTTACTGATCTCTTATCTTTCCAAAAACAGAAAAAAAAAAAATGTTGTATCCCTTAAACATAAGGCTTAGAAAAAGGCTGACTGCAGAGGAACTCTGCCCTTCATTTCTCCTCTTGCTTTTTTCATTGTGTTTTTCTTCAGGATTTCCCCAATAAAACAAGTGAGACATACCTGGCCATTGACTATTGGATTTTTAAAAATATTATTTATGTGAGCGGTTTCAACCATTATTTTTGATTACCTGTTCTGGCATGATCACAATTTCCTGTAATATTTCTTTTCTCTCCCAAGGGAAATTAATGTCTGTTCTTAGCATTTGTCCCTTATTTTCTTTGTGAAAACTGAGACAAGCAAGCAAGGAATTAATTTAATATTTTAGCGGTCTCTATTTCATTGGTCAATAATTTATTCTTATAATTTTTACTCTGTAGGCTTCTTCAGGGTGACCTCTGGTCCTTTCTATGCTTGAAACACATTTTCTATAATATTTTGACCTCCTGTGATATTTTTCATTCATTTCTCACTTTGGCTTTCCCTTGCATTCTGCTCTCACCACTGTGCCCTTTGTCTCTTTCTTGCAGTTCCACATAACCGATATGCTATACTTCATATCTGAGCTGCTCATATACTTGATTGCTTTTTACAAATAATTTTTCATCTATTTATATATATATATATTAATTTCTGTGATATTTGCTTTTAGGTTACACACAAACACAACCCTTTGGGAACACTGAACATTATTTTGGAGCATGCTTCAATTTTTCTTCTCATTTTTGTTTTAAACTATACCATAAATAAATAAAAACCTCACCACTTTTTTTTTTAATTTCAAATACAATACTGCGGTTTACCAGTGCTTATTTTCTCATTTATTTTGTTTTTATATCTTTCATACTCTTTTTTTCCAACTTTCCAAGAATTAATCAACATTCATCAGTGTATATTTTCTCCTTCATTGATTTCCTTATTTCCTCATCAGTTTCAAGACATTCCTAAGTATTTCTCTGTTATCTTGTACTTCTGTTTAGGCATCTAAAGATGTGGCTTTGTCTTCTGTTAATAAAGTTAACACAGTAAATGTGCTCCTACACTTGGATTTCTCTTTTAGCTGTAACTGAGCTTTCCTGGTGGCTCAGCTGGTAAAGAATCTGCCTGCAATGTGGTAGACCTGGGTTTGAGTCCTGGGTTGGGAAGATTCCCCTGGAGAAGGGAAATGCTACCCACTCCAGTGCTCTGGCCTGGAGAATTACATAGACTGTATAGTCCATGGGGTCACAAAGAGTCGGACACAACTGAGCCACTTTCACTTTCACTTTTAGCTCTAACTGGTTATTCATGTTCACACATAAAGAACTATGCACATAGATATGGATCATCTTTCCCACTTTAGGTTTCTTGTTTCAGGAATTTTATAGTTTCTTGTCACTTTCAATATTTCTGAAATGAAATTCTTGAACATAATTATTTTATGTTGCTTTATAAAATATGCCCTGTATTTCTTTAACCTATTGTAAGATATACTTATTTTTCAATTAAAGTTTATATTTTGAGATCATTGTAGATTACTTTGAATTTTTCAGGTATAACTAGCTTCTGCTATAATTTCCATTCTGTTATTTTCTACTTGTATATAACTTATTTATTCATTGTTTACATTTATTGAGTCCTATTTACATGTCAGACAATGTAAGTATGAGAGAATGTTTTCTGACATCATGGATATCATAATCCAACAAATATTTTACAAGCAAAGTGGTACTAAATTTTGAAATAAATGCTATAGCTGTAAAGGGTATACTGTGAAAGACTCCTATGAAAAAAATTGGTTTGAATTTTGAGGATGAGGTCAGAATAGATTCTCTAATTAAGTTTGTCTTTAAGCTGAAATAGAAAGCAATGGTAAGAGTTTCTTATTCACATTAACCTGTGTTTCTCTGAAAGTTAGAGACTATGGCAGATTATCCCAGGGTTTTGAGTTCTGAAACACCAGAGAGAATCATAAAAGAAGGAGTAATTTTTCTCTGCCATGAGGATATAGGCTCAATTTTGCTAGAACTGTATGAGGAATATATAAGAAACCTTTTTATAAATACCATCTCAGATATCATAAGAAGAACCGTGGATTGATTTATCAGCTTCCTCTCCCTCTTGGTCAAGGGTTTCCTTAGGTAGTTTTAGCTATCCGCACTTTCAAGCTTGCCCTTGTGTAATCAAGTAGGTTTTCACCTGCCTGACTCCTACCGTCACATCAGAAAAGCCCCAGGACAGAGTATTTAGAGTCATAATTAAATTTACCAGAGTATTTTTTCAGTGCAAAACTATAATCCTAGCCTGTAGGCCATGCAGAAGATTAGCTGGCCGAGGATCAGGAAGCCATTCTTGGTTTCCAGGCAGTGTGTCTGCAGAAGTCCAGGGTGTGGCAGGCTTACCAGGCTAACATTGCTAATGGAGATGGTGTCAGGTATCTCATTCCTTTTGCTTCTCAGGTATTGGAGAAATGTGCTTCAGAAAATTCTTCTCCAATCTGTCCTGGAAAGCAAAGTGGCACCTGCAGCCATCAATAAACCATCGGTGCCATCCACATCCTCTGTAGAGAAAGAAGGGTCTGGAATGGTCTGTCACTGAGAGGGAGGCGAGGAACGATGAAGCTATGCGATGAAGAAACTCTATCAATTTCTAGGGCTCCCCTGGTCATTCAATGGTAAAGGATCCGTCTGCCAATGCAGGTGACAGGGGTTTAATCCCTGGGTCGTGAAGATCCTGTGGAGAAGGAAATGGCAACCTGCTTCAGTGTTCTTGTCTTGGAAATCCCACGGATCGAGGAGCTTGGCGGGCTACAGTCCATGAAGTCACAAAAAGAGTGTGACATGACTTAGTGACTCAACACAACAATAATAAGGTGCTAATAAAATTTAGTTTAGAAACCTTGTTGAATTCAGATCGTTATAGATATATATGGAGCTAGAATGTGTGTATGATCTGAGGATCTAATGTGCAGCATAGTAATTCTAGATAATACTGCATTGTGTACTAGAAATTGGCTAAGAGAGTGGATCTTAAGTGTTCTCATCACATACACACACACACACACACACACGCACAGAATAGCTATATGAGATGACAGATGTATTATTTACCTTTGTGGTAAACATTTCACTGGAGAAGACTCTTGAGAGTCCCTTGAACTGCAAGGAGATCCAACCAGTCCATTCTGAAGGAGATCAGCCCTGGGATTTCTTTGGAGGGAATGCTGCTAAAACTGAAACTCCAGTACTTTGGCCACCTCACGTGAATAGTTGACTCATTGGAAAAGACTCTGATGCTGGGAGGGGTTGGGGGCAGGAGGAGAAGGGGATGACAGAGGATGAGATGGCTGGATGGCATCACTGACTCAATGGACGTGAGGCTGAGTGAACTCCGGGTGTTGGTGATGGACAGGGAGGCCTGGCGTTCATGGAGTCGCAAAGAGTCAGACATGACTGAGTGACTGAACTGAACTGAATCATCTTACAATATGTAGGTGTATCAAATCATCACATTGCACATCATAAATATGTACAATTTTTATTTGCACATATCTATTATATCACAGAAAAATAAGGTGATCAAACCAATCCATCCTAAAGGAAATCAACCCTGAATATTCATTGAAAGGAATGATGCTGAAGCTAAAGCTCCAATACTTTGCCACCTGATGTGAAAAGTTGACTCATTGAAAGAGCTTGATTTGGGAAAGATTGAAGGCAGGAGGAGAAGGGGACAACAAGGGATGAGATGGTTGGATGGCATCACTGACTCAATGGACCTGAGTTTGAACAAACTTTAGGAGATAGTCAAGGAGTGCTATGAGCATGGGGTGCCCATGGGGTCACAAAAAGTTGGACGTGACTTAACGACTGAACAATAAAAGTTAGGAGAAAAGAAAAAGTTACAGAGACCCGATGCGGTGTTTACCCAGCTTCCCTAGTGTCAACATCATGCAAAACTAGACTACAATAGCACAGTTAGGGCATTGACCCTAACACAGTAAAAATACAGGAGACTGGCATCCCTACAGTGATCCTTGATGCTTTTGTTTTATAGCCATGACTGCCTGTCATTTCAAGAATTTCATATAAATGGGACGTCAGCTTTTTTGGATTGGCTCCTATTTATTTAGCGTAATTCTCTAGAGGTTCATCCAAGTTGTTACAGGTCTTAATAATTTGTTTCTTTTTCTTTCTAAGTACTCTTCCATGGTATGGCTGTAGAAAAATTTATTTAACCATTCACATGTTGTAGGATATCTATGTGGATTTCGGGTCTTGGCTATTATGAGTGAGACTGCTACAAGTATTAATGTGTAAGTTTTTGTGAGTACCTAATTTTTCAATTTTCTGTTATAAATGCCAAGGGGTATAATTTCAGGTGATCTTCTATTTGCTTATTTAGTTTTTAAAGAAACTGCCAAAATGATTCCAGAGTGACTGCTCTGTTTTATATCCCCACACACAATGTATGAAAGGTCTAATATCTCTGCACTCTTCCCAGCATGTGGTGGTGTCACCATTTTCTGATCTAGTCATTCTGATGGATAGTGCAGTGGCATCTCATTATGGTTTTAATTTGTATTTCCCTAAAGGCTAATAATATTGAATGTTTTTTTATGTGCTTACATGCTATCTGTGTACCTTGAGTTATGTCTTCTTTTTGCTTTCTTGCAATTTTATTGAGAAGTAATTGACAGCACTGTATAAGTTTAAGGTGTATAGCATAATTATTTGACTTACACATGCCACATGATTATCACAATAAGTTTAGTGAATATCCATCATCTCATGTAGATATAAAATTATAGAAACAGAAAAGAAATATTTTCTTTGTGATGAAAACTGTTAGGATTGACTTTCTTAACACCTTTCATATAAAACACACAGAAGTATTAATTATATTTTTTATGTTGTACATTATATCCTTAATACTTATTTGTCTTATACTGGAAGTTTGTAATACCCTTGACTGCCTCCACCCTCACCTCTAGTACCACAAAAGAATTTAAGCCGTTTAATTGTTTTATAATTAAACTTGTTTTGAGTTGTGATAATTATTTTTCTATTCTAGATACTAGTCTGTTGTAAGTTATGTAATTTGTAAATATTTTCCTTCAGTCTGATTTGTCTTTTCAACTTCTTAATCTTTCACAGAGCAAAAAAAAAAAAAAAAAAAAAAAATTGCTTTCCTTTTCAATCTGGACTGATATTAATGAATGGCTCAACCGATAAAATGTGGTAGAAGTGAAATTTGGGGACTTTAAGACAGTACAGTATAAGTAGTTTTGAAACGCTGGACTTCTTTTGGATGTGGGAGTTACTCAGATTTGCTTCGGTTTGCGTGACTCTGACGGTTTTGAGGAACAGTGGCCATCCACTTGGTAGCCTGCCACGCAATCAGGATGTAGCTGATGCTTTTCTTATTATTCTGTGGCTGTGACTTCTGAGGAGGAAGAAGACCACAGAGGTCAAGTGCCATCCTCATAACATGAAGTGTATATTGTGGATTTCTATTTGCTAATATTTTGTGGAGGATTTTTGAGTCTGCATTCCTTCAAGATTTATTGGTTTATAGCTTTCCTTTCTTGTAATGTGTTTAATGGTTTTAGTATGTAGCTTTTCTGTATGCAATGTCTTTGTCTGGTTTTAATATTAGGGTAAATCTGGCCTCAAAAAAATAAAGAAAAAGTTTCCTGTGCTTATATTTTCTGGAAAAGATTGAGGAGAATTAGTATCATAGCTTATTTAAATGTGTGGTTGAATTCACAAGTCATCTGTGGTTAGTATTTTCTTTTATGGATAGTTACTAATTACTCCATATCTTTAAAAATTAGGCCTACTGAGATTATTTCTCCTTTTGTGAGTTTCAGTAGATTTTGTCTTTCTAGAAATTGGTCCGTTTAATCTAAGTTATCAAATTTTGGGTCATAGAGTGGTTCATAGACTTCCTTTATTACCCTTTTATTACTCCTGTTTTCACTAGCTACCACTGTCAGGAAATAGCTGGACTCACAGAGCTGACCTGTCAAGGGGCAGAGTATGCATTTAAGACAAGCCAAAATGAAAGTTAAGGTCAAGCCTTTAGCCACTGACTTTGTTAGTTTAGGCAAGGAGTTAAAACAAAGAAACACTAACTCTTCTCCACCCCTCTTCCTATTTTCCCCTTGGAACAGTGCTAGTTAAGGGTAGGGTGGTGGTTGGGGGGGGGGGTTTGGTGTACACGTGGGAATCGCCTCAATGCTAAGGGAGCACCAGAGCCTTCTGTAGTATTGTGGGCCAGGGGAATTGGGGGAGAAGGGCCATAGGGAGGCTCAGAACAGAAAAAGTACTGAATACTGAGTCAGAGTCAAGAAGAATGTCTTCAAATCTAGTTCCCCATAATGGTAAGAATGAGTATGGGCATTTTGATAGACAACCTGAGAAAGTCTTCAACTGAAGGCCTTTGAAAATGTGGGCTATAAAATGAGGCATCTAAGCTAGGGAATAAATACACGATAGAGAACAGCGAGCCAGGGCAGCCTGAGTCCTTGACTGCAATTCCCTTCTGAAACCGCAATGCATTGGCTGTACACCATGCCAGTGTGGAAGGACACCTTTCTGCCATGAGGCCTGCCAGCTGCGCCTTTTCATGGTCGCCTATGGTTGGGCCTAAAAAGTCCCCAGAGTTTATTAGTCATGGTTTTGAGGCCTTGATGACCCCCCTTTGCCATGTATGACATTGTTTTTTAGTGATCGCCCCCCTTATTCTTGTTTAAGGCTCACTGCTAAGTCATTTCAGTCGTGTTCGACTCTGTGTGACCCCATAGAAGGCAGCCGACCAGGCTCCCTCCTCCCTGGGATTCTCCAGGCAAGAACACTGGGAGTGGGTTGCCACTTCCTTCTCCAGTGTATGAAAGTGAAAAGTGAAAGTGAAGTCGCTCAGTCGTGTCCGACCCTCAGAGACTCCATGGATTGCAGCCTACCAGGCTCCTCCGTCCATGGGATTTTCCAGGCAGGAGTACTGGAGTGGGGTGCCATTGCCTTCTCCTAGAGACATCAATTCATTAACTTTTTCAAAGAACCTGTTTTTTGTTTTGCTTTTGTCAATTCCTTTTTTTTAATTCCATTGATTTCTGCCTGAATTTTTATTATTTCTTTTCCTTCACTTAATTGGGATTTAATTAGTTCTTCTAGTTTTCTAGATGAAAACTTAAGTTATCAACTTTTAGATCTTTCCCCTTTTCTAACACATGAATTAAATAATCAAAAATAATTAAAAAATGGCCCTTTTCTTTTACTATATTTCATAAATATTGATAAATTATATTTTCATTTTCATTCAGTTTCAAATTACTCTTTTATCTTGAAACTTCTATATTGACCTGTGGATTACTTACAAGTGTATTGTTTAATCTCTAACATTTTGAGATTTCTAGCTAGCATTCTGTGACTGACTTCTTGTTGAAAGGTGGATATGCTATATTAGATAATAGGAACTGTGTAACAGCCCTTTACTGCAAATATCTTCTAACCCACTTAGGAGTTGATTTGTGTCTTGTGTCTAATGTTTACTATGGCTATAGTTTTCAGAGGTTTACAATTCCTTTACTGTGTTAGTCATTCAGTTTTGTCTGACTCTTTATGATTCCACAGACTGTAGCCCACCAGGCTCCTCTGTCCTTGGAATTCTCCAGGCAATGATACTGGAGTGGGTTGCCATTCCCTTCTTCAGGGGATCTTCCTGGCCCATGGATCAAATCTGGGTCTCTTGCACTGCAGGCAGATTCTTTACCATCTGAGCCACCAGGGAAGCCCACAATTCCTTTAGTGTTCTGTCTTCTCTCTTGTGGCCTTTGGGCTTCTCTAAGAAATCATCCTCAGATAGAGGCTGTCTTTTAGATATTTCAATTGTAAGATATTGCTATTCTGGATTCATAGTCACATGTTGATAAGGTACATGAGAGAAAAAGCATTCGGTAATGTAATAATTAAATCTTAGTCATTTAGTGAACTCATACCCTGAGATGTGAAATCTACAGATGCTTTTTGTTTGTTGAGTTCTTCATCTTCCCTTTAGCTCAGCCAGACAGATACATATAAGAATCAAGTTGAAACAGTGCACTTTCCCCAGGCAGGAAAAAGGCTGTCATAAAGTCTTCCACTGAAAGGAAGCCTTGTAAAGACCAGTGCTCAGGGTGTATTTCAAAATGGTTACTTTTTTCCTCACCCTGCTAGAATCAGGAGTGGATCTTTCTAGACTTTTGACCATGAGAACCTGGTGGGTGTTTTTGAAATGAAGCCAATGAGAATGTTGGCATCCTCAAAGACTGCAACCCACAGAAGTTTCTTATCCTCAAATAAATTTACAATCAGCCCCTAGGAACTCATACAAATTATCTTATAACTACTTCTGCCAGTCCCTGGCTTCTACAGCTTGTCTTTTAAACAAGAGCTCAGTCCTGACTCTATTAGCCTGTGTCTCCAGAGTTTGAAGGGGTGATTTGTACTAATAGTAAAACTTAAGTTTTCTGATGGCTCCAGCAGAATCTGTTGACTTTTACTGTGTCCAGTTTTTCCTTATCATACTAATGGGAGTGACAACATCCAGGCTCTTTACCTGTTGGAGTGGAACCCAAAGTCTCTCTGTTCTTTTTTTTTTTTTTTTTTTAGCAAACATATGTTGACTAAAAAAGATGCACAACTTGAGAGTTGCGAGTTAAGTTTTATTTGGGGCAAAATGAGGACTGCACCCTGGGAGGCAGCATCTCAGATAGCTCTGAGAGACTGCTCCAAAGCGGCAGTGGGGGAAAGTCAATATATAAAGTTTGGTGAAAAGTGAAAGTGAAGTCGCATCTGACTCTTTGAGACCCCATGGACTGTAGCCCTCCAGGCTCCTCCATCCATGGGATTCTCCAGGCAAGAATACTGGAGTGGGTTGCCATTTCCTTCTCCAGGGGATCTTCCTGACCCAGGGATCGAACCCAGTCTCCCGCATTGCAGGCAGACGCTTTAACCTCTGAGCCACCAGGGAAGCTTGGTGAAGGGGAGTTTAATACCATGATGCACTCATTTTACAAAAGGCTTTTTATTGGTCATGAAGATCTGGTGTCACCACGAAGGGATTTAGTGCTTCTCTAGATATTGAGGAGATGCAAGGATTGAGACCATATTAAAATCTGTTCCTAAAAACATCCAACTATCTAAAGACCTGTCCCACCAGATTCCCTGGAGCACAGAGTGCCTCACTCCACCCTGAACTCCCTCAGGGGGGTGTTGAAGGTCAACAGCTATAGCAGCATGGGGTTCAGTCTCTGTAGAGGCAGATGGCAAATGCCTTTGCTGGTCAGTCACGACAATGCTCTTGGTAGGTGCCAATTTGTAGTTCACACAGATAATATGATTTTCCTCTCCAAAATATCCTGCAGAAGTTGAGGGAGAGTAGGCGCTTAGCTTTCTTCAAAATTATTGTATTTTCTGTGTATTCTCATAGCAGCTAAGAAGGAATTCAGCTTAATTTTAGTTTAAGGTTTTTTTTTTTTTTTCATTTTAAGGATCTCTAAATATATAAAGTTTATTAAATGTTTAAGAACCACTATTAGCCAGTTACTCTTTCCCTCAAATTCTAACATTTCTATATATAAGGAGAATCCCTCTGTCTGCATTTGTGTTTACAGACATCATTAAGATAAAGGAGGAAGGGACAGAGTTTATTTGAAGTCTACTATAGACAGGTTTAGGCTAATTGCATTTATAGTTATTAATTTAAGTCTTAATAACAGCCCTATTAGGTGGTCACTATTCTAGAGTGCACTGACAGATAAAAAGTTTGAAATAAAAATCACATCCCCAAAATGCATGTAGCAAACAGCTTTTAGAGTAAATGCTTATACCAAACTTATTTATCCTAGGCCTAATAAATATATGAAGCACTGTCAAATTTTGCTTTATAATTGTGTCAAAAATTTAGCATATACCTGGTCCTTGATTATAGATGAGTCACCAGGGAAAAAGTGTTTGCTCTGCCTTCCTTCCCCTTTTTATACTCCATATCTTTTTTTACCACATTGGAGATAGTATACATGTTATAATCTAGTCACCTCCTAAAATGCTTCCTGCCTTTATATTTATTTTCTTCTTTGAAATCCATTAAGACAGAGCATAGGCACTGTGCGAAGACTGTAAATTCATCTTTCTGGGATCTCAACAAGTCAGCACCAAATATTCATGTAATTCTCCATAAGTATATCCATCCCCAGGAAAACTCCATTTTGCATGTTGTGCAGAATCATCCATTTCTTCTTGTTTTAGCTGCTAATCCCACGGCCTAACAAACCATAATCCCACCTCCTCTGAATCCTATCTTGGAAAAGAAATCTTGTCTAGAGGAAAAGAGGAACTTAATACACTTAAAGGTAAATCAGTAATCCTTAACTGTGTCTACACAAAATCTGTCCCAGCTGTAACACAGTGACAGTCGGGGCTTTAATGAAAAACACGTGTGTGCTATATCATGACAAATCCAACATCCTGAGAAAACCAGGCATTTTGATAGTTCTTTTCTCTTTTCTTTTAGTTTAGATGGTGGTGTTTAAGATTCTTGAACAAAAATAGAGTTGAAATAGCAATTAAGTAGGGGTTGAAGAAACCTTTTTCTATAGAAATATCAAGTTACCAAAGATCCTTGGAATCAAGTTATATTCATATGTTTATTCTATATATTTCACTCAGTAGGAAATGACCTTATCATCCCAGTAGGAAGTAAACTTATCTCAAATTGAGAACTTAATTAGCAATCTTGCCTCCAGGAGTGTGAAGGCTTTACACTATTTCTTTTCTAGTGTATTTTGGAGAATCAAGAGTTCCTGAGTTGTCAGATATACAGGAAAGGTCAGGAGCTCGCCACGATTTTCCTCATGGGGATTACTGACTTCATCTACATAATCAGTCAACCTGAGTGTTAAAATCAAGAATTCACAGCTTTTGTTAAGTTCTTTGGAATAAAAATAGTTTGATCATAATTACACTAATCTTGTAATTTTGCAAGTATTAAAACCAAAACAAAAATATCTAGACCAAACTAAATTTGTTTTCCAAATGGCTATTTCACTTTTTACGGGGTTCTCAGGTGGCTCAGTGGTAAAGACTGTGTCTGCCAATGTAGGATATGTTGAGATGCAGGCTTCATCCCTGGGTCAGGAAGATCTCCTGGAGGAGGAAATTGCAACCCACTCCAGTGTTCTTGCCTGGAAAATCCCAAGGACAGAGGATCCTGGCAGGCTACAGCGCATGGGTTACAAAGAGTCAGACATAATTTAGCGACTGAGTTGTTAAGTCAGCACACTTCACTTTTTCAGAGAAATTAATTCTCTAAGATGCAATGCAGTAGCTCAGTGGAATATTTATCAGATAAAGATTTATTACAGTATTTGAAATATTGAGCAAAAGTCAACTGATGTTCTTAAACTTTCCATTTATTCATTTGGTTATTTATAGGCTTTAGTTTCTAATTGTTCAGTTCAATCTCTCAGTCGTGTTCGACTCTTTGTGACCCCATGAATCGCAGCAATTTTTAGTATATTTTTATCTTACTACTTCTTTTTCTTCCACATACACATATGCCTTTCTGACTAAATATCAAATTGTTTTTAGATATATGTGAAATGATTTCTTCAAGGTAAAAGGGGGAGAAAAATAATTCAGTACTTCTTTTTTAATAGCTCAGTGGTTCAAAATTGGAAAGGAATACATCAAGACGGGATATTGACAGCCTGCTTATTTAACTTATATGCAGTGTACACATGACAAATGCTCCTCTGGATGAAGCACAAGCTGGAATCAAGATTGCTGGGAGAAATATTAGTAACCTCAGATATGCAGATGACACCACCCTTATGCCTTTCTGGCTTTCTAAAGAAGAAATAAAGAGCATCTTGATGAAAGTGAAAGAGGAGAGTGAAAAAGTTGGCTTAAAACTCAACATTCAAAAAACAAAGATCATGGCATCTGGCCCCATCACTTCATGGCAAATAGATGGGGAAGCAATGGAAACAGTGACCGACTTTATTTTCTTGGGCTCCAAAATCACTGCAGATGGTGACTGAAGCCATGAAATTAAAAGATGCTTGCTCCTTGGAAGAAAAGCTATGACAAAGCCAGACATCTTATTAAAAAGCAGAGACATTAGTCTGCCAACAAAGGTCCATCTAGTCAAAGCTATGGTTTTTTCAGTAGTCATATATGGATGTGAGAATTGAACCATAAAGAATTGATGCTTTTGAACTGTGGTGTTGGAGAAGACTCTTAATAGTCTGTTGGAGTGCAAGGAGATCAAACCAATGAATCCTAAAGGAAATCCATCCTGAATATTCATTGGAAGGCCCGATTTTGAAGCTGAAGCTCCAGTAGTTTGGGCACCTGATGTGCAGAACTGACTCTCTAAAAAAGATCCTGATGTTGTGAAAGACTGAAGGTAGGAGGAGAAGGGGATGACAGAGGATGAGATGGTTGGATGGCATCACCAATTTGATGGACATGAGTTTGAGCAAGCTTCCAGAGTTGATGATGAACAGCGAAGCCTGGTGTGCTGCATTCCATGGGGTGTAAAGATTCAGACATGACTGAATGACTGAACTAAATTGAGTGTTTCAGTAACATGTGTAAAAACAATAAATGTAAATGCTTAACAAAAACTTTTTTGATAGGGCTTGATAATGCAGAGATGTCCTTATATACCTATTAATGGTAAAACATATGATATGAAAAGAATGCAATTCATAGTTTAAAATAAATTTAAGTATTTAAAGTTATTCACATGTGGTGAGCACAAAATAAATAAAACTTTAATTTCCAAATCTGATACAGTTAGTGTTGTAGATTGCTGATGAGGTAAATTCAAGCAGAGGGTACAGAAAAAAGACAAAGAGAAAGCCTTTCTTTTTGAAGAACAGTATTCCTCTGGTACTTTGGCAAGGTTGGGATAATATTGCATGCTATTACATGTATATATATACTTTTTTCTCTAGTTATCTAGGGTAAGGAGTTAATTTTTAGATAACCAAATTATTACAAAGTCAAAATATAGTCAATCTTGTAGTGAACATGTTAGTCACTCAGTCACGTCCGACTCCTTACCACCCTATGGACTGTAGCCCACGAGCTTCTTCTCTCCATGGAATTCTCCAGGTGACAATACTGCGGTGAGTAGCCATTCCCTTCTGTAGGGGATGAACCTGGGTCCCCAGCATTGCAGGCAGATTATTTACCCTATGAGCCACCAGGAAAGTATATAAAGAAATTGCTTAATTTTGTGAACATTATTTAGGAGAATATTGTATTGGTCCTCAGTTCCCATATTCTTGATATGTTAGCTTAAAATTTAGTTAATATGGAAATTAAATGAAACTTTAGAAGAGGAGATTGGGTTGTGACTTCATGACAGAATAAAAAGGCTTTGAAACTTTGTTATTCATAATTGCCATTATTAAGTACACACGACATTTGCCATGTGTATATTTAACATATTAAAATAAATGAAGGTGGGAAGAAACTTAAAAGTAATAGAAGATTATTTTTAGCAAGATCTATATGCTGCAGAGGTCAACAATCCAAACCCATACTGTGTCTTATGGGATGGATAGATAAACTGAAAGCAATCAATATTTAAAATTTAAATTTGAAAGCCAGAAAAAATGGGCTTCTGGCTAACAACTTCCATCTGTTTTTACATAAAATAGTACTCATGAAATATGTGGGAATCTCTTCTCTCTTTTAACTTCAGAATTTAAAAAAAATAATAATTTTGAATTCCTTTTTCCATGAATAGATTACATATTCAGTATTATTATAATCATTCACTAGAAAAGCAACAAGATTCTCAAATCTTCTAGTTTTTTTTAAATTTATTAAAATTTTTTTTTTAATTTTACTTTATTTTACTTTACAATACTGTATTGGTTTTGCCATACATCAACATGAATCCACCAATGGTGTACACGTGTTCCCAATCCGGAATCCCCTGCCCTCCTCCCTCCCCATACCATCTCTCTGGGTCATCCCAGTGCACCAGCCCCAAGCATCCTGTATCCTGCTTTGAACCTAGACTGGTGATTTGTTTCTTATATGATATTATACATGTTTCAATGCCATTCTCCCAAATCATCCCACCTTCTCCCTCTCCCACAGAGTCCAAAATACTGTTCTATACATCTATGTCTCTTTTGCTGTCTTGCATACAGGGTTATGTTTACCGAACAAAATAGAAAGCCCAGAGATAAATCCACACACCTATGGACACCTTATCTTCAACGAAGGAGGCAAGAATATACAATGGATTAATGACAATCTCTTTAACAAGAGGTGCTGGGAAAACTGGTCAACTACTTGTAAAAGAATGAAACTAGACACTTTTTAACACCATACACAAAAACAAACTCAAAATGGATTAAAGATCTAAACGTAAGACCAGAAACTATAAAACTCCTAGAGGAGAACATAGGCAAAACACTCTCCGACATAAATCACAGCAGGATCCGATTTTTTTTTTTAAATGTTGTAATATTCAGCATTTAAGTGAATATAGAAATTACCCCACGGAAACTTGTAGCAAAGTATAATATTTAATTGCATTCTCTGGTCAAATTGAGAATAAGTGCTTTTCATTTTCTTTTGTTTTTGGTTTTCCATTTAATTTCAGCAACAGGAAATGTTTCTTATTATTTTTAAATTGGGACAGTATTCCAAAACACAAGATTACTATTTTATCACAGAATTATAATCATATCAAGCTTCTAAAGGATATTAGGTTTCATGTCAGTGTAAAACCCATCTGGTCTTTAGAGTTTCCCTCTTCATCACTCTCTTCCTTGTTTTTTCTTTCAGCTACCTCGTATCTCTCTTTTTTTTTTTTTTTTTCACACTTCCCCATAAACTACTTCTTATTGTGAAATGATGAAAACAATTCTTGCAAATATTATTTTAATGTGGCTTCATTGCTGAGTCCAGGGCATTCTTATTATGTGACTTAACTATAGATGGACAGCTGTTCTGAATTAGAAAGAATATATATATTTTTTCAGTCCAGTTGAGTTAGGTCAAAGTCATAAAAAAATCAATCACAGATGTTTCAAATCCCGGCTATCATAACTCTTTAGCACTTATTGTTTATACCATTCATTTGGAATAAAGCATATGCTACCTTATATTTTTAATTATTTTTAGAATTGCCTTCCCCTGTATTTCGTTATAAGCCTCAGTGCCGACGTAGTTTAAACTTCCTTTGCAGACCTTGTATCTAACCTTGAACACAACATACGTTCCATGTGTATTTTTCAATTCAACCTAATTCAAAACAAGTAACATGTTTTGATTGCCTACTGTGGTTGACTCAAATAAGAAAAAACAGGTTATTTTTACATCAGAATCATACAATCAACATCAAGCTGCAGATATGTTGGAAGGAAAATTGTTCTGTAACCAATGCAAAGTTGCCTTAGTACCACAAAAAGATGCAAGGCAGGGCATATGAGAAATGAGCTACCTTATCCAAATTGATAAAAACGTTAATGAAACATTACCTTTGTGTCTCTTCTCAAAGGGAAGACATTCCAGTTTGCTGACACTGACATAAACATTACTAGCAGAGATGGTTTGTGAACAGGTAAGGAAAATGAAAGGGCCAAAAGACTCAAGGTTGGTCAGAGGGTACTTAGCAAATTATCTGATTCAGTTGGAACATAATGATATGAAGGTTAAATATGATAAAGGAACCAATAATTTTAACTAATCATGGAAGGTGGGGTAGGCAGAAAAATGGCTCTCAAAGATGTCCACACATAGTCTCTTAATGGGAAAAAGGACTTTCAGATATTACTAAAAGTATGTATCTTGAGATTGATAGATTAGCCTGGATTATCTGGGCGGGCACAAACAAATCTCAAAAATTCTTGATAGGATAAGGGAGAGATGTGTTGTTCCTGGCTTTGAAGATGAAGAAGAGAACTTTGAGCCCAGGAATGCAGGCAGCCTCTTAAATAACTTAGAAAAGACAATGGAGCAGATATTCCTTTAAAGCTTCCAGAAATGAAGACAGTCCTGATACCTTGAGTTTAACCCAGTGAGACCCACATTAAAGTCTGACATACAAAACTGTAAGACCATAAATTTATGATGTACTAGGAAACTAACTTCATGGAAATTTGTTATAGCAACAATAAAAAACTGATAGCTGAGTAACATTTATGTGGTTAAAATTAATTTATTAGATTATGGAAAGTTAATAAACACTTTTTAATAAGGCAGTGATGTTGATTAGTTTTATACTTATTGGTAAGATGAGATTCTATACTTTTTTTTAATACTCAATACAAAGAAAGATGTAGAAAAATAAAATTTCCAGAATAAATAAAAATAATTATCATACACACAAAATCACCTTGTCTTCAAATGAAATGGTGGGACGTTTGTAACACAAGATAATACGTTTAGTAGAATTTATCACTACTGAAAATAAAGCTTGAAGTAAATAGAGAAGGTATTTTTCTTATATTTTGCTATAGTATTTTCAAATGTATGATAGGATTGAATGAAGTTTAAAGTGAGCACTCATGCAGTCACTATATAGATACTGTCAAAGATATTATTATACATCTTTTATCTCATGTTTATTCACATATCCATCCTTCTATCTATCCATCAATTAATATTTCATTTATTTCAAAGAAAATTACAGGCATCAGTAGAATCCACACTAAATGTTTTTTTGCTTAATCATTATTAGTTACAGTTCCAGATTTGCTTAAAATTTCTTTTCATGTAAATTTACATAAATTGATATGCACCAAGTGTAGCTGTTTTTCTGAAATACCTACTACTGTGAAACTCAAACTCCTATCATGATATAGACTAATATCATCTTCTGGAAGACTACCTCCTGTTACATAGTGTTCTAGAAAACACTCAAACTGACCCACAAAAATATGTACACCTCTTCTCAATTCTGTATTTGGCAACATTAAATTTGCAATTGAAATTGGTCATCATGGTAGTATTTAAACTATCCGTTCAGTTCAGTCATTCAGTCGTGTCCGACTCTTTGTGACAATATGAATCGCAACACACCAGGCCTCCCTGTCCATCACCAACTCCCGGAGTCTACCTAAACCCATGTCCATCGAGTTGGTGATGCCATCCAGCCTTCTCATCCTCTGTGGTCCCCTTCTCCTCCTGCCCCCAATCCTTCCAAGCATTATGGACTTTACCAATGAGTCAGTTCTTCCCATGAGGTGGCCAAAGTATTGGAGTTTCAGCTTCAACATCAGTTATTCCAGTGTAAGCCCAGAACTGATCTCCTTTAGGATGGACTGGTTGGATCTTCTTCCAGTCCAAGGGAATCTAAAGTGTCTTCTCCAACACCACAGTTCAAAAGCATCAAATCTTTGGCACTCAGCTTTTTTCAGCATCCAATTCTCACATCCATACATGAGTACTGGAAAAACCATAGCCTTGACTAGATGGACCTTTGTTGGCAAAGTAATGTCTCTGCTTTTGAATATGCTATCTAGGTTGCTCATAACTTTTCTTCCAAGGAGTAAGAAACTTTTAATTTCATGCCCGCAGTCACCATCTGCAGTGATTTTGGAGCCCCCCAAAATAAAGTCTGACATGATTCCACTGTTTCCCCATCTATTTTCCATGAAGTGATGGGACCAGAGGCCATGATCTTCGTTTTCTGAATGTTGAGCTTTAGGACAACTTTTTCATTCTCCTCCTTCACTTTTATCAAGAGGCTTTGTAGTTCCTCTTCACTTTCTGCCATAAGGGTGGTGTCATCTGCATATCTGAGGCTATTGATATTTTTCCTGGCAATCTTGATTCCAGCTTGTGCTTCTTCCAGTCCAGGGTTTCTCATGATGTACTCTGCATAGAAGTTAAGTAAGCAGGGTGACAATATACAGCCTTGACCTACTCCTTTTCCTATTTGGAACCAGTCTGTTGTTCCATGTCCAATTGTAACTGTTGCTTCCTGACCTGAATACAGGTTTCTCAGGAAAGAGGTCAGATGGTCTGGCATTCCCATCTCTTTCAGAATTTTCCACAATTTATTGTGATCTACACAGTCAAAGGCTTTGGCATAGTCAATAAAGCAGAAATAGATGTTTTTCTGGAACTCTCCTGCTTTTTCCATGATCCAGCAGATGTTGGCAATTTGATCTCTGGTTCCTCTGCCTTTTCTAAAACCAGCTTGAACATCAGGAAGTTCACGGTTCACGTATTGCTGAAGACTGGCTTGGAAAATTTTGAACATTACTTTACCATTGCGTGAGATGAGTGCACTTTGCAGTAGTTTGAGCATTCTTTGGCATTGACTTTCTCTAGGATTGGAATGAAAACTGACCTTTTCCAGTCCTGTGGCCACTGCTGAGTTTTCCAAATTTGCTGGCATATTGAGGGCAACACTTTCACAGCATCATCTTTCAGGATTTGAAATAGCTCAGCTGGAATTCCATCACCTCCACTAGTTTTGTTCATAGTGATGCTTTCTAAGGCCCACTTGACTTCACATTCCAGGATGTCTGGCTCTAGGTGAGTGATCACAGCATCATGATTATCTGTGTCGTGAAGCTCTTTTTTGTACAGTTCTTCTGTGTATTGTTGCCACCTCTTCTTAATATCTTCTGCTTCTGTTAGGTCCATACCATTTCTGTCCTTTATCGAGCCCATCTTTGCATGAAATGTTCCCTTGGCATCTCTAATTTTCTTGAAGAGATCTCTTCAAGAGGTCTCTTTCCCATTTTGATTTTTCCTCTATTTCTTTGCATTGATCACTAAGGAAGGCTTTTTTACCTTTCCTTGCTAGTCTTTGGAACTCTGCATTCAGATGGGAATATCTTTCCTTTTCTCCTTTGCTTTTTGCTTCTCTTTTTTTTTCACAGCTATTTGTAAGACCTCCTCAGACAGTCATTTTGCTTTTATACATTTCTTTTCCATGGGGATGTTCTTAATCCCTGTCTCCTGTACAATGTCATGAACCTCCGTCCACAGTTCATCAGGCACTCTGTCTATCAGATCTAGGCCCTTAAATCTATTTCTCACTTCCACTGTATAATCATAAGGGATTTAATTTATGTCATAACTGAGTGGTCTAGTGGTTTTTCCTACTTTCATCAATTTATGTCTGAATTTGGCAATAAGGAGTTCATGATCTGAGCCACAGTCAGCTCCTGGTCTTGTTTTTGCTGACTGTATAGAGTTTCTCCATCTTTGGATGCAAAGAATATTTCAGTGTTGACCATCTGGTGATGTCCATGTGTAGAGTCTTGTTTTGTGTTGTTGGAAGAGGGTGTTCGCTATGACCAGTGTGTTCTCCTGGCAAAACTCTATTAGCCTTTTCCCTGCTTCATTCTGTACTCCAAGGCCAAATTTACCTGTTATTCCAGGTATTTCCTGACTACCTACTTTTGCATTCCAGTCCCCTATAATGAAAAGGACATCTTTTTGGGGTGTTAGTTCTACAGGGTCTTGTAGGTCTCCATAGAACCGTTCAACTTCAGCCTCTTCAGCTTTGGGGGATAGGCTTGGATTACCGTGATTTTGAATGGTTTGACTTGTAAATGAACAGAGATCATTCTGTCATTTTTGAGATTGCATCCAAGTACGGCAATTTGGACTCTTTTGTTGACCATGATGGCTACTCCATTTCTTCCAAGGGATTCCTGCCCACAGTAGTGGATATAACAGTCATCTGAGTTAAATCATCCATTCCAGTCCGTGTTAGTTCACTGATTCATAGAATGTCAATGTTCGCTCTTGCCATCTCCTGCTTGACCACTTCCAATTTGCCTTGATTCATGGACCTGACATTCCAGGTTTCTATTTATTGCTCTTTACAGCATCGGACCTTGCTTCTATTACCAGTCACATCCACAACTGGATATTGTTTTTGCTTTGGCTCCATCCCTTCATTCTTTCTGGAGTTATTTCTCCACTGACCTCCAGTAGCATATTGGGCACCTACTGACTTGGGGAGTTCCTCGTTCAGTATCCTATCATTTTGCCTTTTCATACTGTTCATGGGGTTCTCAAGGCAAGAATACTGAAGTGGTTTGCCATTCCCTTCTCCAGCGGACCACATTCTGTCAGACCTCTCCACCATGACCATCTGTCTTGGATGGCCCCTCATGACATGGCTTAGTGTCATTGAGTTAGACAAGGCTGTGGCCCATGTGATCATATTGGCTAGTTTTCTGTAAGTACGGTTTCAGTGTGTCTGCCCTCTGATGCCCTCTAGACAAATACTTTAAAGTAAATCAAGGCCCTCTTCCCTTCTGCCCTGAAAAGCCAGAGATAATCAGATTTTCCCCCACCAAAAATTAGTTTTCCTTTTTTGTGTGTGAAAGTCACTCAATCATGCCTGACTCTTTGCGACTCTATGGACCATAGCCAACCAGGCCTCTGCCACCGTGGGATTTTCCAGGTAAGAGTACTGGAGTTGGTTGCCATTTCTTTTTCCAAGGGATATTCCTGACCCAGGGATTGAACCCTGGTCTCCCACATTGCAGGTAGTCTCTTTAACATCTGAGGCACCAGGGAAGCTTTTTCTTTTAGTAAAATTTCATAAAAATGGAATAGCAAAGTGTGTAACTTTGGATAAGGTAGCTTAAAGACAGATAAATAATTGAGATTTATCTGTATTCCTGCATGTATCAGTATTTCATTCCATTTTATGGCTGATTAAATTTCCAGCAGATGAATATACTAGTTCAGTTCAGTTCAGTTGCTCAGTCATGTTCGACTCTTTGCGACCCCATGAATCGCAGCACGCCAGGCCTCCCTGTCCATCACCAACTCCCGGAGTTCACTCAGACTCGCATCCATCAAGTCAGTGATGCCATCCAGCCATCTCATCCTCGGTCGTCCCCTTTTTCTCCTGCAACTAATCCCTCCCAGCATCAAAGTATTTTCCAATGAGTCAACTCTTCGCATGAGGTGGCCAAAGTACTGGAGTTTCAGCTTTAGCATCATTCCTTCCAAAGAAATCCCAGGGTTGATCTCCTTCAGAATGGACTGGTTGGATCTCCTTGCAGTCCAAGGGACTCTCAAGAGTCTTCTCCAACACCACAGTTCAAAAGCATCAATTCTTCGGCACTCAGCCTTTGTCACAGTCCAACTCTCACATCCATACATGACTACTGGGAAAACCATAGCCTTGATTAGACGGACCTTAGTCAGAAAAGTAATGTCTCTGCTTTTGAATATACTATTTAGGTTGCTCATAACTTTTCTTCCAAGGAGTAAGCGTTCATGGCTGCAATCACCATCTGCAGTGATTTCGGAGCCCCAAAAAATAAATTCTGACACTGTTTCCACTGATTCCCCATCTATTTCCTATGAAGTGTTGGGACTGGATGCCATGATCTTCGTTTTCTGAATGTTGAGCTTTAAGCCAACTTTTTAAGTCATTTTCCTAGAAATAGATACTTAGGCTGGTCCTAGTTTCAGGCTTCTCTAAATAAAGCTTTTGTGAAAATTCTTATACAAATACTTTGTAAACATATTTTTCAATATTCCTGGGCAAATACATAGATTTGCTAGATCATTTGGTAGATGTACATTCAATGTTTTTAAAGGGAAAAAATAGCAAGCAACAGTAACAAAACATAGACCTTAGACAAAGTAATTGTTCCATTTTGTTTTCACTAACAGTACATATTTCTTTGGAAGGAATGATGCTAAAGCTGAAGCTCCAGTACTTTGGACACCACATGCGAAGAGTTGCCTCACTGGAAAAGACTCTGATGCTGGGAGGAATTGGGGGCAGGAGAAGAAGGGGACGACCAAGGGTGAGATGTCTGGATGGCATCACGGACTCAATGGACATGAGTCTGATTGAACTCCAGGAGTTGGTGATGGTCAGGGAGGCCTGGCATGCTGTGCTTCATGGGGTCACAAAGAGTCGGACACGACTGAGTGACTGTACTGACTGACTGACTGACATAGTAGTTAGTTGTCATATATCATCTTTAAAACTCTTGGTTTTAATATAATATATCTTGGGAAATATATCTTTAAACTGACTTTCTTTGATGCTCTATGAACTTCTTGATATTTGGTATCTAATTCTTTATCCAAATTTGAAAACTTCTAGCTATTGTTTCTGTAAATAAATTTTCTGTTCTATCCTCCCATTTCTTTCTTTCTTTTCTTTTTACTCACCTCCTCTGGAACTCCAATAATTTACATATTCCCATGGATCATGTAAGCTTTCTTGTCTCCTTTTTATTCTTTCTTTAGCTGTGTCAAGGAGACTAATTTCAAGTTTCTATCTTCAGTCTGACAGATTCTTTCTCCTGTTTGATGAATCTGCTGTTGATGATCTCTATTGCAATTTTCATCTTATTCATTGTTTCTTCAGCAACAAAATATCCATTTGTTTTTTAAAATGATTTCAATACTTCTGTTAAACTTCTCATTTTGATCATATATAGCTTTTCTGATCTTTTTGAATTGTCTTGTTGTATGTGTGTGCATTTGTATGTGGGTTTCATAACTCATTGAGTTTCCTTCATATAGCTATTTCGAATTATTTATCAGGTAAATTGCAGATCTCTAACCCTAAGAGGTGGCAAGAATACACAGAAGAACTATACAGAAAGATCTTAATGACTGAGATAATCACAATGGTGTGGTCACTCACCTAGAGCCAGACATCCTGGAGTGTTAAGGCAAGTGGACTTTAGGAAGTATTACTATGAACAGAGCTAATGAAGGTAATGGAGTTCCAGCTAAGGTATTTAAAATCCTAAAAGATGATGCTGTTAAAATGCTTCACTCAATGTCAGCAAATTTGGAAAATGCAGCAGTGGCCACAGATTGGAAAAGCTCAGTTTTTATTCCAATCTCAAAGAAGAGCAATACAAAAGAATGTTCAAACTACCATACAATTCTGCTAATTTCACATGCTAGCTTAGGTTATTCTCAAAATCCTTCAAGCTGCGCTTCAGCAGTTCATGAACTGAGAACTTCCAGATGTACAAGCTGGGTTTTGAAGACACAGAGGAGTCAGAGATCAAATTGCCAACATTCACTCGGTCATGGAGAAGGCAAGGGAGTTCCAGAAAAATGTCTACATATGCTTCATTGACTATGCTCAACCTTTTGATCATGTGGATCACAAAAAACTGTGGAAAAATCTTAAGGTGATTGGAGTGACAACCTTACATGTCTTCTGCAAACCTTTATAATGGTCAAGAAGCAATAGTTAGAACCAGGCAGGGGAAAATGGACTGGCTCAAAATTAGGAAGGGAGTATGACAGGGCTCTATAATGTCACCCTGTTCATTTAAGTTCTATGCAGAGTACATCGTGCAAAATGCTGAGTTGAATGAATCAGAAGCTGGAGCTAAGATTGTCAGAAGAAATAGCAACAGTATCATATATACAGATAATACTATTCTATTGGAAGAAAGTGAAGAGGAATTAACGATCCTCTTGTGAAACAGGAGAGTGAAAAAGCTGGCTTGAAACTCGATATTAAAAAAGCTAAGATCATGGCATCCAGTCCCATCAGTTCAGTTCAGTTCAGTCTCTCATGTCCAGCTCTTTGTAACCCCATGAATCGCAGCACGCCAAGCCTCCCTGTCCATCACCACCTCCTGGAGTTTACTCAAACTCATGTCCATCAAGTCGGTGATGCTATCCAACCATCTTATCCTCTCATCCCCTTTTCCTCTGCCCCCAATCCTTCCCAGCATCAGGGTCTTTTCCAATGAGTCAATTCTTCACATGAGGTGGCCAGAGTATTGGAGTTTCAGCTTTAGCATCAGTCTTTCCAATGAACACACAGGACTGATCTCCTTTAGGATGGACTGGTTGGATCTCCTTGCAGTCCAAGGGACTCTCAAGAGTCTTCTCCAATACCAGAGTTCAGAAGCATCAATTCTTTGGCACTCAACTTTCTTCACCACCCAACTCTCACATCCATACATGACTACTGGAAAAACCATTGCCATGACTAGACGGACCTTAGTCGGCAAAGTAATGTCTCTGATTTTGAATATGCTATCTAGGCTGGTCATAACTTTCCTTCCAAGGAGTAAGCATCTTTTAATTTCATGGCTGCAATCACCATCTGCAGTAATCTTCAAGCCCCCCAAAATAAAGTCTGACACTGTTTCCACTGTTTCTCCATCTATTTGCCAAGAAATGATGGGACCAGATGCCATGATCTTAGTTTCCAGTCCCATCACTTGATGGCAAATTAATAGGGAAAAAATGGAAGCAGTGACAGATTTTATTTTCTTGGGCTCCAAAACCACTGCAGACCTTGAGTGAAGCCATGAAATTAAAAGACACTTGCTCCTCAGAAGGAACACTAAGACAAACCTAGACAGCATATTAAAAGAACAGAGAGATCAGTTTCCCAATATTCTAGTCAAAGCTATGATTTCTTTCCAGTATATATATGGATGTGTATGTCTTTCTTTCATGTATGGATGTGAAAGTTGGCCTCTAAAGAAGGCTAAGCCCCAAGGAATTGATGGTTTCAAGTTGTGGTGCTGTTGAAGAGTCTCAAGAATCCCTTGGACTCTAAGGAGTTCAAACCAGTCATAAAGGAAATCAACCCTGAATATTCACTGGAAGGACTGTTGCTGAAGCTCCAAAACTTTGGCCACCTGATGCAAAGAACCAACTCATTCCCTGATGCTGGGAAATATTGAAGGCAAAAGGAAAAGGGAGTGGCAGAGAATAAGATGATTAGATAGCAGCACTGGTTCAACGGAAATGAATCTGGGCAAACTCTGGGAGATTGTGGACTACAGACCAGCCTGGCATGCTATAGTCCTTTTGGTTGCAAAGAGGTGAATATGATTTAGTGGCTGAAAAACAACAACTCTATGAGGTTAATTACTAGGAAATTTTGTTCCTTTTGTATCATATTCCCCTGATTTTATCTCATGTCTTCAAAGTGTTGCAATGCTGATTATATTTGAGGTATCAGCCACCTCTTCTAGTCTTTACTAATTGACCTTAGGAGAGAAATACTTTCCATAGGACCGGTAGAGATTTTGACGCTTCTAAGATCTAGGCATACATCTGCCCTCCAGTTATGTAACCCATGTTTCAATATTCTGGATTGGTTAAGAGAAATTATCCCCTTTGGCAGCATCCTGTATAGATGTGAAAGCCAACTCACTCACATATATATATTCATCCTGAGGAAGAAATCACAGGTTCAAGAATCTCTTTCTCTTGTCTCTGAGTTGTGTCCTCTTGAAGGAAGTGTGATGCATGTAAAGTCAAATGGCTCCTCTTGATATCTGCAAAGAATCCAAACTCATTTTTTTTTTTCTTCAAATAGTCTGATGCAACTTTTTCTCTGGAAACCTGGAAACATTCTCATTGTCTGTCCAATCTGGGGTGATCTCTTTTATCCTTAACTTTTCATAGTCTCTTTGTCATTAACATTGTATTACTTAAATATTTGTTAACATTTTATTAACATAGATCTTTATCTACTGTCCTCATTTTTACTAGAATTTTACTGTACTGATATACATTATAAACATGAAAAGAAAGCACAATCCTTTCTGCTTCAGACAATCTTATATAGCTTAAAGAAATAAATAAAACATGTTTATGAAACATTTCCCATTTCTGATTCTCCTCATTTCCAGCCTGAAGTACTTCCTTCAGCAGTTTCTATAGTGCTGATCCAACAGAAATGAAGTCTCTATTGCATTTTATATGAAAATTAATCTATTCCATTTTCAGTGTCAATAAATATATTTGCTTCCAGTGAAACTATGGCTTGATAATTAATTGCTTCCAAGATTTTAATGATCTTTCCAATGCCTTCTGTAATACATATTCTTGATAACGTCAGCATTCACTCAAAAATTATTCCGCCTATATGGAATGATGTCAACCTTATATAACTTCTTTTGAAATTTTTTTTTTTTTTTACTTTCTTTTTATGATATATCCAGGAGTGGACTTATTTTCTTTTACCTGCTTGGGTAATTTTGTCTTTAGCTGAAGATTCCTCATAGCACTAGCACAGGGGGCAGTGACTCAAAAAATTTACACAGAGAACTCGGTGTTATCCTCTCTGTGTACCTCCTTTCTGGGATTCTCCTCTTGCTTTTCTTCAGCACTGATTGTCTTGAACTTTTCCTATCGAAGTTTCATGGCCAGAGTAGCATTTACTGCAGGTTAACCTCTGGCTAAAAGACATAGGAATTGATAATTCATATTCCCGGTTCACTTTTTCTGTGTCTACTCCCTTACTGACTAGCTTGATGTTGTTTACACTTCACAGCATGTAGGTGGTTGTCTATTCCCTCCCAGATTTTATAGTTGTTATTTGAAAGGGGGACAGGTCTTGTAGGAATTACTCAGCTATACCAAAAACAGGACTCCAAGGGTGTGAGTTTTTAATAAATAAATAAACCATCAACATCGTTAGCTTTGGAGAGTAAAATTCAAACTAAGACTCATTTTGTACTGCTGCTGGGCTCACTGATCTGGAAATACAACCAATTTCATACTCACTATAAAAGGAACAATAATACAAAGAAACTATCTAGTGATCTCCTCTGAGAGGTTTTACTTTTCATAAAGGCAATTTGGGGGCCATCCTAGAAAATAGTATCATTTTATTTAATGGCTGAATTTTACCACTTTTTTTTCTTCTAAACACCCATAAAACTGACAATATCTCTCATTTTTTAAAGGGAGAAACTAAGGCCAGGAAAAAAAAATGCTTTCACTATAATAATATAATTATGGATTAGTTTATAAAAGTCCCAGTCCAACCGATTTTCAAATCAATTCAACAAATATTTACTGAACATATTTACTGAGTAGTATATAAATTTAAATTTTTATTGGTCTTTTTCCTTGAAATATTGACAGTTTAATAGATGAAGCGTGACTGACATGTGCAGAAAGATATTAAATTTACCCAGCAAGTGATATGAGAGTTATAAACACAGAATATATGGAAAAACATACATGGTAAACCAAACCCAAAATTGTCACGAAAGGAACAAGGTGTGTGTCGTTCATTCATGTCTTCTTGTTGTTGTTGCTTAATTGCTAAGCTGGGTCCAACTCTTTTGTGACCTCATGGACTGTAGCCCACAAGGCTCCTCTGTCCATGGGATTCTCCTGGCAAGGATACTGGAGTGGGTTGCCATTTCCTTCTCCAGGGGATCTTCCTGACTCAGGGATCAAACCTGCTTCTCCTGTCTTGGCAGGCATATTCTTTACTACTGAGCCACTGGGGAAACTTGCGTCTTGCTCTAGCCAAAAATAAAAGCTGATTATTTTATTTTAAAATAATTTTGTTGGAGTATAGTTGCTTTATCATGTTGTATAGTTTCTACTGTACAGCAAAGTGACTCAGCTATATGTATACATGTACCTTCTCATTTTGGGGTTCCCTTCCTACTTAGGTCACCACAAAGCACTGAGAGAGTTCTCTGTACTATACAATACGTTCTCATTAATTATCTATTTTATGCTAAGTATTAACAGTGTATATATGTCAATCCCAATCTCTCAATTCATCCCACCTCCCTATCCCTCTTGTTATCATTAACATTTGTTCTCTATGTCTGTGTCTCTATTTTCCAAATAAGATTATCTATATGAATTTTTTTCAGATTCCACGAATATGTATTAATGTGGAATCTGATTTGCTTTTCTCTTTCTGAGTTACTTCACATTGTATGACAGTCTCTAGGTCCATTCATGTGTCTACAAATGACCCAATTTCAGTCCTTGAGTAATATTGCATTGTATGTATGTACTCCATCTTCTTTATCTATTCTTCTGTTGATGGACATTTACATTGTATCTGCGTCCTGGCTATTATAAATAGTGCTTCAATGAACATTGGGGTGCATGTGTCTTTTTCAATTATAATTCCTTAATTATAATTGAGAACTGCCATATAACCCAGCAATCCCACTACTGGGTGTATACCCAGAGAAAGCCATAATTAAAAAAGCTGATTCTTCAAGGATCATTTGAGGTTAGTCACCTGAAATACTAGAGATCTTATTTCATCCAGGTTATCATTCCATTGTGTCAGAGGGTCCTTTCTTGTCCACAACAAACTTGCATCTTCCTTCCTGGGACTTCTTGCCTTTTTCCTTGTTATATTATTTTCCCAAATTAGTTACTATCTTCCAGCATATTATATATTTCCTTCTTTTTTCACCCTTCACACTCAACTAGTATGTAAGTTGCATGAACATAGAATTTTTTGTGTGTTTTATTCACTGTCCTACCAAGACTATTAGAACAGTTGCAAGAACATAGCAAGTTCTCAAATTTTGCTGTATATGTGCATTTCATAAATGTCATGTGATAAATTAGCTAGCAAAAGACTTGAATATTTTTCAAAGGCCATTTAATGTAACACAAAAATAATGTGCCAAGACTTTGGAATTTGTTTTGTGTGTGATGGGAAATGATGATCATAAAGAGAAAAGTAACATGTTTACATGAATCTTTGTGATGAATCTGGAGATAACTGATCTCATGGGCAAATCCGGGGTTGTTACATTGATTGACTTTAAAAGCCTCAAATTCACAAGACAAATAACTACAGAATCAATCAACAGAGAATCTAGAGTTTTGTGAAATAAGAAAGAAAATCTAAAGAGGTAATCCTTGAAGATTCACTTTTTGATAATGATGACAATTCTTATATGAATGGCTGAAAGTCTGCCATTTTAGCCAAGAAACTATTTCCTAATGCCTAAAGTCTACAATACACACAGAAATATAAAGACTATGAAAGGCGTATGGGCTTGAGAGAGCAGGATCATCATATTAGAACAGTAAACACCATCCTAAGCACAGGAGTAACAGACAAACAACCGGCTTGGTGAGACAAATCCGTTATGCATAAGGAAAAGATATATGTGGGAGAAACTATAGATGAGAACAAATAATTAAGTAAGCACCCACTCATTCTCTTCTTTATTCAACAAACATTTATTAGCCATCAATGCAATACTGGGTTCTACTTGGACATAGTGTCTAAGGGAGGTTTATATTCCAAACATTGAAAGTGAAAGTGTTAGTCACTCAGTCAAGTCTTACTCTTTGTGATCCTACGGGCTGTAGCCCACCAGACTCCCCTTGTCCACTGAATTCTCCAGACAAGAATACTGGAGTGGATAGCCATTCTCTAGGGGATCTTCCTGACCTGGTATTGAACTCAGGTCTCCCGCATTGCAGGTAGATTCTTTTTTGTCTGAGCTGCCAAGGAAGCCCATTCTAGATGCTACTCAAATATCAATTCAAACACACATTTGCTGTTGGGACCTAAGAAATGCCATGATAGGCTTCAGGGACTAAGGTAGGACTCACGGGAAAGGCTGAGTCATTGCCCAGTGAGGTCATCCCCGCAGATGCCAGGACTTGTCTAATCAGCATACTCCACGTAACCTGGTTTAAGTTTATCAGGACGTAATAGACATCCCCCCTCCAGCCAATAGCCAATTAGTAATACCAGGAAACCCCTGCAGCCAATAAAGATTAGCCAATTAGTAAATACCAGGAAACTCCTGCAACCAATCAGCCCTTGCCAACTCTCTGTTTTAAAACCTATAAATACTGCTGTAAATCTGGGCTCGGGGCTCCTTGCTCCACTCCACTGCGTTGGATGTGGTGGGAGCCCTAGCTCAAGCTAGAAATAAAACCCCTTCAATGCTTTTGCATTGCTGTGGATGTCTTATTCTCAGTTTTGGGGACTCAGACTCTGGGCATAACATTTGGGGGCTCGTCCGGGATCCCTTTAACTGGGAAGAATAACACTCTCCTGGTAGAAGGGGTTTCCTCACTAGGAGGAATGATATTTGAACACTGGTTTTAAGTCTGGTTAAGTCCAGCGTAAGGCCGAGGCCCAGCATTCGCACTGGAAGGCAGCTGGCTCTTGTTAGGCCTAATCAGAGGTGAATTGGTCATCCTAGCCAGTGTAAGACCGAGGCCCAGTGAGCGCGCTGGAAGGCAACTGGCAGCCATCATAAGACCAGGGCCCAGCATTCGTGCTGGAAGGCAGCTGGTTCTGTGAGGGATTGGGAAGGAACATCTCTCTGAATCTGGTGGGCAGTGGATGCCCTTCAGTGAGATAACATTGGGAAGCAAGACAACAGTAACCCCGGATAGACCTAGTTCTGTGTTTTCGGCCGATATTTGTTTGTCTTCTGTCTGTCGCCTTTCTTTGTGTGCTGGCGCCATTTGTGTGTGTGTGTGTGTGTGTTCATTGTGAGCTCCGTCATTATGGGTCAAAGCTCTTCCACCCCTTTGTCTGTAATGACTGATCATGAAGATCAGAAGAGTCAGAAGAAGAAGCCGATACTCCAGGAATCCTCTTTATATCCTAGCCTGATTGACTTAGACACTGAAATCTCACCTCCCCCATATATGAAGCCACCCTTGCCCCTGCAGGTACCGCAGGGGTCGTCCGTAGAACAAAGGAGGGACCCAGAACCCTCGGCTCCACCATGGGAAGGGGTCCGGTCCAAGGAACTTGTGGAAGGACTCGAAGGGGCGGAGACTTGTCTGAGGACGGAAGCCGGGAGGCTCCTTCATCCACTGTTCAGGCATTCCCTGTCCGGGTGAGGCCAGCAAATCCCGGTGGGGAGTGAACATACCAGTACTGGCCATTTTCTACAAGTGATTTATATAACTGGAAAACTCAAACCCCTTCTTTTTCTGAAAGACCCCAAGGTCTTATTGATCTCTTAGATTCTATCTTGTTTACTCACAATCCTACCTGGGATGATTGTCAGCAGCTGTTGCAGGTGCTCTTCACCACGGAGGAACGGGAGCGAATTCTATCGGAAGCATGAAAGCATGTTCCAGGAGTGGATGAAAGACCCACCACGCAGCCCCACCTAATCGAGGAAGGGTTTCCTTTGATGTGACTGAACTGGGATTTTGAATGCGCTGAAGGTAGGGAGCGTCTCCAAGTGTACCGCCAGACTCTGATGGCTGGCCTCCGGGCAGCCGCCAGGAAACCAGCGAATTTGTCTAAGGTAATTTTTATAAGGCAAGAGCCAAATGAGAGCCCGGCAGCCTTTTTAGAGAGGTTAATGGAAGCTTTCAGGCAGTATACGCCCATGGACCCTCAGGATGATGAGTCACGCGCAGCAGTCTTGCTAGCCTTTGTTAATCAGGCAGCTCCGGATATCAGGAGGAAGTTACAGAGAATAGAGAGGCTGGGAGAACAGTCAATACAGGATCTGGTGAGGGCAGCTGAGAAAGTGTTTAATAACAGAGAGACCCCTGAGGAGAGGGAGGAACAAATTAGACGGGAGGAAAGGGAATTTAGAGCTAAGGAAAACCGAAGAAATCAGAAAGATCAGGCTCAAATTTTCTTTGCAGGGATGAGACTGGGACCTGATTCCCAGAAGACTCAAGACACCCAGCTGAAAGGAAGGGAGAAACCAGCTAGACCGACCCTAAAGAGAGACCAATGCGCCTATTGCAAAGAGCAAGGGCACTGGAAAAATGAGTGCCCCAAGAGAAACCTGAAAAAAAGGACTGTAAGAAAAGAAGAGTCTCCCTCAGGTACCCACATTTTATATGCAGGAGAAGATAGTGATTGGGGGGGGTCACGGCGCGGCACCTCTCCCTGAGTCCTGGGTAACTATTAATGTGGAGGGGAAACTTGTCGGCTTCATGGTGGATATGGGAGCCCAATACTCGGTCCTCAATCAAAAATTCGGGCCGATGTCCAAGAAGACTAGCTTGATCCAGGGAGCCACTGGGACAAAAAGATATTACTGGACTACTAAACGAAAAGTGGACTTGGGAACCCAATGGGTGTCCCACTCATTTCTGGTGATCCCGGAATGTCCGGCCCCTTTATTAGGAAGAGACCTATTGTCCAAAGTCAGTGTGCAAATTCACTTTGACTCTGGAGGGATATCAGCCACAGAGGGACTTGGACAACAAATTCATGTTTTATCCCTGGCACTGAGAGATGAATACAGACTATATTCACCAAAACCCCGTGCAGCTGTGGACCCGGCTATGCTACAATGGATCCAAAAATACCCTCTGGCCTGGGCTGAGACGGCAGGAGTAAGACTGGCAAAACAAAGACCTCCCAACATTGTTGAATTAAAAGCACATGCTACCCCTGTGAAGATAAAGCAGTACCCCCTGAGTCAGGAGGCCTGGCAAGGAATCATGCCACACATACAGCGCCTCCCGAAGGTAGGGATTCTTAAAAAGTGCTGGTCCCCATGGAATACTCCCCTGCTGCCTGTGAAAAAGCCCGGGGGAATGGATTTTAGACCTGTCCAAGATATTCATGAAGTCAACAAATGGGTGAGTGACATTCATCCACTGTCCCTAACCCATACACCCTCCTGAGCGGCTTGCCACCAGACTACATTTGGTATACAATCTTGGACTTAAAAGATGCCTTTTTCAGTTTGCCTCTGGCCCCCCAGAGCCAAGAGATCTTCGCATTCGAATGGACTGATGAAGACAGTCAAACTTAGGACAGCTGACCTGGACTCGCCTTCCACAGGGATTTAAAAACTCGCCGACGTTGTTCAACGAGGCTCCAGGCCAGGACCTCTGTGAGTACCGGACTAGCCACCCCGACGTCGTCCTATTGCAACATGTGGATGACCTCATGCTGGCTGCTACTACCAAGGAGGTATGCCTCGAGGCCACAGGCGACCTCCTTTAGACTTTGGGGACATTGGGGTACCGGGCGAGTGCAAAGAAGGTCCAAATTGCTAAACAGGAAGTCATTTACTTAGGGTACAAAATAAAACAGAGGCAAAGACGGTTGACTAAGGCTATGAAAGAGACTATTTTACAGATTCCCGAGCCAACGACTCCTCGGCAAGTGAGGGAGTTCTTAGGGACTGTTGGGTACTGCAGGCTATGGATCCTGGGGTTTGCTGAAAAGGCCCGGCCTCTATATGAAGGATGTAGAGAAAATAAGAACTGGACTTGGACTGAGCCAAGGAGGCGGGCATTTCAGCAGCTCCGGTGGGCATTGCTAGAAGCCCCGGCCCTAGCTCTCCCTGACCCAGCTAAGCCATTTCAACTGTTTGTGAAAAGCAGGGAGTGGGAAAGGGAGTCCTGACACAGCAATGAGGACCTTGGAGGCAGCCTGTGGCATACCTCTCTAAATGGCTGGACCCGGTAGCTGCTGGATGGCCGCCCTGTCTCCATATCATCATGGCCACTGCTCTCCTTGTCCATCACACTGACGAGTTGACTTATGGACAGTGCCTCCTGGTCTACACTCCCCATGCCATAGAGGGGATCCTCAAACAGCCACCAGGTAAGTGGATTTCTAACACTCACTTAACCCATTACCAAGCCCTGCTGTTAGATGCTCCCCTGATACACTTTCAGACACCTTGTTTTCTAAATCCTGCTACTCTCTTGCCCATCCCGGAGGAGGATGGGCCTCTCCATGACTGTGTTGAAGTATTGGCTGAGGTAACCACCATATGAAGAGACCTCAGCGACATACCATTAAAGTCCAGTGAGCTGATATGGTTCACAGATGGGAGCAGTTATATAAAGTATGGGCGAGAAAAGTGGGGGCAGCCATAGTAGATGACACTGGGAGGGTCGTCTGGGCCGAGGCTTTGCCCCCTGGAACATCCGCCCAAAAAGCATCTGTGACACAAGCACTAGAGAGGGCGAAAGGAAAAAAGATCACCATTTACACTGACAGCCGGTATGCATTCGGCAACGTGCATATTCAAGGCCCTATATATAAAGAATGGGGGTTCTTGACAGCAGAGGGAAAAGAGATTAAGAACCTACCTGAAATACGCAGACTCTTGGCAGCGGTCCACTTGCCCTGGGCAGTATCCATAGTACATGTCCCAGGACACCAGAAAGGAGAAGATGCCAGGGCCTGAGGCAACCATGCTGCTGATGCAGCAGCCCATGAGGTGGCCGCTGGATACTGCCAAGCTCATGTGCTGGCTGTAGGATTACCACCGCCGGGGATGGGGACTCTCCCCCCAAGACCCATATACTCCCCCTCCGATTTAATCTGGATGCAGAATAACACCAACTACCCTGTGGGCAAGGACGGATGGTATTGGGACCAGGATGACAACTTGTTGCTTCCTGCTGACCTGGGCAGACATCTCTGTACCCATTTACATCAAACCACCCATTTGGGAGAGAAAAAGACTTTGACGCTTCTACAAGCAGTGCAGCTGCGGTTTCGCCGACAAAAGAAAACCATACAGGACATAGTCCGCACCTGCAAGGCCGGTCAGATGATGAGACTGGGAAAAGGACAGCACATGGGTGTAAGATACCAGGGGGAAAGGCCGGGACAGCATTGGGAGATAGATTTTACAGAGGTAAGGCCAGGCAAGTATGGCTATCATTACCTGTTAGTTTTGGTTGATACATTTTCTGTGTGGATAGAAGCTTACCCCACTAAAAAGGAGACAGCAATAATAGTGGCTAAGAAGCTCCTAGAAGAGATAACACCTAGGTTTGGGCTGCCGGCATCTATTGGCTCTGATAATGGACCTGCATTTGTGAGCAAAATTGTTAAAGGACTGGTCTCAGACCTGAGGACCAGATGGAAGCTACATTGCAAGTACAGTCCACAGAGCTCAGGACAAGTAGAAAGAATGAATCAGACCCTAAAAGAAACTTTAACAAAGCTGGCAATAGAGACTGGCGCGGACTGGGTAACCCTCCTTCCCTTTGCGCTTTTTCGGGCACGCAATACCCCCTATAAACTAGGTTTGACTCCCTTTGAAATTGTATATGGAAGTCCACCCCCCATTTGTTCAGTGTTGGAGGGAAAGACTAAACCATCTCTCTCACTATGCACGTTCCAACAAGAGATGCTGGCTTTAAGTAAAGTGCATAAACATATCTGGTCACTGATACGAGAAGTTCATGAGGGCCAGAGTAAAGGAACAATCCTGTCCCATGATATGGGCCCAGGAGATTGGGTCTGGGTTAAGAGACACCAGTCAAAAACCTTAGAGCCAAGATGGAAGGGCCCCTATGTCGTTCTCCTTACCACCCCCACTGCCCTAAAGGTGGACGGAATTGGACCCTGGGTGCACTGCAACCACGTGTGTCGTGTCACCCCAGAGGAACAAGAAAAGGCCCAAAAAGAATGGAAGGCAACGCTGCATCCCACCAACCCCTTAAAAATGAAGCTTGTCCGCCAGCTGGCCCCAGACAAATCCCCCTGACTCCCCTGTTGGTGGCCCTCTTTCTCCACTCCGGAACTGCTGGTGCTAACCCACATCAACCTGCAAAGATCACCTGGATGCTTCATAATGGACTAACCCATGAGGTACTCAATTGGACTACTGGAATCCCCCCGATACTTGGTGGCCAGATTTATTCTTTGACCTTGAACCTTTGTAAAAAGAACATATCAGTAGAGTTCAAGTGATTATGCTGAGACAACAATATCAGGCAATGTCTCAGAATGAAGAGGAGGATTTCTCTCCATGATCAAATGACAGGGGGGAATGTTGGGACCTAACAAACACCATGATAGGCTTCAGGGACTAAGGTAGGACTCACGGGAAAGGCTGAGTCATTGCCTAGTGAGGTCATCCCCGCAGATGCCAGGACTTGTCAGCATACTTCACGTAACCTGGTTTGTTTTTATCAGGACGTAAAAGACATCCCCCTGCAGCCAATAGCCAATTAGTAAATACCAGGAAACCCCTGCAGCCAATAAAGATTAGCCAATTAGTAAATACTAGGAAACTCCTGCAACCAATCAGCCCTTGCCAACTCTCTGTTCTAAAACCTGTAAATACTGCTGTAAATCTGGGCTCGGGGCTCCTTGCTCCACTCCACTGTGTTGGATGTGGCGGGAGCCCTAGCTCGAGCTAGAAATAAAACCCCTTCAATGCTTTTGCATTGCTGTGGACGTCTTATTCTCTCAGTTTTGGGGACTCGGACTTTGGACACAACATTGCAATCTAAAATAAGTATGTTGATGGATTACTACCGTAACAGAGAAACAAGACCTAACATGAATTATCAGGAAACAAGTCCCTGAGGAAGTTAAATTTCAGTTCAGATACACAAAAGACACCACCTTTATGGCAGAAAGCAGAGAGGAACTGAAGAGCCTCTTGATGAAGGTGAAAGAGGAGAATGAAAAAGTTGGCCTAAAACTCAACTTTCCAAAAACAAAGATCATGGCATCTGCTCCCATCACTTCATGGCAAATAGATGGGGAAAAAGTGGAAACAGTGACAGACTTTATTTTTCTCAGCTCCAAAATCGCGGCAGATGGTGACTGCAGCCATAAAATTAAAAGACGTTTGCTCCTTGGAAGGAAAACTATGACAAACCTAGACAGCGAATTAAAAAGCAGAGACGTTACTTTGCCAACAAAAATCTGAGAGGTTGTTGGTGAACCACGAAAAGACACTGGGATTCTTGCCCTCCCGGAGGAGAATTCAATCCGGGGCCAGAGACGAGGGTTGATCACTCAGAGCTTTTGTGTAATAAAGTTTTATTAAAGGAGATAGAGAAAGCTTCAGACATAGGCATCAGAAGAGGGCAGAAAGAGTAACCCCTTGCTAGTGTTACCAGTGGAGTTATATACTCTCCAATGAATCAAAAGAATGTCTGGAGGTTGTAAAGACCTCACTAGACCTACTCCCATAATTTACATTTTAAAATAACAGGATTAGCCAGAAGGTTTAATCCAGAGACTGTCCTCAGGTAGGATACATTATTGTTATATAATCCTAAGGAATTTAGAGGGAAAAAATTTTGTCCTTTCTTCCTCCTTGAGAATTCCAGACCCCTCCTTAGGGACCCCTAGACTTCTTATCAACCTGCCTAGGAAATGACTCTTTCAGGTCTGCCTAGTCAAAGCTATGGTTTTTCCAGTAGTCATGTATGGATGTGATAGTTGGACCATAAAGATGACTGAGCACCAAAGAATTTGATGCTTCCAAATTGTGGTGTTGGAGAAGACTCCTGAGACTCCCTTGGACAACAAGAAGATCAAACCAGTCAATCTTAAAGGAAATCAACTCTGAATATTCACTGGAAAGATTGATGCTGACAGTGAAGCTCCAATACTTCGGTCACCTGATGCGAAGAGCAGACTCACTGGAAAAGATTGATGCTAGGAAAGATTGAAAGCGGGAGGAGAAGGGGACAATAGAGGAGGATGAGATAGTTGGATGGTATCAATGACTCAATGGAAATGAATTTGAGCAAGCTCCAGGAGATGGTGATGGACAGGGAAGCTTGGCAGGCTGCAGTAAATGGGGTCTCAAAGAGTTGTATTGACTGAGTGACTGAACAACAACAGACAACTATAAAGAGGAGTTTGGGCTTGGCTGGTGGCACTAGTGGTAAAGAACCTGCTTGCCAATGTAGGAGACACAAAAGACACGGGTTTGATCTTTGGGTGGGGAAGATCCTCTGGAGAAGGAAATGGCAACCCATTCCAGTATTCTTGCCTGAAGAATTCCATGGACAGAGGATCCTGGGACTTCCCTGGAGCAAAAAGTTGCATGCAGTGCAGAAGATATGGGAGACATGGGTTGGAGAATAAAGTTTGTATCCCTGGTTCCAAAAGATCCCCTGGAGGAGGAAATGGCAACCCACTCCAGTATTCTTGCCTGGAAATTTCCATGAACAGAGGTTCATGGGGTTGTAAAGTGTCAGGCATGGCTTAGTGACTGAGCAATTACGATTGCTTACTTGCAGAAGACAAAGTATATGCAAATATTCTATGTTTAGAGGGAGAATGGAATATTTAATGAACTGGAGGTGGTAGGTAATTAATGCCTAGAGGTAGAGGAGGAAAGTAGAAACATATGACATGAAGTAGCATGTCAGGGCCAGACTATGTAAAAGCCTTAGAGTCCATACAATGAAGATGATTCAGACCTTATTCAATAATGAGTAGAAGGTATGATATTCTAGATGCTAAACTAAGGAATTAAATACCAAATTTACATCACAATAGCCTACTGAAGGATTAAATGCTAAAAGTTATCTAGCTTTAAAAAACAATTCTGGTCTCACTTCATTCATGTTATATTTATTAAATATCAATTATGTGTCAGACACAGAGCTAGAGACAACATCTGCCTTCTGAACAGAGTAAACAGAGTTCTTGCTGTCTTAAAATTTACACAATCTTGGGAGAGATGAATTTGAAATAAACAATCTGAATCCTACGTATCCTCATCTTATAATGTATCATTATTGTTACATATTCCAAAGAAACAGGACACACTAAAGTAAACAGAAAAGGAATATGGATCTTAAGTGTCTCTTGAGAAGTTATCTGTGGGGTAGGGAGAAAATATGATACTCAAAAATGGTGTTATACAACAGAAAATGCATAAAAATCATCTCTAAAAATCTCCCTGTAAAATGTTCATTCAAATTTGAGGTTTAATTTAAGGCAAAAAAAAAAAAAGATATATAGAAATAAAAGGAACATTTGATAATGGAGGCCAACATAAAAAAGTAAAATGCAGTTTTAGTGAAATTTTATGTACAACATAACATAATATGGATGTACATAAAAAAGATTATGGCAAATAAAAAGGGAAATAAAACCACAGTTTTTGCAGAAGAGTGTGCAAGTCAACAGAAGACATGCACACAAGCCAGTATATAAAAGCATGTGTATATAATTCATTGAAACATATTCAATTTATATATTTGCCTATATAGTACTTTTTTTGGAATCATAGATCTATTACACAAAATTATAAAGATATATTTGAATCTTTTCTTTAGTACCTTTTCTAAAGACTATGGTAGTGGCTAAAATTATATATTAGGAGAGTGTAGGAGAGTATGAACTGAGTTACAACTGGTGGAAAGAGTTTATTAATTCTTCTTTGAAACATATAAAATAAAATAATAATCTAGCTATGACAACTTAAATTTCCATTTCTTATTTTTTTTTAATTTCCAAAGTATAAATCTATGGATCAAAGATGTAGTAAAAGTATAAATTCATAATAAATCAAAACCCTTGAAATCAATTAACTAGTGAATAAGGAGGCAAACACAAACACAAACTCAAACTTAAAAAATGTGCCAGTTTAGTATTTAGTCAGAGAAGATGGCACATATAAATCTACACTATTCTTGGAAAATAAGAATAATGTAACAGTCAGTTTATGGTATATAGTATAATCATGTGGAAAAAAAAATTAGTCATTCAGTCATGTCCAACTTTTTGTGAACACATAGTCTGTAGCCTGCCAGGCTCCTCTGTCCATGGCTCTTCCCAGGCAAGAAAACTGGAGTGGGTTGCCATTCCCTTCTCCAGGGGATCTTCCTGACCCAGGGATCGAACTCAGGCCTCCTGCATTAAAGGCAGACTCTTCACTGTCTGAGCCACCAGAGATGCCCTAATGACTTTTACATTACTTCTCAATGCAAAAGTCAGAGAAATAAATACATATACTTTAAACAAAACTGTTAAAATCAAGCAAATACATAGAGTATTCAATTTAATAAAATATACCACTAAATATATATCTCAGTGTAAATGAATGGGTAAATTTCTTAAGATTACAGTATATCAGTGATATATATATATATATATATATATATATATACACACACACAATGTCTTATCCCCAAACCTAGAATCATGCCTAATGTGAAAACACTGAAGGATTTTCATTTATATAAGGAACTGTTATTGTGATCACTACTAGACCTAGTTGGAATAGTGAAATAAATAATAAATAAGAATTATACAGATAGATAAAATCATAGATCATATAAAAACTCTTTGAAATATGCTTGTTTTCTGTTTCCTGCCTGTACCCTATCTAAAACAGTCATTCAGACTCAACTGGTCTCAGGAAAAAAAATCCTCAAAGTATTCTAAAATTGAGTTACTCTCATTTTGATAGGCACATGGACGACCTTTCTGAAAAGGAAAAATGGACCACAGGCAATCTTGGCTTGTCATTTATTGTGGTTCAGTTGGTAAGTCGTGTCTAGCTCTTAGGAACCCCAGGAACTGCAGTTCACCAGGATTCCCTATCCTTCACTATCTCCCTGAGTTTGCTCAAACTCATGTTCATCGAGTCAGTGATGTCATCCAATCATCTCATCCTCTGTTGCCTCCTTCTTCTCTTGCCCTCAACCTTTGCCAGCATCAGAGTCATTTCCAGTGAGTCACCTCATTGCATTAGGTAGCCAAAGTGTTGGAGCTTCAGCTTCATCATTAGTCCTTCCAATGAATATTCAGAGTTGATTTCTTTGGGAGTGACTGGTTTGATCTCCTTGCTGCCCAAGGAGCTCTCAAGAGCCTTCTCCAACACCACAGTTCAAAAGCATCAATTCTTTGGCACCTAGCCTTCTTTATGGTTCAACTCTCATTTGTACATGATTACTGGAGAAACCATAGCTTTGACTATATAGACTTTGGTTGGCAAAATGATGTCTCTGCTTTTTAATACACTGTCTAAATTTGTCTTTGCATTACTATTACACAAGCTATTACCAGTACCTACTTGAAAGAAGTGCTAGTTGAAGACAAATCAAGGCAAGGGGAGATTAACTGGCTATAACATTTAGTCATTCTGGGGGCAACTGTCATCAACATGATTATGGGATGGACTATATTTTGTGCTTGCAGTGAAGAATTTACACAATGAATATTAGGTATTAAACACTGACCTCTGAATTCAAGTCACAGGTGAAGAATTAAAACAGCTTTTTGCAAACATTTAAGGAATCATTTATCTCATGTCTCTAAAAGCAGACATGGTAAGAAACAGACCTGCAGCAAGATTGCAAAGATCAGAAAAACAAAGCCATTTTCATGTTAATATAACTGCATAGCTTTGGCCCATTTACTACCTTACCTATATGGCTGCCTGTTTTGTGTGGCTTGGAGTAATATATTTTGCAGCAGATTCAGATTCTACCCTGTCTTTTTATTTTCTGTTCTTCATGTTACTATACTTGGGCAGACAGGTGGTCAGAGTAGTCGATTTTGAGTGTCAATAGGAAGTGGGCTCCCAGCTTCACTGGAGGAATAAAGGCTTACATCTAGGAGTCAGATGGGACACTGGGTTTCTGCTCTGTGCCTACACATTCAGTCTCATCTGACTTTTTGTAACCCCATGGCCTGTAACCAGCCAAGTTCTTTTCTCCATGGGATTTTCCAGACAGGAATACTGGAGTGGGTTGCCATTGCCTCCTCTAGAGTATCTTCCTGACCTAAGAATTGAACCCAGGTCTCCTGTGTCTCCTGCTTTGGCAAGCAGATTCTTTACCACTAATGCCATCTGGGAAGCCCAGATTTCTTCTTTATTTACCCTTTTATTTTCAGTAAAAATACTCACTAGGAAACTGTGGCAACCCTCAAAAATACAACCTCACTAAATACTTGGATTCTTTAGGGATGAAAATTTGGATTCACTTCATTTAGGAAAAATACCTGAGGTAACAGCTCAGGGTAAGAAGAACACAAGCTCAGTTAATTTCAGTCGCTCAGTCGTGTCCAACTCTTTCCGACCACATGAATTGCAGCATGCCAGGCCTCCCTGTCCATCACCAACTCCCGGAGTTCTCTCAAACTCACGTCCATCGAGTCGGTGATGCCATCCAGCCATCTCATCCTCTGTTGTCCCCTTCTCCACCTGCCCACAATCCCTCCCAGCATCAGAATTTTTTCCAATGAGTCAACTCTTCACATGAGGTGGCCAAAGTACTGGAGTTTCAGCTTTAACATCATTCCTTCCAAAGAACACCCAGGACTGATCTCCTTTAGAATGGACTGGATGGATCTCCCTGCAGTCCAAGGGAATCTCAAGAGTCTTCTCCAACACCACAGTTCAAAAGCATCAATTCTTCAATGCTCAGCTTTCTTCACAGTCCAACTCTCACATCCATACATGACTACTGGAAAAACCATAGCCTTGACTAGACGGACCTTTGTTGGCAAAGTAATGTCTCTGCTTTTGAATATGCTATCTAAGTTGGTCATAACTTTCCTTTTAAGGAGTAAGTGTTTTTTAATTTCATGGCTGTAATCACCATCTGCAGTGGTTTTGGAGCCCCCCAAAATAAAGTCTGACATTGTTTCCACTGTTTCTCCATCTATTTCCCATGAAGTGATGAGACCAGATGCCATGATCTTAGTTTTCTGATTGTTGAGCTTTAAGCCAACTTTTTCACTCTCCTCTTTCACTTTCATCAAGAGGCTTATCAGTTTTCATTACAATCCCTAAGAAAGGCAATGCCAAAGAATGTTCAAACTACCGCACAATTGCACTCATCTCACACGCTAGTAAAGTAATGCTCAAAATTCTCAAGCCAGGCTTCAGCAATACGTGAACCGTGAACTTCCTGATGTTCAAGCTGGTTTTAGAAAAGGCATGGGAACCAGAGATCAAATTGGCAACATATGCTGGATCATGGAAAAAGCAAGAGAGTTCCAGAAAAACATCTATTTCTGCTTTATTGACTATGCCAAAGTCTTTGACTGTGTGGATCACAATAAACTGTGGAAAACTCTGAAAGAGATGGGAATACCAGACCACCTGACCTTCCTCTTGAAAAATTTGTATGCAGGTCAGGAAGCAACAGTTAGAACTGGACATGGAACAACAGACTGGTTCCAAATAGGAAAAGGAGTACATCAAGGCTGTTTATTGTCACCTTGCTTATTTAACTTCTATGCAGAGTACATCATGAGAAGAAACACAAGCTGGAATCAAGATTGCTGGGAGAAGTATCAGTAACCTCAGATATGCAGAACACAGCCTAGATCTGTATAAATATTTTGCTCCACTATCAGCTACAGAAGTAAGAACTAAGAACTGTAGTTGCTACATTTTGGTTTATTGAATTATTTTTCTCCTTTTCTTTTATAGTTTTCTCATTGTGATGGTGCTTACAGTTACAATTTATGTTCCATGTGAGGGTATAACTTGAACTATGTGGTAATGATGAAATTTCACATGTCCCTTTGTTTTGTTCCATAATACCTAAAGATATACATCAGTGTAAGACTGGTTAAATGTATTTTGGTACATACATATGTTGTAAAATATCAGTAAATAAAAGAAACATAATCTGCTCATCTATAATGATATGTAAAGATCACCAAGACACACTGGTAAATTGGAATATGAAGATAGAGATTATTATGTATGATGCTACTCTGATGTATGTGTGTGTGTTCCCATTAAAACCTTAATATTATCATAATATTAATGGACCAAAAGAGAAAAATGAGATTTCAAAATATGCAAAAAAAGGATAAGCTAAAATTCTAACATTTAAGACTCTGTGCTTTCAAAGCTGAAGGCATAGGTTCCATCCCTGGTCAGTGAACTAAGATCCCACATGCCTCACAGTGCAGCAAAAAATAATAATAATAATAAAATCAGGAAAATAGAAGGATCTCCACTATTAAATATTACTTCTTAAAATTATAAATTAAAAAGTATTAACCAATTAGACAAAAGAATGAAATAGAGATAGTAAAAGCTGGAATTTTAGAAACAAAGTAAGTAGGTATACATGAAAAAACTGTTAACACAGAACATAAGAAAGAATAAACTAAACAGCTTCTAGAGTGATGTATTTTATTAACATTAAAGTCTAATAAATATATCTTCATATAATCAGTGAAATATAATACATAAAAATCTTTACATAGTTATATAAATTAAAATTTAAAAGTTAGTAATGTATTTAATGAGAGCTACAGAACTTTATGAAAGTGTGTCTTTTGCAGATTTCCAAATATTCCACCAAAGATACAGTTTTTACAGTCAGAAAAGTATGATAACTATTCTTTCAAACTATTGTGCCTAATAACTGGTTTTAAATTCAGATATGACCCACCAAACATATGTGGTTCAGGAGGCAGAGGTGTTTATATTCATTTACACATGATATAGTGACAACCAGCCATTAAAAATGCAACAGAGTCTAACATATTTGTCAGTGACCAATTAATAAAATCATTTTTGAATGTCTTTTCTAATTATCAGAATACTAATTTAGCTTTAGTATTTAAATTAAAATATTGGTCAGGAAGGAACTCTGGAAAATTTGCATCTATTAAGGACTCTGTGGTGGATTATAAGAACAGCTAAAAATATCCATAACCTTTCAGAACTGAAATCCTTTAAAATGTGATTTTCAAACTCCTTCCATTAAGAACTGGAAAATATTGCTCCACCCCATTCTCCAGCTGTCCTCAAGACTTGGTTTCGCCAAAAGAAAGTGGCAGATGTGAGTGCTATGTCAGTTCTGAATCTAGGCTTCAGAAAGCTTTGCAGATCTTGCTTGAAACCCTACCTAAAGCTATGAAAAAGCCTATGCTAGTCTAACTGAAGATGATCAATAACATAGACCAAGTCAAGCTCTTTGTCCCAACTGAGGGCCCCCAAAAGTGAAAGTTTCTTATTTTCCTGTTCAAAAAAAAAGAAAAAAAAATGTCCTTGCCCAAATGAGAGGAGGAGGAAATCCAGCTAATGCTAGAAGAACCACCCAGGTACTCTCAGTCTATAATCTGAGGTCTGTCATACAGACAGAACAATAATTGGTTGTTTTTTGAAAGCAGTAAGTTTTGGGGTAGTTTATTACACAGCAAAAGCTAACTGATGCAGACTCAGACACAGAAAATGGAGCACAGCCTCATTCTCTATGTCTCAGAAATTATCACTGATTTCGGGGAAAATTGCATCATAGCTCTTAAGGCAACAATAGGCCAGATTATTATAAAAACAATGCAACTTTGAAACTCTCAATAAATATTAATGACAGTAATCTCTAGCCAGATTTTAGCAATTTTTAAAACGTTAGCCTAATCCTAAAGTATATTTAGCTCACTTCCATTTTGGTATAACTCAGGTAATGTCTTTAATGGAAAGTTTAGCTACCCAGCCTGTAATAGACACTCATATTTTAAGTTATATGGGTTTAAGGTTAATTCCCTTTTTTTTTTTTTACCATGTTCCTGGTAATGAATGGGTAAAACTAATCTAGAGGATGAAAAGGAAAACAATGGAAAAATGGAGGAAAGATCATTTCCTGGAATGATCAAAAGTGAAATAGAATAATCAGCTGGTAACTCTCACTTTTCCATCTGGCTTACATTTAATTGTTGCTGCTCTCCCTATGATAAGCTTCTAGCTTTTCACTAAATTAATTTTTACTTAAAATAATAAATCTGTTTCTATTCTTTGCAGCCAAGTATTATTTAACAAGCATTGCATATCACTTTCTGTGAAATAGTACTTGAAGGTACTAGCGCATGCCTACCCCAAAGCTTTGGTTAGTCATTGGGAATCATTAAGCGGTGGTACCTATCTGTTTGAGTTGACTCCCAAAGAAGTCTATCACTCATTCCCAGCTAATCTAGGCTCATATTGACTGACAAAAGCCAACTACAGTTTTTTAAGGATTGTGCTCGCTGGTTGTTAAATATAGCCATTTAAAAAATTACACTGTACAACATTACAATTAATGTTAGACTGAAAGTTTTCAGTTTAATGAACATAATTATTATGATTGTGCAGAAAAATTTAACAGTAGATCACAATGTTCTTATTGGAAAGGAATAGGTTGTGATACAACCTGATTTGTCCAATCATGCTTGAGTTTTAGACAAACAATGGCTAGATATAGAGATATTTAATTTTGACTAAAACCAATAAAAGCATTCTGTGAGAATAAGTTGTTTATATGGGGTTTACATTAAATAATATTGTATATTTTATTGCAATACTTTTGTAAGGAAGTATAATACACACATGCATACATATATATGTATGTGTGAAGTCGCTCAGTCATGTCTGACTCTTTGTGACCCCATGGACTGTAGCCTACCAGGCTCCTCCCTCCATGGAATTCTCCAGGCAAGAGTACTGGAGTGGGTTGCTATTTCCTTCTCCAGGGGATCTTCCCAACCCAGGGATCGAACCCGGGTCTTTCACATTCCAGGCAGATGCTTTCACCTCTGAGCCACCAGGGAAGCCCTATATATGTATAGGTATATATATATATATATATATATATATATATATATATATATATATGTATACACACACACACGCACACACACACACACACACACACACACACACACACACATACATATGGGGCTTCCCAGGTGGCTCCAGTGGTAATGAATCTGCTTGCCAATGCAGGAGGACATAAGAGATTCTGCTTCAGTCCCTGGGTTGGGAAGATCCCCTGGAGGAAGGCATTGGCAATACACTCTAGGATTCTTGCCTAGAGAATCCCATGGACAGAGAAGCCTGGAGGACTACAATCCCTAGGGTTGCAGAGTCAGACACACTGAGGCAACTTAGCACACATGCACACACACATATATATATATATATATATATATACATGTGTATATATATGTATATATGTGTGTATATGCACACACACACACATATATATACATTATTTTTATACATTGTTTTATTGTTTGTATACATTGTTTATATACATTGTTTTACAAGTATATATACTTGTTTTGGAGATTCAGTTACTAAATGTTAGCAAGCAAGCCACTACATAATGTCCGACACTAAAGCATGCACATTGCATAGGTAACTATATCTTGGTTTCTTTTTTTTTTTTTTTTTTTAACTGATTTATTTATTTTTTTTTTAATTTTTTATTTTTTTTTAATTTTAAAATCTTTAATTCTTACATGCGTTCCCAAACATGAACCCCCCTCCCACCTCCCTCCCCACAACATCTCTCTGGGTCATCCCCATGCACCAGCCCCAAGCATGCTGCACCCTACGTCAGACATTGACTGGCGATTCAATTCTTACATGATAGTATACCTGTTAGAATTCCCATTCTCCCAAATCATCCCACCCTCTCCCTCTCCCTCTGAGTCCAAAAGTCCGTTATACACATCTGTGTCTTTTTTCCTGTCTTGCATACAGGGTCGTCATTGCCATCTTCCTAAATTCCATATATATGTGTTAGTATACTGTATTGGTGTTTTTCTTTCTGGCTTACTTCACTCTGTATAATTGGCTCCAGTTTCATCCATCTCATCAGAACTGATTCAAATGAATTCTTTTTAACGGCTGAGTAATACTCCATTGTGTATATGTACCACAGCTTTCTTATCCATTCATCTGCTGATGGACATCTAGGTTGTTTCCATGTCCTTCTTATTTTTAAAAAAAATTTCCGTGCATTAAATCCTTTAAAATACTTATTTTAAATATATTTTTGTAAGTTATCTTAAATTAAGGGGTTAAGGCAAAGATCAATAATCATAACTTTATTGCAATGGTCTTTGGTTATGATTTTATTTTTATTTCCATTCTTCCAAAGTGGTTTCAGAGATTATTTTTTTATAGTTACAACTTGCTCATGCCTTTCTGGTGATATTTTGTCAAGCATTTTTTTTTTTTTCAGATCACAGATTTTGAATATTTCAGCATTGTCAAAATTGGGTGGTAGGCATAAAAATAAAAATATGGTTTATGACATTTTGTCTGCATTCTCTAGAGTATTTCCACGTGTAATAATCCCTGGTATGAAATAATATTCTATTGCCCAGATGTAGCACAGATTACTTACCCATTCAACTACTAAAGCACACCTTGTTTTCTTCCAGGTTTTGGCAACCAGGAACAAAGCAGCTATAACCATCTATGTGAAAGTTTTTATGTGGACATAAGTTTCAATTTCTTTGGGTAAATACTAAGGAGCACCATTGCTGGATCATATGGTAAAAGCGTGCTTAGTTTTGTGTTACTAAACCTTCCAACCATCATCCAAAGTTGGCAGTAGTATTCCTTGCTACCACCATCATCAGTAAATGAAAGTTCCTGTTGCTACACATGCTTGCCAGCATTTGATGTTGTCAGTGTTATGGATTTTGGTCATTCCATTAGGTGAGGATTTCATTGTTGCTTTAATTTGCATTTTATTAATTATGCATGATGTGGAACATATTTTTTTATGATATTCGTCATTTGTAGATTGTATTTGGTAAGCTTTTTGTTAAGGCCTTTGGCCCACATTTTAATCAGGTTGATTTTTTATCATGGAATTTTGATTATTCTTTGCATATTTTACATAACAGTCCTTTATTAACTGTGCACTTTGCAAATACTATTTTCCAGTCTCTGGCTTGTCTAATTCTCTTGATATTAACTTTGTAAAGCATAATTGTTTTAATTTTAATGAAGTCCAGCTTATCAGTTACTTCTTTCATTAATAATATCTTTTGTATTATATCTGAAAAGACACCACATTTCCCAGGGTAATCTTGGTTTTCTCCTATATTAGCTTTTATGAATTTTATTATTTGCATATTATATTTAGGTCTATGCTCCACCTTGAGTAAATTTATATAAAGGATGCAAGGTCTATATTTAAATTTATTCATTTACTAACTTACTTCCTTATTTCTTTTGCATGTGAATGTTCAGTTGTTCTAGTATCATTTGTTCAAGACACTATGTTTGTTCTATTGTATTGCCCATACTCCTTTGTCAGAGGTTGGTTTACTATATTTATGGAGGTCTATTTCTGGACTCTTTATTGAAATGGCAACCCACTCCAGGGTTCTTGCCTGGAGAATCCCAGGGACGGGGGAGCCTGGTGGGCTGCCGTCTATGGGGTCGCACAGAGTCAGACACGACTGAAGCAACTTAACAGCAGTAGCATTTCTGGACTGTTTATTAGATTCACTGATCCATTTGTCTGTTCTTTTGCCAATAGCATGTTACCTTGATTATGTAGATTTATACCAGATCTGGCCTTCCCTGGTGGCTTAGACAGTAAAGAATCTGCCTGCAATATGGGACACCTGGGTTCAATCCCCAGATTGGGAAGATTCCTTGGAAAAGGGAATGGCAACCCATTCTTGGCTGGAGAATTCCATGGATAGGGACGCCTGGCAGGCTACAGTCCATGAGGTCACAAAGAGTTGGACACCACTTAGTGACAAAGACTTCTTCGCTAAGTCAAGATACCCAGTATTATCAGTCCTCCTTCAATATTGTGTGGATTATTCTGTGTCTCTTGCTTCCCATGCAAACTTTCAAATCAATGTGCTGATATTCATAAGAGAACTCTTTCAGTTGTGATTCCTAATCATTATATAGAAACCTAGTTGTTGTGGCAGTAATATGGGGGTGAGAGGAACTTTTTGTAATCTTATGATTTATTCTGTCTTCTTGTGGATGCATCTCAGGGCTGTGATCTTAACAAGTGTTTCACTAGTGGTATAGTATTCCCCTCACCCTCACCCCATTCTCCTAGCTCCCTTGTTAACTACAGAATTCCCAACTTATTTCCTTAAACATGCCTGAATTTTAATGACTGTTTTTCTCCTCTCTTTGAGATAAAACTCTAGAGGAGAATAGAGTGGGAAGAATGCTCTTCCTTCTGTGGATAAGACAATATCAGAGTATACTGGCTATGGAGAAAGCTCAGGGCATATTTCATAATGATTACTTTTCCACTCTACTTCCTAGCATCACGAGCGTATTATTTTCCTTCTTCTTTAACATTGAAACCTATTGGGGTTCTGGTACCAATGGTCACTAATATTGGAAGTCCTAACTGCAGTCCCTAAGAGTTTCTCACTCTCCTACTTGTCTACATTAGCCTCAGGAATTTGTCAGATTTACTATTGAAGTGCTTATACTTACTTATGGCTCTGAAGGCTTCTGCTACAAGTAAGCAGATCTTGGTTGTGACCCTCTGCACATGGCCAACTCTCCTAAGATCAGGGAGAAGTTTGCCCTGCAAGCTAAATACTCTGCTAGGTCCACAAAAAGTTAACAGTTTTAGTGTTTTTTTTTTTTCTTATTATAAAAATGAGAGTAAAGACTTCTTAGCACTTTTTACCTGTTGAAGTTGCAACCAGAAGTCCCCTATCATTATTTTTTATTTAAGTATTTTTTCTCTCTTAAACAATGATTAAAACATTCACACTTCAAAATATTACTTCATCTGCAAGCTGTAGTATTTGTCTACCTTTAAAATAATATATGTAGGTATGAATGCATGTATGGGCATGCTCAGCTGCTCAATCGTGTCCAACTCCTTGTGACCCCATGTAGTTCCCTAGACTCCTCCACCCATGGGATTTTTCCAGACAAGAGTACTGGAGTGGGTTGCCAATTCCTCCTTCAGGGGATCTTCCTTACCCAGGGGTTGAACCTGAATCTGTTGTGTCTCTTGCATTGACAGGCAGATTCTTTACCACTGAGCCATCTGGGAAACCTATGCACATATGTACATATGTGTATATTTATGCTATATACTGGCTGAATCATTAGGTTATTAAGAATAATGCCATTTTCATGTATTAAAATGTCTTCTTCATAGTGAGAAACAAGCACCAAAGGCTTTGAATATCATTAAAAAAATCATAAAAAAAAAACCCTGGGCTTTTATTCCCAGTTTACCACTTACTGACTGGATGATATTGTGAAAGTAATGCCTTGCATGCTGAACTGCTGTGAACATTAACTGATATTAAACTTTTAAGAAAAGTTCCACGTCAGGACTCAACTAAATCTAGATATTTTTGTGAATTAAGATTACTGTCAGTTGATAATATGATTGCTTTTATGGAGGTGTTGACAGAACAGCGTGAGTGCAGAAGAAATCATGCTTTGGGCTGCAAAAAAAGCATGGTTTCTTTGGGCTGCCTAGTAATGTTAAGACAGGTATCTTGTAGGATGTAGGATTTTTAAACTCAGGGTGTGCCTGAATTATTGAATAAGCAGACACATTTGGAGAAGGCATTCCATGCAGAGGGGATCTCATGTAAAAAGGTATGCTTTGGGATTTCAGTAACATTTCAGCACCTCTCAAATGCAAAGTAAAAATTGTGAAGTGATTAGAGATAAAGCTAAATAGAAAGCTGGAGCCAATCATGACAAACATCTTTTTAAAGGTCAATGAGTTTAGATTTTTGTCAAAAGATATGGAACTTTTCTAAAGTTGAAGAGAGGCATGGTCTGATTTAAAATTTAATTCTTATTAAATACTAGGGTTGGATTTTCTTCATTGCTAGTAAGAAATCTCAGAAGAGATGCAAAGAACAACAAAATAAGTAAAGATAACTCATCGAGAATAAGAATTAAGAATAATGCAGATAAATTTTATATTAATAATCCTTGAACTGTAATCTTTGGTTATATGACTTCCTTAGGGTTTAGTTGTTTATAAAAATGTGGAATGTAAAGTGTACCTCAAAAATTTGTCATAAAAATTAAATGAAATAAACAGTGAACATGCAAAGGTTCTAGTTAAGTGCCTAGCATCATACAGATTCTTCCCTGTGAGTATCCCTCATAAAAGCTTAAAGTTTATCAAAAAGGAAAAAATAAATAAAAAAGAGTAATTGCTTGATCTTTCTTACTGTATTATTCAAAAATAGCACCTAATTTTCCTTTTTGGCAACTCTTTCTGACTTCTTTTATTTTCATCCTTGAGTCATTTCTGTGTTCTCCTTTTTCAAAGCATGTTGCAAAAATTCTCAGTGACAAAATGAAAATGACCGGAATTTATGTAAGTTCATCTGGTCTCTGAATGAACAAGGTAAAACTATTTTAGAGCCAATTGGCAAAACTAAATAGAAGAAAAATAAGTAAGATCTAAAGAGTAAAAGCATTTACCTGGCTTTTTAAAGCAAAAAAAAAAAAAAGAAGAAGAAGAAGAAACAGAAATCATCACCTTAGTAACCCTGGAAGAACAAAAATAATGAAGCAGTTGTGTATTTGTGCCTCCTGTTTCAGTGATTTCCCAGATGGTGCTAGTGGTAAAGAAGCTGCCTGAAAGAGAGGAGAGATGGGAGTTTAATCCTGGGTTGGGAAAGTCTTCTAGAGGAGGGCATGGCAATCCACTCCAGTGTTCTTGCCTGGAGAATTCCGGTGGGCTATGGTTCACAGCGTCACAAAGAGTCAGACACAACCGATGCGACTTAGCATGCACTCATGCACATTTTGTACACTGATGTTTGTTGCATTTTCTCTGGGAAACACTTTACCTCCCTGAAGTACTTTTACTTTCCTCTGCAGTGGTCATACTTTTATATATCTTTCCTTCCCTCATTGCCTACTTTACTTCTTATTTAGGCTTCCTTAAACGTTCAGTCATAGGTATTGAGTTTCTGCTAACCTTGAGTTAGTTCATATGAAATGAAAAGGAATAATGTTTGGAAATAGATACATCATAATGTAACAAAGATTTTGGTACATGGAATGCATGTTTCCAGACTACATGCAAAGAAAACATTGCTGAGCTCCTCCTATGGGCTAGACTAAGTGCCATTCATATTCATTTATGTAATTTTTATAATAATTTTATGGCATGATATTTTCTACATTTTCCAATCAAAGAAAGTCATGTTCTTAGGGTAAAAAAGCAGTTGAGATAGTAATATGAGCTTTTTGCGTATAGCCATCTATGATTTTCTTAGCTTTGCATTGTCTCTGCATAACAGTGTACATGGGAAATGGTAGCCCTCACACAAAAAGCATATTTTCTCAACACATGATTGAAAGTCAAATGTTTTCAATGCCAAAAATATAGAAATCCTAGAGAAGAGTGATTCATTCTGCTTTAGGCTGAGGAATGCTTTAGGCAAAGGAGAACTGAGACTAAAAGATTTCATATCGTAGTTGACCTTTGACTTGAATCTTTAGTAAGTAAATGCTTGCTTATAAACAGACTCTTTACTGTAAGCATATCGAAAATGACACTACTTCTTTTGCCATTCTTTGAACAAAAGTATATAGTTATATAATTTCCTTAGATATTTCAACAGCTTCCTTGGAATACTAAATGATTTTGAAAAACATTAAAAAAAATTTTTTTTAACAGCAAAGTTTTTGTGTCTAATTTTTGGTACTATATTATAGTAATGTTCATTTCTTTTCCATTGTGAAAATCATAATTTCATTGAGATTTTTCAAATAATTAATCATGTTCACATCACATATTTTCTGCCTCATTTTCTTTTTAGAATTTGCAGCCCAATTATTGTAGCAAAAAAATTTTGTAATACATGTTTACACTTATAAGAAGATTTAAGTTAAACAGTTTCTCTTTCTTCTAAACGTAAAATTACCCCAGTCCTCATTCTATTATCTCTTCATTTAAACATTCTCCTAAATGGTAAATATCAAGTTCACAAAAAAAGTGAAAAAAAAAAAAAAAAAAAAAGAAAGAAGCTACTCTATCCTTATCTCTGAAGGGGATATATTGACCAATCATAACTTGAGCCAAATCCACTAATAAAACTAAATACAAAGGGACAATATATCCTTGATTATATTTACTTGGAATGGTGGCTTCATTAAATACTTTTGAAGATGGAATGGAAAAAGATTTTCCCCATATCTTCTAAAACTCAGCCATTAGGTTTCCATGGACAGCTGAGTTTTTGAACTCTGATAGCTGTCAAAAATTCCATTTATTTCTTCATCTTTAGATTGAAGCACTATGTTCACTGACTTCTAAAATAGTTCTGTAAAAAATTAGGCTCTACCTTCTTCATCTTTAAATCAAAGACTCATAATTTGTCCATTTTGGTTTCTTTAAATTCACCCAAGGAAAGAAAACTACTGAAGGGACCTTCCATCTAGTCTGACCTTCTGTTACAATCCTCATGATTTTGATTCCACCTATTTTGCCATCCCATATTTGCTCCTTGAGTTTTTCAGTTTTGTTACTTTCAGTGAAACCTCTATCTATATATTTTTCAGAAATTGGTAGGTAAGTATGACATGACATTTTCAAAGAATGGGTATGCGTGCCCACCCATTCTTTGAGAATGTTATACCATACTTACCTTCAAACCTCGTGGAAACAGAGTATTCTTTGATAATTTCTTTTGTATTGTGAATGTTCTCTTGTTCCAATGGGAATTTATTATATTTATAATCTATCAGATTCAACAACTGTTCAAATATTGATAGTTGCATTATCACTACATAACAAAAGTAGAGATAATTTGCATTGTGTTTCATTCTTTATTGCTCTTAGTGCAATAAATCATGTTTATCTACAAGCTCTCACATTTGAACAGTCCAGCTCTCCTATGAGACATTTTTCTATTCATCTGACTTACATATCTCTTGCTTAATTGGCTTTCATGTACTCTTTTCCAAATCCTTGGAGACATAAGCAATAACCCACTAGTAACTGACCTCATCATTCTTTATAAATGTTTTTTTTGAAATATTGCTTGATCTTCTCTAGGGCAGCACTTTTCAGTGCATATTATTCCATGGGACAATGGTTTTGCAAATGCTGGGTAGGGAAAAAACAAAGGTCTGTGGTCAAATGAATTCAGTCACTGCCACAAAACATGCTCATTATTCAATGCACATTAATTAACCTATTAATGACTCTGTAAAGATTTAGAATGAAGAAGCATGTTTAACTTTATTTTACTTACTACTTCTCAGTCTTATTTCACTGTGAGCTTTATTTTTCATGCAACATAGGACCACTCTATGAAAAATGCTTTGGGAAATACTAGATCAGTGATCCTTTTTCAGCCTAAGCCTCTTTTCCACAATTTCTCTTATTAGTTTTGATATGTCAATATTTTTACTTTTGAAGAGTTATAAATTGTATACTGTATTCTAGTAAGGGTCAGGTGAATATCAAATAGAACAGAAAAAAAATCAGGCTCTTGCAAAAATGATAATTTTAATATATTTGGGCATCAATCTTTACTTCTTTTTTTTATATTGAAGAAAACTGCCACTACATGGATGCCAAAATCAAATGATAATCTACATCAACTGTTAAGGTTTTCCTCCTTTTTCTTTAGCCTATTCAATTAAAAATGAATAATTTACTTCTTTAAATTAAATTTAATTATGCTGGAACATTCATTCCTCTTCCTATCACTATATACTTGTCAGAGGGTTGAATATTTCTGTAAAGGTACAAAGGTTAGTACTTCTGTTTTTATTTTTAAGATCAAGGAAAAAAGATGAAGAGTTAACTGATCTGTGCCAAAGAAAATCTTTGAATCCCTGAGACATTAGTTGGTGCTTAATCCATGAATTGTGTCATCTCCCAGCAGGCAACTAGCAGTTACTCCAATGCAGGTCAAAAATGAAAATTGTAAATTAAAGGAAAGAATCAGTGAAGTATTTGACAGTTTGAAATGACCTGTACTTCAAGTACAAAATGCCCATAAAAATCATAGCAAAACAGTTGTTGGCTTCATTTTGATGATGTTCTATTCCCATATGAATCAAAAGAGAGACCTGAAACAAAATAAATCACACACAAAAAAGTGTTTTAAGATATGAAACCATCCCATTTTCCGTCTTAATGTTTCAGTTAACTGGGACCCGAAGAGGTTTATATCATCAAGAAACTAAACTCAAAAATCATGGAGCGGAATCTTCAAAACTATCTGTGGCAATCCCCATGTACACCTAGATTATTTAATTATGTTGGTTTAGATGTATATTATTATATAAAATTATAGCTTGGACCTTTAATCTTAGAACTTTTCAGTATATCCCTCATACTCCTGACTGTTATATTTGTAAATTTAGATCAGCTAGAAAGAAAGAAAGTGAAGTTATTCAGTCATGTCCAACTCTTTGTGACCCCATGGACTGTAGCCTACCAGGCTTCTCCATCCATGTTATTTTCCAGGAAGAGTACTGGAGTGGGTTGCCATTTCCTAACGACACTTCTTTTCCTAAAATTAGCTTGTAGGAAGAACCCTGCCGAGAATAGGATAGATCCACATTATTTGTAATAGCATTCGCTGCCCTTCTTAGCCAGGCACAAACCTTCATCAGCCCATTTAACACAGCATCCTCAGTGCCCCACTGGTGGGCCACACACACGTTGCAGTCTCTGTAGGCTGTGCAACGTACAGACATTCACATAAGCTACCTGTGAGTGTGTACCCTGCAGTTGAAGAGTGTGGTTTTCCTTTCTTTACTCACCATGCTGCTGCTAAGACACATCAGTCGTGTCCGACTCCTTGCGACCCCATAGACGGTGGCCCACCAGGCTCCTGTCCCTGGGATTCTCCAAGCAAGAACACTGGAGTGGGTTGCCATTGCCTGCTCCAGTGCATGAAAGTGAAAAGTGAAAGTGATGTCGCTCAGTCGTGTCCGACTCTTCGCGACCCCATGGATTGTAGCCTACCAGGCTCCTCCGTCCATGGGATTTCCCAGGCAAGAGTACTGGAGTGGGTTTCCATTGCCTTCTCCTTACTTACCATACCCTTCCTTATCTTACACTGAATTTTACACTAAATTTTCTGTCTTCTTTTGAAGCTATAGTATTCTCTTACACCATTGCCAGTTTTCAGATGTTCTTTCCCTTACCTAAGATGATTTTTCTGTTGTTCTTAATCAATGAATTCAGACATTCTTCAGGATCCAGATAAAACATGACCTATTCTCACTCTGAAAGCTGAACTACTATGGCTCAAAATTCAAAACTGCTTATTTAAGAACTCTCAGTATTTTAATTTCTTGAACTGTGTGATTTTTTTTTTTATCTCTCTTTTCTTATGGGTTTGTATATTTGCCTGTTACTATGATTGCTTCATTAGTTTCTGACTCCTGCTGTAATAAATATTCACCAATGTGGTGGTTTAAATCTACACATATTTATTCTATGATAGTTTTAGAGGTTAGAAGTCTAAAATGAGTGCTGTGGGGCTAAAATCAACGTGTCAGAAGCGCTGAATTCCTTCTGGAGGTTATAGGGGAGCCTCCATTTCCTTGCCTCTTCCAGCTTTTAGAGTCTACTTGCATTAGTTCATGGCCGCTCTGTCTTCAAAGTCAGCAGCATAGCCTCTGCCAATCCCTCACTCTGGCCTTTTCCTTCACTTTTAGGATTCTTACACGATTACAGTCATCCCACCTACATCCCTCTTGAATAATCTGCCCAACTCAACATCCTTGTGAAATACATTGAAGTCCCTCTTGCTACATAAAGTAACATATTCACAGATTTTGTGGATTATGACATAAACATCTTTACATGGGCATTATATCAATAACATCTGCATGTTTCCCAGCATGTATTTACTACCTAATATTTATTAGTTTAAAGAATTAATGAGTGTTCATCAGTTTTCAAGTCAATTTTGAGGCTAGGAGCATGTTTTATTTTTTTTTTCTATATCTACACGTTTTTGTGTGATTCTTACTATACAGCAAATTAAAAATAAAATGTTTTGAATTAACACATTCCATAAAAGACACATCTGAATTCAGCCTTTAGTAAAAGTAATGAAATATGTTTACAGGTATATATGTATATGTATATAAAACTCCACTTTCCAGAAGATATGATTAGAGTCTAATAAATCATATTCTAGATTAATTCACTTCAACTGGATCAGAAGGGAAGACTAATATCACCCATGGCACCGTTCCTTCTGGAATGGCTAAGCTCTCTTTGGTTCCCTACCTGCCTTTGTTGTGCTCGGTTATCTTCTCACATCCATTAATGATCTCCATGATACTGATTCTAGTTTATCATTTTATGTAATTCAGATCTATGCTGACTTTTTGAAGCAATAGAGAGAAAAAAAATCATGTGAGACTGAATAATAAAAAAAATCAGAAAATCTGAATAATATAGGAATATAATACATCCTTTGAAAATATCAATAACCTTATGAATTTTTGAGTGGTTGTTCTATTTTAGACTTCAATTTTCCTGTGCAGATGCAATCTATGAGTCATAATCATTGAATTCTGATTCAAGAAATGCATTTATGCAGTGTGCCAGAGCAGCATGATTAAATTACAGGAATACTTTACGTGCCCACACTCACACCTCACAATTATGGTAATTACCACTTAAAAACATTTATTGTTGTTCCACTTTCAAATTAAGGAGCATATTAATACTACTATATAACAAAACTACTTCCTCTGCTGACATACTGTGCAGTGCTGGGCACAGAGTAATCATTTAATAAATAATTGTTTATTGGATATAATTAAAGCCATTAATACTAGTCCCTTATCTCTTTCTATTTCTAGTCTCTTTTCCTATTCCTCTCATCTTGTATAACCACTCAAGTAAACTTTTCTATTCCAGCTAAGCAAAAACTGTAGATGGTTTCCTTAATATATACCAGATCTGCAGCCATTTGAAAATAATATACATTTGTTTTAAAAAATATTTTGTGCTCATGATGTCACTTCAGTCATTTCCAGTCTCTTTGTGACCCTATGGACTTTACCCCACCAGACTCTGCTGTCCATGGGATTCTCCAGGCAAGAATACTGGAGTGAGTTGCCATGCCCTCCTCCAAGGTAAAAAATATTTACTTTCCTCTGAAAACCACACATCTCTGATTCCATGTTACTGAACGCTTCTACATTATCAAGCTTGAGTTAATCAAGTAACCCCTGCTTTCCTTTAGAAGGTCTGGATAGTGGTCTCTAAAGGTGTTATTAGAGCTTTATGTCCATATGCTCATTAGTTGTGCTTACCTTTGAAAATTTAAACTGCTAGTGAAAGAGGATATGTCTGTTTATTATCATCACATTTTAAATGCTTTAAAAATGCAATGTTGTCTCTCACTGACCATAGATTTGCCATAGTCATTCCTGAGCCCAAGACTCCTGAATGTATTTTCTCTTTTCCACGTTTTCCAACTTCTGCTAATTTCTCCAAATGCTGCTGTGGTGGTGGTTTAGTCACTAAGTCATATCCGAATCTTGCGACCCCCTGGACTGTATCCTGCCAGGCTCCTCTGTCCACGGGGCTCTGCAGACATGAATACTGGAGTGGGTTGCCATCTCCTTCTCCAGGGGATCTTCTTGACCCAGGGATTGAACCTGGGTCTCCTTCATTGCAGGCAGATTCTTTACCAGCTGAGCTATGAGGGAAGCCCCCCAGATGCTGCAGTAGGTACTTTTATTACACAAAGCCTTTCCCAAATAGTGCTGTCTCCTTTGGCCTGATAGAACTGGATACTTCTTGTTTTGGTTCCATTTACTTTAAAGTTTCCTGGTCTCCTTTTAAGTATTAGAGTTACTTGGGCATGCATTTAAGCACAGAGATTATCAGATATTTCTCCCATGAAGCCTAGTTCAATAGTACTGATCTGGGGTTTAGGAGTATATAGTGTAATGTTCATAGATAGCTTCTTTTTCTGGGGAATTTAAGCAAACACTCTGCCTTTCACTGATTATTCATGACCTTAACAGCATTAATATCAGGATGAGCCTTTAGAGTCACATAAGCCAACAATTCTTCTAGGGCTGAAATCTTCTCTAAACAGTTCTACTACATACCTATTCATTTAATGCTCCTGAAGAAGAATTCTACTTTTTATGGTTTGAGAGCAAATTGTTTTTAATACGAAGCTCAATCCATTTTCTTAATAGTTTTTATTTGTTACATTTTGAACTTTGGGTAAACAGAGATCAAGTTAAATATTTATTTCAAAGTACAGCCACTCAATTATGAGAAAGTGGCTAATGCTCCCATTTGACTCCATTATTTTCTAAATTTCAGATCTTCTCTTCCGTATATCTTCCCTAAAAGCCAAAATTTCACTCTCCTAACTACCAACCACTTGTCCTGGATGCCCAATGTGGTAGCCACTATCCACGTGCACCCATTGAGGTAATAAAATTTGACACGTGTGACTACAGAACTGAGTTTATAATTTAATTTAAACTTATATGTATATAGCCACATACAGCTAAACATAAAGTCTAAACTCAGATTCAGGGCGACCCTGCTAGGAAATATTTGCCTAGCTTCATGAAAGAATGAGTAAAACTAAAGTTTTAGGATGCAGCTAAAGATGATCATACTACATGATGTCAGAAAGAGAAAGACAAATACCATACGTTCCCACTTGCATGTGCAATCTAAAATAGGGCACAAATGGGCGTATCTACAAAACAGAAATAGACTCATAGACACAGAGAACAGACTTGTGGTTGCCAAAGAGTGGGGAGGGAGGGATGACTTGAGGGCTGCGGGTTAGTAGAGGCAAACGCTTGCCTTTAGAATAGACAGACGAGAATGTCCTAAAATATAGCACAGGGAGCTATGCTCAGCGTTCTGTGATAAACCAACGTGGAAAACAATGTAAAGAGGGATGCGTATGTGCATATAACCAAATCACTGCTGTACAGTGGCAATTGGCACAACATTGTAAATCAATGGTCTTTCATTAAAAATAGAAAAAAAAATAAAAACATGACTTTTCAAAAACATACATGAGAAAAATAAAACACTTATAGTTGTAATTGAGATAAATTAATTACATTTCCAAAAGGTCAAAGATGTGTATTTACAGGATTTTTTTCTTAGATAATATATATGGTTCATTGGAAAGTACTTTGGGGAAACTACATAATTGGCAATACTGTTTGATTTATTCTGGTTAGGTGCCTATGTCATTGAAAGGAAGCTCAACTTCATTTTAAGGCCTACAGAAGATCACTGGAAATTTTGAAGCGAGGGGTGTATATATTGGTGACTCATAAAGATTGCTTCTACTTAGTATTAGTAAATTTGTTTCTAAAAGGAATAATACTAAGACACTATAATTTTTAAAGAAAGGGTGAATATTCTCTGTTCATTTCAATGACACCTATTAAATTTAACTCTGGGTTTTATTGAGTATGGAAGGATTTTAATATTTAATATATTCACAATTAAGCTATGGTCCCACACAATTCAGATAGTATAGATATTCTGATATTGCAACAGCTTACCACTTTTCACGGCTTATTCACAAATAAATAATTTTTAAACTAAAATTTAGAGAAAGAATTAACATTTATTTATTTATTTATTTTTAATACAAATTTGTTTATTTTAATTGGAGGTTAATTACATTACAATATTGTAGTGGATTCACCATACACTGACATGAATCAGCCTCTGGTGTACATGTGTTCCCCATCCTGAATACCCCTCCCACCTCCCTCCCCATCCCATCCCTCTGGGTCATCCCAGTGCACCAGCCCCAAGCACCCAGTATCATGAATTGAACCTGGATTGGTGATCCATTTCACATATGATAATATACATGTTTCAATGTCATTCTCCCAAATCATCCCACCCTCGCTCTCTCTCACAGAGTCCAAAAGACTGTTCTATACATCTGTGTCTCTTTTGCTGTCTCACATATAGGGTTCTCGATACTTTCTTAATTCCATATATATGTGTCAATATACTGTATTGATGTTTTTCTTTCTGGTTTACTTCACTCTGTATAATAGTTTCATCCACCTCATTAGAACTGATTCAAATGTATTGTTTTTAATGTATGAGTAATATTCCATTGTGTATATGTGCTACAGCTTCCTTATCCTTTAGTCTGCTGATGGAAATCTAGGTTGCTTCCATGCCCTGGCTATTATAAACAGTGCTGCGATGAACATTGGGGCACACATGTCTCTTTCAATTCTGGTTTCCTCAGTGTGTATGCCCAGCAGTGGAATTCCCGGATCATATGGCAGTTCTATTTCCAGTATTTTAAGGAATCTCCATACTGTTCTCCATAGTGGCTGTACTAGTTTGCATTCTCACCAACAGTGTAAGAGGGTTCCCTTTTCTCCAGCATATATTGTTTGCACACTTTTGGATCGCAGCCATTCTGACTGGCGTGAAATGGTCCCTCATTGTGGTTTTGATTTGCATTTCTCTGATAGTGAGTGATGTTGAGCATCTTTTCATGTGTTTGTTAGCCAGCTGTATGTTTTCTTTGGAGAAATGTTTGTTTAGTTCTTTGGCCCATTTTTTTGATTGGGTCATTTATTTTTCTGGAATTGAACTGCAGGAGTTGCTTGTATATTTTTGAGATTAATTCTTTGTCAGTTGCTTCATTTGCTATTATTTTCTCCCATTCTGAAGGCTGTTTTTTCACCTTGCTTGTAGTTTTCTTCGTTGTGCAAAATCTTTTAAGTTTAATTAGGTCCCGTTTGTTTATTTTTGCTTTTATTTCCAATATTCTGGGAGGATCCTGTTGTGGTTTATGTTGGAGAGTGTTTTGCCTATGTTCTTCTCTCGGAGTTTTTTAGTTTCTGGTCTTACACTTAAATCTTTAATCCACTTTGAGTTTATTTTTGTGTATGGTATTAGAAAGTGTTCTAGTTTCATTCTTTTACAAGTGGTTGACCAGTTTTCCCAGCACCACTTGTTAAAGAGATTCTCTTTTCTCCATTGTATATTCTTGCCTCCTTTGTCAAAGATAAGGGTGTGAATAGGTGCATGGACCAATATAGTATTGTAAAGTAAATTAAAGTAAAAATAAAAATTAAAAAAAATAAAATAAAATTTTATTTTTGGAGTATATATTTTTAAAAAAAAAGACACTATGGTACTGGCACAAAGACAGAAATATGGATCAATGGATCAAAAAAGAATTGACATTTAGATGGTTAAGAAAACACATGGGATGTATCTGACTCCTAGCATTATCTAAGTAGTTTACTCTAGTAGGCATTACAGCCAGATAAACTGTCTTCTAACTCTAGTTGTGCAACAGTCAACCTCAAATGTTTTCCTGTGTTCCTTTCAGACCTCAATTCAAAAGTAAGACTTCCTGGTGCCTCGTATGAAATGGTATCCACTTCCTAATATTTCATGGTATCTCTTGGATACAAATAGGTATGAACTGATATGACTCTACCTGTTTACTATTTTTAAGTGATAAATTGTCTCACATACTTCTAAAAGTCATTTTCATTATCAGCTGCATATTAAAGAAAAGGAAACTAAGACTATGAAAATTTTAGTTGACTGGAAGAATTGAGAGTTTGAAAGTACAGAGTC